>NC_090448.1:245645165-246957665 GCF_031143425.1 Pleurodeles waltl | reverse complement strand
CCAGAGTAAGTGTCTACCACAGTGCAGGCATACTGACACCCTCTGCTCACTGGCATTGGTCCAATGTAATCAATCTGCCAAATCTGTCCTGGCAATTTACCTCTACCTAGCTGGCCTCTCACCACCTGTGGGACCGGTCTGTGCTGTGCATGCTGACAAATGAGACATTCAATGATCGCTGTTTTAATCAAATCTAGGGGAAGATGCATCCCTCTAATCTCAGCCCACCTGTGAGTAGCCTTTTCTCCAAGATGTCCGCATTTCTGGTGTGCCCATTTAGCCATTCCCACCAAATCAGAACTCTGCGCCTCCACTTCAGCCTCTTGAATCTTGGCTCGATCGTCTGCAAGACAATTGAACCATCGGTCTAATGAATCAGTTGGACAGTGAGCGTCCACATGATAGACAGTCACGGTGCTTTGAGGTAACATTTCCCAGATCTCCTGCCATAACTCCTTCCCCCATACCTCTTTGTTATGGATTTTGTACTGATGTGCATGCCACGTGGGAAGCCAAGTAGCTAACCCATTGGCGGTAGACCAGGAATCTGTATAAATGTGACATTTTCCGGGTAGCTCCTGTTTTAAAGCCTGATACACGGCATAAAGCTCTGCATACTGGCTACTTTTTCCCTGTCCTGTAGTTGTCAAAAGCTTCTTGGTAACAGGATTATAGGACACTGCCTTCCAGTGCCTTTTCGCTCCAACATATTTTGCTGAACCATCTGTGAACCACACATGCTTTTTGTCATCTGCAGACAAGTCTGCGAACGGCTGGCCCCACCCTACTGGGGATTCACACACTGAAGGTACATCATGCAACATTTCGGAATTCTCCACTGGAGCCTGCGCTACCTGCTCATGCAAAACGGCGGTCCCTTTTGGACCCGCTCGTGCCCTGTCCTGGACATACCATTTCCATTTTATAATGCTGGCTTCTTGCGCATGTCCAATTCTATGAGTTTTTGGGGAACTCATCACCCACTGCATGATGGGAATTTCAGGCCTTAAAATCACATTGTGTCCCAGTGTAATTTGCTCAGTATCAACCAGGGCCCAATAGCAGGCCAGCAGCTGCTTCTCAAAGGGAGTATACCGCTCTCCTGCCTCAGGTAACTTCTTTGTCCAAAATCCCAGGGGCACCCTCTTTCTTCCTTGTTTTTGCCATAAACTCCAATTGGCATACTGCCCCTGGACTGTCACATTCAACTCAATGTCTCCCTCTCGAATCGGCCACAAATCCAAAGCATGCTGAATGGCGTCTTTCGCCAATTCAAACGTGCGCTGCTCCTGCTCTCCCCATTCAAACGCATTTTTCTTTCGTTTAACTTTGTACAATGGGGCCAAAATCTGAGACAAATGGGGTATATGTTGTCTCCAATACCCGAATAGTCCAATAAAACTCTGGGCTTCCTTCCGATTTCGCGGTACTGCGAATTCCTTAATCTTTTGTTTCACTTTTGGCAACACTTCTCTGTGTCCCTGATTCCACTGAATGCCCAAAAATTTCACGCTCTGAGACGGTCCCTGCACTTTCTCGGGGTTAATCTCCCACCCTTTATTCTGCAAATGTTCCACCACCCTGTCTAGCTGAATTTGCACCTGTTCTTGCGTCTCTCCCTGCATCATCACGTCATCTATATAGTGAGAAATTTGCACTCCAGGAACCACTGGTACTTCATCCAAATGCTCTGCCACCAGCCGGTGGCAGATAGTGGGGCTATGTAAATACCCCATGGGTAATCTACAGAAGGTGTACTGACGCCCCGCCCACTGGAATGCCAGCTGAGGCTGGCTCTCAGTAGCTATTGGTATCGTAAAGAAGGCATTGGCAATGTCAATGGTTGCATACCAAGTCCCACTGTGTTTCTGTATGTTCTCAATCAAGGTAATGGTGTCTGGGACCGCTGCAGTCAGAGGAGGTGTATGTTTATTCAATTGGCGATAATCAATGCAAATCCTCCAACTGTTATCACTTTTACGAACAGGCCAGAGGGCATTATTCCACGCAGTGGTGATGGGAACTATTACCCCGGCCTCTAGTAAATCATGTATAGTCTGGCTAATCTCCTCATGTCCTCACGGTATTCTGTACTGTTTCATTTGAATCACCTTAGTAGCTTGGGGAAGTGTTACCGGAGGAATCTTCAACAGCCCCACCCTTGCGGCGGCTATTGATATAAATCTTTTGGAACCAAATTGATAACATCCATCTTCCAAATGTAGGGTCATCCCTTTCAAAATGTCAATTCCAATAATGTATTCGGGAATGGGCACAATCAGGACAGTGTATTCTCTCTTTGGAAGTGCCCCTATTTTCATGGGAACCACTATCTGCACTGCCGGGGTTTCTTTTCCGCCCAATCCCGTAATGGTGAAGTACTGTCCCCTGAATTTTCTTGGATTGCTATGAATCAAAGTGGCCTCCGCTCCGGTGTCAACGAGGGCTCGAACTTTTTGAACATTTCCACGTTTCCAATAAATTTCTACTTTGACATGAGGACTGTTATCTTTGCGAGCCCATCCCTGCACCGGAGTTTGGCCTGTTTCCTAATCTATTTTCACTCTGCGCACATCAGAGTCTGCCCAAGTCAAATCTGGATACAGTTTGCGGTAATTCTCAGGGAACTCCTCCTCCCTGTCTCTGCTTTGCAACCTCTCTGAGCTTACCAGCTCCCTCTCCCGCTCTCTTCCTCGAGTTTTCCCAGAACCTGTCAGTTCCCGGTCTCTCTCCCTGCTCCGGGTTCCCTCTGCGCTTCGGTGCTCTTCCTCCCAATTTCCGTCCTCTGGGGATCTCTCTCTACTGTGGGGTTCTCTCCCTCTCTCTCCCTTTTCACCCTCACGCTCCTCCCCTCCTGCCTTTCTCTGGTTCACCACTTTGTTATCCTTCTTGTTCCCTTTCCTGCTCCCCTCCTTTTTATCCAAACCGCGTTTGCGGTACATTTCCCACATGTCCTTGGTGCTTATCCCATCAATTTCATTCCTGGTCACCCCATCTCGCAGCAAGGCCTGAAACATGTCTCGCCTTGTCACCCTGTTGTTATCAGTACGATTCTCAGACCGTGAATTCCTCTCTGGCTTAGCCCATTCTCCTAAATCACTTAACTCACGCACCGCTTCTACCACCTGAGACAATGGGTTACCGTCTGATTAATTAACAAAGTCATGATGACATGCTTATATGCAGGAGGAGCGGCCCTAATCAGCCGGTTTCGCACAGACACATTTAAAATTCCATTCATCAAATCATGGGCATTACCCATAAAGATAGCTGTTTTCATCCCTTCTTCCTTCAATCTCTGTACTGCATCTCTCAAAGTATACCAAGGTTTATCATTAGGCGGCCAGTCTGACTCTGTCGGATACTTCTGAGCACACCCTTGCGCAGCTAGCTCTAACAAATTGGTCATGGGACCATTCCCTGGATAGGTTCTAAACTCATTTTGAATAACCGGGTCTGTACTTGACATACAAAGCCTCGGGGCGTCGCCGTGATCCAATTGGACCCCCTGGCCCCCCATATCGTGCACCCGCACCAACCACGTAAGCAATGTTTCCCAGGACCTCTGTCGAAATCTGTTTATCACATCACTTAGTTCTTGCTGTGTATAATCCTCCAGGGCATCCAACATCACCCCTCCAGGATTAGCTGGGCTATGCTGTAACTTTCGCCGATATATGGGCTGCGCACGGACAACATTCCTGCGCTCTGTCTTCTCCTGTCTAACATCTTGGCAGTCATCGCCCCCGGACCTATCTGAAAAATCAGATGTATCCCAGATGTTTCCATCCCAAAATTCAGGGTCAAAGGCTAATCCTGCCTGAGAGATAGCTAAATGCACCTTCTTTTTATTAACTTTCCCTCTTCGTTTCTTGTGTTTATATTTAGCTACGCTAACGGCCGTTCTCTCTGCAACCAGTTGGTACATTTCCAACTTATCACTTAATAATTTATTTTGACAAGCTAGCATGGTAGAGGAATTTCGGGCTTCTACTAACTCCTTCCCCAGCTGCTCGTGGTCTTTTTGTAACTGTAAACATTTTTCATACAACTTTCGGTACGCAGAAAGCAAGATCCAGCCTCGCCTCCCCAACGCACCAATCTCCCTTCCCTTGTCAATTGAAACTTTCTGTAAACATATAAGAAGATCTTCAGGTTCCACATTCAACATACACGCATTCCAATTTTCACACAAACCAGCACAACGTGACCATTCCTGAGCTAAAAGTTTATACGGGGCAGTTTCCCACCCCGGTATTTCTATGTCTGGATTTGCTACATGAGAACCTGCTTTTGAGCTCGCTTTGATCTTAATAAGCATTTTCCCTTTTTTTTTTTCGAATCCTGCAAACGACTACGCCAATTTGTGCTGCTTTACTCTTCAGAATATCAAAACTATGCACTTCAGGATATTTTAAGGCACAATGTAAAGCAATCACTCTCAAACACCTTCGTAAGTAGAATAATCAAGTTTATTTAAGGGGCAAGTTCTCAGCTAGCAAAACTAAACCACACTAATATATATATATATATATATACATCAGGAGAATAACATGAGAATAATGATAAAGATATAAGCACTCTGTGAATAATTGCAAGAGTAAGGGCATATAATACAAGCACACACAATATACCTCAATGCTCAATAGCATGAAAATGACTGAAAGAATAAGTGCATATTACGCGCGCACACACAATATACTTCAATGCTCAATAGCATGAAAATGACTGCAAGAATAAGTACATAATACGCGCGCACACACAATACACTTAATAAATTGAAAAGCTTCACCGAAAAGAGCGTCTGCATCCCTCCGCCGTACACAAAGCTGGGGAACCCAAATCAGCTAGCACAGGGAGCCTCTGTTCGGGACAATCAGTCCTCCTGGCGTTGCGTCCAACCCAGAAGAGAGTTCCTAAACCAGCCCATCCAGGCCCCCAACTTTTATAGTATTTACTAACGCCCAGGAGTCTTTTCTAGAAAAAGACCCCCTCCTTTACAAATTGTGCAATCGGCGGTACCTTGTTCACCCTTCGAGACGTCTCCTCAGAACGGGCCAAGTTCCCAGGAGAGGACTCCAAGGTGAAGCTTGCATTCCTCCTTGTGTACAGGCAGCTTGCATTCCTCCTTGTGTACAGGCGCATCCCCCTGTTGTTCTAACTGATAGCTCGTGGAATGTAAATAGCGCCCTTCGTACCAGGCAGATGGAGCGAAGTTGAGCAGAAAAACACCCCACCCTTCAGCTTGCCGAAGCTTGTGGAAAAACACAGAACAGTGCCTTACGCACCGAACCAGACTCGACAAAATGGAGTCGTGAACCAAAATGGAAGCGAAGGCCAATGAAAGCAGAGGCCAATGGTCCACACCCTGCACCACTGTTTACCTTGCACGTAGTGCTGCCACATGCACGTAGTGCATGTAGCAATACAGCACGTGTGACATGGTGACATCTTTTTCGCCCCCTGCACATTGTTTTGAATCACAACAGAATTCAAGTCTGGACCGCGATTCACAAAACCTCGACCTCGACCTCTCGGCTGTGTCTGAAATGCACCATTCATTTGCCGCTGCTGCTGTATCATCTGTTGAACTCCGTTTCCTTGTATTCCTGCCTGTGCAGCCCTTATCTGCATAACCATCACCTTTTCTTTCAACTTCTTTTGCTTTAACTCAATCTCATCACTACAGTATATCGCATACTGCAACACCTCATCAATCAGCTTTGCTTGCCAACAAATCAAATGATTCTTAATCATCTGGCTAACCTCTGGTCTTAGTCCTTCAACAAATCTGAACACAAGGTGGTTCATATATTTCGGTTCAATAGTCTCAGTCCCACTATAATGTTTGAATGCCTTTAGCAATCTTTCGTAGTAAGCATGTATTGATTCCTTAACCTCTTGAGAGGTCCGGTTTATTTTCTGCCAATCAGTCACCTTCGGCGACACCTTTTGTTTCAAAAACTCAATTACCTTATGATAATACTTCATCCCCTCTTCAGAGGGTGCCCCTGTCACCTTATCCCTTGCCGGCTCCTTCGTCGGCCAATCCACTCCTCTCTTACACTCAAGCCACAAATCAGGCGGAACAATGATCTCAAATAAGGTATTCAAGTCTTCCCAGAGACACTTCGCAAGTTTCACAAACCTATCTGTTTGCTGATACCACTCGATCGGTTTCTCTCTCAATCTGGGATAATCGTTAGTAAAAGATAGGATGTCTCCTCTGAACCACGGTACATGGACTAAGACACCACCAGCTGTCTCTCTCAGAGGTAAAATGTTTACCGGATCCACATCGGATGAGACCTTGGCTTGATTAGACCCTGGACTATCACTCTTTTCCTTGTCTCTTTTCTTTGCCCATCTGCCTTCCCATTTCTCCAGTGCACCCCAAATTTGTGCACTTTGCAACAATTCTTTCAAATGTGCCTTCATTCCCGCAGACCTCATGTGCTCAAAGTCTTTCCAATCTGTAACTTCTTTTCAGATGTTTCGTATTTCCGATATCAATATTGTATTTATCTGCCAGGTTTGCTAATCTCTGATGCACCTTGCCTACTTCTTTAGTAATCTTGGGGCATAGGAATCTTAATTCTGCTTCCGTGTATGATTCCAATCTATTTACTCCCATCGTACCTTCCACTAATTCAGCAGCTTCTGTACCTAATCTAACAAAGTTCAGGTATTCGTCTTGCTTTTCCTTTTCTGGTTCAACTGTAGTCACTGCAGCCTTTTGTGAAGTATAAGTCTTCTCTAACCATTCATTTAGTTGTTGGACTGTGAAACCTTGTAGTGAAATGTTCCCTGCATGCATCATCGGGGAATGTGAGGTGTTTGTACTCATTGTCTGTGGAGCTAAAACTACTAACCCTGGCTGACGCATTGCTTCGATCGGTGCTCCCACTGGACTAAGGTCCATTAAGGACCTCGGCTGTTCAACTGCCTGCTCTCCTGGTGGCATTATCTGGGGTGTTTCCCATAGACCCTCCTCTTATCACGTCTTGAGTCATCACTCCCTGATCACATACACCAGTTTTACCCTGTGCATACAATGGCACTGGTGGACCAACGGTGATTGGCAATGATATGGCGGCAGGTGTCTGACCTGGTCCCAGACTTCGTGGAGCAGCAACTCCATAGGTCTGTTCCAAGGTACATGGTGCAGGTACTAATGGCGGACCAGCTACAGGGTTATACCCTGGTATTAACTGTGGTTGCGGTTGGGACAGTAGTTTCGGAGTTGACTCAATCTGTATTAACTTTGGTTTCGTGTATATCGGGTCTGCCGGCACTATCAGATTTGTAGTAGTCTCAAGTACTAGAACGTCTGGGTAAATTCTCTGGATCTGTGGTGGAGGTTGCAACTGTATCGGTATGTCTGGTGCAGTGGGTACACTGACACCATTCTGTATCAAAGCCGTATCACTAGTCTGTACCGTATCAGCAACTCCCTTGTCCTGCGTCTGGTTCCCAGGGTCCGTGCTAGTACTTGGAACACCGTCACTCACCGCATAAGGTGGTGGTCGATCGTGCAACAACCTGTCCATAAACTCCTCATCATCTGAATCATCTTCCTCTTCCCAAGGTCTTTTAATCTCTTTAGATTAGCCTGAGTCGTTATCTGTTTTACAGGTGGCTTTCTTTCCCTGTGTTTCTTCTCCCTGTGTTATTGCTGGGAATAATTTTAACCCATCAACAATTCCCCTTCTCCACATTTTGCTCTCATCATCCCACCTGGCTTCTGCATAAGATTTTTCTGCCCTTCTCAGTCTTCACTGAAACTTTTCTTGTCTCTGTTTAAGAGCCATTAGATCCCAAACCGCTAACGCCTCATACTGAGCTGGCCTCGGAGGTGGTTTCTGTTCACTTAACATCCACCTCAATCTTGCGAGAATCCTCATATTAAACGTTCCATATTCCGGAAACGCTAAACATCCCTCCTTTTCGGTTAGTTTGCGCCACTGTTTCATCCATAAACAAGGCGCAACACCCTTTTCCTCCATGACTATATAAGCTGGAGTACCCTCGGGTGGTGTAGGCTCCCCATCAGTTGCTATAATATATGTGTCTCCCTTCAGAGCACTCTTGAATGCTTTAACAAAATTCATTTTTGCGATTTTCTCTTGTTTTGTATTTAATCAGAAATGACTTCGTTCCCAGGACACTCTTCACCCACCTTTCTCAACCTATTGCCTCTCACGGACGGCAGCCAATCCGTGCGCGACCCCTCTCGACAACCGACCTATCTCAGCGCGGCACCACTGATGTCACAGTCACACACACTGCAGCTGACAAAGTCTTGCGGCTCGTCCGCTCCTCACTGAATCCATACAAACTAATGCAAATTTATTGCGAGCACCTTAAATGACAACACAAATCTGTTGGTTTACTACAGGAAGGGTAACACATTCGCTTTAGAACTTTACAGAGATTTCACTTGAAGCCTCGGCCGCTACTTTCTCCTTGTCAGCTCCCACATACGCAAGCAGAACTCGACCCGCAAATTCTACTCTCGACTTCTCAATGGCTCATCCTAGTGCACTTTAGAATCTGCCAAATCTCCATCGAAGGTTTCACACATACATTTCAATTCAAACTTGACTTGTCAACCACGCCTGATTGACCTATTAAACCGCACAAATTACAACATAAACCCAAGTGTCTTCTACACTTAACATACTCCGGAGTCTTAGACCACGACGGGTCCGTACATGAACAACCAACCACGTGGATAATTTTGAGCACTAAGCGCCACACTCATGTGAAGTACGCCGACTTCCCTACTCACGTACTGCGGAGTACGCCCACTCCTACTAAACAACACATATTTGGCCTAAATACACACAAATCTCACAATCACCTGCAAAAGGCTTAAGCTAGCAAGCGCAAAACCCTAAACCACACACATTATGGCACCGAGAACATCCCCAACTCACTTAGGCAGGCTCCGAGATCCCGGGAAAGTCATGGTGAGCTTAGAAACCCATCATACCTCCAATTTGCATTATCATAGAAAAACAAATTAAACAATAATTCTCCGTCCTAGGGCCCCCAAGGGCCAAAACCGTCGCTCTGCTACCAGAACTGTTAACGCGTCCCTTTATGTCAATTTTATACACATTAGGACTCGTTTTAGGCCAATGAATCTTGTGACCCAGTGGTGAGACACCGTAGGACGAGATAACTGATCAGTATGTCTAGCAATTTATCAATAATGTCATCAATATCCACCACCACAATACACTTTACTTTGGTTATAGACATTAATCAAATTGTCAGCACAACCATGACCTTTCAGCCATGAATAACCACACCTTTGGTAGAATTTTATGAATTTTATTCCCTATTGATTACAATCTACTAGCAGAAGTGTCAATCTCAAAACCAAGAAACATAAGAGCATGGTCACGATATGGCAACTGTGATAAGATTTAATTAATGCAAGAATCACAAACATAAGAACATAGCACGGCGTGAACATAGATCAGAACACAAAGAATAACACGTAAGTCTTAGTTCAGCATAGCGCAATGTCAGTCATCTGTCAATTTGCGTCAGTCAGAGAGATCACTTATTCTAACCACTGATTAGCATCAGCATGTTGGGCTTCATGCAAAATTATTTAGAACACCAATTTAGAAAACATCTAACTATGTCCTCTATAAAAATAGCAGTTGGTGCCTAGAAAGAAAAGCAAACAGACAAAATTAAATATCACATTGTCATAATCACCCTCCAAAGATTAAGTCAGCACACAGGATCAGTCTTCATCTTCAGGACCTCGGTCGAATCGCCATCAATCTAACCTCGTCTAAAGGACAGGGGACACTTCCCTCATAGGGAGGAGAAGATTAAAGGGGCAGTCTATGGCTGAGGATGGTTTATTAAGTCTTAAAGTCACCAAACAAAGTGACAGAGTTTCTGGATAAAATCAACAGCATTCCCTACCTAGTTCTAACGTCCCTTCTGTGTCATGAGTTTTTATCCCTTTTTTGTAATGCCTTCCCCCAAAATTCTATTGGACATTTACTATACCCCACCATCTTTAACCTATCAAATCATACATTAGGTAATTCTAATTGTCACCCCACGATAATTCATAACATTTTGATTGGTCTTCATAACTGACGCCTTCGGAGGTGGCACATCCGGTGGGTTTCTTCACCACTTGGCACGTCCTCTCGGGTCATGAGTTCCTTTGTCCATGGTGTAATGTCCTTGTACATTAGATTAATCTACATTTGTTTCAATTTACTTCATAAAATGTATACTAAAGCAGCAAGCAGCGGATGGGAACAGAATCACAAAAGATACATGCATCTACCGAGTTGGAAGAAAAGAACATTTACAGGGTCATGGCCCTTTGCGAGTCAGCACACTGGAAAACAGAGAAAATGCTTTAATATGAGAGCTAGGCAGCCAAATCTACAACTCACGCTAACTTAAGGCCTATGAGATTTAATACAAATGCAATATCGTAAATGTTAATATAAATCACAGCATGAACAGTTTTACTTATCATTATTAGTTCACGTATGTATTTGTGACTACACACGTTATAGTTGAATTTCAGATGCATGTTTAAGCAGAACACTAATTATTGTCGTTTTCTATGCAGCATCATTAATCATTGATATAAGCATTTCAAGTTTAATATATGTAATATTTAAGCTAGGCTCTATCAGAGGCATTGAGAGAGACTGAGGAGAGGCAGAGAGGAGGAGTCATTAAAGGAGTTGAGAAACATTGGACTCATGTGGGGATGAAGTGTAGTAAAGAAAGCTGAAACAAAGGGGAAAGGTGGAGGAAGCAGATTCTGACACACACATACACAGGGGCCATGTGCTCCTGTCAAGTGTCAAAATTCAAATTCCTGAAAAATATGAATCAACAAAAGTAGTTCCTGGATGTTACAACTCACTCAATCAGCATACTTTGAGCCAAATCCTCCTGGGTCAGCAAAACATAGAGGGAAGAAAGCCATAAAATCAAGAGCAGACCACTGAGATATGCAAAAAGCTATACATTATGAACAAAGGACTGAACCAAAGCCTACAATAAGTATTTATTATGTGTTGTAACCAGTAGGCTAGAGCTGTTTGTAGCAGAGACCGAAAAATGTAGTCGCTGGGGAACAGGCAAGGATAGTATGCAGCTGAAAATGTACATATTTCTGTGTTAATTGTTAGTTGGCCCAAATAAAATAAAAGAGTTAGAAACAGCATTTAAATGTTTTTCCAAAGGCTCAATGGTAATGTCACTGAATTTGTTATACATTAAAACTTTAAAGTCCATCGCAGTAACAATCCAATCATAGGCTACTATGCAACATGTGGAAGAAAGTGTATGTTTATCAACCTACGGGGTATTGTGTAACAATAATAAGCAACGGACTGTATTTGCTGTATATATCCTTACTGAACAATAAGCAACTGCTTGTAGAAATGTATAAAACTTTTTTTCCCAAAATCAAAATATTCATAAGTGAGGCCTTGCAGATGGATTTTGTCACTAAATCTCAAGAAATTGCATTGTTGTAATTTATGAGCTAATTTATTGGAATTTCTTTGAGCTGGAATAACTCAACAGGATATCTTTCTCTTCTGAAATTGATATGCACATTCACAAAAGGCATCATTAAGCATAATGTGTCATAGATCACATTTTAATGTGCTTCCACATAATATTTCTGAAGCCTTCATGAATCCCCTTAAACTCCCTCACCAGCGGCTCTTTTTCTTTTTTTGAGTGGCTATGCGTTTTGCCTTTATGCATTTTTTCTAATATAGAAGCTTGGGAACTTTAGGTTCAACAAAAAATGGAAGCCCATGCTGCACCATTCACACTCGCCCTATACAAAGTCCTTCATATCTGTGCATGTGATTAAGATTCTAAGGGCCATATTTATACTCTGTTTGCGCCAAATCTGCGTAAAAAATTTGGACGCACTTTCGGCGCAAACCTTGCCCTATATTTATACTTTGACGCCCAACCCCGCGGATGTCAAAAAAGCTCTGTGTGCGTCATTTTTTGGATGCAGGAAACCGCCTTGCGTTAATGACATGCAAGGTAGGCGTTCCCGTCCAAAAAATTACTTTAAGGCCTGTGCGCCTTATTTATACTCCCGCATCATTTTGACACAGAGGAGGGGGCGGGCCTTAAAAAATAGCGCCCAGCCCGATGTGTGCCGTTTTTTAATGACTGGGTGAAGGCAGGAGTTAAGAGACCTGTGGGCTCACTTCCATGGTCTCTGACCATGGAAGCAGTCCAGAGGTGCAATTCCCTGCCCCAGGGACACCCCCTGTCACCCCCACCCACCCCTGGAGGACACCCATGGATGGGGGGACCCATCCCAGGTAAGTACAGGTAAGTTGAGGTAAGTATATATTTTTTTTAAGTGGCATTGTATTTTGTAAGTTTGCCCTGCTTTTGCGTCAAAAAATGACGCAAATGCGGCACTAAAAATTTATAAGTATGGGCCTAAATGCAATCATCACGAAAGTTAATTCAATAAAATGTACAAAGAGTTGTAATATTTTATTGGAACCAATTATTTGCAAGGTTCTGAACCTGATTAACTATAGAGGTGACCTTTTAAGTTCTCCTGGAAGGGCAAAAAGATTTCAAAAAGAAAATAGACTAGGAAGAAGAATGACAAGTCATATTTTTCTTTCATTCAAACATCTAACTGTCCTTAATGACATTCAGGATAACTTGTCTTCAGAAGACTGAATTAGTAACAGTCAGTTTCTGTTTCTTGTTGTAATATTAAACATTTTAATATGTGTCCGTGCATCACAAAAACCTACCTATTGATGCTAGCGCGGACTACACTTTTGTTTGTTTTGGTCATAAACTCTTGCATAACCTCCACTCCCACTACCTGTCTCAGAAACTAGATTTTTGTATTTTGTCAGCAATATCGGCGATCAGATTATTTTCTCTTAGAAATCCCACAATTTAATAAAAAACGCTTCCTGAATCAATTGTTCTCTGGCTGTGCTCCAAAGGCTGGAACTCCCTTCAGTTTGCCATTCACACCATTGCCTATGTTGCTACTTTCAAAACCGAGCAGCAACACTATCTTTTTGACCAATAAATTGGCCCTTCCTTTCTCAACTGGCCTCTGCCATATTGTGCTATGCTGCTATATGTGACTGCATCAATGCTTCTAAATTATATGTGCCTATCTGGGATGAGTAGACTAAATCTATGTACATTACATATCTTTGGGTTGGGTGGAGGGGGATGTTCACTTAGTTAAGTGTATACACTTTGCACTATTATCCAGACTTTTGGTGGTTAGGAATTTGCAGACCTCGTATTTTGCCTTATTGCTGTTTCCTCTGGTACCTTTGTTGTTGTAAATTGCTCTTACTTATGGCCGCGTACACACTGTATAAAATCCCCAATAACTAACTAAATAAATATATACATAAATACAGAGTAGTTTACACCAACATCTGGTTGTACTTTACACTTTTTTTGATTATTCATTCAATATCCTGCACTTGTAGAATTCATGTATGAAATAAATAACAAACATGAATACATGCTACTTGGAGAGTTCTAGCATGTGCATGTTTCCTTAGTACTCCTTAACATACTTCTCACATTCACGAGCCGCGCTTTCAAAATGATCATATAGAAATTCATGACAAAACTTTAAAATTAATGTAGACTAAACATAGTTATATTTCAAACCAGGTCTCCTCAGGAAGCAAATGAAAGAACACCCGAATGAACTCTAAAAATGTAAGTAACCATTGTACGGCAGGTATTAGAGACATTAAAAACTACTTCTTGAGTCATGTAATCACAAATTACACTACTAAATAATGTAACAAAAAAGGTTTTCTGCCTTGATTATAAAATTCTAATGAATGATGCATATTCACACTTGGCATTATTTACATGGAGAAAGCATGGGCTTGATTTACCCAAAAGGCTCTATATATTGTATTATTTTATTTACTCACTGGTAAACTATTGATCTAGCATTTTCACACAATTCCAATGTCCCCAGCAGAATTACAACATCCACCGATGTCACACAAGACTCACCCCCGTTTCCATGTTACCATCAGAGATCACCTGTCATCAATCCTAGAATCTTCAAAAGTACAGACACTTGCCCCCGGTCCTCATCAGCTACCAATGCTAGCACCACAAACTAAAGCGATTAAACCTGGGTCTCCAAATTCCCTCAAACACGTTCAGTTTGCTCACAATGCCCAACACTAATCGTCAGTTCTAACCAGACTACACTGTTTGTTACTCCAGTGATTACATCATGCATTATCCCCTGAACATCCCCAGGCTTTCCAACCCTAGACCCACAAGAAGGCACAACTACTACGTACTTTCAATTTGTCAGCACTGTATTTTCACTTGTCTCTTCAGTCCTCACAAGTATAGGGTTAGATCCTTGATTGATCATCTGACCATCGTTGTTCAGTAGTTTGAAGCAATCTACAATGCAATGCGAGCAAAACAGAAATTCTGCTATCCTCCTACCCCCACCCACCTGGGATGTGGATCATCACACATAATTTGTGGGTGAAGTTTGACAATCTATCCTCTTTTGGTCTACAGGGTGCTGGAGTTGTGGGGCCCTGTTTTGTACATTTGAAATCTCCAAAGAAATGTCTTCATATGCTTTCCCTGCAGCATCAGAAAATGGTGATATGGGTCCTTATCACTTCTCGGCTTGACTATGTTTAACTCTCTGTATAGGGGACTTCCAGCTTATCAAGTTAGAAGTCTCCAGATGATAGAGAATGTCATGGAATGGCTTCTGTTGCATCTCCTGTGAGAAGATCACTTCATCCCCAATTAAAAGAGCTGCACTGGCTACCTATCAAGGAACGAGTGTGGTTCAAGGGACTTCTATTGGGGCACAAAGCTTTCTATTAAACTTCCCTGCAGTACTTGGCCAACCGGAGTATCCCTTATCAGCTGACAAGAACCCTTTGTTCATTTAAAGCTCTGATGGTGGTGGTCCCACAAATAAAAAGGAAGAGGTGACGTGGTACCTCCTTCTCCTTTCTTACCACCAGGGTCTGGAGTGCTCTTCCTTTTCATCTTTCTGCTACCAAGGATGTACTTGCATTTAAACGTAATCTTAAGACTTGGCTTTTGAATTGACTTATCAATAATTGGGTCAGTATGACGGTTAGCAAATCTATTAGTGCCGGGACACTTATTGAGTAGCTGTGCATTCTATAAACCTCGCAATTGTCTGATTGATAGAAGCCGTATAATGATTCATAGGGGCATATTTACAAGAAAGTGGTGTATCATACATGAAGCGCCACTTTTCTTGCACCCTCCCTACTGCCACCTAACAACACTATGGTTGCACAACATTTACAATACAGTGAACCATGGCGGTCTTAGCACAATAGTGTCAACATTTTTAATGCTATTGTGGTGCTTTACTACACTAGCGTCAAACGTTTTGACGCTAGTGCAGCAAAGCACAGGGAGGCCCATTTAATATAATGGGTGCAACATTTTAATGGCTGCTCGGAGCAGGCATTTAAAATCATGAGAAATATGGCACAGTGAAATCTTGCAAATATCATCGCTCTTGTGGGTTTAAGTTTTGTTGAGGCTGTGTGTGCATCTGTACCGTGTATGGCGGAATCTGATTGTTTCTGTCTGCATACCCCCATTAATTGTGTTTTTTTCCACAAAATCTACCTTTTCAGGATTTTATCCTGCAATTTTAAAACAATGCAGCAACCTTCCGCCAGGGACTTCTCAAAATTTGTGAAATATTGGAAATACATTTTTCAATGTTTGTGAAGGACATCTTCACAACCCCTCAAGTGTGTATCTCTGTTTACATTTGTGAGCGTAACTACGCATGTGCACTTTGGTTAGTCAGGCTGGTGGTGTGTTTACACTCGCTTTTTTCAGTAGCACTTTTTTACACTCATTGCAAGTGCAGTGTCCTGTGGCATTTAAAGAACCCATTCATAACAAGTGCACAATGGCAGTCTGTTTTCTAACACCTTGCACTTGCAGGTCCATAACCATTCCTCAAGCAACAATGCACTCATGTTACCTGTACTATCCATCTTCCCCATGTACGGATTACTCATATAGATGCAATAGTTTCTCATTAAACAACTATCTCACTCACTGAAAATGTGCATTTCTTTCCCTAGATAAATTACAACAATAACAAATCTACTGCCGAATAATCAAACTTGTGATGTGACAAATTGCAAAGTTGCTGAAATGCACCTAAGATTGTTTGAAAAAATGTTGCATTCTTCAGAAAGTCAAAAGCAAGTGGAGTTTAACATAAAGAGAGGGAGCTTCAATGGTCCTTCGTGCCTATACCTAGAGAGGCCGCAATGGACTAGTGGTCCAGTGCCACAGGGCATTCATCCTCACCAAATCCCCATTATTCCTAGGGCTATAGCCCCCTTGCCCTGGGCAACTTCACCTTGCTAAAGTCTATAATGTTTGCTCTGCTTTGCTGAGGTAATTTTTCTAAATTTGCCTGGATTCTGATCAAATATTTGAGCTAGTGATAACATGTTTGCTAGTGAGCATGCCACACATATATATATTTCATGTCTATGCAAGGCAAGTCATAATGGGGCCATCCTGTGAATGATGGATGAACCCAAATTGACACCATTAAATAAACATTCTAGAATGCTTATTCAATTGATGGCCTGTATTATACTCATTCTACCTTGTTACTATGTTGGGACAATGATAAACTCTGTCAAATCAATCATGAAGAACAAAGGTCTTGATTTACTGTCATTGCACAACAGATTGCTGGACTACAAATTGCAGCACTCTGCTTCACAAAGGACGGAAAGCCCAGTTCTAGAATTAGTGATAGTCAAACACCTATTGTTGGGAATGGTCCTTTCTGCAGGGTCATCCCCAATTTTTTTTGCCTTCCTCCTCCCCATTTTGCTGAATTTGTTTTATTGCCTAAAGACACTATGCACTTTACCACTGCTAAACATTGCTAAAGCGGATGTACTCTTTGCTTAAAACATGGTAACATTAGCTTATTGACCATTGGCATATTTCATTTACGTGTAAGTCCCTTGTAAAGGGCACTACCTGTGCCTAGGGCCTGTAAATGTATGTGCAGTTTTAAACTGCCATGTCAACCTGGCAAATTAACCCTATTGCCAGGCCCAAGCCTTCCTTATTAATATATATAAGTCACCCCAAGGTAGGCCCTGTATTTAAAAAGTAGAACATGTTTTTCAACATTTTACATATTCTAGTAGTGAAAACCTCTTAAGTCCATTTTTCACTACTGCAAGACCTAACTCTCCCATAGGATAACATTGTGAATGCATTATTATATATTATAAGTGTCATTTTTAATTGGGAAAGGATGGTACCCCAAAGTTGGTGTCTCTGGAATCACAATTTAAAATCACAACTTATCGTGAAGTTGGATTTTAAACTGTAAATCTGAAACTGCCACTTGGCATTTTCTAAGGTTAGCCATTTGGTGCCTTCTGCCTCTCCCTGAATACACACCTGGGGTGGGTAACAGGTGGGTGTTGTGCATTCCCTTTAGACATCCACACATAAAGGGAGCTTAGGTGTGACTGATGGGCCAGCCACATCCTGGTGGGCCATCCTCAGCAGGATGGGAAAGGAGGGGCTGACACCCCTGTATAGGCACAACAAAAAAGGCTGCATACACCCCTCTAGTAAGTCTGGAGCCAGGACAGGGACTCTGTGCACTTCAAAGGCAGCTCCTTGAAGTCTCCTCCACTTCAAAGGCACACCTGGGTATAAGTACTCCTCAGACATCACCAATTCAGTATATCTCTGGACCTGTGGATACTCTGCCAGAAAGAAGGACTGTTTTTCTAAAAGGACTGCCACTCTGCTAGTCTCCTACTTGGCTGTGTTGACCTGCTGCCTGATACCAGCTGCCCCTCTTACCTGGGAGGGAGGAGGACTGGACCTACATCTCTCCAACACAGAACCAAGGTGACTGCAAGGGCTTGCTGGCTAGAACTCCTGTTTTCTGAAGTCTCAGGGACACAAAGGGCCTCCAACTCACCTGCTACAGCACCTGGAATCTGCCAACTGTGAGTCTTGCCCTGTCAAGTCATGCCAATCCAGTCCTTGGCTTTTGGAAGTGCACATAAAGCACTGTTCCAGTCAAATTAATGCATCACCACGGCTGTGCGGATCAGAACCCCTGCATCCCCAACGTTGCATGGATTGGAACCTGCACATCGTCCCCTATTGAGTGGTTCAGTGTTGTAATATCACCTCTCCAGCATGGATCAACCTTGGCGCATCACCTTCGAAACTCACGCCTTTCAGATCCGACGCATAGCTGGTGCTGTGTAGAGAAAATTGATGCATCTTTGCTACTGTGTGGGAGTAACTTATGTTCAAGGTACTTATAAATACTGTTCACTTGCAATGTATTGCTGCAGGCTTTCAGAGTGTGTCAATGTGTGGTTCCTTTCCAGGACCTTCCAGAAGCTTTCCCTGCAGCATGCCTGGGTGTGGTTTGTGGGCTGGGCCAAGACTCTATATAGGAGAGCCAGCCCAGCTCCACGTGCTCACTATTCAGAGTTCCCGGTGCAGAGTAGCAGCAACTTCCTGAGCTCCTCTTCCAGAGGCCTACTTTGGTCTTCCAGGCTTTGCCCTTTCACTTTGTTGGTGATTCTTGATCAGGGTGGTAAGACGGAGGTCGGGCTGGGCCACCAATCCCGTTCTCGAAGGCTTTCGAGTTCTTGGGCCTAATTTGCATGATAAAACAATTTTGTTCTTGTGCGTGTGAATGTGCGCTTGATGTTTCATGGCATTTACATGCTGACACTCGAATCGGCAAGACACTCGATTCATTTCTTGTGCTTAATCCGTGTTGCACATTGTTCACTACCATTTGATGGCATTTACAAGGTAGCATTCGAATCGGCAAGATGCGCAATTAATTTCTTACGCTTAATTCATGTTATTCCTGATGCGCTACCATTTCAAGGCATTCAAATGGTGGCATTCGAATCAGCAAGACACGCGATTAATTTCTTGTGCTTAATTCATATTATTCATGATGCGCTACCGTTACATGGCATTCACATGGTGGCATTCGAATTGGCAAGACGTGCGATTCATTTCCTGTGCTTAATTCATGTTAATCATGGTGCGCTACCATTTCATGGCATTCACATGGTGGCATTCAGATCAGCAAGATGCGCAATTCATTTCTTGTGCTTAATTCATGTTATTCATTGTGCGCTACCATTTCATGGCATTTTACATGGTGGCCTTCGAATCGGCGAGGGGCGTGATTCATTCCTTGTGCTTAATTCATGAATATTCAGTGTGCGCTACCATTTCATGGCATTCGCAAGGTAGCATTCAAATCCGCAAAACGCGCAATTCATTTCTTGTACTTAATTCATGATATTCATTGTTTGTTACCATCTCATTGCATTTACGTGTTGATATTCGAATCGGCAAGACGCGCAATTCATTTCTTGTGCTGAACTCATGTTGCTCATTGTGTGCTACCATTTCGTGGCATTCACATGGTGGTATTCGAATCGGCAAGACGCGTGATTCGTTTCTTGTGCTTAACTCATGATGTTTATTGTGTGCTACCATTGCATGGCATTAACTTGGTGGCCTTCGAATCGGCGAGACGCACAATTAATTTCTTGTGCCTAACTCATGTTATTCATTGTGCGCAAACATTTCATGACATTTACAAACTCTTGTGGAAATCTGCAATGTGCGCAATTCATGTTCCTGCATTTTAAAAAACTAAAGTGCTAGAATTTTAGATGTTATATTGTATCTGTATAATAAGTCCCTTAAGTACAACTCCTATGGTGTTATAGAATTCATTCAGATTATGTTCTTGCCCTCATGCAAAAGACTATGCTTGAATTTGAAAATGTAATTCTAGAAGGTTCTGATGTTTGTAGTCCAGGTGTAACATTTCATTGAGAGGTTCATTGAAAAGTTGTGTTAATCCTTCTTGATTCCTTCACAGGTAACCAGACGTCTTGATGCCTAGTTATTTATTCCATGCTTAAGTTATCCATGGTTACAGTATGACAATGCTTAGAATCATAGTCTAGTAATGATTAATAAGATATAATCTTGATATTGTGTGTTTTAACCTTTTGCTTCCTACAGGTCTCCTTCCCAGCTGTTCCCTACCTAATCCCCTTTTCCCCACTTGGACTCTCTTAAACTCTGTGACATTCTAATCAGAGTATTGGAGCTGTCTTGTGGTGGACGTGATGGGAACGTGCGCAGACCCCGAGGATCTGGTGACTCTGACATTTTCACTGTTTCACTGTGTTGCACAAATACTTAGCACATTGCCTCTTAAGGTAAGCCTGATTGCTCTGTGCCAAGCTACCAGAGGTTGAGCACAGGTTAATTTAGGGTTGGTCACTCACCTTGACTAAGATTGTGGCTCCTGCTTGGACAGGGTGTATGCCTCTACACACCAGAAATCCATTTTCTAACATGATTCAGTGTACAGTATGCATGTTAAAAATGGCTGACCTGTAGGTTGTACAGACTTGCTCTACAGTGAAAAGGTGAGCCAGAAGTGAATTATGCTGGAGGTCCACACTCCAGAAAAAATCTACCACACAGGGGTTGGGTATGTGAGCACTATTGTAAAGCACACATTTTACATCTACTAGATCATGTACCATCAAGGGCACCATCTCTTTGTTATGTGATAAAAGCAGGAGCTAGTGCTACTTCTGGATTCAGAGTGAAATAACTTTCTAGCAATACAAGTCCAGAGTGGGTGCTTCAAACTCCAAACAGTAGCATTTTGTTGTACATTAACATTTCCACATTATTATTACAAACAAGAACACATTTTTTCATTATTAAAAAAGACTCAAAGCCTGATTTAGGTCTTGGGGGTAACGTTCCCACCATCAGTTTTCCATCAGAAACCCTTCCGCCACCCATATAGATGTTGGTGGTCACATTGACGAAAGACCGCGGATGAACCGCCAACTCCACCAGCAATCTTCCCTCATGTTGACGGAGCCATTGGAAATAGTAGCTGAGGGCCACACCTGAGTTGGCGGACTGGAAGGGAAATGAGGGGAAAAAAATACTTTTTTCCAATTTCCACTCCTGTTTTTTAGTGTACACAACTGGACAAGACCTACAAGGTACGGTGACTTGCATATGTCGGGACATATCTGTGTCAGAGATCGATGGGAACACACTGGTACAAGTCACATATCGGACACCAACAAAATTGTTTGTGGTGGAATGGCAATGGATAATAGTGTGTATGTAGTGTGTTGTGTGTTGTGCAAGTGGACACATATGGCCAAGGTACAGTGTGTGTGTGTCACTTACCTTGATTTGATAGCCACTGCCATTGTACAATGTACAATGCCTCCCACAACGGTCTTCCGCCATCAGCAATCTGCCACCAGCACACCGCCTGCAGAACTGTTAACATCTAAATATGGTCGGTGGGAGCCCACCATGCTGGCAGATAAGAAGAGCACTCCGTCAAGGTGGTCAGCCGCAATACATCTAATACATCAATACATCTAAATACAGTGGGCAGAAAGCTGTTGGTTTGACAGAATCTGTGGAACCACCCCCACAGCGGGACGGTGGTATTACCACCAAGATCTAAATCAGACCCAAAGTAAATGAATTTGACATACTTTCAATTGCAAACACCGTAAGAGGTGAACGTTCAACTAAAGATTAAGGGCCACATGTATGAAGTAAACGAATTGCGAGTCGGAAATAGCGACTCCTTGCAAATTGCTATTTCTGACTCGCAAAATGAGATGTAGGTAAAAATCGCAATACCAATATGCGATTCGATGCTGAGTCGCACCGCAATTTGTGATATCGCAATTTGCGAAATCGCTATTTGCGATGTCACAAATTGCACAATGGTGTGGTCCAGAGTCGCAAATTGCGACTGGCTCGCAAATTACGAGCAGGTGATAATAAAATAGGTGAAAACACACTTCCTGGTTCTGAGTGATGACATCAGAACCAGGAAGTACCCCCATGGAACAGGGAGGAGCCTACCCAGCACAGACAGCAGAGGCACACACAGCTGAGAGGAGCAATTACAGCCTTGTCAGCTCAGGACAAGGAGACACCCACTGCTGGGACGAAGAGGAAACTCAAGTTTTCTGAAAAGGAGCTGGAGGTCCTGATTGAGGAGTGCTGCCTGCACCATGATGTCTTGTTTGGCAAGGCATCAGTGAGTGTCCCTGACACACAAAAGAAGAAGATCTGGCAGGACATCCTGAGTAAGCTCAATGCGATCGGAGTCAGCCATCGCACCATCGATGATGTCCGCAAAAGGTGGTACAACCTCAGGTCCAGGACCAAGAAAAGGGTGGCAGAGCAGATGAGGGAGATGCACGGAACTGGAGGAAGACCATAAACAGTACCACCTCCTACAGCCATTGAGAGCAAGGTGGAGACCACTCTGGAGCTTGAGGCTGTGGTAGGAATCGGAGACCTGGACAGTTCTGCACCAGGAACATCCAAAAGTAAGTACCAATAATCACTTATTTACACCACTCAATGCACTATGCACACAACCACAGTACACAAATTCATGCATCCTCCAGATATGCTCCATTCCCATATTGCAACCTACAGAACAACGCATTATGGGCAATGTAGTACAGTAGTGCAACTTTTGAGAAATATTTATTGTGATACACCAAACATATTAGAGGCACTGACAGTGTATCCCATTGTGTCCCACAGGTTTCCCATAAGTACCCACCAACAACCCTACTGTGCAGGGAGAAGAATCTGCCACCAACACAGCAGACAAGGCAGCCAGTGTAACAGCAGGGGAGTGCATGACTACACCACTCATCCACCATGCACGAGAGACCACGAGGACACAGATATTGATCTTGAGGCAGGCAACCTGACACCGGGGCCACAGATGAGTGGGAGTCGGCCACATAGGTCAGCTGGGTCTGGGAGGAGACTGCGACGTCCAACACAGTCAGCCAGTGAGGAGGATGTCACCGGTGAACAATTCCTAGGACTGGAGGCATCCTTACTGAGCAGTCACCGGCTGCAAAATAAACACATGTGGGTTATGAACAGGAACCTGCACTGACTGCAACAGACCTTCTCCCAGGGCTTTGCCAATGTTGAAAACCAATTCACTGCCATGAACAACAACATGGCAAACCTCACCAGCTCCATCAATGACTTGATCAGGGAAATGGTGGCAGATAGGGTCCATGCAAGCCGCAGAGAGAGCAACACTGCTGCCCGTTTGGACCGGCTGAGTCAGTCAATCGGCCGCCTTGCAACCACTACTACCTGCCTGTCAAGGCGCACCGTAAAGCTGCAGGTTGAACTTGGCCATTTTGCTGGTGATGTAGCAAGGGGACTAGGGTGCATCAGCCATGCAGTGGACCTAATAGAGACCACCCAGGCAGCAAGGGGCATTGGCGATACCCCTCAGGATAGTGAGGACATCTCCAGCTTGAGCAGTGTTTCTGCCTCAGATGCACCCATCCTGCGAAGTAGCAGTGCCCGCCAAGGATCAGGGGACCAACCAGGATTGGGCGTAGTCGCAGAAGGGGGTGAGCTACCTATAATGTGTTTTGCGTGAGGCACATGATGTTAATGTGTCAGACATAACATTTTGCTTTTTTCTTGCTGTTGAGATGTCAAAAGTTCATCATTACATTCCTGACATTAAAGGGATTCTTTTTTGTACTACACAACCTGGGTATGTGTGTCCTACATTTGTGAGTGTTGTCACAGTTGCTACATACCTGCCAAAGTAGTGAGTTGCAATGTGGTCCCGTCTCTGTCTGCCCTCCAATGCGATGCTAATATCCCCAGGCTTTCGGTGTGGTAGCTCTTGCTCCTCATCCTCCGAATCTGTGTCGTCAAGGGTGAGTTGTAGCCCACGTCTGGTGGCTATGTTGTGGAGGATGGCATATGTTGCAACAATCTTGCATGCAGTCTCTGGGGCATACTGGAGTGCCCCTCCACTTTTGTGCGGGCATCGGAAACGTGACTTCAACAAGCCAAAGGTCCTCTCAATGACAGCTCTGGTCCGCCGATGTCCTATGTTGTATCGCCTCTGATTCTAATTGCCAGGTGTTAGGTATGGGGTGAGTATCCATGGCCTCAGAGCATATGCACTGTCACCTGTGTGACAAAAGAGCCAAAATAAGCATGGCATCACATGGTTATGCAGTGACATGTATTTAAGACATCAGAGTGTACTACACAGTTCCTAATAGATATCCTTCGCCAAACTCCCCACGTTCTAGGCGTTGGTGTATCCCACTGTGCCTGAATATGTATGCATCATGTGTACTCCCTGGATATTTAGCCACTATGTCATTAATGACATTATGGGCATCACATACCACCTGGATGTTTAGTGAGTGGGTACATTTCCTATTGCGGAACACATATTCCAGATTTGCTGGTGGGCAAATTAGTATATGTGTCCCGTCCACACACCCTATTACATGGGGGAAGTTGGCAATTCTGTAGAAGTCCAACTTGGTGCTGTTAATTTCCGCCTCGTTCCTGGGAAGGTATATATATCTGGACTTGTGTGCGATTATGGCATCTAGGAAACGTCTGAAGAATCGTGACAGGGCACTTTGGGACACCCCACCAGCAACAGCAGTCACCCCCTGATAGCTACCTGAGGCCAAGTGGTGCAGTGAGCAGAGCACTTGCACATGTGTGGGGATAGAGCAGCCATGCATTGTCTGGCGTTCTAGCTGATGTTTCAGCAATCTCTAGGATAACTGCGCTGCTCAGTCTGTATTTATCATAAATCTCATCCTCAGTTTGTTGAAATAGGGTCTGCCTGGTTCGGTATATCCTCTCCTGTCTCTGCGCCCTCCTCCTCTGCTGGGCAGCCTGGACTCTCCTTCTCCATGCAATCACGTATAGTGCAGCAATTTTGGGAAACCCTAATGCATTCTGGGTCTCCTTTTATACTTTGGTTCTGGTTACCACCTGTTTGGAATCAGTGCTAATCTGGGTGTGCAAAACGGGCTTTTTGCAACTAGTCGCAATTTGCGTTTGCCTTGTGCATTCGGTTTGCGACTTCTTAATTGCAAGTCATAATTTCAATTCACAATTTTTGCAAGTCGGTAATGGGTCGCTTCGCTACTTGGAACTCCGAAATGGCATTGGAAAATACCATTTCGCTTTTTGCGAGGTCGCAAATAGCGATGCGACTGATTTGCGACTA
This sequence comes from Pleurodeles waltl, assembly GCF_031143425.1. Classification (NCBI taxonomy): domain Eukaryota; kingdom Metazoa; phylum Chordata; class Amphibia; order Caudata; family Salamandridae; genus Pleurodeles; species Pleurodeles waltl. The sequence goes on along the minus strand of NC_090448.1, from coordinate 246,932,410 downwards.
GCAAAACGTTCGTACATCTGGCCCTATAATACTACTGATGGAGTGCAAAATACCAAGCGGTCACCAAAGATAAGCTTCAGAGATAGCTTGATTGACCTTCTCAAAAGGTCACTAAAGTATTATCCGGGGGAGGGGGGTAATTATGGGCCAAGGGGACTCCCTTCCTTCAGGAACTCCTGCAACTCCCCACTCTACTTGCCAGGCAATAGTCTGAATTCAAAGTGGTGACAATTATATTCTATAGGTGCAACCCATTAATTATTTATGCCATCTCCATATCTATAAAAAAATAATTTCCACACAAACACTACTTTTCTTTTACAGTGCTTCCCTTGTTTGCTGGGAAAAGCTATCCAATGTGGCAACATGCTATTGTTCAAGATATCTGCAGGAAGGTACATTCAAATCATCTCTATTGGCAAACTCCTGAGTCTGTTGATGTTAATCAGAGCCTCTCTTTTGTTGATCAAAGAGAACCCTACCCATTATATCCCATTCGGCCTTGGAATGATGTGTTGTTATTATTATTATTGTTTTTGTTGTTAACATTATTATTTTGATTTATTCATGCTTAGTTACATAATACATTGCTTGTATTAAATACAAAAATTAAACAGATATAAAAGGACAAAGCTCGGTTACATAAGTTGAAAAATAATAAAACATGAGTCCTCAATAGTTTTCAGTAACTGAAATAGTTCCTCAGGCATTTTACCATCCAATAGCTAGAGATAAAAGAGCCGCCAACTGTCATGCATTGAGATAGCTCCATAGGCATATTTCCTTCCAAAAGTTAACTTTTTTAGAGCCACCAATTATCTATGCACAATAGTTGTAACATTAATTGCTTTTCAGTCTGTATCAATAATTTCACCAATATGCCTATGTTTCTCTAGTGATTTTTCTGTTCAAAAGGATTCCTTTCAAAGATTCTGGTTTCTTGTGTATTTGGGACAATAATAGGCCATTCCAAATTTTGTGTGTCTTACACGTTACACTTGTATCCCTTCCTTTATAAAATGCCTTGTAGTACAGGGTTGGTTAGACCTGTGGGTTCTAAATCCTTTACATAAGTACCTTTGTCCCCTGATAACCTATATACAAAGTGTGGCAGTTTGTCAGAAGACCATTTTGTCTGTCTATGGTATAGCAGTAGTTATGAGGAAAGTTTGCACATTTTCTAGAGCTAGGAGTTGGAGAGAAACCTAATTAAAATTCATTGCAGGTGGCTTCCGTCCTAGCTACCTGGGCAGACAGGTACTAAAATCCAGTTTGCTGAAGAGCAAAGAACAGTTCTGAAATAATTCTTGTGACAAATATAATGAACATCTAAATTTCACAAAGGATTAGATTTTCACTACTTAGTACAATATAGCAAGGATTAAGGGCCGGATTTAGAGTTTGGCGGAAGTGTTACTACATCACAAATGTGACGGATAGCCCGTCCTCTGTATTATGATGTCCATAGGATATAATGGAATTGTAACATGGCGGTCGGGATATCCGTCATGTTTGTGACGGAGTAGCCCCATCTGCCAAACTCTAAATAGGGCACTACGTTTTTAGATGGTTCATCCCTTGAGATGCAAAAGAGGAGTTTAAAAACACTGGACAAGATTTACCAAGGCAAATAACTACAGATCCAGTGTGGTAACCTTATCACATTTGGAATTTGCAAATTGATGAAATCTCCGAGTATTAAATATGGCCATAAACTACTGATCCTCAGTTTCATGGCATCGTGAAATACTTAATATTGGTTTTATTACTTGAATGTCGAAATTGGCTAATTCTGTCATTTTAACATTGATGTTTATTTTTCAATGTTATTGGAGCCCGTTAGACGTGTTTTAACACCCTAATTTGGGCGCTTAACTTTTTGCGGCATTCTGCCATAGGAAATTTATGTGAATGGAACCTATGCAGATTATGTGCACTTAAAAAAAGGCAAATGTGGAAATGAGTGTTACCATGTTTTACAAAGAAAAGCACATGAACTGAGGTTGGTTTTCAACCTTTCACTGCCTATAAGTAAATCATGGGTAGAACAGTCTGAAAAACGTGTTTCAAATACACGTTTATAAGTAGCTCTTTAGTGCTTCAATGACACACTTAGAAATAAATAATCAGTACATCAAATTACGACAGGATAAGAGATTAAAAGCCTGATTTAGAATTGATCGATGATTCAGAATCTTTTATTTTATGAGGAGCTAAACAAATAGGATAATTATTAGATCATAGTTCTTTCATAATATTATCCTTGTTCTGGATGAAATACCACTCATGGATCCTCCTCTGGATTTAGAGCTGCCTCCTTAAGGCAGAAACCCTTCAGTTACCCCTTAGGAGATAGTGGGTTCTGAGACTCAAATACGCCCTCCAGAATTTTTGATTTTGGATCACCTTGTTTGTGAACCTCTGCTGTGAGCGAGTTTCAATAACTGAGTCTTATTCACTGTAAACTCTGCTAAAATGGTCTTGAGTAGTAACTACCAGTGCATGCCTTTAGAAAATAATTTTGCTGCTATGCAGCTGGGTAAGAGGCTCTGTGTTGGTTACACATAAATACGTTGGAATACGTAGGTGCACTTGTGTGAGAACTGAGTCAGTGGGACTACGTAATCAGCCCGGTATCTGCACAAAGGTAGCCTGTCACAGATAGAATCTTGTGCAAATTGATTATGGACTGCGCAGGCCTTATAATTGATGCAGCATCCAACACGCAATATCCCCATTTCTTTTTTACTGTACTGTGAGCCTGTGGTGCTTCACAGTAATTCTATAGTGCTTTATTGTCTTCACATGGTAGATGTAAGCTGTGGCAAAATGTTAACTTTAATTTGACTCAACCTAGGAGAAAAATAAAGTATTTTTACAAATGTTTTAAAACGTCCAGTGTACAACTATAATATTAATTTGACCATATTTCAACTCCTTCATATACTTTGGGGTTTGTAGAACTTTCTTGAGTCAGTCCTTAATAAGATTTGGACTTTCCCTTTAATTGCTCTGCTGGCCAGGAGGCTGAACAAAGTCTCCCGGAGATTATTCTTCCTCTGTGAGAAGAAGAGGGTGAAAGAAGGACATGAAGTGGTTCACTAAATTATACTTTATGACAAGCCTGGACATGCTCTTTCACACACTACAGAAGGACAGAACTCCGAGGAGCGCTGGGTACTACAGAACAAGAAGACGTCTGCCACAAGGGGTTGCACTTTCTTGGACTTGGTTGCACCCTTGTCTCATTTGACATGGACAGTGGCCTTCCCACCTCCCCTGTGACAAGAGTGGGGAGACTTTCTAGGGACTGTGGACCACTTCTGCCTGGAGCTGCCCTAGTCACAATAGTATAGTTCACTGTAAGGCACACAGGTGCATTTCAGGTGAACAGGTGACTGGCACCTGAGGTATGCAGGCAGGCATTGGGGTCTGTCTTGAGAGCCATTGGGATCTGCTGTTGCTGGAGACGCTGGGCCAAATGGGCTGCTGTGAGTTAAAGGGCTATGAGTTAGGAGCAGAAGGACACATATCTAAATGGAGGAAGAGCAGTCCATCAAATGAGCTCAAAAACTGATTGCTAACGATTTAGTGGGTGGATGGCCCTCTAAATTACTCCTGGTCACCGGAGCACACCACCAGGTGCCTTTAACAGAAATTCTCATAATAAAAGGCCCAACAAAGTGAGAGATAGTTGCATTCCTTGGTTCTGCTTATATGTGAGCTACACAGCAGGTCCTTGAAGCTGGTGGGCTGAACAAACCACACTTAGTGGTTCCTTAGTAATAACCTTGGGGAGAGCTAGTGCCCTGGGGTGCTGAACATTTTAGTGTGTGTTGTGCTAAAAAAAATCATGTTTCCCTCACTGCCTGGGGAGGAGTATCAATTTTCACAGAAGCCCGGGTAGTTCAAGGGTCAGAGGGAGATGGCCTCTTGCTGCTGGGTGCTTTCTGGGAAGGTATAGCCTTGGGGGGTGGGCACAAAAGGTGAGCAAGATGCTGACTTGACTCTCTGACTCCCAAGGAAGAGGGTGTGAGTGGCACCAACCATAAGTTTCACTTACCTGGCACTGACAACACAAGTGCTGGGGTGAGTGCAGGAGGAAAGGATATGCTTGTTCCAGCCCTGCAGAGAGCTGATTGTGTTAGGCAGGCAGGGAGGTAGCCAGTCTACACAAGAGTGGGTCCTGTGAGGCTTATTGTCCAGTGTCACAGGTGTCCAATACTTGGGGCAGGTACTCCTATCTAAATACAAAAAAATGGTGATGCCTGTGCATATTTTAAACAAATAAGTAAAACATGTAAAGATGTCCTAGGCCACAGTGCATGTGCATCAAAAGCCTAAGTACCATTTTCGGAGGGCTGTAGGACCGGCCCGTAAGTCCTGTATGGGCATGGAAAATGTGGATATCTTGACACATTGTACCTTGTAAGCAGGGGCCCAGCCAGAGTATTCAACTGATTTATCAACCACCCAGGGACAGAAGTTGGGCCCCATTACCACAGGAGTCCTACAATTGATTTTTAATTACATATCCTAAGTTTAGCACTTGAAAGATAGAGTGAGCTCTGTAGAAGTTTTTTGAATTTTGAAAATACTCTAAGAGCTGAGAATGTTGAATAAATACTCTGATAAGCTCAGGACTTTGTTGTAATGCTGTTCGGTTGTTTTGTAGCTGGTTAAAACAGAATAAAACTTATCATTTTGTATTATGTTGAACATGTTAAACGTTGTTGACGTACATTGTTGACAGTTGATCATTGCATATACTATATGATCTCATCTAAGTGAAGTTGGTATTATGATGACTTGTATCGATTTTCATTTAAATTGTACTTGATTCTATATTGTGCCTTTAATTAGTGTGGTGTCCTTTAATGAATACATTTCTGTTTGTTCTTTTAGGGTTCAGTTCTGGCTGGTGTGCAAACTGTTATAGAGGCCTCCAGAATAGGGGATTCTGGGGACACCTTTCTTTAATGAGGGTTCTTTGTTGTGTAGCCCTTAAGAGCTTCACCATTCGGTATATATTGTTAATTTGTGCATAGTATTTAGTAGTGTACTTGGTAGGCAAGGGTTAAACAGGAGTACTTAGTTCTCGGTTGGGGAGCTTCAGTACAGGCTATCATGACACCAGGATTCCTCACAATATTTCAATTGGAATCAGTTCCTAATTCCCTTTTTTCAGAAGACAAAAGAAAGGGAGCTTCTGCCCAGTGCCATTTCCATCAGCATGACTCTTGGAACACATTTCCTATCACAGACTGACACTTAAACATGTACATATGTCTTCTAAGTTTGGACCATGGTCAACAAAAATACTATTGAATAAATAGACATAGAGGACTTCTGCATTGCTTTCATATGCGTCACAGAAACTATTATCACGCTTTGAAGTTACATTTTAAGCTCCTAACAGGTTTATTTACCTCTCTCATTGATGTTAAAATGAAATAATAAAAAACTCCAGGCACAGCTACTGTGCTTACGATAGCAACTTTCCCCTATCAAATATATGATCTATGTATGTGTGTGTGTGTTTAGCAGTGGCTTTTTCTGTGTTCACGCAGAGTCGTTTGAAAGCATGGGAAAAGCGATCCATCATCCAGGCTCCCTCCATCTCCCTTCTGTCTCCCGGCGGTTCTTCTGTAAAGTGATAACTCTGTACTCCTTTTCAATTTGCCACCTGGGTATACCAGACATGCCAAACCATAAAAATCATACTCTCAGGGAGTTGGTTGCAATAAAATAAAAAAATCTTGATATCTCTCTCTCTCCCTACTTCGAGACACCACTTCTAACTCTTCTCTTTACCACTGTCTTTCTACCTGTCTTTACATCTTCTTGTACCTACACCCTCTTTTCTTATCTCTCTCTACCTCAGCTATGTCTGCCTCACCTCCATTCCAATATACCTTTCTCCCATACTGCTCTCTCTCATGACACCACCTCTCTCTCTACCTCAATGTGCCTACTTCATATCTCTGCCCCTCTACCTCACCTTTCTCTCATCTCAGGCCTCTCACTGTCCCTCACTTATCTGTTTGCATCTCATCTCTATGTATCTCTCCTCCCCCTTCTGCACCTCTCTTAAACTCATCTTTCTCTTTACCTTATTTCTTTACAGCTATATCCATAAAGCTATCCCTCACCTCTCTCTACCACATACCAGTCCCGACTCGCTGCAATAATAAGGTGCAGGGCGGGTGCAGCGCATGCGGGAAAGAAGGGGGGTGCAGGGTGCTAAATTTAATTATTTAAAAAAATGTTTAAACTTATCTTCTATGCCGCGGTGCTGCTCCTCTTGCTCCAGTTGCTGCTGCAGGCACAGGCTCCCAGCCTACCCTGTGGCCAATCCTGGCACTGCTCAGAGCAGCATTAGGATTGTCTGGGAGCGCCTTGTGCAGGCTCTCTCCAGCCCGGCAACTGTGTTTGGCCGGCCCAAGCACACATGCGCTCTGAGGGGAGTGCTGTGCACTCCCCCTCACAGCTAGTCACCCTCATGGCCCCCTCCTTTCAGAACGAAAGCATAATAAACAGTTTACTATCCTTTTCTTCTGAAAGGTTTGAAGCTTCAGCTGCTGGCAGAGGGGTGATGCTCGTTTGCCCTAACGGAGGAGCCTCCCCTGCCACTTTTGCTCTACATCAGCATTCTCTAATTCCCTTCTCTCTGTACCTCATTACTCTCTGTGTGCACCCCACCTCTCTCTCTCAATTTATGTCACAATTTGTTTCCTACCTCACCATGGCCCTCTCCCTCTTTCTACCTCTGTTGTTTTTTTCCTTCCCTTTATCACTATCTTGTTTCTTTCTCACCACTTCCCTTTCTCTAGTACTACTTTGTTTTCTCAATCAATATCTCTCCAGCTCTCACTGGCGCTATAATTTCTCACTAGACATCCTTCTCCATTTTAACTCAGCCTCTTTACCTCAAATTTCGCTCAACTTTCTCTCTTTGTTCATCTCTCTGCCCTCATCTCTCTGTCTTTGCCTCTCTGTCTTCATAACAACCTTCTAAATCTTATTCTCTACCTTTGTTTCACTTCAGCTCCCTTTCTCTGACCCACTTATCCCTTCTTCACCTTTGTTCTCTCTGTTCCTCATTTCTCTTTCTATTGGTCACCCTTCTCTCACTCTACCTTTCTCTCTGCCTCAATACACTGTATACCTGACCGTCTTTCTAGACCTTCTTTCAGTTTGTCCTTTTCTATCCCTCAACAAACTCTATACCTTCACCAGCTAAGCTTTTCATACTAAGTCATGTCCTTGTCTACCACCTCAAATTCACCTCTCTTTCTATCTCACCTCTTTCCTTCTCCCTCTCTCTCTCTCTCTATGTCACCCCTGAGGATACTCCTCCACTCTCCCTAGCTCTACATTTTATTTTCCTTATCTCCAGCTCTCTATACCCCACTTCCTACTTCAACCTGTCAGTATCTTGGTCATCTCTGGTTAGTTTCCTCAAGGGCTGGTCTGCCCTGGGGCACTTCGGGGCCCTATACTTGTGTCAATATTGCTGTACAATCAATTGAGCATTTTGTGCTGTTTTTTTCCCCATTCATCTTTACCAAGAAAACGTTTTTTGACCCCTCTTCTTAAAGACCTTAGATTTGCAACTGTAAGATCTGCTTTGCTACACCTATTGGTGCTTGAGGATACTTACACTTGTATGTGCGTCTCCAGCTTCCTAAATTGTGTAATCAAGTTGCAATAGACTTGGGATTAATTCCATCGGCTGTGCTACCAGGGTCTTTATTACTATACCCGATTGGGGCCAGAGGGAGGTACAATTGCTTACAGGCCTTTTAACATCTCATTGGGTGTTGGTCTTTCATATTCAAAGTTTAGCTTATGTGTAATGAATTTGAATGAGGAGCCTTGGATGTTGGTTGATTTACTGTCCGATTTCATGAATTGTATGAGTGGATTTGGACATGAGTTGATTTACTGTGTGTTTTAACTTTGTTTTATATACTCCCATGTTTTTATGAAGTGTTTTATTTGTTTTTATGCACATGTATCTTTTATGCTTATATTTCAACTTAATAAAGATTTATTACTACTTCTACTACTACCACTTGTCAACTCGCTCTTGTTACTTTATGTCTCTCCCTACCTCACGTCTCCCCTTCATCTCAGTTTCGACCTCCCTGGTGTCTCTACCACTCATCTCACTATGCCACAACCTTTATCGCTCTATCCATCTATTGTCTTCCCCTTCTTTCCATTTCTCTTACTCCACAAAGTCAGAAGTTACTGTCTAGCAAGAGAAGCGCACATATAACTCAGCAAGACTTCCAGTTGTGACAGTGAAATCACTTGTAATTATGAATATTCAACAATTAATGCTAATGCAATGTCAGCTGTGCAGATGGTTTATTTCAATGTTATGTGTTCTACAGTATGTAGCACACATGCGAAGAGAAAATATTGAGTAGAATTAAAGATATTTATCTTTGTTACACAAGCCTCAAGCAGACACACCATTAAAGTCTACAAGTCTTTGTAGTTTGGGTTTCCATCAAAATTCGTAGGTGGTGGCCATGGCCTGGCAAGATGGTCACAAGGTTGTAGCTTTTCCGGCTCCCATCCTGACCCTTCAGCATCTCGCAAATTAGCTGCTCCTGGTACTGCCTGACTGTCCAATACCATTGTCGGAACCCCAGCAGATGACCTACCGGACAGCGAGGAGGAGGGAGTGCCCCAAACCCATGAAGAGCTAGTGCAGCCTGCACTGAAACTTATGGTGGATAAATGTGGGGCGAGCGAAGCAGCAGCCCCTGACCGGCCGAGCTGAGCTGGGGTCCTTGTGGCTGGGATCCTATGCGCTAAAGGTGATGTGGGCAGTTGGGAGCATTGTAGAGACTGGTGAGGAGTTGTGGAAGACGTGTGGTGTCTAGGCACTCATACAAGGAGAGAGCAGCGCTGTGGAGATGCCGGGAAAGGCCTAGAGGCCCAGAGAGGACCATGGGTGCGCCCTGTGTCCTAAGGGGGCCACCAGGTGGCCGGTGTACATGTATTGTGGGTCACTCATTGTTTGGCCCATTGCAGAGACTGGAATGCTCTGGAGGAGTGGCTGGCACCTATCAGTAATCCGGCGGATGGATTTGGGAGAGGTGAGGCAGATTGAAACCCACGCTCCCCACATTATTGTGAAATGAGGGGGTGCCTTGTTGTACTGGGCTGGACAGGGTTTTTCTCCCTCATGCTACCCCGTCAAAATCCATTCAGCGAAGAGGTAGCGGGGTGAGGTACCCTGAGGTGACCGGAACCTGGCGACGGTGGCTTGCCTGTGAGAAGAGCCCCCTTCACCCCTTTTGGACATTGGCAATGGCAAGTGCATATGGGACCTGCTGGGATAAGGCCTTTTATGAGTGAATTCTAGCTGTGGAGGACCTGTAATGTGAAGACCTGGAGAGATTACCAGGGGACCAGTCAGTGGTGCCCTTCACCCTGTTGCTGTTCTGTGGATGGTGGGAACTGGACCGAGCTTCCCCCTCCCCTGTTGGAAGCCGTAAGACTGATTAAGGGTATTGACAGCCAGTGATTGGCATGTGGAAGGAACCCGGCACAAGAACGCTGATGGTGTGAAGCTGTGCTGTGAAGACCTTGGAGGTGCCTGACAGGGGCAGCCAGGGGCTGGTTCTGGAACGGCTGAGTGAGGCACACATCAGCATGTCCTGGCTCCCCCCTCCCTCAATGGGGGAAGAGTCAATAGGGAAAGACAGGGCGCAGTGCAATCTCCAGCAGACCAAAACTGATCAGTTCACAGCCTCAGGGATGGGCGTGTCGGGAAGGGGCTTTTGTGTGTGTCTAATGCAGAATGCAGCACATATACAAAGGGGAAAAAATAAGGAGGCGTAGCAGTTTCGGCGCATTCTCATGTCTACCATTTATGGTAATTATGAGAAAGCGTCAGTATCCATGGCTGTTGGTGGGAACACATATGAAACTTCTCCTTAGAACAGAATTGAGCAAGGCAGCAATTTGCGTTGCGTTACTCTGGATTTATCAAGTCAGTCAGTGCCAGCAGAGTAGTCTTGCCTGGCTTGATAAATCGCATTTAAGGATTTGTGTCATTGTGTGGTGCAAAAGCGACTCAACCGGTACATACATCTTCCCCCGGACTTCAGGGTAAACTTCATTAGTGGCATGCCGGGCACTTTTATTTATGCATTCTAATGGTCACTTGATTTGTTTTACGATTACTTTGCTTACGAGTGTGGCAATTTTTAAGTGTTTTGAAAGCATAACCACAATCGTTACATGAATTAGATTTGCCCGTAAAGCTCGCGGCCAAATCTTTTACCGATCTGCTTATTTCGGCATTCTATTTTTGTGAAGCAGAAGATGGCAGTCTTGTTCTACAAAAAACACGTGGATTTAACGCTCTTCTTAGATAATGGCGAATCGCCTATAAAACATGAAGTCATTTGATTCTTTAATTACATACGGGCCCCCATTTGTTATCCTGTTTTTTGCTCCTTTCAAATTCAGGTATTAATTGAATCCATTTGTCATCGGTTTGTATTTACCTAAATATCAGGAAAACAAATTGTGAAATACAAACCTGCAGGGGGTAAAGGAATAAATGAACAGAATAGGCTCATATATATTTGCTATGGCTATTTTCTGCTATTTTATTTCACAATATGAATATTATTTTGTATATTTTCTAAGGTATTTCATATTTTTTTCATACGTTTTGGTGTAAAACGTTATTCCCAATATACATCAGCAAATATTTTGAAGGGAAATTACAAATTGTGAGGTTTGATAAGTGCAAAGTATAGGTTTCTTTTTATTATATGACATGAATGATGATACATAACATGGATAACTAGCATGTCATCCCATGCTGTGGATGATCTGGAATATGCTCAGTGGCTCTGGATGTTGACACCATTTGAAAGACTCAAAAGTGCAGCAAAGGAATCCTTCAGTGCAGCCCAGTGTTCCGCCAGACCTCCTCCCAGTGGTATGTCACTTAAGAGCAAGATCGTAATATATGTAGAAGGTCACATTTTTGTGATTTGCATCTTCAGCAGGCGTAATTTGGACGTGTACCTGGTTTAAACAATCCTGCTGGTGTCTAGTACCATTATTGTAATGTTTTAAGGTCAGTATCCTTAAGATATGATTTCCTCACCTCTTTCTTGAGAGTTTCCATAAACTCAGTCCAGTCTTCTGTTGTTTATTCTACATGTAGGGATGTCTGCCTTCTAGCTTTAATCGCCCGGGGCTCGTCTGATCTCAGAAATAAGGGAGGCTACTGACCACTGCTCTAGGGACTGCTCCCTTGTGCTGAAGGGCGACTCCGTGCCCGGCGGTGCCCCTAAAGGTTGCAGAGGCTGCTATGGCGCCCCTGGGGCAGTGGGCTTAGAGTGTGGTACTGCAGGTGGTGATCGCCCGCATGCTCCAAAGGTAGCTGCGACACCACTGATCCTGCCCTCCCCCTTAAAGTCTCCGCCGTGGCTGCTATTTGGCAACGCGCCCCAGGCTGGTGACATCCTTATGAGCCGGAGGACCGACTACTCGACCTGACTGAAAATGACGGATGTCTGCCGAGGCCTGGGCCCTGGGGTACTTCTGTACATATCAGGGTGCTATGTTGGCCTGCATGCTCCCTGTGGCAGGTGAGAGCCGCTGGGCCACCGGTGAAGGCCTGAGGCGACCAGGCCTAGCAGAAGAACCATGTGGGAATCCCGTTGGACGCCTGGAGAGGTGCCAGGGTGCTTGGCACTGGTGGACTTAACTGTGGTATGGCCTCCATATAGTGGGTTGGCACCCTTTGGACTCAGATACCCCCTGAACAGTGAGGAGCCTGCTTCTCCAACCATCAATAAGAAAAGTGAGTGGGGAGTTGGGGTTGTGCTTCAACATCCCCGGGCCATTGTGGCAGTGCATATTGACATAGATGAGGAGATGGGACTAGGGGCCCTAATTGGGGAGCTGGAGCAATGTAAGCAGTGGCACCCGGGAGACATCTCATTGAAGTGGGGTAAGTCGGCTTGACTCTTTTCTCCCCCGAGGCCTGCTAATGCAGCCTGGTGGCTGTGTGGACCCTAGGACCCTGTTTCTGGTGTGGACAAGAGGCGCTGCCAGGAGACTGCATTTAAGACTAGATTGCAATATTAGGGGACATGCTAGGGCCTGGCGTGGGCCTGTGATGAGGGTCTGGCACACTGAGCAGAGGAAGCCCACTGCTGAGGTCTGAGCATACTGTGTGCAGATTCCCCTTAGCACTGGGGGACAAATACTGCCTTTCCTTCCCCCCTGGTGTTGGCATGTTCTGGTGAAAGGCCAGACCTGGCAGAATTTAATCCAGCCCTCACACAATCCTGAATGTGACACAGAGCCTACATAGAAACTGAATGGTTGCTGATGCCCTGACACCTCCCTAAGGAATCACCTACTGCTTGGGATGGACTTACCTGTATATGACTGCAAAGCCTAGTGAACTTGGTCAAGTGGCATCCTGCAGGTGCGCATGTTGGACCGGGTAGCATTTTCCATCCAGTGCCTGTGGATTCCATATAACCTGCCTTCCAATTTCAGCTAGATAATAGCCTTGCAGCCATTGCAGAACTGAAATCCACCCTACAGCAGGACATTAGTCCAGTCTCATTGGCCTTGGACCCCTGATAGCTGACCACCATAAATTAGCAGATAGGGTGAAAAATGTGAACAAAGTTGTGGATGAGCTGCAACCGGAACACCGGGGTCTATCCAGACATATGTCTGCACCGAGTGACAGAGTGTGCACCCTGAAACGTCGTGCAGAGGATGTATGATGGACTAGTGAATTTCTCTGTTTTTTTAATTCTGTTTCCCAAATATAACATTCCTGTAACCTTTTATTTTTAGTGAATTTCTATGTTTTTTATGTTCTTTTTCCTAACGATAACGTCCCTGTAACCTTTGGTTCTTTCATTAAATTTCTATGTTTTTTATGTTCTATAACTTAAGTATAATATTCCTCTATTAGTTAATGCATTGAAGATGTCTGAAAGTCTGTGAGTGGGTAAGTGGGTGGCAAGTGTCTGAGTGGCCTGTGAGTGAGTGTATTACTCTGTGAGTGGGTGTCTGATTGGGGGCGTGAGTGTCTGACTGGGTCTGTAAGTGAGTGTGTGAATGTCTGAGTGAGTCTGAGTGGGTGTGTAAGTCTCTGAGTGGAATTTTTCATGAGTGTCTGAGAGGGTCTCTGAGTGGGTGTGTCAGTCTTTGAGTGGGTCTGTAAGTGAGTGCGTGGGTCTCTGAGTGGGTGCATGAGGGGTGTAAGAATGTGAGTGGGTTTCTGAGTGGGTGCGTGAGTGTCTTTGTGGGTCTCTGAGTGGGTGCATGAGTGTCTGAGTGGGTCTCTGACTGGGTGCATCAATGTCTTATTGAGTGAGTGAGTGGGTGGGTCTGTGAATCTCTGAGTGGGTCTGTGGGTGGGTGCATAAATGCATGAGTGGGTCTGTGAGTGGGTGCATTAGGGTCTAAGGAGGTCTGTGAGTGGTTACTTGACGGCCTGAGTGGGTCAGTGAGTGGGTGCATAAGTGTCTGAGTGGATCTCTGAGTATGTGCATGAGTCTCTAAGTGGGCCTGTGAGTGGGTGTGTCAGACTCTGAGTATGTCTATAAATGACTGGATGTGCTTCTGAGTGGGACTGTGAGTGTGTTGTAATTTAGCAGTGATTAGATTAAGCATTAGCAGAAGACATCTTGTATCTAGTAACTATTGTGAATATTTTGCGGATTCCATTTTGTATTCATGGCAGCCATTTTCTCTGCTACATTCTGCCATGTGCTCACCATGTGCTCTGTCCTACCTTTCTGTTAACTGCTCTTGAAATCTGCCTAGTGACAAGTTATATTTAGCATCTCTTACTTTCGCACATGCTCAGTAAGGTCTGCAGCTGTTAGTCCTTGGAAACTGTTAGCTCCTCCTTCCTGTCGACTGTGCATTTTCCACATGACCTTACATGTATACAAGTCTTGTTTCCATAATTGTACCATCTCCTTTTAGCCCCTGCGTGGGTATAAAAGGACCATGCTCTCTCAGTTCAGTGTGCTACTTCAGACATTACCCAAGGGTGCTGTCTGAACTGTAGTACCACCTCATGAGGTTAATAAACTTTTGTCTTTTATTCCAGTTTCTGTGCCAACTTCTTCCTACATGGTCTGGGGACTTTGTGCAGAGAAAGGTGAACCCCTTGCACTAGTAGGCCTTGCTGAGGCTTACTTCAACAAATTGGTGTCCGAACAGGGACTCATCGGCGACTCGGATGCCCAACGGATTGGTCGCGACGAAGGATTGGAATCTCGCTGCGGACGATCAATGCCTGAGGAGACCCGAGTCTTGGCAACCACGGCGTTTTTCCCTTCTTTCTGATTTGACCATCCAGGTGGCGCCGGTCCTCGACTGAGATCCTTTTTGTTCATTCGTCATGCAGTGACCATTTGGTCGATTTTAGAACTTGGCAGTTGGAACCTGGACACCCTGTGATTAGTAAGAGCCGTTTTACGGCACTTGCTGTGGGTTTTGATGCCTGTGTTTGGTAATGTAGTTTAGCACTACTTACTGTGGCTCTCGTGATTTGGGTGACTAGTCAATTTGTATTCTTTGGATTTGATATATAAATTGCAATTTATATAGGCAGGTAATGAGGAGAATTTTCTCCAATTTAATTTTGATTTGAACGGCACCTTAAGTGCTACATTGATTATAATATTGCATATTCTGCACTATTTTTGGCATGCCTGTTTTTAGCGCACTTCGTAGGATGTGTTGCTTTTGTAATGGTACCAATTTGAGACTGGAAGAATCGGAACCGGCACCCCCAGAGGGGACGCCAAATAGAGATATGTATGTTAAACATGGTCTTTCTTCTATAATGTACAGCACATTATGGAATAAATACACCCGCGCGGATCCTGAGTTACGTTGGCCTATGCATGGGTCATTTGATTTGCGAAAGATTGAGTATGTGGAACAATGTATGTGTAAGCGAAAGTCTAGGCAAGATATGTTTGACTGTGTACGAATATGGGAGAAAGAAGCGCGTGGACGAGTGAAGCGTGAGCAAGCCTTGCTTGAGAAAGAGCAGCGGAAGAATGTATATGTGAAAGCATTGGAAATGAGAAAGAAAGAAATAAATGACTTAAAGGAGCTAAAAGAGAAAGAACGTAAGCTACAGGTAACTGGCCAATACACTGTTAGGCAACCTCTCTATCCTATCCTTAATAAACCACATGATGATTTATTGTTACTAGATCGCCCTCCACCTCCGTATGTCGTCCCTTCTGCCCCTCATGAGTTACCTAAAGTCTCCAGTTCGGAGCAACAGAAGATGCGGGACAGTCGCTCTATGCTGTCTGCTGACCGTGCGTCTGAGCTTAGATCGATTGCTCGTAAAACAATTCGTAGCGTTGTTTCTGCTTCTGAACTTTTAGACAACATGAAAGGGTGGACGGAAAAGGAGCAGCTATATTTTACTGAGGCATTTGGCTCAGAAGTTATTGAACTATATCGGAAATATTCTGATGAGTTAGAGCCCGATGATGTAGCAGCTGATCATAAGCAAATGCGTGATGGTCTTTTTGTTTTCTCCCAGGTGGCTGATGCAATCAGGCTTTTAATAAAATTACGTATTGTGGCAGTCCGTTTGCAAGAAGGGGCGCAAGCTTCCATCTTTGAAACAGATAAGATTATGATAGTTCACGCGAAACCAATGCGGGAGGCCGCGCCTTTGTATGTTCCTTCTAAAGGATTGGGTACAAGTGATGATAAAACTTCTGTTGATGCTAAGGGTTATTTTATTTATAATTGGGTGTATACTCCTTGGAATAGGGCAGATGTAATGGCACTTAAAACAGCATTAACTGACCCGCGGAAAAATCCAGCCGCCTTTTATGAGGAAGTTGAGGGAGCAATTAGTTCTTGTACTATGACTTTGGACACCTTGATTCTTTTGTTTTACCTGAAGGTGTGGCTCTCATACAATATGTTGATGATATTTTGTTGGCAGCTGATACCCCGGAGCAATGTGAAAAGTGCACTTTGTCCTTACTTTCTTTTCTTGCTTCACACCATCATAAAGTGTCACGAAAGAAATTGCAATATTGTAGACCAAAGGTAACCTATTTAGGTCACCTTTTGTCTAAGGAGGGCCGTGCACTTACATCAGATCGTATTCAAGCAATTTTAGACACACCAGTACCCTCTACTCAGAAAGATGTTCGTGCATTCCTTGGTCTTACTTCTTTTTGTAGGCAATGGATATTAGGGTTTTCACACATTGCCAAACCTTTGCTAGCACTTTTTACTAAAGATACTCCAATGCCCCTCCCATGGACAGATGAATGTGAGACTGCTTTCCGGCAGCTGCGACAAGCCCTTTGTTCTGCACCAGTGTTAGGTACTCCAGATTACATGAAGCCTTTTGCACTTTACGTACACGAGAAAGATGGATGTGCATTGTCAGTTTTAGTACAGACACATGGCGATAAGCAGCGTCCCTGTGCATATTTTTCAGCAGTACTTGATCCTGTCGCTCGAGCGTTGCCTGGGTGTTTTCGTTCATTTGCCGCAACAGCTGTCTCAATACGTCAGAGTAAAGGGATAGTTTTGTCACATAAGCTCTTTGCGCTAGTACCCCATGTGGTTGATGCTCTTTTAAATCAAACAAAGATACAACATTTAACTAGCGCCCGTATGACAGGTTATGAGTTGACATTGTTGGCTCCTCACATTACACTGAAGAGATGTGCGACACTAAATCCAGCTACTTTGTTGCCATATCCGGTGACTCAGCCTCAGTCACAAGAAACACATGATTGTATATTCCTTACCGAAGAATAGACAAAGGGTCGTGTTGATTTACAAGATACGCCCGTTTTAGATGTAGACGGGGAACTGTGGGTTGATGGGTCTTGTTTAAAGTTGCCAGATGGTACGACCTCAGCTGCATATGCAATCACCACAATACACACGGTAGTGGAGACAGCTCGTATACCACAGAAGTCAGCTCAAGCAGCTGAACTAATAGCTTTGACACGAGCATGTGAGCTTAGTACTGATTTAAGTGTGAACATTTACACAGACAGCCGCTATGCTTTTGGAGTGGCTCATGATTTTGGTTTGCTTTGGAAGGAGAGAGGTTTTCTCACATCCCACGGGATGCAGATAATGCACGGAGAATTAGTGCATAACCTCTTGACTGCATTGACATATCCAAATAAACTAGCTAATGTGAAATGTAGTGCACATAAGAAAGTGACCGATAAGATAGGGCAAGGTAATGCTCTTGCAGACCGTGTAGCACGTGAGACTGTGATGCAGCGAAGTACTACTTCTATGTATGTAGTGAAGTCACAAGCTGAACGTTGGCATAATGCTAGACAAGACGTATTAGATATACAGAAATCTGCTTCTGTGAAAGAACGTGAGCAATGGTCTAAAGATGGAGAATTGGATGATGAGGGCTGTTGGCGGAATAAGCAGATGGATAAATGGAAATTGCCTATAGCTTTTGTACAACCTATGGTTCAGATGGCACATGGGCTGGCACATGTTGGAGCTTCAACAATAACGAAGTTGCTTACGCAAGTTTGGGAGCATCCAGAAATTTCCAGTACAGCTAAGAGAGTAGTACAGTCTTGTTTGATCTGCTTACAATACAATCCTGGAAAAGGGACACGTACTCCTGCAGGAGAGTTTGCTACACCAACTGCACCTTTTGAAGTTCTACAAATGGATTATATTCAGCTTGAACGCTACAACAATTTAAAGTATGTCTTGGTGGTGGTTTGTGCCTTCAGTAAATGGATAGAGGCGTACCCCACAAAGGATAATACTGCCATTACCACAGCGAAGGTACTTTTGAAAGAATTTTTCCCTAGGTTTGGTGTTTGCAGACTTTTATGGAGTGATAACGGACCTCATTTTGTTGGGGAAGTTATTAAGTATGTCCTGAAAGGATTAGGGATCAAACAGAAGTTCCATGCGGTTTTCCACCCACAATCAGCAGGGTTGGTTGAAAGGTATAATGCTACATTGAAGCTGAAATTAGCGAAGATACAGGCTTCCACATCCTTAACTTGGCCGGATGCATTACCATTGGCATTATTGTCTATTAGGTCAGTGCCACACTCCCGACTTGGCCTTAGCCCCTATGAAGTAGTATTTGGGAGACCAATGAATATTTGGGGAGTTCCTAAACCAAAATCTGTATATGATGTACCTTGTGTCCTGATGAATGATTATTTCGCACAGTTAACCGACAATTTGGTTTCTATTCATCAACAGGTTTGAGAAGCACTTCCTGACAGATCTACAGGTGAAGGCCATGAACTCCGACCTGGTGATCAGGTGATGATTAAGTCTTTTGAAAGATCAAGCAGCTTGGAACCAAGGTGGCGAGGCCCAGAACAGGTGCTCCTTGCGACAAGGCAGCAGTTCGAGTGACGAACTGAAAGAATTGGGTCCATAGTACTCACTACAAGAGAGTGCTACCTACCTTAGTGGAACCTGCTGTGCTGACCGATCATCGAGAGATTTTGACTACGGAGAAAGGCAGAGGTCTTCCCGGACCATACGACTTCTGGAGTGTCGTGAGACCAATGAAAGAATCTGAAAATTGTTTTGAAAAGACTGGTTGAGCTACCGCCCTGGGTTAGTGAAATGGAGAGCCAATGTGGCAAGGGGGGTGGATCAGCCGTGCATTAGAGTAGTGACACCCGTCTTGGCCCGTGGTGAAGAAATCAGCGGCTGCCCAGGGATAAGAGCTCCAACGATTGTTTTTTAATTCATTTCTGAAAGGGTCGATTATCACTGTTGCTAAAATGAATAACAAATTGATCATTAGTATTATGGGGTTTGTTGTTGTTTTGGTGGTTACAGCAACAATCACCTGGTTTATTGAAAAGAAGTCTCCTGATCGTGAGTTTTTTGTTGCCACTACTCCAGTACCAGAGGATCACTATTACTTTACGCTTCCCTATCAGGAGCAGAAGCACCGTCAATCGTACTTTAATAATACTTTCATTCAGATGTTGCATCATACTCATAATGCTACAAATACTACTAACTGTTGGGTATGTGGAATGATACCTGCGCATCAAAAGAAAGGAGGAACACCTTTCATTCCTCTTCCTTTTTCACACAATGGTTCTTGTTAAGCTTGGTACATGCTTTTGTTTGCATCTGGAAAACGTACGTAGGGCGGACTTCTTTTTCGCCTTAATAAAGTATGCTACCAAGACAAAGATGGGTATCCCCAAGCTAAAGGAACTAAATGGGAATCGGAAGAGTATCAACCGGACAATGTTTCAATACCATATGTCTTCACAAATATACGAGACGCTGACAAGAAAGAACAATTTGTGATTTCTGTTACAAAAACGAAAGCAGATTTATGTATACGAAGCATTGGACGAATTCCAGTAGGGATAAGCGATTGTACCTTGATTTTAACTATTGAGAGTGTAAATAATAGTAGTTTTACAGCTTCACATAATACATATTTTGTTTGTGGTAACTATGGATATTACCAACTACCTGTTGGAAGGTCCTGTGTGTAATAATTGCAATATTTTTTACATGCTGTATCTGTATTCAGTGTGGTCCAATGTTCTGCTCCATGTGTATTACTGCTTGTATGCCTACGAAAAGAAATATTACAGAAATGAAGGCACAACATATGTTAGATAAGGAAATAGCTGAAATGATGAGCATAAATATACAGGATGAATATTTAGATTATCCCAGAAAGACGAATGTCTTCAGCTAATGCTGAAAGGGTCGTCTGTTGTAATTTAGCATTTCTTAGAATAAGCATTAGCAGAAGACATCTTGTATTTAGTAACTATTGTGAACATTTTGCGGAATCCATTTTGTATTCATGGCAGCCATTTTCTCTGCTACATGCTGCCATGTCCTCACCATGTGCTCTGTCCTACCTTTCTGTTAACTGCTCTTGAAATCTGCCTAGTGACAAGTGATATTTAGCATCTCTTACTTTCGCACATGCTCAGTAAGGTCTGCAGCTGTTAGTCCTTGAAAAGTGTTAGCTCCTCCTACCTGTCGACTGTGCATTTTCCACATGACCTTACATGTATACAAGTCTTGTTTCCATAATTGTACCATCTCCTTTTAGCCCCTGCGTGGGTATAAAAGGACCATGCTCTCTCAGTTCAGTGTGCTACTTCAGACATTACCCAAGGGTGCTGTCTGAACTGTAGTACCACCTCATGAGGTTAATAAACTTTTGTCTTTTATTCCAGTTTCTGTGCCAACTTCTTCCTACATGGTCTGGGGACTTTGTGCAGAGGAAGGTGAACCCCTTGCACTAGTAGGCCTTGCTGAGGCTTACTTCAACAAGTGGGTGTAAGAGAGTGTGAGTTAATCTGTGAGTGAATGCATTAGTGTCTGAGTGAGTGTGTGAATATATATATTTTTTTTGCTCATATTCGTGAATGCATCACAGTGTTCTACATGGGGCAAGCCGAGCGTTATGACACGTACATGAATATTACATGTGGAAAAAAAGGTTTTGATGTTTGGTATGCATACAGAGTCCCAGAAACACCATTATATGCTGCCCTTGGGGGTCAGGGTACATCTACTCTGATCCTTATACCACATTTGATGTTTAGTTTCAACTCCGGAGACTGGGTCCTGTTACTTAAAACAGCAGCCACAACTTTCTGCTCAGGTTGTGGCCAGCCATTCACAGCATTCACAGCATTCCTGTTGTCACACGCATTCGTGATTTGTCCAGAAACAGTTGCGAAGTATTCACACACATAGATTTACAAATTTGTTTTTGCTTTAATATCTCAAAAACTACTGTACGGATTTATACAAAAAGAAATTTCAGGTGGTTAGCGCCTTAACAGTTCGCACATCCAGTTCCAATCATATAAGTAACCGTTGTAACAAATTAATTGGTATGTTGACAAATATTATGGGTGCCAACCCGGTGTCACACCCAACCACCGTGGGTGTGGAGATACTGATTGGTGAAGCGAAGCAGAACTGAACAGAATTAGATATACACCAGGGCACACCACAGTATTCCAAGTCGTTTCATCCAAAGTGGAAAAATAAATTCAAAGTTCAGAAATTTGTTCAGTAGTCAATTTAGATGTATTCTTGCATAAACAGAGGTAGATCCAACCAGTCTGATACATCCAAAACAGCCGACACGTGTTTCGTCACATTCGACTTATTGAAGGCTGTGGAACGAATCAACGGAAATAGAATGTGACAATAGGGATGTTGCAAGCAATGATGGCAGGTATTGTATCTCAATATTTGACAGAGTGAAGATTTAAGGTTTAAAGAAAGAAAAGGTAAAGCCGCAAAGAAAAAAGAGAGTTGATGAAATTTATATTTGTGCTCCCCTGTGTTAAAAAAATGTTTTGTCGTGAGAGTGCCAAGCCATTTCCATTCAGTTTGTTGAGGCTAGAATTGCAAATATTTTTGGAAAATGTTGAATAATAATTTGTTCTAATAATAATAGATGGTGAATGTGGTTCCACCAAATGTGAGGTAGGTATTATAACCAAAGAGGGGAAATACAGAGTTATGTAAAATTAATATTGTTGAACACCAGCATTTTTTCAGGACAGATAATGATCCCATGGACCTCTGCTTACTCTGAAAAAATGAAAAGAGAACTTTTCTATTTTTTTGTAATGCATCCCTTTTTCGTTTTAGGAAAATGGGCTACATTTAAAAAAAAAAAACACTTTTTATTTAAAAAGCAGTTACAGACATGGTGGCCATTTTCCCTGTGAATGCAGCCACTCCCAAATGTGTCGCAAATTGTGACCAGCCTCATGAATATTATTGATACAGGTCCCTTGTGACCCATTTGCGAATCGCAAACAGTGTCAGAGACACTGTTGTACATCAGATTTTGCAACTTGCATATTGCAAATACTTAAATCTCTCAATTTGTGAGTCACAAACCCTGATGCTTGTACAAGGAGCCCCATGTCCTAACTATAACTACCTGCTGGCGGAGAGTCCAATCATAAAAATGTGGGAAAAACAAGAAGAAAGCAATGAAAAGTAGGGAAAAGCAAGGAGAAGGCATAAAAAATTAGGGGAAAAGGAAGAAAAAAGCAGTGAAAACTAGGGAAAAGCAATGAGAGGGCACACAAAAAAGAGGGGAAAAAGCTAGGTAAAAGCAGTGAGAATGAGGGAAAAGCAAGGAGAGGGACTCAGAAAATGGGGAAAAAGCAGTGAGAAAGAAGTGTGAATGAGAGAAAAGCAAGGAGAGGGCACCCAAAAACATGTAAAAAGCAAGGTGAAAGTAGTGTGAACGAGGGAAAGCTAAGAGTAGGCACACAAAATACAGGTGAAAAAACCAAGGTGAAAATAGTGAGAATGTGGGAAATGCAAGGAGGGGCATACAAAATACGAGTGAAAAAGCAAGGAGAAAGCAGTGAAAATGTGGGGAAAGCAAGGATAGGGGCCACAAAATATGGTGGAATAAAGCACAGAGAAAGCAGTGTGAAAGATGGAAATGCAAAGAGAGGGCACATAAAAAACTGGTGAAAAAGCAAAGAAAAACCAGTGAGAATGAGGGAAAAGCAAGGAGGGGGCACAAAAAAACACAGGGGGAATCAATAAGAAAGCAGTGAAAATGAGGGAAAAGCAAGAAGAGAGCACACAAAAACCAGGTGAAAAAGCAAGGTGAAATTAGTGAGAATGAAGGAAAAGCAATGCAAAGGCACTCATAAAAGGGGGCAAGGCAAAAGCAGTGAAAGGAAGAAGGCACACAAAATACGGGTGAAAAAGTAAGGTGAAAGCACTGAGATTGAGGGACAAGAAAGGGGAGGACGCTCGAAGAATGAATGAAAAAGCAAGGAGAAAACAGTGAGAGTGAGGAAAAAGCAAAGCAAAGGCAGACAAAATACAGGTTAAAAAGAAAGGTGAAAGTATTGAGAACAAAAGAAAGCAAGCAGCGGGCACTCAAAAAAATAAGTGAAATAGCAAGAAAAAAGCAGTGAGAACGAGAGAAAAGCTAGGAGAAGACACACAAAATACAGTTGAAAAAGCAAGGTGAAAGCAGTGAGAACAAGGGAAAAACAAGGCGATGGCACTTAAACAATGAGTGAAAAAGAAAGGAGAAAGCAGTGAGAACGAGGAAAAAGCAAGGAGGAGCACTTAAAATATGGGGGAAAAGCAAAAAAAAAAACAGTGAAAATGAGGGAAAAACAAGTAGACTACGCTTCTTTTTAAAAATCATGTGCTGTGAATTCATGGAGCTCTGCAAATTTGAGGCAAAATGTTAAAACAATGCTCTTTTGCCCTGTTTTTCCCAGAGAGGACTGCACTTTGGCTAGTGGGTCCCCGTATGCCTACCCTTCCCCCTTTTCTATTTTTCTTGTTTTTGGGACTCTGCTGAAGCCAAGTCCCAAACTGGCTGCCAACACTTCAACCAGGATAAGATCTCCAGGATCCGCAGAGCCTCTGCCTCTCTATCTATCTATGTTTCTCTTTCCTTCAATATCTCTAAAACTACTGAACGGATTTACACCAAATTACAAAAAAGCACTCTTTATGGACCAAAAGGTAGTTTTTTGCCAAATTAGGAGTAATTCCGTCCAGCGGTTCGGGCTGTAAATGTGTTCAAAATCTCAATGGGAAAATGCATGGAGAAAAGTGTTTGGGACCCTTCCCCCCCGGCTTTTTAGCCCTCATTTGAAGGATCACCCTGAAACCTTCAAGACAGCAGATGAACCGACTGATATATTAGTTTTGAAAAACCTGCAAAATACTTATATTTTCATTCTAAAGGCATGAGTGATACAGGCATATTTGTTGTAAACATTTGCGTGCTAAAGGCATGTGTGATAAAGAGGCTTGAGTTGTAAATCCTGCATGGTAAAGGCATGCGTGGTTCCAACCAAGTAGTAATTGCTGTTTCCTGAACCAAGAATGCAGAAGGCTGCGTGCATATTCTAGGGCTCCCCGAGGCTACGGAAGGCAGAGATGGTGTCTTACTTCAAACACTGGCTGCAGGAATTGCCCCAAATCACCTGTCGCCTTTATTCACCCTGGAGAGGGCACATTGGTTTCTGGCTCATTCTCCAGTGCCGGGCCACTCGCCCTGGCCTGTAGTGGCTTGGCTGCTACACTTTAGAGACAGAGATGTCATACTCCAGAGGGCTCAGGCAGACAGCCCTTTCATCATTGGCAATGGGAGAGTGTCACTGTTCTCAGACTTTACTGCTGCGCAGGCCAAATGAGCCTCCTTCTGGGAGGTGAAGAGGGCACTCTGCGATGAAGGCCTGCAATACTCCCTAAGGTTTCTGGCAAATGGAAAATAATGCTAGATGGTGCTGGGCACTTCTACAATAGCGTGGGAATGACTGGACACCTGTAGATCAGGATGGGATCTGCCGGCGCTTCAGACTTTGGGGAGCAGGGCCGGGCATGGGCCCAGGATGTGCTCTCGAGGAGCTGCTTGCAGGGGTACCTTGAAGAAACCATCCAGATCCCAGATGGAGAAGGATAGGGATCACATTTCCAGAGATGTCAGACTCGGAGACGGGTTCCCCTTTGGAGTCACCAGTCAGCTGACTCGGAGTCTGTGAGTTAGCTGATAGACGGCGGGGATCCCCCAGTGGTGACCCAACGCAGCTCGAACATATTTGTTTGTTGGGTACCACTCCCCTCCTGAACCCTCCCAACTTACCTCAATATTTGCCCACCTTAGCAATGGTTGTGGGACTCAATGGGAACACATTTGTGGTTGGACCTGTACCTCCTGACTGGGAGATGCCTGAATGAACTCCTTAGTCCACAGTTGGTCACCAGACGACATGCTCTACCTGGGCTAGAGCAGGATTTGGCAAATCAAACAACTTTCGCCAGTCCTTCATCAGTTGGCACCTACCAGGATTCTGGAGGAGTCATACCTCTGACAATGTTCTATCATGTGTTTGGGTGGCCTGCCATTGATGAGGTGGTCTTGGTTTGCGGAGTTCAAAGTTGGGGTGTTTACTGTTTGTCTCAGGGATCGCAATGTGTGTTTCGATGGGAAGAATGGGTACAGGGCTGGCCTGATACCGAATGTCTGAGACATATGTACTGATTATTTAGATGGCTGCATGGGTCAACAGCTCACGATTATTATATGGAACATCAGGGGGTTGGAGTCAACAGCCAACCATCACAACATCCACACAAACCTTAGGCGCAGAGGAGTACACATTGCTATGTTACAGGAGACCCACCTTACGGTATGGAGGTGGAGCACCTGCGGCAGCAGTGGTGGGGCCAGCTATTTGCCACCTCCTACTCTGCTTATGCCCGAGGGGCCTTGGTGTGAGATATGAAGTATCTATGCACCAAACCTTGGCCAGGTGGCCTTCTTCCAGTCCCTCTCTGCACCGCAGGGATGGCTAGCGATAGATAACTTGCTCCTGGAGGGGGGCTGTAATTGTGTTACAGATGTATTGCTAGATTTTTCCATCCCCATTTACCTAGGGTGCAGACACACAGATTAGCATCAGGCCTCCAGGACTGGTTACATTATTGGGACCTTACCAATGTATGGCACCTCCAGCATGGGGTGGGCATGGATTATTCATACTACTCATGTTTACAACTACAGTCCTTGCAAATTGCTATGGTGGGGTATGTAGACATTAACCAGGACTTACTAGAATCAGAGGCATTTAAAATGGATATCTGTGGCCACTACTTGGGCCAGTTGGTGGGAATCAGGAGGGGACTGGACAGGGAACTAAGGGTGCTGGATGATACACTCCACATATTAGATAATTCCTTCTTGCATCACAGCAGAGGGTACTTGAGGCGAAGGATCAACATAACACTGCTCTGGAATGCCTGCAATATCAAAACTACAAACAATATGATACCTGGGCACATGAAGAAGAGGGTCAGTTAGGGAGACTCCTGGTGTGCCTTAATAGACGCAAAACAAAAGGTACACCCATCACCCAGCTCCAAACAGTCAACGCTACTCGACCCTACTCCCCAGCAGACATTAATGACACATTTAGGATCTATTACAAGTCAGTGTAGTGCCTCCCAAAAGTCCTCCTAGAGGGACTGAAGATAGATTTCATGGAACAGTCACCACTTCAAACACTGGCTTGTGAGATGCCAGAAGAACTGTAAGGTCTGGCATTTGTGCAGGATCAGAAACACCATTAAAGACATGCCCATGGGCAAATCCCCGGGCCCCGATGTCCTACCCATGGAATTTTATGCTACCTTTACAGGCCAACTGGCCCCTAGGCTGGAAGTGCTCTACACATACTCACTGAGACTGGGACCCGATTCTGAGTCCACAATAAGTGCTATTGTGGTACTTTCTCCCTAAGACCAAGGTTTGGGGGCACCTACATCTGCGTTCCAACCCCTGTCCATGCTCATTTTGGATTTCAAGATTGTCAGTAAGGTCCTGACCTCTTGCCTACTGCCTGATATAATGATCCTAGTACAAGGCTTTTTCCGACCCACAATACATCCCCCAATCTCCGGTGGCTATTTCATGTCTTCTATGGCCCTAGGGTGCAGCCAACACGGGGAGACCAGCTCATGTTGGTGGACCTTGAAAAAGCCTTCCATATGGTTTAGTGGGATTCTTTAACTACTGTTATGTACCGAATGGGCCTAGGTGAGGGCTGGATCTAAGGGGTCACTTTGTTGTGCTCCAACCCAATGGCAAGAGCCAGGGCAAGCACTACAGTTTTTTGTGAATATGATATATGAAGAGGCTTCCGATGGGGCTGCCCACTGCCTCCCCTCTTGTGTGCGCTGGCCATCAAATCATTGGGCTAGCTGTTTCCCTAGGGGAAGGGGGCAGTGGGATAGTCGTGGATGGCCATGAGCATATAATTTTATTTTGCGCCATTGACTTCCTGCTTTATTTGAAAGATGGCCCTGCTGACGCCACGGGTGCGCTCATGTGACTGGAGGAATTTGAGACCCTTTTAGACCTTTGGGTGAATAAGGCCAAGACTTCCTTGTTCCCTATAGTACAATGGGTCCCACAACCACTTAACTTCCCTCCAGGTCTGACCTGGTCCCCCTCGACTTCTAAATATCTGACATCATTCTCTGGAGGACCCGCGTGAAGGCAACCTGAGAGAAGAACTCTGATCCCTTAAGTCTTGCATCCCTTTCTGGAGATACCAACAGCTCCCGATCTTAGCCTGGATATCCATCTCCAAGATGGTGATGTTCCCTCACTTACGGTACTACCTAACAAACGTCCTGTTAGAATACTGAGCCCCTGGTTCCAACAGTCAGTGAATTAATGTAGGATGGGGGCTGCCACAGAGTGTCTCTCGAGATCCTGCGGCACCCATTGCAGGAGGGTAGACTGGGGGCCCCAATTTGGAGCTATACTTTTTAGCAGCTCAGGTATAAAGGATCACTCGTTGGCTTGTTGGAGCCCCTAGGGTGACAAAGGCCTCATAGGGCTGGCACTCCGTGAAGGCTGCATCGACAGACTGTTGCTGTTCCAGGCCCAGCACTCTGTTGGTGGCAGCCCTGTCATGCTGGTGGCAGTAGACGATGAAGACTAGAGAGGTGGCACTCTACACACCTGCCCTCTCATTGATGGGATTGCCTCATGGATGCTCCATTTCCTATTTTACAGTACCACAGATATTATACTGGATGGAGGCCGGTCTTGTGACGGTCAGAGACTGTTATCATATGGGCACTCTCCTCACCTGGAAGAAGTAGCAGCTCAGCACAGATTGCCCCCGGGACAGTTTCTGACTAATGAAGCCTTACTACAAACTTTTGAAGATCTTTGGGATAGGGCCCAGAAGGAAACGGGGACTCCAGCTACTGATGTCAATGAGGACAGCGCAACACCTACTGACTTGGTT
This sequence comes from Pleurodeles waltl, assembly GCF_031143425.1. Taxonomy (NCBI): domain Eukaryota; kingdom Metazoa; phylum Chordata; class Amphibia; order Caudata; family Salamandridae; genus Pleurodeles; species Pleurodeles waltl. The sequence goes on along the minus strand of NC_090448.1, from coordinate 246,904,535 downwards.
TTAGCGGCTGCTGAATGCCATGGTGCAGAAGCTTTTGATGGTGTGGAAGACCAGATGGCAGGGAATGCTGGGGCATGATATCTCTAAAATGGCACAGGATACTCACGTATCCCAATAGATTGTGCAGCAATACCTGGCTGAAATGCCTCCAATTTAACTACATCCATGTGACCTACCTGACACCCCACAGACCGCTGGTCATCTACGGGGTGAAACCTCATGAATGTCCAAGGTGTGGCCACCCAGATGCAGATTTCTGCCATAATTTGGGGATGCCCTATATTGCAATTTTGCCAGAAGGCCGTAGTCCTCAGATTACACAACATGCTCAGTCGCGCACTTCTGTTCACAATTGAGACTTGCCTCTTGGGAGGATTCTCCAAACCCCGGTAGGTAGGCTCTAGTTTCTAGATTTAGCCCTCATATTGGTCAAGAGGGGAGTTGCAATGGAAAGGAAGTCTGCAATGGGGCCTCTACTGGGATTCTGGGTGGGAGATGCCACTATGTGGGCTAGAGGAGAAGAGAGGGAGTTGCTTAAGGAAGATGCTCTAGATGTGTAATTGCACCCTGTAAGGAAATGCCTCCTTGGCATGGTTACCCCCTGACTTTTTGCCTTTGCTGATGCTATGTTTTGAATTGAAAGTGTGCTGAGGTCTGCTAACCAGGCCCCAGCACCAGTGTTCTTTCCCTAACCTGTACTTTTGTATCCACAATTGGCACACCCTGGCATCCAGATAAGTCCCTTGTAAGTGGTACCCCTGGTACCAAGGGCCCTGATGCCAAGGAAGGTCTCTAAGGGCTGCAGCATGTCTTATGCCACCCTGGAGACCCCTCACTCAGCACAGACACACTGCTTGCCAGCTTGTGTGTGCTGGTGAGAACAAAACGAGTAAGTCGACATGGCACTCCCCTCAGGGTGCCATGCCAGCCTCGCACTGCCTATACAGGTATAGATAAGTCACCCCTCTAGTAGGCCTTACAGCCCTAAGGCAGGGTGCACTATACCATAGGTGAGGGCACCAGTGCATGAGCACTGTGCCCCTACAGTGTCTAAGCAATACCTTAGACATTGTAAGTGCAGGGTAGCCATAAGAGTATATGGTCTGGGAGTCTGTTTTACACGAACTCCACAGCACCATAATGGCTACACTGAAAACTGGGAAGTTTGGTATCAAACCTCTCAGCACAATAAATGCACACTGATGCCAGTGTACATTTTATTGTAAAATACATCCCAGAGGGCACCTTAGAGGTGCCCCCTGAAACCTTAACCGACTATCTGTGTAGGCTGACTGGTTCCAGCAGCCTGCCACAACCGAGACATGTTGCTGGCCCCATGGGGAGAGTGCCTGGCTGGAGATGCTAACACCTCCCCCAGGCAGGAGCTGTCACACCTGGCGGTGAGCCTCAAAGGCTCACCCCTTTGTGCCAGCACCGCAGGACACTCCAGCTAGTGGAGTTGCCCGCCCCCTCCGGCCACAGCCCCCACTTTTGGCGGCAAGGCCGGAGAAAATAATGAGAATAACAAGGAGGAGTCACTGGCCAGTCAGGACTGCCCCTAAGGTGTCCTGAGCTGAAGTGACTCTAACTTTTAGAAATCCTCCATCTTGCAGATGGAGGATTCCCCCAATAGGATTAGGGATGTGACCCCCTCCCCTTGGGAGGAGGCACAAAGAGGGTGTACCCACCCTCAGGGCTAGTAGCCATTGGCTACTAACCCCCCAGACCTAAACACGCCCTTAAATTTAGTATTTAAGGGCTCCCCTGAACCTACAAATTTAGATTCCTGAAACTACAAGAAGAAGAAGACTGCTGAGCTGAAAAACCCTTGCAGAGGAAGAACAGAAGACACCAACTGCTTTGGCCCCTGTCCTACCGGCCTGTCTCCTGCCTTCCAAAGAACCCTGCTCCAGCGACGCTTTCCAAGGGACCAGCGACCTCTGAATCCTCTGAGGACTGCCCTGCTTCAAGAAAGACAAGAAACTCCCGAGGACAGCGGCACTGCTCCAAAAGAACCGCAACTTTGTTTCAAGGAGCAGACCTAAAGACCCCTGCAACTCCCCGCAAGAAGCGTGAGACTTGCAAAACTGCACCCAGCGACCCCGACTCGACTGGTGGAGAACCAACACCTCAGGGAGGACCCTCCGGCAACTCCAAGACTGTGAGTAACCAAAGTTGTCCCCCCTGAGCCCCCACAGCGACGCCTGCAGAGGGAATCACGAGGCTCCCCCTGACCGCGACTGCCTGAACTCCATTTCCCGACGGCTGGAAAAGACCCTGCACCCACAGCCCCCAGCACCTAAAGGAACGGAACTCCTGTGCAGGAGTGACCCCCAGGAAGCCCTCTCCCTTGCCCAGGTGGTGGCTACCCCGAGGAGCCCCCCCTGGCCTGCCTGCAACGCTGAAGAGATCCCTTGATCTTTCATTGATTTCCATTGAAAACCCGACGCTTGTTTCTACACTACACCCGGCCGCCCCAGTGCCGCTGAGGGTGTACTTTTTGTGTGGACTTGTGTCCCCCCCGGTGCCCTACAAAACCCCCCTGGTCTGCCCTCCGTAGACGCGGGTACTTACTTGCTGGCAGACCGGAACCGGGGCACCCCCAAAGTTACCACACCAGGAGCTCAGGGCCGGTCAGGTGCAGAGGTCAAAGTGGTGCCCAAAACGCATAGGCTTCAATGGAGAAGGGGGTGCCCCGGTTCCAGTCTGCCAGCAGGTAAGTACCCACGAATTCGGAGAGCAGACCAGGGGTGTATTGTAGGGCACTGGGGGGGACACAAGTCAGCACAAAAAGTACACCCTCAGCGGCACGGAGGCGGCCGGGTGCAGAGTGCAAACAGGCGTCGGGTTTGTAATAGGTTTCAATGGGAGATTCAAGGGTCTCTTCCGAAGCAGGCAGGCAAGGGGGGGGGCTCCTCAGAGTAGCCACCACCTGGGCAAGGGAGAGGGCCACCTGGGGGTCGCTTCTGCACTGGAGGTCAGATCCTTCAGGTCCTTTGGGCTGAGGGTGCAGTGTCTATACCAGGCATCAGGTTCTTGGAAGCAGGGAGTCGCGGTCAGTGTGAGCCTCTGGATTCCCTCTGCAGGCGTCGCTGGGGGGGCACAGGGGGGTCAACGCTGGCTACTCACAGGGTAGTTTTCGCCGGGGAGTCCTTCCTGTAGTGTTGTTTCTCCACAGGTCGAGCAGGGGGTGTCGGGTGCAGAGTGGAAAGTCTCACGCTTCCGGCGGGAAACGTGTTGTCTTTAAAAGTTGCTTCTTTGTTGCAAAGTTGCAGTCTTTGTGGAACAGGGCCGCTGTCCTCAGGAGTTCTTGGTCCTTTTAGATGCAGGGTAGTCCTCTGAGGCTTCAGAGGTCGCTGGACCCTGGGGGACGCGTCGCTGTTGCAGTTTTTCTTGAAGTGGGGAGACAGGCAGGCAGGGCTCTGGCCAAAGCAGTTGGTGTCTCCGTCTTCTCTGCAGGGCTTCAGGTCAGCAGTCCTTCTTCGTCCTCAGGATGCAGGAATCTAGTTTGCTAGGTTCTGGGGAGCCCCTAAACACTGAATTTAGGGGGGTGATTAGGTCTGGGAGGGCAGTAGCCAATGGCTACTGTCCTTGAGGGTGGCTACACCCTCTTTGTGCCTCCTCCCTGAGGGGAGGGGGGCACATCCCTATTCCTATTGGGGGAATCCTCCAAAATCAAGATGGAGGATTTCTAAAGGCAGGGGTCACCAATAAATCCAACACTGGCATGAGTGTGGGTTTATTATTCTGAGAAGTTTGATACCAAACTTCCCAGTATTCCGTTTAGCCATTATGGAGCTGTGGAGTTCGTTTTTGACAAACTCCCAGACCATATACTTAATATGGCCACACTGTACTTACAATGTCTAAGAATAGACTTAGACACTGTAGGGGCATATTGCTCATGCAGCTATACCCTCACCTGTGGTATAGTGCAACCTGCCTTAGGGCTGTAAGGCCTGCTAGAGGAGTGACTTACCTATGCCACAGGCAGCATTTTGTGTGCATGGCATCCTGAGGGGGATGCCATGTCGACTTTGCCTTTTTCTCCCCACCAATACACACACTCTGCAATGGCAGTGTGCATGTGTTAGGTGAGGGGTCCCTTAGGGTAGCACAACACATGCTGCAGCCCTTAGGGACCTTCCCTGGTCACAGGGCCCTTGGTACCACTGGTACCTTTTACAAGGGACTTATCTGTGTGCCAGGGGTGTGCCAATTGTGGAAACAATGGTACATTTTAGGTGAAAGAACACTGGTGCTGGGGCCTGGTTAGTAGGGTCCCAGCACACTTCTCAGTCAAGTCAACATCAGTATCAGGCAAAAAGTGGGGGGTAACTGCAACAGGGAGCCATTTCCTTACAGCTTGTTAATATCAAAATGCTAACAAACATATGTCTACAAACCTCGGTAAGGGTCATACTCCTGTGGGTCCCTGTCTTAGATTACTTTTAAGGGACTTAAAAATGTGTCAGTATGGACAGGCTTGTGTAGTTGGGATTCTGTATTCCTAATTCATTTCTTTGAAAGATTTATTTGCCCCATCTTGTATCAGGCCTATTGTGTGAATTCAACATGTAAATCATGATTGCCATGGGAATTGTTTGTCTCCAATTATCAAGCCAGCGTTATTCCACACTTTTGAATGAATTTGAAGAAACACTTGTGTCTTGAGTCGTTTCTAAATCGCATTTCATATATTCAATACAGCTTTACTAGTTGGTGGTAGTGGGGTTGATGCAGTGGTTCTTTTGTTGTAAAAGCGGTCTGTGTTGGGTTTGTGGCCTAAGCATGCCCTCTCGATGCCTACCCATGTGGGAGGATCATTCCAATGCTTCTTGAAGTAAGCAGTTTCAGATTGTTGGTGAATGATATAATACAACGGCATGTGTGTAAGTCATAGACCTCCTGATGTAACTTCATGAAGTCTTGAAGGGTGAAGATGGGGATTCTTCCATCGCCATGCATAGGGTTAGATGATACCTCTTTGTGGTCGTACAAAGTGGTCATAATTTTGACTCTACTTTTTGCAAGCAGAAACTCACTTTGTGATCTGACCAATGTACAAATAGGTCCGTTTGCAAAATAAGGAATCAGAGAGTGTGTCACAGTTTGAGCAACCTAATTGATATTCATTAGTTAGGTGGCAAATTGTAACACACCAATTCTTCATCCTCATAGGAATGGTTGCTTGTGAGGATCAGCAGACCACTATATCTGTGAATGTTTATGTTTTTTAAAGAAGGCAGATTTCCTCAACGGAAACATGGGTGTTATTCTTTTAAAAAAGCAAGGAATAATTTTTTTAAAGTTTCTGTGAGAGTTGTCAGAGGTCTCCTCAACCACTGGAAACTCCTATTAAAACTTTTACTCCACTTGAAATGGGCATAAGGTGGCCACTTCCTTGTTAGGGTCGGGCACGCAAGCACTCTGACCCCTCTTGTAATCTCTCTGTAGGCTTTTAACCACGCCCACTACACGCATATCAGTTTCATTGGTTTATGGGCTTGCCTTTTAAAATTTGAAAAATGATTTCATTTGTGAAAGGCATGCATATGTAATTCCTTTTCCAGTGTTTAGCCCTCCTCAATTGCACCAGTAAACTACTGAAACCATACGAAGCTCCATGTTTTCCGCATGGCTTCTGGACTATTTTTTATTTTTATTTCCTACACAGTGCGATCTTGCTGGGCAGTAGTCGAGTGCTTTGCATGACATCGACCCTGATACATAGTTAATTCATAACTGCCGATCCATTTGACTGCAAGTGAACTTCTGCTTCCTTTTGTGTGCTCCTTCACTCTCATGGCGTGTCACTTTAAATCGGCTCGCTTGTGTAAAACTGTATTACTTTTCATTTTTAATTTATGTGGCAAGAAAAGTCTGGTTAGGACTGTAAAACCCTAATAGCTCTTTTTTGTTTGTTTGCATGTCATTACCGCATGCGCAAGACATATTTTATTTATAGTGCACAAACAGCTCCTTTTCACTGCGATGTAATTCCGAAGGCATGTGTGTTTACTCTGTTCCTGCAGTGGATAATATTCTAGCTGATGACGGATAAATACAGATAAATTCCCAATTTACAATTTTTAGGTTCATGTTTACACTTTCTGCAAGCATTGTTTATTTTCCGGGTGGTTTGCCAGACATTGACCCTGTTACATAGAGAACTGCATAACTGCCGATATGTTTGACCGCAATCGAACTTCTGTTTCCTTTTTTGGGTACTCCTTCATGCTCATGGTGTGGTGCTTTAAATCGGCTCGCTTATGTAAAACTGTTTTACTTTTCATTTTCAATTTATGTGGCAAGTAAAGTCCGGTTAGGACCTTACAATGCTTGTGGCTCTTTTTTGTTTGTTTGCATGTCATTACAGATATGTGCAGAACAGATTTGATTTATAGCGTGCAAACAGCTCCCTTTCACTGCAATGTAAATTCCGAATGCATGTGTGTATACTCTGTTCCTTCAGTGGATAATATGCTAGCTGATGATGGATACATATATTTAAATTCCCAATTTACCATTTTTAGGTTCATGTTTACACTTTCTGCAAGCATCGTTTGTTTTCCGGCAACAAGAAATAGTGCCCATGCCACCTCTTTCCCCCCAAGACATTTATTTTCAGCCACTCGGCACTGAAAAAATGCTCTCTGTTATGACAAATGAAAAAAAAAATCAGTTGTATAATAAATAACTTTTAGAGTCCTCCTCAACGATCTTTTCTTGTTCTGTGTTCATGGGAAATAAACTGAAGATCAATAATTATTGCTGAAAATACAGTGGCAGAGAAATGAGGCGAGCTCAACATGTTGCAAAATTATGTGGCAGGATAGCAGAGTGTACAAGTGTTGGAAAGGTGTGGAAGGTTTGTGGAAGCAAGATGTTACACATTTGTAGATGCTTTAGTTGAACTTAAGTGTGCAAGTAATGTCACTGGGTAAAAATGGAAGATCCTGATTCACAGAATCAGTACCTTCAGACATTTACGTCTACTTTTTAGGTGGAGCACGCAAGCACTCTGGCATGTTGTAATCTATCTGTGGGCTTTTAACACGCCTACCTTACGCCCATCAATGTCATTTGTTCCTTGGCTTGCACTTCAAAAATCCTTTGTTATCATTGGTAAATGCTTTACGTTTGTCTCTCCTTGGGTGCAGTTTTGTTACCGCTTTGGCTGTCGACCCTCTTACATCTTTTTCCTTGTGTGCCTTTCCTTCATGCTCATGGTGATCATGGCTCTTCAAATCGGCTTGCTTATGTCAACTGTTATACTTTTAATTTTCAATTTCTGTGGCAAGGAAGGTACAGTTAAGAAATTACAACGCTAATAGCTCTAACCCGAGCAAACTCGAGACCCATTGCATTGTAAATAATTGTTGTAAATTAGGTACCAGCCCCAACTTTTCAGTGATTGGAACTGTCATGCCAGTCGTAAACTATTAAGACATGCATATAGGAATCAAAACTTGGAATAGACATCTACAGCATGCACCTTCCAAATTGTGTTTTGCAAACTATTTATAAACACATTTTCGGAGTCTGTAAAAATGTACTAATTGCTAAAAAGGTTTACTACATAGTTCAAAACATTTTAGCAGTCCCAAACCCACAAATGTGGCAAAAGGCATGGTTGTGACTGCTAAATGGTTTTGTTCTTCTGGGCCAAACATAATGGCCCTCATTATGAGATTGGCAGCAAATGCCGCTTACCGCCACGATGATGACCGCCAGCATACCGTCGCTGTGGCTACCGACCGTCCATGCCATTATGACCGTAGACGGAATACCGCCAGTAGGCTGGTGGAATACCGTTAACGGTCATGGCGGCGGACGGCGGTAAGGTGGCGCTGCTGGAAGCCGCAGGGCCACGCCAGAAAAACACCGCCTACCATATCATGTTCCATGATACAGCCTGGCGGTGTTTTGCTGGGCAACGCTGCTGCTGGCAGCAGCGCTGTGTCCCGTCTTCTGCCGGAGGCCCCCCTGCAAGCAGGTAAGTCAGGTTCTCCGACAGGAGAGGGGGATGGGGGTGTTGTGTGCGTGAGTGGGGGTGTGTGTGACTGTGTGTGAATGCGTGCATGCGTGTGTAATGTGTGTGTGCATGAGTGGGTGTGAGTGTACATGCATGCTGTGTCGTGAGATTGCGTGTTTGCCTGGATGTATGTTCGTGAGTGTTGCTGTGAGTGTGTATGAATGTTTCAATGCGTGGGTAAATGTGTGTATGCGTGTGTGTATGGGTGTGTATATATGTGCGTGTATGTGTGTAAATGTGTGGGGGGTTGGCTGAGGGAGGAGGAGTGTGGGGGAGGATTCTGGGGATGGGGAGGGAGGTGGGGAAGACCCCTATCAGTGCCAGGGAAGGAATTCCCTGGAACTGATAGTGCCTACCGCCATGGTTTCAGTGGCGGTACCGAAACCACTGAAACCATGGCGGTGGGCGGGGTCATAATGCCATGGGCAGTCTAGCGACGGCCGCCGGGCTGGAGACTCAAGTCTCCAGGCCGGCAGTCATTGCCGTTGTGGCAGTTGGTGTGGTACATTGGGGGTTTGGCCATAATAGTGGAGGTAGGAACTACCAGCCTGTTGGCGGTGGTTGTAATGCGTGACAATGTCTTTTAATAGTGTGTCAGGGATTGGGATGGGTAGCATTCCTAATGTACAGTTGTAGCTTGTTGCACCCACCATTTCCACAATCTTAAGCCTACCCACAATGATAATTGTAAGGTGACCATCTGGCAAAGAGATTGTCTGTTTTATTGATCAGTGTTAGCAAGTTTCACTTTAGTATATGTTCTAATCCCCCTTTCACCAGATCCCTAACTTATTTAAGGTGTGATGGCTTCTGATGGAAGCTCTGTAATCCTGCAATTTGCCAGCCTACTCTTTTGATATGGGTCTTACTCCACTTTCCCCCCATTGATCTAGTATCCAGAGAAGAAGAGAATGTGTTATTGAGATCAATGAGATTTGGGAGTGAGGTTTTATGTTCTTTTAATGTAAGGAGTTCATCAGTTTATAATAGAATATTGGATACCAGCATCTGAACGGATTCCTTTATTCTTATCTGACTGTCTAATTGCATCTACCAATGGTTCTAAAGAAGTTAGGAAGAGTAATGAAGATACCTGACAGTCTTGCCTAGTTCCCCCTCTAAATTGGGCGTGTCAGATAGAAAGTCACCAATGTAGATTTTTTGCGATGGATTGTTGTAAAGCATTTGTACTTGCTTAAACGTTTAGGCCTATACCGATTCTAAACAATGTACAAAAGAGGTATCTCCAGTCAACTCTCTCAATTGCTTTTTCATTATACAGTGAGGCTATTAAGGTCTTGACTGGGTCATCTATTATAGTCAATAAATTGTGCATGAAGAGTCGTGGGTGATTTCTAGATGTTTGACCTTGAAAGAATCACACTCGTGTCTCTTATATTAATTTTGGGATGCCCTTTTTCCTGGTAATTCACCATAACCTTAGCCAGGAGAAGTAATATTAGCCTATAGTTGAAACATTTCTGTTTTTCAGAGCCTGTCTTGGCGTGCAAAGTAATGCCTGCTTTGTTATCTTTTCTATAGATGCATCTCAAAGGACTCTGCTTCTTTAAAGCTGTCACAGAGGACTGGGAATAGAGGAGACATATTCCTAGTTTAGACCATGGCACTTTTACCACCAATCCACCATGGCGCTGGACCAGAGTACGCCATCCAGTAGACGGTGTTTCTGCCGCCATGTTTAGATTTATTGCATCTGAGCCGCTGTCTGCCAAGACGGAGTGCTCTTGCAAGCACCCTCAGGGTAGCAAGTTCCTGCTGACCATATTTAGATGTTACAGTCCTGAAGGTGATGTACTGGCAGCGGATTGCTGATGGAGGGAGGCCGTTGCAAGAGCCAATGCACATTGTAAAATGGCAGTGGCTATGGAAGAGAGGTAAGTCACACACACATTGTACCTTACCCTTATGTGTCCCCTTGCACAACACAAAACACCACACATCAAATACACACTATTATCGAGTGCCATTCCAAAACCAACACAAGACATACATGCTTAAAACACACATTTCAATACATCATGACACAAAATACACACACTATTGACACCCACACACGACAATCATGACAAACAAGACAACTACACACTCACCTACAGAAACACACTCACACAAAAACACAACTACACACATCATAATAATGACCACCACACAAGAGCACTGACCTGACTGTTACACACAGCAACACAGCTCGAAACCAAACATACACAACAACATCAGACCCATGTGCAAGTGGCACACAATCTGGTGCAACCACATCAACCACTCCAGCTCCCTCCACCTCAACTAGCCATGCCAATCGCACACACACACACATATACGTACTGACTCACATACACAACTGGAAGCACAAGAGCATAGGTACACGTCCCCTTGTCATGTGCACACATGGACATAGCTGACAAGTGTGAATGTGATGTCACTGTGGTGTCAGCATTTATTTACCAATGAATACGGATACCAACATTAATCTGCAAATGTACCAGTGTGTCCCATCCATGTCTGACACAACTGCGTTCCTGACATATGCATGCCAAAGTCATATTAAAAAATTACTGTGACGTATATTACTGCAGTTGTCCCAAGTTTATGTGCAGTGACCACTGATAGATTGTCAATGTGGATTACCGACCTTTGAGACTGACTTTGGGGTGGTTGTTTATTCTCCATAGTCCAGTGGCAGCAGTGATGGAAGGTTTTGTCCAGTCAAAAATGGAAATGGAATCAAGTAAAATGGTAGGTTTTCACCCCAGTCCACCAACTTAGATGTGGAGGTAGCACTGCCACAGTTGGTTTGGCAGGAAGGCACATCCAAATCTTCTTAGTGGAAAAGGTGGCTGGAGTCCTGCCATCAGCCACTTTCTCCTATGTCACTGTCAACGTGGTTGGGCAGTTCTGGCAGAGTTGGAGGAACGTGGATGTGTTATCAGCTATGGGACTGCCAACATCTAAATCGGGTGGGCGACCGCCAATGCAGTGGATGGGTTTTCAGTCAGCTCTAAATCTGTCTTTTATATAATTTGCTTGTTCGGTCGTCATCATTCTTGTTGATAATTACGATTTCACATCCTCAATTTAAAATACTGTGATAGCACTTTCTAAGGGTACCCTCCCTTTCTCTTAGAGAGTTGGTAGCTACAAAGCATTTACAAGAGGAGATTCAAACTTGATTTGTTCTGATTGTTTGGAGCTGTATAAATGTTGTAAAAATGGAGTTGTAACTTTGATAAGGTGCTTGACTATGGTGTCAGAATCATTGTATTTGGCTTGTATTGCAGATTGAAGCTCTCTTTGTATATCTTGGACTGTGAAGAGTCTGTGTACTTTTTCTCCCTGTTCGTGGTGCTCCCATTTTAGTCTCAGGATAGCACATTCTGCTTTGCTCATGAAAGGAGCATTAAGGTCAAACTTTTTTTTCTCTGATTTTCAGCTCAGTTCTTGTGTGTGAGAGAGAGAGAGAGTGTGTGTGTGCGTGTGTTGTCATATATAGAATTTAATGTCTCATTACAGCATATTTTGAAATTCCTTCACCTTGCAATTGTGAAGGGGCAGTGCCCCGTCTTATGTAACCTCTGAGGGTGTCTTTCCCTGCTCATCAAAATGAGTGAGTGAATTGAATTGAGTCTTTGTTTAGAGTCAGGTGGTCATGGAGCTTGTGCATCAGGGATGCTTTTTCATTTGGGAGTTTGTATCTGGTGAAATTCATTATCAACCTTTTAACCATTGCTGCTCTATGTTATAATGCTAAGGTCAATAGTACAGAAAAGTAATCTGAGATCCTACATCCTAGCATCTCACAACTAGATTTTTGTTTTAGAATTGTTGTTTTTACCAGAAAATAGTGTTTACGGGTACAAGTCCCATACATGCTCAACACAAAGGTAATTTTATTTGTCCCTTTGGTGTGTATTTTCCAACCATCTTATAGCCCATTGTCATCCGCTATGTCCAGGAGGGTAGACCTGGCTCTCCCATTCTCCCATCCACCTGGACACTATTCCTATCTATAGCTGGGTCCATGGCTAGTTTCCAGTTTTAGCACAGTATAAGCATTAAGGGTCTAAATACTGACAGTAGTCTAGAAAAGAGAGGAGGAAAAGGGGATCTGAAGTTATTGGGTGCATATACCAATCCTACTATTAGAGGTGAATACCATAGTATTAATTTTGCCAAAGATGAATCTTCCCACTGTGTCAAGCCATACTTTTGTGCAATTATTTATGGATAACATTTGGTAGTCTGTAGTTTTTTTAGGTGGAGGACTGGGTTCTGTCAATGGGGATCTTTTTTCAAATTCCTTTGGTGTGAGATGTGTTTCTCGAATGAGTGTGATATCTGGTACTTTATTGGCTAAGATGGGTAATGTTTTTTCATTTGATGTTGTGTCCATTACATTGACATTAAGAGAAATTAGGGTGAGTGGTTCAATATGATATGGAGTCCCAATTGTGTGCATATTTTCTGTGGATGTCTCTTGGGTGTGATTTGTTGTGAAGAATCAGTGATTTCCTTCCCTCTCATGATGGGAAAGGAGGCTAAAGAATAATTGAGTGATAACTGGAGAGGCTCGGGGGAGATTGACCTTTGTGAGGGAGCATTAGCAGTTATGGTTGTTGTGTTTAACTAGATTCACTCTGGTCAAATTCCCTTCTGCTAAAGTGGTGTAATTGGGGGGCACATTTGGGATAGAGATAGGAGGGGAAATAGATATACCTGCTGGTAACAGGTTTGAGGAGGGAGAGACTAATGGCCTGATTTAAGATGCCCTAGTGCCACCTTAGCGCTGCCATAGTGTAATTTTTATTTTTATGCTAAGATGCGCTAAAGTGGCTTTTTACACGCAGCATATTTACAAGTGGAGCAATGCATCCATTGCGCTATTCCGTACACCCTGTGCTACATTATGTCTGCACCAGGCATGATGTATGCAAGGGGGGGCGGTCCCCCATTACGGGGGCCGAAAAAATGTTGCATGGAAATCTAAGAGATGTCCTGGTGCCATTTATTTCAGCATTTTAACGCCTGCTGAGAGCAGGTGTTAAATTGGGGCATGCCATTGAATATTACTCTGAAGGAGTAGTGCCAAAATTTCAGTGCTACTCCTGCAGAGTACATCAATAGCATCAGGAATTCTGATGCTATTGCCTCCTACCCTGCGCCATGGTGTTCCATATTTTAAATATGGCACGCACATGGTGGTGTTAGGGGGGCGCTAAGGGGCATAAGGAAAGTGGTGCTGCACTAGGTGAAGCAGCACTTTTCATAAATCAACCCCTAAGTGTGGAGTGGTATTCTCTTCTGTGAAAAGTAGACTTCTGTTGGTCTCAAGCAAGTAATAATACCATAACAATTCAATGTCAGGACTGAAGGAAAGGATTGTGCTGTTCTTTCTTCACTTTTTTTATTAACAGCAGCCAAAAGGGATCATAACATGTCAACAAAACTACCTTTCACCATAAACACCAGGGAAGGTCCAAATAAAGAAACAATCACACAACATCCAATCACTATACAGTTCATCATAATAATGTCTCTTGTTGGTGTTCATTCTCCCTCTTTCTTCACAGTGCCGCAGCGATTAGGCCAGACCTTGAGTCTGTACTCTGGACTTGCGTTTATTTCACTTTATTTACTGGTTTGTTGTACTATTTATGCCTTTCTTCATATTTGACTTGCTTCTGACCTGGAGGAGCATTTTGTGCTCTTCTGTGAAGACATCACTGCGTGGTTTGACAGCGGCCACCAGAGGGCGTGATACTCTTCCCGCAAGCCACCATGGGTGGTATTTCCTTCAATAATTTATATGGTTACTGCAAGTTAATGTTCTTTTTTTCCACACAGTATTTTTCCTGCTCTTAGGAAAGTTTTCTGTCCCTTCACGAGCCTTTGAGTGTGGGACTGGTGCTGATTGCTGACTGCTAGACGGTGCTGCCCTCTGGCAATAGAGATCAGCTCTCCTCCTGGACCCCACAATCAGCATGCTCTTCAGAGAAACTGACTAGGATTGTGTTAATTGTTGATTGTGGATCTCCCTTTTTCCCTCGAGCTTGGAGTGGAATGCCCTACTAAGCCAGGGTCTGTAGGCCCTTCAGTGCTCTCACATAGTGCTAGTGACGCCACTTCATGTTGGTAAGAAAAATTAATATATCTATTTAGAGCTACTACGCACCTGTTGGGACACACACACAGGCCCTGTCGAAAGTATTTCAGGGGCATAAAAGTGTCCTGGGGAGAGCCCCAGTGTTTACATGCACACTGCTGCCTGCACTTTGTAAACCGGCACCCAAAATCCCTGACATACAGGGTGTGGATACCTCCTGCATGGAGGAAGAACAAATCCAATACTTCCCATTGGATGAGGAGTTTTGTGATGCTGTGGATGGATCCATTCACAAAGCAAAGCCATATGCTATGGAGCCCTTTAAGAAGAAACTGCAAGGGCTGATCACTGCCTGGCCTCTACCCCTTTGTGAGAGTGGAAGATTTTGTGCCCCTCTGGGCACCCAACCTCAAAGGCTTTCTCCTCCTCCTCTTCAGGTGCGTGAAGCCACGGCTAAACATAAACACACCATGGATGTCAATGCCTTCAACAAGCTCAAATGGGCTTTCCTGGCCAAAGATGCTATCCCTCCAGCTATTCCTACAATAGCGCCCCTCCTGGTTGAAGCATTGACAGTTCTACCCCCATGCTGATGCAGACACAGACAACTCCCACATCACAATGAGCAGTCCAGACCTTGATATCCCTCCTCAAAGGGTTCCCCTCCGGACTCTACCTCCTGAGTCTCGTCTTACAATTATATTTTGGACCCTGATAGTTTGAAGCATTTCATGTCCCCTGAGTGGGTTCCGGCTCCCAAGGTGGCCTCCTGTGAGGGGGCTCATCTCAGGAGTCCCCTTGATAAAGAGGCCCAAACTTGCCTGCGGTCGGAATGTCCCTGTTCTTCTTTGGAAGGCATGGTGTCACCCTGAGCTTGAATCAAAAATGGCGACATTTCTAACCAAATACATGCAAGACTCTAAGAAGGGCATAGATCAATCCTGGTAGGCTTGCCAGGACAAATTAATAGATGTGACAGGGCCCCTCACCAAGATTTTAGACATGGTGGGAGATGCCAAAGCATCAGGGTCCCTCAAATCACCAGAAGTATTCTTGGAAGTTCTAATTGCGCTCTATCTACACAGCACCACAGGTCACTCTTGATTAAAATTGATCCTAAGTTGGGTGGCCTAGCTTGTCGGAGGAGGGTGGTGGGGTTAGGGGCAGTGGCCCAGGGGATCCTTTTTGGAAAATCCTTCATTACAGAGTAAGAGAAAATTGTTGCCACTTTCTACTCACTAGATAGGGCACAGTCCTCCATCAAGCACATCTTCAACCATAGGGTTTTCATTGGGATCAGTCATGGTAGGGGCGCACGGCCAGCCACTCAACAACAAAGCCCTCCTTCAAAGACCATGGCAGACAGACATATTAGCAAGACTAATAATTTTGGTGGCTTCTACCCCTCCCACGTCCGTGGCTTCATAGGTGCCCACTGAGGACAGTCTGCCCAAGGTCATTCTAACTGTGAGTCCAAAGTTTCCTTCTCATGTGACAGTGGGGAAGACTGGCTCAGTTTTTAAACAATTGGCTAAGGATTACCTCAGATGCATGGGTGCTGCAGACCATACATGAGTTTTAAATAGAGTTTTATGGCTTCCCTGCTCAGCCTCATTGTCCATTCACCCTCATTTTCTCACATTCAGATGCCACCCTCGTAGACTTAGAGGTCACACAGATGTTGGAGAAACAGGCTATCATCCCCTCCGTCGTTCATCCCTGAGGTATTCTGAGCAACCATTTTTTTTGTAGAAAAGCGTGCCGGGGGTCAATGCCTGATCTTCAATCACAAGGAATTCAACAAGTGCATGATCTATTGTTGCTTGAAAATGGAGGGGATCCACCTCCTGAGCAACTTGTTGCATCTTAGGGATTGGATGGTGCACCTCCATCGCAAGGACACATCTTTCTCATTCCCTATCTTCCCTCCTTACTGCAGGTTTCTTCAATTCCTATGGACAGGCCAGGTGTTTGAATTCACCGCCCTCCATTTTGGCTCCCTGGTGCTTCGCCAAGGTGCTGAAGCCTGTCATGGAACACCTATGGACTTGCGAGGGTACATTATCGTCTATCTAGATGACATGCTGTTGATGGAGCAATGTCCTCGATGTCTCTCAGAGCAGCAACAAATGTCCCTCTTTGAATCCCCGGGCTTCATCATCAATGCAAAAAAAGTGCTGTTTTACTCTGACACAATCCCTCACCTTCCTGGGTTTCGTCATAAACTCGGTTGAATCTTCTCTCAGCCTCCCTTCCAGGAACTAGTGAAAATCACGCAGATGCTTCACAAAAACATTGCAAGACCAAAATGCCCTTGCTCCAAGTGGCATGGATAATGGAACTCCTTTCTTCTTCCATTCAGGCGATCTTTCCAGGGCCCCTACACTAACAGGGCCTACAACGCCGGAAGGCTATTCATTTCAGGAGTGGCCTATCGTATGCACAAATTGTACCTCTTACCCTTCAAGCCAAGGAAGAGATGCAGTGGTAACGCGCCCACATGGACTTGTGGAATGGCACGGCCATATTCAGCTCCAGTCTGGACCTTATCATTGAGTCTGACGCCAGCATGAGTGATCATTGTGGGTAGTGATTCACTGGCAGAAGTTAGTCTTCTCAAGAAAAAAACTCTTCACATCAACTGTCTGGAGTTGCTGGTGGATCCTTTGCAGGCCTGTGTTGGACCAAGGACAAGATCCAATGTTGTGTCCTTCTCAAGATGGACAGTGTCTCCATGGTTTGTTACCTCAAACACCTAGAAGGAATGAAATCTATAGCCCTTTCAGATCTTGCCAGAGAGTTTTGGGGACAGTGCCTTGTACACAAACTCTCAGTGACAGCATAACATCTTCCAAGTGCCTCCAATACAGTAGTGAACTGGAACTCCAGAGACTTCAGGATTCCAGGATGTGAAAATTCAACCCCAAGATCTTCCTATTCTTGAGCCACAGATGAGGCCTGTTCATGGTGGATCTATTTTCCTCCTGCCCGGATCATCAAATGGACTCATTCTTCAGCAAGAAGCTGGACCCACTGGTGGCAGCAGCGGATGCATTCCTGCAAGATTGGAGTTTGGAGTAGGCATACGTGTGCCCCCCGTTCTCCTTGATAACTTGACTATTGGCACACTTCAGGAGACAGAGGGTGAGTGTGGCCCTGATGATGCTCCTTTGGAGCTCTCAAGTAAGGTACGCAGTTCTGATGGCACTTTCTTGGGAATCTACAGTCCTTCTACCCCTATATCCAGACCTCCTGAAAGATCCACCAGGAAATCTCCACAACTTGGTGGTGAATCAATCTCTCCATCTCATGGCGTGGCAGATTACCGGGGACAATGGCAAGTCCCGGGACTGTCGCAATCAGCTCAATATCTCCTTGCAAAGGCATGTATGCCTTCCATGGTACACCGGCACAAATCTGCCTGGTCCAGCTGGTCCAGTTGGTGTATGCAAAGGAATCTGAAGCCTGTGTGCTCCGGAATTGTTCCAGTGTTGAGTTTCCTATCAGTTATGGCAGTCAAAGGAATGGCTTACAGATCAGTAAATTCAATTAATTCAGCAATTTCTGCCAGTCATGACCGTATTGAAGTTCTTCCAGTGGGTGAACATCCCCTGGTGAGGAAATTGTTAAGGAGTATGCGCTTGTCAGGGCCCCTGAAACTTAGATACTCCTCCTTATGGCACATTACCAGGTGCTCAATGTTTTCCTCTCATGGCAGATTAATAAGTATATTTCAAGGAAAGAGATTCCAAGTAAGTGGGCCATGCTCCTTCGCTTAGTTTCATGCCATAGAGTTTCGGATGTCTTGGCTCTAGAAATAACAGCAAGGGTTTTTATCCCAGAAGGGGTTATCCAAACTTTGCATTGTGAAATGCATTAAGGCCTATGGGGCAACGACAGACGAGCTTCAACACCTGGGGAATGAAAGCTCGTTGTATCCATCGGGAAACCTTTCAAGGCGGTTCCTTCACCATCCATAACCTGGTGGGTCAGGAGGGTAATGCAGAAAGCAAGCACAGATACCTGCCTTTTTGGGGCACACTCAGTGGGGGATGCCATGGCTTCTAAAGCATTTGGGCTGGGTGCCCGTTTGAAGGACATTATTAATGCAGCTGACTGGTCTTCCAACTCTATCTTTATGATCTTCTATTTCAAGCCGGTAATTGATATGGTTTCCTCAGTGGTGAGTAAGCTTTAAACCAGCATAATCCTCACCTCCAGTCCATATATAAAATATAAAATGTCCTCGCTATTGTGAAGAAAAGTTTCAATTCTTTTAAGGACACAGAAAGGAGGATTATTCCCACCCACTGATCATAGACCAGTATTTCCGTATAATTGTTTTGCATGTTTTGGGGATGTGACACTTCATTTCTGCATCCATTGTTGTACATGCTGCTTCAGTCTGGATTTATAGTTATAGTATTGCCATAATGCTTAATAGCCTTTGGTGCTTTTTTTGAATGATTATGCAATATTGCCAATCTTTGGTGGGACTCTTATTTATACACTCTTTTTCTCCGGAGCTACTGATTCCCCTAAAAAACAGTTGGAGATTCAAATGGCATATTGATCATCGCACAAAGAAAGAGGGAGAATGAACACCAACAAGGGACTTAATTTTGATGAACTGTATAGTGACTGGATGTTCTGTGATTGTTTCTTTATTTCTATCCTCCCTGGTGTTTATGGGACAGGTAGCTTTGTTGACATGTTATGATTCCTTGTGGCTGCAGTTAATAAAAACGCAAAGAAAAATCAGCCTCTGGTAATCCCATGCATCTGAGGTATCCAAAGGTAATCCTTGCCTCTGTGTCCTTCATAGAATTGAAATTTCCCTTCATGATATCAAGGAAACTTTATATTCTTGATACTAAAATGTATCAGATATGTGATTATATACCTTTAAACAGGTGACCATTACTCTCTCATTTCTACCCTTCTGTTCTAACCCAAACACTTATAGTTTTATGTTGCTGTGGCATAAATGTAAGCATTACTGTCTTGCAGAGAAATGGCCTCCTACTCTATCTGATATATTCTGCGGCTTTTACTGTTTCCCACCTGGGGTGGTCCTGTATTGATGCATTGCAGAGGTAAATAGGGCTGTAATCATCGTCCAAGTGCTTTGTATGCTGGTCTATCGTGTTTAAGCTGTGGAGAGTGTGACTTGGTTCTGGTATGTAGTCTGACGTATTTAAACATACAATGGTTCTCAAAAATTGTAACTGGTTATTAGAGAGTGGGGATCATGTTTGGTGCAATACCCTCCCAACAATTGTGTCATTGGGTGTTGCAAGTTTTCTGTAAGGCGTAGTTGGTTAACCATTCAGCAGGTATCTAGATTTGTCACATTTTTGCTGCCACATTTTCATCATGCTTATGTCTTTCCACCCATCTCCTCATAGCTGATGCTAGACTACCTTTCTCAGTTCCATGCAATGCTTGTATTGAATGGCTGTCGTACGATTTATCCATTACAGAAGCTCTGTTTGCAGCATCCGATGTTTCCTCTCGTTCTGTGACTGATGTGAGGTGTCTATTTCTGAGTGGTCTGTAAATTGTTACAGTTATTCCAGATCGTATAATTCCCTGTGCTTTCCATTTATAATCACAAGAGTAGTAGTTGGTGCAAACAGACCATATCAGAAGTTCTCTTTCCGCAGGTGAGGTCTCAGTGAAAATAATTTATTTCTCTTTAGTGCAGTTTCCTATGAGACATCTGCTGTCACTTGTATCTTATGACATATTTGAGCCAGGTGATTACTTTGCCCTCTTGCTGCTTCAATCACTTGGTGGGACTGTTGATATTGAAAAAAACAACTGTTATAGGCCCAAGAGTGTTTTGTTTTCCTGAGCCTATATGAACCTTTGTCTGTGCACTCTTTGTAATTAATAGGATGGGCTGAAATGTATCCCTCTTTATTCAGGAAGAAATAATTATAGGAAAGTGAACATATATCATCAGCTCCGAGCCCCTCTGGTATTTCTATGAATGAGATGTTGTCCTTCAGGGTCTCTGTTACAATGGCTAGTGAAGTTGGAAGACGTGTGGATGGAAAATTCCATTCTCAGCGCCCTTAAGGCCCGTTTCGAGTGTGGATGTTAGCCCCTGGGGCGCGGGGGTGTTCCGAGCTCCAGAGGGACCCCTCAGCACAGTACACTGTGAACTGGAGGCAGAACTCTGGCCTGACAGCTCCTGACTGGATAGTGTAATGTCAGGGCTGCCCGACATGTGGCTTAGGTGCTGTAAATAATTAGATGCTATGACAGTATTGCATTTACTGCGTAGTCGAGGGCCAAGGATGTTTAAACTCATACTGTTAGTTGTGCGGGGCCTCACTGCCTGCCTCTGGCCACGCACTTTATTGTTGTATATGCCCTCTACAACCTCAGGGCAAACCACTTCTAACGAAACCAGAGGGTACACAGAAGAATGGCAGGGGAGGTTCCCACACACCCCAACCAGTGGTAGTGTCCTGCTGCCAGTTTCGTCACTGGAACCCAACACTACATTCCTCCTAAACAAATAAAACAAATGAAAGTGCATAACAAAACATTGAGGGGGTCATTACAACATTGGCGGTAAATGTCGCTTACTGCCGTGCAGAAGACCACCAACACACCGCCGCGGCCGCAGAATTCTGCCACAGCTATTATGACCCACAGCTCGGAATCCACCAAAATTTAGACATCCACACAAGTCCGCCACACCAAAAGTCAGTGATAAACTGGCGATAACAAAACCTCCATCGTCACGCCAACAGGAATACGCCCACACTATCACAACCCACTAATCGACGCAGTGGTCTTTCAACCGCGGTATTCCATTGTCAGTACACACCGCCGCGCTAAAAATACACACACATTTACAAAACACAACCACATAGGACAAATCGAAATACAAACACCTGAGACACATACACACACCACTCCCACACATCCAATACAATATAAAACACACACCCACATCACCCACAAACCCTTACGACCACAATTGCGACTGAAGGACAAAGAGAGACACCACCATCTACAAACTAGCATCCACAGGCACTCAACACCATCACTCACACAACATCCACACACAAAACATCACACACCCCTAAACATCACCCCACACATCACAACAGGCACCACCCCACACATCACCCACACCACCCCATGGCACCGCAAAGACACCCCAGGTTCTCTGAGGAGGAGCTCAGGGTCATGGTGGAGGAAATCATCTGGGTAGAGCCACAGCTATTTGGCTCACAGGTGCAGCACACCACCATAACTAGGAATATGGAGCTATGGCTCAGAATCGTGGACAGGGTCAACGCATTGGGACAGCACCCAAGAACACAGGATGACATTAGGAAGAGGTGGAAGGACCTACGGGGGAAGGTGCGTTCCATGGTCTCAAGACACAACATTGCAGTTCAGAGGACTGGCGGCGGACCCTCACCTCCTCCCCCACAACTAACAACATGGGAGAAGCAGGTCTTGGCTATACTGCATCCTGAGGGCATCTCAGGAGTAGCTGGAGGAATGGACTCTGGTAAGTCAAATCTTAACTATTACATCCCCCACCCTACCTGCATTATATCACATACCCCCACCCTCGCCCTCACTCCAACTCCTCACATATGTCACATATGTCCCACTATCACAACTCACCCACCCCAACACCAAGCCCTGCATGCAACACCAAAGCATGGACACCCATCACCAATGCATGGCCACTGCACATACCCACACACACCCACACACACCCCTTAACAATTATCACACAAGGTCCCACACAAGAATGCAAGCACTGGGGTACACTGTCACCCACCCATTGCACACCATGGCACACACATATGCAATAACCATGCCTTTACACCCCTGCAGGACCCCTACCCAACGTCACCGGACAGGAGGGTCCAGACATGTCCACTCCACCCACAGAAGAGGCCCACAGTGATGACAGCAGCTCTGTCCAACTGGATCTAGATGACCAGCCCGGCCCATCTGGGACCTCGGGACATTCGTTTCCCCTCACACTGGCACAAGCCACAACAGAGCCTCCCCCCTCGGGAAACACGAGCACATCACCCACCCAGCGGGCCCATACTTCTGTCCCCAGGACACGTCAAGCAGCAGTGTGTCCACCACTACAGGGAACCCAGGCTAACCCACCACCCCAACAACACCAGGGACCTGGGTGCAGTGGTAGTGGCCACACGGTTCTGGGGACAGAGGCCCAGGAAAACAGGGAACTGGGAGGGCTGCTGTGCGACAGGGGGAGGACAGGCCCAGGGAACTCACTCTCCATGAAGCCCTCTCCAACATCATGGGAGCCTACCATCATTCCCAGGAGACAATGGCAACGGTACTGGCCAAGTTTCAGGAGACCCAGCGGCTGCAGGAGGAACAGTATTTGGGGTTCAGGGAGGAACTCAAATCCATCAACACCACCCTGGTCACCATTGTAGGGGTGCTGAAGGAACTTGTCAACACCAGGAGGGATGCTGTAGCACAACAAGGGGCCCCTGACACTAGCCTAGACGATGAACTGCCCACCACATCCGCCGGCGCTAGTGGACAGGAGTCACTGCCACAGGACCACGACACCAGCACCCCACCCCCTGCAGATGGAGGACCACCCAGCAAGCGGTCCATGAGATCCAGGACAAAGACAGAGAACAATGCCAAGACCCCCGCCAAGAAATGATACCCCCCTGATTGCCATCCTTCTGTCCCACTTTGTCACCCTGTCCATCCTTAAACTGCCCTAGCTCCACTTCCTATGCCCCTTTGGACAATGCATCTGTGAGACAAATAGAATGGACTCTGCCATGGACATTCCTCCTCCATCACCCCTGACCACTTTAATACCACCTCCACCATTTGCACTTAAATAAACACCCTTAAATCACAAAACAATCTGGAGTCAGTCTGTGCTTTTGAAAATGTGTATATGCAATAACTGTGTAAAAATGCTATATCCATTGTATTGTCAACTTACCTATGTCACACAGCTCTAGTCCATGCGGCAACAAAGCAGATGTCACACAGTGGGACCCAAATCTGTGAAATTGAAAGGGAAAGTGACAACTCAGGGTCCATACACTGGGTGAAAGTGACAGACAGATGAGAGGTGGAACAATTATATCAGATGTAGCAGGCAGTGATGTCTTCTTACCTGTGTCTCACTGGAAGTATTGATGAATCACTGTGTTTCTGTTGTCGATGTCCTCTTCTCCTGCTCACTCTTCTTCACTGTCCACAGGCTCCACAGCTGCCACAACATCTCCATCTGGACCATCCAACTGCAGAAAAGGCACCTGTTGTGAAGCATACAGCAGGCCATGATGATCTGGCACACCTTCTTTGGTGAGTAGAATAGGGAACCACCTGTCAGATGGAGGCACCTGAACCTGGCCTTCAGGAGGCCGAAGGTCCTCTCTATAACCCTCCTAGTTCACCCAGGGGTCTCATTGTAGCGTTCCTCTGCCCTTGTCCTGGTATTCCTCACTGGGGCCATGTCAGGTTGGGGTAGCCAGAGTCACCTGCAAATGTCGTGGGACAAATGTTAGACACAAACTAACCTGTAGGGACATCCCCAGACACCTAGTCACACTGTATAGGCTCCATGTCCTCACCTAATAGAGACACACAATGCCTCTGGAGTTGCCCCATCACATAAGGGATGCAGCTATTCCTCAAAGTGTAAGCGTCATGCACTGAGCCAGGAAACTTGGCATTCACATGGGAGATGTACTGGTCGGCCAAACACACCATCTGCACATTCATTGACTAGTAACTCTTCCGTTTTCTGTACGCCTGTTCACTCCTGCGGGGGGGTACCAAGGCCACATGTGTCCCATCAATGGCACCTACGATGTTGGGGATATGTCCCAGGGCATAGAAGTCACCTTTCACTGTTGGCAAATCCTTCACCTGAGTGAAAACGATGTAGCTGCGCATGTGTTTCAGCAGGGCAGACAACACTCTGGACAACACGTTGGGGAACATAGGCTGGGACATCCCTGATGCTACGGCCACTGTAGTTTGAAAAGACCCACTTGCCAGGAAATGGAGTACTGACAGCACCTGCACTAGAGGGGGGATTCCTGTGGAATGGCGGATAGCTGACATCAGGTCTGGCTCCAACTGGGCACACAGTTCCAGGATTGTGGCACTATCAAGTCTGTAGGTGACAATTACATGTCGATCCTCAATTGTTGACAGGTCCACCAGCAGTCTGTACACCGGAGGATGCTGCCACCTCCTCACCTGCCCCAGCGGACATACTCTATGGAGGAGAACAGCGAGCAGAGAGTCAACCAACACTGAGGTACGTTAACTTTATTCCTCAAGTTTTTTAAAACCGCTATGTGCCTGCATTAGTGTGTATGCAAAGCCTAGATATGTGTGACACATTTAAAATTAATGCCATGTGGCCCCCTGAAATGGCGTCTACCTGACTTGTAATGTGGGACAAGGGGATATGAGGCAACTGCGCTGGCGTTGTACACTATCGCGGTAGGAGGTCGAAGACCGCAGCGCAATCCTGCATTGGTTAACATTCAACCCTATGGGTCCGAGGAGCCAATGACGATGTACGCCAGCGGTGACAGTACACACCGCCGCTGACATCACCGTCATTTTCTCTCTGTTCACGCACTTGATACCTGATCTTCGACAGGAGATGACCTACACTGCAAGTGCTGCTGTGACCTCAGTCTGGAAGAGACAATGGCTCATGTGTCTGGGGAAAAGGCCCCTGCCTTCAGCACGGAGGAGTTGGAGGAACTAGTG
Organism: Pleurodeles waltl; assembly: GCF_031143425.1. Lineage (NCBI taxonomy): Eukaryota > Metazoa > Chordata > Amphibia > Caudata > Salamandridae > Pleurodeles > Pleurodeles waltl. The sequence goes on along the minus strand of NC_090448.1, from coordinate 246,879,591 downwards.
GATGGGGTCCTCCCCCAGTATACGCTACTCTACGGTCCTCCAGACAAACAGGTAAGTACACTGTGAGCATGCCGAATGGGAAATGCCTGTGTGGAGTGGTGTGGATGGAAGATAGGGGGGAGAGAATGAGGCGTTCATGAAACAACAGTGAGTGCATGTGCGTCATGGCAAGGGTAGGGATGCGGGCCAATAACTGTGACGGTGCAGGCGGTTATATCTTCTCCTTTTCCCCCGTACTATTCCTGTAGGTCAGCGCCCACCAGAAGAAGTATATTTGGCGTGTCATCGCCAAGGAAGTCTGGACCCTGGGGGTCCACCACAGACGGAGCACCCACTGCCGTAAAAGATGGGAGGACATTCGCCACTGGAGCAAGAAGACGGCGGAGGCCCAGCTGGGGATGGCCCCCCAATGTGGGAGGGGTGCCCGTCGCACCATGACCCCCCTGATGTTCCGGATCCTGGAGGTGGCGTATCCGGAGTAGGATGGGCGCTTGAGGGCATCACAGCAGCCACAAGGGTGTGAGTACACTCTCATTCAGCTGATTCTCCATGCAGTGGAGGTGTCTGGGTGGGGGAGGTGGGCTGTGAGTTCCCCTAGGCCAGGGCGATTTTAGTAGGCAAGATCTCGTCATAAGGCAGGCCATGTGGCACCCCACCCCACCTGTGTTCAGAACCAACTACAACTAGTCAGGCTCCTGTGACTTCCATGTGTGCAGCAATCAGGCATAGGCCTCGTACCCCATGTCCCTGTGATTAATTAGGGAACTCAAAGTGCACGGCGTAGTGCAGGGGGCTTCTGTGTCTGTAGTGTCCGCCAACGGTAGCGGTATTGCATGCACTGAACATGTTTTTCTTCTGTCTCCCCCCCATTTATGTGGTCTCCCTGTTCTTGTGTGCATTAGCATCATCAGGCGGAGGAGCAGTGGCACCGGAGAAGGAGGGAGCTGCATCCCACATGGCCCTGGAGGGCGAGACAATGGAGTCTGAAGCCACCAGTGGGACGGAGGGGAGATCCACGGCGGGGACAGGAGCTGAAACCAGCGACATGGACTCCTCCTCTGATGGGAGCTCCCTTGGGGTGGCTGGCCCCTCTGTACCCACCGCATCTACAGGTACAGCCGCCACCCCCCTAACAGCACCGCCCTTCCAGCAGCGCCTCAGCGTGTGCCCCGTGGGCAATCACCCAGGAGGGTGGACATCTCCTTTGCCCCAGCCACCTCAGCCCCTGCCCCAGTCGCCCTGCTGCCCTCAGTGAGGAGGCCATTGACCTCCTCAGGTCCCTCACTGTTGGGCAGTCTACCATTTTGAATGCCATCCAGGGTGTAGACAGGCAGTTGCAACAGACCAATGCATACCTGGAGGGCATTCATTCTGGTCAGGCAGCCCAACAGCGAGCTTTTCAGACTCTGGCCTCAGCACTGATTGCAGCCATTGTCCCTGTGTCCAGCCTCCCCCTCCAACTTCCTCTACCCAGACCCAAACTCCTGTACCTCAACCTATCCCAAGCACACCATCAGACCAGCATGCACACACCTCAACGCACAAGGGAAGCTCTGGCAAACATAAGCACCACACATCCCACAGGCACTCACACAAGCATCATACCCATGCACACATACCAACATCCACTGCCTTCTCTGTGTCCCCCTCCTCCACGTCTCCCTCCTCCCTCCCTGTCTCGTCTCCACTCACACCTGCGTGCACTACATCTTCAGCCACTACGTCCATCACCAGCACACCCATTGCCACACCCCGCTCACAAGCACTCACCACCCCCAGTCCCATTCACACATCCCCTGTGTCCTCTCCCAGTGTGTCTGTGAGCCCACCTCCCAAGGTACACAAACGCAACCACACACCCACCCAACAGCCATCCACCTCAGGACAGCCTCCAGCCCATGCACCTTCACCCAAAGTCAGCAAACGTACACCTCCTACAACCACTACCCCTTCCTCCACTCCCAAACCCCCTCCATCTACCCGCCCCAGTGTGTCCAAAAAACGTCACCTTCCCCACCCCTTCAGTCCACTAGGGCCCACCTTTCCAGGTCCCAACCCAGCAACTCAGCCACAACATTAGCAGGAACAGTGGTGCCAGCAGTAACCGGCTTCTGGAGTGCGCCAAGCAGCAGGGCAACCAGTGTGCCAAGGAGCCAGACCACGGACAGTCCCCCACCTCAAAAGCATAAAAAGTTGGCCAGTGCCCGGCGGGAGAAAGGCAAAACATCTACCACCAAAGCCTCTCCCAGGAGTACAGTTGGGAGTGAGAAGACAGCTGCACCACCATCCAAGGTGGGGAAGGGGCACAGAAAGACAGGCAAGTCGCCAAAAACCTGCACGGCAGACAAGACCGCCACCAGCACCACTGGCAAGGACACCGCCGCCACCAACACTGCTGCCAAGGACACCGCCGCCACAAGCATCACTTCACAGGACACCGCCGCCACCAGCACTGCTGCCAAGGACACTGCCGCCACAAGCACTGCTGTCAAGGACACCGGCGCCATAAGCACCGGTGCCAAGGACACCGCCGCCACTAGCACCACTCCCAAGGACACCGCCACCACAAGCACCACTTCACAGGACACCGCCGCCACCAGCTCCGCTGCCAAGGACATCGCCGCCACCAGTACCGCTGCCAAGGACACCGCCGCCACAAGCACCGCTGCCAAGGACACCGTCGCCACCAGCACCGCAGGCCAATGAGCGCCAAAAGCTCCAATGCTACTGGGGCCGCCACAAGCAGGATGAAGCATTTTGGGCACCAAGCCCCCTCCAGAACCAGTGGAGAAAGGCATCCACTACCTCAGTCCTTGGCAGGATGAAACACTCTGAGCACCAAGCCCCCTCCAGAACCAATGGAGTATCACATCCACTACCTCAGTCCTTGGCAGGAGGAAGCACTCTGGGCACCAAGCCCCATCCAGAACCAGTGGAGTATCACATCCACCACCTCAGTCCTTGGCAGGATGAAGCACTCTGGGCACAAAGCCCCCTCCAGAACCAGTGGAGAAAGGCATCCACTACCTCAGTCCTTGGCAGGATGAAGCACTCTGGGCACCAAGCCCCCTCCACAACCAGTGGAGTATCACATCCACTACCTCAGTCCTTGGCAGGAGGAAGCACTCTGGGCACCAAGCCCCCTCCACAACCAGTGGAGTATCACATCCACTACCTCAGTCCTTGGCAGGATGAAGGACTCTGGGCAGGATAAAGCAGTGGGCAAACCACCCACTTGAGAGACTTGTGAGACTTTGGCTTTGCACTCCCCAGGATAAAGCAGTGGGCAAACCACCCACTTGAGAGACTTGTGAGACTGTGGCTTTGCACTCCCCAGGATAAAGCAGTGGGCAAACCACCCACTTGAGAGACTTGTGAGACTGTGGCTTTGCACCTCCCAGGATAAAGCAGTGGGCAAACAACCCACTTGAGAGACTTGAGAGACTGTGGCTTTGCACTCCCAGGATACATCAATGGGCATGGAGCCCCCTTGTGGATCTGTCGTCGTGAGTTGCCCCCACTTCCCCTCCCACAGAGGTGCCTGTTATATTTCGATCTGATGCCCCAGCAGTGTTCTCTCCGTTTTGATTGGGTATCTTGTGTGGGCTTCGCCCATGCATTTTGGGCCCAGTGGTCCACAGACTTGGACTTGTATTCTTGGTGTATATATTTGTTTTTAGTGTATCTATATATCTTTGAGTACTGAATTTTAATAGATTACAAACGTTCAAATCATTTCCTTTTGTCTTTGCATTCTTCCGGGGGGGTTGGAGGGTGTAACTGTAATGTATCATGATGTATTGGTGTGTGTGTTGTCATGGGTGAGGGTGGGGTGGGGGTGTTGCATGTTGCGTGTGTGTGTCACTCTTTTTTCCCTCCCCCCTCCACTGTGTCGTAGGTGCATTACTCACCGTGGTCTTCGCCGCTGGCATTCATGCTCCTGGTAGAGGAGCAGGAAGACAAAGGCAGGGAGTATCTGAAGTTCCGGTTCCATGGCGTCCTGGTTCCTCGTGGGGTGTGTTGAGGTGAGCATTTTCCCTTCCAATTCCTGTTTCTGCTGTGTTTTTGTTCGCGGTGAATCCGCCCCGGAAAAGGTGGCGGATTGGACTGTTGTAATACTGTGGGCGGTATATTGTCTTCCGTCTGTCTGTTGGCAGATACCACCGCAGTGTTTGCTTGTACCGCCGTGGCGGACGGAGTGTTAAAGTGGCTGTCTATGTTGGCGGTTTCCGCCACGGTCGTGATTCAAATTTTTTTACCGCCGGCCTCTGGGCTGTTTTACTGACGCTTTAACACTGACCGCCAGGGTTGTAATGACCACCTAAGTCCCCCATCCACCAGATGGTCACGTAGCCTTGTAGAAGGAGTGGGGTTGTTGCGCAGGTTATCTCGTGTAGCTTCTGACCGGCCTGGGTCAGGATCTCGATTGGAGTCACAACAAGGGGTGATATCGCGGGCCGGAGTCTGCGTGGTGTCATGTGACACTTCAGGGCACTGGACATTAATAGGGTCCTCATCAGGTAGCGATACCATGTCACTGTCCATATCTGGGTTAGGTACATCCTTGGCAACTTTAGTTGAAGGATGGAACCTCTTAAAGAGGGATATGTTGCAGGTGACAACATCAGCTCCACGTTGCACCACCACTGATGATCTGTGTCGACGGATGATGGTCCAAGGAGCGGTAGCAAATGGCATGCAGAATTTGCTTCCTGACGAAAGCTCCTTCAACAGTACTTTTCGCCAACCGCTTGTCTCTTCCGGCTTGCATAATTGTTCGTAGCTGATTGTTGTCCTTGAACTTGATCAGGGTTTATGGATGGAGGGACCCAAGAGCGGTGATGCGGGATGGAGTCAACAGCAGCTCGCCCAAACACTACATGTCCAGGAGCTCGTTTGTCATAGAATGAGGGGTCTGGCGATAGTTCCGCAAAAACGAGTATATGGTGTAGTCACTGGTTTGACCACTTGTGTGGGTGATGCGTATCACTTTGTTTAGGGTCCTCATAAAATGCTAGACATCCCCATTAGCCTGGGGTCATCGGGGTGTGCTCCGACAGTGTCGAACACCTGCGCTCTTGAAATACCCAGCTACCTCCCTACTATGGAAAGGCGGACCATTATCGGTTTTGATTTCAGAGATGAGACTGTGTGTGGCCATGACCTTCTCTAAACAGGATATTACTACATCAGCGGTGAGAGCCGGATGATCTCCAACTCTGGATATTTGGAGAAGTCATCAATGAGAACCATGGTGTGACGACCATCCGGGAGGCTCCCAAAATCAAGACTCGCTGACACCCAAGGTTTTTCAGGGCCAGGCTCTGTCTCAACTGGGACTGGTCGGCTGGGCTCACCAGAGACCTGGCACCACACACAAGACCTAACCACGTTCTCCACCTGTTCATCGATGAGGGGAAACCACACTTTTGATCTCAGACGGTTTGGGGTTTTAACCATGCCTTGGTGACCATTGTGAGCAAGTTGCACCACTCTGGTGGTGAGAGACGACGGTATGGCCAACCTGCACCATCTGAGCACACATCCATATCTGTCCACTGTGAGTTCATCTCAAACGTTGTACAAACTTCCCAGAATACGTTGGGAGTCAGAAGTTGAAGTGGGCAGTTGTTTCTTCACCACGTACCACATGGCAGTTCATACTTTTTGCAAACATTCATCAGCTTTGGTAGCTTGGACAGCCTCACTCACTGAGAGAGGTAACGGTCGAGACCGGTCAGAAACATAATTGACATACTCTTCCGTTTCTTGAGCGTCATGTACTTCTTCATCTGGGTGTCTTGACAGATAGTCTGCATGGTTCTAGGACCCAGGTCGGTATTCTAGCTGACAACTATAGTCCTGTAACTGGAGCATCCATTTCTCTATCCTGGGAGGAGGCTCTGATGCCGTGCCGTTGAACAAAGGTAAAGGGGTTTGTGATCCGTTGTCACTAGGAAGGGGCGACCATATACATAGATGGGAAAATGCTTACAGCCCCAGTGCACAGGAATGGCTTCCTTCTCCATTTGAGAGTATCCTTGTTCAGTCTCCGTTAGAGATCTGCTGGCATAAGCTACTGGGGACCAAATCTGTTCACCCTGTTCTTGGAACAGCACAGATCCTAGTCCTTTTGGCCCTGCATCGACTGCAACTTTAATCTTTTTCTTGGGGTCAAAATACCTCAATGTGGTTTCACTAGACAAAGCGTCCTTGATAGCCCAAATGCTGTTTGTTCAGCCGAACTCCATGTCCAAGATTCGGGTGCTTTGGTCAACCTTCGAAGAGGCTGTGAGAGAGTGGACAGGTCCTTTATGAATCGGCCACAATAATTTACCATGCCCACAAAACTTCGAACTTTGGTCACACATGTGGGAGGAGGTGCATCTTTGATTTCGCTTACTTTCACTGGGTCCGGGTCAACGCCACTGGCTGAGAATACATACCCAAAGAACGTTTTTTTTTTGGTCTTTTAAGAACTCACAATTTCTGCGGTGTAACGTTAGTCCAGACTCCTGGATCCTCTGAAGCATGCTTCCGAGATGGGAATGGTGTTCTGCAATGGTGGGTGCATGGATCAGGATAGCATCACTGACATTATTCGTCCCAGGTAGATCTGCTAGTAGTTCTTGTATCACGTTTTGGAAAACTTCAGCGGCCCTGGAGATCCCAAAATTCAGACGCTTATACCTTCTCAGCCCAATGTGAGTAGAAAACGTCATGATGTAGCATGACTCCTCTGACAGCACCAGCTGGTGGTACCCTGATCTTAAGTTCACCTTTGAAAACAAACAGGACCCACTGAGCTCACCTATAATGTAATCAATCATGGTTGTTAAATGTCTCTCCAGTTTGATGGCTGCATTCTGGAGGCGCATGTCCACACAGATGTGGACTTCACCAGGTTGCTTGGGCTTGCGTGCCACGACGATTGGTGAAACCCATGGCATTGGTCCTGTCACTCTTTCTATGATACCCACCGTCTCAAGATGATCCAACTCCTTCTCTACCTGGGGTCGGAGGTGAAACGCTATGCGCCTGTGGCAAAGGGCAACCGGTTGCATCTTCTTGTCGGTGTAGCTTTACCTCCCTGCTCTTTAAACACCCAATTCCTTCAAACACTCCTGGGTATTGGGCCAGCAGCTCTGTAATTGACTCCTGATGTATGCTGAGTGCAAAAGTGACTTCCGAGGTCTTCTGCCGCTTTGCAGCCTAGCAGCATTCCACGTCCTTCTTGTGTTACATAGATTTTAGCCAGGAGGGTTTGAGACCCGTGTGAGATGGTAGTCGGGAACATACCCTTCAGGGCAAGTGGCATATTCTGGCCCGTAGGCGTAGACCTTTACTTTGGCTTTGGTTAGTAGAGGACTGGGGGTCATTTTCTGGTATTTATCAGCAGCCAGAATGTTAATTGTTGCTCCCGTGTTGACCACTGCCAGAATCTCATGTGAGCCTACACGAAACTTGCATTTTGGCAACTTTGTTGACACAAAGGAGGTGATTCCAACCGTGAACAATGAATGGATGACGTGCACCTCGGCCTCATTGTCATCCATGTTGCTACCATACTCAGGTTTATCGTCGTCACGTTGACTGGAGTGTTTCCAGTCCGGGTTTTGCTTGATCTACACACTTTTACAAAGTGATGTAGCTTTCCACAACCAGCACACTTCTTGCCTCATCAGCGAACCTGCACTTACTGGCCAGATCCCTCAGCCTCATGTGGAAGGAGTCTAATGACTCTTCTGCTTGTTGACGGGCTTGCCTGAAAACAAAACACTCGTAGTCGGTATTGGCCATAGGCTCAAAATGTCTATTTAGGACAGCAATGAGAGTGGCGTGTGTTTTGGCCGCATCCTCAACAAGATTTTTGGATATCTTGTAGATGTCCTTTCCCCCTCAATGCAGGAGCAGGGCACGCTTCTGAGCGTCTTCTACCTTGGTGGTTTCAAAAAATAGTAGGACCCTCTCCGCCCAGTCTCTCCACTTAGGGGGTTATGCAGATGGAGCCCCATCAACAAGGAACGGCTCTACAGGTGGTATAGATGACATGGCAGCGGATGGTTTACACACCTGCAGTGAATGTGGGTGTTGGCAGGGCAAAATCTGTAGGCTGGGGAACTCACCAGATTGTCACTAACCCAGCTGTGCAAAGAGCCTGAGTGCTGCAAAGACAAATCGTGTGGGAGGCCTGAGGCATGTCAGTACTCCTCTAGAATGAGAAGTGGCAGATGGACCTTCTGTGGCAGCTGAGCAGAAGCACTTCTCATAATAACCTCCGCAAGTAAGAGGCAGCAGCAGGAGCAGAGTCACCTATCATAATAACCTTCATGAGTGAGAGGCAGCAGCAGGAGCAGAGAGTCCTCCACGTGGGGGAGGCAGCAGCAGGAGAGAGCTCCCGAGACAAAGAGTGTGGGTGGGGCCACCAACACAGAGCGCACTAGGAAAAATAAAACGCTCCTTACAGGAGGCGCGTCAACATCACTTCCAGGGGAAATTCAGGTGAAGGCAGGCCTCCGCAGACACCGGGGGCGGCGAGCGTCTAAACAGGTGGGCAGCCGACAGCAGGAAACACCGCCGGTATGCCTGACCCCACGTGGCATGAGCACTGCATCAGGAGCGGCCGCCACGGGGTAGGGCAGCACAGTGAGCCGCTTCTCTCCCTCATCGCCAAAATGTAATGTCAGGGCCGCCCGACATGTGGCTTAGGTGCTGTAAATAATTTGACGCTACAACTGTATTGCATTTACTGTGTAGTCGAGGATGGCAGTCCAAGGCTGCTTAAACTCGCACCGTTAGTGTGCGGGGCCTCACTGCCTGCCTCCGGCCACACCCTTTATTGTTGTATAAGCCCAAAACAACCTCAGGGCAAACCACTTCTAACCAAACCAGAGGGTACACAGAAGAATGGCAGCGGTGGTTCACACCCCCCCCAATGTTAGTGTCCCATTGCCAGATTTGTCACTGGAAGGCGACACTACAGATAGGATGAGGCACCCGTCCATGTTCTTTGTAGGGGGCCCCCTTAAGTTTCGTTAGGAAACTGGATTGTGGACCCTATGTACTAGATCACACCACCTGGAATGATGGCTCCTTTTGTACTGCTTCTTACTGTATGTCGGTACAATATCTTGTTGAATATTAAGACCCAATAGTGGGGATTTGAAGGCTCTTCAACCTCACGTCTGATTCTGCACAACTTTATTTGCTTTACCCTCCGTTGTTGTGTTACCACAACTCAGTGTCTTTTATAAGTTGTCAAAACAATATTGTCGACTGTCTCAGAGCATCTGTATCTATTGGTGTTTTATTTCCTGGCAATTGGTGATGCATTAAATGCTGTACTAGATCACTACTGGGGAGTAACACCAAAAATCAAACCTGGAGTTTGTTTTACTCAATAATTATTACATTTATAGGTGCGCCTGGACTAAAGTTCATGCACTGGTATCATCACCTCTTACGCTGTTTTTCTGTCCTGCAGTATATTTGACCAGGGCCATGGCCCAAAACAGTTCTGTAGTGGCACATAGCTCCTCCGGGGAGCCCACCAAGCATTGCGGTGCCGGCTTGGTGAGAAGCACTGCCCGATGATGATGCTCGTCATCCATTGTGATGCATGAGGGCTCTTGCTCCTGATAGTTCAGGTCTCCTTTATAACCAGTGAAATCTTGGAACAGTGTACCTTTATTTATTGTATCATAATTGGGAGATTGTACACTGGACCACATAACCTCCCGGTCCCTCCTTTTTTCTTTTTCGCTTATATTATAATTTAAACATAGAAGACAAATGAAAAACCAAGCAAAGGTGATCAATTCATCCTTTTTTCTTCACTTCTCGAATTATTGTAAATCCAAGTTCTAAGTTAAGTGGTTAAAGTAGATGAAAATACAATAAAACAGATCCGTCTTTACTAACCATGAAAGAAAGTAAAAAAAAGTCAATTTCTTCTGGGGCGGATCCTAAAGTGTGAAAGTGCATATTAAAAACACGAATGTAAAGCAGAGTTGAACAATCAGACATAGCTTATTAGGTCAATCGCGGATCTTCAACATCTATATACCCTACTCAAATTAAAATTGAGTGCAATAATTAGAACATAACATAAGAGCAAAGCTCAAATTAATTTACAAAATGTCATATACTACCACATATCTTAGACAAACCGCTGCCGAAATAAATTGGTTTACCATTAAACAGACAAAGTCAGTTTGTAAAAGGTTATGGTACAACAGGGCAGGACTGCATTTCCTTATACTAGGAGACATTAAGAATGGCACTAAACTAGTTTCCTTGGAGTTGTATAAAGGTTACAGAAGAAAAGGAAATGCAACATGGATTATGGAGGCTCAGAATCCCATTGCAAGGTAGAAGGTCGAAGTATCTTCACATAGGAAACCAAACTGCGAGCTATGTTAAAATGGTATCTAATCAGATACAATCTGTAGCAAGGATTAGGTGCAAAAAGAAAGGTACAGCTCCATGTGAGTTGTGGTTGATCAAAGTTGATAGGCAGCCACACTCATTTTACTGCAGTCTGCCACCTCTCTAATTCTTGTTAACATAGCAAGATAGTCGCGCTTGAAAGATGCTTTAATATCAGGGTTAATACCTGATAATAGTTTTCGAAAAATTCGGGCTGCACATCAGGCCAATTTGCTCTTTTATGTACATCAACCTTGGAATTTTACAAGCTTTTTCATTGCCTCAGGCAATTGGGTATCTCAAGACGATTACTTGTTGTTTTGGGTTGGGATTATACAGAAACCACAATATCAAGGGGGAAAGTTTCACATGATCCTTCAGGTACAGTAACCCTAATTCCAAATGACATGATATGTTTGTGGGTCCACCAGAGAGGGTCAGATAACAATCTTTTCACAGATTAATTTTCTTTCACTTGGAGGTCTGATACCTCTTGGGTTGCCCAAATTTCTCTACCAAAAGTGGTCACAGAGACACATTTAGCCTTGTAAATATTAGTCATCCCATCCGGAGGATTAGGGTCCAATTTAGCAGACAACCTGATATTTGCAGTGGTAGACTACTCCAGCTGTGATTTTCTACATTTTCTTAAGTGTGCCCAAGAGGCCTTATCATCCAAAGGAAACCCTAAGTATGTCAACATGTGCACATATAATGGTTTGAAATTTTTGATGTAATCTGATTTCATCTTATTACTCTGCCAACCACATCCCATGGTGCATGACTTTGAGACATTAGTAGACAAGTTATTTATAAAATGTCCCAATAACCGCTGTTGACCACCCACCATTCTGTCCATTAAAACGCAGTCATCTGCATACATCAATACAGGAGGGTACCTCATCCACACCATAGGGTGTGTTGGCCTTTTCACACAGCAAAGAAGATTCAAGCTTATTGATATAGAGGCAGAAAAGAAAGGGAGCAAGCACACAGGGAACTTAGGTATGACTGAGTGCCATCTGCATATTGTTGGGCCATTCTGGGCAGGATGGAAGGGAGAAGCTGACGCTTAGACCTGAATGGGTTGGGTCCTGAGCCCTCACAACGGGCTGCATACCCACCCTGTAGCGTGTCAAGAGCCAGGGCAGGAAGAGCATGTCTTTGTGCATTTCAAAAGGCCTCTCTTTGAAGTCTCCCCCAATTCAAAGGCAGCACTTGGAATAAGAATTGGGCTTCTGACCCTATCAAATCAGTACACTTCTGGACCTGAGGACATTCTGCAAGGAAGAAGGACTGTGGTGCTGCTGAAGAGACTGTCAATTTGGTGGAACTCTGTTGTACATTGCTGGACTCCTGCTTACCTTCTCTGCTCCCTTCTGCCATCCTTACCTGGGTTGAGGACTGTCCTACATCTCTACATCCCCGGAATCAAAGTGACTCCACAGACTTGCTGGATTGATTCCTGTTCTGAAATCTCAGGGACATCAAAGACTTCACTCCACTCTACTACAGCTTCTAGCCTCTGCCAACTATGAGCCCTACCCTGCCAATTGGTGCCAATCTAGCCCTGGGCCCTTTGAAGTGAGTTCTGCAGCTGTTTTCTACATCTGCACATCATCATCACTGCGCCGACTGGAAATATCGCATCTCTCCTCAACGCTTGTGCATCGCAACTAAGGACAAAGACATTGCAGCACCAACTGTGTGGCTCGGAACTGACGCAGCTCCCTCAGTCCCAGCACATCCACTTTGCATTGCCAGTTGAGCGGCTCAACGAAGATGCATCATTTTCATTGCAAAGGGTTTGTTGCCACCTCGCTGCTTGAGGACATCACATAAATGACTGTGCAGCTTAGCAATCTTGCATCCCTGACTGTGTGGATCAGAGCTAACGCATCGCCTTTGCAGCGTCCCCTCTGCTTCTTGCATCAGATCCTTGACATTGATGCACCCCTCCACACAAGGTACTTTTTCAGCGGGGCAAGGTTGGTCCTTCTAGCTTGGCCTTACAGTTATGTAGTCCCCAAGGAAAGGTCATAGACCATGCTGTGATCTCCCTTACTTGGGAGGAGGAGTCAGAGGGTGAGTGGTGATCCCTGAGGCTGGGTGTCATCCCTTCTGCCAGGTGACATTGAATGGGGTCATAGTCATTGTTCTGGGGGACACTGGGGCAGGCAGATCATGGTATTAGAGTGTCTAGCTTTCCCATAGCAGTACATCTGCCAGGTGTGTAGGGTGTCACCAGCCCATAGGCAGGACTTCTTCTGCCCTAAGGCCCTGGTATCCCTAGAGTGCAGTGAGGGGGTGACACTAAACAAGGTCATAGTTAGTCCCCAGATGCCTATAGACTGCCTTCTAAGGAATGAGTTGACCCAGTGTTTGTGGAATTGGGAGGCGTGACTGCCACAGTGCCCTAACAGTTCAGTTTTCCAGGGGTGCCTATCCCAAGCGGATGGTACAGGACCCCAGGCGGAGGGGCAGGGTGAGGAAGAGACCACCCCGGCTCCCTGGTCAGCCTCATGTTACAGACCCTAGGCTTAGTGACCAGTTTCGGGATCCCACCCCTGAACTTGTGGGAAGTAGTGTGGGAAAAGGGTGCAAGGCATCTGGTGCTACTTCCCCCCCACTCTGAGAAACAACAGAGGACAGAGACCCCTAGATAGCCATGGGCCTTCTTGATGAAACTGACAGCTGTTAGTGGCCTCTGTCTATAGCAGTCCTTCTGGACATAGTTTTCCCTGGGTTCAGCAAGGAAGTCAGACCCAAGGGTTGGAATGGGACACATCACTTTGTTGGCCATGGTGGTTCTCTCTGCTTAGTGGGATGCATCTGTGAGCAAGTTAAGGCGAAGTGCTGCACAGACTGGGTCCACAGATGAGGAGCAGTGTTTCTCACAAGACAGTTCTGTGGCTCAGTACAGTATGGACAGTGGGATCCAACTGAATTCATAGAGGTGTAGAATTGACAAGTGCCCTGCATTAGTGGCCATTGTCCTTGTTCTATCACCCAAGCAGGGAAGTCCATCAAGCTATTGATTAGACTCCCCTGGCTTTAACCTAGAGGCGGGTTGTGTTAGATCTGGAAATTTCTGCAGGGCCATCCCAATACTTTTTGCCTTCCTGCATCCCTTTTTGCTGAATTTGTTTTTGTTGGCTTCAGGACCAGTGCTAAAGTGCCGGTGCGCTCTGCTTAAAACATGATTCCATTAACTTATCCACAATTTGTATATTTAATTTCCTTGTAGGTCCCTAGTAAAGTCTACTACATGTGCCCAGGGCCTGTAAATTAAATGCTACTGGCGGGTTGCAGCACTGATTGTGTCACCCACTTCAGTAGCCCTTGAAACATGGCTCAGGCATGCCATTGCACAGCCTGTGTGTGCACTATTAGTAAACTACTATTTCAGCCTGGCAAATTAACCCTCTTGCCAGGTCTAAACCTTCCTTTTTAATACATTTATCCCATCCCTAACGTAGTCCCTGGAAAGCCCCAAAGGCAGGCTGCATTAAAAAAATTGGACATGTACTTTCACGTTTTACATGTCCAGGTAGTGAAAAACCCTTAAATTTGTTTTTCACTACTGTAAGGCCTCTCTCTCCCTTGGTTAACAATGGGATTTCCTTTTATAAGTGTAATTTCAAATTGTGAAAAGATGGGACCTCCAGGTTTGGTGTCTCTGGAATCACAATTTAAAATCAAAACTTATGGTGAAGTCAGATTTTAAATTGTAAATTTGAAAATGCCACTTTTAGAAAGTTGGCATTTTCTTACCTTAAATCAATCTAGTGCCTTCTGCCTGTATAAGAATATACGTCTGGATGGGTAACAGCTGGGCTCTTGCACATTCCCTCCAGAAAGCCACACAGAAAGGAAGCATAGGTGTGACTGAGTGGCCATCTGCATGTTGATGTCCCATCCCAGGCAGAAGGGAGGAGCTGATACTTACACCTGAATAGTTTGTATTCTGAGCCCTCACAAAGTGGTGCATATCCCCTGTGGTGTATCTGGCGCCAGGGCAGGGAGGGCAGGGATGTTGTGCACTTCAAAGCCCTCTCTTTAAAGTCTCTCCCACTTCAAAGGCACCACTGGATATAAGAACAGGGCTTCTGACCAAATCAGTTCACTTCTTGACCTGAGGACATTTTGCCAGAAAGAAGGACTGCTGTGCTGTTGAAGGGAATGTCACCCTGCTGGAACTCTGCTGGACTTTGTTTGACTTCTGCTACTGTGCCTGCCCTGCTGCCTGCTGTCCTCCTTGTTTGGGGGTGAGAAGGACTGGACCTGCAGCTCTACATCCCCAGAACTAAAGTGACTCCAAGGGCTTGCTTTCTCTTCCGAAGTCTGAATGATATCAAAGACTTCAAACCGCTCTGCTACAGTTTCTAGACTCTGCCAACCTTGAGTCCTACCCTGACAAGTGGTGCCAATCTAGTCCTGGGCCCTTGGAATTGGGTTCTGCAGTTGTTTCCTACAGACATCTATGCACCATTCTCACTGCACCGACCAGAACTGCTGCATCTCTCCTCAACTCTGAAGCATCGCTACTGCTGCCGAGGACAAAAACATTGCAGCACCAACTGCGCTTCTCAGATCTGTGCATCGTCCTCAGTCCCTACGCATCGCCTATGCATGGCCAGCTGCGCAGCTCGATGATGATGCATCACTTTCATCGCAAAGGGTTCAGTCAAAGACATTGCATCAATGACTGTGCGGTTCGACGATGCTGCATCTCTGATTGCACAGATCAGAACAGATGCATCACCTTCTAATTTTCCTCTCTGCTTCTTGCATCAGATCCTGAATGTTGATGCAATCCTCCACACAAGGTAGTTTTTCAGAGGGACAAGGTTGGTCCCTGTATCCAGCCTACGCTCCATCCCAGTCGATCTGAACGTTTGGATTTATCCTGGTCTAGCGCAACCAGAGAGTCCCGATTGGTGCTTTAAGTTTGTAAGCATTACATCTGCCAATAATCTTTAAAAAGTCATATCTCGTCTTCTATTGACTTGGATGTTTGTCATTTTGGTCTTGTTTTGTCCATTAAATTAAGATCTAGTTTTGTAACTAGGTGTGGTATCTTTTCACTGTTTTACAGTATTAAGTATTACACAAATACTCTACACATTGCCCCCTAAGTTAAGCCTGCCTGCTCTGTCCAAGCTGCCAGGAGCTCAGCACAGGTGATTTTATGATGTGTAACTGACTTAATCTGACTAGGATTGTGGTCCCTACTTGGACAGAATTAATACCTCTGCCACTTAAAGACCTAATTTCTAACACATGTGTATTGTTACGATTTCTTGTGGCAGTTAACTATTTGGTAACCATACTACAGATAGTATTGTCGGACCTGAGTAGATCAGATGGGTGATTTCATTTTCCTAAACAAACAAACAATTCAGCACTATCTTTACCCACCAGCTAATACAGCAAAAATTGTCAATGCAAGACTATTTTCTCAAAATGTCCCTTTTAATGTACTTCTCTAATTGGGGTATATACCAGACATGTCGTAAAAGTATACAACATAGGAAGTGTGTAAGTATTAAAGTATTATGATTACTTAATCAATTATACAAAAAAGGAAAATCTATAACCATGTGTCCCATGGATTTCAAAATAACAATCCAATCAGTAATGGTTCCGATTCCCTTCCAGGTATTGCTAACTTGATTTTGTTCACTGAGTGTAACTAAGTCCATTTTAAGTACTAACACAAACCTAGTCATGATCTGATGAAACATTTCCTTACACAAGGTATGATTTAAATACAAATAGTCCATGTTATCAACATACCCCTAGATGCACAATCCAAAAACGGAGCACCCTGTTTTACCTTTCAGCTCGAATAGCCCCAAAGCATCATGATAGATGCAGTCATTAGAATGAATTTGAATAATATTTCAAAAAGTCTTTTACCATAAATGGGTGCAGCAAGTGCTGTAACGTTGTAGAAAGTTTTTCACCATAAGTTGGTGCGGTGAATGCGTATCTCCGGACACATGTTTCTGGCTTTCGGCCGTCATCAGCGGAGAGCAAAGTGTGGCAGACGGGGTTGCTTGAGATGCCGCCTAAACTTGTTCTCAGGTTTTTGTACCACTCAGTAGGCGCACAGGTGCTTCACCAGAACTCGTCAGCTCAAAGGCTCACGGGAGCCGTTAAATACACAATCCAAAAAGGGAGCACCCTGTCTTACATTTCAGCTCGAATAGCCCCAAAGCATCATGATAAATGCAGTCATTAGAATGAATTCGAATATTATTTCAAAAAGTCTTTCACCATAAATGGGTGCAGCAAGTGCTGTAACGTTGTTGAAAGTTTTTCACCATAAGTTGGTGCGACGAATGCCGTATCTCCGGACACGTGTTTCTGGCTTTCGGCGGTCATCAGCGGAGAGCAAAGTGTGGCAGACGGGGTTGCTTGAAATGCTGCCTAAACGTATTCTCAGGTTTTTGTACCACTCAGTAGGCGCACAGGTGCTTCACCAGAGCTCGTCAGCTCAAAGGCTCACGGGAGCCATTAAATACACAATCCAAAAAGGGAGCACCCTGTCTTACATTTCAGCTCGAATAGCCCCAAAGCATCATGATAAATGCAGTCATTAAAATGAATTTGAATAATATTTCAAAAAGTCTTTCACCATAAATGGGTGCAGCAAGTGCTGTAACGTTGTAGAAAGCTGTTCACCATAAGTTGGTGCGACAATGGCATTTCTCCGGACACGTGTTTCTGGCTTTCGGCCGTCATAAGCGGAGAGCAAAGTGTGGCAGACGAGGTTGCTTGAAATGCCACCTAAATGTGTTCTTGGGTTTTTGTACCACTCAGTAGGCGCACAGGTGCTTCACCAGAGCTCGTCAGCTCAAAGGCTCACAGGAGCCGTTAAATACACAATCCAAAAAGGGAGCACCCTGTCTTACATTTCAGCTCGAATAGCCCCAAAGCATCATGATAAATGCAGTCATTAGAATGAATTTGAATAATATTTCAAAAAAGTCTTTCACTATAAATGGGTGCAGCAAGTCCTGGATGCCACAATCTGCATCAGGGGAAAGAGTGCAAAGTCTACTATTAAAATTGCCGGCCCAGATTACTACTGCTTCCCCCTCTAAATTACAAAGTACTTTGCTATGTTCATGATCTAATGACTTAAAAAATCCAGTAATGTACCGATTGAAGTTATTATGCCAAAAGTTGACAACAACAATTGACTGCCTAGCAGGAATATTAAAAAGTGAATTCTGGAAATAATGGGCGCTACAGTGGATTTCTGGGATTCTGCCATAAATCAAAGTTAGCGGGCCGCCCTTGTGCCAACTGCTAATAGAGGTGACAGCTGTGGATGCAAAAGAAATAATCCTATTTATATGTATAATAATATCATCATACACCCAGGTCTCCTGCACACATACAAATTTACTTTCATTTAGCATAGCAAACCAAAAGGAATCACTCAAATTGCTCACAAGACCGGTCACATTCCAGGACATTGACTTACAGTTTTAAGCTATATGGGTCTCAATCAGAGGGGACCCTCTCCTTGGGCCTTGTACAGAAACAGTATCAGGAATTACACAGTAGATTAGTTTGTAAAAATATCCTAGTAGGGTCACTTTTATATTAATGTATACAACATCAGTACAATTTAACCTATATAACAAGAACCCAACCAATTGTGGGTCCTTGAAATTAATAAAAGCAAAGATCCACAGTTCTCTTTTAGGGCTATTCCCCACCGAAGGGATCTTCCGTACAGCAATAATATCACTGTACAAGCTCTTGTTACAGCTGTTTTCAAGTGTCTTACCCATCCAATGAGTAACTTTGCTTTTAAGCTGGATATTGCCTTAAGTTTGATGTGGATGAAGGATGGGAATGTTTTTTATCACAATCACCCGTAGCATACCTTCCGGTGGTAATTGAAGAACAAATCAATGCAACAGGCTGCCTAAGTACAGTCAAGGTTGGGATCTCTGTGTGGTAATGTATGGTGAAAAAAGTTTATTTAACTCTAAAATAAATATATATTTTTTTAATGTTAAATCCTAATGTAAATTCATTTTATGTATTAACTTTAAATGTAGAACACAAAAAGCTACAACACTATTAAAATAATTTTAAATTAACACTTTAATTTGTGGAAAATATTAAATTTAAATCAGTTTTGGAAGTTTAAATTTATTATGAAGAGCGATGTATATATATAATTAAACTGTATTTATTTTTAATAAAACATATTGTTATATTACTTTTAAAATACATTTTTTTAAAAAATATTTCATAATTAAATAATAAATATGTTGTTTTTTAACTGACTTTAACATTCATATTTATTTATATTTTTAACTATTAAAAGCCACTGCAAATTAATGTCCTTCATTATTTTCTATTCACGGTGTTGCAGTACCAATGGCTGGCCATGTGCTCGGCTGGACATACTACTGTTTATTTTGTAGAAACTTACATTCGGAGTTTGTGAATACTGAAAAGTAGTAAACTCACTCAAAAGTGTAAACCTACTCAAAAGTGAATATTACCTTTTTGAATAAGGCCTAAAAATGTTAAGTTTGACTAAATATATGTAATAAAATATCTGTTTCTAAATTTGTAATATACAATAAATGCGTAGAAAGCTCTATAAAGGTTGCATTATTTAATGTTTTAAGATGATATGTAAGAAAATGCATAGAAGTATATTGTAGAATCAATACAAAATATTTACACTCTAAAAATTGAAATTGATTGCCCAAATTTGTGAACACTTTGAAACATATATTTAAAACTTAAATTCATGTTATATACTTGTAAAACAACACCATTTGTATGAATACTATTGTAGTCATTTATCATATTTCTTCATTTGTTAAAACACTATTTTACATCGATTTCAAGTCATGGAACATCAGTAAAATATAGATGATTTAATTTACATTATTCGTTCTTGCTACTTTTGTGTATAATCAAATAAGGAAAATTAACCTAAATTTAAAAATAAAAATCTTGTACTACAATTACAAACAATTAGTAATGCAGTTTTATCATTGTAGATATTTGTGCATGTTGAACTGTAGATTTTTTATGAAATTGCATTGATATAAAATCTGTATTTAATATTCACGTTGGCCAGAATGCAAAGATTCTTCAGAATTCATAAAATGTGCAGAAACAAATGGTGCTTACATTATCTTTATGACTATACCTGTGGGTTACTTTTATTTTTGTCTGTGTGTTCATAAATGAATTGACATTTACAGATCATTGTGCAAATATCTTTTCTATTTCCATTACAATAAAAACATCAGTGAAATGGGGAACACATAAATTAAATGTGATTTTAATGTACATTTTTAAGTCTTTGTTAAAAAAAACATTTAATTAGAAATAGCCTGTGCTGTATTTGCACTGTTAACAATAGTTAGGTTACATATTTGTATGAATGTATGCGACATTAATAAACTGTGAAGTTACTTAAACGCAAATGACAGTGGAGTGCATTACAGGGTCAAAGTTGGGAGCACAGTCAATTAGTGCCCAGAAATGCTTATTAGTTACAAAAGAGTACTACTTGTATATTTTGATGTTTTGTTCTTTAAAGATGTGCATATGGTACTATGTGATAGATTGGAGAACTGTTTTTACATCTTGATTGATGCAGGGATTTTCTTGCACATCCAAAATTCATACTGGCAACATTTCCCCATTAGGAATCCTCTACTTGACCACCAAGCATGTGTCTTGGGTGCTAGGCTCCACTGGCTTAGGGTACAACCTGTCATAATTTATCCTTTCCTAGGAGGTCGATCGAGTTCCAGTGTTATGAGCCCAGGGGCCTCGAAATGCCCATTGGGAAGGGCAATAAAAGAAGGCCATTATTAGAAATGGGAGATACTCACCTTTTCAATGTTGCCTCTCTGTTAAGGATTTCTGCTTGGAAATCATAACAATGCCATGATTCCTGAGCAGGAATGCACACCAGGGATATGATAAGGGGTCAAATACCCTTAGGGGCAAATTAATTATGGGCATTTTGGATTTGGCTTCTCTTCACCTAGTGGCCTTGTGCCCTCTACTTCCTGTGGATGAATATAAAGTCTGTGCCATCTCCTGTGGCAGGTGAATTTTGCATATTGATTGTCATTCTACTTTTAAAGCACCTGAGAGTTGATGCCCTAATTGTTTTTTTGTCATCTAATTATACTCATCATCTGTACACACATCAGTGTTACTTTGTTGCATCATTGAGAATTATTTTTGTGATTGCATTGCACTTTTGCTCGAATGATTTGTGCTGCAAGTTGATGTAATATTTTTTTTTCGTTTATCTTTCCCTGTAGGTTCTTTTTCTCTTCCTGCAAAGGCTGCCTTCTGTGCCCGAATTCCAGTTTATTTTGAATTCATTTACTCCTTTAGGTGTTTTTATGCCTCTAAAACTTGTGCACATCACTCTCACTTGCACTGCATCACATTCTCGTTTTGTGGTCATGTCACACATAGACATCAGCATTCTCAGTGCATAAACATGTCTACAAGTGTCTCATGCATTTTACGTAGCTCAAACTACTCAAGGAAAAAAGATTTATATAGGAAACATATGTGGCATCTCATTGGATGACTCCTGCTGTCATGGCCTTAAGAAAAATATTAGAGGAAAGCTCTGAGGCTCGTTCAGGAGCATGTCTCGGAATCCGAAAGTGATTGTTTAGTTGAATGAGCTCCATCAGATAATGACACCTCCTCCAGTTTTTCAGAAGAACATGGCCATGCAGCACAGTAAGGATGCTTTCGCTTTACAGGAGCAATCTGTGATTCTGTAAGGCAGAGTGTGTGTAACACAATCCTTAGTACAAGCAGGTACAGCACATACTTTGGCACGAGTGCTCTCTTGGCACCTCCTAATAGATCTCTGTCTCTAATTTCACCCCCTCACTGAAAATATTGGATGTAAGTCAATAGTGACAATTTTTGCCCATTGACATTTTTTTGTGGGTGACGAGTTCCCTAGGAAAATTGTGCAGCAAACAAATTTGCATGCCGAACAGTTATTAAGGGAGCATTGCGACACTCTGCAGCCTCATTCTAGAG
Source organism: Pleurodeles waltl (assembly GCF_031143425.1). Lineage (NCBI taxonomy): Eukaryota > Metazoa > Chordata > Amphibia > Caudata > Salamandridae > Pleurodeles > Pleurodeles waltl. The sequence goes on along the minus strand of NC_090448.1, from coordinate 246,858,081 downwards.
TGCACATGTGGAATTGCACTTCACCTGGGGAGTTGAAATACATTTTGGGACCTAACATTACTAATAGCAACAATGTGCAAACCATCAATACAAATGGATTGGTCCTCTTTACAATTTGGGCAACACCCAAATTCCTATTTGTCACAAAACAAGATTTTTATTCTATTGCATGCACTTCATTTCAATGGTAGGCTCTGCAGCATTGCCATCAAACCATCCACACAATGAGAGATTGTCATGTTTCCATAGATTTATACTCCAGGGAAAGGTAAAGAGGTCAATGAGTTTATGATATTTTACATAGGGTGATTGTGTTTCAAGCAGTCCATATCAAGAAAAGGAGCTTGGTATGGCATCAAGCTTTAAATGTACTGTAAGAGTACCACTGTTTTTGCATGCAGCTAGAGAACTTATACTGAGTGAGAATACAAAGATTATACAAAGATCATTCCAAAGAGAAATGTATCAGTCTGTCAAAATAAACATATCAAACATCAAGAGAAGGTCCACAGTAAATCAAAAATAAGTGGTGACAAAAAGCATAAGCCAGAAAAAATAAATTCCCTTGCAGAATAACCAGTTGTATAAATCATGCTGGTTGCCATTCCGCATTAGGAATTAGCGAAAAGATTGCAAGTGATCTTGCTGAAAATCTGCTTCTCCAAGATTATAACCATTGCGTGGACAATTGCTACAAGGAGCACATCTGCTCAGTGAGCCGTATAATGTTGGCACTTTGGCTTGTGGATAATCTGAAGTCGCCACAAAGGCTCCCCTTAGGAGCTTCATTGTAAAAAGCTCAGAAAAGGTCCACACAGTGCCCTGTATTACAGAGAACTGCTGGCTGCAAAATTCTCAGACATATGGGAAGTACACTCACTCACTACAATTAATCGACGGAACATGTCTTTGGTCATAGTTTGGAGTCAGTTAACAGAAGGGCAGAAGCCAGTTGTATACTTGATTATAACAAGTACATTGGTAGAGCTGATAAACTTGATCAGCTATTTCAAACACATGATGCAGCCTTTCAAACTGTTGCATTTGAATTAGAAAATCTTTCTGAAAATTCTCATCAAAAGAATTATAATAATCCATCTTTGTTTCTCTTACTAAATTAGATTTGACTCTGTGTATATACTGCCTCTAATAAATAGGTATGGCATTGTGAGAGAAAGGGCCTCTTTTGACATGGTTAGCTCCCGACGTTTTGTTTGGAAAATTATGTGGTTTCAAACTGTAAGTGCCCTGGGTCCCTTCTAGACAGGTTCCCAGGGCCATATCTCTTTCCCCAAAACAGTACTATGTTTGACACTTCAGCCACCTTTGTAAGTCCCTAGTAAATGGTACCCATGACACCCAGGGCATGGGTACTGAAGAGGGCCCCCCCAGAGCTGCAGCACCAATTGTGTCACTCTGAGGGGCCCCACGCCAGTCTCATGCAGCCAAACAATAGAGACTGAGTTGGCCCATTAAAGAGTGAGAAGCAAAAATCATTTGTTGCAACATAAATGCATTAGTAGTGGTACATAGTTGCAAATGTAGTTTATGTTTAGGAAATTTGGAGTAGGGCTTAGGTGAAGGAAATTAATAGGTCAACCTAAGTCAAATCTGTTGCTCGAATGTGAAACTACCTTGGAAAAAAGGAAAAGACAAGAGGCGTTTGGTAAAGCAGGAACAGTTTGTTTAATTAAATATTACGGCCAGGAGAACAGTTACAGAACCAGTGTCTGAGGACTGTCCCAAGGTAGGTGGGCCTTGACCTTGAGTGGGCACAATGAGGGCTAGTGTATAAAGTGTCTAAATGACCCACCTGAGGGAAACATGATCGCAGTGTATTACTGTGAGTGATGTGTTGATTGGTGTTCCTAACTACATGTGGCATCTGACTTTATGGTGTTTGGGAATGCTCATACCCCTTTGACCATGTGCTTTTTATTGGGGCCAATCTCCTGGGACCATTGTGGTGTTGCTGCACCTACCTGTGGGACTGATCTTGAGTCTTCTGTTTGTGCATTTGTTTTCTGGTTATATGCAGCGCCACTAGGGACCTGTCAGTCAGTAACCTCAGGCTTAGGTCTCAGAGCCCCCCTGACCACATACTTTGGAGTTGGGGTTAATAGCGAGTTCATGATCGGTGAATTTGCTAAAAGAGATGTGATTTCATTGTTATATGTGAACAAATCATTGTACACACAGCATTAGCTTTTTAAATATTAACAAGTTAATACTCATACTATAGGGGATCAGATTTACAAAAGTACAATGTTACTGTGTTTGCTTTTGCCGGTCAAAATATTTTTTGGGAGATTAACTGTACTATTAATCTAATTTGTATCTTGTTTATTTCTTACCTCAGCACCCAAAGGGAAGAAGAGGCCAATATCTGAGGCAGGTCCAGGAAATGAGGCTATCAATGTGACCACCAGTGTGGCAGTTTACAGATCTGCGGGCCCCAGTAAATCTTCCAGCTGTATTATCATTTCCCTTAGTTTCACATCTCCTCATTTAGAATAATTTCTGTTTTATTTTTACGGTGCCTATCTACCTTTTTTGTACTTATTTGTGTTCTTTCTAAGATTCTTGTTATCCCTGCATCTTTCTATTTTTGATGTTTTTGTACTTGACTTACTCCTGCCTGTATGTAGCTTTCATTTGCTTTGTTACTGAGTTTAGCTTTCCTTTCTCCCCTGATACATATCTTGGGGACTAGTACTGTAATAGTAAGAAGACAGATTTTTAGGACAGGTACTCTTTCAACAAGATAGCATGGCCAAGGCAGCTTTTCTATGTATGTTCCACCCTTTCATTGTGCTTCAGTGATTTAGCTCTGCCCCTCCATTACGAAACTGCAGTTGATTTGACTGCCTGGCTTTTCTAACATAGTTCACCAACACAATTCATAAAGTGAATGATAGAAAAAGATGGAACTGTAGTGATTTATTGCAGTTACATTTTGTTGACTTAGTTCTTAAAAAATAACAAGGGGAGGCATGTCTGGCAACTAAAATATGTAGTGTTTATCCAGCCACACTGACCACCAGTTCAGAGGACAGTGGCAGCACCAGTGTGAAGGATGCAGCAGCAGTCGAAGGAGAAGACCGCTGACAGCAGGGACGGGCATTGATAAATCATATTACTTCCTTATTGACAATTATAAGAATAATCACTGCAAAGGTGCTGCTTGTGAACCCCCTGCTTCAGCAGCTATAGTGGGGGTTAAATTCTTAATGGCCTCTTCCATCTGCAATTCTGCAGGCAAAAGCTCATAATGAATTGACGCTACAAATGATGGGTTGGTGGAAAAGCGAACAAAGAATGTGGAGATGAAAGATAGGATGGGTGAAATGGTAATAAGGGAAAGGATGTGTGGGTGGGTGAAAGAATGTGTAGGTGTGCGATAGAAGATGCATGGGTGGGTAAAAGGATGGATGAAAGGGTATATTGGTGAAAGGATGCCTCAGTGGGTGAAGAGTGGATGGGTAAAAGGAAGACTGAATGAGAGAGAATGTAGAGCTTAAATGGTGGGTATCAAAGTGAATAGAACGATGAAAAGATGAATGGATAATTGCTTGGATCAAGAAATAAGGTTCTTCTGGAGAGGGACGTAGCTGTTCACCTACTTCACTTGATTCACTTGGTTATCAAAACTTTGGTTCAAAGTGGGGTGGTATTTTAATTTTCTGTCTACTCTCTTATCTCACTGTGGTTATTAAGCAAGGCAGATATGTATCCTCCCACCCATCATCACACCTCTCTCCCCATTAGTCACCCATGCTACAGTGAGTTCAATTCGGCAGTACAATAGTTTTGTCTATGCAGTGTGCATCTGCTTCAGTTAATGCAGCATTCACAAAGTTGGCAATGCATTGCAAACTCAAAACAAGTTTTGTTTCCCTTCCCTCCCAGTGACCACCTTGTCATCTCCAAGTACTTCAGTCCTTTATTCTTTCCAAAGTTCTGTCCCAGCATCCAAAATATATTGAAAAAAATCCCTTTTTGCCATGTGCTACTTATATGTACAAGTGATTTACATTTCATGGCTTCCCTAACAGGTTCATGTCATTTCAAATTGTAGCCTTTTGACATTCATCAACTACAGCGAGTCATGTGTTGGTAAAAAAATGGCCCTGTGACTCCTAATCAACCACATCAAATTCCAGTGTCCCTAAGGGACCAGAAATGTACTGCTACTGTGCAGCACTATTTTGTTTTTAATTGTTTATAATTGTCCTTTTCCTTTTTCGTTCTTGCTATAGCTACTCCTGGTGGGCATTTTTCTACATGCCAGGAGATAGCAGCTGGGCTGCAACAGCAAAGGCTGAAGTCCATCTGCACAGAATTTCAGCAACTGGTGGCTCTTCAGGAGGAGGAGAACGAGCTCAGGCAGCTGACAAAATGCCTGCGGGTCTGAACTCCTCCAACCAGCTGCCAGCACCTCCAGCCTCCCACCATCAGTGCTGCTGCCAGCTAGCATCAACCTGCCCGCGTCCCACCACTGATGCTCTTCCTCACGCTTGGACAGTATTTTCCTGCACCGTGTCCTGCAACATTCTGCATGCTTGGACTGCAGGGGGGCACACATAGAGACAACCCTCAAAGCTCTCCAGACCCACTTGGAAAATGACCTCTGGTAACCTTTTTTTGTGAAAGGGACACTTGTTGTGGGAGGAGAGGGTGGAAAAGGCAATTTGGACAGTGTTTTTTCACTTTGTTTTTTTTTCTTTACACTTTCATTGGACTTTGGTTGGGGCAATTTGTTTTGGGAGATGTGTGGGTCTGTTGTGAGTGGAAAGGGTGGGCTTTCTGTTTGTAAATATTAAAAACTGAATCCCTTATTTTACTTCATTTATGCCTCAAATCTTTATTTTGCTGTTTTAGTTTGCACCGCTGGCTTTTACTGTAGACTGTTTTTAAAATCGGCTTAATAACGTGTTTGTCAGTTAGTTATACCCTTGTTTTACTGCCCTCTGTAACTATTTTGACAACAGGGGGGGATTGCCATTGCCTATTTTGCTTACAAAAACCTTGATTCATAGAAACAACATCTTCACTAGAAGTTATTCACTTACTAAACGAGTTAATTTCAATCCACAGTTCTCTTACCTGAATAGATTAAGTGAATGCTGCTACCTCAGCCTTCTTACTACAGGGTTTTCTCAAGGTGGCATCTTATCTTATGATGGTGGTAGTAGCAGTAGTCGGCTAGTGCACTAACAGAAAATACACAAGGTGCCACTCCCACCTATGCGAACAGCAACTATAGGATTAATCAAAGGGTTTCCCATCACTGTCAATTAGATTGTAGGAAAACAAAGAGTTAGTGGGTTATATTTATATTATAACTTCAGAAAGACTGAAACAAGACTATCACAATGACAGTATGATTGATGACACACAACAAAGAAGAACTGATATGATAATAAAAACTAGCAATATCAACTTGTTCTGAGCAATGGGGAGCTAGTATTTAATGAAAGATAAACTTAGGAAATGAAATCCTCGAGTCAGGAGAAGTGGGCTCAGAGTCAGGAGTGGTGTGAACAAGGCTAAGCATTTACGCAACACACAACACAAGGTTTGAATAATGTTGCTGACAAATGGTGCATGGGTGGGTAAATGAGGTCGACATGGGCTGTTGATCAGGTAATAGAAGATGAGTTGGTGTCGCTTTCATCACAACCGCCCCAGCAACCCTGTGATCCATTTTATGGTGTAAAATTAAGTCACACCTCAATAAAAATCACACAGCCCAGAGGAAGAGGGTTAGGGGTTTGATGAATGGGTAGCAAAGGGGATTCGGGGTAGGGTGTAACAAAGACAAAGACTACACAAAGAAACAATGACAATATTTATCGGGGCGCTGATCAGCACACCATCATCAATCTGTGGTGGAAGGAAATAAAGGAATGACTATGACACAGTTCAGTTAATGCATTGCAAACAGTCCTCCAGCCCCAGAGAGACCCAAGATAGTATATCTCTAAATGTTCTGTCTTCCAGGTTTGGAAAATTCAAAATATAGAAGAGTGAAGCTAACCCGCCCAGTTCTAAAAATTAGGAATGTTAAAAGGAAAATTATATTGTATTGCCAAATTGGGTGGTGGATCTCCATTCTCCTCGGAATGTCTGTCACTCTTGGGTGCCTGGCTGAACCTGTCCGGTAGGTAAGCTGAAGTGTGGAGCTTTCACCAAGTTTCATTCACACAGGAGAGTGTTGAAGTAAGCCTCAGCAAGGCCTACTAGTGCAAGGGCTTCACCTTTCTCTGCACAAAGTCCTTAGACCATGTAGGAAGAAGTTGGCACAGGAACTGAAATAAAAGACAAAGTTTATTAACCTCATGAGGTGGTACTACAGTTCAAACAGCACCCTTAAATAATGTCTGAAGTAGCACACTGAACTGAGAGAGCATGGTCCTTTTATACCCACCCAGGGGCTAAAAGGAGGTGGTACAATTATAGAAGCAAGACTTGTATACATGTAAGGTCATGTGGAAAATGCACAGTCGACAGGTAGGAGGAGCTAACACTTTTCAAGGACTAACAGCTGCAGACCTTACTGAGCATGTGCGAAAGTAGGAGATGCTAAATATAACTTGTCACTAGACAGATTTCAAGAGTAGTTAACAGAAAGGTAGGACAGAGCACATGGTGAGCACATGGCAGCATGTGGCAGAGAAAATGGCTGCCATGAATACAAAATGGATTCCACGAAATGTTCACAATAGTTACGAATACAGATGTCTTCTGCTAATGCTTAATCTAATCGCTGCTAAACTACAACAGACGACCCTTTCAGCATTAGCTGAAGACATTCGTCTTTCTGGGATAATCTAAATATTCATCTTGTATATTTATGCTCATCATTTCAGCTATTTCTTTATCTAACATATGTTGTGCTTTCATTTCTGTAATATTTCTTTTGGTAGGCATACAAGCAGTAATACACATGGAGCAGAACATTGGACCACACTGAATACAGATACAGCATGTGAAAAATATTGCAATCATTACACACAGGATAGTCAGTAGTTTCCAGCCCAGGCGGAAACAAGAGCCCAAAACCATCCAGAAAAAGTCCAAGTACCAGTCTCTGTGTGGATTTCTGCAGCAATTTTATGCAATTTAGATATTGCATCATATACTGAAGGTGAGTGATCGGGAATGAAAACACAGCATCTACTACCGATGATGCGACATGCACCACCTCGGTCAGCTAATATCACATCTAGTACCATACGATTTTGGAGCGCTACAATCCTCGCAATTTGGAGCTCCTCAGTAATATTCCGAAGTGCCAGAGCTTCCTGATTGGTAACAGCTTCCACAACCCTAGTCAATTGTCTCACTTTCCTACTGTTTAACGCAGCACCCACAAAGGGGAACAATCCTAAATTAAAATCAACATATTGTTGCAGGCTAGTATCCATTTGGTCTACCTCATTTGTACTTATTTCCCTTTTATATCTATTGTTAATGATGTCATTGAACAGTTTTAAATCTCGGTGATATGATGCAGGGGCCAGAAACACAGGGGGTAATAGAAAAGATACATAACACACACCTGACCACCCAACAGGTAGTTGGTAATATCCATAGTTACCACAAACAAAATATGTATTATGTGAAGCTGTAAAACTACTATTATTTATACCCTCAATAGTTAAAATCAAGGTACAATCACTTATCCCTACTGGAATTCGCCCAATGCTACGTATACATAAATCTGCTTTAGTTTTTGTAACAGAAATCACAAATTGTTCTTTCTTGTCAGAGTCTCTTATATTTGTGAAGACATATGGTATTGAAACATTGTCCGGTTGATACTCTTCCCATTCCCATTTAGTTCCTCTGGCTTGGGGATACCCATCTTTGTCTTGGTAGCATACTTTATTAAGGCGAAAAAGAAGTCCGCCCTCTGTACGTTTTCCAGATGCAAACAAAAGCGTGTACCAAGCTTGACAAGAACCATTGTGTGAAAAAGGAAGAGGAATGAAAGGTGTTCCTCCTTTCTTTTGATGCGCAGGTATCATTCCACATACCCAACAGTTAGTAGTATTTGTAGCATTATGAGTATGGTGCAACATCTGAATGAAAGTATTATTGAAGTACGATTGACGGTGCTTCTGCTCCTTATAGGGAAGCGTAAAGTAATAGTGATCCTCTGGTACTGGAGTAGTGCCAACAAAAAACTCACGAGCAGGAGACTTCTTTTCAACAAACCAGGTGATTGTTGCTGTAACCACCAAAACAACAACAAACCCCATAGTTCTAATGATCAGTTTATTATTCATTTTAGCAACAGTGATAATCGACCCTTTCAGAAATGGATTAAAAACAATAGTTGGAGCTCTTATCCCTGGGCAGCCGCTGATTTCTTCACCAGGGGCCAAGACGGGTGTCACTACTCTACTGCATTGCTGACCCCCCCCCCTTGCCACATTGGCTCTCCGTTTCACTAACCCAGGGCGGTAGCTCAACCAGTTTTTTCAAAACATTTTCAGATTCTTTCCTCGGTCTCAAATTATATCGCAACACTCCAGAAGTCGTATGGTCCGGGAAGACCTCTGCAGAATCTTCAGGTGATATAGCACGGCCTTTCTCCGTAGTCAAAATCTCTTGATGATCGGTTACCTACCAAGGTACCAAGGTAGGTAGCACTCTCTTGCAGTGAGTACTGTGGACCCAATTCTTTCGATTCATCACTCGAACTGCTGTCCTTGTCGCAAGGAGCACCTGATCTGGGCCTCGCCACCTTGGTTCCAAGCTGCTTGATCTTTCAAAAGACTTAGGGGGTCATTCTGACCCTGGCGGTAGACTACCGCCAGGCCAACGACCGCGGATGCACCGCCAACAGGCTGGCGGTGCATCCATGGGCATTCTGACCGCGGCGGTACCGCCACGGTCAGAAACGGAAAAGCGGCGGTGTCCCGCCGGTTTCCCGCTGCCCTGGGGAATCCTCCATGGCGGCGCTGCAGGCAGCGCCGCCATGGGGATTCCGACCCCCTTACCGCCAGCCTGGCTCTGGCGGTTTTGACCGCCAGAACCTGGCTGGCGGTAACGGGTGTTGCGGGGCCCCTGGGGGCCCCTGCAGTGCCCATGCCAGGGGCATGGGCACTGCAGGGGCCCCCTTACAGGGCCCCACCAAGATTTTCAGTGTCTGCCAAGCAGACACTGAAAATCGCAACGGGTGCAACTGCACCCGTCGCACCCCTTCCAGTCCGCCGGCTCCATTCGGAGCCGGCATCCTCATGGAAGGGGGTTTCCCGCTGGGCTGGCGGGCGGCCTTCTGGCGGTCGCCCGCCAGCCCAGCGGGAAACTGAGAATTACTGTGGCGGTCTTTTGACCGCGCAGCGGTATTCTGACGGCGGTACTTTGGCGGGCGGCCTCCGCCGCCCACCAAAGTCAGAATGAGACCCTTAATCATCACCTGGTCACCAGGTCGGAGTTCATGGCCTTCACCTGTAGATCTGTCAGGAAGTGCTTCTCGAACCTGTTGATGAATAGAAACCAAATTGTCGGTTAACTGTGCCAAATAATCATTCATCAGGACACAAGGTACATCATATACAGATTTTAGCTTTGGAACTCCCCAAATATTCATTGGCCTCCCGAATACCACCTCATAAGGACTAAGGCCGAGTCGGGAGTGTGGCACTGACCTAATAGACAATAATGCCAACGGTAATGCATCCGGCCAAGTTAAGGATGTGGAAGCCTTTATCTTCGCTAACTTCAGCTTCAAAGTAGCATTATACCTTTCCACCAACCCTGCTGATTGTGGGTGGAAAACTGCATGAAACTTCTGTTTGATCCCTAATCCTTTCAGGACATACTTAATAACTTCCCCAACAAAATGAGGTCCGTTATCACTCCATAAAAGTCTGCAAACACCAAACCTAGGGAAAAATTATTTCAAAAGCACCTTCGCTGTGGTAATGGCAGTATTATCCTTTGTGGGGTACGCCTCTATCCATTTACTGAAGGCACAAACCACCACCAAGACATACTTTAAATTGTTGCACGTCAAGCTGAATATAATCCATTTGTAGAACTTCAAAAGGTGCAGTTGGTGTAGCAAACCCTCCCGCAGGAGTACGTGTCCCTTTTCCAGGATTGTATTGTAAACAGATACTACTCTCTTAGCTGTACTGGAAATTTCTGGATGCTCCCAAACTTGCATAAGCAACTTCGTTATTGTTGAAGCTCCAACATGTGCCAGCCCATGTGCCATCTGAACCATAGGTTGTACAAAAGCTATAGGCAATTTCCATTTATCCATCTGCTTATTCCGCCAACAGCCCTCATCATCCAATTCTCCATCTTCAGACCATTGCTCACGTTCTTTCACAGAAGCAGATTTCTGTATATCTAATACGTCTTGTCTAGCATTATGCCAACGTTCAGCTTCTGACTTCACTACATACAAAGAAGTAGTACTTCACTGCATCGCAGTCTCACGTGCTACGCGGTCTGTAAGAGCATTACCTTGCCCTATCTTATCGGTCACTTTCTTATGTGCACTACATTTCACAATAGCTAGTTTCTTTGGATATGTCAATGCAGTCAAGAGGTTATGCACTAATTCTCTGTGCATTATCTGCATCCCGTGGGATGTGAGAAAGCCTCTCTCCTTCCAAAGCAAACCAAAATCATGAGCCACTCCAAAAGCATAGCGGCTGTCTGTATAAATGTTCACACATAAGTCAGTTCTATGCTCACATGCTCGTGTCAAAGCTATTAGTTCAGCTGCTTGAGCTGACTTATGTGGTATACGAGCTGTCTCCACTACCGTGTGTATTGTGGTGATTGCATATGCAGCTGAGGTCGTACCATCTGGCAACTTCAAACAAGACCCATCAACCCACAATTCCCCGTCTACATCTAAAAGGGCCTTTCTTGTAAATCAATACGACCCCTTGTCTGTTCTTCGGTAAGGAATATACAATCATGTGTTTCTTGTGACTGAGGCTGAGTCACCGGATATGGCAACAAAGTGGCTGGATTTAGTGTTGCACATCTCTTCAGTGTAATGTGAGGAGCCAGCAATGTCAACTCATATCCTGTTATACGGGCGCTAGTTAAATGTTGTGTCTTTGTTTGATTTAAAAGAGCATCAACCGCATGGGGTACTAACACCAACAGCTTATGTGACAAAACTATCCCTTCACTCTGACGTATTGACACAGCTGTTGCGGCAACTGAACGAAAACACCCAGACAATGCTCGAGCGACAGGATCAAGTATTGCTGAAAAATATGCACAGGAACGCTGCTTATCGCCATGTGTCTGTACTAAAACTGACAATGCACATCCATCTTTCTCATGTACGTAAAGTGCAAAAGGCTTCATGTAATCTGGAGTACCTAACACTGGTGCGGAACAAAGGGCTTGTCGCAGCTGCCTGAAAGCAGTCTCAAATTCATCTGTCCATGGGAGGGGCATTGGAGTATCTTTAGTCAAAAGTGCTAGCAAAGGTTTGACAATGTGTGAAAACCCTAATATCCATTGCCTACAAAAAGAAGTAAGACCAAGGAATGCCCGAACATCTTTCTGAGTAGAGGGTACTGGTGTGTCTAAAATTGCTTGAATACGATCTGATGTAAGTGCACGGCCCTCCTTAGACAAAAGGTGACCTAAATAGGTTACCTTTGGTCTACAATATTGCAATTTCTTTCGTGTCACTTTATGATGGTGTGAAGCAAGAAAAGAAAGTAAGGACAAAGTGCACTTTTCACATTGCTCAGGGGAATCAGCCGCCAACAAAATATCATCGACATATTGTATGAGAGCCACACCTTCAGGCAAAACAAAAGAATCAAGTTGTCGTTTTAACGCTTGACTATAAATACTTGGACAATCCATATAGACTTGAGGCACTATGCAAAATCTATATGATCGTTTATTCAAAGTAAAACCAAACAAATATCGGCTGTCAGGATGAATAGGGATCGAAAAGAACGCATTCTTCAAGTCTATCACAGAGAACGTAGTTGCTGTCGGGGAACCAAAGTGAGGAGTGTCGTGATGTCAGATACCACAGGATATTGTGGTATCACAATCTTATTGACTTCTCGTAAATCAATAATGAATCGGTAAATCCTAGTATCAGTATCCTTTTTCAGAATAGGAAGAATCGGACTGTTACAAACATTATACAGAACTTCCTCAACAACTCCAACTGCAATAAGATCATGCACAATTCGTGTGAGTGCTTCTTCGCCCTCCTGTGAAATTTTGTATCGAGGCAAACGGGGCAATACAGCTCCCTCCTTAACACTAATATGTACCGGTGGAATAATCATTTGTCCCACATCAGTATCTGAAGTAGCCCACAAAGTACTAGGGAGTGAAGCTAATGCAATATCCTCTTTAACAAGACAAACTCTTTCCACCACAGGATGATTATCATTTAAAATAACACGCACTCCTTCAGGAGAGCATCGTATTGTAGCCCTGAAATACTTGAGCATATCAAGACCCACAATATTGTTTGGTGTATTTGGAGAAAGCAAAAATGGACATGGAGGAGTAAATTTATCAACATGGAATGCAAGTGGTTGTGACAATGGGCTAGGGGAAGGTGTTCCATCGAAACCTATTGATGTAATGGTTAAGTCAGACAGGGGAGCCCTTGAAATCAATTGTTTAGACAAGTTGCTGCGAGTAGCTCCTGTATCAACCAGAAACTGATCAGTAGAACCCAAAACATGTGCTGTAACATAGGGACCCCTCTGATCTACTGGAACTTCAACTGATTCCTTACCCCATACTAGGCAATCCTTTGCATAAGCAGAATCTTGGAAATCAGGCTGCACATAGTTAGACATCTGGTATTGGTTCCGTCTATCAAAAGTGTTAAACCCATCCTGCCCTCGTACATTAGCATCAACCCTAGCATGATCATTTGTGCTTCTTCTAAGTTCTGAATATCCTGAGCGATTTCTCATTTGTCCCCGACCACGTGAACACTGCTGAACAAGTAGTGCTGGACAATCGGCAGCCCAATGCCCAAATTTCTTACAATACGCACACTGATCAACAGACAAATTCGAACGAGTGTAAGAAGAACCATAAGATCCACGTCCACCTCTATCACTACCTCTAAAAGGCGGACCATAAGCTTGAGCCAACATAACCTTTGTCTTTAATTCTTTAATCTTTTTGTCCTCGCTACCATTTGCTTCTAATTCCTGACGTTCATAATACTGAGCCATAGTCAAAAGAGAAACCGGAGTAGAGGTAGTCCATGAACTTTCACTAGCTTTTAGACGACTAGCTATTCCTGGTAACAGATTTGCGACATATTTATCGACAAACAAATGTCTGCCCGTATCATCTGACAATAACTGGCCGCTAAAATCATGAAATGCTTCTTCAAAGCGTGTAAAGAAATCAGAGACTGAGTCATCTGCCTTTTGCTTACACTACGCTAAAACAGTCCAATCTATCTTTTTAGGGGTAATAATCGTTTTTAGCTTAACTAATATGGTTGCAGGAAGATCTAGAATCAACTGATATGGCTTTTTCGCAGGTTCCCTATCCCCGTCCATCTGTTCTAATTCTTTCCATGATGCCCCAAAAACTACACGATCATCAATTTTACGAACAGTTCTCCACATATCTGGCGGTAATATCAATCCGAAAAATAAATCAATGTCAGCCAAAGTCATAGTACAAGAACTAATTGCTCCCTCAACTTCCTCATAAAAGGCGGCTGGATTTTTCCGCGGGTCAGGTAATGCTGTTTTAAGTGCCATTACATCTGCCCTATTCCAAGGAGTATACACCCAATTATAAATAAAATAACCCTTAGCATCAACAGAAGTTTTATCATCACTTGTACCCAATCCTTTAGGAGGAACATACAAAGGCACGGCCTCCCGCATTGGTTTCGCGTGAAATATCATAGTCTCATCTGTTCCGAAGATGGAAGCTTGCACCCCACCGGTCTGAGTTGTCCGTGCAACTACGTCCACAGCCCTTTTCTCCTCTTGCAAGCGGACTGCTGTAACACATAATTTCACCAACCGCCTGATTGCATCAGCCACCTGGGAGAAAACAAAAAGACCATCACGCATTTGCTTATGATCAGCGGCTACATCATCAGGCTCTAACTCATCAGAATATTTCCGATATAGTTCAATAACTTCTGAGCCAAATGCCTCAGTAAAATATAGCTGCTCCTTTTCCGTCCACCCTTTCATGTTGTCTAAAAGTTCAGAAGCAGACACAATGCTACGAATTGTTTTACGAGCAATAGATCTAAGCTCAGACGCATGGTCAGTAGGCAACATAGAGCGACTGTCTCACATCTTCTGTTGCTCCGAACTGGAGACCTTAGCTAACTCATAGGGGCAGAAGGGACGACATACGGAGGTGGAGGGCGATCTAGTAACAATAAATCATCATGTGGTTTATTAAGGATAGGATAGAGAGGTTGCCTAATGGTGTATTGGCCAGTTACCTGTAATTTACATTCTTTCTTTTACAGCTCCTTTAAGTCATTTATTTCTTTCTTTCTCATTTCCAATACTTTCACATATACATTCTTCCGCTGCTCTTTCTCAAGCAAGGCTTGCTCACGCTTCACTCGTCCACGCACTTCTTTCTCCCACATTCGTACACAGTCAAACATATCTTGCCTAGACTTTCGCTTACACATACATTGTTCCACATACTCAATCTTTCGCAAATCAAATGACCCATGCATAGGCCAACGTAACTCAGGATCCGCACAAGTGTATTTATTCCATAATGTGCTGTACATTATAGAAGAAAGACCATGTTTAACATACATATCTCTATTTGGCGTCCCCTCTGGGGGTGCCGGTTACAATTCTTCCAGTCTCAAATTGGTACTGTTACAAAAGCAACACATCCTATGAAGTGCGCTAAAAACAGGCATGCCAAAAATAGTGCAAAATATGCAATATTATAATCAAAGTAGCACTTAAGGTGCCGTTCAAATCAAAATTAAATTGGAGAAAATTCTCCTCATTACCTGCCTATATAAATTGCAATTTATATATCAATTCAAAGGATACAAATTGACTAGTCACCCAAAACACGAGAGCCACAGTAAGTAGTGCTAAACTACATTACCAAACAAAGGCATCAAAACCCACAGCAAGTGCCGTAAAACGGCTCTTACCAATCACAAGGTGTCCAGGTTCCAACTGGCAAGTTCTAAAATCGACCAAATGGTCCCTGCATGACGAATGAACAAAAAGGATCTCAGTCGAGGACCGGCGCCACCTGGATGGTCAAATCAGAAAGAAGAGAAAAACGCCGTGGTTGCCAAGACTCGGGTCTCCTCAGGCATTGATCGTCCGCAGGGAGATCTCAATCCTTCGTCGCAACCAATCCGTTGGGCGTCCGAGTCACCGATGAGACCCTGTTCGGGCGCCAATTTGTTGAAGTAAGCCTCAGCAAGGCCTACTAGTGCAAGGGGTTCACCTTTCTCTGCACAAAGTCCTTAGACCATGTAGGAAGAAGTTGGCACAGGAACTGTAATAAAAGACAAAGTTTATTAACCTCATGAGGTGGTACTACAGTTCAAACAGCACCCTTAGGTAATGTCTGAAGTAGCACACTGAACTGAGAGAGCATGGTCCTTTTATACCCACGCAGGGGCTAAAAGGAGGTGGTACAATTATAGAAGCAAGACTTGTATACATGTAAGGTCATGTGGAAAATGCACAGTCGACAGGTAGGAGGAGCTAACAGTTTTCAAGGAATAACAGCTGCAGACCTTACTGAGCATGTGCGAAAGTAGGAGATGCTAAATATAACTTGTCACTAGGCAGATTTCAAGAGTAGTTAACAGAAAGGTAGGACAGAGAACATGGTGAGCACATGGCAGCATGTGGCAGAGAAAATGGCTGCCATGAATACAAAATGGATTCCGCTAAATGTTCACAATGGTTACAAATACAGATGTCTTCTGCTAATGCTTAATCTAATCACTGCTAAACTACAACAAGAGGGCTAGGAGAAGGCCTGCACATTGAAAAACAGTTACTGTATTATAGAGTAAAGGAGAAGGACAGAAGGAAGCAAAGTAAGCCGCATGAGAAGTCAGGAGCATACCAAGAAGCCTCAGAGGCAGAGGAAGAACATAAAGAGGAGTTTCATGTTTGAACCAACTTTCTTCTTCTAGCTGTTGAAGTAGTCCCATCTGGAGTCCTTCTATCCTCTTCCTCCTGATTTCGAGTAATTCCTTTACAGTCCAAAACCGATCGACATAGACCTTTGTAGTGCACTGCTGTTGAAGAACAAAGAGAGAAACAGAATTGGAGTATTTTGTGTAGATTTGCATTTGTCAACTAAAGTGACTAGTCTGGTCTCTGAAGAGCCAGAAAAAAAGAAGTGGACCCTGCAAGTAAATTTCACTAAGTTTGAAAGGTCAGTCACCATCAGGAAAAGATAATCACCCATCAGCTCCCAAACATCTCAAATCATCAAAATCATGTTTACAAATTTGTTGAACTCCCTCCCTCACTGCTACCATATACATTATCAATCATCATTTAATATCACTCAATATCTTATCACTCATTAGTTCAATAGTTAGTAGATACCTCCTCCAATTGAATCATGGTGCCAGATACCAAATTGTATCTCCTCTTTGATGCTAGCAACACATTGGAATTTGGCATTGGCACTGGCAGTCTTTTAATGAATGATTTTCTGGGGCATCCCTGCTAGGTGATGCAAAAAACAGGATAGGCAATAGCATATAAGGGGGGCAGGCTTTGTCTCTAATGTTCTGTAGGGAACGTGGAGGCTTCTTCATTACACACTGGTCCAACTGCAATTCGGTCATGTGTGGCTAAAAAATGGTGGGTCAACATTAATCAGACACAACCCTAATGTTCCACTAGCGTTTTGTTTGCAAAGAAAGAAGTTCAAAAATAAATAATTAAAAAGTTATGTGGTGGCACTGGCATACTCAGGATGGGAAGTAGAGTTCATCCTCAAACTCAGGTGGTTCACCCAGAAGTTGGTCATCACCCAGAAGTTGGTCAGCTAACGCATTTGATTCTGACCAATAATCCTCCTCCTCCTCCTCCTGTGGCGTTTCGGGAAAGGTGTAATCAGGTAGTATGAAATGTTAGTTCATTTTGATCATGGTCAATCTCTCCATGTTTTTAGGTGAGTGTAGGAGGCTGGCCTGGTTTGTAGTGAGTACCTTGGGTACTTACACCTTATATCAAGTCCAGTTATGCCTTATTAGTGAAATGTAGTAGTGTTCTAGCAGCTTAGGCTAATAGAGGTAGCTAAAGCAGAGCAGCTTAGGCTGAACTAAGAGTCATGCAAAGCACATGCAATACCACTTATAGTTACACAGTACTTATACACGAGTAAAGACAATACTCAGTGTTACTAAAAATAAAGGTATTTATTTGGGTGACACAGTACCAAAAATATCATAGAGACAATACCCCTTCTGGAGGTAAGTATTATACACAATATATACACTAGACACCAAAATTAGACAAGTAAATATTCATAGAACCATGCAAACAGTAGGAAATCCTATAGAATGCAATGGGAGAAAATAGGTCTAGGGGCAACACAAACCATATTCTAAAAAAGTGGAATGTGAATCACAAATTCCCACCTAGACAAGTGTAGTGTGTGCAGAATCACTGGAAGAGTAAGAATACAGTAAAGGTAAGTAAATTACCCCACCCCAGAGCCCAGAAAAGCAGGAGTAAAGTACTGCAAGTTTCCTTAGGACACACTACACCTTGTTTTTGGGATTGTGCAGCAGCCAACCAAGTCTGCAAAGAACAACTGCTGGATTATTGGACTTGAAGACCTGCAAAGGAAGGGGATTAAGTCCAGAAGTTGAAAGAAGTTCTAGGATGGACAGGAACCCCTGCCAACCCAGAAGAGTGTGCAAAAGAAGAGTCACTGGTTAGTAAAAGACTGCAGAAATTGCCCCCTAGGACAATGTAGGCGGGTTCCTGCATGATGCGAAATATGTCCCATGGTGTAAATATTGTTGCAGATGAGATTTCGTGTTGAAAGGTGCCAACAAGCCTTGTCTACGACAAAAGTGCTTTTTTCATCAAAATGGCACTAGATGGACCCAGGAGGGACCTGGGGGCCTCAACTCTGTGTGAGGAGGAAGAAGGGGCTCTCAGAACTTTAGAAAGCCCTCAGGATGCCAGCCAGCACCCCCAGAAGCTGCAGGATCCGGGTTCAAAGGAGGTGCAAAATGCAGTTGATGCAGCACACCAAAAGAAGGTCCAACCCCACGGGAGAACAACTCAGCAAGGTGAGCATCGCAGGGTGGAGTGCTGGGGAAATGGGCCAGGCTGTGCACAAAGGAATTTTGCAAAGAGTGCACAGAGGCCTCAGGAGGTGAAGAAGACACAATACACAGGGGTACCATTGTTCTCGGGGAAGGCAAGGTCTTACCTCCTCCAAATTGCATCAGCAGGACCTCAGAACAGTCTATGTCGATGATGTCCACCCTCAGTGTCCTTAGGAGCATGCTCGTTGCCGTGAGAGGAGTACCAGTGTATGGGTCGTCACTTTGGAAGGGGCCTCCTTGGAGCAGGGGAGTGACTCTGTCACTTCACTGGAGATTTCTTTGGTCCTTCTGGTGCAGGATGAAGGCAGGGAGTCCCCAGAGCATGCACACCGTGGAAACTGTTGCAGTTGCTGACTTGGAGCTGAGGTTGCTGAAGAAAAGTGTCTCTTGTAGACACTTTGTTGCAGTTACAGCGTTTCTTGGAGCAGGCTGCGGTTGATCCGAGGTCAGAAGAGTCTGAAGTTGTTTCAGAGGATTCCTGAAGGAAACTTGCAAGCAGAATCTGAAGAGAACCCACTAAATAGCCCTGAGAAGGGGATTGGCTACATTATCAGGTATGGACCAATCAGGAGGGGTCTCTGATGTCACCTGCTGGCACTGGCCACTAAGAGCCCTCCAAAGTGCCCCCACACCTTGCAAAGCAAGATGGCAGATATCTGGGACACCCTGGAGGAGCTCTGGGCACCACCCCAGGGGTGGTGATGGACAGGGGAGTGGTCACTCCCCTTTCCTTTGTCCAGTTTCCCACCAGAGCAGGGGAGAAGGGGTCCCTGAACCGGTGTAGACTGGTTGATGCAAGGAGGACACCATCTGTGCCCTTCAAAGCATTCCCAGAGGCTGAAGGAGGCTACCCCTTCCCAGCCTGTAATACCTATTTCTAAAGGGAGAGGGTGTGACAAAAGAAAAGAAGGGGTTGAGGGGCAAGCGCCCATGGTAGCACAGTAGTTAACAAGTGACAGTGGGAGGAGGGTGATTGGGTGTGGGACAAGCAAGAATACGACGTGAGGGAGTGCTATTTAAGCACTGTGGACGAAGAGTAGGGTAGGTGTACAGTGCCCCTGAGCTCAGCATTCTAAGCGCATATACTCACAGGAGCAGGACACCAAGAAAAGAAAAGTCCCCCAAAGAACAGATGAACACGACAAAGCGTAACTCTCCAGTAATCAGTCTTTGCTACCAAAGAGAAAAGGGAGAGAGAAAGATGCATGAATAATGACTAGCAAGCAAGGATTTTTAAATGACGTTGAAATAAACAAATTAAATGGCTTTAAACCCACAGAAGTAAGTATACTAAAAGTATAGAGGAGGCCGTACGCTTACATTCAACCTTAAAAGTCCCAAACTGGGGAGAAGTACTTTCTTAGTGGGCCACTGACAATGCCTGAAGAAGAATTTGAGGTAGGTGGGTGTGTTGTAGATTGTCTCTGCAGTGCATACATCTACTGAAATAGGGGTTGGTGTAAGTCTCAGCTGGGGCTTTACAAATATTGGTGCTGGTGATCCTACCTGTGCCACATCCCTCGGAGCAGATTGAATGGTAAAGTCGGACTCTTCTGTGGCAGCTTCCATAATGACTGGCTCATTGTCTTCATCCTCCTTATAATCCCCGACCATGGTTCTAAGACTTTCAGGAACATTTATTTTCCCTTAACTCTCCTGGCGTCTCCCGGACTCTGCTGAGGTCCACTCCATGTCCCTTTCATTGTCACCAGAAGTGGTGCTTGTAGAAGATGATGGAGTAGTACCCTTACTTTTCTTTTCTGGAGATCTTGGAGCCAATGATTCTAAAAGAGGTGGTTGTTGCTCGGCAGAAAGCTCAACCTCCTGTTCTGCTCCAACTGCTCCAACTTCAGGAAGATCTACTATTGCTGGCTGTGGCTGCTGTCCACTTTTCTTTGTTGCCTGAAACAAGTGGGTACTACTTTGCAAAAGGGACACATCCAATTCAGTGTCACTGCTCGTCAGTGTCACCATGATTGCAGTGGCTGCATCAGACATGGTCTTGGGCTTAGATTGGGGTGGTGTTGTTGCCTCAGGCATGCTGCTCCCAGGTTCCTTTCCGGAGGCTGGTATGGCAGGCACACGTCTCCTGAAAAAGTTTGCAGTGAGTATGCCACAGCTGTATAGCTGCTTTTTATCACTGACCACTTTCTTGGGAGCAACTTTTTTTGGGCCCATCTTAAAGCTCTCATTTGACAGTGATACTAAGCTGCACAAGCGGAAACGATTGGAGGAGTGAAATCAATGTACAGACCTTCTTTTTGCAGGTGATGTTTCTCCTTCTATTGTGCACCTAAAAGCAACCAACCAAGTAAAACATGCAGTTAGGGAACCATGGCATTGTTGCAGGTTAAAATAGTACAGACAAATGCAATATTAGTGTGGTTGGCTATTATGTAATAAATAACACTGTATCCAAACATTGTAAAGTCAAACCACACTACCATGCCATAAAATTTCATTTGAAATAAGGCAATACAGCATACAGTTATAGCTCTCTGAATTATCTCCATTCCTTTTAAAACACCTGTGGTAGTCAGAGAAATGCAGGGATAAATGGAATAACCCTAAAAACAAATATGAGAGCAAGGTGGTCCAGGGGAAATGGAATGATCATGATGCTGCTGATCTGTCTGCAGTGCACCACAGTTAGGGTGTCCTGGAGAAAATGGAATTATAGACCTAAAGAAACTGAATGCTGTAGCGCCACTGTGCACCTATGGTGAATGGATGGATGAAGGTAAAATGCAGAATTAAATAAATAAGTTGTAGGAATGAAAAAAAAATGAAAAAAATAAAATTAAAATAAAAAACTAAAATAAAAAATAAGAAATTAAAATGAGACAAACATTTTAAAAAACTATTAAAATAAAAAACATTATAAATTTTAAATAAATACATTGAAATAAAATCAAAATAAATAATTACATTAAATAATTAAATACAAAATTAAAATAAAAATATAAATTAAACAAATGATTAATGATTGTCAACATTTGCATAGGAGGACAAGAACAAAGAAACCCATTGTGAGGAAAGGAGGTGCATTATAAAAAATGCAAAGAAATTGTGAGAATATAAGCAATGCTCATCAGAATCATATTCTTAGTATACATATGCTGCAATGATCTGCAAGCATATTATTAAACTGGTATCATCCATCCATCCATGCAAGCCTGTGGAAAAGGCAAACTGGCGGGATGCACAAAATGGCCACCAGCCACATGGTCAAACATCAAAAGCAAGCAAGGAAGCATGGGGAGCAAAGAACACATGATAGCCTAGGTAAAGACACACTGGCTGGATGCACAAATTGTTCACCAGCCACCTGGTCAAACAACAACAGCGAGCAAGGACACATGGAGAACAAGGAACTCATGCTAGCCTTTTTTAAAGACACACTGGCTGGATGCACAAAATGGCTGCCAGCCACATGGTCAAACAACAACAGAGACACAAAGTGGCATGGAGAATAAAGAACACATGCAAGCCTATCATAAAAACACACGGGCTGCATGCAAAAAATGGCTGCCAGCCACATGGTCAAACATCACTGGCGAACAAGGAGGCATGGAGAACAAAGAACACAAGCAAGCCTAGGGCAAAGGCACACTAGCTGGATGTACGTAATGGCTGCCAGCCACATGGTCAAACAAAAACAGCGAACAAGGAAGCATGAGGAGCAAACAACACATGCACGCCTATGGAAAAACACATTGGCTGGCAGTTGTGCACCCAGTCCCGAATTAAAATTCACATAATGAGGGCTTCTACCTAATACAATGAGCATGCTAAAGGCACAAGAAAGACAAGTCCTCTATAGCTTATGCTGTTTGCCATAGGGAGGTGTTAGTAAAGGTTCACCTGGCCACCCACACAATATTAGTCAGAGCTCAGGGTGAGGAAGAGCCTGCTTTCTCTTGTAGCTAGAAGGCAGGTGGTCAAGGTAGGAGTTACAAACGGATCACTACACCCATCACTACTCACATAGGTTGTACCAGAAACATACCCCTCTGCTACCATGCATACAGGTGCTCCTGTAAACTCTCCACACTAATAGCATTTGTATCCTATATGAGTGCTAGATAGGAGGGTCCAAAGGTGAAGCATTCAACACTGTGTAAGTGAGGGCCTACCTTCCCACACATTTTTTCTCATATTCAAGAGACTACAACAATAAACAACAAATAAGTAAAACAAATGTCATGAAAGTTGTGTAAGGTAAGTACCTCTACCAAATCCGAGGGAACCACATCATCAACCCTCCTGGTTGTGATTTTAAGTGATCTAAGGCAAAATCATCCCTGATAGTTTCAACCCCTCCTCCAACATAACCCTTCCCACCAAAACTTTGAATTGGAGCCCCTCCTGCATCCGGCGCCAGAAGTCAGGCCTTCCTCTTTTATTTAGTGGACTCGGGCTTGTCCAGGGCAGCTGCACTGTCAACAGTTAATTAACATATAAAGATTTCCCCCCTACTGATTCCTTTCCCAGGAACTAGATCATGCACTGACAAGCTAATGGGTTGATCCTCCTGTTGGCCAGAAGATGAATTAACTTGGCCAAGTAGGGGGAACAAAGATCTGGATCTGATTATGGATTACTCAGGGAAATATGATAATTCAACTGCCAAAAACTGTACATACATCACAAAAGTGGCATGTCTTGTGCCTGTTTACACTAAAATTGATGCCTGAACTGTACCTCTAGGTCTACAGATGGCGAAATTGTGCAGTGGCACAGATTTTAAACATATGATTTGATGCAGTGAGCCCACAGTCTTTTCTGTAAAGTAATACATATGTACACAATGTATTCCCGCTCTCATTATAAGGCCTACAAATGACAGCATAAATCACTGAAGGGTTTCTCTGTAACAGGCAACATATCGGAATATACTGGGCTGAGCTAGAGGGTAGTCTTACCCGCTCATCCCATACAAGTGCACATGTGTGTGCTCTCAAGCTTACGTGTAACTAGCCCAGAAACTGTTATCCAGCTACTACGCAGTGGACCTTATCTTAAAAGGCAGACATTGGCGGTTAGCACTCTCAGTCCATTTCCACAGAATTTACCATGAGTGAGACTCACTTGATGGGACTCACTCATAGTAAAAGTCCAAACTAGATTGTCAAACAGTAAAAAAATTGAGGGGAATTAAATGGGTGGAACCTGTTTCGTATAGCACATAAAAATAATCACATAGAAGATTTCTTTAACTCCAGAAGCCAGGAAAGTGCAGAAGGAACTTGTGGAGGGCTGAGATTCCTGAGGAACTAGGGCTCACACTCAATGAGAGTATTTTGTTAAAGTCAATTTAACACAATCCACAAACTGTTAGAGAAGATGACTGTAAACGTGGTTGAAGCAGTCCAGAGCACAATGTACACGTTAACTAGTAGAATGAAGTGTGTGGAAGAGGGCCTGGATGCAACAGTGAGCAGGGTGACCAGCAGCAGAAACTTGAGTCTTGGTGATTCGCTCTGAGGTTGATGACAAGTCTACTTTTAAGAAATGCACAGTGGCCAGCATTCTGAACCTGGATGCTAACTTGGAACTTTTGGACAACCAAAGGAAAGACATAACTCGGAGAGTTCTGCGAGGCCCTCTGTTCATACCTCTTCCAACTTGCAGACTCCTTTGTACGTGTTATTTTAAAAAATACTGCAAAAGTGTCTGACCCTGCATGAAAAGCCATCACAATGATTTGTGAAACATGCATAGTGCCTATCTTCAAGACATTGGAGAGATGCAGACACGATGAAGAACCCAGCTGGTACAGAGATTGTGATCCTTACTTGTGATGACTACCAACAGAGATTCCTTTGTAAGACAATTCCAAGAAGACTGTGATGTTTGATGTTAAAAGACTTCAGTTTTTCCCCTTACTTGCACCCTGGAACACTAATAGAACACCCAGGCCCATATTTATACTTTTTTTGTGCTGCATTTGCATCATTTTTTACCAAAAGTGGCACAAACTTACATAATACAAGTATGTTTTGTAAGTTTGCGCTGCTTTTACGTTAAAAAAATTATGCAAATGCGGCGAAAAAAAAGTATAAATACGGGCCTTGATTTGTTAGCAGGCAAAGGAGAGCTGGAGAACAGTGGTCTAATTGCATTTGTAGGGTTCCCAGAAAACCTCACAGTGGGATCTGTACACAACAATGGCTTAAGGCAGGTGGGATCTGCAAGAGCATTTTGAGAGAGTTTGGCAGATGCCGAAGGCCATTTCGATGATCCGTCTGGTTCGCCCATGTACCTCATTATAATGTTTTTCATCTCTTCTCCTGGCATTCCTCACAGGGATCAGCAGCCACAATAGGTTTGGGTAGCCTGAGTCAACTGCAGGTATTGAGGGACAACATTTAGCCACACACAATCCTACAGGGTCAACACCAGAGGCATACACTAACGTACAGTGGGTGGGGACCATGGCTTACCTATTAGCCACAACCTGTGCCTCTGTAATTGGGCCATCACATTTGGGATGCTGCTATTCCTCAGGACAAAGGCATCATACACAGACCCAGGATACTTAGCATTGACGTGGGAGATGTACTGGTCTGCCAAGCACACCATCTGCACATTCAATGAATGGAAACTCTTACGATTCCTGTACTCCTGTTCATTCTGGCGGGGGGAACGCAATAATTGTCCTGTCAAACACCCCAATAATATTGGGGATATGTCCCATTGCATAGAATCCGGCCTTCACAGTGGCCAAGTCTTCCACCTGCGGGAAAGCAATGTAGCTGCACATGTGTTTTATCAGGGCAGACAACACTTTTGCCAGCACGATTGAGAACATTGGCTGTGACATTCCTGCTGCCAAGCCCACTATCACTTGGAAAGAACCTGTCGCCAGGAAATGGAGCACTGATAGCACTTGCACAAGAGGGGGGGATCCCAGTCAGATGACAGATAGATGAGATCAGGTCTGGCTCTAACTTGGCACACAGCTCTGTGATTGTGGCCCTGTCCAGTCTATAGGTGAGTATAATGGGCCTGCCCTCCAGTGTAGCTAAGTCCACAAGGGGTCTGTACACAGGGGTATGTTTCCACCTCCTTTTCATCCACAGCAGTAGGTATCTAAAGGACACAAGAGTGAGTAGACTGTCACAATTTGAACAACAAAACCACAACAGCAGTCCACATGGTGTACTTATGAATTGTGACAGTGTTAAGGGCGAAGTATGTGCCAATTTCTGTGATGCAGCAATTGTCGATATGCCTGTTCCCCCCCCCCCCCGAAATGGTGACTGCCTCTCCTGTATATAGGGACAGGTGGAAGTGAGGTAACTCCGCCGATGGTGGGCGTTGTGGTAGAAGGCGGTCATGCATGGCCATCCAATTCCTCATTGGATAATATGGGGCTCTATGAAGTACAGTGGCCAATGAGAATCTATGCCGGTATTGACGGTGTACACCGCCGCGGACGTGACCGCCATTTTCTATCTCAATCCTCACTTGTTTCCTGACCTTCAACAGGAGAAGACCTACACTGTGGGTGCTGCTGTGACCTGTGTCTGAAACCTATCATGGCCCGTGTGACAGGGGAAAGGGCCCCTGCCCTCACTTTGGAGGAGTTGGAGCGACTGGTGGATGGGTCCTACCCCAGTACGGACAGCTGTTTGACCCCTCAGACCAACAGGTGAGTACACGTTGGCCACTATGCATGTGGCAAGGATGCATGGAGATGTGTGTGAAAGCATTGTGTAAGGGTGGGTGGGGTCGGGGGATTGTCTGTTGGCAGTGTACATGTTGTGCACTGGCCTATGTGTGCGCCAATAGTGATGGAAACAGGTATGGTGGGCCATTTGAGTGACAGGCTGGACTGTTTGTTTAATGTCTGTCTGTATTCCCTCTGCAGGTCAGCGCCCATTAAAAGAAGGGATTATGGTGTGTCATCATCAAGGATGTGCTGACCCTGGGGTCTATGGTAGGCGGAGCACCAACTGTCGTAAACAGTGGGAGGACCTGAGACGCTGGGCATGGAAGATCGTGGAGGCCCAGTTGCGGATGGCCTCCCAACGAGGAAGAGGTGCCCGTCAGACCCTGACCTCCCTGATGGCCTGCGTACTGGCAGTGGCCTACCCTGAGCTGGATGGGTGCTTGAGGGCATCACAGTAGCCACAAGGGGGTGAGTAAAATGGGTATCAATACATTTTTTTGTTGGTGGGGAGGTGTCTGGGTGGTGGATGTGTGATAGTGGGTGCCCCTAAGCCAGGCCAGACATTGCAGCATGGGTCATCTGAAGGGTAATGGGTGTATGGCAAATACAGGTAACCTAGCTTGTTAGCAGTCCATTTCAGCCAGAGCATCATGGGTCCCAGGAGTGCTGCAGTTGGCGGGATGTGGTCCTCATCTTGCCTTAGAGACTAGCCATATCACTGGTAGTGCAATGCATAGTGCTTAAGCCTGTTCCCTGTGTATGACGGTGATGTGTATGCCAACTGTGGTGGTGCAGTCATTGACCAAGTGTATCTGTTGTCTCTCTCTCTCCTCACTTTCTTGCTTTGTCATCCTGTCCTTGCGTGCATTAGCATCATATGGCAGAGGAGCAGGGGCACCGGCGACAGAGGGAGCTGCATCTCACATGACCCAGGAGGCAAAGTCCACCAATGCAGAGGGAACCAGTGGGATGGAGGGCGAGGGGATCACCACGGCAGGTGGGTGACACCACTGACTCAGAACCCTCCTCCGATGGGAGCTCCTTGGTGGTGGCAGTCACCTCTGTGACCACCACAGATGCAGGTACAGCCTCCACCCTATGTATCAGCACCATCCTCCCAGCAGCCCCTCAGTGAGTTTCCCGTGCCTGCTCACCCAGGAGGGTGGGCATCTCCTTCGCCCCAGGCACATCAGGCCCTGCCCCAGTGAGCCCTGCTGCACTGAGTGAGAAGGTTGTTGACCTCCTGAGATCCAGCTCTGTAGGGCAGTCAACCATTGTGAATGCCATCCAGGGGCTGACAGCCCAGATGCAGCAATGCAATGCATTCCTGGAGGGCATTCACAGTGGATTGGCGGCCCAACAGAGATCGATTCAGGCTCTGGCATCCTCTCTGATGGCAGCCATTGTCCCTGTTTCTACCGTCCCCCCTCCATCTTCCACTTCCCAGTCCCATTCTCCTCAACCCCAACCCATCCCAGGCACACATACTGACAAGCATGCATGCAAGACAACACCCAAGAGTGTCACAGGCAAACACAAGCACCACACTTCATTCAACAAGCACTCACGCAAACACCATACAGTTGCAGACATGACAACATCCACTGCCTCCACTGTCTTCCCTCCTCCTCCTCCCTCCCAGTCAGTCAAACAGGCCTCGGGGACAGTGGTAGCACCACCTACTCGTGGTGGTAAAGATACCATACCGCCATGGAAGGGGAAGGAGCCTTTAATAGCAGGCAAGAAGGGGAAGGAGCCTGCACCTCCAGGCAAGAAGGGAAAGAAGCCTATCTACCCCTGCCAGGAAGGGTAAAGGATCCACACCCCATGTACTGGAGGAGACGAAGCCCTCTACTCCAGCAGAGGCTGTCAGGTTGACACCTCCACCATCACCAGCTTTCACGGGGCTCCTACCGCCAGCTGATGAATTGCAGCCATCAGAAAGTGCAGAGGCGGCCCAGGAGGCTCCTCCATCCACCACCGCACTGCAACCATCAGAAAGTGCAGAGGCTGCCTAGGAGGCTCCTCCATCCACCACCACACTGCAGCCATCAGAAAGTGCAGAGGCAGCCAAGGAAGCTCCTCTATCCACCATCACACTGCAGCCATCACCGCCAGTGGACGCCATGTGGGCCACACTCCTGGGGCTGCTGTACGAGTTGCCCCCTCCAGATCCAGTGGAGTAGTCACCCACTCCAGAGACTGAGGCCTTGGACTCCCCAGGACAGAGCAATGGGCAAGTTGCCCCATCCAGAATCAGTGGGAAAGTCACCCACTCCAGAGACTGTGGGCTTCCACTCCCCAGCAGAGGCAAATGGGCATGGAGCCCCCTCCAGAACCAGTGGGAAAGTCACCCACCTGAGAGACTGGGGCCTTGCACTCCCCAGCACAGGGATGTGGGCATGGAGCCCTCTCCAGAACCAGTAGGCAAATCACCCACCTGAAAGACTGTGGCCTTGCACTCCTGAGGACAGAGCAATGGGCAAGTTGTCCCCTCCAGAACCAGTGGGAAAGTCACCCACTCCAGAGACTGTGGCCTTGCACTCCCCAGGACAGAGCAATGGGGAGTGTCCTTTTGGGTACATGTGTACATATCTGTTTAATTGACAAATCAAATTAGTTATTTGGTGTTGATCTGTTTACAATCACTTTTGTCCATTTCTGTTGTCCTTGCATTATTCTGCCATTTTTCTGGGACAAATAGTTTTTCGTGTACAGCTGGGTGTGTGTAGTGTGTGTCTAGTGTGTGTCATGCGTGTGTGTGTGTCACTCTCATTTTCCTCCCTCCTTCCCTTGTGTGCTAGGCAGCTGTACTCACCGTCATCATCTTCGTCAGCGTTGGCGTTCCAGGTGGAGCAGTACGTAGAAGATCATCCTAAAGACTTGCAGTTCGGGTTCCGTGGCGGCGTTGTTCTTCCCTGTGTCTCCGATGGTGAGTCCTTTCTCTTCAGTGATACGTTTCCACCAGGGTTTTGATGGTGTTGGAACCACCCCAGAAAAGGTGGAGGAGTTATTTGTCTTAATATGGTGGGTGGTACATTGTCTTTCGCCTGGCTGTTGGTGGCTACTGCCGTGGTGAGTGTTGTTTCTGCCAAGGCGTTGGCGTCTATGGGAGTTGTCACCGTTATGGTCATAATTTGGCATTACTTACTGTCAGCCTGTTGGCAGTATTACCTCCACTTTATCACTCACCACGAGGGTCATAATGAGGGCCTTAGTCCCACTAACCTTTTCTACACTTTGCACCTGACAAAGACAAAAACTTGAAATAAACAGAAAACACCCAAAGTACCTTTAGTGTCATATTGCGTGCACATGTGCTTGGAGTTTTGCAAAGCTGCAAATGGCACTTTCCTGATGCACGAATAGTACCTTACCTACTACCACAAATTCCTAGAGTCAGACACATATATTTTCTGTTACATAGTTCAGTACCTTAAGGTATTACTTATTTCTAGATGTCCCTGGAGTCAGACTCAAGTCTTTTCTGTGGCAGCCTGCAGTAGTTCAGCCTTGCCAGCAGTCCCTTGAGTTCAAGAGAAGTGCTTTATTTAGCTGGCTGTAGTACCTTAAATTTTATGTGAGATGCCTTGATTCAGAGACAATGACTTGCTTTAGCAGACTGCCATACTGTAGGCCATTATTAGAGGTCACAAAATGTCCATAAATGCGTCTTTGACTTCTGCTCTTCTGAACAGAGCAGGTGCCTTTAAATGTTCCATCTTGTTAAAAGTGGTAGGAAACAATGGCAGAAAACAAAATAGTGCTCATGTTTTGAGTAGGTTAGATTGTCTAGATTTTAGCAAGGCTGTGTTTTTGGCATAAATCACGCATAATCACTTTTGCAAGTGTAAAAATATGTGTTTATTTTTATGTCACAACTTAAAATACTACTGCTGGGTTATGATGAGTATAATCAAGAATGCAACTCATATGTCCTGGAACAACACACCCTAGCATTGGTAGTCATTACAGACACTTGTTGGAGATCTTACCTACATTCTGCAATTGAAGAAACTCATCAGCTGTTTTGCTGGTACAAGGTGCTTACTGTCACAACCTTGGAGCTTTGATTTATGGAGATTAAGGGCAATCCCTTCTTCTCACCCATAGGAGCCCACCTAACCCCCTGGTAAAATGTCAAAGGTGGTAATGAGGACCCACGCCTCAAAGAAAATGGGAGTTAGAAAAGAGGATGGTAGACACACCACTACAGATTGGTTGCTGGAAAATCTGAAATGGATTACCCAGAGCATGGGGCCGAAGATCACAAGTGAGAGCTTATCAAGTCTTCACTTATAAGCAAGAGGTAACACACCAATAGAGGAGACAGGTTATAAGGGGAAGGATAATATATATATACAGAGGATATGCCAATGGTCTTAAACAGTGAAAGCAGTAGATGAGCTGTAACTATCCCCCTGATAACTAGGAGTACTGCACAGGCACTGAGCATAGATGGAATGCCGCTACAGCACTGGGGAGGAAAGTGTCTGGAAGAGGGTTGTCAACAGGCACACAATCAAGAAATGAATGCAAAAGTTGAAACACAAATCAGTAAATCAAAAGATCAAAAGAGGCCAAGGAAACCGAAGAAGGAGGAAACAACAAAGGTAAGGAAGCAAAATAGCCTGATGTGAACTATAATAAATATTGAGAGAGTCATAATTAGTGTTGTTAGAGAGCTTGTGCTTGCAGATCTCTGTTGTTCTTTCTGCCGCTAACACCCACCAAGTGTACATTTTGGGATCCTCCATACTGCGTTTGGGGGTGTATGGCTGACGCTGGGAGTTGCAGTTCTGATGGTGTAATCCCATATTCTTCATCGTCGTGTCATCCATTTTCTCCATTTACCCTGTCTTTGTATTATCTTTATTCCTATCCTATCATGTGACCTGTCACTCAAATACAAAATAGCTAACCATGCATAAGGATTTATAGGACAGTAAAAGTAAAAGTAAATGAGGGATGTTGAGCTGCTTGAGGACCAGGACTAACAATGTTATGGTATGTCATAGCTATTTGTAGAGTGCACCTGGGAGTGTATCCTGGCGCCTATGATGTGGAAGACTTGGCCTGTCCGGAGGCCTATTAGACGGGGTAGGTTTTTTAGTTACTTCCTGAAATCAAAGATAAAGCTGGAAGCTCTGATGTTGTAGGGGAGTTTGTTCCAGGTAAGGTAAGAGAAGTCTCAGCCACTAGCTTTAGGTCGGTGGATGCTGGGACATGGGTGAGAAGAAGGCTAGCCGAGTGGAGATGGCCGGTTGTGGAATCAAATTGGATGTGGCTTTTGAGGTATGCTGGCCTTGGTTTTGTAGTGCTTTGTAGGTGTGTGTGAGAGAAGTTTGAAAAGGGCACATTTGTGACTACGGAGCCAGTGGAGGGCATTGAAGTGTCTGGAGATTTAGGTGTGATATGTAACGCTGCTGTATTCTTTATTTTGGTGGGTTGGGGAATAATGCCGATGTAGAGGGCATTGCTGTAGTTGAGCCTGCTGGTGAGAAGGGCTTGCATGACAGACCTATGGGTGTCCATGCGAGCCATTGGAAGAATTTTCTGAGCAACCTAAGTGTGTGGTAGCAGGTACAGGTGACTGAGTTGATTTGATTGTACATTCAATTCTGTAAAATGTGGTCTGCCACAGGGAAGAAGGAAAGTATGAAGGAGGGAGGATAGGCTGCAGAGGTGTGTAGAACTATTTCTTGATGTTCAACCACCAAACCTGAAGAGAACAGTAAAGGGGGAAATGTAACCTTCTACAAAATTACATATGCTTGACCAACAGCCAATCCACACAACGGCAGACATGAAATACATATGTGAGTTAGTAAATGAATGTTGCTGAGCCTGAACCCACTCTCTGGCCAATATTTACTAAAGTCTCTCCAGAATGCAGCACAGCAACCAAAAATGCTGCACTGCACTGTGTGAGAAGTAGAGGAGAGAGCCATATGTACTGAGAGAAGGCTTTCTCCTCCAATGTCCCTAGCATCAGTGCACACTCAAGCTTCCAACTGCCATGGACAAACAGCAGCATAGTTTTTGTACTGGAAGGACATCCTCACAGTACAAAATACTATCCTTAGACTAACATTAACAGTTTTTTTAACCTTGTGTGTGTGCTGTACAGTGCAGCACACATACAAAGTCGGAGACGAAAGAACAAATAAAAGTATTTCTCCTTCATAGAGCCTATTTGAAATGGGTATTATTTTGTTATGCAAAACCCACTCTACTTTTTAGTAGATCCGGTTTTGCAACAAAAACCATGGGTGATTGCATGGGAATGCCCATGCACCACACATGGAATGCTCCCTTTGTGCTAAGGTCTGCAAAGCAGTGGTATGTGCTACTTTATGGTACTTTCAAGTGAATTTCCAGAGCAAAACAAGGTTTTTGCTGGAAATTAAAGTGGCAAAATATGATTTTGCATCGATGTGTATCACTTATGTGACACACACATGACACAAAATGTTAGTAAATGTACCCTTCTGTGTTCTGCTTGTTTGCACTTTTTATAACGGTATCAAAACCATGAGATCTCCAAGAAAGCTACAGTTCTCTTCAGCAACACCTAGAAACTTAAATGTCCTTGTATCCTTGGAATTCAATGAGACTGCCAGAGTAATGGGCTCTAGTAATAAAATCTACTTTGTAATGGTGAAGGTCTAATGGCCAGAAGCTTACTATTTGAGATTAGTTAGGAATCATCAATGTGTATTTAATGCGGTTTGTTCAATATGTCCCCTGCTAAAATACAACCTAAAAAATCCAGACAAAAGTTAGAGAAAATGTCCAGCACATTCACCAAAATAGTCAGGCCTTTTCACAGTACAAACCCAAGCCCTCTTATCTGCATTTGCCACATTCTAAATAGTTGCTAGGTATGCACTGGTATGGATTGGGGTTTTACAAGCAACATTTTATCACTCTAGAAGAAATTTGTGTACTCTGCCTGAAACATATGTATTTGAATGTTGACAATTGTTGGTTTTATTACATACATCAAATAGGTCCAGGCAACATTTTGGTGGAGGGAAAATGTAAAAGTACATTCTGCTGAACATTTAGAAGCACATCAATTAATATGGTCCCTTTTTATGGGCGAGCGCAAAGCGCTCCGTTCATGATGTAATCTCTCTTTTGGCTTGAAACCACACCCATGTCACGTCAGTCACTTTCATTGGTTCCTGGGCTTGCTCTTTAAAATCTACTTGCTTTCATTTTTTAAAGGCATGCACACGTCATGCCTTTGCTGGTGTTTAGCCCACCTACACAGCACCGGTAAAGTACTGAAACCATTCGAGGCTCGATGTTTTCAGCCTGGGTCTCTGGACTACTTTATCTGTTTATTTTGCCCGCAGCGCGATCGCGCTGGGGTTTACATAGTGCGATCGCACTCCATTTTTACCTTTCAATTTCAGCGCAAACGCACTGCATTTTACTTTTTTTTCTTTTAATTTGTGTCAAGAAAAGTCCGGTTAGGAGTTTACAATGCAAATAGCTCTAACTCGAGCAAGTGCGAGCCCCGTTGCATTGAAAATGCTTGTTGTAAAGGCCAGTCATTCTTTTACACTGAATCATTTAACATATTATGACAAGTAATCATGTTACTTGAGACAAAAAGGCGAGTGACAAAAAGCTTGAAATAATCTCAGACACATTTAATTTTGCTCACTGTGCTACTGCAGATATTGAACAACAATATGCATTTCAATCTTGGGCCTGACGGAAAAGGAACAGTTAGGCATAGAGCTACCTGTTAAGAAAACAGTTTTCTCTTAAGGAAACTGAACTCTGCTTCTATGCTCCTGTATGTGTACAGCTGAAACTACACATGAACATGGGGTGGAGCCATGCACTTGGCCAAGATGGCCAGGCAGCAGTTGGGCTCCGACAACAACGGCCCTAAAATCCTAATTTCCCAGGTCACCTTTTTTAATTAGCGGTCATTGGTTGGTCCCAGATACTCCGGCAGCCTGGTGTGCTCTGGCTCTGTGAAACAACGAAGTAGCATTGTGGCTGCATGGCTGTCACTGTATACTGGGAGGCCCGACTCATGCTTTGGAGGCCAGATGGCGACAGGGGCTGTGGGTGAGCCTGAGGCGTGGGCTATCGAGCCCACCAGGTAACGCTGCCTGTTACTGCCACATGTTGTGTCTGGCTGTGCCCTGTGGCAGTCCTGGGCTGTCGCTACTGGGAATGCTATCTGAATGGAGATCAGTGCATAACCCTGAACCCGCACCTGGAGGCTTACTCACCACACTAGCCTGCTTTTGCCTGCCTGACACTTGGGGCCCATTCCATTTCTCTCATGGGAGCTTCTGCTGATTGTGACAGACTTCCACATGCTCTGAGTGCCTCATTAAAGGAAAGACTGCTTGCACCTCATATTTTGTGATATTTGTGGCAACTTCCAGCGATCGCTGGGCGCCTGCTTCTACCTTCTCCTCTTGGCTGGGGTTTGGGCCTTGGCAGGAGGATCCACACCTCCCCCCCTTTTGGCTGTGTGGATTTTACCTCTTGATGTAGGCTGATGGGCTGCCCCCTAGAGGCCACATACTGCTGTGGTGAAGTGTAGCTTCAACAGTGCCTTTTCTCCATAGTACTCTTTCTCCCCTACTGTAGACTACTCACCTCAAATATCACTTTGGATTGACAAGACCCATGTGGCGCCTGGGCCCCTCACACCAGCAGAGGCTGACCATGACCATATTGCCGCAGCCAGGCCCATTGCAATCTTGCCCACCACAACCTAGCCTAATGAAGCAAGATCCCTGACCTGCATCCCCATAGACATGGGATGTGGGGATGCTAAACAAAGCAAGTTTTCCTTCAAGCATGCTGGGGATGCCGGGAGGCCATGGGTGCACAGTGACTTGGAACATGGAGCAAAAGGGGGCACCAACCAAGACCACTCCTTGGACACTCCTGCCATAATGTTGGAATTCCATGTGAGGTTCCGCTCTATTAATGCCCATTTTGACACTCTAGCATGCACAATTGACAGACTGGGAGAGCGCCATAATGCCGACCTAGATAGTGTAGAGGAACGCATGTCATCCTTGGGAGACAGGGCATCTGTAACCTTTAAGAGACTTGAGAAGGCTGAACGTATACTCAAAACCATCGCTACTAGGAACAAAGATTTAGAGGCCAGGTCATGCCGCAACAGCCTACTGATTCAGGGGATTGCAGAAACTACTGACAATGGTCGAACAGATGTTTTTGTGGAGAGCCTTCTCTCAGACCTCTTTGGCTGACAAAATTTCACCACCACATTTGTGATGGAGCATGCCCATCGCTTATTCGGACTACGAACGCTCCTGGCTCACCACCTCGCTGCATCATTGACGTACACTTGAATTTCTGAGACAGCAACATTACACTATGCCTGGCATGAGATATGGGGATGTTCATTATTAGGGATCCTAGCTCTCCTTTTTTCCTGACTTCACCATGTTGGTGCAGGATGCCCGTCAGAAATTTGCAGATGTTAAGACCAAACTGATGTTGGGCCCGATGTATGTCATGCTCTACATGGTCTGATTGCAGGATGACGTCAATGGCAAAACCTGTGTATTTGACGCCTAAGATGCTTTGACCTTTTGCAAGCAATATGCCAAGAGTGGCCCCCCTCCCTGCAGTGCTACACATGTGCACTCCCCCCCGAATGATGCACACTATGAATAGCTCAGATCTTTTCCCACTGGATTGATGCCCACTTTTGCTCAGCATGCACAGCACACTTCACTACTGCACTATACTTGGCACCATACCTATACTGTTATGCCTGTACCTAATGATAATATCTCTTTTTATATAATTGTGACCTGGTTGAACGTATTCTACTTCACCCTTAACTTGACAATGAGACTCCAATCAGGAGGCGTTACCAACCCCTGTGATGTACGCCAAATAATAGATAGTGGAGTTTTTTTTTTTTTTACTGATATCCTTGTGTTCTGGGATTCACTGGGTGGTTTCTTACCTAGCCTGAGTGTGGGTTGGTAAGGTGCGGTTGATTGGGTCTCATGGAAGGGGACCACACTTTGGAAAAAAATAGATTGTATGTGTTTACATGATCACTTTTGTAGGTAATTCATGAAACACAGTGCACAGTGGTTGAAATACCTTTCCTATCCTGAAACATTAGGGGCCTCAATAATCCATGTAAAGGCCAATTGGTCCTTCAGTACCCCATGTGCCACAGAATAAGAATCACCTTCTCCCTGGAGACACATCTCCCCTCCAATAACATACACTAATTTGCCTCTCCGTGAGGCCTACTCCATTATTTTCACAATTATAGTACGTATTCACGTGGCGTATGCACTTCAATTCACAAATCTGTTCCATTCCACCCCACCACTCACTTCACTGACAGCAAGAGTAGATATGTTGCAGATATGTTGCAGTAGTAGGCACTATGGTGGGCCAAGCCATCCTGCTACTAAACGTATATGCCTCAGACTTTATTCACACTTTGCATCACTATTGGAACATATTGAG
Organism: Pleurodeles waltl; assembly: GCF_031143425.1. Lineage (NCBI taxonomy): Eukaryota > Metazoa > Chordata > Amphibia > Caudata > Salamandridae > Pleurodeles > Pleurodeles waltl. Next base: position 246,821,563 of record NC_090448.1, on the reverse strand, counting down.
GCAGAACACATCATATTAGGTGGGGACTTCAATATCCTGATGGATCCCCTCTTCTACATTCCCCAGCATTAAACCCCAATCACAGCTGGCCCTGCACTGCCTCTGCGACACCCACATTCTGAGGGACGCCTGGTGCTTGATCCACCATGCCACTCCTGGCTACACGTTTTACTCTGTTCCTCATGACACATGGCCTTGCATTGACAACTGTTTTTTATCATCCACAGCTGCACCATGGCTGCGATTGGTCACCCACGTACGCATTCTGATCTCTTCCCTGTCCAAATGTTGATTATTATCCCATATGGGGGAGAGTTGAGCAGCACTAGCGCTTCCCACTTAACACTCTTCTGGGCGAGGTATTCAGAACAGAGCTGCGCATTGCTATAGCTGAATAATTTGAACTGAACAAAGGCTCGGTCACAACACACTCAACCCTCTGGGGAGCTTTTAAAGCATACATTAGGGGTATAATAATCTCTAGACACGCAGAACTACTAGGCAATAAATGCAATAGCTTGGCCCATGTTCAAAGTGACCTGGTTGACATAGGTAGCATGGAGTCACAGTGATGCCATGGTCCCCAGTTGGCTAGACGAGTTTTGTGAGCTGGATGATCAGGAAGTCACCTTCCTAGGCAAATACGCCAGAGCCAGAAGCAACAGGGAGGGAGATCAGTCTGGCCACACCTTGGTGCGATTGCTCAGACCCCCATAGTGCTGCTTCATACATTCCTGAGTTACAACAACAAGATGGGACCAGGGTTACAGATAACGCTGACATCTTTAAGGAACTGCTTAATTTTACTCACAGCTTTGTACTGTCGCGCCACTGGTAAAGACACAGCAAGGGCAGAGTACCTAGACAAAATCGCCATGGTCTGGACCACAACTGCACAACAGCAGTTCCCCAGCCTCCCAATTTTGAGTGACAAGCCATTGATTCCCCAGGCCTGGACAGGCTCACAGGGGATTTTCATAAGGCTTATAAAAAGCTGCTGGTTCCCCATCTACTAGAGATATATGCTGAATCACTCAAGGTGGGATCTTTACCCCCAACACTGTGGGAGGCTGACATCACCCTAGAGATCAAACTCGGTAAAGACCCTCTGTACTGTACTTCCTATAGGCCATTATCATTACTTAATTTCGACAGTAAAATATTGGCCAGAATACTGGCAATCAGGCTGTCACTCCTATTAGATCAAATCATATGCCCTTTGCAGTCTGGTTCCGTTCCACACAGCTCTACCTCTCTCAACCTGTGCACATTTTTTTCAGTGTTAAATAGGATTTCCCCTACAGTACCAGCTGCTGTCACTCTACTAGATGCTGAAAAGGCATGTGACTCGCTGGAATGGCCCTTCATCCGCGTGGTTTAACCAAACGTGGGTTCCCCCTCAAGTTCATCATACTAGTTATGTTAATATACTCCTGCCCAACTGCTCGTATATGAGCAAATGGCTCCCTCACTGAAGCTTTTGCTATCACCTGGGGAACTAGACAGGGATGCCCCTTATCCCCACTCCTGTTTATAATAGCCATGGATCCCCTGGTTTGGTATCTCCAGGAGAAATACCTACACCATGGGCTGCAATTCAAGCTGGGCCCAATATTTTGTCCCTATATATGGAAGACAGCTTACTATTTCTCCACCATCTGCATTAGAACCTAAAATCCATTGTTCATGAAATTATCCGCTTTGACATTTTTTCCGGTATCACAATTAACTGGACCAAAGTCAAGCTCTTCCTGCTTACCAATATCATCAAGCAGGTCCCTTATGACTTCCCCCTGAAATGGTGTGACGGCCCCATTTGTTGTCTTAATTTCTTGCTACACCAGGGCAAGGACCAGACACGCCGCCTTAATTACGGCCCTGCAATTGACAAATTGATGAAACAGGTGGAGGGGTGGATTTAGCTGCCCCTGTTGATTGCTGGCAAGGTTGCCATGATTAAAATGGGAGTACTTCCACACTTCCTTTATCTCTTCCTGAATTTTCCTATTTCCCTTACCAATGCATGTTCTGCCACACTGCAAACTATATTCTTGCTGCTGACCTGGGTGGGCCATAGGCCTCAAATAAGCTGGGACACTCTGGTACTTCTCTATAAAAGGGGTGGGCTTGGGGTACCATATTTTCAACTTTATTACCTGGCTGCCCAATGTCAGTTTGCGTACAATTGGTACCACTTTACTGCCCAACTCCCCTATGCCATTTCTGAAGGTGACCAGGCAGCTCCGGCTCCACTTCTGTCCATCCTTCCCATGGTCATCCACTGGATTCTTCTGACATTCTGACACTCTCATTTCACATTTTTTGGGGGAACTCCTCTATTACCCCACAGTCACAATGGCAAATAACCAATTGATTTCCTCCTAGCTGAGAGGTTGATTCAGCTAACATTTTCACGTCTTGCTTTACATACATTCGGGGTCTTGCTCCCGGACGGGCATGTATTTTCTCATGCCGATGATGTACGCTTTGCCCACGTCACTCTGATGGACCACTTTGCCCTCCATCATGTCCACAGCACTCTCTATACACATATAACTTCACACACTCTTGCTCCAGAAGAATTCACCCCCCTGCCCTTGATTGTAACGGCTTCTGATGGTGTACACCTAATGTCCAAACTATATCATACATGTGTGACTCTTTTTCCAACCCATGATGCTAAACTCAACGACACCTGGAAACACGAAGTGGGCCGACCCATCTCTGATAAAATCTGGTGTTCTTGGTGCAACCAAACCAAGCTGACATCACCTAACAACAGACATAAGCTTCTCCATTACAAATTTTTGTGGCGCACTTAAACCACACCCAGTGCCATAGCAAAGAAAGATCCTTTGAGATCCTCCAATTGTCCAAAAGACCATTCGGCAGACACAAACTTTGCGTATCTGACATGGTTCTGTGTTGCGGTGGGTGGTTATTGGAACTCAATTTTTAACACAACTTTCCTTATTGATTGAGACTGTCTTGGAGCCAGACCCGCTACTCGCAACTCGTATGTTGAGAATGTACTACACGGAGTCCATAGATTCACAGCTATGACTTTGCTGTTAGCGAAACGGGAGATTGCCATACACGGGGGCAGCCGCCATCACCCTTCTACCTCCGACTGGTTAAAAAGCACTCATTGCAACACCACTAGCGAAATTTATGCCACGTTCCAACCCCACCACGTCCAGACCGAAAGACATTTAGCAACCACTTTGTGATTACTGACCACTGCAAGGACACCAGTATTCAGATTGATTGCATCCCTTCCCCTGTCTCAGCTCTTTCCCTTTCCTCTTTCCTGCATATGCTATACAGGATGTATGCAACTGCTGGCTCCTCCTCAACTTATTAGTACTCAATGTATCCAGTTATAATTTCTTTTTGCTGCTGTAAGACCCGTCTGACAATGATATTGTGTAATGTTATATTGATGTTCAATTTGCCCTCCTTCTGTGAACTGTCTTTCCATGACTATTTGGCTTTTGTTTTTGTTTTTTGTATTTCCTAAAACTTACAAATAAAGTTAAAAAAAGAAACTACATATGACCTCCTGGACGACTCTAGTGTCATCACTGACAGCTCATATCTGACACATTGGTGCTGACACAAGTTCTATTTGTAACTACAGATATGAGTCCCAGGCAAATCAATAGATCTACTCAAGGGATCAATGCTGTGTTTGTTGCTCTAAGATAAAAGAGGAAGACTTGTGATCGAAATTACAACTTACAGATAAGTACTGTAAGTATTAAAAGAAAGAATTTTAATGTGCAATTTAAGTATGTACATCACTGCAAGTATCCAGCTGACGAAGAGACAGCACTTTGCTTCTACCTGTATGAGTCCCACCTTTGGCTCATCTAGTTCCATATTTGCAAATCTCTCCACTGTCTGCTGTGTTTTTGAGGATGTCATCTTCAGCAAAAGACACCTGCCTTTGTTGTTTTTTCCTCATCTCGGTTCCCTTTGGTTCTACTCACCTTATTATTCCTGTGACTTACTGGTATCCTTTGATGGACCTTTTCCTAGGTTTTCCCCTTACTTGTGCTTCACTTCACTTTCCTTCTTACTGGTGCCCTTGTACTTAAGCTCTTGGGTAGGACTCCTGGTACACTTAGAGGCTAGTAACAGTCATTTCCTGCTTGCGCGCTGCACTTGCAGAAGTCCAGATGCTATCCTGTAATTTTTGAAAAGATGTATTCAGAGAAGTTGCATGCTTTCACAGGAGGCTGGCAGTGATAGGTGAAGTTTGGTGAAACTTTGGTAACATATCTGTGTGTTCTTTATCTGCTAACACTATAGCATCATTTGGCATTACTTTAACAAGTAGGCCAAGACTTTATCTTTGAGGTATATTTCCATCAGAAAGAGAACTTCAAGATCAGCAACGCCACCGAAATAAGAAAATAGACATTTTTGTTGGTTTTAGAGACAAGTAGACAATTATCAGTGAAAGACATTAAGATACAGAGCTTATAAATAATGGAGTTTTCTCATTTCAAAATGAATTGTTAGTACAAAGAAAGTCACCAGATTTAGGGGGTCATTCTGACCCTGGCGGTAAAATCCGCCAGGGCCAACGACCGCGGGAGCACCGCCAACAGGCTGGCGGTGCTCCCATGGGCATTCTGACCGCGGCGGTGTACCGCCGGTTTCCCGCTGCCCTGGGGAATCCTCCATGGCGGCGCAGCTTGCTGCGCCGCCATGGGGATTCCGACCCCCATACCGCCATTCTGTTCCTGGCGGTTTTGGCCGCCAGGAACAGAATGGCGGTATGGGGTGTCATGGGGCCCCCGTAACAGGGCCCCACAAAGATTTTCAGTGTCTGCCATGCAGACACTGAAAATCGCGACGGGTGCAACTGCACCCGTCGCACCCCTTCCACTCCGCCGGCTACATTCGGAGCCGGCATCCTCATGGAAGGGTGTTTCCCGCTGGGCTGGCGGGCGGCCTTCTGGCGGTCGCCCGCCAGCCCAGCGGGAAACCCAGAATTACCGCGGCGGTCTTTTGACCGCGCAGCGGTATTCTGCCGGCGGGACTTTGGCGGGCGGCCTCCGCCACCCGTCAGAGTCAGAATGACCCCCTTAGACAAGGTCTAAAGAGATTCATAAAAACACTGATTCCAAGGTGCATTTGCTGCTCTATAAAGTCATGACCTTAAACTTGTTGAGTGATTGTAGACGTATTCCATTTTCATAGTGATAGTGCCTATTGTGTCTGATGGTAGTAAAATGCACATGCCTTACTCAGCTTACTTTTTAAAGCACGCCTTTGAAGTGCTAAACTTATGCTGGTGTGTATCACGCTTTTTCCTTGCCTGCAAATTGGTGACCTGACTTCTGTTGCTCCCTTGCCAGGACTTTGCTGACCCAACACCACATCTGGGTTAGGACTACGTACCCCGGACTTCCAGGTGGCAAGGCTGGGCTGACAGTTGACATGCAATATATATGCCCTGGGGACCCCGCTGCATGGGTGTGTATTGCTCTTTTTCTCTGCTCAAAAAATAGTGACCTGACTTCTGTCGCCCCCTTTCCAGAACTTTGCTGAACCAACACTGTGTCTGGGGCTTTGACTACGTCCCCCAGACTTCGAGCCCTCAAGGTGGGGCAGGTAATTGACGCGTGCAATAGGAGCCGGGTGTGTCCGGGCCTGTGCTCGGAAAAGACTGGGCCAACAGCAGGGCCGTCTGCGTTCGTCCACAACCATGAGAGGCCGGGCTGGGCCACCCCTCTTGGCCCTCAAACACAAAGTTTTTTTCTGGAGTGCATGGACAGAGTCTACTGATCACCATGTGTAAGAGAACATCTATAGCTCTCACTGTACCTTGTGTGGCCAAAAAAGATTGACTTTTAGCAGGCACATTCACAAGCTTTTTGAACAATGCTATGGGGGTAATTAATATATAAATCAAAAAAGTGAAGGAGAGATTGAGAGCCACAAAGACATTCTTGAAACTGACCACAGCAAAGAGTTCTACCCCCACTCACCCCTTACCCATTCATGTGAGTGCAGAGAATATGAAGGGGCACCTATGTGGAGAGATGCCTACTGAGGTTGAGAGATACCAGACAACTAGCAGTGCTAGGGGGAAGAAGGGCCCTTGTGTTTATGAGTGACCCATGGAATTAGCACAGGAGAGTGATTCTCAGAGGGGCAGAGATCCAATGGGGTTACCACCAACAAAAAGGCAGAAGTGCATGAAACAGCCCAAACATGGAATTTGGAAATCTGCAGTAGCTACTAGATGGCTAAATAAGGTAGGAGAGGTGCTGGAGAAGGTGCCTTATTTAGCAGGTCAAAGCGAGGGGCCGTCCCTGCAACATGATTAAAAGCCCCTAGGGGGTGAGGGTATTAGCTCTCTGCTTGATTTAAAAAGTGTGGAATTTTCTTTTTTCTAACCTGATTAGCCCAGTAGTTGTGGCTCTAACTAGCATTTACTCAGCTCTGAGAGATATTAAAGGGCAACTCACAGACCTAACAGCTACATATAGGCCAAAGTCTACAGGGGAAAAGTTCCATGCTCATTGCACTAAGATACAGACCACCAACTACAGAGACTGTCAAAGAGCCGCGACTTCCACCACTGCCAAAAGTAAACCTATTACATCATGATCAATTGTGCAGCCTGTGCTCCAATTACCGTTCGAGGGGGTACGCCTGGTGATCATCTTAAAAAATGTACCAACCCTGTGGCACAGTCAAACGGAAAGCCAAACCCAATAAAAAAACAAGGATATACATTGGTTAGGTGCATCTCTGGGATACTTGAATAGTAACTGTGCATCATAGAACATTATTTTAGTGCTGAGAGTCTTGTGGTTGAGCAATGCAGTGCAAAGGGTGATTGCACTGTCATCAATCTTTCAAGTGCACAACTGGTGGCCACTATACTGGAAGGGTTGGCCAGAAGGCCAAAATGCAGTTGCTCCATTAAAGCAGTGTCATCAAGCTTTTTCTACAAGCCCAGTTTTTCGGCACCGCCCGGTTCTGATCTTGTGGGTACAACACTGGGAAGACTCCAGATGATGACTTTTGTTATAGCTACTCATAATCACTTTTCAACCTTGGCTGATGTTGACTGACTGGGGAACATTGGCCCTAGAGCTACGACTGAATGTAGACAGGAGTTGATTGATGAACACATATCCCCCCTGGACCGATTGGTTAAACAGTGGAGGTTACCATTCAGCTACGACTTTGAATGGTGCTGAAGGCCTGCGGGTGACGAACAGGTTGGCCTATGTGGGGCAGGCAACAATTCTACTGAGGTCTCTGCTTGCTCTACCTTCCCAATATGGACATCCTCATCCAATCCTCCACATGGGTAACCTATTTTACAAAGGCATTTGAAACCCCACCCCAGGAAATGCCAGGGTAAGCAAGGCAAAGACATCATCTCAGCCTCAGAGAAGGGTGAGTCATGGAAAGTAACTCTAGATGAGGTACACTGTGCTGTGGCTAGATTCCCTAACAACAAACTGCCAATAGATCTCTTTAAGAGCAATATGGATATATGGGCTCCAATTTTGATCAATATCCTAAATAGCACATTGGTCTGCGGTCCCCCGACTATTTATAATAGTGCCAAGTTATAAAAAAGTGGATAGAGGGGACCCTAAATGCTACTGTCGGATCTCAGTCATTGATTCCACTGCAGAAGTGAAGGCAGGATGTTGCTAGATCATCTAGAGATCTGAGCAACTGAGGAGGGCATCTTATCTCCTGTGCAAGATAGATTTAGGCAAGTCCTAGGCACTATAGACCTTTACCTTATGTTTAATATGTGCGTACGTGTCAAGGGCAAGTTAAAACTCTAGCCAAAGCTGCTGACTTTAGGAGTGCAGGCAAGGATAGTGCATATCCTTTTTCAACTGCATGAGGATGTTATCGGGTGTGTTAGGTATGGACCAAACGATGAATGCACTCCCTCCTTTAACATCGGTAAGGGAGTGCGGCAAGGCTATGTACTCGCACTGTTTCTGATCAGCCTATACATCAATGACTTGGAGGAGCACCTGTTAGAGATAGTGGCTGATCCCCGAAGGGTAGGGCCAAGAGGTCCAACCCTACTTATGTATGCAGATGATTGTATACTTATGTCTAGAACGGATATTGGACTGCAGAGGTCACTGAATGGGTATGTGGAGTTTATGGACTCATTGGAGCTGTAAACAAATAAGTCAAAATCATCACTGGTTTGTGACATACCTAAAAGTATGGCAAGAACAATTCAGTTACAAAACACCAAATTACATATGGTAAATGCTTCCACGTATTTAGGGTTACCATTTGACAATATATGCCATTGGAATCATCTTTTTAAAGTTAGACGCACCCAATTTGTGCAACACATTGCACCTATTTTTAGGTTTATTAAGAAATTGGGGTCATCACCTTTGCGAGCCATTTTCAATGCTGGTGATGACCAATGATATAGAAACTTGTTTATTTCTCATTCCTGGTGTACAGATTTTTTACGTGATAAGTTTCTTCTTCTGGTTTCTTATCCAGCATCTGCCCACTGTGACAGTGAACTTGTACCCTGCCCTTGCGACTAAAATTCGGTCCAGTTACAGTAACACTTTTTTTTCTTCAGTGGCCTTTACAGTGCACCCAGAAAATCCATACTTAGGCCATTGCTCAAGATCCTAAACATCACACAATGTAGGCCAACACTGCTGAATTTTCAATTGCTGCTAACTGTATTAATATGTTGCTTAGTCTATAGATATATTGTTGCTTGTGTTAAGCTTCAGAGAATTGTGGGGAAATGATATATTTGATGAGTGTATCATTTAATGGCTTTTTACTGCAACTGGTCCAGATTGACAGATCAATGTATTTTTCTATATTACTTTATATAAATAATGAGTTATTAACTAACTGGAAACAGTGCTGTTATTGATTTATCTTAATGAGATTTTATTGTGATTTTATGTAACTTCAGATGTACATAAACATGAAAGAGTTTATCAAAATGCTGTCATCTGCAATATTCAATGGCCTGGCCTCGAAATTTGTTGTTTATATTCCCATGCTCTTTTTGAATATTCATTATGAAAATTGTTAGAAATGGGGTCTTTGGTTGGCAGTCAGGCAAGGACCCTCACTCTAGTCAGGGTAAGCGAGAAAGACACCCGGTTAACCCTGCTCACCCCCTTGATAGCTTGGCATGAGAAGAAAGGCTTAACTCAGAGAAAATGTGTGAAATATTTGTACCAACACACAGAGAAATACAGTGAAAACACTTGTAAATGGCTCAGCACCAGGTTAGAATAATAGCCAATATTTGTCTAAACACAACAAGACCAAAATAACAAATCTCCAACATACTCAAGCACAGTTTTGAATTTTTAAAGATTAAACTTCAATATAGCGCTTGGAAACACAAATGCTTCAAATTGGTGATATCATGGCATTATTGTGAACAATCCGACGCTAATGGCACTGGTCACAGAGTCACACAGACCCCCCCAGGTACAGTACCTTGTGAAAATGAGGAAAAAAGCAGGTGCACGGAGTTGGGGATCGTGGCGTCGCTGGATCCGATGCGGCATCGGTTCCGGTGCTGCAGAGCAGAGGAGTGGACACTTCACGGAGAGGTGTTGGTTCCTTGCTGTGGAGCAGCAGAGTTGAGGCAGCGTCGGTGCAAAGCACTGGATCTGCTCACTTCCGGTGGGGTCAATATCCAGCAGTCACAGCGTGGTGCGGCAAAGTCAGGTGTCACAGACATCAAGGACACAGCACTTCAGGGACTCATGAAGTCGCGGACTTCAGCGGGGCTGCTGCGGCATTGGGCCTGTGGGGTCATCGCACTCCAGCGAGGACCATGGCTTCAGGTGCAGGCAGCATCGCAGAATCCAGCAGCGGCGTCAGTCCGGGGTCGTCTGAAATCAGTGCACTTGGTTCCTCTTGGTTTTTCACCCGCTTCTACTTTCAAGGGCCTGTGGACTGGATTAGGCACCACTTGGCAGGGCAGGAGTCTCAGCAGAGAGTCCAGGTGCTGGCAGAGGATGTCTTTGATGGCCCTGAGACTTCAGAACAGATGGCAAGCTCAGTCCAAGCCCTTGGAGATTCTTCTCAAGCATGAATATACCACAAAGTTCAGTCTTTGTCCCCTTTCACAGGCAGAAGCAGCAACTGCAGGATAGTCCAACAAAGCACAGCCAAAGGCAGAAGCAGCACTTCTCAGCTCTTCAGATCTTCTCCTTGGCAGAGGTTTCTCTTGGTTCCAGAAGTGAATCTTGAAAAAAATCTAAAGTCTGGGGTGTTGGGTCCAATATTTATCCCCCTTTCTGCCTTTAAAGTTGCCCAACTTCAAAGAAAAGTCTCTGTTGTTTATAGGATCCTGCCTTGCCCAGGCCAGGTGCCAGACACACACTAGGGGGTTGGAGACTGCATTGTGTGAGAGCAGACACAGCCCGTTCAGGTGTAAGTGACACCTCCTCCCTCCACTCTAGCCCAGGTGGCTCATCAGGATATCCAGGCTACACCCCAGCTCCCTTTGTGTCACTGTCTAAAGGAGATTCACACAAACAGCCAAACTGTCAGTCTGACCCAGTCTGACCCCGACAGGGAATCCACAAACAGGCAGAGTCACAGAATGATTAAAGCAAGAAAATGCCTACTTTATAAAAGTGGCAATTTCAAACTAACAATCTAAAAATCACCTTCACTTAAAAGATGTATTTTTAATTTGTGAGTCCGGAGGCCCCAAACTCCAGATCTCTATCTGCTCTCAAAGAGAAACTGAACTTTAAGAATATTTAAAGGCAACCCCCATGTTAAATACCGAATTTGGCAGTATTACACTGTTAGGACATCAGTACATGTCCCACCTTTAACATACACTGAACCCTGCCCACGGGGCTACCTAGGGCCTACCTTACGGGTGCCTTACATGTGTAAAAAAGGAAAGTTTAGGTCTGTCAAGTGTGTACACTTCCCAAGTCGAATTGGCAGTTTAAAACCTCTCACACAAACACCGGAGTGACAGGTCTGAGCCATGTGTACAGAGCTACTCATGTGGGTGGCACAACCTGTGCTGCAGGCCCACTAGTAGTGTTTGATTTACAGGCCCTGGGCACCTCCAGGGCACTCTACTATGGACTTACCAGTAAATAAAATATGCCAATCATGGATAAACCAATCACCAATACAATTTACACAGAGAGCATATGCACTTTAGCACGGGTTAGCAGTGGTAAGTGCCCAGAGTCCTCAAGCAAACAAACCAGCTCCGAAAGAATAGAAGGAAGGAGGCAAAAAGTACTTGCACTTTCAGATTTTATGCTTACATAACAGAATAACTTTTTTATACTACTGCTACTAATTATGCTGTAATTTACCAGTTCAAGATTGAGAATTCAGGATCTCAGAAACTTAATTTGGCTTCTTCTGAGTTGACATTGGAGTACCAAACATTTCAGCCACTGGGTGTTGTCATAGCTTGTGCTGACCCCTCAGTGATGGCACACTGGATAATGTAAATCATTAATATGGTGATGACAAGGAAAATAGAAGAAACTATGGGGGTCATTCTGACCCCGGCGGTCATGGACCGCCGGGGCCAGGGTTGGAGGGAGCACCGCCAACAGGCTGGCGGTGCTCCACAGGGTATTCTGACCGCGGCGGTTCAGCCGGTTTTCCGCTGCCCTGGGATTCTGACACCCCATACCGCCATCCTGTTCCTGGCGGTTCGCCCGCCAGGAACAGGATGGCAGTATGGGGTGTCGTGGGGCCCCTGGGGGCCCCTGCAGTGCCCATGCCAATGGCATGGGCACTGCAGGGGCCCCCGTAAGAGGGCCCCACTTTGTATTTCAGTGTCTGCGTTGCAGACACTGAAATACGCGACGGGTGCCACTGCACCCGTCGCACCTTCCCACTCCGCCGGCTCAATTCTGAGCCGGCGTCCACGTGGGAAGGATGATTTCCACTGGGCTGGCGGGCGGCCTTTTGGCGGTCGCCCGCCAGCCCAGTGCAAATCCCAAAATACCCTCAGCGGTCTTTCGACCGCGGAGCGGTATTTTGGAGGGGGGAACTCTGGCGGCCGGCCTCCGCCGCCCGCCAGGGTGAGAATCACCCCCTATATCCGAAGAAATGGATGGAAAATTGGTGACTATGGGGTAAAAATGACAATGAAGCATTATAGGGACAGATGTAGCAAATATTTTTGCGATCGCAAAAATGCATTTTAGTATGTATCAAGTCCAATTTTCAATTTGGAGACTTGTTACAGAATCGCAAATTGGAATTGCAACTACATACCGATTCGGTATTACAAAGGGGTGTGTCAAGGGCTCCCTTCCTAATACTGAATCGCAGAGGTATGTATGAATGTTTTGTGACACAAATGCGGTCACAAAACATGTGCATTTTACCACCCATTGGAAGTAGGTAGTAACCTATTCGCATGCAAACACATTTTTTAAGAGCAGCCAGTGGTCCGTGGGAAAACTTTTAATTTTTCTTTTTTAAACAATGCTTTATTGAAAAGCAATCACAGACATGGTAGTCTGCTGAGCCCAGCAGGCCAACATCCCTGGGATTGTTGCCATTCGCAATGGGTCGCAAATTGCAACCTACCTCATGAATATTAATGAGATAGGTCCATTTGCAAGCCCTTGCGAATCGCTATATGAAACTCCTGGAGTTTTATACATTACAATAGCGATTACTTAATTGCGATTCACCAAAAATCGCGATTGTACAGAATTATACATCTGGCCTATAGTCCCCATATAATGGACATGTTTTTATATTTTGAAACAAAAAAATCATTAAACGTTGTCTGGAAAAAATCAGTAGAAATGGCTAGTCATGCTATAGTAGGAAATATAGAATTTACACTGTCTAGACTATTTTTGCTTAGTCGTTCTTTATAGCTAGTAATGGTAAACGATTTTGCTATCTTTTGAGAAAAAAAGCAAACGAAGAAATGTACTGGATGCGAGTAAATACATTATTAAAGGGACTGACCGAAGAGTCTAAGCCATATTAGGTCCTGTTGAACTTTGATTTCACTTTAATGTTATGCGCAGACATCTGTCTGGATCCATATATTGATTTTAGCTTGCTTAGTCAATTGTAAATGCAACCACTGCTTAGGTAAGAAACAAGGCATCGTGCATTCCACAGAGAGGGAACTCTGGCGCCTAACAGACTGATTCTTGGACAAAGAGAATAACATGGGGAAGCGCATTTTTAGCTGAGTTGGAGATATTATGTGTCCTGCTGAGTTTTATACCAAGAACGTGCATTCAACAAAGACGTACAAATGTTAGTCCTTATCATCAACAAGGAAATCCTCAATGCAAGGCAACCATTACAAAGGAACTGTGCTGTATTTAATAGACAGATTGAACAAGTCTGTCTTACCGACCTTATTGGGAAGCACTTTAATTATTTTGACTTCGGGGAACAGAGCTGTGCCAAAGGTACAATGAATTGACCGCCAGTGATCGAACAGTGGAGTACTCTGCTTACAAATGAGCCTAATAATTCAAAGGCAAGTAGTGAAGTATTTTATTCTGACTGCCTTGATGAGGTTGGAATGGATATGTTCCCAGAATAGTGTTACCTATTTATAAGAGCGCACTGCTAAATGTTACCCACAGCAAGGCAAACTACTACAGTTTTGCACCATGTTTAAGAATTGGAACCCATCATGTGCATAATGCTTATACAGGGAGTGCAGAATTATTAGGCAAGTTGTATTTTTGAGGATTAATTTTATTATTGAACAACAACCATGTTCTCAATGAACCCAAAAAACTCATTAATATCAAAACTGAATATTTTTGGAAGTAGTTTTTAGTTTGTTTTTAGTTTTAGCTATGTTAGGGGGATATCTGTGTGTGCAGGTGACTATCACTGTGCATAATTATTAGGCAACTTAACAAAAAAAAAAATATACCCATTTCAATTATTTATCATTACCAGTGAAACCAATATAACATCTCAACATTCACAAATATACATTTCTGACATTCAAAAACAAAACAAAAACAAATCAGTGACCAATATAGCCACCTATCTTTGCAAGGACACTCAAAAGCCTGCCATCCATGGATTCTGTCAGTGTTTTGATCTGTTCACCATCAACATTGCGTGCAGCAGCAACCACAGCCTCCCAGACACTGTTCAGAGAGGTGTACTGTTTTCCCTCCTTGTAAATCTCACATTTGATGATGGACCACAGGTTCTCAATGGGGTTCAGATCAGGTGAACAAGGAGGCCATGTCATTAGATTTCCTTCTTTTATACCCTTTCTTGCCAGCCACGCTGTGGAGTACTTGGACGCGTGTGATGGAGCATTGTCCTGCATGAAAATCATGTTTTTCTTGAAGGATGCAGACTTCTTCCTGTACCACTGCTTGAAGAAGGTGTCTTCCAAGAACTGGCAGTAGGACTGGGAGTTGAGCTTGACTCCATCCTCAACCCGAAAAGGCCCCAGAAGCTCATCTTTGATGATACCAGCCCAAACCAGTACTCCACCTCCACCTTGCTGGCGTCTGAGTCGGACTGGAGCTCTCTGCCCTTTACCAATTCAGCCACGGGCCCATCCATCTGACCCATCAAGACTCACTCTCATTTCATCAGTCCATAAAACCTTAGAAAAATCAGTCTTGAGATATTTCTTGGCCCAGTCTTGACGTTTCAGCTTGTGTGTCTTGTTCAGTGGTGGTCGTCTTTCAGCCTTTCTTACCTTGCCCATGTCTCTGAGTATTGCACACCTTGTGCTTTTGGGCGCTCCAGTGATGTTGCAGCTCTGAAATATGGCCAAACTGGTGGCAAGTGGCATCGTGGCAGCTGCACGCTTGACTTTTCTCAGTTCATGGGCAGTTATTTTGCGCCTTGGTTTTTCCACACGCTTCTTGCGACCCTGTTGACTATTTTGAATGAAACGCTTGATTGTTCGATGATCACGCTTCAGAAGCTTTGCAATTTTAAGAGTGCTGCATCCCTCTGCAAGATATCTCACTATTTTTGACTTTTCTGAGCCTGTCAAGTCCTTCTTTTGACCCATTTTGCCAAAGGAAAGGAAGTTGCCTAATAATTATGCACACCTGATATAGGGTGTTGATGTCATTAGACCACACCCCTTCTCATTACAGAGATGCACATCACCTAATATGCTTAATTGGTAGTAGGCTTTCGAGCCTATACAGCTTGGAGTAAGACAACATGCATAAAGAGGATGATGTGGTCAAAATACTCATTTGCCTAATAATTCTGCACTCCCTGTATTGTTCATAATGTCAGTCTTCATAAAAGGCAGTGCGCACCCCTAAGCACAATATAGATTTACGGTAGTGTCTACAAAACTGCCCTGGTCTACGCTACGCCATGAAATCGAGTTATTTACCATTAGTGATGCATTTGCATTACAACATTTTCCCACAAGAGGTTAGAGCCAAACGTTACACTAAGAAGTTAGGAGTCTACATCACATACCTGGATTTCGAAGTAGCACAAACCCCTGATTGTGCACCCACAGAGGTTCTGGGAGAAAATTGAGAGATTCTTACCCAAGTGCCCATGAACTCTCACCACGTACTCCACAATGTCCTGTTGGATTGTTTAATTTACTCTCAGCGGCCACGATTAAAGGATTACGCTGTGAATTGAACTTTTCCTCATGGTTGGTAATAGCAACAAATGAGGGCCTAGATACGATTTCGTGATTTTGCTGAAAGGAGGCAAGCCTTGGGGAAAGATTATGGGGGAAAAATCTATTGGTGGATAAAAAGGACTCGTAAACAACCCAAAATTGGGGAGAAATATGTTAGTGGATCCGTTCTCCTCCAATATTCTCTTGAATCGTTCTGTCTAAAACTAATCAATCAAAAATAATATTGAATGCCCACCTAATACATTCTCAATTGTGCCTGTGCTAGTACGTCTTGGGAGTAGAAAAGTATTTGCTTGTCGAAACAGAGTAAGTTGCCGACACCTGAAAAGTCAGGTGCTGAAATTCCACATAAAATGCAATCTTCAATTCACAATCTCTGAATCATGTTTAAAAATGTATAATGGATTCTGAGTATTCAATAGTATTGTAAAATGCGCACTTTTCAGCTTTATAGCCGATTGTTCAATGTCATTATGATTTTGTAGGAAGTTTTTAACACCTTTATTTATTGCGTATGACACACTAACACCATCAACGGCCTTGAAACTTTTAATTAATATAGATTTTATAAGTGTTACGATAGGTATTGGTCATTTGAAAGTGCTTTTACAGCTGTATCTATTTAATTAACAGTGTTTTAAAATTGTATGTTTGCTTTATGAACACATTTGTCCCTGTAAATTATTTTGACTAATTATTGACAGCATAGTTGCTGCTTAATGGGACTGTGGAATTTGCAGGACAGGGGCTGGAAAGGAGGTTATGGCATCAGACAAAATTTCACCTAGGTTCCAAGGGTACTGATATATTACATTTGCTAAGAAGCATTAGCTTTACAAGTTCCAATTAGCCCTCAGTTCCCTTGCAGCTTAATGGCACGACTGCACAGGTTGAGATGGTGAGAGAAACCATTTCTCAATGGACTTTCTTTAGTGCAAAATCGTCCTGCAAATGGGGTTGCTCAAGGATAATCTGTCACATCACATGTACCTGAAGCTTCTACAGAGTGTTCCAATGGGGCTAGATTAGTAGCTGAGACTTTACAAAGTGTGAATGCACCGTGGATGCACCATGACAGAGGTAAGCAGCTGGCGAGCCATGCCTCACAGTAGCATGTTCTGGGAAGCCTTAGCAGGTAGAATGTCCAATGACTATCCTTGAGAACCTTATAAAGTTCCAGGAGTTGCTTCGGGAAGGAGGCTCTAACTGAGCAGAGTTTATATTGGTACAAACAGAGTGCTCCACCCCGCCAAAGAGAAGAATGAAGGCAAAGTGATGTAGCACATCAGTTTGCCCAATAAAGAAAAACATTTTTCAGTCTCAGCACTCTTTTGTGAGAAGGGTGTGTAACCCAAGACAATTCTTCAAAACCATGGATATCATGGTTATAATTTCAGTATCTACATCCAATAAGGAACTTGCTATACTTGTGGACAATTTATTCACTATGGTGGACAATTTTCTAATCTTGAGATTATTCAAGATTACACCTACAGATGGAATCACCACATCAAAACTTCGGCCACAATTTTATCACCACTACTACCTTGTTTAGTTCTAGTTTCTATTCCCACATAGGATCTTGTCCTTCCAAGAACAGTAGCCACGTTCTTACATATTCAAAAATATGGTCACAATCACTTCTACCCATTTACTTAATGTTAAGGGAAGATTTATATCTATACACACTTAATTTACCTTTGTGTTGCCAATCTAAAAGCAGTAGAGACATAACTCCTACATTTCAGTTTTTCATTTTTTCTTTATCCTACTATGCCTTATATCTCTGCTCCCATCCTGTTTTCCCAAATGCATCTATTGCTCTCTTCCTGTCTTCTGTTAAATCCAAACATTTCTTCTCAACCTCAGTTAAAGAACATGTTAAATTGTTTCTATGAGCATAAGCATTGTCCAGAGTAAAATTAGGTTTAAGGAAAATGCTAATTGTCTCCATTGTCTTAGCATGAGGATGACGATTTAAATACTTGAACAAAGGAAGTTCGGAAAGTACCAAATATGAATAATAATATGGGAATGTTCTTTTCCGCAAAACAGACTTAACAGAAGGCTACATGCAACAACATACATGAGAGAAATATGGTGATAGGTAATTACCTCTGCTGCTGACAAATTACAGTCCTTTGCATCCATAGAGTAAATGTATGCATAAAGCAATTTAAAATAGGCATTCTTAGAATAATCTCTTCTCGATGAATCTACATTCAAAGTTTTATAATCTGATATGTGCAAACTATTATATGTAGGACTTAGGGTCTAAGGGGTAACACTAGGATTAAGCTTGCCTACTGTGGAAAATGTAGGTGAAGTTAATCCTACAAGGAGAACAATTGGTAATACAACAATGGCAAGCAACACCCCTATTAATATATATCTATGTCTATTTGTTGTATTAGTTTCCATGACTTCTCTAGAATCAGACCGTTGAGTACAGATAAGCAACAACAGGATCTTCTCTGTTTCCACTTATGCAAATGATAAAACAAAGTTCAAACAATGTGCAACCAAATTCTTTATAGAGTCCAATGAGAGTGCAAGTTCAGACTTAGTTCAGGTTGCAACTATGGTTTACAGAGGCTCAACTGGGATTTCATTCTTGTTCCCAAAATCACAAATTTCTGCTTCACGTCCTGTATCAATACTTAACACCAGTGGTCCACTCAGAAGAATCAATGGATAAAGTATGAATAAATCAACTTATCCTATAAACACTTCTTTCCAAAACCACCCATAAATCATTAGGGATGGGAATGGATACTCTTTCTAACAACATGGGAGAGGTTGTTCATGTTATTGTCAATTTATATAAATGCTCACTTAAGACACATATTGAATATATCATTTTTTTGTACATTTTGAAAAAAACTCCAAGCATAGGCACTTTATATACATATGTGGCTGCTCCAAAGAAACATGTGAAGGGGTGCTCAAGAAGAAAGTGCCTGTGCAAAAAGTTTTAAAGAAGGAAAAGTAAGTCTATTTCTTAAAACCAAATAACATACTGTGTGTGTATATGAATCTCTCCCTGGTATGCATACATCCTCACCTGGACATACATCCAATGCAAAGACAGCCTAATCACTCATGTACTTGATGAGGGCCGCCTGGCTCATACATATCCTTACAACCCATTAGAAATGTTAGTTTTGGTTTGTACATAGGTTCCAGTGGGCAAACTTGCTCTGGAAAACAGATACGAGGGATCCTGTTATCACTATCTTGTAACAACTGTGGTTTTAAAAAACTTGAATTGTTAAACAACCTCACAGGAGACTCACCCCTTAAAGGAAGCAGGAATTTATCTTTAAAAATGTGAAAGGAGGCCCCCTGTTCATTAGTGCTCTAAAATAAGAAACCATCAAGGCTCCGTCTTAGTAAACGAGCTTTGTGTATTTGAGCTTGAGCTTGAAAGATATGAAAAAACCAGCGCACTGCTGGGAGGCCGAGTTGCTTACCTCCTCAACTCCCACAAAAGTAAACCACAGGCTGATGCCGTCATAGGTCAATGAGAATGGTGCGTCTGAACTTTAAAAACTATCTCTGTGCAAGTGAGCACGCAAAGTGTTTCACAAAAGTGACTTGTCCTTCTCTCGGCTGATTATCTATGTTCTCAGCATTGCAAAATTTTCTTAAAGGGATCCAAATAGTCCCCAAGTTAAATTAACTACAGGAGACCTTGTAGCCCAGTGAGTTCCCCCGGTGCCAAACAAATGGCCTCTGCCCCAATAAGGACACAGTGTTTTAGCAATGTTATATAGGTCCCAATCCACATGCCCCGTAAGTGAAAAATTGTTAAGGAAAACTTAAAAGTATGTGTTTTGCACATTCTAGAGAAACAATGTTGCACATATATAACCTTCACAACATTGTACCCTGTCAGCCCTATGGATTTCCATTCCCGCAGGATTTTTGACACTCAATATTTCTATAAATGACAACATGTATATAATCATCTGACAAACATTGTAAAGATGAAGAAGGGGGCAAAAAAATAATCACATACTTAGACAGACCAGCAACCACTTGGCCCTTACATTAGAACTCTTATGCTGATTTTCAACAATATTTGGCACACTCCTAGTGAAAACTATTAGACAATGCTATACGTATGCAAACACCTCAACATCGTGGCATATCAACCCAATGGGCCTCCATCCCTCAGTGTTTTCAACAACTAATTTTGCACATGACATAGCTCCTCCAAATTATCCAGAAATGCAAGATACCGACTGTATCTTATACAATGAAACAGGGGACCATTTATTCAGGAAGAGGTAAAGTATTCACCTGCTTTACGCTCCTCTTACTTGTTCAGTTTGGCACTAATTACATTTGTTGTATGCAGACAGTAGTAGTAAACCAAAAGTATTTAACCATTATTTAGACTTGCCCCTGCCTAGAAATCTCCTCAAATTCATTCACATATTCTGCTACTGTGTCCAAATGATGTATCCATTTATACCCCCGTAGGTTTAAAGTGTTGGCAAAATTGCCTCTTCTCGGGTTCATACTGACCTTTTCAATCACTAGCCAGCGCATGCTGTCTACAGAGTGATTAAAGGCTATAAATTGCTTCACTAAGGGAGCCCCCTGGACCTTGCACCTAATCCTATCGCAATGGTGGAGGATGCATACCTTTATCTTTTGTTTTGTTTGTCCCACATATAAAAGCCCACAGGAACACTTAATCACATATATGACATCCATACTATTGCAATTAGTGTGTTCCCTTAGTGTGTATGTGTGATTTTATGATTGAAAGTCTTGGTTTCTGTGGTTAGACTGCATACTTTGCAACTCCCACATTTAAAATTTCCTATCACCTGGGGCAAGTTCCATAATGTGTTAATGGAAAACTTTGGTGGTGTTCCCCAGAAAGATCTCACAAAATAATTGTTTATGTTTTTCCTCTCTTAAAGGAGTGCATAGGAAGCTCCTTAGTCCTAATTTCCTAGGACACCATGGTCCAGTAACGATTAATGATCTTATGTATTTCATTACTCTGTGTACAAAAAGTCTTTACACATGTCCTCCTGCACTCTGTCACATCTGTGCGCCGCCTGGGTTTCAGAAGAGTATCCCTTGGACAGAACGAGTCCCCTTTTCTTGCCTTTTTCAAAAGACTATAAGAATATCCTCTCTCAGACAACATCCTAACAGGTCATCAGACTCCCTAAAGTAGTCATGTTGATGGGGATGGCGCGAATATTCGTAGAGGGTATTCTTCTCACTACTTTTCCTAAACAGGGTTGTATACAGATAATCATTATCAACCTTAATGCTTATATCCAAAAAGTCAATCGCATCTGTACTGTGCTGAATGATACATTTTATGTCCTCTGGTCTTCCAATAAGCAACTGATGGAAAATCAGAAGGCTTTCCATCTTTCCTGTCCAGGTCATCAGCACATCATCAATGTACCATCTCCAAAAGGTTATATGTTCATAAAATGGTGTATTTACATTGAAGATATGGTCATTCTCATAATGATCCATATACAGGATGGCTAGGTCCTGTGCAAAAGTCACCCCCATTGCAACTCCTTCGTCTGTAAATAGTAATCACCCTGGAAGTAAACGTTTTTAGTCATTGCGATCTCCAATAGATATATGATGAAATCAGTAGGAATTTGCACCAGTTGTACTCGTCTATTCAAGAGTTCCCTGACCACTTCCAAAGCTGGTTGCTGAGGGATATTAATATAAAGTGATGTAATTTCCATGGTGACCAGAATCTGTTCACTAGGATTGAATGCAAAGTTATCAATCAACTTCATGGTTTCCATCGTATTCCTCAATCAGACCTTAGTGTATTCAACACAAGGTCTTAAGAAACAGCACACATATTTATGTAGATGCTACAAGATGGAGCCACAGCCCAAGACTATTGGCTTACCGGGGAATTTCTTTAGATTTTTATGAATTTTTGGCAGCGTGGTGGGAATCTGTGGTTGCTTTTTATTCAGAAAGCCATGTTCTAATTAAGATAATCTTCTGTCAATCCTACATTAGTCACAATCTTAATCAATTCAATTATTTCTTTAGTGGGATCAGAATTGAGTTTAACATAACTTGTCCCATCCAAAAGTTGTGAGGTCATCTCTGACTTATAGTCAGTGGTGTTCTGGACTACTATAGGACCACCTTTATCCACCGCTTTGATGAGAATATTTCTATTTTGATTAAGTGACATCAACGCTTCTCTTTCCACTTTGGAAATGTAATACTTGACATACTCCTTCTTGGAGAGCATGTTCATAGTGTCCCTAAGGAATATAAGTCAGAACAACGAATACTGGAACCACACATGCATGAACAACGCGGTCGGAGCAACAACTGCGTTGTTACCACAAATGCCTTTACCACGAATGCCTTAACAATGATTTTTCGTTGTAAAGGCATTCCTCGTAAAGGCATGCATGGAATGCATGGAATGACATGCATGGGTTCCAGCATGCGACCCCTCCGCCCCAACCGACCCCCACACCTCTAAAACAATCGTACCCCTAAACCCCGTGCCCCTAAAAACAATTCTACCCCTACCCCACTACCCTAACTTAAACTACCCTCGCCCCTAAAACTGCTGTGACCCTCCAACCACCTGAAAACTAAAAATACTGTGTCCCCCCACCAGGCCTCTAAAACTACCATGATCCCCACCCCTCTAAAACCTAAACTACCCTGACCTCCCACCCCGCTCCTAAAAACTAAAAATACCCTGACCCCCAACTGCCTAAAACTACCCCTAAAAACTAAAAATACCCAGACTCCCTACTCCCACCCCTAAAACTACCATGGCCCCCACCCCTTTAAAACCTAAACTACCCTGACCCCACACCTAAAAACGAATAATACCCGAGCCCCAACCCCACCCCTAAAAACTAAAAATAACCTGACCCCCCACCCTGGCCCTAAAACTACAGTGACCCCCCCAGCCCCCCAAAAACTAAACTACCCTGACCCCCGCCCCTAAAAACTAAAAATACTCCGAGCCCCCACCCTGCCCCTAAAACGGCCCCAGCCCCACTTACCTGACCACGTCCTCCTCTGAAGCTGACTCCCTTCTTCTGTGCCTTAACCACGCAAGTGCGTTGTTCAGCACATGCGTGGTTAAGGCACAGAAGAACAAAGTCATGGTTCACAAAAGCATTGTTCCACTTTCGTTGTTCATGACTTCGTTCTTCTGGAGCCATGGTTCAGGATGTTTCCCATCCCTAAGTACTACCTATTCAAATGCAACTATCTTATGTGACATTAGGTGTTCAGGTGGAGTAAAACTGGTTGGTACGCTTAATCGAGTATTCAAAACACTTTGTTGAAATAGTATCTCAAATGGAAATTCAGAAAAAACTGATGCAGTTCCATTTTAAAATTAAAAGAATTGGGCACTGTAGTTTGTACAAATGACAGGCCTTTTGAGAGTACCTGCCATTCAGCTTGTAACAGTCCATAGCCTGCTAGATTTACAATTGGACTCATAGTAGGAGAAGGCATAAGAGCCCCCGGGTTCACCACCTGTAATATTGTCTGCATGTTTGGATCTGTCCGTGGTTCTCCTGAAGGAAACTTACCTGTTTCCTGTCCCTGTTCTAACCTCTGCCCCATGCTCAACCCCCAAGATGACCCATGTTCCAGGGCTGTCCCCTTTCCCTGTGCAGGGTCCATTGGCCCCCTTCTAAAACAGGTCCTGATGTCATATCCTGGTAATATGGATATGTCCATACAATCTATTCCTGACCAGCTTTTTTTCTAATTTTCTAGTTTGTTAATTTTCTCAGTTAAAATCAGGTCAGTTGTAGAAGTGGTAGGTCCAGCAAAGCCCATCCGAGTCTGTCCTTGTATCATTCTAATCATATATTCCTCATATATGACAGAGTTTCTTTGTCTGACATTTCTTGTCCTTTCTAACACTCAACACAGACTACTGTCAATCCAGTAACAGTGTAGGGGAAAGAAATTGATATATTCAATGTGCTTTTTGTGTGCGTTGATATGTTTAAAATAATATGAACAATCTCTCCCATGTTGTTAGAAAGAGTATCCATTCCCATTCCTAATGGCTTATGGGTGGTTGTGGAAAGAAGTGTTGTTGGGATAAGTTTATTTATTAGTAATTTACCTGTGGATTCTTCACATTTGACCTTTTTTGTTCCATATTATTAGCTTCCCAGGTCCTTCAGGTTACTGTTGGGTCACCCCATTGTTAGGGATTGCTCACGTTATTTAGCGGCAAAATATGTCCATTCAGAGCATGAGTGCCTCCTACATTGCACTCTAGATCCTTTTGATGTCCTGAGTACAAGTTGTTCACCTTCACTGTCACACAGAACAGAATCCTCAGTATCTTCAGGGACAGTGCTCAATCCTCGTTCCCTAGGGAATCTTAATCTTTCTCTTTCATGCCTTCTCGGCCAACGGTCGTCAGTCTCTACTTGGCGTAACAATACACTAAGCCCTTCATCAAGATATGAGTCTGGCTCAGGCCAAGTCTCCTCAACTGTCAGTTCATCAAGACCTCCCTCGGGCTGAGGATGTGCTGTCACAGTTTCTTGCTGAGTCTGCATCCCCTTCTTGCTGTCTCTCAGTTTTGGGTTGCTCTTTAGGAAAAGGTACTGTTATGTTATCAAGAGGACCCTCTATTGTACGAGTGTGGGCAGCATGAATCCAGTTAGGAAGAACTCCACACTTAACAGTAGTATTGGTCATTAGGATATCATAGTATGGTCCACGCCAACTAGGCTACAGATACCTTTTCCGAATGTGTTTCTTCACCAAAAACCAGATGCCAGGACTGAGGTCATGGCACCTCTCCAGATATGGAGAGACGACAACAACTTCAACCTGGCAGGCCACAGAATGGACCTCATCAGCTAGACCCTTGCAATAGTCAAAAACATGTAAACCAGTATGTTCACAAGCAAATTTGCAGGCATTGCAGGCAGTCTCATTACTCTCCCCATGATTATCTCATGAGGGGACAATCATGTTTTTCTGTCAGGAACACTACGAAGACTCATCAGCACAAGATGCAATTCGTCTGGCCACCTCAGAGATGTTGATGCACTCACTTTGGCCAATCTGGCTCCATGATGCCTTAAACCGCTGGTTGATAACTGTAATGCAATCTCTGCTCCACTTGTGATGTTACACACAACATCTTCAGGACTTCATTATTGAAATTAATTCCTCGGTCTGACTCCAGCAACGGCAGAAAAAAAAACCTAGGTGTCAACTCCCCTAACAAACACTTGGTTAATGCTAGACTGTAATTTCTCCTAGATGAGTAGGGCTCCACCCAATGCGAGAAGATGCACAATCACTAGGACATATCAGCCCATTGCGCACAGGCATTTCAATGATATTAATCTGCATTCTGTTGACTGGCCCTCCTGATCTTCCTATATGACTCAATGTTACTGGAGTTCCTTTATCTACATTCACCTGTTGACACACAACATATTTGTGGCACAATTCTGCAGTCACAAGTCTAAATTGTGAGTTAAACCAATGTTGTTTGAATAACCTAACCATGGCATATCTCCCAACATGTTCCGGTCTGTAGAAATAGCTTGCCTTTGGGGATAGCATGCTGTCTGGCAACATTGGTCTGCCATCTACAGAAAGCCATCTATCATTATCTCTCTTCACACATCCTGCCCTGATCCAACCCTACTGTTCTTCCTGTGACATTTCACTTCCTCCCAGGTATCAGTTGTTGACAACAAAAGTTTATATCTGGTCTCACCTTCAGATTCATTTACATGTTCACCATTGAATGTTTGTGACCCAGGAGCACAGTATTGTGCAACTTCATCACATAACAATTGCTAACTGTCACTTAATCATCAGTACTGCGGTGAGCAGGACACTTCACAGATACAATTTTTGCAGGCAGCTGTAGTGCTTCAAGCAATCTCATGGCATTTTCCCTGTTGTGAATCAGGCTCTAGATGATGTCATAAATCCTCCTTATGACCACAAACTTCCGAAGTCACGAATGACAAAAAAGCCATACTGTCTATCTGTAAATATAGTCACTCTCAGCTGTTCAGATACCTGGTAAGCTCTAGTAAGAGCTTTCAGCTCAACCACTTGCGCAGAGAACACTCCTCGAAGCCAGGAGGCTTTAACTACCCATGAAACTGTACAGATTGTGTAAACAGCTCTAAGGTTTCCTTCATTGTCTCTTAAAAAAAATGACCCATCCACAAACAGTATGTATTCGGATTCTACTAGGGGCTCATCCCATATATCTGGTCTCAGCTTAGTGCATAATGAATGACATCAATACAATCATGCTCAGCCTCCCCCTCATCATTTTCAATTTCCGGAGAGCCATTAAGATGGTAGGATTCAAAGTAGCATATCTCTTAAGGGTCACGGTTTTTGCTGCCACTATAATCTGTTTGTAGTTTGTCAGCCGGCTATTTGTCAAATGCTGTGTGCGGGTACATGCCATTAAACTATCAACAGAATGTGGCACAAAAACAATTAGAGGATGTCCCATAACAGTACTTTCACATAGTTCTATGCTGATACACACTGCTGCCACTGCTTTAAGGCACCCATGCAGTCCTGCAGTTACAGGATCAAGAGTAACTGAAAAGTAAGCCAAAAGTCATCTTCCATTTCTGTGCATTTGTGTAAGCACTGAGAGAGTACAGTCCTTCCTCTCACTGCAGAAAAGAGTAAAAGCATTATTGTTATTAGGCATTCCTAGTACAGGAGCATGACAGAAACTTTCACCCAGCTCTGGGAAGGAAATCAAGCAGTCATTATCACATAATACTGGATCAGATACATCCTTGCGTGTCAGCCTCTGTAAAAGCTTGGCGAGTAGGGAAAAGATGATTATCCACTGGTGACAGTAGATCACCAGTTTCAAAAACCTACTGACTTCTCTCTGGGTGGGTGACAGATTAATTTTAAGAATCACTGAGATTCTTTCTTGTGACACCTTCCTCGCTCCTTTTGCAATGTGATGTCCAAGATACAAAACTTCCTTCTGACAATATTGCAACTTACCCGGAGTCACTTTATGTCCATTCTCAACCATGCAATGGTGTCTTATTTGCAAGCTTCTAGAGTATCAGACACCACTAACAGGTCGTCAATGTTCTGAATTCGGACTGCATTACAGGGCATGATTATTTCCTCAAGATTTGTTTTGAGGATCTGATTAAAGATTAAGGAACTCTCTTTATATCCTTGTGGGACTTGGCACCATGCCAAAACACTGTTTTGGAACTGGAAGGTCAAGAAGTACTGGCTGTCTTCGTGAAAGGGAACAGAGAAAAATGGGTGACTCAAATTGATGACAGTGAACCACTCAACCTCACATGGAATTTGAAACAAAATTACAGCTGGATTTGGTACCACAGGAAAACAAGGAACAATGATACTATAATTCTTCTCAGGTCCTGAACTATGCGATAGGCTTCTGCAAGCCCATAATGGGTAAATTAAATGGAATCCCCATTATCTCCTTCAAAATGCCTTGTCGTATCATTGACTCAATCACTGAAGTATTGTTTCAGTGGTCTGGTTATACTGTGGGATTCGTGGGTACTGAACATTGGGTTTTACTTTTATGTGAACAGGCTCAACCCCCTCTTTGAGACCAATTTATTTTCCTCAAAAGTCAGACCTCAGTCTTCACCGTATCTTTAAGGTCCGTTGGTAAAGCCTCAGAAGAAATTACAGAATACAACCCAAACTTTGGGTCTTGACTCATCAACTTATAGTCTGCATCTTCATCATGGGTCTTGAGTTCTACTCCTTCCACGGTACAATAGTTAGTGCAGTTTAATTTGCACAATAAATCACATCCTAGTAAGCTCACTGGACTTGTATCACACACCACAAACTGGTATCCTACTCAAAGGACCCTATTTTAACAGGTACTTCTTTGCTTATGTGTGAGTTCTCCAACTTGGATTCTTTTTCACAAGAGGTTTAGGTCTGGAACTTCCACTGTGCCACAATGTTGAACAAGGTATTCAAATCCACCCACAAGACTTGTGAAATCTTCACAAATCCCGCAACCTGTGTTTGCCATTCCACTGCCTCTTCTCTCAATTTAGATAAATCATTGGTGAATGACGCAAGGTCACTCCTACTCCAAGGCACATGGACATAACCTTCAATTTGAAATACCCTCTCCATCCATTAAAGATGGAGGTGACTCTCCCTTTGTTTTCTTTTGATCTTTCTTCTTCACACATCTGCTTTCCCACTTATTTAGCTCACTGCATGTTTGGATGCTACTATTTTATTCCTTAATTTGCATTTTCGTTACTGATGTTCTCACACTACAACTGTCATTCTCATCAATACATACACAATAGCTTTTCTGCAAATACTTGGTTTGGCTTAAATCTACATTAGAAGTTCAGGCAAATTCAGACAATTTATTATGAGCTTGCCCTGCATGCTTAGTGATGTCTTTACATATGAGTACAAGTTCGGACCCCTGGTAGGTCTCTAATCGGGAAAGGTCAAGGTTTCTTTGTATCATCTCATCCAGTCTGGCCATATGCACTGCATTTTTCCTCACCGGGGACTAAATTATTTCTCTGCCTAATCCTGAACCTTCACTTTCTCTTGAGGACGCATTAAAAAACCTATTAAAATCTTCTTGTTCTTAGGAATTAGTACCATTCTGTACTGCAGAGGTATTGGACACTATCATTTCTCTGGGACTACTGTTGATGACAGTCTTAGGTGAATTCCAATTAGACATATTACAATTTTGTAATCTTTGAGTGGACTCTCCTACAGGAATATATCTTGTCTGATTCATGGTTGATGTTGTTGAGGCAATATAAGGGATATTCACCTCAGTCCGGACTAAAGGAGCCCCTCCCATTCCAGGGACCACAAGAGCAGTAGCTGATGTATCTACTCCAGTAGAGGCTGTCAAAGTATGTGTCATGGCCCTGCCAACTCAGGTTTATACAAAGGACCTGCCGGACCAACATTGACTGGAACAGCGGTTGCATCTGGGGCACTGGGAACAGTGGAGTTAACAGAGGCACTAATTCCTAAATTCTCAACCATCAGGTTCTGACTCATCTTTACTGGTGCTGTGGCGATTCCAGAGATTCCACTGTCAACTTTACCATTCATTACCTTGGGATGGGCCACAATATATGGCAGTGGATGCGTTGATAACAACACATCAAGGGAATTATCACTAGGATCACTATCACTGTCATCTGTACTCTCTGGGGTTCCTGTCTTTTCCTCCTTCTTCTTCCTTTTCTTTTCTTTATTTTTCTCAGGTTCTTCATTCATCAATGAAGGTTGCGCTCTACCTCCCTCTACTATATCAGTTCTCTACCACTGTTGTTCTGCATCCCATCTAGCATTGGCACACCTATGCACTGTCTTTTGGACTCTTCCCAGATATTTTCCCCTTTACTTAACATCAACTGTGTGCTCCCAAGCATTACATGCTTCTAACTGTGCCGGCCTAGAAGGTTGCTTCATTTCGTACAATACCCTTCTCAAGTTTTCAATGATTCTCAAATTAAATGTACTATAGCATGGGGACATCAATGCAACTTCTTTCTCTGTGATCTTATGTCATTGACGTAGACAAATACATGAGTGAAAACCCATATTTATGGCTATATAATGTCTGGCATTTCTCACATCGCCCCTAATCAGATTCTGTATAGCCATAAAGAATTGCATTTTTCAAAAATAATGTCAATAAGGACAAAATGGAGCCAATCTTAAGTAAGCAATATATTCTTTTTGCTTGCAATTTTTGTCCACTGTTAACAACTAAAAACAGCACGCCACTAACACCAACCATACTGTCTCAATGCAGCACACTGTGATGTCCTTCCCATTCTTCGCAGTGGCTCACCCTCCTTTACAAGTCTGTGTGAACATTGCAATACAAGCACAACAACAATAGCAAGCAAATTGAACAAACATTGTCTAAGCCACTACAGAATCAATAGTATTCAATCACACAGGAGATGGTCCAAGTGGCACACCCTGGCCTACTCTGACTCACACTTGAGTGAAACCTCATGACTAAAGCCACCAATCTTAGTAGACAATTACAACACAGTGTCTTCCACACTGATACCTTCTTACTATCCTGGGATATTAGGCTATGTCCAGCCTGATCACTTCAACGCCTTTGCATTAAGCGCTTCCACATCCACACAACAACCTCAAACATCACTGCATTAACCCACGCAATCTCAGAAAAACACTGCAAGCTAGACACAAGCAATTGCAACGCGCAACCCTATTGATACTCATTTATGTGCTGTTACAACTCTATTCCAAATTCCTGCAATGCCACTGCTCCGCCGAATCAGGACATGGGCTTTGGGATAAGGAATGAGCTTGGTTAAGACTGGGCTCGCACATGGATCCAATAACTCTCTCTGTCTCAGTAACTAAACCATCCAACATAGTACCATGTGAGAACACGTAGGTTCATGATTTACAATCTCTCATCGGATGGATCTTTTTAAGTTGACTGAGACACCAGGGGAGTTAGCAATAACAAAACAATTCAATTTTCATCTATTACGACCCACAGCTCAGAATCCACAAAAATCCAGACACACACACAAGTCCGCCACACCAAAGGTCAGTGATAAACTGGTGATAACAAAACCGACACCGTCACGCCAACAGGAATACGCCCACACTATCACGACCCACGAATCCACGCATCGGTCTTTCAACCGTGGTAATCCATTGGCGGTACACACTGCCGCACTCAAAATTTACACACATTTACAAAACACATCCACATTGGACAATTTGAAATACACAAACCTGATACACATACACACACCACTCCCACACACCCAATCCAATATAAAACACACACCCACATCACCCACAAACCCTTACGACCAGAATTGCGACAGAAGGCCAGAGAGAGACACCACCACAAATGACACTAGCATCCACGGGCACACAACATCTTCATTCACACAACATCCACGCACCTCAGACAACACACACAAACACA
The DNA here is from genome assembly GCF_031143425.1 of Pleurodeles waltl. Taxonomy (NCBI): domain Eukaryota; kingdom Metazoa; phylum Chordata; class Amphibia; order Caudata; family Salamandridae; genus Pleurodeles; species Pleurodeles waltl. The sequence goes on along the minus strand of NC_090448.1, from coordinate 246,790,886 downwards.
TCCCCTCACACATCACAACCGACACCACCTCACACATCACCCACACCGCATTATGGCCCCTCAGCGAAACCCCAGGTTCTCTGAGGAGGAGCTCCGGGTCATGTTGGAGGAAATCGTCCAGGTAGAGCCACAGCTATTTGGATCACAGGTGCAGCACACCTCCATTGCTAGGAAGATGGAGCTATGGCGCAGAATCCTCAACAGGGTCAATGCAGTGGGACAGCATCCAAGAACTAGGGATGACATCAGGAAGAGGTGGAACGACCTTCGGGGTAAGGTGCGTTCCGTGGTCTCCAGACACCAGATTGCTGTACAGAGGACTGGCAGTGGACCCCACCTCCTACCCCACAACTAACAACATGGGAGGAGCAGGTCTTGGCGATACTGCATCCTGAGGGCCTCGCAGGAGTAGAAGGAGGAATGTACTCTGGTAAGTCAACTCTTCACTATTATATCCCCCACCCTACCTGCATGCCATCACATACCCCCACCCTCACCCCCATCACTCCAACACCTCACATGTGTCCCCCTATCACAACCCACACATCCCAACACCAAGCCCTGCATGCAACACCAAAGCATTGACACCCATCATTAAAGCATGTCCACTACAGATACCCACACAGACCCCAAACCAAAAGCACACAAGGACCTAGACAAGAATGCAAGCATTGGAGTACAGGGTCACTCACCCATTGCACACGATGGCACACACAGATGCAATAATCATGCCTTTACACCCCTGCAGGACCCCTACCCAACATCACCGGACAGAAGGTTCCAGACATGTCCACTCCCCCCACAGAAGAGGCCCACAGTGATGACAGCAGCTCGGCACAACTGGATCAAGATGACCAGCCCGGCCCATCTAGGGACCTCGGAACAGTCGGTTCCCCTGACACTGTCACAAGCCACCACAGAGCTTCCCCCCTCTGGAAACACCAGCACAACACCCACCCAGCGGGCCCATCCCTCTGTCCCCAGGACACGTCAAGCAGCAGTGTGTCCACCACTACAGGGAACCCAGGCAAACCCACCACCCCAAGAAAATCAGGGACCTGGGGCTGTGGGCACACGGTTCAGGGGACAATGGATCAGGAAAACAGGGGAACTGGGAGGACTGCTGTGCGACAGGGGGAGGACAGGCCCAGGGAACCCACTCTCCACGAGGCACTCTCCAACATCATGGGAGCGTACCATCATTCCCAGGAGACGATGGCAACGGTATTGGCCAACTTTCAGGAGACCCAGCGGCTGCAGGAGGAACACTATCAGGGGATCAGGTAGGAACTCAAGTCCATCAACACCACCCTGGCCACCATTGTAGGGGTGCTGCAGGACCTTGTCAACACCAAGAGGGACACTGTGGCACAACAAGGGGCCCCTGACACTAGCCTGGATGATGAACAGCCCACCACCCCCACTGGCGCTAGTGGACAGGAGGCACCGCCACAGGACCAAGACACCAGCACCCCACCCCCTGCAGATGGACAGCCACCCCGCAAATTATCCCTGAGATCCAGGAACAAGACAGAGAACATTGCCAAGACCCCCACCAGGAAATGAGACCCCCCTGAATGTCATCCTTCTGTCCCACTTTGTCACCGTGTCCATCCTTCAACTGCCCTTACTCCACTTCCTATCCCCCTTTGGACAATGCACCTGTGAAACAAATAGACTGGACTCTGCCATGGACATTCCTCCACCATCACCCCTGACCATTTCACAACCCCCTCCACTTATTTGCACAAAAATAAACACACATCAATCACAAAGCAATCTGGAGTCAGTCTGTGCTTTCACAAATCTGTAATTGCAATAACTATGGAATATAGCAATGTCAATTTAAATGTCAACATACAGATGCAACAAAGCTCTAGACCATGAGGTAATATAGCAGAGGTCACAAAGTGGGACCCACATCTGTTAAATGGAAAGGCAAAGTGACAAGTCAGGGTCCATTCACTGGGTGAAAATGACTGACTTATGATAGGTCAACAATAGTATGAGATGTGGGAGGCAGTGATATTTTTTTACCTGTGTCTCACTGCAAGTATTGCTTTATAACGTTGTTTCTGTTGTCGACATCCTCTTCTTCAGCCTCCTCTTCTTCACTGTCCACAGGCTCCACAGCTGCCACAAGACCTCCAGCTGGACCATCCTCCTGCAGAAAAGGCACTTGTCGTCGCAAAGCCAGGTTGAGCAGCATACAGCAGGCCACAATGATCTGGCACACCTTCTTTGGTGAGTAGTAGAGAGAACCACCTGTCATATGGAGGCACCGGAACCTGGCCTTCGGGAGGCCGAAGGTTCTTTCTATGATCCTCCTAGTTCGCCCATGTGCCTCATTGTAGCGTTCCTCTGCCCTTGTCCTGGGATTTCTCACTGGGGTCAGTAGCCTTGACAGGTTGGGGTAACCAGAGTCACCTGAAAATATTCAGGGACAACTGTTAGACACACACTAACCCGAAGGGACAACCCCATACCCAGACAACTATTCACAGGGTATAGCGTCCTTGTCCTCACCTATTAGCCACACACGGTGCCTCTGGAGTTGCCTCATCACATAAGGGATTCCGCTATTCCTCAGAATGTAAGCGTCATGAACTGAGCCAGGAAACTTGGCATTCACATGGGAGATGTACTGGTCGGCCAAACACACCATCTGCACATTCATCGAATGGTAGCTCTTCCGGTTCACTCCTGCGGGGGGGGGGTACCAAGGCCACATGTGTCCATCAATGGCACCTATGATGTTGGGGACATGTCCCAGGGCATAGAAGTCACCTTTCAATATAGGCAAATCCTCCACCTGAGGGAAAACAATGTAGCTGCGCATGTGTTCCAGCAGGGCAGACAACACTCTGGACAACACGTTAGAGAACATTGGCTTGGACATCCCTGAAGCAATGACCACTGTGGTTTGAAAAGACCCACTTGCCAGGAAATGGAGTACTGACAGGACCTGCACCAGAGGGGGGATCCCTGTGGGATGGCAGATAGCTGACATCAGGTCTGGCTCTAACTGGGCACAAAGTTCATGGGTTGTTGCAAGATAAAGTCTGTAGGTGACTATTACGTGTCTCTCTTCCATTGTCAACAGGTCCACCAGCGGTCTGTACACTAGCGGATGCCGCCATCTCACCTGCCCCAGCGGATGTGCCCTATGGACGAGAACAGCGAGCAGAGAGTCAGCCAACACTGAGGTATTACAAAATGTCATTTGCACACATTTATTCATCCCCAATGTGTCTGTTACTGTGTGTATGCAAGGCCTAGATAGGTGTGACGCAGTTATTATTAATGCAATGAAGCCCCTGAAATGGCGGCTGCCTGACCTGTAAGGGGGGACAAGGGGATATGAGGTAACTGTGCTGGCGTTCAACACCGTCGCGGTAGGCAGTCGAAGATCGCTGCGCAATCCTGCATTGGTTAACATTGGACCCTATGGGTCCCAGGAGCCAATGACGATGTACGCCGGCGGTGACGGTACACACCGCCGCAGACCTGACCGCCATTTTCTGTTTGTTCACTCACTTGATACCTGACCTTCGACAGCAGAGGACATACAATGCAAGTGCTGCTGTGACCTGCGTCTGAAAGCGACGATGGCTCATGTGTCTGGGGAAAGGGCCCCTGTCTTCACTTCAGAGGAGTTAGAGAAGTTAGTGGATTGGGTCCTCTCCCAGTACACGCTACTCTACGGTCCTCCAGACAAACAGGTGAGTACACTGTGAGCATGCTGCATGGGCAATTCCTGTTTTGTGGCTGAAAGATACATGGGGGTTGGGGGACTGCAGCCTGCTTTGTGCAGACGGTGAGTGCATGTGCATCAGGGCAAGGGTGGGAACGTGGGCCAATGAGTATGACGGTCCGGACGGGTAAAGATTATCCTTTTCTGCTGTACTATTCCTCTAGGTCAGCGCCCACCAGAAGAAGGATATTTGGCGTGCCATCGCCAAGGACATCCGACCCTGGGGGTACACCACAGATGGAGCACCCACTGCAGGAAAAGATGGGAGGACATTCGCCGCTGGAGCAAGAAGATGTTCCGGATCCTGGCGGTGGCGTATCTGGAGTTGGATGGGCGCTTGAGGGCATCACAGCAGCCACAAGGGGGTGAGTACAGTCACAGTCATCTGACTCTGCGCGCAGTACGAGGTGTCTTCAGTGGGTTCCCCTAGGCCAGGGCGAGCTCGGTAGGCACGGTCCCTTGTGAGGCAGGCTCAGCGGCACCCCAACCCCACTAGTGGTTAGTGCCATCTACACATAGTCAGGCTCCTGTGACTTCCATGTGTACAGCAATCGGGCATAGGCCTTGTACCCCATGGGCATGTCATTAATCTAGGAACTATAAGTGCATGGTGTAGTGCAGAGGTCTGCTGTGTCTGTATTGTCCGCCAACGGTAGTGGTGTTGCATGCACTGAATATGTCTTTCTTTTGTCTCCCCCCCCTTTTTGTGGTCTCCCTGTTCTTGTGTGCAATAGCATCATCAGGCGGAGGAGCGGTGGCACCAGTGGGACGGAGGGCGAGGGGAGCTCCACGGCAGGGACAGGAGCAGAGACCAGCGACAGTGACTCCTCCTCTGATGGGAGCTCCCTTGTGGTGGCAGGCCCCTCTGTGCCACCGGCATCAACAAGTAGAGCCGCCACCCCCCTACCAGCACCGCCCTCCCAGCAGCCCCTCTATGTGTGTCCCGTGGCCACTCACCCAGGAGGGTGGGCACCTCCTTTGCCCCAGGGACCTCAGGCCCTGTCCCAGTCAGCCCTGCTGCCCTCAGTGAGGAGGCTATTGATCTCCTGAGATCCCTCACTGTTGGGAAGTCTACCATTCTGAATGCCATCCAGGGTGTTGAGAGGCATTTGCAACAAACAAATGCATACCAGGAGGGCACTCATTCTGGCCAGGTAGCCCAACAGAGAGCATTTCAGGTTCTGGCCTCAGCACTGATGGCAGCCATTGTCCCTGTGTCTAGCCTCCCCCCTCCAACTTCCTCCACCCAGACCAAATCCCCTGTACCTCAGCCTATCCCAAGCACACCATCAGACCAGCATGCACACACATCAACACACAAGAGTGGCTCAGGCAAACATAAGCACCACACATCCCACAGGCACTCACACAAGCATCATACCCATGCAGACATACCAACATCCAATTCCTCCACTGTGTCCCCCTCCTCCACGTCTCCCTCCTCCCTCCCAGTCTCCACTCACACCTGCATGCACTACATCTTCAGCCACTACCTCCATCACCAGCACGCCCATCACCACAACCGCTCGCGTGCACTCACCACCCCCACTACCATTCACACATCCCCAGTGTCCTCTCCCAGTGTGTCAGTGAGCCCTCCTCCCAAAGTACGCAAACAGAGGCACACACCCACCTAACAGCCACCCACCTCACAACAGCCTCCAGCCCATGCACCTTCCTCCAACTCCAGCAGACATACACCTCCTACAACCACTACCTCTTCCTCCACTCCCAAACCCCCTCCAACTACCCGTCCCAGTGTGTATTAAACACTGCCTAATATTGACCTCTTCCCTACACCTCCCCCGTCCGTCCCCTAGGGCCAGGCTTTCAAGGTCGCAACCCAGCACCTCAGCCCCCACATCCCCAGGCACAGTGGTGCCAGCAACTGCGGGCTATTGGAGTGCGCCAACCATCAGGGCTGCCAGTGTGCCACAGAGTTAGGGCAAGGACATTCCACCACCTGCAAAACTAAAAAAGTTGCCCACATCCCGGAGGGAGAAGCAGAAAACACCTACACCAAGGGCTCAGGGAAAACTAGAGGCGATAGTGGCAAGACAGCTGCGCCACCATCCAGGGTGGGGAAGGGCCAGAAACTCAAGGGCAGGTCAGGAGAGGGCATGGTGGCACCGACTGGCAGACCAGTGTCACACCTTCTGTCCACGTAGACGGCAACCTGTACGGCGGAGAAGACCGCCACCTGCCCCACCACCTGCACCGGAGCCACAGACCCCGCAGCCAGCACCGCTGCCACAGAGCCCGCTGCCAGCACCGCCGCCACACAGCCCGCAGCCAGTACCGCTACCACAGAGCCCGCTGCCAGCACCGCTGCCACAGAGCCCGCAGCCAGTACTGCCGCCACAGAGCCCGCAGCCAGCACTGCTGCCACAGAGCCCGCAGCCAGCACTGCTGCCACAGAGCCCGCCGCCAGCACCGCCGCCACAGAGCCCGCCGCCAGAACTGCCGCCACAGAGTCCGCAGCCAGCACCGCCGCGACTGACACCGCCACAAGCACCGCTGGCGGCCTGCGACATCCTGAGCCAGTGGCACCACCGCAGACATGGCTGCCATCCCCAGTGGTCAGTCGTCCGATGAAGCACTCTGGGCACCAAGCCCCCTCCAGAACCAGTGGAGTATCACATCCACTACCTCAGCCCTTGGAAGGATGAAGCACTCTTGGCACCAAGCTCCCTCCAGAACCAGTGGAGTATCACATCCACTACCTCAGTCCTTGGCAGGATGAAGCACTCTGGGCACCAAGCCCCCTCCAGAACCAGTGGAGTATTACATCCACTACGTCTGTCCTTGGCAGGATGAAGCACTCTGGGCACTAAGCCCCCTCCAGAACCAGTGGAGAAAGGCATCCACTTGTGATACTGTGGCTTTGCACTCCCCAGGATAAAGCAGTGGGCAAACCACCCACTGGAGAGACTTGCAAGACTGTGGCTTTGAACTCCCCAGGATAAAGCAGTGGGCGAAACACCCACTGGACAGACTTGAGAGACTGTGGCTTTGCACTCCCCAGGATACATCAATGGGCAAACCACCCACTGGAGACACTTGAGAGAGTGTGGCTTTGCACTCCCCAGGATACATCAATGGGCATGGAGCCCCCTCGTGGAGCAGTGGCATTGTGCGTTCATCAGGCTGAGGTGCCCCCCCTCCCTCTTCCCCTGAGGTGCCTGTTTATTTTCCATCTGATGCCCCTCCAGTGTTCTCTCCGTTTGAAGTCAGGTATCTAGTGTGGGCCTCGTCCATGCATTTTGGGCCCAGTGGTCCACGGACAATAATTTGTGCACTATCCGGACTTGTGTAGTTGGTGTACATAATTGTATATACTGCATTAATAGTTTTGACTACTGGATTTTTATTGATTACAATTGTTCACATAAATTCCTTTTGTCCTTGCGTTATTGAAGGGGGGGTGTATATGTAATGTTGCAGCATGTATTTGTGTGTCTGGTGTTGTGGGTGAGGGTGAGGGTGGGGGTGATGCATGTTGCGTGTGTGTGTCACTCTCTTTTCCCTCCTCCCTCCCTTGTGTTGTAGGTGAAGTACTCACCGTGGTCGTCGCCGCCGTCTCTGGAGCTCCTGATAGAGGAGCAGGAAGACGAATGCCGGAAGGATCTGCAGTTCTGGCTCCATAGCGTCCTGGTTCCTCGTGGGGTGTGGAGAGGTGAGTGATTTCCCCTTCTGTGTACAGTTTCTGCTGTGCTTTTGATCGGGTTGGTTCCACCCCGGAAAAGGTGGCGGATTGGCATCTTGTGATAGGGTGGGCGGTATGTTGTCTTCCGCCTGTCTGTTGGCAGTTACCGCCGCAGTGTTTGTTTGTACCTCCATGGCAGTCGCAGTGTTAAAGTGGCTGTCTATGTTGGTGGTTTCCGTCGTGGTCGTAATTCCATTTTTCTTTCCGCTGGCCTGTTGGCGGTGTTACCGCCGCTTTAACACCGACCGCCAGGGTTGTAATGAGGGCCTAAATGTGCACTTCAAATACATGAGTATAAACACACACATATAACTTTCAAAATAAATGCAGAACATGAACTAAACAAAAATGTGTTAATTCTACAAGTACAACTTAAAATGTGAATATGTACATGAATAATGAATATATAAAAGCGATTTAAATGAACATTAGTGCACACGTTTATAAAGCTTCAATTTCTTAATAGTTACATTTCATTAATACATTTAAATATACACACACTATATTGTTTAAGGCACACAGTAAAAATAATGTCAACAATAAATGTTAAATTGCACAATGATAACGTGTAAAGGATGGAGTCTAAATTGCGCTACTCCAAAGGGATGATCATCGAACAGCTACTAATTTGAAAACATGTTTAGTTGCTGTATATTAGTGGATGAATGATCACCATTGTCAAAATAGGAGTAAAATGGAGATACTGTTCTCATCAACTTCCTTATCTGAGTTTAAGGCCAGAGGATCTAGGCAAAATGTCTGCTCCCATGTCGTGTGGGAAAGATCTTGTAATGAAAACTGACAGTGGCCTTTCTCTATCTCACATGTTAAGAAGGTAGTAAAATCTTGGCTTTTTCAGCTAAATTTAATTTTTTAAAGTGTATTATTATCTTCCTTTTCACTGTGACACAGAGATTTCAAATACTGAATGCATTCATTTCCTCTTGTCTCAACTATTACAGTTCAATTTACTTGGATCTCCAATAACATCAAATTCAGAAATTGCAACTTATCCAAAATGTTGATGTTCAGTTAGCTTTAGATTTGAAAGGTAGAGGCCTTGTGTCTGCTGTCTCTGCTTAGCTTTCTGTCACAAAACAACAGGCCCTCTTAAGCAATTTGGTTAATCCATAATGCCCTAAATAACTCTCATTCTATCCTGCTGCATGAAAGGATACATTGATATAGGTCATCAAAAACTCCTCAGAGGTCTGGTAATCAAATCCTCTTGGTAGTACCTGCAGCATGATACAAAAGCAAAGGCAGCACATCGTTCTCCATGACAGCTTAACGGCATTGGAAGACAGCGCCACTGAAGTTACACTTTGAAACTAATCTTCTTGTTTTCCACAAGTCTCCAAAGAACTGGTTGTTTGTAAATGCTTAGCAGTCTTTCATCACTCAACCAATTTTTCAATGCAGCTCATACTGTCAATATTAGCCGTGGCAAAAGACCCAACTTTGGGTATATGTTTGCTCTTTACAAAATCCCAAATGAACAAATACACAAATCTATGTATAGCGTGGAATTCCTATTCATGTCCATCCATGGTAAAAAAGAGATTTGGAACTCACTAATTCAACATCTAATCCTGTAGTCTCACAGGACCGATCATGACCCAGAATTCACCATACCTAGGTAATCCATTGACAGTTCCAAGTTATTATAGTCTGACATATTCCCTAACTTCTGTTGGTATAATGGCTTTGTTTGCACTTTTTCAGAGGGTTTAGAGTTTGTAAAAACTGGGCTGTATTTTGCTAAATTGCAAAAAATGTATCACGCGTCTGATGTTTCAAAACCTTTTGCCAATCCTATTATTTTTCTGTGGGAAATGCGTTCATATATAAGGACCTAGGCATGGTAAAGAAAAGATGTAACAGACATGCATAAAGCTGAATTCTCAAACTACAGTCTGCATGATGGGAGACAATTGTTCAGCAATATATGAAACTTTTCATGATTTACGGGGTCTTACAATAGGGGTGAGTGAGAAATCTAAAACAATAATACGCTGATTATGACTTTTCCCATCAGTATTTAAAGTATGAGGTTGCCGTCCCCTGTTTGAGTCTATAACTGTTCTCATAATGATAGCCATGATTTCAAACATGAAAGCAAGTCTAGGAGTGGGGGTAGATAACACTGAAAATGAACATTGGGGCTTGAACAGCAGAGCTCCAATCTACGCAAGTGTGCAGAGTTAAAATGCCAGCAATACCAGTCATCAAAATATTAGGGTTACGCTCAGAGACAAGAGACACTTTCTCATAGAGTGTTAGACCGATTATGAGCGGCATGTGATGATGCCTGATGGATGCATTACTTTAGTATATCGATAAGTCAGCATTTAAGACAAAATTGGTTGTTAATCATTGTGAAGCAAGGTGTATCCTTCTTTAAAGTACAAGTAAAGTCATAAAAAACAACAAGAATTAAATCATTATCTTGCCGTTTTTTATACTATTCAGGCATGGATCTTTAATCAAGCAAAGATGGCACTTAGACTGTTTCTTATTGAGCGTTCCCTCTATTTGCACTCTCTTAACTTGTCAACATATTTATTATTGGCCAAACATTTCAGTCCTATATCTCTAAGTGTGCTCACAATTTACAATTTGTATTTCCTAGTGTGTCCTAATTTTTATAATGTGATCTTTGTGGCCTAGTCTGGAAAACCATTGTTCTAAGGCATGCATAGATGTCTGATTCCCAGTGAAGCCTAATATCTCCTTGACTTGCAGACTAATTGAGTTGACAGTTCCCTAAGTAATTAGTCCTTCAAAACCCAATTTTAGATACCAAAGCCAAATTGCCAATGAAAAATGTATTTGATTCTGTTTCTAATATTTCAACTACATCAAGCGCCTCTTCAGGGTTTTAATTCACAGTCCATCTTCTAAGGGACATATTTGCTTGTAGAATTAAGTGTACTCGCGATCTGTTGAGAAAAGTTAATTCTCAAAGAGCAGAACTATCTTTGGATTCAGACAATTTTGACATAGAGTAATTGGAGGACTAATTTTATCATGCTGCTCGCCACTGGATTAAAGCCCTGAAGAAGTCGTTTGGGTCAATCCCCGAAGACGAAACATGTGTTGGCTGTGTATCTATGAGCCATATCAACAAAGTACTGGGAAACGCTTAAAGCTGTTCATCTGTATATATGCCACAGAAGGGGTTCATTGCTTATTGGAATCAGGAGCATTCATTTCCGAAGGACTGGATATCATTAAAAGACTGTTTATATGAAGTTTTATGGACTTACAGTGGTGGTACTTATGGGATCGCATTTTGACGGCTATATGTGATATGTATATGGGTGACTAGTAAGGAGTGCCTCACATTTGTAATTGTAAGTGTAAAAATGCATGAGAAGACTGAGCGATGAGTCACAGACTGTTTAATCAATTTTACAGTCATGTTAAATGATTTAATAAATAGGAGTTATTCTGTGCAAGATGACTGTTCTATTTCTAATAGGTAACCCTCCCGCCCCACTTGTAAATGAAAAATCATCTAGTTAGATTGAAGCCAGAATCCACCTGGATTAAGTGTCACAGAAACGTTTACTCTCTTCTGTTAGAAATTGGGTTTCTGTTTGGCAGAGGTATGTACCTGTCCAAGCAGGAACCACAATCCTAGTCAGGATGAGTCACAAATACACCCTAAATTAACCTGTGCTCAGCCCCTGGTAGCTTGGCACAGATCAGTCCGGCTTAATTTAAGAGGCTAGTTGTAAAGTATTTGCGCAACACTTGAAACAGTAAAACAGTGAGAATTCAACACAAAACGATACCACACCTCATTAAAATAAAATAGAGAGTATCTTAATGAACAAAACAAGACCAAAATGACAAAAAACTAATACGTAGAACTTGAGATATGAATATATAAAGAATAAACTGAAATGTACTACTTAAAAGCATAAAGCACCAACCAGAGCTATTAGGTCACACTAGACCAGGTCAAATCTGAAAGTTCAGGATGACCGTGATGGAGCAGAGGTCAGAAAGAGGCACTAGCCTTGGGCTGCTGTGAAAGTACCTTGTTTGCATATATGTCGAGGGAGATGCAAGGAGCAGGGGAGGAGATGTGTCTTTGTTGATTGTACAATCCAAGCCCCACAATGTCGAGGATGCATTGAAAATAGAGGTGATGCACCATGCCATCAGCGATACGGTGTCTTAGATCCTTGCAGTAGCAGTGATGCGTAAGCATCGATGGAGTTGCACTGATTCCAAGCTGTGTAACAGCGTTGGTGTGTTGATTTTGTCTGGAGCAGCACTTTATACCCACTTCCAATGGCCCAGAACTGCACTTTAACCACTTGGGTGGGCAAGGCTCACAGTTAGCAGAGTCTATATGCTGTGGCAGATGAGGCAGAAGACTTTTATGTCCCTGAGACTTTAGAAAACAGGAGGCAAGACAGCAAGCCCGTGGAGTCACTTTGGTTGTGGGTTGGAGAGATATAGGTCCAATCCTTCTCACTTACAGGCAAGTGTCCTGAGGTGGTGCTGTCCGAGGTCTAGTACTTATACGCAGCTGTGCCTTTGAAGTGGGGGAGACCTCAAAGAGAAGCCTTTGAAGTGCACAGAATCCTTGCCTTCCCCGCCCTAGCTTCAGGCTCATTAAAAGGGGTTATGTAGCCCTTTATGCGAGAACGGGACACAGTCTATTCAGATGAAAGTGTCAGCTCCTCCCTCCTAACCTGCCCAGGATGGCCCACTAGGATGCGGATGGCCCATCAGTCACACCTAAGCCCCCTTTGTGTGGGGCTGTCTAGTAGGAATGCACAAAGCCGCCTAGGAGTCATCCACCAAAGATGTGTATTGGAGACAGGCTGGAGGCACACAGGGCTGAGAAAAAACTAATTTCTAGAAGTGGCATTTTCAGATTTACAATTTAAAATCTGACTTCACCATAAACTGTGATTTTAAATTGTAATTCCAGAGATACCAAACTTAGGGATCCCATCTCTTTCCAATTGGAAATTGTAATAAGCGAATCCCCATGTTATCCTATGAGAGAGATAGGCCTTACAGTAGTGAAACACAAATTAAAGAGTTTTTCACTACTAGCACGTGTACAATTTAAAGGTACAAATCTACTTTTCAAATACACCACACCTGCCCATGGGCTGTCCAGGGCCTACTGTAGGGTAACTTATATGTATTAAAAAGGAAGGCTTGGCCCTGGCAAGAGGGTTAACTTGCCTGGTCAACATGGCAGATTAAAACTGCACACACAGGCTCCACAATAGCAAGCCTGAGACATGTCTGAAGTGTTACTTAAGTGGGTGACACAATCAGTGCTGCAGGCCCACTTGTAGCATTTAATTTACAAGCCCTGGGCACAATTATTGAATTTTACTAGGAATTTATATGTAAATTAAGAATACCAGTGTGGATAAGCCAGCATTACCATGTTTTAAGCAGAGAGAGCATGCACTTTAACACTCCTTAGCAGTAGTAAAGTGCCCAGTGTCCTAAAGCCAGCAAAAACTAGGTCAGCAAAACAAGAGGTCTGAAGGTAAAGTCACGGGGATCTACATAGAATGCCAGGTTTAACATCTCCTAAAAGCTTTTCATCAAATTCTCTACTTTATTTTTAACCAAATTGTACAGTTAACAATTCCATAAGATTAACACAAAAATATTTGATACACTCTAATGCCTCAAAGTTATACATGTGCACTTCCTAGATGGATATCTATATAATTTACTTACCAGAAGATTTTGGTCCCTGAACAATCCAATTTATGACCTTTAAACATGATATATCTTCATAATGTCATCATAAATCATGATACTGGTTGTGAATGCAAACATTTTGTAGTACTGGTTGATCCTCTCACTAGGGGTGGTATTGTATTCTGTTTTTTCTATTACAAATCCCACCCTGCCATTGGACACTTCATTTTCACGTGTTCTTCTCCCCTTTGCTACACCCGTCGAGAAGCCCGACTTTTCATGGGTGTCATGGGTTCCAGGGTTCTTGACACCTCCCGTACCACATTATATATTTCAAACCCTAAGAATTTTATAACTCTGCTTTATTTAGTAAACGTTGAATAATAAACTGCAACTATCTACATTTTTTTGCCTTGTAGAGGTAACAGCCAGCCTATAATTAGTAAAAAGCCTCTGCCTATAGCACACTCATTTTTGCATTTGGGGACACATATTGACAGTTCTCCAGCAAATGACGAAATCACTGAAAAGCCTCACCTGCAAACTAAAAAGCCTCACCTCCACCCACACAGAAATGTACGTGCGCAGACAGCAATATCTGTCTAATGTTTCAAGTTAATGAATTACAGGTGGACAAGCTCAGAGAAAGAACAGCTGCAATCTTTGATACATACTGACAGTTGTCAGATTCCACAAATAACACGTAGTCAGATGATTGCACCAATGAATATAGGGGGTGGGAGGCTTGGCTTTAGTTGTGCAACGTTGTCAAATATGCTACATTTGTCCATTGTCTGTCACATGGTAAGTCTGATTCAGCAAAAACATGATATATAAAGGGCTACCTGCTGGAACCACATTGAGAGCTAGGTGGCAACCTACTTGGGTTCATCATTCTCCCAGCCACTGTACAATAAACCATTATACTTTATCACTCAATTGTTGCTTGTTTTTCTACTTCAATGAAGGTTTAACCAGCAAATTGGTGAGGCAGCCCGGAGAGTCCCGGAGGTCATCGCCGATGGCAACAGAGGGACAGGGGACTGCCCAGTGGGGATAGGATTGAACACTTTTCTGAGAAGGTAAGTAGACTACCTGTTTGTTCAAAGGTCTGTCTATTCCCATGGGTAGTTCTCCCCTTGAGGTGGTAGCTGTCATAAGAGGACCCTAACATGGACTCCTCGATTTATAACAATTGAAGTATGAAGTAAAAGTTGTGGTAAAGTAGAACTGCTATGGTAAATGTGCACAAGACATCTAGGGTATGCATAAGTAATCTCCACACCACAGGATGGTGAGGAAAGCAGATCTGAACAAGAATTAAGTCTAATGTGTGGACCAAAAACCCCATTCTAAGGTTAGAGAGTTCACCCCAGACCAGGTCTGGAAGATCTGAAGAGAATGGAAATCTAAAAGAGGAAGTTGATTGAGGACTGTAAAACTCATGATACTACTCTATGGATATCGTTTATATCAGATGTAGTTTAGAATAAATAAGCAAGTCCATTATATAAATAAATGCTCTAAAAGAACTAAAATAGTTCAAGAGAAAAAAGGGTAGTCATCCACCAAATATTAAGTCTAGGTACTCCATAGATAAAATGTGACAAATAGTATAGGCATACAAGATGCATAGGGAAAAAAGTGCTACAGAAAAAGATACACACTTAGAGATTAAAATAGGGTCTCCCTTAGGACACATGCTAAAAACCTTTCCAAGCGACAAGAAAAGAATAAACAAGTATAGCCAAGAAGGGCATAAGGGAACAATAAAAAAATTAATGGCCGAAAGATGGCTCCTTTGACAAAGACATTGTAGCACACACATTAACATTCATTAGGGATAAATATAAAGGAAAGCAATTAAATAAAAGAGAATACATTCTTAGTTTATGGTCTATATTCAAAAACAGCTCAGAGAATCAAGAAGAATTACCAATCGAAAGCCCTTTTGAAAAGAAGACTAAAGACACAGAGGCAAGACTGATGACACCCTCTGCATCCTCTGCATATGTAGGAATGTACCCAAATCTCCTCCCTCCTGCAACAGGATATGAAACCCCACCAGAAGTGCAACATGTTACAACCATTAAACAAAGCCTAAAAGGGGTACAGACATAAGAAACAGGATTAACACATAGAAAGGGGGGAGGCTGAACCTAAAACTAAAAGGTGGAGAACAGGATACCTTTTATTTAGAATAAACATGGAAGG
This sequence comes from Pleurodeles waltl, assembly GCF_031143425.1. Lineage (NCBI taxonomy): Eukaryota > Metazoa > Chordata > Amphibia > Caudata > Salamandridae > Pleurodeles > Pleurodeles waltl. The sequence goes on along the minus strand of NC_090448.1, from coordinate 246,775,518 downwards.
ACATGACAGATTAAAAGATGTAGCAAAAAACTTGGTAAAGTATGAGGAGCGAGTAGATGCTGCCTCAGAAGGAGAATGGGACACGGAAGAAGAAGAGGAGGCTAGAAGACCTCATTCAAACACCAGCACAATCACACTATTCCTCACTGCCTTAACCCCCATAACTACTCATTTCAGAAAATGTGCATATTAATAACAATAAAAATTCATATGCCACCACCAACTCAAATACCAACTCAAATATCCCATGCAGACACAATATTAGGAGAGAACAGAGACAAGGCAGCACCAAGGATGAGGATGGCAAACTTCAATAGGATAGCAGATACAGTAGGCTACAGGCACATTTGGAAGAGCTGAGCCGCTAATGATGCATTTATTGTAAGAAATAATAATAGAATAAGAAAAATCTAACGCCTAACAAGATAATATCTGAAAAAGAAGGCAATATATATGCGAACCCCTTCTGTGATTATCTAGCCATATGGACAGAAAGAGAGGTTACACAGAGGAGACCATGGACTAGGAAAGGTTTGTTTGATCCAGGCAATATGACAATAGCAGATCGATGCATCAGAGGAGGAGAGGGGGACCCAGACTTAGATTATGAATGTATGACAAAATGTCTAATAGTTTGGGAAAAGTATTCAATACGACAATCTAGAAACCAATGCAGTTACCATTAATTAAAAAAGGAGCAGGTCAGTTGAATTATATCCCATTTCCTCAAATGGACAAGGAAGGACTAAAAAGAGTTACCACCCCTATCAGATGGGGCAGATAAGTGAGTCAGTAGCTTTGAGAGACATACTGCAGGGACGACCTTAGCTATAGGGGGCATAAAAAAATATTGAGTGGGTTAATTGGGAGCCAAAGTGATAACATTTTCAAAACTGCTAAAATCCCAGGAGTAACACTTACCAAGAATAAGTTTGATGGACCTCAATTTAACAGTTATAGTTCAGAAGTATGGGAAGAACTGAGGAAAAACTATCCCCATAAACAAGATATAGAAGACATTATGCCACAGGCAATGAGACCGGATGAAAATGTAACAGATTATGGCAATAGACCGAAAGAAAGATGGAGTCCAGAAACAGGGAAAGCGTTGGAAAATGAAGGAAGCAACACTATATTCTTTTAGAATATAATTAAAAGAGGACTACCAAAAGATGTGCAATGTATTAGGGTTGGAAACAAAGCCCTGTTTGGAGATCCTGGAACATATTGTACACTTTTACAAAGAGAAGGTAGAGAAGGAGAAAGAAAAATAGATGGAAAATTGAAAAACAGCTGCCAGGCTAATACAACACAAGTTAGAAAAGACAGTAACAGAAGGGGCAGTATTGGCTGCGCCGGTACCCCAAAAGGTAATGTCACAACCACAATAGCAATTTTATAGAGGGAACCAGTCAAGAGGTAAAAGGGGAAGAGGAAGTCTTAGAGGGAATATGGGCAACAGAAAATCGATGGAATGTTTCTACTGTCATTACATGGGCCATATGTCAAGAGAATGCAGACAGAAGAAAGCAGATATGTAGGCACAAGCAGTGCAGATACATCGGCAGGGGCAACAGATACAGAACACAACCCTGCAACATGACCTGATACAAGGACAAAAAATTCTGAGCCCACCCCAGCAAAACAAATTCCAAGGTTATCAGAATCAGGGTCCACAAAAAAACAGCAATAACAAAATAACCCCCTAACCAGCAAAGACAAGGAGAGATGGTAGTGATGGCTAGAACAAATCCATTTTATGAGAATATGGGAGACAATGGACAACAACAACAATACATAAAATGAAGGGGCTCCCAGAGCATTCCAATGTGTCCAGTTTTATCAGTAACACGCAAATCGGATGAAGAACCCACTGTGACAGTTGTGATAAACAAAATCCCATCTATGTTCCTAGTAGATACAGGGGCAAAAAAATCATGCATTAAAGAAGGGAAACTCTGTCTCTCAAATACAGCTATGGACACACAGGGATTCTCTGGGGCAGTGAATATTGTTCCATTTACAGAAACAGTAGAGATTGAAATAGGAGGAGCTTTGGTAGATGGAAAACTGTTGTACTCACCATCATCTCCAGCTAATCTCTTAGGAAGGGATTTGATGTCAAAATTGAATATGACAATACATTTTGTATCAGACGGCACAATGGTCTGCACAACCCCAGGGGTTCTAGAAAAAAGAATAATAATGTTACTTATGAGAACAGAGATCAATTAACAATACCAAGCCAGACCCACTGATTAAAGAGAGTTATATGCTATAACATCTAATACACCCCAACTGAAGGGAAGACTAGTTGAGATACTGAAAGAATTCCTGGTTAGATTCCTGGTCAGATGCCCAGGAGTACCCAAGTCACAGCAGTTGCAAGAAATACCACTCTTGATAATCATACTGTAGAGGGAATTGAAATAACTCCCACACATTGCATACTATTGGCCACTGACAAGCACCAAACAATGTGGGCATGAGTAATATTCATGAACTCCAGACTAAAGTTAAGAAAATTACTTTATGAACAACTGTTTGAAGACAACAAACCAGCAACTTCCACCCTGATATTTGAAAATACAGTAGCGATTCGAGTAGACACCTAAGTCAAGTCCCAACTCTACAGAAGACTAATTTTAACAAAGGTGCACCACAGTTGCGGACAACATGACCATACTATGTAGATTTGATACAGACAGCAACACCAGTAAAAATTAACATAAAGGCAGGAACACTTTTACCTAGGGTTAAGCAGTCCCAATGTCAAAAGAAGCAAATGAGGGAATAGCACCTTTTATTGCAGCATTGGTGAAGCAAGGGGTGATATATCTAGGAGTCTCACCCTTTAATACTTTTATATACCCAGTAAAGAAATCAAAAGTGGGTACCTGGAGGATGGTACAAGATCTCCGTCCACTAAATAATATAATGATACTAGAGTTCCCAGTGGTCCGGGATCCATCAATAATATTGACAAACATCCCAGCAGAATCAACACACTTCTCAGTGATTGATTTAAAAAATGCCTTCTATAGTGTCTCCGTACACCCCGAAAGTCAATACCTAACAGCATTCACCTATAGGGGAACCCAGTATTTGTATACACGGCTACACCAGGAGTACTGTGAGTCCCCTAGTGTATTTAACAGGGTAGTCAAAAATGATCTATCAAACTTTCAGTGTAAAAGTGTGCTGCTACAATATGTGGATGATTTCTTGATTAGTAGCAGGTCTGGAGAACAGTACAAGAGAGATACAATCTGTTAAATGTCTTTGCGCGAAGATGATACAGGGTTGAAAGAGATAAAGTACAATATGCAGTTCCTGAAATACATTACTTGGGCCAAATAATATCTGCTTCAGGCCGAAGGGTCACACCAGAAAGAGCACAATGTATCAGAAAAAAGACAGAACCCAAAACAGTGAAAGAGATGTAACAGTTCTTAGGCCTCTGTAATTATGTCAGACAGTGGACATTTGAGTACAGCTCACTGATAGCAGCATTGTTGCAAGGAATAAAAGAGGCAAAACAAACAAAAGAAAGAATACAGTGGACAAAGGAAATGACAGCTATGTTCATGAAACTAATAGAAGGAACTCTATTTTTCTTCCATAGTAATGGTAAGACGATGACAGCAGTACTAACACAAAAATACCCTTTAGGCTATAAGCAAATCGGCTATTATAGTCCGTTATTAGACCCAATAATGAAAGGACACTTTCCATGTGAACAAGCATTTGCAACCACTGCCTTTGCTGTTGAAAAATGCACTCCTATTGTGATTGGCTCTTCTCTCACATTGAAGTGGAATATGCAGTGTTTGTCATAATACAGAAAGCAAAAGGCATATAAACCACACAACGAGTTTCATATTATGAAATGATTTTATCCTTACCATCATTGAAAATAGTGAGATGTCACACTGTAAATCCTGCCACATTCATAGCACCCCTGTACAGGAAGGAGAAGAAGTACATGACTGTTCCACATTTACTCTGATGAGGGTTTAAGGACAGAAGAAAAGCCAATATCTGATAGTACTATATAATTTGTTGATGGTTCATCCACAATTGACCAAGAAACAGGAGTACGGCATATTGGTGCATTGGTTATGGAGGGTAAGATACACATTAAGGTGTTCTTGCTAACAGAGCAAATAACACTGCTTTCCTATTATTCGGCACAAGCAGCGGAGCTTATAGCTCTGCTGGTTGCCCTAGAACATGGGAGAGGAAAGAATATTTAAATATATTCATATTCAGCATATGTCACCACCCCAGTGCATTCAAGTATCTCTAAGTAGAAAAGAAGGGGTTTTCTCAAAAGTGATGGCACTCCAGTAGCATATATAGATATCTTAGAACTCATCATAGAAGCATTAGAACTACCTACTAGAGTGGCAGTGGTGAAATGTTCAGCACACACAGAAACACAAGATTTGGGGCCTGATTACAACTTTGTACAAATGTGACGGATATCCCTCCCACCGTATCACGAGTTCCATAGGATATAATGGACTCATAATATGATGGGTGGGATATCCGTCACATTTGGGACGGATTAGCCCCTTCCGCCAAAGTTGTAATCAGGCCCTCTGTTTCCAGAGGAAATGAGCTAGCAGACCAAGTGGCTAAATAATCAGATAGAGGCACACAACCAACACACCAAATTTTCTATACAGGACACAAAGAGCAGAATAAAGAAAAAACGACAAATGAAGTAGACATATCCAGAACAACATCATATGTCAAGACTTCCCTGCTATATCTCAGAGAATTGCAAGAGGCAACACCTGAGTTTGAGAAGGATCTCTGGAAACAGAAGGGGTGTCAACAATATAGCAATGACTGGATATTCAAACAAAACACTACAGGCTGTGATGTCCCAGAATCTACTAATCATTGCTTTAGATAAAATACATCACCCATCACACACCTCTATTACTCAAATATGCAATGAGTTGCAATCAGACTGGTTCAGACCAAACTTACATGAAATTATGACTATGTATTTAAGTGAGTGTCAAACCTGTCATAAATATTCCCCAAACCCAACTCTAAATGTGATCACATCAACAATGCCAGGCCCAGTGGGTCCTTTTCGAGCATTTCATGTTGACTTTGTAGACATGTTAGATAAGTGCAAATACTATAGGTATTTATTAGATTTAGTCTGTCCATTCTCACGATGGTTAGAGGAAGGCCCATGCGTACACTGTGGTGCAAAATTCGATGCTAATTTCTTAGTAAGAGAAGTTATATCAAGATGGGGAGTTCCAGAAGCAATACGATCAGATAACGAAGCTCGTTTTGTAAATTATATCTTCAAACATATTACAGAAATTTTAGGAATAAAGCATAAACTGACTTCAGCTTATCACCCACAAAGTAATGGCATTGTTGAATACCTTAATGGCCTTCTAAAGAATAAAATTAGCAAAATATTAGCAACATTAAACAAGAAGTGGTTACACTCCCTCACCACTGCTTTATTCTTACTAAGAAACACACCAAGTAGTGATCATCATCTCACACCCCATCAAATAGTAAGAGGGAGAACTATTAAAATGCAGCATCCTCCATCTAGACGAAAGACAGAGTTTGAAACAAGTAGTGAGGTACTAGGAAATGTAATGTGTGACTATTTGTACCAACTAACAAAGGCAGCAGAATTGTTTTCTTAACAGGTGTCACAGTACCAACAAAAGAGCTCCAACGATCCTGCAGAACCAGACCCTGCCCCAGTACCAGGAGACACAGTGTATATTAAGAAGGTCATCAGAAAGTGGAAAGACCCTAAGTTTGAAGGACCTTACACAGTCACTGAATTTCTGGATACAGCTCTGAAAATTAAAGACAAGACACAATGGATACAACTTACATGCATACAACATATCAACAAAGCATATCATCAGATGATATGAAGGAAGTGAAAGAGGGGAGGTCAAAGAAAGGAGAAGCAACCGGAGATACCCTCCCCTCCATCAGGCATTTGGACTTTGTTTCACCACGAAGGACTATGAGATATGTATTATTCTGTCAATTTTTTCTATTGTGCATGGCTGTGTTGTGTATGAGTATACATTATACTGAATCACCTAAAGAATTAATGAGCAAGAATGATGGGGTTAATAATAGCCATAGTGACAATGATAGGATAAACAAGCATATACATAGGGAAATCAGGGAATTGAATAGTGTACACTCAAACACTTACACAAAAGATGACAAGATTCATACAGGATAAAATGATAACACATGATATGCACATATGAAAAACATTGGAGAACAGACCAGAAAAATATCATGTTACGTGTGTTCATTGATACCTCACTCAACATCTGCCCCAATTCTATACTTAACATTAGAGGTAGACCCAAATATCACCCTCTGCTTGATACATCTACTCCCCTGCAGAGTCAGAGGCCAAATTAAGCCTTATATATTTCAAGTATCGAACAAATTCATGAACGTCTCTGTCTATAAGTAAAAGTAAAAAAATAATAATAATAGCTTGATCCATGACACAGGTAGAATTAGAAAATATGGAAAGAAGAGGAGAGGTTTTAGGAATTTTATAAGACAAGAATTCCTGAAAGAACATATCGTACAGCGACGAATACTATCAGTATGTGATCCCAATGTTAGATGTAATAATTACACCATAATTCCAGAGACTCCCCAAAATGTGTGTGAAATTAGGCTAACAATGCTAATAAATAGATCCATCTATTTACAGGAGGAGTGGAGTCACAATCTTATAATTTCTTGCCAAGGAAGATGTTTATGGGAGGAAGGGCTAAACATAACACATACAAAAAGATGAAAGCCAATTTGGAATACATGTGCCTCTAGTTACATCATTGTCAGCCCTACTCCTAAAAACATAAAAGTGTTAAATTAGCACATTTTTCTTTATGTTTTAAAGGTAATGGTACAGTTCCAGTGGAAATAGACCATAACAGTAGTGCCACTAAAAACCTAGAATGCCTACAACAAGGCACCTCAGGACTAATGGATTATTACTGGCAGTGTGGGGAAACGTTATATGCCGAACTTCCACCCAGTAGTAATGGCATCTGTCCCCTGGTGACCCTGCACACCCCGGTGCTAATAATTCCTGGAGCAGATATTTCAGAATTGCACAAAAACCCAATGAGTAAAAAGATTATCGTTTTACATCAAAAAGAACAAGAAGAGAAACTGAGCACTTCGGAAGGAACGTATACAAAAACACCTCACAAGAATTCCGACCTTTTAGTGAAAGCCAAGTCAATGCGGGGGCGGTCAATACCTTTTTTCATCTTGCAAATCAAAGCAAATACAAGATGGCTACAAATAATGAGGTGGGGACTTTTAAAGATGATAATCAGTACTGAAGATGGTTTCAATTCAATTAAAGAAGAACTCAGAGCTATAAGGATGATGGTGACAAAAAAACAGATATGTGTTGGGTTTGCTCACAGCCATTGATGGAGGAGTTTGTGCAATGATGGGAACTGCGTGCAGTACATTTATCCAAGGAAATGACACAGAAAATGTCTCTCTAACTAGAGCCATACAAACTTTAGATAACTTGAAACAGACTATGCATGAAGAAGGAGGTGCCCCAGATGAGTGGTACTCAAATTGGTTTAGTTGACTTTCAAATTGGGTATCTGGACTGTTCAAATCCTTACTCCCAATAATAGTAGTGCTGCTTGTTATGTGTTGTACCTTCCAATTAATATTACATTGTTGTAAAAATACAGTTAGAAAATTGGGAAAGGTAATGCATGTTAACAGAAAAATTGTAAGTCCTAGGTAAAAAATTAGAGAAGATAGGCAAAACCTGAGATAGTTGAAGAATCAACTAAAGGGGGGAATGTTAGTATAGAAAGTGTCAGTGTAGATAGTATAGAAAGTGAGGAAGGGGAACCTGAGATGTATGTGCTTAGGCAGCAGTATGTGTCCAACATTTAAAGTTAATAAATTACAGGTGGAAGAGCTCAGAGAAAGAACAGCTGCACCCTTTAATCCATACTAATGGTAGCCAGTAATCAATAAAATAAACAAACCAAGAAGTTTCTCTACTACAACAAATTAACCAGTATCAACAGTTCTCCAGAGAATGACCGAGTGAGGGGAGGAAGACAAGGGAGGGATGCGCAAAACCAATCAGCTTTGAGGTCAATTTAGTAGGGAAAGATAAAACATAGGGATATCAAAATATGCTGCAACAGGAGCGTGGGTACTGCTGATGCTGAGGTTTTAGGAATAGGATACGTAGTCAGATAAGGATATTTAGTTAGATTGCACAAAGGGCATGTAGCCAGATTGCACAAATAACACGTAGTCAGATGATTGCACCAGTTAGTTCTGTAACATTGCTTAAATATGCTAATATTGTCCATTGTCTGTCACATGGTTAGTCTGATGCAGTAAAAACACAATATATAAAGGCCTACCTGCTGTAACCAAATTGAGAGTTAGGTGGCAACCTACTTGGGTTCATTACTCTCCCAGTAGCTGTAAAATAAAACGTTCATACTTTATCACTCAACTATTGCCTGTTTTTCTACTTCAATCAAGGTTTAACCAACATGTTCTACTTACTGGATTTGTGTTGTCTTGTGGCCTTGTTTTGTTCATTAAATTAATTAAGTTCTATTTTTCTAAGCAGGTGTGGTATCTGTTTATGTGCTGTTTTCACTGTTTTACTGTTTGAAGTGATGCACAATTCTGTTAGAAATTGCCCTTAAGTTAAGCCTAACTACTCTGTGCCAAGCTACCGGGGCTGTACACAGGTTAATTTGGGGTGTGTTTGTGACTTACCCGGACTTGGATTGTTGTCCCTGTTTGGACAGGTGCATACCTCTCGCAACCAGAAACACAATTTCTAACAACTTTCTTAATGGCTTCCATTATATTTTGTACTATATGTGCATTGTATGTCTTGTATTATCCTCTTATCACCCATTTTCAGACCAATCTTTAGATTCCACTCCACTCCAGTTTTCAGATCTGGTCCTGTTTTTCTACCTCCCAATGTTCAAGTACTCCTTTGAGTGTGTAAAACCTCTCCTCCTGAATATACTTGTCCCTGCAAGTGAGAATGCTCTCCTTATTTGTCAGACTAATCTTGTTCTTAGCAGAGGTCAGAGCAACCTGAATAGTTGAACTTGTGAATTACATATGATCCTACAGTCAATCAGCTCCAATGGAGATGGAAAACAGAGAATCAATGAGAGGGCAGCTCTGTGGCACCTCCTGCACAACTTGAACTATTTTTAATGCCATCCCATTGATCCATATTTGAGTTTCAGGAATGCTGTACACAAGCATCATCCATCCACGGAACCGTGGCCATAAATTAGCCGTTTGAGTAAACTAAATATTAAGTGCCACTCCACCGATTCTAATGCATTTTCAATGTCTATTGAAAATGCCACCAATCACTCAGATGATCTGGGCTCAGTCCAGGCAGTTATGCAATTAATACAGGTTCTGTTTTGTTTCTCTGAGTGACATAAAATCCATATTGATACTGATAAATCCGTTCCGTAGTGACATTTTAGAAATATTGGTCAATAAGTTATCGAAAACCTTTGTCTCAATATTATGAATGAGGAAGGATATGGAAAGTATATCATGCACTAGTCTGCCATTCCCCATTCTTTTGAATTAGCATAGTAATGGCTGTTGTAAGACATCTGCCAGTTTAATGTCTTATTTACCAACCCTAAAAATCACCAGTAATTTTTTCACAGCCTGACTAAGTGTGTGAGACCTTCTATGGAGTTCTTTTCTTATGGTGCATGGACCTTGAAAGTCTTTGAGCTGCAATGAATGACAATCGCAATTCTCATTTAATATTTATGATCACGGAAAAACTTGGAAGGAGCAGCAACAGAGCACAGTCAGTCTTACTCCACTACCCTCAGAGCTCAGCTATTCTAAGTGAGCAATTGCCTGCAGTTGAATGGGAGCCTGGTCTGTCAGGTGCAGCCCAATCACTAGGTAATTGACCCAGTCAGAGATGATAAGGACATCTGCCCAAGCCCCATAAATAGCATTTTGAGACCCATAAATATTAGGCCAAGCTAAATTGGCCACTCTAATGTAAGCCAACACCACTGCTACACTGTAAGGCTGTGTAGGGCAGGAGACATGGCTAAGAGCAGGAGAGTTGCACAAATAAAGAGGAGGCCTCCAGCAACCTCGACAATTGGTGGCTCAGTATGCAGAAATAGGGTTCACCCGGGACCTATGTATATGACATCATGGTATGTAGAATGGTTTCCTTGTGCATTTTGGAAAACATGCTTTGACTCCTCTGCTGAATAGCAAGTGACACAATTTCTTAGAGCTGTGAAGAGGGAGAAGAGGGTGGGTTGAGTGAACTGCATCAAAATGAAGCCCCATCATTCCCCACATGTTTATTTATGTCACAGCGCTAGAGCATTAGTTGATACACGTAGACAGTCCAAACATTAGTTGTGGGTATACAGTGGAGCTTCAGAAAAACATCATTTTGAAAATATAGCTCCTGTCTTCACCACTTAAAGCATTTATAGACATCCTTTCCAGTTCACATGGACTGCTGAACTAATGATTGTAAGTCTTTCAGTGTTTTAGTTGGTGGGATAGGTGAAGTACCTGACACTTCTTGAAATGGCTCCTCCATCTGCCCATATGCAGGTAACCAACAACACAGTACTGCCCTCTCAGGACACAAGTAGAGTGCCTCCTGGAGGCATTAGAGTTGGGTAGGGAAAGCACTTGCTGCAAGAAAAAGGTGACACAAAGATTAGTCTTAGAAACAAGTGCTGACAGGTAGATCCTGAAGTGAGAACCTGCTTGTGCTGCCTTGCTATGATCTTGAGAGCCAGGCGTGGTGACCGGAAGACTATAGAAAGGGGGGCATGGGTATATGGAACATGGAAATGTGGAACAATAAGGGTAAAGTGCCACCAGAAAAAGGAAATTCACTTGAGAAGCGAACACTGGTCAGATGAGTGAAGGGTTTCTCTGGATTATTATACTAAGACACAGATGAAATTTGTGTTATGCTGTCCCGAAATTTCACTACACCACTGCTGTGCGCACTTCCAAGCTGTTGGTACCAAAAATTAGTGTAAGTGCACAGGAACATTTTGAATGACCAGAACATGAGCGTTAGGTATTGGTGGGTATTGCGTTTTTTTAGCTAATTTTTTAGAGCCAAATACGTCACCACATCCAAAACGGGCACAAGGTTGCATTTAGTACTAAAATATAGCATCAATTGCTGGTTTAATATTTTGTGTAATTATGCATGGTTTTTCAAAACTATGTGTATTTATGCAAAGGCAAATTATACGAATTTCACAGACCCCTAATTATGATCTCTGATGTCTGGCTTTTCTGATCTATATGATGTACCTCGCTGCACACGCAGCAGCCCATTCTATGCCTGAGAGTTGGGGCCCACTGCTTGCCACATCCCATGTTTTCACGGCTGCGAGCTGAAGACAGAGGACAGCAGATAGCTCAGATTCACTCTCTTTGTGGCAGGAGGAGCAGCTCAGTTAACACAACTGCAATGATTACGATTCGTAAGGTCAAATAGTTTAACGTGTAGTGAAGTTGGGTGCAGCCAGATTGGACAATTCCTTCAGATAAGTGTCGCAAACCAAACCGGAAAGTAGCACACAAAGTCATTCATATTCACATGCCACCTGGCCTTACACTTCACAATGACTTCCTGTGTGTCAGCGCCGCACAACAGCCATAGAAGTCAGGCACTCACTGCTAAAGTAAGAGGCACACATGCAGAGTGCCAGTGCTATAGACAGCAGTTAGGTCTCACTAGTATATGCAACAACAAAGTCAAAAGAAATTTTGATGTTCTTGGTAACTAGCCGTCTAGTGTAATCATCAGACATATTTGTGTTTGATTTCGTGATCAAAACCCTTTATTTAATGCAACTGAGGTACACTGGTCACCAGAGTGAACAAAAGAAAAAGATAAACACACCTGCATGGCTCTGCCAATGAACCTCAATTCCTTTTGACCTGAAGCACAAAAGTACATTCTGCAGGCAAATGCATCTATCACCCAGCTCTACCAATAAAGACTAACGGCAGCCCCTTCATGTTAGAAATGGGGTCTCTAGTTGGCAGAGGTATACACCATTGTCCAAGTAGGGACCACAATCCAAGTCAGGGTAGTCACAACACAATCCAAATTATCCTGTGCGCACCCTCTGATAGCTTGGCACTGAGCAGTCAGGCTTAACTTAGATGGCAATGTGTAATGTATTTGTGCAATAAGCCGCACAGTAACGCAGTGCAAACACCACACAGGTTTAGAAAAAATCGATAATATTCATCTGAATAAAATAAGGTAAAAACGACAAAAATCCAATAAGCACAAGTTGAAATATCACTTTTATAACGTTTAAAAGAGTCTCAATCCTTAGAAATAAACATTTGTTACTTGGTTACACAGTACCTGGGATGCTTCAAAAATAACAACGCACGGAAAACGCAGCGGAGGAGATATGTGGAAAAATAAGGTATTGCTTTGGATTTTCTGACACGGCACAGAAAATGCTTTGTTTCTTCACACGTTGTAAGGGGTTTGCATTGTTTTTCGGCATGGAGTCTTGGTTCCTCACTGTGATGGGGGGCTATTTTCATGCCCTGGGTCAATGCGCTGAGAATACTTGACGTTCTGGAAGTAGGAGCAGGTGCTGCGTCGATCCGCAAGGCGGTGTGTCTAATTTTCCATCACAAGGCAGGCGCTGCATAGAATTTCCGGTCAGGAAGTCAGTGCTGCAGCATTCCAGTCGGCTGTGCAGCAATTATTCAGCCGCGATGCAGGCTTTGTGCCAAATTCCCAAGATGTTGCGGCAATTTTTGACGCACAAGGAGTTTCTTGAAAGGATGAAGTCTTTGTTGGTCCTGAGACTTCAGAAACAGGAGGCAAGCTCAATCCAAGCCCTTGGAGAGCACTTTTGGGAAGGCAGAGCCCTTCCATCCAAGTCAGAGGCCAGCAGGGCAGCAGGGCAACAGCAGGGCAGCAGTCCTTTCCAGCAAAGCAGTTCAGATGAGTCCTTTGGGCAGCCATGCAGTTCCTCTGACAAGGTGCCGTTGTAGGTCCAGAAGTGTCTGATTTGGTGGGGTTAGAAACCCAGTTTATATACCCAAAAATGCATTTGAAGTGGAGAAGACTTCAAAGAGTGGTTTGAAAGTGCACAAGTTCGTCTTTTAGCCCAATCCTGTCTACCAGGGTCCCAGTGGGGGGGGAGGGGTGGTATCAGTCCTTTGAGTGAGGGCGGGCCACTTGCCTTTGAAATGTAAGTGTCAGGCCCTCCACACTTCCAGCCCAGGAAGACCCATTCAGTATGCAGATGAAGGCAGATGTAAATGAGTGTCCTGTGTTTGTGCTGTCTGGGTGAAATGCACAAGGGAGCTGTCAACCAGCACAGACCATACATTGATTGGAGACAGGCTGGAAGGCACGGATGGTTTTAAGTGCTGAGAAATGTTCGCTTTCTAAAAGTGGCATTTCTAAAAATAGTAATATAAAATCCAACCTCACCAATAAACAGGATTTTCTATTACTATTCTGGCCATACTCAATATTACCCGGTTACCCCTTTCAGATCAGAATCTACCACTCAAAAAGTATGAGGGCAGTCCTAATGCTAGTCTACGAAAGGAGCAGGTCTTGCAGTAGTGGACAATGAATTTAGACGTTTTTCACTACCAGGACATATAAAACACATTTGTACATGTCCTGCCTTTTACATACATTGCACCCTACCCTACGGGTTACCTATGGCCTACATTAGGGGTGACTTATATGTAGAAAAGGGGGAGTTTAAGGCTTGGCAAGTACTTTTAAATGGCAAGTCGAAGTGGCAGTGAAACTGCACACACAGGCCTTGCTATGGCAAGCATGAGACATGGTTTAGGGGCTAATTATGTAGGTGACACAATAAGTGCTGCAGGCCCACTAGTAGCATTTAATTTACAGGCCCTTGGCACATGTAGCACACTTTACTAGGGACTTATAAGTAAATCAAATATGCCAATTGGGGATGAACCAAGTTAAACTCTAAAATAGCTAAAATAGCTGATAGTGACAGCTGAGATCAGAAACTGATTTCTAATGATTGGCTTAACGTCCCACACACTAGCTATGTCAAGGGGATGCGGTCTCCTCTGATGAATGTATTCATGTTAATGAACAAGCATAAGTCATGACAGTAAAGAAGAATGATTCCTTAGATTAATGTACAAATAAAATGCTGTCCCAATCAATCAGACTTGTTTTCACATTGCATAAGGACTAACAATGTTTTAATACAATTTCAGAAATCACTGAATGCAGTCTACCTCTAATTATATCAAGACGTCCACACTAGTGGTATCTGCGAGAAACACCCTGGTCGAACACAGTACTGAACCTCCAAATAAAACTTCCCCTCTGTCCCATCACCCATCTACTGACTATAACACAGTACAACAATATTTTTTATTTTGCATTTCATGCCACAATAATGACATTTCAAAGAAGTGTAAAATCACAGATGCCGGTATTATCCAATTCAACGCCATCAATTTACCGACTGTGGCGAGCAGAAAAAGTTGGGTTTGCTTGCAATCTTTTAGTTGTCAATAAAGAACATTAACTTGCTTCGTCCATATTGTTTGCCCTCACGCCTCCCTCTTTTTACTCAAATGAAAAGGCCTGCTAAGGTTAAAGCGGGTGATCTATACTGCTATCTGGGCAAAAGTGATCCATCTTTTCTCTGTCCCAGACACGTTGAAGAGCCAGAGCGAACGGGAACAAAGTGAGATCTGACTGAAAATCACCACAAAAAATAATAATATAGCATATGGAGAACCATTACGGAAAAAAGAGGGTAGAATATCACATGACTATCTAGGAGTCTGTATAGTTAAATAGAGTTCACTGAAAAAATACATACATGCTAAATGTATGCACTGGAACCCGTGAAAAGGAGAATTTGGTTCCGTTACTAAAAGTGCACTTCCATTATTTTGCTGTCTGACACCTACACCCTAAAGGGAATATTAGGGTTTTGATAAAGCACCTCACATACCTGTGTAGCGGCAATCCGAGTCAGTTATTAGGACCTAATTATGAATTGGGCAGAACAGTGTCTCCTGATGACACTAGGCGCAGGAATACCGTAACCGATATTAGTGGTGGGAGTTGGCACACTGTAAATCACCCTGGGCTCTAGGGCAGAGAGCAGGTGCTAAATGAGAGTGAAATAGGTCCTGAAATCCAGATAAATCTGCAGTTTTGCATTCAGTTATTTCCAGCCTGTATGATTAGTCCCCATTTTGGGAACTAAAACCGATATTGCCCGTAAACTCATGAGTAGTTGCCACCTGGAACCATTAATTCCAGCTCCCTAGCTCCCAACAAAGTTTAGGGCCAACCTGTAATCTGACCCTTAGGGGCATATTTATACTCTGTTTGCGCCGGAATTGCGTCGTTTTTTTTTACGCAAATCTGACGCAAAGCTAACTCCATATTTATACTTTGGCGTTAGACCCGTCTAGCGCCAAAGATCTTGGAGTTTGCGTCATTTTTTAGCGTGGACACCTACCTTGCGTTAATGATATGCAAGGTAGGCGTTCCCGTCTAAAAAATGACTCCAAGGCATGTGCGCCTTATTTAAACTCCCGTGCAAAAATGACGCACGGGAGTGGGCGGGTCAAAAAAAATGACGTCCAGCTGCTTTTGCGTCATTTTTTAACGCCTGGTCAGGGCAGGCGTTAAGGGACCTGTGGGCTCGGAAGGAGCCCAGAGGTGCCCTCCCATGCCCCCAGGGACACCCCCTGCCACCCTTGCCCACCCCAGGAGGACGCCCAAGGATGGGGGGACCCATCCCAGGGAACTTAAGGTAAGTTCAGGTAAGTATTTTTTATTTTATTTTTGTGGCATAGGGGGGCCTGATTTGTACCCCCCTACATACCACTATGCCCAATGACCATGCCCAGGGGACATAAGTCCCCTGGGCATGGCCATTGGGCAAGGGGGCATGACTCCTGTCTGTGCTAAGACAGGAGTCATTTCAATGGGGGTTGGGAGTCCAAAAAAATGGCGCAAATCGGGTTGAGGCCAATATTTTGCCTCAGACCTGACTTGCCCCATTTTTTGACGCCCAAGCTCCATTTTCCCCTACGCCGGCGCTGCCTGGTGTGGGTCATTTTTTTTGACGCACACTAGTCAGCTGCGCCGGCTAACGTCATTCCATAAATAAGGCGCCCGCATGGCGCTTTGGAATGGCGTTAAAATTTTTGACGCACAACTGCGTTGGCACAGTTGTGCGTCAAAAAGTATAAATATGGCCCTTAATTTTTTGAGTGGGATCTTTGCAACGTTGGGACTAGGACTCAATGGACGGGAGTAAGAGGGGCTGGACCCAGACACAAAGAGGCTTTCCTCACAAAAAAAACGGTCGACTCATAGTTCCTGAAATTCTACATGGTAGTGATGAAGTACTGCGAAATAATGTTGTTTTCTAAGAGCACAATATAACCGAAGTTCCCAGGAAAATACTTTAAGGTGGCTTCTTGTCTGATTACCCAGCTCGGGTTTTCAGCTTGTAATAAACGAAATTTAAAGCACCATTCAGGTGTAACTGAGCAACATTCATTAGGCCTCCTGTCAGCTTCATTCCATTAAACTTCAGCAGTGGTCTGACAGTATTACTGTACTATGTGCTCTCAGGGACCCTAATTAGCAGAAGCCACTGCACAATAAACAAATGTTGACCATGACCTACAATAGGTCATTCTGTTCTGGGAATTTAAAATAAAAATAGAATATATGCTACTTCTGTTCCTTAGCTCAGCAGTATTTCAAGAACCATGCACGTTTAGTGCTTAATCAGTCCGATAAATTGGCAGTGCTGAATTTGTATTTACATTACAAGGCGGAATTAGCGTTTTGCAATAAACTGCCCTGTTCACTAATTTGTAGATTGATGTACCATACCAGGTTGCAATTCAGTGTTCATTAGAACCGAGATTGGTTTATCTGAGGAATAGAGCAACGAGATGACAGGTAAGCATTGATCACGTACTTTAGTGGGCGAGTAGGGCAGTATTGCACAAAACAGCCAATGCTTACAGGCATATTCCCATCCATTCACATTTTAAAATCTCTGACGCTTTCTTTACATGTTCCTACCTATGCATTTCCTATGTACATTATCTCATGTGCATACATCATTTTAAATCAAAGGAGTTAGCATGAATCTGTTGACCCTGCATTGATATGCTATGTACAACTAATCACAAGGTTTCAGCAGTGCAGCATTAATTTGAGTAGATTTCACAAGATCATTGTTAGAAATGGGGTCTCTGGTTAGCAGTTAGTTTGCACTCTGTCCAAGCAGGGACCCTCACTCTAGTCAGGGCAAAGGAGACATACACTTACGATAACCCCTGCTCACCCCCTTGTTAGCTTGGCACAAGCAGTCAGGCTCACCTTAAAGGCAATGTGAAAAGTATTTGTACCAACATACACAGTAATACAGTGAAAACACCACAAAATGGACATCACACCAGTTTAGAAAAATAGGCAATATTTATCTAAATCAAACAAGACCAAAACAACAAAAACCCAACATACACATGTCAAGCCATGGATTTTCAAAGAATAAGAGTCTTACTCTATAGAAATCAGTGGAAACTTTGATTTTACACAAGGTACCTGATTAGCATCAGAAAAGGCAGCAATTTGTCGATTCCTTACTCAGAAGTGAGGCCGTGTGTCGTTTCTTCTCCGGTTAGGTCAGAAATGCATTGTTTTTCTCCCCCGCAAGACAGCAATGTGATGATTCCTTTGTGGGCACCTCAGATCCGTGCAGGCTTGTGTTGATTTTTGGCACCCAGCAATGATGCGTGAGAAATCCAGTTGCACAGTGTCAGAAAACCACGCTGCGTAGGGTTTACGTTTCTCCAGCCGTAATGTGGTGATCTCCAAGTTGCGCTGCAGGTGGAACATCGATTTTTGCTGTGAAGCGGGTGATGCGTCATTTTTCAGCCACATTGCAGGTGGTGCATCAAACTCTTCCCTGCCTGGTGTTCTGTGTGTGGATTTCAGTCCTTATTCTGCCAATTTCACCTCTCAAGGGCCCAGGGACTGGATCGGGCACCACTTGGCATGGCAGGAATCTCAGCAGAGAGTCCAGGTGCTGGCAAAGGAAGTCTTTGATGGCCCTGAGACTTCAAAACAGGAGGCAAGCTCAATCAAAGCCCTTGAAAATTCTTCACAAGCAGGATATACCAAAAAGTCCAGTCTTTGTGCTCTTTCAGTCAGAAGCAGCAATTGCAGGCCAACCCAGCAGAGCACAGTCACAGGCAAAGGGGCAGTACTCCTCCTCCAGCTCCTCAGCTCTTCTCCTTGGCAGAGGTTCCTCTGGATTCCTGGGGTTTTAGGTCAATTACTTATACCCCTTTTCGCCTTTGAAGTTAGCAAACTTTTCTGGGTTGGCCTGCAGTAGCTGCTTCTGCCTGAGAGCAAGGACAAAGGCTGACGTTTATGTGACCTCCCACTGGTGAATAATCTCCAAGGGCTTGAACTGAGCTTGCCTCCTGTTATTGAAGTCTCAGGGACATCAAAGACTTCTCTATGCCAGCACTTGGGCTATCTGCTGAGAGCCCTGCCTGCCAAGTGGTGCCCTCACCTGTCCTCTGTTGTTCACAAGATCCTGCCTTGCCCAGGCCTGGCTCCAGACTCACTCCAGCGGGTTGGAGACTGCATTGTGTGAGGGCAGGCACAATCCATTCAGATGCAATGGATCACCCCTCCCTCCACTCTAGCACAGATGGTCCATCAGGATATGCAGGCTACACCCCACCTCCCTTTGTGCCACTTTCTAGAGGGGATTCACCAACAGCACAACTGTCTGTCTGACTCAGACATGGAATGGTATCAGCAAGAAAATGCCAACTTTCTGAAAGTGGCATTTTCAAAATGACAATTTAAAAAACAACTTTACCATAAGATGTTTTTTAAAATTGTGAGTTCAGAGACAACAAACTTCATATTGGATCTGCTCCCAAAGGGAAACTGCACTTAAAAGTTATTTAAAGGCAGGACCCATGTTAACCTATGAGAGAGATAGGCCTTGCAACTGTGAAAACTGAATTTGGCAGTATTTCACTGTTAGGACATGTAAAACACATCAGTACATACCCCACCTTTAACATAAACTGCACCCTGCCCATGGGGCTACCTAGAAATTACCGTAGGGGTGCCTCGCATGAATAAAAAAGGGAAGGTTTAGGACTGGCAAGTGGTACACTTGCCAGGTCAAATTGACAAGTTAAAATTGCACACACAGACACTGGAGTGGCAGGTTTACAGGGCTACTCTTGTGGGTGGCACAACCAGTGCTGCAGAGCCACTAGTAGCATTTGATTTACAGGCCCTGGACACCTCTAGTTTACTTTACTAGTAAATCTAAAGTGCCAATCATGGAAAAGCCAATTACACATACATTTTACATAGGGGAGGGCTTGCACTTTAGGTCTGGTCAGCAGTGGTAAAGTGCCCAGAGTACCAAAAACAGCAAGAACAGAGTCCAGATCATAGTCAAAACGTGGGAGGCAGAGGCAAAAAGTTAGGGGAAACCATGCCAATGAAGCCAAGTCTAATAATTGTATTCACACCTCTACTAGAATCTTGGTCTTTGAAGAGGTTCATATTTTGGTTCTGACTGTATACATCTTATAATCCCTCTGCATCTTGTACTTCAAAGGCAGAAAGGGGTATACGAAGAGCACCCAAAACCCCTGAAAATCAGATTACTTCTGGAACCAAGAGGAACCTCTGCCAAAGAGAAGAACTGGAAGCTGAAGGAGGAGTACTGTCCCTTTGCCTGTAACTGTGCTTTTCTGGGTTGGCCTGCAGTAGCTGCTTCTGCCTGAGAGCAAGGACAAAGGCTGACGTTTACGTGACCTCCCACTGGTGAAGAATCTCCAAGGGCTTGAACTGAGCTTGCCTCATGTTATTGAAGTCTCAGGGACATCAAAGACTTCTCTCTGCCAGCACTTGGGCTATCTGCTGAGAGCCCTGCCTGCCAAGTGGTGCCCTAACCTGTCCCCGAGCACTTGAAAGGTGCAGCTGGTGGAAAAGGACATAAATCCATGCAAAAACCACAGTGCAGGGAAACTTTTGACGCACCACCAGCCTCACGGCTGAAAAAGGTTGTGCTGCCGGCCTTGCTGCTAATATCGATGCTCCACCTGCCTCGCGGCTGAAAGATCGACACAACGCGGCTGGAGAAACAATACGCAACACCTGCAGCAGCTGCTGTTAATGATGCAAGCCACCACGCAGCACTTTTTATGACATTGAGCGACCGGATATCAACGCAAAATTGATGGGCGTGGAAAATCAACGCAAAGCCTTCGTGGACCCGAGGTGCCCGTCCGGATCGATGCATCCCTGTCTTGTGGAAGAGAAGAAACGATGCACGCCGACCCGACCAGAGGAGAAACGATGCACGTTCTCGCTTCCGAGTGAGAAATCGACGCATCGCTGGCGTTTTCCGATGCACACTCACCCGTGCAGTGTTATTTTGACCCTAACTAGGTACTTTTGTGTGCTAACAGCGTTCTCACTGATTTCTAAAGGATTTAAGACTCTTTTTCTGTTTAAGTTCATAACTTGACTTGTGTATGTTGGATTTTTGTTGTTTTGGTCTTTTTTTGTTTAGGTAAATATTATCTATTTTTCTAAACCTGTGTCGTGCCATTTTGTAGTGTCTTCACTGACTTACTGTGTGTGTGGGTACAAATAGTTTGCACATTGCTTCTGAAGTTAAGCCTGCCTTCCTGCTCATGCCAAGCTACCTTGGGGTGAGTGGGGGTTAACTGAGGGTCATTCTCCTGTACCATGACTAGAGTGAGGGTCCTTGCTTGGACAGTGGGTAACCTGACTGCCAACCAAAGACCCCATTTCTAGCATTAATCATAAAGACTCTCAAATGAAATGGGTTTGAGGACAAACCTAAATAGAGAGACAGACTTTAAACCCCAATCACACTGTGTTCCTATTTGATTGATATTCCTCAGGACATAACAGTCAGGAAACTAGAACGTCCAAAGAGACAATAAATGAAGGAACGAAGGACTAAATTTAATCTGAATTGGTCACAGAATACTATAACAGTTAACAAAAAGAGAGAGGATTTTGTGATTAAACTATACAATAAAGGAGGGAACGTGGTCCTGTGGGCAAAGGGCTATACATAGAGAAAGCTCAAAGGTATTTGAATGATACAACAGGTTACCCGATGGTAGACAGAGGATACCATAAATAGTTCATGGAGAAGTATAATATGAAACGATCTACTTAGTATGAAAATGGGACATTTGAATATGAGGGACATCAGTTGTTAAAAGCTAACAACCCCATGATTCCCACTTTTTATTTGCTACCAGAAGCATAAGAGCGGGAAGAAACCACCAGGGAGCCCGATAGTTTCTGATATAGGGAGACTTCTGGAAAGGACTTCTATGTTTGTGAATCATTTCTTGTTTCCTTTTGTGGTGACACTGCCATCTTATCTAAAGGACAGCACTTACTTCTTGAAAAGGAACAGCAGGAAATACAGGTTTACATTCTGTTAGCACTCACCTGAGACATATGGAGTGGAACATCCCGTATGGGGAGCTTATAAGATTAAAGAGAAACTGCAGCAAGGAGGCCAAGTTCCTCAAAGCCAGAAAGAAATGGTGAAAAGATTTGCGCCAGAGGCTATCCAATGAGAGTCATGACTACGGCTTTAACTAAGACGAAATCTAGGGAGATAGAAAGTTTGCTATAGAGAACTAGGGAGAAAAGGGAAGAGGCTTTAACAGCAAAAGGGACCATCGGTACAACAGTCAAAGTAATTATAACCTACAACAAGGGGTCTAAGAAAGTAAATGAGATTCTTACAAAAAATTAGGAGATCCTAGGTAATGAACCCATAATCAAGGAGCATGTGGGGCAAGTACCAAGCATTACTTATAGATGGAGTAAGAACTTGAGAGACATGCTGGCACATTGTCATTACTATACAACAAACACAGGGTTTTCCCCAAGTAGTAACAGCAAAGCCTGCAGCTAAAGTCCCCCGAGAACAACATATAAAGTTCCCTTCCAGGAGAAACCTTATGAAATACAACACTGCATTAACTGTAAAACAGAGTATACAGGGTGTTGTATAACGTGTCTCTGTCCTCTCAGATATTTGGAGAGTACTGATTTTCCCATAAAAAAACATGTCCTATAACATGCAAGGGCAGTCACCAACCAAGACCTGAAATATCCAGTGGCACAGCACTTCCATACTTTCCATGGGAGTTATTGGACACTGATGACTTTTTTGGGGCTTGATAAAGTCAAGAAAAAACAAAGAGGAGATCAGTGCATGTCACTGCATAGACTCCAATCAAAATACATTACCAACTTGGAAACAATAGAACCAAATGGTCTTAGTATGAGCGAAGACCTAGGTGTACATTTGGACATACAAAGAGTATTTTCCTTCTCCTCGCTCTTTCAGCATTTGAATATATCATGAATGATGGAAGTCTCCAAACTTTATTTAATCATAGTTTAAATATTGTTTCTATATATTTTTCCACTCCTTCACTTTTATTACTAACTTTTCACTGCAAAAAAACCCTTCTACGAATACTTCAGTTTTAATTTTGCTCACAACATACTTTAGACATAATTGTTAGTATAGTATTTAGGAAGGTTCCCCTAAAGCTAAGAAGGAGATCTTTATGGAATTGATATAGAACAAAGAGGCACTGCCCACTTGGTTCTGATAAAAATAGAAGGCAGTACATAGATGAAATGTGAGAAATCATTGTAAACAACATATGTTTTGGAATTGAACAAGAGGCATGTTAATTCTTGAATATCAGGGCAAAGCTCCTGAAGTATGGTGAATAATTACTGAATGAAGGCCCACTTGTGGTCGTTTGTTATTCAAAGAAGTGAGGATACTGTTTGAGACAACAAAAACACGTTGGTTCGATCTTAATTGCATATATGTTTCAAAATTAAATAATAGGCACATTAATTTCTGAAGCACCATCACAAATAACCCTATGAATATAGCGCACAACTATTAGATGAATACTCACTAGGGCTTGATTGGTATACAGCGAAATGATCATTCAGCATGTCGACCTCTTTTTAATCTGCTTTCGGTTTTCAGCCTCTATACATTATTGTGATGAACTGATGTGTTCTTCCCATGATGGGTATTCATTTCAAGTTTTATTTTTATGTTTACACTATGGTGGTCATTCTGACTGCGGCGGTCGGCGGTCTCCGCCCGCCAAGCGGTTCCCGCCGAAAGACCGCGGCGGCCATTCCGGCTTTCCCGCGGGGCCGGCGGGCGACCGCCAGAAGACCGCCGGCCGGCCCAGCGGAACAGCCCCTTCAACAATGAAGCCGGCTCGGAATGGAGCCGGCGGAGTTGAAGGGGAGCGACGGGTGCAGTGGCACCCGTCGCAATTTTCACTGTCTGCTAAGCAGACAGTGAAAATCTCTGTGGGGCCCTGTTAGGGGGCCCCTGCACTGCCCATGCCAGTGGCATGGGCAGTGCAGGGGCCTCCAGGGGCCCCACAGCACCCGTTCCTGCCATCCACAGGCTGGCGGGAAGGGGTCGGAATCCCCATGGCGGTGCTGCAAGCAGCGCCGCCATGGCGGGTTCCCTAGGCCAGCGGGAAACCGGCGGGAAACCGCCGGCTCCCCTTTTCCGACCGCGGCGAATCGCCCAGGAAGCACCGCCAGCCTGTTGGCGGTGCTTCCGCCGCACTCCGCCATGGCGGTCATGGACCGCCAAGGTCAGAATGACCCCCTATATCTGCAATCCGTGGGAAAAAAACAATATGGTTTACAAGAAATATGTTTGTCTTAATGCTTATTCTAATTTGCACTTGCTTACTTTAAAATGTGTGGTTGGGATGGTCACGCTCATCTGTAATCAAGGGTCATGGATAGGAGCCAAAACGTGTGGCAGCCTACCATACTGCAAATAAAACCTTTTTATTTTGCACTGAGATTGGGCATACAATGTCTTTGTCGGCTTCTAGGGGGACAGTGGTTGGATATTACAGCAGATGTCCATGCCTGCACACTGAGTCCGCTGTGCGATGGTTGGAAATCCCTTTTTCCCTTTTGAACTGAGACGTTTGTTATAACACACACACACACACACATATATATAATTATAATTGTATATAAAAAAAAAATATATATATATATATATATATATATATATACATATATATATATATATATATATATGCACATATATATATATATATGCACATATATATATATATATATATACACACACACATCCACCAATAGTCCTTATCTTAGCAAAGAACTTCCCAGACACTTGTAGTGTAGAATGACCAGGATTTTATCCCACACAGACAGTCCTCGCGCAACGCATTCCATCTGTGCCTTGTTGTGACTACTGGGGGACACGAGGGCTGCCAGAGTCCGTCTCAGACCGCCGTATGGAAAAGTGCCTCCAAAACACTGGACTGGGTGTATTATATATATATATATATATATATATATATATATATATATGGTTTTGTTTTGCTAGTCTCTAATTTTCTTTATAACTGGTGACTAGTGACCCACCCAGTTGCCGATTATAAAGAAAAGATGTCAAAATACAACTATTATAAGTTATTACACTCAACTTCTGACATCACAATGCCTTCTGCCAGAGCCAACAGTGAAAGTGAATGGCAGGACAGGTAACGGAGCATAACTGCTTTTTTTACTTCTACTATATTTTTAAGCTTACTAAGACAAGCAGAGAGAACATGTTCATTTTTTGCTCTCCTTCGATATTTGAAGAAAGGCTAAAATCTTGCATGTTTCTACACATCCCTAGCCATTGCAACTTTCTTTTTAACAAAAGCTGACTTGTATTTAACTGTATCTAATATCTGTTTGCAACATATAACTAATATGTTTATGATGTGTTTACTTTGCACTAGAGGTTTTACTTTTAATCTTTATGTTTGCAAAAATGCTCATTATTTGAAATAAAGAAATACACCCCAAGATTTTAAGTGTTTTTAAGAAAGGTAATGGTGTGACCATGTAACATATGGGATAAAGTACTCCTTGCTGTATATATAATAAGGATATTGCAAGTCACATAAGGAACACAACCATCAACCTCATTCCTCTGTATGCTTATGAAACTTCTCTGTGACTTTCAATATCTCTATAATGTATGGCAGTATGTATGCAATGATGTCTCGTAACCCAAACCACTTCAGCTACAAAAGTCTCGGTCCTGTTCAAAGAACAGGCAGCACAACCAGACTCCCAATCAATTACATTTTTTTAATTCTCCTTTTCCAGTCAGGATCACCATAAGTGGCGACGTGTTTCAGCTGGAGCCTTCAAATGGCCATAGAGTTTCTTTCAATACAGAGTGTTCGGAAAGGAGAACAGTCCCCTCCTCCCAACACCGATAAACATGAACAGAACACCAGAAAACACTGTACTGATGTGATTACTTTACAATTCTTCAATGCTGATGAACACCCTACAGATTCTAACAATTAAACAACATTTAAGACTATTAATCAACATATTTCCTTTATGGTGTATTCCATATTTCCCTATATTTCTCAGTTGCCTTCCCCTAATTTTTCACCATTGGATTTTTCCCATTTCTTGTATATTGTTTGCCTCTATTCATCAATCATGTAAATATCTCCTTTCTGTGTACTTGAAAGTGGATGTGCGATCATGTTTCCAATCATATCTGCTACTGTTCCCTCTATTTGTATTAGGAAACCTACTATGGAAGCCAACATTCTTAAAGTGGAGGTGCCAATTGTAAAACATACATCTTAATACCTCTACAAGGTGCAAAGCACAGAAAGGCACTCCCTAAATCATCAAAATGCAATGTCCAATTACGTGCAAATTGCAATAATTTGCAATGTACCAATAAGTGCAATTTGAGATCCAAAGTGCAGCACTGCAATACATGTGCAGACATGCTCAAGCGCAGGGCTGTTGTATTGTGACTAGATTCATCTGCCATAAATTTCAGCATACACCTAATCCAAAAATTAATTATAGAATAATACCATTTGAAGAATCTAAAAAAAGATTAATTACAAAATATAAAGCAGCAAATCTTGTTTCATTTTATTATACTCAAAGCTTCTCTATTGATTAAGGACTATGCAAAACCACATCCAGTACGCAAGAAGGGGAATATCTGATGAGCATGTCCACACTCCGTTCATGTCCAAATCAAGTTGCACTTCTAGCAACAATCAAGTGCAAATTGCAGTTATGTGCTCACTGCAGTAAAGTGCAATGTGCAAATAAGTGCAGCTACTAGAAAGTGCAAACAGTGCTTTGTGCAATAATCCTCCTTATCATCTATCCTGGAAAAATGGTGTGTGCATCGGTTTCGTCCCTTCACACACGGACTTGCGTCGTTATTTTTCACGCGGGGAAGTCGTGCGTCGTTTTCCGGCGCGCGTACAGTCTCTTTCTGTGGTTCGCGGGATTACCAGATGTCCCGGGGTCTGTGCGTGGAATCCTAGGCTTATTTTCCGACTGCGCGTCATTCCGGTGGGCTGTGCGTGGAATCTTCTCCCTCACGGCAGGCGTCGCATCGATTTCCTTTCTGAAGTCGGGCGGCGTTGTCCAGGCGAGACCGTGCGTCGAAGTACCGGTCGCACAGCAGGCGTCACGTCGAGCGGCGTCTTTCCGGATCGGCGTGCAGTGAATTTGTCACTGCAGAGCAAGCTGTGCGTCTAATTTTTTGCCGCACAAGGCGGCCAAATGAAAAAGAGAAGTATTTGTGGTCCTGAGACTTCAGGGAACAGGAGGCAAGCTCTATCCAAGCCCTTGGAGAGCACTTCAGCAGCAAGGCAAGAGTTAAGCAAGGCAGCAGGGCAACAGCAAGGCAGCAGTCCTTTGTAGAAAGCAGTCAGGTGAGTCCTTTAGGCAGCCAGGCAGTTCTTCTTGGCAGGATGCAGGTTCTGCTTCAGGTTTCTTCTCCAGCAAGTGTCTGATGAGGTAGGGCAGAGGCCCTGTTTTATACCAAAATGTGGCTTTGAAGTGGGGGAGACTTCAAAGAGTGGCTAAGAAGTGCACCAGGTCCCCTTTCAGTTTAATCCTGTCTGCCAGGGTCCCAGTAGGGGGTGTGGCAGTCCTTTGTGTGAGAGCAGGCCCTCCACCCTCCCAGCCCAGGAAGACCCATTCAAAATGCAGATGTATACAAGTGAGGCTGAGTACCCTGTGTTTGGGGTGTGTCTGAGTGAATGCATAAGGAGCTGTCAACTAAACCCAGCCAGACGTGGATTGTAAGGCACAGAAAGATTTAAGTACAGAGAAATGCTCACTTTCTAAAAGTGGCATTTTTAGAATAGTAATATTAAATCCAACTTCACCAGTCAGCAGGATTTTGTATTACCACTCTGGCCATACTAAATATGACCTTCCTACTCCTTTCAGATCAGCAGCTACCACTTCAGTACTGTATGAGGGCAGCCCCAATGTTAGCCTATGAAGGGAGCAGGTCTCACAGTAGTGTAAAAACGGATTTAGGAGTTTTACACTACCAGGACATGTAAACTACACAGGTACATGTCCTGCCTTTCACCCACACAGCACCCTGCCCTAGGGGTTATCTAGGGCACACATTAGAGGTAACTTATATGTGGAGAAAGGGGAGGTTTAGGCTTGGCAAGTACTTTTAAATGCCAAGTCGAGGTGACAGTGAAACTGCACACACAGGTCTTGCAATGGCAGGCCTGAGACAAGGTAAAGGGGCTACTTAAGTGGGTGGCACAACCAGTGCTGCAGGCCCACTAGTAGCAATTAATCTACAGGCCCTAGGCACATATAGTGCACATTACTAGGGACTTATAAGTAAATTAAATAGTCCAATCAGGTATGATCCAAGGTTACCATGTTTAAAGGGAGAGAGCATATGCACTTTAGCACTGGTTAGCAGTGATAAAGTGCACAGAGTCTAAAACCCAGCAAAAACAGTGTCCAAAAAGTGGAGGGAGGCAGGCAAAAAGTTAGGGGTGACCACCCTAAGGCTGTCAGGTCTAACACTGCCGTTAGCTGAATGTGCATTGTTTTTCTGGTTCACCAGGCCTTCACAAACTAGATGGTTTCTTGGAACTTACCCTGAATGTTAAATCATTGGCTGATATAAGAAACTGGATCATTAGTTTGAGTGGATGACTGCCCACCTTGAAGAGTAATCACAACTCTTGGCACTAAACCTAAGCTCAACCCCAGGTAGCTATGGCACAAATCAGCCAGGCTTGACTTAGGGCTATGTGTAAAGCAGTTATACAGTACCAAAATTGTAATAAAGTCAAAACAATACAAATCCCAAACTGAACTAGAATAAATAGAGTAAAATGTAATAAGCATAAGGACACAAAAATGACAAAAATCTAATAGGAGACTGTGGAAATATTCATTTTTTAAACTTTTAAGTAGAAATAGTGTCAAGAAAAAGTAAGGTACCCATGAGGGTCATTCCGCCAGTCAATCTTCATTTGGCTAATCAACCATAAAATATAAAAATCATCATAAAACAATGAATTAAAACTTAAAAAGAATACATGCACTACAATACAGTAATACATGAATACCAACAAACACAAAAATACAAATATAGATAAATACTAACTTTATCCTTGACCTTAATGATGGTTTATAAAGACCGATATTACAGCAAAACAATACTAATGCTTCTGGCTCTTAATGATTGCTTAAAAAAATGAATACTGCAAAACATATCCTGATGGTTTGACGTCCCTGAAAAAAATAACAAAGTGGGTTTGCACCACATGAAACCAGATTTTTTCAAAAATTGCCAAATGTAATAGTTGGAAAATGCCCTCTGAAGGGTCATCCCAATTTTTTTTGCCATCTTCCTCCTCCTTTTCTGACTTTGTTTTTGTTGACTTTGGGACTCTGAGCGCTTTACTACTTCTAACTAGTACTAAAGTGCAAGTGCTCTCTCCCAACAACATAGTGACACTAGTTCATAACCATTCGGCCTATTTATTTACCTATACATCCCTAGTAAAGTGCACTACATGTGCCCAGGACCTGTACATTAATTGCTACTAGTTGGCCTGCAGCACTGATTGTGCCACCCACATAAGTAGACCCTTAACCATGTTTCAGGCCTGCCACTGCAAAGCCTGTGTGTGTAGTATATACTGCCCTTTTGATCTGACAAGGTAAACCTCTTGCTAGACCTAAACCTTTCTTTTTTTATACAAATAAGTCACATCTACAGTAGGGCACAACTGGGAATCAGTACTAGGTTATTGATCCCATCAAATCAGTACACTTCTGGACCTGTGACTTCTCTGCCAGGAAGAATTGCTATGCTGCTTAAAGGATTGCTACTTTGCTGGATCCTTGCCTTTCTGGACTCTTGCCTTGCTGAACTGCCCTGCTGCCTACTGTTCCCCTGCCTGGATGAGAAGGACTAGACATGCATCACTTGAACTTAGAGTAACTCTAAGGTCTTGCTGGCTTGCTTCCTGTTTTCTGAAGTCTTAGGGGCACAAAATACTTCCAACAATCCTGCTACATTCTGTGGACTCTACCA
This sequence comes from Pleurodeles waltl, assembly GCF_031143425.1. Lineage (NCBI taxonomy): Eukaryota > Metazoa > Chordata > Amphibia > Caudata > Salamandridae > Pleurodeles > Pleurodeles waltl. The sequence continues at coordinate 246,745,822 of NC_090448.1, read as the reverse complement.
ACTGTGAGTCCAGCCCGGCCAAGGGGTGCCATCCAGTCTTGGGCCTCGGGCGTGGGTTTGCCTGGCTGTGCCTTCAAAGGACCGCACATCACTGTCACTGCGTTGATCAGAACCGCTGCATATCTCCTTGACTCGGACACATCGCTGCTGAGGATGAGGACTTAGCATCGCCGATTGCGTGGCTCAGGATCGACTCCTCACCATGAGCCTCGGCGCATAACCTTCTCATCGCCAGATGTGCAAAGCATTGCCTTCATCGCAAAAGGTTTGATGCCACATCTCTGCTCGGAGGTCATCAACTGCGTGTCTCAAGCACAACGCATACCCGGACTGCACCGATCAGGACCAATGCATCTCCTTCTAATCGTCTCCTCTGCTCCTCGCATTGGATCTTTGACGTCGATGAAATCTACCATACAAGGTACTGTTTCAGCGGGACAAGGTTGGTTCCGGTAGCCGGCCCGTGCTCCATCATGGTCGGCCTGAAATTTGGATTTACCTCATTCTTGCATGTCCAGATAGTCCTGTTGGCGCTTTACCTTTCTAACCACTACAATTGCAAATATTCTTTAAAAAAAATCATATCTCGCCTTCTACGTATTGGATCTTTGCCATTTTCGTGTTGTTTCACTCATAGAAATATAATCTATTTTTCTAACTTGCCTCTGCAATCTTTGTTGTGGTGTTTTCACTGTGTTACTGTTTGAAGTGTTGCACTAATACTTTACACAACACCTACTAAGTTAAGCCTGAGTGCTTCGTGCCAAGCTACAAACAATTGAGCACAGATTAATTTAATTTAAGGTGCGTATCTTACTTACCCTGACTAGGATTGTGGTCCCTACTTGGTCAAGACACATACCTCTGCCAACTAGAGACCCAATTTTTAACAGTAGTGTAACTAATTTCTTTATAAAATAAAACATAATTTAAAGTGCTTTGTTGAAATGCCCAATTATATGGGCAGGCCACATCATCTCTTGACGATTTGCCTAATGTTGGACTTGGCCATCCTTGCAGGGTCATCCCCAACTTTTTTGCCTTAACCCTCCCATTGGCAGAACCCATTTTTATTCGCCTTTAGGACTCTGCATACTTTACCACTCCAATCAAGTGAAAAAGTGCTAGCTCTCTCTCTCTCCTTTAAACATGGTGAAAATGGCTTACACCCAGCTGGCACTTTTAATTTACTTGGAAGTCCTGAGTAAAGGGATATTACCAGTACCCAGGGCCTGTAAATATATGCTACTAGTGGACTTGCAGCATTTATTGTGCCATCCACTTAACTAGCCTTTTTAAACATGTCTCAGGCCTGTTATTGCAGCCCATTTGTGCAGTTTTAAACTGCCATTTTATCCTGGCAATATGAACCTTTTACCAGGTCCAAACCTTCCAAATCAATATAAGCCACCTCTACATAAGGCCCTAATCAACCCTTAGGGCAGGGTGCATTGTGTTTAAAAAGTTGGGCATGTACTTTTAAGTGCTACAGGTCTTGGCAGTGAAAAAGTCCTACCTTTGTTTTTCAGTATTGCAAGGTCTACCTTTCCCACAGTGGGATACCTCATTACATGTAATAAGTGATAACTTTTATGTGTGAGCTGGTAGGAATTAAAATCCTCTTTAATGAAAAGGTCTGATTTGAAGTCACAATTTTGAAATGCAATTTTTAGAAAGTTGGCATTTTCCTGTCCTAACCATTTGGTGCCTGTAGCCTCTTTCCTGGTTCACGTGATTAAATGTAGTTGGCAGATGGCCTTTGTGTATTATCCCTAGACAGCCACACAATAGAGGGTCTGAGTTTTGCCACGGTGTGCCCTCTCTGGCAGGATGATGGGTTGGAGCTGTCCTCATCCCAAAATGCAATGGGGCTGTCTCAGTACACATACAAAGGACTTCACACAAGCCTATTTTGCTCCAAAACAGACTATCACCAGGGCAGGGAGGCACAACATTCCAGACACCTCTCTAAGGGGAAACCCAGAAGATTCTTCTACTTCAAAGTGGGCACCATGTATAATAAAGGGAATCTCAGACCCACTCTGAGATCAGTTCTGGACCTGTGGACTCTACAGAAGAAGGACTTCCTAGCTGTGTGAAGTCTGTCCTTCTGACCAAGGGCTGCGCTGCTGCTCAAGGCCTGCTCTGCTGTTCAAGAACTCTTCTGCTGCTGTGGACCGCCATGCTAAGGCCAACCTGCTTTTTTGGACCCATAATCTCCAGAGTATTTCCAAGGGTCAGTTGGCTGACCCCCTGTTCTGAGCTAAAGGGATACAACATCAATGCCTCAAGAAGCTTCTCAACGCATAACTGCAAATTGTAGGTGCTGTTTGGCAGCCTCGCAAACACTGACCCAGTGTAAACACATCTGGATGCCAACAACTATCCCAGCTGGACACCTTTTGATGCACCTTGATGCAGGGCCACAAATCACAACTTCTGTTCGATGGCCTCACAAGCACTGACCCAATGTGACGCCAAGAACCAGTCATGTTGATGCATCTCGACTCAGCACATTGTATCTCAAGACAAGTTCTTGCAGCACCGGCGACTTTGCTGACAACAACACAGTGCGACGGCTCTTGATGCCCACACTGCAGATTCTGTTTGGTTGGTTCCCTGTCACTGATGCAGCTCGATGCACCTAGAAGTCAGACATGGCACTGTAAACTTCTGCTGAAGGCTCCTCAACACCAGCACCGCACAAGATAACACAAGGATATCTCACCTCGATGCTCAGGACACAAGGTACTTTGAAAGTGGACTAAACACAGTTCTGTATCGGACCGGTGCTCCTTCATACATAGCTTGATTTTGTGACTTGGACACGGTCCAAAGCAACTAGATAAATGCAGTTGACGCCTCTTGCTTCTAAGCGCTAATTTCCTTCAAAACCTTTAAAACTGCAAATCTCCAGTTCTAATAATGAGATTTTTGTAATTTTGTCTTAAATTATTTCATAACGTTTAACCTGTTTTTCTTGATTGATGTGGTATTTTTCTTATGCTGTTTTTACACTTTATTGCTGTTTGTGTGCCAAATAAATACTTTACAAATGCCCTCTAATTTAAGCCTGACACCTTTTGTGCCAAGCTACCCGAGGGTTAAGCATAGGTAAATTTAGTGACTGTTTGTGGTTCACCATGAGAACAATTGTGGCTGTTGCTTGACAAGGTTTCACATCCCACTCAACCACAAACCAATTTCTCACTGTGTCATCTAAGCAATCATTTATGGCAGATTTCTGCAATCTACCCATTCTATTAATTTCCAGTGAGAAACTGGATGCATAGTACTCATCCCAGACATCAACTATGTCACATAATAGCTGACAAAAATGTAGAAACAAAACAAGCGAGAAAAGAAATCAGATTCATATTACTTGTTTTCTCAGGTGGATAAGATGTGTGCCTTACCATTTATATTTAAAGCCTGTACATCAAAATGTTTGATTGGATTAATATTTAGGTAGGTATATGTGATAATATATTATATATTTGTTGTTTAGAGACATGTTAACATAATGAAATGTTTCAAATACAGGGTAAATCAGAGTGAGGACAACCAATTATTCAAAAATCCATATTTTTCAGTGAATATTTTCAAGTGCACATTTAAAAATAACATTATATTATTTGTAAGAATAATAAGTCATCCTTATCCCGTCCAATTGGCCTGACCATATAACTCAATTGTGTTGTTTTAAAAATCCTCTGTATTTTCCAGATATCTTATATTCTCCTACTTTTCTCAAAACAATTATATTAATGTAACTGTGGCACTTTAATGTTCCCAATTAGATAATAAATAGTATTTCATTTTATTAAGGACTGACACTGCCTAGAGGTATTGCATGAAGCTGAATTTTGAATTTGTTAGCCTGGTTTAGAATTTGGCAGATGGGACATGAAATCACAAACATGACTGTTGAACTTTTGCTTATGCAGGGTCATCCCCAGTCTTTTTGCCTCCTGACTCCTATTTTTTTCTGACCTGTTGCTGTTGGCTTTTCAACTCTGAGCACTTTACCACTGCTAACCAGTGCTAAAGTGCCTATGCTCTCCGTGTAAAATGTGTACGTAATTGGTTCTCCATGATTGGCATATTTGTTTTACTGTTAAGTCCCTAGTAAAGTGCACTAGAGGTGCCCCGGGCCTGTAAATCAAACGTTACTAGTGGGCCTGCAGCACTGGTTGTGCCACCCACACAAGTAACCCTGTAATCATGTCTCAGACCTGCCACTGCAGTGTCTGTAAGTGTATTTGTACACTGTAAATTCGACTTGGCAAGTGTACCCACTTGCCAGGCCTAAACCTTCCCTTTTCTTACATGTAAGGCACCCCTAAGGTAGGCCCTAGGTAGCCCCAAGGGCAGGGTGCAGTGTATGGATAAGGTGGGACATATAGTAATGTGGTTTATATGTCCTGACAGTGAAATACTGCCAATTTCGTTTTTCACTGTTGCAAGGCCTGTCTCTCTCATAGGATAACATGGGGGCTACCTTTAAATATGATTAAAGTGTAGATTCCCCTAGAGAGTAGATGGACATGTGGAGTTTGGGGTCCCTGAACTCACAATTTAAAAATACATCTTTTAGTAAAGTTGATTTTAAGATTGTGCGTTTGAAAATGCCACTTTTAGAAAGTGAGCATTTTCTTGCTTAAACCATTCTGTGACTCTGCCTTGTTTGTGGATTCCCTGTCTGGGTCACTTTGACAGTTGGGTTGTTTTTCACCTCGCACTAGACAGTGACACAAAGGGGCTGGGGTGTAACCTGCATTTCCTGATTAGCCATCTCTGCTAGGAGGGAGGGGTGGAGTGGTCACTCTCATCTGAAAGGACTGTGTCTGCCTCTGACAATGCCAGCTCCAACCCCCTGCTGTGTGTCTGATGCCTTGCCTGGGCAAGGCAGGATTTCACAAGTAGGTGTGAGTCCCCTTTGAAGAAAGGTGACTTCAAAGACTAAAATGGGTATTAGAAGGGCACCCAAATCTACAGACTTTAGAAACACTTCTGGAACCAAGAGGAACCTCTGCCTGGAGAAGAGCTGATAGCTGAGGAAGAAGTGCTGCCCTGCCTGTGACTGTGCTTTGTGGAGCTTTCCTGCAGTGCTGCTTCTGCCAGAGTAAGAGGGCAAAGACTGGACTTTGTGTGCCTTCCATCTTGTGAAGAAATCTCCAAGGGCTTGAGTCAGAGCTTGCCTCCTGTTGTTTGAAGTCTCAGGGACAGCAAAGACTTCTCTCTGCCAGCACCTGGAGTCTCTGGAGGGACTCCTGCTCTGACAAGTGGTGCCCTATCCAGTCCCTGGGCCCTTGAAAGGAAAGCTGGTGGAAATCCAAGGAAATCGACTTCGGACGACTCCGAACCGACGCCGCTGCTGAATCCGGTAACGCCACCTGCACCCGACGCCGTGCCCTTCGCTGGGACGCGACGCTCTTCGCAGCCCCGACGCCGCAGCAGCCCCGCTGAAGTCCGCGACTCCGTGGAAGTCGCCGCACCACGTTGTGACCGATGCCGCTTTAAGTGCACGGATTCAATGTTTTGCACAGACGCCGCGATTCCCGACTTCGCGCATCGGCTTGTTTTCACTCTTCACCAAAGGTACTGTACTTGGGGGTCTACACGACTCCGTGTACGGCGCCGCTGGTGTTGGCTTTTTGGGAACTATTCCGTCACGACACCGTGTTAACATCTCATCGGAGCATTTTAGTTTCTAAGCGCTATTTTTGAGTTTAATCTTTAAAAATTCATAACTTGACTTGTGTATGTCGGATTTTTGTCGTTTTGGTCTTGTTTTGTTTAGATAAATATTTCCTATTTTTCTAAACCGGTGTTGTGTCATTTTGTAGTGTTTTCATTAAGTTACTGTGTGTGTTGGTACAAATACTTTACACTTAGCACTCTGAGGTTAAGCCTACTGCTCTGCCAAGCTACCACGGGGGTAAGCAGGGGTTAGCTGAGGGTGATTCTCTTTTACCCTGACTAGAGTGAGGGTCCTTGCTTGAACAGGGGGTAACCTGACTGTCAACCAAAGACCCCATTTCTAACAATGACGGATATCCGGTCCACCATATCATAAATGCCATCAAATAAAATGCATGTGTATTACAGCAGATGGGATATCCATCATGTTGGTGACAGAGAATCCCGTCTGCCAGAGGCCAAATCAGGCCCTACGTTGTTTGTGCCTCTTCAAAAGATTACTATATTTCTCTCAAACCATTGTTATCCCATTTGCCAAACTCTAAATCATGCTCTACTTTGTGTATGCCTCTGAAAAACAGTACTATGTTTCTGTTAAACCGTTTACCTCTGTGAATGCTTTTCAAATTCCTGTGTTTTCGTATACTCATATGAGCTCTCTGCCATGGTGACTTCACAATATCTCTGTTCCCAGTTAAGGATAAACATAGAATTATAAATGGGTAACCGTGGATTACGAGGACATTGTTCACCAAGAGTTTCTGAGTGACATTGAATGGTCAAGGAGAGCGAAACTCAGGTTGTCTAGGATGTCCTTCAGAACACGAGGTGAAAAACATATTTGCAATTCAATTTTAACTCATCTATAATTATATGTTTCATCACCTTAAGAGTTTATTTAAATTCCCTATCGCCACCATTCACGAAATGTGCAAAGTCTGGCAATTTACCCTCACCCCAGGAAAAGTTTTCTTCATATGTTAACCTGTTGGGTGCTGGGGATGAGCTGGTTAAGTCCTCTGCCATGGTTGCCGTGTGCCGAGGATGTAACCAGCTCTTCCTGCACCTGGCCCACTGGGCAGGGATGGAAGAGGAATCGCTTCCCCTTCCACCCCGAACCTCCCCAGTGACGTCTGATGATGTCAGCCCTCAATTGCATGCTGACCTCATCAGAGGTCACCCCATCGAGCTTCCAGCGCGATCGGAAGAGAAATGCCTTAATTTCTTTTCTGATCGGGGGTGAGGGAGATCGGAGAGACATGAAAGGAAAAGAAAGCCTTTTCCTTTCCTTTCATGTCTCTCTGAGCATTTCTGCAGCTCGATCGTAAAGCGATCGTTCTGCAGAAATACCCACTAGACACCAGGGAGTTTTTTTTTTTTCATGTGAACGATGAAGGGGAACGATTCCTTGGGCAAGGGTCGCTCCCCTGGGGGCATTTTTTTAAGGCCATTTCTGCCCTGCTTGGGGGTAGATCAGCCTAATTTAATTAGGCCGATCTTCCCCTGGGGGGGCAGAAGCCACTGGGCACCAGGGATAATTTGTTTTTGTTAGGCAAGGGTCGCTCCCCTGGGGGGCACATTTATTTTAGGCCCTTTCTGCCCCCCCTTGGTGGCAGATCAGCCAGTTTTTATCAGGCCAATCTTCCGCCAAAGGGGGCAGAAACTACTAGACACCAGGGATTTTTGGGGGGACAATTTCACAAAAGGGGAGCAACCCCATAGGCAAGGGTGGCTCTCTTGGGGGGGCAAATTTATTTTAGGCTATTTTAGCCCCCCCATTGGGCGGCAGTTCAGCCTATTTTATTCAGGCTGATCTGCCCCCAGAAACCACTAGACACCAGGGATTTTTTTGTGACAATTTCACAAAAGGAGAGCGACCCCTTAGGCAAGGGTTGCTCCGCTGGGTGCCAAATTTATTTAAGGACATGTCTTCCCCCCCTTGGGGGCAGATAGGCCTATTTTATTTAGGCCGTTCTGCCCCCAAGGGGGGCAGAAACCACTAGGCACAATCACCATTTTCTTTTTTTTTCTAACAGATGTGGAGCGACCTCTTAGGCAAGGATCACTCACCTGGTGGTGAATTTTATTTTAGGCCATTTCTGCCCCCATTGGGGGAAGATTGGCCTATTTCTATTAGGGGGCAGAAACCACTTAGGCACCAGGGATTAGTGTGTGTGTGCTTTGTTTGGGGGGAAGCCCCTTGGGCAAGGGTCATTCCCCATGGAAGCACAATACTGTTGGCCTATTCTGCCCCCCTTGAGGGGGGGATCGGCCTATTTTTGTAAGGCCCATCTGCCCCTAAGGGGGCAGAAAGCCCACCAGACACCAGGGAAGTCTTTTTTTTCAAAAGAAGAGGGTGGGGATATGGCCATACCCCAAATAAATGGGGACAAAGATGTTTTGCCCACCCTTAGGCAGATGGGGCAATTACCCCCGATCCACTCCCCGTGGGGCGGGGAGCAGAAAGTTTACTAGATGCCAGGGAATAAAAATAGAAAAAAATATGTAGTGGTGGCTAACAACCACTATGGGCATGGTTATGCCCCCACCCCAACTGAAGGGGGTAATAGTCTTTCCCCACACACTAAAACTTATTATCCCAACGGCAAGCAAGAGGACATTTTATTATTTAGGGTTTTGGTTTTACATTTGGGCCATGAGAGCTTGGCTAACTCTCAAAATCGTCCCATTTGGAATGTTGAGGGCTACACTTTTTGGTCTTTGGGATACTGCCAAGTAGAAAAATGTACGAGACTTAGACACATCTGAAAAACTTAACATGCACCCGCACCATTTTCTTACCCACAATGCCCTTCTAACTTCCAACTTTGCTTGAAATCACACATTTTCCTCACATTTTTGTGATGGAACCTTCTGGAATCTTCAGGAATCCACAAAATTCCTACCACCCAGCATTGTCGCATCTATACCAACATGAATTCTGCACCACTTCTCAGCCTAAAAGCTATTTTTTTCAAACTGCCCTTTTGGACACGCATTGGTTCTCCCTCAATTTCAACATGTTTTTGGCTCTCCTCTGTCACAAGCACTTGGCCCACCTACACAAGTGAGGAGAACATTGGATGGTAGGAAATTTGTGCTTCTGCGGTGATCCCACACAGAAATGTGGGTTAAAAAGTGATTGATTGTTTAGTTAAATTTGAGGTTTGCTGAGGATTCTGGGTGAGAACACACTGGGGGATCCATGCAAGTCACACCTCCCTGGACTCACTCGTGTGTCTAGTTTTAAAAAATGTCTGGGTTTGGTAGGTTTCCTTAAATGGCTGCTGAGCCCAGGACCAAACACGCATGTGCCCACACCCCCCTGCAAACACAGATAGTTTTGTAATTGATAATTTTAATGTGTCCAAGTAGTGTTTTGGGGCATTTCCTGTTGCGGACACTAGGCCTACCCGCACAAGTGAGGTACCATTTTTATCGGGAGACTTGGGGGAATGCTGGGTGGAAGGACATTTGTGGCTCCTCTCAGATTCCAGAACCTTCTATCACTGAAATATGAGGAAAAAGTGTTGTTTTCGCCACATTTTGAGGTTGCAAAGGATTCTGGGTAACAGAACCTGGTAAGAGCGCTACAAGTTACCCCATCCTGGATTCTCCTAGGTGTCTAGTTTTAAAAAATGCACAGGTTTGGTAGGTTTTCCTAGGTGCCGGCTGACCTAGAGATCAAAATCCACAGCTGGGCACTTTCCAACAAACATGTCAGTTTTCAATGTAAAAATTTGATGTGTCTATGTTGCGTTTCCTGTCGCTGGCACAAGGTCTACTAACACAAGTGAGGTACCATTTTTATCGGGAGACTTGGGGGAATGCTGGGTGGAAGGTAATTTGTGGATCCTCTCAGATTCCACAACCCTCCCACCCTCCTCCCCTGTCGGATGATCACCTTACCCGTTCTGGGGAGAAGGTTGTCCAGCAGGGAAGGGTCGCTTCCACCACCGGCAGCGCCCCGCCAGCAGAACACTGCTAGGCAGTATTATGGCCCATATTATGGCTTGCAGTGTCCTGGTGGGGCGGGCCGGTGTTGGAACCACCAGAGCGCCTCCACCCACCAGCAATACTGCTGCTGCATTTCCCACCAAAATGTGGCAGAAATCCGGCAGTACCTATGATATGGTGGGTGGGAGACCGACAGCACTGGCAGTCTCCTGGTGCCCGCGGCTTTGACGGTCTTCATGGAATACTGCCAAAGTCGTAATGAAGGCCTTTGTTTGGCAGAAAAATGCCTACTTTCTAAAAGTTACATTTTAAGAATAGTAACTGCAAATCCCACTTTACCATTGAAGATGATCTTAACTTACAATTCAAACGAGTGGAAACAGTGTTTCTCTATCTGCTTCTAAGCTAAAGTTATGACTTATTAAGTGTAATAACATAACCCTGTGTTAATCAATGGGAGAGGCAGCCTTACTACAGAGATATATTACAAACCACACATGGTCATCCAGTAATTATACCAAAGGATCTGGGTTAAATATAGTACCGAACAACATTGGTCCTTCCGGTGAAAATTATTTATATTAAACAACTTAGAATAAAAAAACTATTACCTTGCAAAGAAAAAAGGAGAATATATACAGCATAGATATAAGCCACATTCACAATAATTTCTTTATTATTATTTATAAACAAGTTATTTTCGAAACTTTACTCAAAATTCCTAAGAAATCCTACCCTCCCACATATAAACACAGAAAGACAAAAAGTGCCAAAGAAAAAGTGCTTGTGATTTAGAACCACAAAAACCGAGAGTAAATCACCCACATATCCATTAACATCCACAATTATAAAAATAGCCTGTTGGTTAACCATTCTTGTCAATGAATCACCACTTACTTCTGATATATCTTCCCTGGGTATATCTTCCCATTTCAGTCCTTCACTTCATTCCAAATAAAGGCAAAGACAAAACCAATCCAGGCCAATAAATAACTCATCGACATTTCGACCCACTGATAACTCTCGGGCCAGTTCCAAGCTCCCACACGGGTCTTCCTCAGGACTGAGATCAAACTCCAAACACACACTCCAAACACACTGTGTGTTTGGAGTTTGAGTAAGTTGGAGGTGAGTAATGATGGGCTTGCATTTTCAGCATAGAATAAAATAGATTTATCAGTAAGTGGGTAGTAAGTTTTAGATTTTTGGAGAATTGTTTAGATGTTTCCTACCTCTCAGAAAATTAAGAAATTATTGTGAATGTGACTTATATCTATGTTATATATATTCTCCTTCTTTCTTTGGAAAGTAATTGCTTTGTTATTCTAAATTGTTTAATGTAAATATTTGTCACCGGATGGATCAATGTTGTTCAGTACCATTACTACAGAGATAAACAACTGCCAGAACATGTAAAACTTAATTTACACATATCCTACTTTCCATATATCATACATGCTGCCCTTTGAGCTTTGAGAACCTACCTTAGAGTTTCCTTATAAATATTAAAAAGGACATTTAAGCCTGGCAAAAAGTCTACTTCACCAAGTCAAAATAACTGTTTAAAACTGCTCCTCAGGCTAGGGTGGCAGGCCAGAGACATAGGTGGTCATTATGACCCTGGCGGTATTATAACCGCAGGGCCAAAACGACGGGGACACCGCCAACAGGCTGGCGGTGCCTCCCGGCGTATTTTGACCGCGGTGGTAGCGCCGCGGTCGCACCGCCGGGGCGGGCGGTTTACCGCCACAATGGTCCCGGCGGATGTAATCCGCCAGCGCTGCCCAGGGGATTACGACTCCCCAACTGCCAGCCTTTGTCTGGCGGTCTGAACCGCCAGAAAAAGGCTGGCGGTACGGGGAGTCGTGGGGCCCCTGGGGGCCCCTGTACTGCCCATGCCGCTGGCATGGGCAGTACAGGGGCCCCCTGAGAGGGCCCCATGCGGCTTTTCACTGTCTGCTGTGCAGACAGTGAAAAGCGCAACAGGTGCAACTGCACCCGTCGCACGGCCGCAACACCGCCGGCTCCATTTGGAGCCGGCTCCTATGTTGCAGCCGTGATCCCCGCTGGGCCAGCGGGCGGAAACCAGGTTTCCGCCCGCCGGCCCAGCGGGGATCTCCAAATGGCCGCGGCGGGGGTGCGGCCGCATTGGCGGCCGCATGGCGGTCAGATCTTGGCGGGCGGCTGATGCCGCCCGCCAATGTCGTAATGACCCCCATAGTTTACAGTGCTACTTTAGTTGGTAGCACAATAAGTGCTTCAGCCCTTTACAAGCATTCAACTTACAGGCAGTGGTCACATGTAGTAGCATATACTAGGAACCTATATGTAAATTAAATGGACCAATCAGGTGTATGCCAATGTTACCATGCTTTAAAGAGTGGACACAAGCACTTTCCCACTGATTAGGATTAAAATTGTGCAGAATCCTAGAGCCAACAAAAACAGGTTCAGCAAACAAAGGTAAATACCTGGTGTGACCCAGCATAAAGTGCCAGTTGCAACAGTGCAAATAAATTTAAAGCCGCCCGCCAATGTCGTAATGACCCCCATAGTTTACAGTGCTACTTTAGTTGGTAGCACAATAAGTGCTTCAGCCCTTTACAAGCATTCAACTTACAGGCAGTGGTCACATGTAGTAGCATATACTAGGAACCTATATGTAAATTAAATGGACCAATCAGGTGTATGCCAATGTTACCATGCTTAAAAGAGTGGACACAAGCACTTTCCCACTGATTAGCATTAAAATTGTGCAGAATCCTAGAGCCAACAAAAACAGGTTCAGCAAACAAAGGTAAATACCTGGTGTGACCCAGCATAAAGTGCCAGTTGCAACAGTGCAAATAAATTTAAATCACCAAGGTTTTCAATGTCAATGTGTATAACTTTGTAATGTGGTCTTTGTTGAAAACAGCAGTTACATGTCCGGTGAAAGAAAGCATCAATGAGAAAATCATTTATTTACACTTTTCCATTTTTCTTTTTCATCCATTTGAGTCCTAAACAAAATTTGGAGGTGCTTGTGATGGATTCATTAATGGAAAGTTGGAAAGTATTGTGAATAATAATGCTGTGATAAACGTCAAAGTTATAAATCTTTGGAATCACGTAAAATATTTGAATGGTAGACCTAGAGTCAAGTTTGCCTGATCACACTAGTGAATAGCACAGTTGTGCTGTAGACCACAAGTGACATGTAACTTCATTGCCATGGGTATATTTTGGGCACCAAATATTAAGGCCTTATAGAAAATATAAGTCAATCAGAGATTGTTGGGAAAGGGCCCTCTCTCAAGGGTCAACCCCAAACATTTTGCTTTGCTTCTCTTTTTCTGACCTTGCTTTTGCATTAGGACTCTGTGCCCTTTACCACTGCTACCAGTGCTAAAGGGATTGTGCTCTCTCCACTAAAACAGGGCAACATTAGCTCATACAAAACTGGCAGACTTAGTTTACTTATAATGCTACTAGTGGTCCTACAGCACTTATTGTATCGCCCACCTAAGTACCCCCTTAACCATAGCTTAAGCCTCCCATTGCGGGTCATGTGGGTACAGTTTTCAACTGTCATGTTGACCTGACAAAGTTAACCTCTTGCCAAGCCTAAACCTTACCTTTTTATACATAAAGGTCACATCTAAGATAGGTCCTATGTGGCCCACAGGGCAAGGTGCAATGTATTTAAAAGGCAGAACATGTATGTTTAGGTTTTACAAGCCCTATTAGTGAAAAACTACCAAATTTGTTTTTCCCTACTGCAAGGCCTATCTCCTCCATAGGATAAGATTGGGATTACCGTATTACATCCTTTAAGTGTAATTATCAATCTGGAAGACGTAAGTTTGTCAAATTTGGTGTCTCTGAACTCACGATTTAAAATCAAAATTTATGGTGAAGTCAGCTTTTAAATTGCATTTCTAAAAATTACACTTTCAGAAAGTTGGCATTTTCTTACTTTAGCCAATTGGTGCCTACTGCCTGTTTCCAGTACATGTCTGGGGTGGGGTGACAGCTGGCCTTTTGCATTCTCTCCAGATAACCACAGAGACAGAGAGCTTAGGTGTGACTGATTAGCCATCAGCATCCTGAACAGCCATCCTGGGCAGGATGAGTGGGAGGGCCTTTCATACCTGAAAGTGCAGTTTCCTGCCACACACAAAGAGTGGCATATCCCCCTGTAGTGAGTCTGGACCCAGGGTGGGCAGGGAGGGCCTCTGTGCACTTTAAAGATCCTTCTTTGAAGTCTCCCCCACTTCAAAGGCACAACTAGGTATATGTACTGAACCTCTTTCACCACCACTCAGTTCACTTCTGGGCCTGTAGATACTCTGGCAGGAAGGAGGATTTCTGTGCTGCTACAAGGACTACCACTCTGCTGAGATGTTACTCTGCTGGACTCCTGCTCTGCTGAGCTGACCTGCTGCCTGCTGCTCTCCTGCCTGGGAGTGAGAAGGACTGGACCTGCACCTCTCCATCCCAGAACCAAAGTCATTCCAAGGGCTTTCTGGCTTGCCTCCAGTTTCTGAAGTCTCAGGGACACAAAAGACTTCTAGCACTTCTGCTAAAGTTCCTGGATCAATCTTCAAACAGCTCCTGACCTTCAAGATGCGCCCCTCCAGTCCTGGGCCCTCTTAAAAGTGGTTTTGTGGCTCCTGAAATCAAGTTTTGGAGTTCTTTGTGACCTCAAATCAGCCCACTAATGCTGCAACTTAATTTCCTCACACAGCCAGCATTACCCCTTGTTACTGTGAGGGTCCAGCCCACCCTTCCACGATGCCCGGCTAACTACTCATGCCTGGGGGAGAACATGGCGGCCAGCACACAGCAGCAGAGGTGCTGCTGAGCGGGTTGCGGCGCTGGATGGGCCCTGTGACATAGAGATGGAGTGGAGGAGCCATAACTAGGGTGAAGTGGTTCTCTCCCCCCCTTTGTTTCTTATCCCCCCTTACCTTTCTTGGAAGCGCATGCCGCCCTGGGCCCGCGATCGGGAACGCGTTCTGATGCAAGGGGTTTCCCGGGCTGGGACACCAGAAACTTCGGATGAGACAAGGGAGGGCGGCGGTCACTGGAGGAGAACCGCCCTGGTGGTGAGGAGGGGCAGGTCCCTCACATCCAGGGTTGCGCTGAGAGGTGCAACCAGGAGGCAGGATCAGCAGAGGAACAACGCAAGGCAGACAGAGAGAGCTGACGGCGGCGGAGAAGGGTAAAGAGACTCTCCCCTTCCCTCGTGTACTGAAGAACCCTGTACCTTCAGATAAGTCAACCGCAATTTTTCAGGAACCAGGAGGAGGGGGCATTATTTTGAACACTGCTGCACGGGGTAAATTAAGGGAGTCTCCTCACCTCGGCAGAGATTAGAAAAACAAGGGGATCAGTGAAGAGGGAGTTGCTGGGCCCCAGGGAAACATCAAGGGGATCTTTCTTGAAGAATTTAAATCTATTCCGCCCCCAAAAAAAGCCCCGACCCAGATAATATCACAAGGAAGGGGAAAAAAAGCAGGCTTCTCCTGCCTGCCAGCAGAGAGTTGCGCCCTCTTTAAGATCCTATTTTAAGGCAAAAAAACTAGTTGGTTCTATGGCCACCTCCTCTCCCCCTCTCCGGTTTTGGTATTAGGGAAAGGGCTACAGGGGGGGAGATCGAGGGGGCAGATGAAGGGCAAACAAATATACCTTCGACTACTCTGATGCCCCAGTTCACCAGGACTACTAGGGTGATGCTCTGGGAGGCAGGTTGCAGTTACCGGTTCCTCTGGTGCAGAAGCCAGGTGTCCCTTTGGAATGCCTTAGTGGAGTCAATGTGGAAAATGTTATTTCAGAGCGGCTCGCAGAATTCCAGAGAGCGCTCCCTGAGGAGGCAAACTCTTTGCCCACTCAGCCGAGCCAGTTAGAGTCCCTGCTTCAGTCCCTAACAAAGGAGGTTAGGCAGGGCTTCTTGGTCTCTCAAACTAATCAAAAGGGGATTCAGGAAGTCTGCAAAGAGTTAGCAAATAAGATAGACCTCTTGCCCCAAAGAACCCAGGCCTTGGAAATTCAAGTTGAACAGTTAAAAGAAGCTTCAGAGAAGAACAGCCGAGAAATAGATGATATGAAGGTCAAGAATAAACAAGTCACAGAGAGGTTGGAATTCTTGAAGAATAATGCGATAAGGAATAATATCAAGTTAATGAATGTCCTGGAAGGGAAAGAAAGCGAGGACATTAAGACACTGGTGATAGACCTCCTGATACAGAGAGGGGCTTGGGAAGGGGCACAGGCGGTACTAAGCAGTGATATACAGCATGTACATAGAGACCCCTTCCGTAAAACAGCAAACAGGACAAAACCTAGGAGGATCTTGGTGAATTTTCATCCTTTTACAGTTAAAAAAAGCCTTAAATTTGGGAACATTAAGTGCAAAAGACTTCTCCTCCAATATTAGATCTGATGTTTCCCGTATTATCTCGAAGAGACAGTGGGAACTAGGAGCTACGGCTCAACTGAAATTTCCTGCAACTCTGAGAGTGATGAGGAATTACAAAATGTATAACTTAGGAGATGCTCAGGAAGCAGACGCTCTCTTGGGCGAATTTAGGGAGGTATAGTCTGGGGGTGGGGGTGGCCTCCATTCCTTTCTACTTTGCCCCCAAATTTGTATGAAATTTTGTGAAACGACTCTCCACTCTACTCTTCTTTCTTTTTGGTTTTTGGTTAAGATGAATTAGCCCAACAGCGCCAAATGGCTTAATAGCCGGTTGAAGATGGTGGGGTTCTCCAGGGAGGGGGGATTAGGGCAAAGAATGGGGAGGGGGAGTATTTGGGGGGAAGGGTAGTAGGTCAGAGAGAAAAAAACATGTGTACCTCACTACAAAGATGCCTGATTGATAGTACCTTTTCTTGAGGGGTCTGCAAAGACTAATGAAGGCAGAAGGAATGGTCAGGAATAGGGTCCAGCTACTTTCCTGGAATGTGAATGGTCTGCAGGTTAAGCCCAGGAGGAATTATATTCTTCAGTATATTAGGGACTCTCCAGCCCAGATTGTAATGTTGCCGGAATCTCATCTTGCTGCCACAGAGGCTCGTGATATCTTTAAAATTCAGAGATGGGTGAAACAAATGGTTTGTTATGGCAACACTTTTCATTCTAAGGGAGTTTTGATCTTGGTGAAAAGCGGGTTAAATGCCTCCATCTTGCATCATAAACGGATGTGAAAGGCAGATGGGTCATGGCCGACATCAGATGCAATGAAAATAATTACACACTTATGAGCTACTACGGCCCCAACTTGGTGATATAGGACCACTACAGGATTTATGTTGCGAATTGTTAGACACTCGATACCCTATTATAATGTCAGGTGATTTTAATGTAGTGCTAAATGACTCATTGGATGAATCAACGGGAAGCAGATCGCTAGGACATCAAAAGTCGCAGGCTTATATCAAGATAATAATGAAACAGTTTGCGTTAGTGGATATTTGGAGGGAATCGCACGGACGATCCTGGGGTTTTACCGATCACAATAAGAAATACAAACGTCACTCTAGGATAGACTACTTTTTGGTAGGTAGGTCACTCAGGCCGTCTGTTGTGGACATCCAGCATATCTCAGCACATTTGTCAGATCATGCTGCGGTAACTCTAACTTCGGGGAGTGTAGCAGAATGTCATTCGAGAAGGTGGACGTTGGATCGATCTCTTTTAAATGACCCTAAGGTGGCGAGGCACTGAGAGAGCAAAACAAAGTCCTTTTTTGCATTTAACATGAATTCCGCAGCCACCCAAGTGGTTTGGGACCCTTATAAGGCTTATATGACGGGGATTTTGACTAGTATTTCTGCTCAGAAAAACAGAGATTATAAGAAGGAAGTGCAGAATCTTGAAAAGGATATTACATGCCTAGAACAAAGGCTAGCGAAATTACAGAAAGAAGGGAGGGATGATGAATCTACATTGCTTGAATTGTTATCTAAGCAGGCCTCGCTGGTAGCTGTGATAGAAGCAAGAGTGAAACAAAGGTGGGAGGCAAGCAAATTGGCACACTTTGAGTATGGTGAAAGTGCAGGGAAGTTACTGGTGTGGAAATTTAAGTCAGACTTTGTAAGAAATGAGGAAACAGAAATAAGAGACTCTACCACAGGGGAGGTTCTAGGAGAGACTTCGGAGGTGCAGAACACATTTGTAAATTTCTTTGAATCTCTGTACACAGAAGCTCTATCAAGCTCATTTGAGGGTAGGCTGAAAGACGTGGAAGTTTTACAGATGGGGAGACTTTCCTGGGGGAGGAGATTCTAGCAGGGGAGTTAGCCCAGGCCATCTCCAAAGGTAAAAAGGGGAAGGCCGCAGGACCTGATGGTCTGCCAATTGAATTTTATGTAAAAATGCAAGGAATGGTAACACCAGTTTTAATACATCTTTTCGATCTTATTCTCAAAGGAGAGACCCTCCTTCCAAATTCTTGGAATGAAGCGGTGATTACCCTTATTCTAAAACCTGGGAAGGATCCCATATCCTGTGAGTCATATAGGCCAATCTCCCTATTAAATAATGATTATAAAATATTTACTAGTATTCAGGCTGGCTAACAGGTTAAGTACGGTAATAGGGGGATTGATTCAGGGTGATCAGAAGGGTTTCTAAAGGGTAGGCATATGCATGAGTTGTCTCATGAATTGAGCAGGGCAATTGACTTAGCAAAAGCATGTGAATTACCTTTGGCAGTTATAACATTGGATGCTACCAAAGCGTTTGATAGAGTAAACTGGAAATATTTAAATTTTGTCCTAACACACCTTAACTTTGGAGTGAACTTTCGCGGGGACTTGGAAAGCATTTATAAAGTTCCATCAGCCAGATTATTGTTAAATGGAACTTTAACTAAGCCGCTCCCTATTACAAGGGGAACTAGGCAGGGCTGCCCCCTCTCCCCGCTATTATTTGATCTCTATGTAGAACCATTGGCTCTTATGATTAAAAAGGATTCCCTGATCAAGCTGTTTATTTATATGGCCTGGGAGAAGAAAGTCTTCCTATATGCAGACGACTTCATGATTTTTACTTAAAATGTGCCCTCCGCGTTAGAGAGTCTTGAGGCTTTAACAGGAGATTTTGGACAGGTGTCAGGGTACGCTGTGAATATGGTAAAAATGGAAATAATGACGTGGAATATGAATAAGAAGCATAGGCTAGTAAAAAGCGAGATCAAATATTTGGGTGTTAAGATTTGCAATAAATTGGAGGACATCCTTGATGAAAATCTAAAAGGGTGTGGCACGAGAAGTAAACAAACTTCTGTCGAGCTGGTCGCATTTACCACTGACTTTATATGGGAGGGTACATTTGGTAAAAATGTCAATTCTCCCCAGGATTACGTTCCTTTCTAAAATGATCCCATTACTTTTTAAGAAAAAGGAGATACAAAAACTTCAGGCAAGAGTCAACAGTTTCATTTGGTCTTCTAAGGGGTTTAGGATCGCAAGAAATAAACTTAGAAGGAAATATGATAGAGGAGGGATTACGTTGCCTGATATCCAACTATAAGTTTGGGCCTTCCAGCTAAAAAACGCAAAAGATTTATTATCAGGGAAAGTGGGTACCCATCAGAGAAGGGTCATATTAAAATGTGAGGGGGGAGATGGACAAAAATTCATGTACAAATTCGGCCATCCGAAGTTTTACTAACGAGTAAGACTGAAAACTTTACAAGCGGCCGCTTTACTGTGGATACAGATAAGGAACATTATGAATTTATCCTATTATAGTGTTTATGCTCCTATATGTGGTTCCCCAGGCACCCCAGAATGCCTTAAGGATTCCCTATCACGACCTTTACAGGAAGCAGGCATTGCGGAATGGGGCCAATACTTCAAGAAGGGAATTTAAAATGTTGGGAGGTCTTCATGATACAGACACAGGACTTACTATCTAGGTTTAAGTACTACCAATTACAAAGTTGGGCCCGTTCATTGCAAGAAAGAGGAACCTAGCGAGTTGGAGGAGCTATTGGTTAAGGGCCCACCTGGAAGGTAGGAAGAAGCTACGTATTATAGATTGTTCTTAGATAGTCTGGATCAGGATCAGGACTTTCCTGGCTCTCTATAGGATGGTCTGGTTCGAAGCGAAGAAATCACCAGATTATGGTCAACTTTTTGGCAGCTCCTATACTGGGTGGTAAAGCCGGCATTTCTGAGAAAGAATCACCTTTTTGTGCTACATAGTGTCTATTACACTCCAAAGAAAATAGCATAATTCAGCTCAAAAGATTATACAGCTTGTAGGAAATGTGGCTTAATTAGGGTGGATGATGTCCACATGTTTGTGTCTTGCCCTCAGATTTTGGGCTTTTTGACAGAGGTTTTTGAAATCCTAGGTAATGTATTACAGCGTCAGTTAAGGTGTATCCCAGTATTAATTATGTTTGGTTGGTCCCCTTAATACATAATTTGTCCAGCTATAATAGAAATCTATTGTTCTATCTGATACTGCTGGGCAGGCGGGAGATTTGTAGACATTGGATATCTTCAAATCCACCTACTCGATTAGCATGGTTGTACGCAGTAACAAAAATATGTAAGCTAGACTTTAATCGGTCCAGGGCAAGAAATTTACAAAAATTATGGAGACCTTGGATAAACTGGGTGGACCAGGGTGCTCCCCTTCCTGCTGGTGTCCAATGATTATTTTAGAGAGGAAGGAGATATATCCGTTGAAAGATCTCCATGGCTGTATTTAGCCTCTCCTCCCTAGACTTCCTATAATGATTGCTTCGACTCCTCCAGAAATTAAAAAAAAAACAATGGAACATGGGCCCGGTTTTATCAGAGTGGAAGTGTACAAAGTGAATGAGGACACAAGAAATAAACAATGCTTTAAAAAATACTCATGCCGGCGGACCTCCATGCACTTGGCAAACTTCCTCCCCATAAGCTGGGCTCTTGGCTCAATTCTGAGAAGGTAAAACCTCAGCAGAACTTGTCAGAGACTGTATCCAATCCACTCTACATCGTAGTCGTACATTTGGATTTACCACAGTCTAGCATGACCATATTGGCCCAGTAAGCGCTTTATGCTTTTAAGCCCTACATGGCATTTTATTATTTAAAAAACCATCTGTTGACTTCCACTTATTGAATTTGTATCATGTCTGTCTTGTTTTACTCATAACATAGAGCCCTATTGTTCTAACCAGGTGTGGTGTTTTCACTGTTTTACTGTTTGAAGTTTTGCACAAATAATTTACACATTGCCTCTTAAGTTAAGCCTGACTGCTCTGTGCCAAGCTACTAGAGGTTTAGCACAGATTAACTTTTAGTATGTTTCTATAATTTACCCTGACTAGGATTGTGGTTTCTGTTTGGACAGGGCGCATACCTCGGCCAACCAGAATCCCAATTTGTAACAGGGATTAGCTAAATTCTTCCTGCTTTAGGGGTCAGAGCACAGACACTGGGCACTGGGCCTCAGTGTGTACCAGTATAAATACCAGCAAACAAATTCAACAACAAATTAGGGTGACCACTCAAAAAGGTTTTTTTTCTCACCTTGTGCATACTGCATTGGCTTGTCCACCCCCAACCCAATTAACTCCATCCTTCCAGTTTTTCTTACCTGAGCAAAAAAATATATTGTCTTCCACCCCCAGCAAGACCTGCTGTTGATGTATGCTTTTTTTAAAGGGACTAGCTCCTAGTGTCCCTTAAGGGCATAGTCATTTACTAAAGTAAGTGTGATGATCACTTTGGCAAAATATTCAGATAGAGTAATTCTTCATGGTGTGCAGACCGAAGGCAAATAGGTACACTCTACATACACTTTGCCTATATTTTTTACAGTTTAATCTCTGTACTCTGTTCTATGATGTCAATTCCTAGAATAGATTAGCAGATGGCATTGGAAAATTCTCATTTTTGGTATTCTCCAGCTTCGCAGTCAATTCAAGCTTTATAGACTGTTTTCTTGACTGTGTTCTTGTCTTAAAGCCTTGTATGCCTCATTATTCAAGGGTTGGTTCGAAAGGAGTAGCTTGTGTAGCTTTGCAGATGTTGTAAAAATAAATCATGCTTTGATTTTTAGAATTGTGTAGGATATTTTCATTACATGGAAAGGCAATGAGAGCGTCTCAATTCAATTTCATTAGTGTTTAAATCACAGTTCCTGCAAAATAGAACTGACATTAGAATTAAGGGGAAATGCTGCCTTTTAGACTGTGAACTTTATAGAAGAGGCAGTAGGATCATGAGCTGAATTCACAGAACATCCCCATTGGTAATCAGTATATTGTTCTTCAATTCTGCTCATCCACTACATTAAAAATGCAACATCCTTATATTAAAATGCATGCAGTAGTTCTGATTTTGTAAACTAAGGAGGAGTAGAAAACATAAAGTAATGCTTTCTAGTGTGAAATTATAGCACAAAAACTATTACTAAAGCTATGAAGAGAGCTAATTTGATCATGGGATATTTTTTTTTTGTAATATAGATATCACAGATAAAACATTCATCATACATGAAAAAGAAATTAATGGGCGGACGGCTTATAAAAAAATTAATAGTTTATCCTATCCCCCTCAGTTTCATAATAAGAATTGGGACCTCTACATAAAAGAATTCCACAATTCAGCAAATCTCAGCAT
The DNA here is from genome assembly GCF_031143425.1 of Pleurodeles waltl. Taxonomy (NCBI): domain Eukaryota; kingdom Metazoa; phylum Chordata; class Amphibia; order Caudata; family Salamandridae; genus Pleurodeles; species Pleurodeles waltl. The sequence goes on along the minus strand of NC_090448.1, from coordinate 246,723,547 downwards.
AGACTCAGACCTTAAAGCATAGACCTTTTCACATTCTTTAACCTTTAACATTTTTACTTTCCATTGCTCAACAGAAGGTATAGTCGAAGACCGCCAATTTAACAAACTTTAAGAGCGTGCAACCAAGGTTATTATATACATTTCCTTATGATTTCTTAAGCTCTTTTCCAAATGCTGAGAATAGCCCAGTAAAATTAGTCGAGGATCTGTGGGAAATGCAAGTCCTAGGTAGAAATATTAAATATCTTGCCAAAATCCTTTTATTTTTGGACATGAAAAAAACAATGTGGGTCCATTACCTACCCCTTTTTGTGCACATGCAAAGCAAGCATATGGAGTTTGAGGCATAATCCTATTTAAAAATGATGGTGTTCTTTATAATAACCATTTTGTGTAAAACTGCATTCATAGAATCTTCACTCCTTTTTAAAAATCATAAAGTTAAGCCTATTGATTTTTTTTTATACACTTGGGAGAGAGTCATGGCATCTTGGGCTCCCCACCTCTGGAACTCTTTCAAATATATCTACTAGTCTTGCTTGCCCCATCAAGCCTAGTTTTCCAGTAACTAACTGACCTTCTCAATTCTCAATAAGGTCCACCACCAAATCAGAACTCTGACATACCCTTTTAGTGGCAAGTTCTTCTAAAAACTAATTGACACAGTTAAAAGACCAGATAATAGATACATTATGATATCCAATACATGGTTTCTTATTCGTCCAGAGTAACTATGCATCTTAACGCATAAAACCTATCAATGGGGTAAAACCATTTATTTGCCATCTTTGGACCATATTATGACCCATAAGTGTCTGATCTAACCAGCTAATATCTTCCAGCCTAGTAGAAATATTTGAACTTGCAATGGAGAAGTATCTAAACAATAGCTTCTTTCTTTTCTTTTTAAAGCCCAGAGCAAAGTCTTGTATCTGACTTTTTTGGGGGACCTAGTCAAATGTATTAAATCAAGCATTTGGTCCATAAAGTCAAACTGAAATAATCTCCCCTTATGAAGGTGTGAGGAGGAATTTGAAAAACTGGCAATAGTATAACTTTAAACCAGAAATAGCTAGCCTTCCATCTTCAATTGGTGCACATAACATATGGAAAACTAAATTCAAAGATTTATTTTCCCAGATAAAAGCAGAAATCAAACAATCCAATTGCTTGAAATATGTATGATGTAAAAAACAAGGTAAAAGGAGAATAAACAGGATGAATAACGGCAATACCAACATTTTTATTAAAGCAGTTCCGCCCATAATAGAAAGAGGGAGATCGCTTCATTTAGAGAATAGGGATTTAATACAGTGAACCAAAGCTATAAAATCCAAATTGTACAGGCCCTTAATACTGGCCTTTTTGAGTTTGAGTTAATTAATAGGTGTAGCTCTAGCATTGATGTTTTGAAAGTGCTACTGCATGATAAAATCTCAGTTTTCCCTTCATTATCCTTGTATCTATCTAATTCCTGAAAGTGAACAAACAGCTCAAAGACCAGGATTAAATTTCCACCCTGGGATTTAAAATTAGCATAATATCATCAGCATAGAGTTTAATTTTGGGTATTCCATTAAAGAAGTCTTGATTTGATTTTCTACTCTTATCGCTATTGCAAGGGGTTCGAGAAAAAATGCACATAAAATTAGAGAGAGTGGGCATCCCTTTCGAGACCTTTGTCTCACTTTACAGATAGCAGCTTCAAGCAGAATTTGCAATAAGCCTCGCACATGTGCTTTCAAAGACATGGCTCAGTACACTAATAAATTGTGTTAGAACTGAAATATTGCCAGAATTTAGTAGAGGCTTTACCAGCAGACAAAATCAACAGCTTTTTCAACATCTAGGAAACAAACTTGAGCTGGAATCTCTTTAATATTAAAAGGTCAAGAGCTTTGATTAAAAATGTATATTTGTCAATAACTGCCTGACCACAATCAACCCATTTTTAGCTCTGTTTATCAACTAGTGTACAATTGAGTTTAATATATGAGCCAGAAGCTCTGCAATGATTTTATAATCTGGAGTTGAGGAGCTTGGTTGGTCTATGTGATTTCAAATTTTCCGGGTCTTTAATTTTTTTTAAAAAGCTTACTACTACCGCAGTATTGAAAAACAGTAATAGCCCCCTGCCTCATACAAATATAATTTGCTTATAATACAATATATGGATTCAAAATCTTGGTGAATTTTCTTTTTTAAACTCAGAAGTTAGTCCATTTCATCACATGCTTTACTGTTTGATAAAGATTTAACCACATTATCTACCTTTTCTATTGTGACTGGAGTTACAACAGAATGCCTGTCTTCTTCATCTAAAGTGGGAATGGGAAGATACTTTAAAAAAAACTGCATTTCATCCAAATCTACAGTTTGTGCATAATCATATATGCTTCTATAATGCAGGAGCACTTGATTTTGAGTTCCCTGTATATTGCCAATGCATGTATTAATCTCTGTATCAATTAATGCTTTAGTTATTTTTTTAGAAGCTTTATCATAGGCCTGCAATGCTAAAAAACACCCCACATATTTACTCTCTTCATAACTGTGTTCCATGTTTGATCTGCTACTATGATTAATTACTTTATAGTAATAATCTGCATATATTTCTTAGCTTCTTATATAGTTGACAGTTATGACCATTTTTGCTATGGAAGGAGTTATTCTGAGCATATCTTAGATGATCCACCAAGCCTTGTCTTTCTACTCTTAAATCCTGCCACCCAGCAATATCTTTAGATGCAAAAATCACTCTCATAGTTGTCTTTAAAGCACCCCAGTCTACTTCCTGGTTGGCAGTGTGTGTGTATTCAAGAGGGAAAACTGCTGAGTTTTCACTCTCCATTTCTTCCATTCAATTTTCGTCCTCAAGTAATGGCCCATGAAAGACCAACCAATGTAAAGGAGAAGGCTGTTCAATATTATCTATGTGGATTTCTAGCATTGCATGGTCTGAAAAAAACATCGGGATGTCTTATGTATTGCTGAAGCATCAAGTTCTCTGCAGCCAAGAAAAAGTCCACTCCAGTCGTGGATCTGTATCTGGCTGAAAAACAAGTGCAATCATGCTGCATAGGGAACTTCGTCCCCGAGGGATCGTGCAAACTCATGCTTTTCTCATACTATCTTACACTGTGGACAGTTTTCATTTTATTTTGCCTGCAATTATTTGTTGTAGCGTCTAAACCTGTTTTCTGAAGAACACTGTTTTGCCCTATAAAATAACTGAACACAGAAGAACCAAAAGTGATTGAAACAGCTCCTCCAACAGTCCCAGACAATCTAAAATAGGTGCATAAACTTTAGCCAATGCACATTGAACATCAACTGTTAATGCTTATTAATACAGATATTCACACCTCTCTGGGTAGAATTTGCAAAAGAATGACACTCTAATCCAGACCACGTGGAAAATATACCTAAATTCCATCAAAATATAAGTTTCTTATATAACAATTATATGCATTGGGTGCCCCAATATCCACTTCTCTTCTGCCAACTTATTTTGCTTGATATTTAGTTAATTTGCATTAAGAAAGAGAACCTTTAACACGTTTCTCCCAATTGCAACCTGTATATAATCAAGGTAGTGCATAATGCCTAGGGCAGATTATAAACCTAAGAGAGCCAATACCTTTGAGCAGTACTCCCTGATAATAAAGAAACACACTGAAACAAGTGCTATAAGTGTAAAAGTGCAAAAAGCAGGGGACAGTGCAAAACAGTTTACAAATTGCTTATGTGCTTGAGGACTCAAATGTGTCAAGCATTTGATTATTTGATACCTGCCTCAAATCTTATCTGACTAGAGGGCCCTTCCATCTCTGCGACCCTCTATGTGCAGCCATATTCTATAGGATTTCTCCTTCAACTGTGATTTCTTCTATTTTTTCCTTGCCATCCCCTTAATGTGTCCCCCCTCAATTGCCATGCCCAGCCCATCCCAGCCCAACCAACCCTGCTCCCAAAAACCACCAGAGGGGCCATTCCTGTCTTTCGTCCCTGGGGTAAGGGCAGATCCCTCTTGTAGCAGGTGTCATGACACTCCACCATGGGCCTCTCAGAAGGGCAGAGGCTGCCCCACCAATATAGTGAACATGGTGCTGCCCAGGCTTCAAAACCATCTGCTGAAAATATCCAACGTTGTTCACAGGTCTTTTCATCTGCCGCATCATAACTGATGGTACTTGATTTACTAACATCAGTGCAGGGCACTTAATTTGTAACAGGTTTGAAAGCAAGCCACCATGGAGCAGCCATGCCGATATCTTCCTTCTCTGCGTCTCCAGTCAGCAATATTGAAAAGCTCCAAACCCTGACTCAGCCACAGCCGCCAAACACAGGCCATCCCAGAAATGATCTAATATACAAAACAAAGTCTCATCAGAATTCAAAAACAGGCAAAGCTGCAGTAAGGCTTATCATACATTAAAATCAGGAAAGTTCTAAAGCATGCCAGATTTTTAGAAAACATTGGTATCTTTAATGTCTTGACAAAGATCTAGCAAGGTTTCACACTGTTTACCGATGCCTGTGACACAGCTTCACTTGCCGATTGCTGACTTATCAGGGCCAGTCATTACTTCTATTTCTGGATGTCATTTGAGCATCTTGGAGACTGAATATCAGGCACACCTACATCTACTTTGTCCTACTATCTTATCTTCGCATATCTTAAGCCTTGACAAAGTCTAGGAGACGAAACACGTTTCGGCTGCTGGCTGTATTTTGGATTGTTTGTGACACATGTGGTCTTTGACCTGAATATCGACCACACCTTCTCATCCATTAATAAATGTGCAGTTTCATTTGTTCTTTGTACTCCGACTCTGATTGAATGACCACTTGGATCAACCACACAGAACTTTCTTCGGAGTGCCCTGGCCTTTTCTTCATATAATTTATTAACCACTGACCGTTTTCCAGTCAGCGGTTTTTGGACACCTTGGGTGGTAGGTGGCCGGCCAGTTTTGGCACCCATCGCATTTCCATTGTTGGATATATTTTAGACTGCTGTGTATGGACACTGTTCAAAAACTTGTGTTGATGTGTGAGCACTGTGGCATCTTCCACCTATGTCCTGAAATTACGTTTGAGTGAGCCAAATTTTTAAAAGGTATTATTTGTCCAAGTGACACACTTAACTATTCACAAAATGTGCAGACAGACTGGACTCTAATTGATGTACCAAGATTTTTCAAACATGGGAACTATGTATGTTTTGCTTACGCAGATAAGGCAAAAAGACTAGTGATTGGAACTATGTGGTCACTTGAGCATGTCTAAAAATATATGTTGATTCAACTATCAGACCAGTACAGTAGAGACGAGTAGAGTACATAAGAGTTTTTAAAAATCCAAATTAAAAGTATCTCTTTGAAAGAACATAAAAAGATATAATTGAGCAGAGAGAGGGATACCATGACCCCCAGGCGCTTAGTGGGGGTTCTAAAGGGAAACCCAGGGGTAAATTTTAAAAACATTTTTTATTGTTTGTGATCCTACACTGCTCCCATGAGAAAGGCACATTTTTTTAAAGAATAGGGTAATTGTGAGCTTTTTTATGAAAATCTTCCCTGGTTGGTCCAGGCCCAGGGAGGTCACGCAATCTGTTTTTCTATGAAACTATGGATGGCGCATGCATCAGCTCTACTCCCCAAGCTGACAGTTGGCCCCAGGGACCCCATCCCCAAGGATCGCCCAATGGTTATTTACATGGAATGATCTTTGTGAAGAGGGTGTAGGTGTGTATGTCCCACCACCCCAAGCTATGCAATGAAACCCCAAGAGCCCAACGCAAGTATCACGTCCCAGGGACCACATCCCAGAGTACACAAAAGAGCCATCATGTTTCCTCTATGCTAGTGCAAGCAAGGGGAAATGGATTGCTGGTCTGGCAGCAACATGCAGAAAGGTTGTTCCCACTGGGCAGGAACACATAGAACTATGGCCAGCTGCCATTCTGCAATCCGAGGATGGGTGCTTGCTAGGGAGCAGGTAGAGCCATGGGGACCGCAAGTCTATCCCCATGGTCCTAACATGGTGGGACCACAGCATCTCCAGGAATTAAAAAAACACAAAAAATGTATTGACAGCTTGAGTGCCCACCACAGGACAGCTTGTGGCTGAGGAGCCAGAGGGGCCAGAGGGGCCATGGAGGTGTTAGGGCTACCCTCCCCTGCAGATGCCCATACAATGTGACAAGCTGTGAGTGTCGCGAGTGGGACCAGGGCACTCAAAAATTAAATAAAAGAATGCTGGCATGAGACTGTCAAAAGTAATAGTAAGTGAGCCACTGGAGCCACTCATTTATTATTCTCTGATCCCAGCAAAGAGCTCCATATAAAGCCCTTCATGGGCTACTTTCATATTTTGTCCTGCTTTATGTAACCCAATTTGGGCATGGACACCACCAACATCTTACAAATATGTTGTGGGAAGCTACAGGGAGTTCTGAAACCTCTGAGTTATCACTTATTAAAAGTAATAATATGTTTCCTGGGGTGAATACGTGACCGGAGAGAAAGTGTATTGTGTTTTAATGCATTCCTAGAGCTAGACGTTTTGTCCTTCAGCTGAGGATTGCAGGGACCACCTGTGGTTCGCCTTATGGCTGCATTATGTGGCCTGAGGGTTGAAAAAGAAGGACTCTGACACATTCAATGATGTTTTCAATGAAAAAATGTTTTATTTAAAAATGTATTGACACACATTGGAATGGTTGTTATTAATAATGAATGCCTCTTGTTGGACCCAGCTCTTTCTGCATGATCATCCACAAACTTTTGGCCTTCCTCCTCCTATTTTGTCTGACCTCGTTTTTGCTGGCCTTAGAACTCTGTGCACTTTACCACTGCTAACTAGTGCTAAGTGCATTTCCTCTCTCCCTCAAATAGGGTACATTGGCCTATACCCGATTGGCATATTTAATTCCCATATAAGTGCCTAGTAAAGTGCACTACATGTGCCCAGGGCCCACACATTAAAAGCTGCTTTGGGGCTGCAGCACTGATGGTCACCCACTTAAGTAGGTAGCCCTTTAACCATGCCTCAGGATTCCTTTTGCAGAATCTGTATGTGCAGTCTGACACTGCCATGTTGAGCTGGCGAAAAGACCCATTTGCCAGTCCCAAAACTTAAATTTTTCTACATGTAAGTCACCCCTAAGATAGGCCTTGGACAACCAGGAGGGCAGGGTGCAATGTATTTAAAAGGCAAGCCATGCACTTTTGAGTTTCACATGTCCTGGAAGTGAAAAACTCCCAAAATTGTTTTTCACTACAGCAAGGCCTATCCGTCCCATGGGATAACACTGAAATTACCTTACTACATGTGCAATTTATAATCTGGAAGGCATAAACGTTTTGAGTTTGGTGTTTCTGCGATATAAAATCAGAACTTATGGTGAAGTTGGATTTTAATTACAATTCTGAAAAGCCACTTTTAGAAAGTTGTAATTTTCTAACCATAGCCATTTGATGCCTGCTGATCTCTGATCACGTGTCCTGGGTGGATGACAGCTGGGCTTTGTGTATTCCCCCTAGACAGCCACACACAATGGGAGTTTAGGTGTGATTTGAAGGGCCCTGATGGGAATCCTAACAGGATGGGAGGGAGGAGCTGGCCACAGCTTCACTTACACCTGAATAGACTGTGGGCCTCATTCTGAGGCCGGCGGGCGGCGGTCGCCGCCCGCCTGGCGAGAACCGCCATATGGCCGCTCCGCAGTCGAAAGACTGCGGAGGCCATTCTGGCTTTCCCGCTGGGCTGGCGGGCGACCGCCAGAAGGCCGCCCGCCAGCCCAGCGGGAAACCCCTTCCCACGAGGAAGCCGGCTCCGAATGGAGCCGGCGGAGTGGGAAGGTGCGACGGGTGCAGTTGCACCCGTCGCGAATTTCAGTGTCTGCTAAGCAGACACTGAAATTCTTTGTGGGGCCCTCTTACGGGGGCCCACGACACCCCATACCGCCATCCTGTTCCTGGAGGCCGAACCGCCAGGAACAGGATGGCGGTATGGGGTGTCGGAATCCCCATGGCGGCGCAGCAAGCTGCGCCGCCATGGAGGATTCCTGAGGGCAGCGGAAAACCGGCGGGAGACCGCCGGTTTTCCCTTTCTGACCGCGGCCAAACCGCCGCGGTCAGAATGCCCTTGAGAGCACCGCCAGCCTGTTGGCGGTGCTCTCGTGGTCGTTGTCCCTGGCGGTCAATGACCGCCAGGGTCAGAATGACCCCCTGTGTCTTGTCCCCACACAAAGGGCTGCATAGCCCCAGGTTGTGAGTCTGTAGCCAGGCAGGAAGGGCAGGACTTCTGTGCACTTGAAAGCCTGTCTTTGAAGTCTCCCCTCATTTCAAAGGCCCAACTGGGTATAAGTTCTGGGCCTTCTGACACCACCAACTCAATACACTTCTAGATCTGTAAATACTCTGCCTGGAAGAAGGACTGCTGTGCTTCTGAAAAACTGCCAGCCTGCTCGACTGCTGCTTTGCTAGTCTCCTGCCTTACTATTCTGCCCTGCTGCCTGCTGTTCCCCTGCCTGGTTGAGGTCTGGACCTGCATCGCTTGAATTCGTGTGACTCTAAGGGCTAGCCAGGTGGCCTTCTGATATAACGTCTCAGGGACACACCTTTCCAACCATCCTGTTCTTGCCCCTGGACTGTGCCATGCATGTGTCTGTCCTGCCAAGTGGTGCCACCCCATTCCTGGACCTTTGGAAGTGGACCTAAGGTGCTTGCCCCAGCTGAACTGGGCAGAATAAAAAAACTGTACACATAGAAACCCCATCTTATATCAATAAATTGAATGTTATCACATACACAACCAGCACCTTAATCCTGTGTGACATTATATATTTTTTCTTTATGTTTCATTATTTCACTTATTACCACTTCTTGTTTACATAATATCACCTCACTTATTGTTAAAAACAACTTAAACCTTGAATAATCCTCATTGCAAAAATACACCAATTAGCAGTACAGAACCTATACTGTTTTTTATCCGGATGTAGTTCACTCTCAGAAGCATATGGCACACTGTAACACTCAATGAATTATATGATCACCAATGTCATCAATTAAGTCATTTGAGAAATCATCAGTATAATATACATATATATATATATAAATATACATATACACACATATATACATATGTTTATATATATATATATGTTAGAAATTGGGTCTCTAGTTGGCAGAGGTATGCACCATGTTCAAGCAGAGACTACAATCCTAGTCAGGATAAGTCACAACACAATCTAAATTATCCTGTGCTCACCCTCCAGTAGCTTGACACAGAACAGGCAGGCTTAACTTAGAAGGCAATGTTTAAAGTATTTGTGCAAATACTCAAACAGTAACACAGTGAAAACACCACAAAAAGTACTCCACACAGTTTAGGAAATAGATATTATTTATCTGAATAAAACAAGACCAAAACTGCAAAAATCCAATATGCACGTCAATATATCACTTTTTAGAGGTTTAAGTAAGTCTTAATCCGCAGGAATCAATGGATGTATCTGCTTAGCACAAAGTATCTGAGATGCGTAAAAAATAATGACGCTGGGGGCCACAGAGGAGGTTTACAGAAAGTAAAGTTGATTTTTCCAGCATGGAGGTGGGGATGTGTCAATTCTTTCCTCGCAGGTGAGGTGATGCATCGATGTCCTGTCACAGATCCTTGGTTCCTTACTGTGGTGTCGGGTTTGATGACATACTGATGCTTAGGGATGATGCGTGAAAAATCATAATGCGTGGTGATGATGACAAAGGTGCTGCATCAATTCTGTAGTTGAAGCAATGATTTTTCAGCCACATGACAGGCACTGCATCGATTCTGCAGGTATTGCATTGATTTTTCCTGTGCAGTGGATTTTCTCCCTTAGGTGAAGTCTTTGATAGCCCTGAGACTTCTTCTTAGGAGGCAAGCTGACAAGCCCCTGGAGATCACTTGTAAAGGAAGGCGAATTCCTTTGAGCAGAGGCGGAATCAGCAGGCAGCAGGGCAAAAAGCAAGCGAGTAGTCCCTCCAGAAAAGGAGTCCAGATGAATTCTTTGGGCAGCACGGCAGTCCTTCTGACAGAGGCAAGTTGTAGGTCTACAAGTGTCTCATTTTAGGGGGGTCACAGAACCAGTATATACATACCCAAATGTGCCTTTGATGGGGGGGAAACTTTAAAGAATGGTTTTGAAGTGCACCAGATCCTCTTTCAGCCTCGTCCTCTCTGCCAGGGGATCTGTGGGGGGTTATCAGTCCTATGTGTGTTGTCAGGCCACTACCCTTTGAAGTGTAAGTCAGAGCTCCTCCAACTTTCCTGCCCAGGAAGACCCCATCAGTATGCAGATAAATGCAGATATAGCTGACTGTGCTGTATTTATGGCTGTCTGAGTGGAAGGTACAAGGGGAGCTGTCAACAGGCCAGACATGGATGGGAGACAGGCTATAAGGCACAAAGAGCAATGCATGCAGAAAAATGCCTACTTTCTAAAAGTGGCATTTCTAAACTAGTAATGTTAAATCCAACTTCACGAGTAAGCAGGATTTCTCACTACCATTCCAACCATACCAAACATGACAATGCCACTCCTTTCCGATCAGAAATTATCACTTAAAAGTCTATAAGGGATTTGCCAATGCTGGCCTATGAAAAGAGCAGGCTTCACAACAGTGAAAAACACCTTCAGGTTTGTTTCACTACCGGGGCAAGTAAAACGTAACAAGTACATGTCCTGTATTTTACTTACATAGCTATGGCTACCTAGAGCCTACTTTAGTGGTGGCCTATATGTAATAAAAGGGGAGTTTAAGGCTTGGCAAGTAGTTTTAAAGGCCAAGTCAAAGTGGCAGTGAAACTTCACACAAAGGCATTGCAATGTCAGGCCTGAGACATTGTTAAAAGGCTACTTATGTGGGTGGAGAAATCAGTGCTGCAGGCCCACTAGTGGCATTTAATTTACAGGCCCTGGGCACATCTAGTGCACTTTACCAGGGTATTTTAGATAAATTAGATATGACAATTGGGTAGAAGCCAATGTTACCATGTTTATGGGAGAGTGTACAAGCACTTTAGCACTGGTCAGCAGTGGCAAAGTGTGCAGATTAAAACAAGATGAGAAAGATGGAGGTAGGCAGGCCAAAGGTTGGGGGAAGACTACTCTAAGGCTGTTGGCCTTAGGAACCTGCATGCTTTACCACTGCTAACCAGTTCTAAAATGCTTGTGCTCTCTTCGTTTAACATGGTGAATTTGGCTTTCATCCAATTGCTACATTTAATTTACTTGTAAGTTTGTAGTACAGGGGTACTACAGGTACCCACAGCCAGTAAATGAAATGCTACTAGTGGGTATGCAGCATTGATTGTGTTACCCACTTAAGTAGCCTTTTAAAAAAATTCCCAGGCCTGCCACTGAAGCATGTGTGTGATGTTTTAACTTACATTTTGACCTGCCAAAATAACCTTTTTCCAGGTCTAAAATTATTTTTTAATACTTATGCAACCCTCAGGAGGGCACTAAACATCTCATTGGGCTGGGAGCAGTGTACCTAAAAAGTTGGGCCTCTTTTACGTTTTACATGTTCTGGTATCGAAAACTTCTAAATTCGTTTTTCACTACTGTGAGACCTACCTCTCCCATAGGATAATATTAAGTAACCTTATTACATTTAAATTAGGATAACTTTGATTGGGAGTTGGTAGGAAAGTCATCTTTCTTGTCCTAACCATTTGGCCCTTGCTGCCTGTTCCTGGGTCAGATGACTAGGTATAGTTGGCAGCTGGCATTTGGGCATTCTTCCTGGACAGTATCACAAAGCATAGTCTGGGTGTTGGCAGGATGGGCCATCTCTGACTTTGCAGTGGGGTCACCTCCCATACTTGCACTTCAAAGGCACTGGCTCAGTTCACAGACAAAAAGCTTTATACTAGCCTATTGTGCCAATAGAAACACTGCAACCAGGGCAGGAAAGCAGAAAACACATCTGTAGAAGGAAACTCATTAAGCTTCTCCCACTTCAAAGTGGGCACCAGGTATAAAAAGGGGACTCTCAGACCCACTCTTCAGTGCAACCTTGGACCTGTGAATACTACAGAAGTACATAGAACGCACATCCCAAATAGAGTTCTGAAATGGGCAAGGCACAACACATATGAAGTCTAAGAGTTCATGCTAGAGTGGCAAGCAGTTCCCTACTACCCAGGAAACCACCAGCAGTGAGTTATCAACCCACTGTATTCAATAATGCAATTAGGTACCACAGCACTCTTAATCCACACTTCTAATAGATGGTGTTAAAATCTAGGTAAATAAACCATAGTCAGTGTTTTTCTTAAATCTAGGATCCAAAGTTTACTGTACGGCAGTACAGTCATTGATGTACTTCAAAATGCTGTGTAACCTTAGCAAAGGCAGCCAACAGGTATTTCGTCACCTCAACTGACTTTTTCAAGGATAAATCGTCAGTGTCATAAGTCTTGTCTCCATCAAGGGGTAGTTAAACCCTGAGCTTTGAGAAACAAGTAATGAAACAATGCAGTTAGTGTAGAATGAGTCGGTTGTTTCCATAGTGGAAGTAATTGCAAGAAAACTCTTCACGTGCAGGTAAGTAGTGAAAGGTTCCAGAGCCAGGAAGCTCAAAATAGCAGACTAAAGTTGCTGCATGTGTGAAGATTATATAGCTATGATAAGCTTGCCCTGGTAGGTTCAAAGATTGTTTGTGTCCGTGTAAGAGTGGAATTAAGTCCACTCTTACACGGACACAAACGTATCTTTGAACCTACCAGGACAAGTTAAGCGTGGCTCTATAACATGGACTATGGTTTATTTACCTTGAATTTACCACCATCTATTGGACTGCTGATTAACAGTGCCGTGGGACCTAATTGCATTCCAGACGAAGGACATCCTGCTGCCCTGCTGCTTGAGGCCTGCCCTGTTGGCTGAGAAGGAAGCCTGGACCTAAACCATTCATCCCATTTTGAACTGACACCAAGGGTCACCCGACTGATCACTTGTTCTGAGCTACAGGGACATGACAAGCTCCAGAAGACTCCCTGCAAGTTCCCAGGTGACCAGCATTGACAGCATTGGTAACCTGCTGTGATAGCCAACACTGTGATGTCTGACAGGATCTTCTTACAAACAGCAATGACTTCTGTAATTCACGGCCTGCTGCTCATGCTAGAGCGATGACCGTCTGTGGCGTTTTCCTTGCTCCTCACTGCCACATCCTGCGCAAACGGAACTCTTCACTCTAGACTTTAGAAAGCAGCCTTTTCACTTGGACCGAGGTAGTCCCTATATACAGCCTGCACTTCATCGCAATCTACTTGACCTTCTGAATTTCACCCGGTCTTGCATGATCAGATCTTCACAAGTGGCGGTTTGTGCTTGTAGGCAATTTTACTAACCTTAAATCTTTGAAATTGCATACTACTGATTGGATTTGTATTGTTTTGGTGTCAAATAGTTTATGCAATTTTACTGTATTTTTCTAATAATTGGAATGGGATTTCTTCTGTGGTGTTTTCACTTTATTACTGTTTGAGCACTTCATAAACACTGTATATCTTACCTCTAAATTAAGTCAGACTGCTTCTGTGTCAAGTTGCCAGAGGGTTGAGCACATGTTAGTTTAGTGATTTAGGGCCTGATTTAGATCTCAGAGAAGGGGTTACTCCATCGCAATGGCGACGGATATCCTGTCCTCCGAAATCTAAATACCTTTGTCGTCTATCCTATTTAGATTTCGGAGGATGGGATATCTGTCACCATTGCGACAGAGTAGGCCCTCCACTGAGATCTAAATCAGGCCATTATGACCTGATTTAGAGTTTGGCGGAGTGGTTAATCTGTCACAAATGTGACGGATATCCTGTCCACGGTATGACAAACTCCATAAGCTATTATGGGACCGTAGTAACACAGTAACCCCCTCCGCCAAACTCTAAATAAGGCCCTAATTGTGGTTCTTGAAAGGGATTGTGACTGTTGCTTGAGCCCTCCCATGTCAGGAAACATCAAAGGACCAAGCTCCTGAAGAGCTTAGTGATCACCTGGTCCAAGGGCAACAAATCAACTTCAGTTACTTAAGTAGCCCAATAGCGTACAAAAATTCGCAAGCAGGTAGAATCGTGACTATGGCTCAGGTACATGCCCAGGAGCGGGAAACTTCTCCAGGTGCTCATCTACAGGTTTTAAAGGGCAACTCAAATAACTCCGAGCTTCCAATCTCTACGGGTAATGCGACAGAGGTACATAATGACACTGGGTATGTGAAAACCCACCAACAATCGACCCCAATCCCGTTGTCAAATTTCAACACCCAGGGGAACAATGAGAGACTGGATATTGGTTCTGAAGTAATTACAGGGTTGGAAGATTCCTGGTTACAGTCGCTCTCTATTACAAATAACAAAGACCTGGGAGAAGCGCTGGACTTTTGATCTAGTGAATCCTAAGGACCAGCAGTCGAGCTATCCTCTGGTGGTAGGAAGCATTAAAAACAGTATTACTAAGCACCAACAAGAAAGAACTTTTAACTCGATTATTGAAATTTCTAGCGAGATGTCCAAAATACAATCACTTGAGGAATTAATGGTAAAAAGCAACTCAACTGCTTCACCTTCCAATAATATCCCCTCAGAGTCCATTAACAGGGAAATTCTATTTAAAAATCCCGCTCACGCAGGCCACCCTACTTGTGAAATGGGAGATCTAATGCGACTACACACCTCATTGCTGAATGCTCTACATACTTCAACAGCGGTTCTTAACATGCAATCAGATAAATTAGACTTGCAAATGGATCTAATGAAGGTAATGGCCACATGCATAGCTGACAGCAATCACAAACTGGACTCGCTGGCCATTCGTCCAACTGAACAAAATTGCAACCACCAGCACATTCCTTGTAATTGTGGCCCAATATTAGATAAACTGTGTATGTTACCACAAGTTTTAGTAGAGATTCTGCAGGAAGTTAAAGCAAGTAAAACCAATGAGGCCATCCCCACGATCCAAGATACATCTCAAAAGACACCAGCCTTTGGGGTAAGCAGCCCAGCAAAAAAAGATGCAAACATTCAGTGCATTAACCCAATGGTCACAGACGGATCATATAGATCTTCACAGTCGGAACAAACAGCATTTACCAATTTGGAGAGTATAATTGAACAGCCAGCTCCAGCACTGAAACCCCTAACAAAGAGACAAAAAAAGCGAGCAAGAAAGGCAAGGAAACAAACATGTGCCAAAGCTATTAATGACAATCTGTATCCCATATTTTCAACGCTTCGGCAACCGCAAAATCGAGCTTTAGGAACCGCAAGCAGCATGCAAATCTCAAATAGCTTCAAAGCCATAAGGGAGGGGGTAGTCACCAGTCCAGAACAACAATTCACTGGAGAACATCTACCTGCTGATTCGCCAATGTCGCTCAAATATAACATGCCACACCCAACATCCCAAGACCAATTGAACGGGCACGCATTGGCCACGAGGTTGGCAGCTCCTTGTCAGGGAGACCTAAGGGCAGGAAATTGCATCTACAAGGATAAATCTGAGATCCATTTAGATGCCAATTACTAGTGAAGATTCCACCAGAGCCACCCTCCTATGCAGCTGTCGCACAAGCCACTTCCTCACTATCTACAATAACCCTTCCGGACAAGACCCAGGGCATCTTGCCGAGTCTCAAAACATCTTCCAGGCAAAGATCATCCACCCTGGTCAATGCGGGGCAGGTTATAGTAATCCCCGCAGGCACAAAGAACAATAAATTCACTCCTTTAGCAGACGACTCGCAGTCCAGACTCAATCCTCTCACCAGAGAAACACACCTGTCACCGACCCTAAATCTCAAATATCCTTCTAGGGAGGTCGCAACTACTCATCATGATGGACGAATAAAGACAAAAGTAACGATTCAAAATACTCAAATAGCCGCAACAGACCTTGAAAACAAAGCCTTTTTAAGCAAACAATCATGCACGCTCAAAAGGGCCCCAAGTAGAAACAAGTCGGAGGATGGTCAACGGAACAGGCCTATGCCACACAGAATTATAGAGCATTCCCAATCTAGTCATGTTATTGAAAATGATAGGGAATCAAGGCAGGTCATTCTAACCCCAGATTATGACTCACGTGGCCAACAAGATAGCCTGAACAGGGGCAACATTCTGAGGCTTTTGGCAGAGCCTTCTTCAACTAAGAAAATTATGTCCCCAGATTTAATATCACTGAAATTCCTCTCCAACAGCACTCAGAATGACCGGGAATAAACTCTGACTATGTGGAGAACAAGCTAAATCGCTGCATTAATTATGACAGTTAAGCAACAGTTTGAAAACTGGGGTATACGGCTATCACAACCAACCAGCCCACGTTATCCTTTTCCCCTATTGTCAAATCTGAAAAGTGAACCAATTCAAAAAACGGAGTCACAGGCCCGCAAGCGCGGATGGGGCCCAGACGTTGGGGAAGCGGAACAGCGTCAATCCAAATGGGGGGAAAAAGATTCAAATACCTCTATTGACCCCCTAATTGTAGGGAATGGAGTACAAGACGAATGGAGATGGATGGCACGTACCCTAAATTCAAGGAGAAGTAATTGACCCACCATACGCAATGCACTAGATACAGATCAAAGGCTGACTGTTACTATTATGTCTTGGAACTGTCGCGTGGGCTCTCATTATTCTAAATGAGACTACTGGATTTCTAGGTAGCAGGATCTATAACGGTGTGGGGGACTGAGTCTGACCCACGTGTAAAGAACTCTGTCACCCTAAATCCGGTTTTTGCTCTGGCTAACTAGCAGTGCCTCATTTCTCCCATGTGGAAGGAATGATTCGGCAGCCGAGCGCATGACATCTTTGGAACTTCTCAGGGAAGTCGTGGTTACTCAGATACAAACCAACTCTCTTATTTCCAATATGATCTCATATACAAATGACAAAGACAGTATAAGTTTTATATAATGTTTTTTAATCAAACGACTGTATTTTTTATATTAAGACGTGAGCCTCAATAACCAGAACGATACAACACAGTAGGATTGTAATAGTCACCAGGAGAGTAAAACATAAGAACAAAGCTATCATATTGTCAAACAGTTTCTACTCTCCCTCTGCTTGTTCTATTTAGAGCACAGCATGTTAAGCTTCTAGCTTGCCTATTAGAATCACTGTGGAGACATCAGCCCTCATACCTGAGCAAAGACCTGTGATCTTGGTTCAGCATCTGCAACGAGGCAGTCAGCGTCTAGTTGTGGTTCCCTGGTCGGAATCTCCCTCTTGCGTGTATTGGGACAAGGAAGTGATTTTATAACTAACATGTCATTGTGATCACAAAATGTCCCTACGCAGGAATGCCAAGTCTAAACTCTTACCACGTCTATCGGCAATGTACCAGACTGTATCCTTGACTGAAGCACAGAGTAAATATGTTATGGAGAACTCCAGTGCTGAAGTAGGCAAAACAGTGTGATATGAATAAAAAAACAACACCGTAGAACTGGCTATTTGAAAAATAACAGTACGAAGCCTAATAAAAAGCATGTAGAGCAAAGTGCACAGAGGCTCTAAGCTGTCAGCAAATGAATAAAATATATTCAGGGCAAAATGTACAAAGGCCTAAAGCCTGAAGCTAAAGCGCAATGAATACGTAAAACTAACCACACTACACCCTCCCCTTGTCGGTAGCAAGTGGTTCCAATAATATAAAAGGATGCCCTAAATATAAACAATTATTTCGACAAGGTGAGAAGACAACAAAGTCATAAATGTAGGTAACATGTGATCATAAAGCCAAATTCAATATAGTGTCAATTTCGCAAAAATCCAATCGTCAGCTAGAAGCAATAGAACGCAGGAGTTCCTCCACTTCGATATATGTCAATATCGGAAGATCCACGCCACAAAGTACCATGGAGCAGGTGTGATCCAAAGCCCCAAAACCATACAGGGCGGCACCCCGTGCAGGGCCTATGAAAGAGACAATACCATCTTCCTCCAGGAAGGGAATCTCATAAACTGCCTCACGAAGCAAGCGCATCCGTAGTGCACAAGTCTGGGAATGAGCCCTAATCGGGAACATCAACAGATCAGAATCAACCATTGGAGGGCGCTGCAATGAGAGACAGAGAGCCAGTGCATGTTCAAACGAGCACCAAAGGCATCGAAACACGGGTTGCACACAATCCAAAACCGGTCTGAATGACAGAGACCAGTCACACTCCAAATGTCCCAGGAGTGTAGCTCCAAAATGCTGCATCATGCGTTCACGACACAGCTGCGCTGACGGGAGCAGCAATACAGGATCTCGTTGTGACGGGACAGCCATTGCGAAAAAATAGCAACAACAGCAAGACTCCAGCCAATAAAGCCAAAGTAATCGGGAAACCCCCAAAAATGCTTCCGAAAATAGAATGTATAGCCGAAGGTATCAAACCGAATATTGAAGAGAAGGTATGAGCAAAACCAACACCAACGACTTTGAAATAATGTGCAATACCAGCAGTGCTGGATGCATTAAATATACGTCCCACAAGTTCACCGAAGTGAGTCGGAAAGTTAGTATTCAAAAGGGACTGTATCTCCGCCGATGACCTTGCCACCTGTAGTGCGTAGGTCTCGCTAGCAGATGTAAGGGCCACATGCTTTTGAAACAATAAAGCTTTTAGCCGACTCAACTTGTCGAAATCAACCTTGGAGGTAGCAATATGAGGCCAGATATCCGCTACCTCCCTAAATTGAGTGGGGGGAAACAACACATTCCCGCAGCACGTAACGGCCTTGTTGACAACGATGATGTAAACTATTCCGGCACGCATGCCACAGCAGCGATCGCTGTTAAGAACAATGTAACTGCCGTTAGAAAGCACCTGGAAAGTGTTTTTAATAACCGGGACTGGAACTCCCTTCAGATAACAAGCTAGGTTAGCAATCGAAGCGTTACACGCCCCGTGCAAGGACAGCTGTTTACAAACCATTGAATGGCTGACAGAAGCTTCGCATTCGCTGCTGCTAAGAAAAACTTCCTTCAAACCATTAACACATCTGTACTGAAAGGGAAGGTCCCACACCTCGTGTATGTAACTGTCTCCCAATAGTTCATATCTACCCACCGGAATGTGCTTCAAACACGAAGTAAATTGCAAAGTGGAGATAGGCAAATTAATAACCCCATGAATCAACCACTCAGCTGACGGAATCTCAGCTACCGTGAAAGGCAGTTTCTCTAATTTCTCAATATTCAACATAACATATGTCGCTTCCTTTTTAGCCATCAGTTGTTGCTGACGAGTCAAATTAAAAGAGATAAAGATCTCTCTGGCACGAATGTGCTGCCATGGAACGCGACCCGCCTTCAAGGTCTGAAGAGTCCAACCCAGCTGCATGTTGGACCGCGTCTGACTCTGCCCATGATATAAAGAAGACATGTCCGATTTAATAATGTCAGTGGCAGAGGAAACAATGCTGTCAATCGTGTAAACACGGTCAGAAAGGGTATGCATGCCATTATCAACAACAGACAAAGGGGGTCATTCTAACTCTGGCGGGCGGCGGAGGCCGCCCGCCAGAGTTCCCCCTCCAGAACACAGCTCCGCGGTCCGAAGACCGCCGCAGTGATTCTGTGTTTCCCGCTGGGCTGGCGGGCGACCGCCAGAAGGCCGCCCGCCAGCCCAGCGGGAAACCCCTTCCCACGAGGAAGCCGGCTCCGAAAGGAGCCGGCGGAGTGGGAAGGGTGCGATGGGTGCAGTTGCACCCGTCGCGAATTTCAGTGTCTGCTAAGCAGACACTGAAATTCTTTGTGGGGCCCTCTTACGGGGGCCCCTGCAGTGCCCATGCCATTGGCATGGGCACTGCAGGGGCCCCCAGGGGCCCCACGACACCCCATACCGCCATCCTGTTCCTGGTGGCCGAACCGCCAGGAACAGGATGGCGGTATGGGGTGTCGGAATCCCCATAGCGGCGCAGCAAGCTGCGCCGCCATGGAGGATTCCTTAGGGCAGTGGAAAACCGGCGGGAGACTGCCGGTTTTCCCTTGGCCGCGGTCAGAATGCCCTTGAGAGCACCGCCAGCCTGTTGGCGGTGCTCTCGCGGTCGTTGACCCTGGCGGTCAATGACCGCCAGGGTCAGAATGACCCCCTAAGTCTGCATCAGGTTTTCCTGATCAATCTGCCTCAACCGGGCTGCAGCCTCTTGTTGTGAAAACTTCCAAATCTCATTATAAACTTCGTATAAGAACCTTTTCTTCCGTGGTACTTTGGGACCCGACAAAAAATCTTGTAAATCAGTATCATTAGACAGTAACGTGAGATGTGACTTAACTGCATCCAGCGTGGATGACTTCAACCATTGTTGACAAAGTTTCCCCACACTGTATGTAGTTATAATATCAGCATGTTCTGGTGATACGTAACGAGGGTCTGCCCTACTAGTCCTGAACCCCCCCGAAGAGGTGACAAAACGTTGATGACACATTAGTGTCTACAGGCCATAATAACCACCACCTGGATGTAACGATGAAGTGTTAAGCGTACCATTCTGGACCCAATGTGTAAAGTCACTAAAAGTAGCATTTACATAGTGCTGCCAATTTTTTAATTTAGAAGGGACAGGTATACTAGCAAAGTCAACTCCCTAATTGTCGCTAAGCCCAAACAGACTCATATCCCTCGACCGAAAGTTTAGATACAAACAAATTGGAATACAGTAATTTAGTATCGGTCAATAACATTTGCTTATTAGAATACGGTGCAACTTTAAAATAGTAGGACTTAGCATTCCGTTGATCATGCCCAGAAAAATATGCAAATTTATCATTATACGTTTTCGAACTCCCTTGTGGAGGAGTCGAGCAATGTTCCCATTGCACATAATTAAACATGGGCTTAGGGCTACTAGCTTTATGAATAAAATGGTGTCCATAATAGTTGTAGCAAAACATGTCACCATGATTATCTCTAAATTGGTAAGCATCTTCATCGTCATAGACAGTATAATATTGCAAATCCGTTAGCATAGAATCTACTGTCTTCACATCCCAATCATCAGAAACAATGCCAGGTATAACAATATCATTCATTGATAATTTGAGGACATACTGTATTTGAATCAATTCAGTGGGACCATATATATCAAACATTACTTTATCCCACACAATTCCATCCGGAACTGGTATTGCAGAAATGTTTACAGTGGACAAGTCTCTTCGAACCATATGAGACGAAAAATGCGGTTTCAACACAGTCTCCATGTGCTCAATGTCAGATCGATCAGGAAGAAAATGACCATGTATTATCAGAAAAAAAGTAACCACAAATCCCAACCATAATAAAACAGTCATCACGGCCAAAAACAGCCCAAAATAGTTCCAAGGAAAAATAAAATATGTGCGTTTAAGCCAACCCAGCAGCCGTCGTGGACTGTGGACAGAAGACATCAAGGACGAGGAGCCGGACACATCATTATCAGCGTCGTTGAAGCAGCCAGAACCAGTTCTAGCAAAAGGTGCAACTGTGAACGAAGAAGCAGATGGAGGCTCTCGCCGTGGCACGCTATAAACCACATGTTCAGAAACATCAGTAGAACGTACAGCAAGTTGATCAAAAGAATCCATATTAATCGCCGTCGGTGGAACAATCGCAGGATCATCATCCACCCTCCCCAAGCTCGGAGAGGAAACAGTGTCGGTGAAAATCACCTGCAGCGGGACTTCCTCCCCAGTAGTGAGAGGGATTCCGGAACTACTGGGTGTCCCTCTTGGTCTGCTGTGCAGAATCGGCCACATGTTGTAACTTGACATTATCAATGGAAACAAAGCGATTTCCTTTGGCCCCTCGCAGCAGCGGTAAAATCACAGTTCTCGTGCCGCTCACCCCCAACACAGGGACAGGTTCTCGATAAGAAGGACCAAATTATTTTTTAACTGCGACCTTTTCACGCGCTAGATCCCCAATCCTGGGTATCCAACCAGTAGGTGTTACTGGCTCATCCTTAATTCCTGAGGAGGCCGCACTGGCAGAAGAGTTATCATCACGGAATTGTTGTAAATCCTGCAAAACAGTGACACGATCATTTATGTGAAAGGGCGTATCTGCCGCCTCCACACCAGGACCATCTAGATCAGGAACATACATTCGTGTCCCAAACAGGCACTCATATGAAGTACGACCCCCCAGTGACCTTCTAGGCAAGTTATTAAGTGCTCTCTGTACTCCATATAGGTGGGCTAGCCAACCACGACCCGTACCTATAACTCTGGCCGTTAAGGACTGCTTTAAATCACGATTTAAACGCTCCACGACAGAATTTCCCTCTGGATGAAATGGAGACGAGAATTGGAGTTGGACCCCCAACGAAGCCATGGTGTCCCTGAATGCCTTAGAGGCAAAAGCAGGGCCCTGGTCCGAATGAAAAGCCGCAACTGCAAATATATCGACAAAGATGCGCAAATCTTTAATAACAGTTTGAGCGTCAGCCGAGCGTTGTGGCCATACCTGTACAAATCTGGAGCACGAATCTACAGCAACCAATATATATTTGTATGCACTATCTGGTGTCAGCGGACCACAATGATCCAAGTACACACACTGTAATGGTCTATTTGAAATCAGAAGGGGCGTCTGCTGCGGGCGTCTAGCCGACGATGCTTTAATTTGTTGACAAACGTCACAACAAAGGACATATTGCTTCGTCTCTTTATAGAGACCAGGCCACCAGTAACGAGCCTGTAAAAGTGAAATCGTGGCAGCCACCCCAGCATGTGCAGAAGCCACCCCCTCATGTGCTGCAGAAATCAATCGAGGTCTCTCAATTTTATTGGGAATTTCACGTACACCAATGCCTGGAAGTGTAACAGTAGCATTCAGCGCACCATTCAAGCAGTAACTATATTTCGAAGGAAATCCTTTAGGAAAGGGCGTGCCAGCAGCCGTAGCCTTTATGGCAGCCGAAATTTCTGTGTCTGGTTTGGAACTCGAACGAGTCACTGCGGCCACAGTGGCGACAGCCACTGCCGATTTCGCGGCTTCATCAGCCAAAATATTCCCAGCAACGTGTATTCCAACGCTCTGGTGTCCAAGTGTATGCACAACATGGACTTCAGGAAGCGTTTCCTTCAGATCCGCAACCTTACCCCACAACATTTTATGTTTAATGGTGTTGCCTTTAGAATCTCTGAACCCATTCATCTTCCAATAGTGTAGATATTCGTTGAAAGACTGCACACAGTAGTAGGAGTCACAGACCAGCAAGGTTAAAAGCGCCGGATCTGCGTGCTCCAACGCTAACAATAGAGCTTTGAGCTCAGCCAGCTGTGCCGTGCAATCTCCCAAGGTTTTAGTATAAGTATGTCGGGGGCAGAACACTTCCCCCTCCATAGTGCCGCTCACCACCGCACATGCAGCAGAATACTGTTGTTTAGTCCCTACCGCTGGTTGCGCAGAGCCATCGGTATACATGACCACTTGATATTGGTCAATAGGCAACGTACCAGCAGGAACAGGGTATTCCATTTCATATTGAAGAAATTCTTGAGTCTGCAGTTTAGGGTCAAATACATAATCTACATCAGTGGCTGTCAAAGACGTAGCCCATTGTATCCATCGCGGGTGTAAAGCTTTCGAATTAGGAACACTCGCTTTTGTAACAGCCTCCAAGGCCGGAATCGGGGAAACGACAACGATGCGTTGACCCTGGGCCAGCGGTCTTTCTTTAATAACAGCCATCTGTACAGCAGTGAGAATTTTCTCAGTTTGTGCAAAACGTTGTTCTGCAGCAGAATACAAGTGAGACTTATATGCAATCGGGACTGTCTCCCCTTCATTAAAGGTGACATAAGTAAACCCAACAGCCCCAGGTATCACCCTGATGACTAAATGTGTCTTATTGTCCCGTGTGTGTAAGTGTTTAACTGCTAAGAGATCACTCTGTAACTCTCGCAGTATGTGTGTATGTTCAATCGTCCAAAATCTATTCGAAAAATTCGGGCGAATCAACTCGTATAAGGGTTTTATACGCGTTGCATATTCAGGAATGTAAGTTCTGCCAAAATTCAGAAATCCCAACAATGACTGGAGCTTCCGAACCGTATTAGGAGGCTGCAATAAAGCACATTTCTCCAAAAAATGTGGCGCTAAGCTCTTGCCCTCACTCGACAACTCATATCCCAGGAAAATGACGCTGAGGAAGGCAATCTTTGATTTCTTAAAATTAAACTTATAGCCAATATCAGCAAACCCCACAACAATGCGCGATACATGCCTTAGATGTTGCAGAATCTCATCATCTGTCAGATATATGTCATCAACATATGATAATGCTTCAGGGTCGAACTCATGCAGCATTTCAGTTACACGAGCCGAAAACAGTCCTGGGCTATTCTTATACCCCTGAGGCAAACGAAAAAAAAAATTCTGAGAGCCAAACGCACTGAAACAGGTATAGTCCCGACTCTCGGGCGCTATATTCTGGCAGAAAAATCCATTCGAGATATCTAATGTTGTCTTGTATTTTTTACGCACTATATTATTCATAAGCGCTGCGCTGTGTGAATTCTGTATTGCATATGTGCGTGTATGACTATTCAAATGTCGGTAATCCACCACTATCCTATATGAATGCTCCGGTTTAGCAACCGGAAACAAGGGATTATTCATCGGCGAGACACAGGTCTCAATTACACCCTGATACTCCAATTGTGTAAGAATTTTTCTAACCGATGCCCTTGCTTCAAATTTGATAGGATATTGCGGTTGTGGCTGAGGTTCGCCCTTTATCGGAATTACATGATAAGGCGATTGTCTGTCCCACCCCACGTTATTTCTATACAAGGCGGGAGCCTGTGCTAGAGCCCATGATTTACCATAGGACTCCGCTAGTTCTCTCGGAACAAGTGGTGAGAAAGAAGGTGTAATAACCTCCTCCCCAACAGGACAGTCGCGAACAAAGTCAGGTGGACAATCCTGTTCGGCCAGTAGAACATCATATGATTTTACCACATGGTCCCAAAAAATGGCGTTTATAATACGGTCAATGTCCCCTTCCAATCGCAAAGTCACATAATATACTCTATCAGGATCAGAGACTCGCATATCCGCCGTCTCGACTTGTATGAACTCATCAGTTGCTTTCACCTCCAGATGCTCTAGAAGACTTCGGCGAACTATTGTGACCTCTGCCGCGCTGTCTAACAGTGCTAACACCCATGTCTTGTTCGTCAAGAGAACTCTCTTCTTGAGCGGCATGTCTGACTGAGACAGCTGCCACTTTCTTCTTTTTAAATTGCTGTTTTTGTTGCAGCGGTTTCTCTTCTTGTTTAATAGAAACCTCCGCTGAGCGTTGTGAATCCTGTCTCGGTTTCACGTACTCCGTCCTCCGCTCTGACCGCCCACCTCTCTCACTTCTCTTTTCCGAGGAGTCCTGAAAGGAACGAGATTGGCGTGTATCAGTATATTGATATCTATCAGGCGTCTTCAAAGTATCCCTATTCCTGAGATTATACTTATTCTGTGGGGTCTCCGGTTGCGGAGACTGCTCACCATCTTTCTTAGGTGTTTGCTGTTTCTTTTCCCAGCGCTTTTTCGAACCCTCAGGTTGTTGCTGTTTAGCATTTTCTTTATTATTTTTACCCTGTAACTGGGGTTTTTGCGGTCTAGCCCCTAGGCTATCACGACCAATACAAGAATACGTTTCCGCTATTATTCTCGGAAGCTCCCGCTCCTGATTAAGCAGCGGAACATCCCGAAGACGCATTCGCACTGCTAGTGCTACTGCCTCTCCTTTGAGATTACTCAAAATAATAGAAGAAACTGTGGCAAAATTGCCCAGCAACTACATGCCCAAATCTAAGGCAGGGGCAGCCCCATATTCATCTTGAATCTGCTTAAGCACGTCCGGTAAATTAGCTAATGTCGGTGTACCGTGTGCCGTAGTGTAGAGCGCGGCAAACACCGTGCCCCAGGTATTACAAAGGTCCACCGGAGGAACCATCCCATACGGCAAACACATCGTCAAAATTCTATGTTTATCCTGAGGTCCCGTATGGGGAAATACTGCTTCCAGCGTATTAATTTTTTGCGCCAGCCAAAATGGAGTCTCCTCTCGTTTAGCCGGTACTTTACCCATAACAGAGTGTACAGTGGCCGGATTAATACCCGGAACCACTGCATGTGGGTGTGCTGGAGCAGCACGCGCTGCATTCGTATTTAGTGTCTGCATTACAAACTGAACTAATTGTCTATATGTAGCCGTTAATTCTGTATATAAACGACGAACTTCAACCACTGCCAATTGAGCAACCGCAGGATGAGGTGTATATGTAGCCAATAAAGGCCAGGTAGGACCATCATTACTCAGCGGACCTAACCTAACTTGTGCTACTGTGTGTGGGAGGGCGCCATCAAGCCAATTATGGTGTTCTTGATAAGATAGAGGTATTTCTAAATAAGCGTAAGCCCTGTATTGTCCAGGGACATTCGCAACAGTGTATTCGTGAAAAGTATTTGTTCCCCCATCCACTGCTGGAAACCCGACCCAAGAATAAAAAAGTTCCGTTCTATAGGCTGCATGGGCGTCCACCACAAAAGTGACTGGACCCCCCTGGACTGTTAGTCCATGTGTCAACAGATGTCCCGTGAGCGGGTGACGCATATTAATTGCTATATTCACTACATTAGGATTCGCCATTTTATTTTAAAAAAATAGCTCCAGGTCAGAGAAGGCACACCAATATCGGGGTTTTCCTTTCAAAGTTCAAGCTTGAACAACCAACCACTAAGCAATAGGAAGCACCTATGCCGTGGCGGCGGAAACCCTCAGCCCCACGGACGTCTCCGTATACAGAACCGAGGAGTCAAAATATATATGAGACCAAGAGAGTCA
The DNA here is from genome assembly GCF_031143425.1 of Pleurodeles waltl. Classification (NCBI taxonomy): domain Eukaryota; kingdom Metazoa; phylum Chordata; class Amphibia; order Caudata; family Salamandridae; genus Pleurodeles; species Pleurodeles waltl. The sequence continues at coordinate 246,696,655 of NC_090448.1, read as the reverse complement.
GTCGGACCTAAACATTAGAGCCAGACCAAACGTTGGCGGCGCCATGTCGCGTGGGCTCTCATTATTCTAAATGAGACTACTGGATTTCTAGGTATCAGGATCTATAACGGTGTGGGGGACTGAGTCTGACCCACGTGTAAAGAACTCTGTCACCCTAAATCCGGTTTTTGCTCCGGCTAACTAGCAGTGCCTCATTTCTCCCATGTGGAAGGAATGATTCGGCAGCCGAGCGCATGACATCTTTGGAACTTCTCAGGGAAGTCGTGGTTACTCAGATCCAAACCAACTCTCTTATTTCCAATATGATCTCATATACAAATGACAAAGACAGTATAAGTTTTATATAATGTTTTTTAATCAAACAACTGTATTTTTTATATTAAGACGTGAGCCGCAATAACCAGAACGATACAACACAGTAGGATTGTAATAGTCACCAGGAGAGTAAAACATAAGAACAAAACTATCATATTGTCAAACAGTTTCTACTCTCCCTCTGCTTGTTCTATTTAGAGCACAGCATGTTAAGCTTCTAGCTTGCCTATTAGAATCACTGTGGAGACATCAGCCCTCATACCTGAGCAAAGACCTGTGATCTTGGTTCAGCATCTGCAACGAGGCAGTCAGCGTCTAGTTGTGGTTCCCTGATCGGAATCTCCCTCTTGCGTGTATTGGGACAAGGAAGTGATTTTATAACTAACATGTCATCGTGATCACAAAATGTCCCTACGCAGGAATGCCAAGTCTAAACTCTTACCACGTCTATCGGCAATGTACCATACTGTATCCTTGACTGAAGCACAGAGTAAATATGTTATGGAGAACTCCAGTGCTGAAGTAGGCAAAACAGTGTGATATGAATAAAAAAACAACACCGTAGAACTGGCTATTTGAAAAATAACAGTACGAAGCCTAATAAAAAGCATGTAGAGCAAAGTGCACAGAGGCTCTAAGCTGTCAGCAAATGAATAAAATATATTCAGGGCAAAATGCACAAAGGCCTAAAGCCTGAAGCTAAAGCGCAATGAATACGTAAAACTAACCACACTACAGAACATTGTGGGAGCAAAAACAATTATTACAGAAGGATTTACAGTAATGTCCAGTTGCAACTACTCGATAATAGTGCTGCAAGAAACATGGCTGGTAGACCCGCTAGAACTAGGAGGCTATTCTCTACACCACATTGGAGCTGAAAAATCAAACAAATCTGGCAGGGCAAGTGGTGGTCTAGCCACATACATCTCTACGGCCCTTCAGGTCACAACAGAACAGCTGGCCTTCTCATTGACGGACCTACAGGCAATAAAAATAAATTTTAGTTTCAATCGTCACGCTCCACTAATTATCTTTAATGTCTACGCCCATCCGCGGAAACATCGCAAAGTACTTCTCTTCGAGAAGTTACTACAAAAGGTAGAAGAGATACAGTGCGCTAATCGAGCACGGGACATTTTAGTAACAGACGACTTTAATAGCAACCTGATATATACTCCAGAACCGGACGAGCAATTGGCAGCAGAAAACGCAATTTGGTCAGTGCTACCACAGTTACCGTCAATACAGATTAAACTGGATATAAGGAGGCAAGCAATTGGTAGAGGCCTTAGAACATCTGAGTATGAGGGTGCTAAACGGCAGGGTGAAAGGTGATGTTCCGCCCAGCTTTACTCATCATAGTGCAATCTGCAACTACAATTGACTATACTGCCGTCTCTCTTCCCCTGCTGGCACATGTTAAAAAATTCAAAATCATACCTACTCTTCACAGTGACCATTCGATTCAGCACATAGAACTGGCTTGGAACGCTCCGTGTTTTCTTCCAGCCATAAATGAATTAGGAACAGTAACCTCTGTCAATCTAAACCGCTTGTTTTGGGCGGAGTCCTCTTTACCACAGCTGTGCAAAAATATAAAAACCCTGCTTCAATCAGCAGCACGCCAAGATCTCTCAGCTGGGGAAGTGTGGGCCAGCTTTCTACAGTTAGTACCATCACTTGGCTCGGCCAGGCATCAAGCTCCAAATCATAACCGGAGGCCACTAACTATGCCACCAAATATCTTAGAATTAAGAAAGGATCTGAGACGTAAACTCAGATCCACAAAAGATAGACCTCCTACAGAATCTTTATGTGCCCAAATAAAAACCCTTCGGAAAAATTATAAGAAACAGCTATGGCAAATATGAACCCAAAAGGAGGATGATTTCTGGATCAAATTACCTTTCAACTTAAGAAAGGCTAATACTAGAGAATTCTGGATGTCAGTGAATGAAATAGACCGAAAAGCAAGAGTAATAAACTGTACTTCAATTTCAGAAGATAAATGGGTGGATTACCTGTTAGACATCTTTTTTAAGCCAACCCCCTCCTGTAGAAAATCAGCAACTGAAGGCTTCACTAAAACCTACAGACGTTCCTCAGAGTGATATGAGATTCAATGCCAATAAAGTAGCCCAGGTGATCAGAAGGAGCCGTAGGGACGGGGCACCCGGCCCTAATGGTCTCCCCCAAGCCATATTTAAGGCGGATCTCGATTATTGGTCAGCCACTCTGTCAATATTATATCCTGAAGTCGAACGTAACAGTACCATTCCTGATAGTTGAAAAGGATCCATCATTAATCCTATATACAAAGGAGGCAGCAGGGCAAACCCAGCTAGCTATAGGCTGATAGCTCTGATTGACAGTCAGGCCAAATACTTTGCCTCTTTAATCCTGGCAGACCTGCTCACCTGGTCTAATTTCAGTAACCTGGTCCCTATGAATCAAACTGGTTTCCGGAAGGGCTACGACACAGTGACTAACATTCTTGCGCTAGGAGATATAGCCAACCGAGCAAAGTACTTAAAGAAAAATTTACACATATGTTTTGTGGATTTCAAAAGTGCTTTTGATTGTGTGGACAGAGCAATTCTCTGGAACAAACTACGGAGTTGGGGTTTGCAAAAACGTATTTTGAGGTGCATAAAATTGCTGTATGACAAAACATGGGTACGAATCAAGGTAGCAGACGGCTCAAAAGTTTCCAGGAGAATACCAACAAAAATAGGATTAAAACAAGGCTGCATGTTGGCCCCGCACCTGTTTAACCTCTTCATGGCAGATCACTCTGCAAAACTAGACGCAACCAACTCACATTCTCCAAGGATGGGAAGTCTGGCTATAACACATCTATCGTATGCTGATGACATTGTTCTGTTAAGCCACACAAAAATAGGGTTGCAACGACTGGTTAGTGCTTTGGGCGAATGTGCAAAGACAAACAACCTAGAGGTTAACACTTCAAAGACAAAAACAATGTCAATAGGCTGCTCTTTGAATCCTGAAAACAAAATAAAATTGAACGGTTTCACTCTTGATACGATCTGCAGCTACAAATATCTTGGACTTACAGTAGACAATAAGATCAATTTTGCGCCGCAAAACCAGTATATTCTACAGAAGTCCAAAGCCTTGGTGTTCGCTTTCTGCACTCTTGCTAAAAGATTAAAGGGCCCATCATATAAACCACTAATGTCGGTTATGTCTGCTAAATTCCTTCCAGCAATTACATACGGAAGCACAGCCCAATACAGGAAAGATGCTAGCCTTCTGGAAAGGCAGCAAATAAAAATCTATAAGCAAGTCTTCAATCTTCCTCGCTCTGCTTCCCCTGCACAGATAAGGCTGGAATTTGGTCTAACACCACAGCAGCTCGACAGGAAGGCCCACACAATAAAGATCTGGTACAAAATAAGTAAAAACACTGTCAGCCCGCTAGTAGCGGCACTATGGAGTTCAGTAAATGGTAATCCTAATTCAGTATATAATAGATACCTGAACAACTCCTTGCAAGAGACGAAAACAAAGTACCTATGGGATTGCAACATGTCGTATTCCCTTTTGTGTTGAGCGATAAAAAAGGAAATAAGTATCCAATCTTTTCTAGATGATAAAGCTAAACTTGCGCAACGCTCACACGCCTGGCTGGTAATGCACACTTATACCACCATGGCCCCATCACAATACCTGGCCGAAACCTTCGCACTTCACATCAAGTATCGCTTCTTGACTCTGCATTTGGGAGCATCTCCTGCTAGAGCGGATCAACCATCGTGGCCCAAAAGAAGATATGGTTCACCTGATTTGTATTTGTCCAGCCTTAAAAGAAGCCCGCAGACAACTATTAAAAGCGCTTTTTATGAGAAATGGGACTCGATCCTGTCGGTCAGCGGTGATATCAATGTTTGATCCTAATGATTGATAATCAATATGCAAATTTATCAAATTCTTGACTGCACACACCAAAGACGTAAACCTGCCATCCGGTATGCATACTTAATCACGCACTTTTTTGCATCTTAGAATTAAGAAACTGATTTTAGATCCTCGCATGGTTTCATGGCCAAGGAATTTACGGAATTTTATAGAATTTTAGAGATGTTTTATCTTTAAATATGTTGTATTATGACACGATTGTTATGGTTTTTATTAACTAAACAATAAAGATTAATACATTGTTTCTTGAGCAGGGTTTCACCACTCATCATCCAACAACTCAGTTCCTCACAACCACGTTTTCAAAATAAATGTCATGCAGTTTTTTTCATTTTATTAGCTGGACAAAAAGGGAGCTGTTTCCATGAAAATATGCATAATTTTGGATTTATTTTGTTGTAATTTCTCATAATTACTGTTAGTGTAAACCACACAAATTTCGTGCACCCCTAGTTTTACAACCCTGGTCGAGTTGGTAGCAGTATCAAAATTATGCACACGTATTGCATAAAGCACTAGCAATGCTAGGGCTATTTTGCATATTGATCATATTAGTGGTGAAAAGCAATAAAATTAAATGAACCAGAAAAAACAAAGGAGGGTAGATGTGTTTTTCAAACATGAAAGTTTTTAGAAGGAGATACGAAAGAAAAATATTTCACTCATTAGTTCTAAGTTCAGGCTGTGCTGGGGGGGAGGGGAGTCGAGCTGTCGCGGTGCAGCTGCTTCTCTGAGGTGCTTTTGTAATATTGATGCTGGACTCATGGCCTCCACAGTGCACCAGAGTGCTGTAGACAAGGTGGGGAATAACTTGCCAGAAGGACTGTTATCAGACTACATGGTTTGTCATTTTATCGCATTCACTAGCACTCTGTCCTTTCTCCAGCGTGAATCGAATGAACGTGAATGTCCATGTGACAGCTTTAATTCACTGCTATATGCGTTAATCGTTAATATAGATTTTCCCATTTATGAGTACCCGTGACTGCTGCCCATGTTCCCATAACTGATTCATTACCTGTCTTTCTGCGGCTGTTCAGGACCTATATAAAGTGCGGCATAATTTAGGTGTAGAATTGTACCTTGGTGGGTGTTACAGCTGCCTACACGGTTGTTGCAATAGCCGATATACCATAGACCGTAAGGGACCAGTGCAACACATTTGTTTTATGAGCCTATTATCCATGGATGTTTCAATGCAAAGCTGGAACAGAGGGAAGAAAGTAACCCTTTATTCTCAGGTTTAGACACAGAGCCTGGCCTGTGTATATATAACACACCAAGCAGAGCCGAAGGCTGCACGTGATGGCAGTGTGAGCTCGATCTGACCTTCCGTAGGTCTTGTTCCTTACCTCTAGGTCAATAGAGGCCACAGCAAATGGCCTTTGGCCTTGCACAATAAGAGTTTGTTGGTAGGCTATCCTCTTTAATAAATACTCATGAAAAAGTTGAAGTGATTATTAAAAAATCCACATTTTATTCTTCAAAACGTACTTTTTTCTTGCAGATAAGGAGAACAATGCAATCTTTTTTTTTAATTTTCTGCCTTAGGTCCTCATTACGACATTGGGAGTCCGCGGTGGTGGTCGGACCGCCGCACTCCAGACGGTCCAACCACCACATTATGACCCTGGTTGTCAGACCGCAAGGGGATCACCGTCCCCGCCAGGAAGATAGATCCCTCTGTGCTGATGGCGGTTGGAATTATTGTCTGCCAAGGCGAAGCTGATCACAACTCCAGTTCCTGCCAGCCTTTTCATGGCTGGGACCCCACCATGAAAAGGCTGGCAGGAGCCCGGTTCTGGGGGCCACAGGGAGGCCCCTACACTGTCCACGACCATGTTGTGGTTAATGCATGGTCCCCCTTGCCCAGCACCCTCAAAATACGCAGCGTTGGCAGTCTCCCCCAGGCCAGTTACAAGGTTTCCACTGGACTGACTAGTGGAAATCTCTGAAATCAGGTTTCTGCTGGTCAGCCCAGTGGAAACCATGTGCCCCCAGCACCCTAGGAATGTCCCTTTAAGAGGGAGTCCAGGCACTAGTATAGCACATAGTCTACAGAGGAGCTGTGGATGCTTAAGTATCATTGAGAAATTTGTATTGGTTGCTGAACTTGCATTTTCTCATCATAAAAACACAGTGTGATTGCTCTAGTCCTCAATGATAGAAAAGTTAATCACATTTGATCAAGGACATGTTAGAGAGGGGTGCAGTAATTTGGCACCTGAACAGGATGGATGACTAGGTGTATGTTTCACATTTATTTTTATCTTAAAAATATAGGAGACTTATTACCCCAAAAAGGGCCTGAAAAATGCCCACAGGGCAGGCTGGGAGCCTATGCCTGCAGTGAGTGGAGGCAAAAAAGCTGCGCAGCAACAGAGATGTGGCAAGTCAGGTAAGTTTTGAAAAACATTTTTTTTAGTTGTAATGTTGTGTTTTTTTTTGGTCCTCATATATATACCATCCTTTCTCACAGCAAGAGGATATAGGTGGGCAGGTCTTTCAATACAGAGTTTACTATATTAACCACTGCCCAACTCTGCCAGACCTTACCTGCCCGGAAATATGACCTCACTATACCCACTCCACTTGCCAGTAATGGCAGATGGTGATATATTAGAGGCATATATAATCATTGGACCGTATCAGACCAAATATGCTCCCCTATCCTCTCCCAAACCCCACCATTGCTTCAATTGATTCCAAAATCTGTTTTTTTACTGTTCTTACTCATATCCAACTTCAAGTTATATATTAAAGCATCTTTCCAATCCGTAAGAGTCGGAGGGAAAACATCAATCAATTTTTTACAGATCTCTCTTCTTGCCACAAGCATCATATAAAATAGCAGTTTAGAGCTATCCCTGTTAATCAGCTGTCATCCTGTCAAATATCCAAAAATCACAAGCGAGGTGCTTACCTTAAGTCTTATGGTGAGTATTTCACTGATAGCATCACCAACCTTTGCTCAGAATTTACTAAGCATGGGGCATTCCAGAAACATATGAATGTCGTCTGGCACCAGAGTCCCACACTTTATGCATCTGACCGTATTACCCTAATCCATTCTAGAAAGCTTTGCTGGTGTCCAAAAAACTCTGTGGATTGAAAACAAATGATTTATCCTTAACGCAGCACGTTTGACAGTATTATATAAAAGTGTAGTAGATACTTGCCATAAATCTTTTTTCGGGTGCTCCGGCAAGCAATCTTCCCATAATTCCTCTGGTAGGGTAAATTAAGTTGTAATGTTGTTGTCTTTGATTTGCGCCCCATCCTGCCGCTTTGCCCGACAGAAGACACCCCTGCAAACAATGTTGTCTGATACTGGCATACTGCCTTCCATTGTGGTTATAGGCCTCAGGTGCACTGTGAAGGACAGATCACAGCATCAAAACATGCTGTTTCAAGAACTCTGTACTGCAGCCGCTTCTCTGTGACTGCCTTCCGCCTTCCTTAATACAGCCTGACACTTACAACTAGTGTATGAAATATTGGAAGCCACTCTGGGCTCGATTCAGAGTTTGTTTTCTCTGACTAGTTCTGCTTGTGAGTAATTGTGTCTTACTCTAAAGAGTAAGACGTGCTTGCTCAATAGAAATGATATCAACGGATGTCCAGTCCATAAACCTCAATTTTACTCACTTAAGAGGTGGGCTAATAATGCGTTTCTGATGGTGCAACCTAACTCAGCTCTTCCGTTTGAAAAACTTTTACATTGGGCAGCAGAGCAGTGGGCCAGGTGCTGTACATTCATTGGCTCATATAGCATTGGAAGATCTGCCATACATAGGGCAGAGTTTTTTGATGCTTTGGTCACTGTATGTTTTCCTAAAATGGGTCCTCCAAGCACAGCATGGCAGAAACAGGCAACTCTGTTGATCTGGTTCTACTTGAAGATTGGGGTGGGTCTTCCTGTCTGCTGATTTGTTCTGCATGGTAACATAATTTAGGAAAATGTTGCTTTTTGCATGCTCTCTCATCCTCATTATTTTGAAACAATGCTGTTGGAGTTTTTGACCCTGTACACTGGGGCCCTGCTAACTAGGGACACAGTGATTATCCTATGACCCCTAAAAGTGTGTTTTTCTAATTGTTTAAAAATCCTTATTGGCATATTTAACTTACATACAAGTCCATAGTATATGGTACCTTTGTACTCAGGGCCTATAAGTTAAAAGTCACAAGTGGCCTTTTGTGTCACCACTAAAGTGGCAATGCAAAGCATGTCTTCAGGCCTGCCCCTGAAGCATGAGTGTGCAGTTCTAAAGCTGCTTATTCAAATTGGCAATATAGACCTTTTGCCAACCCTAATCCTTCTGCTTTAAATACTGGTAAGTCATCCATAAGGCAGGCCCTAAGTGCTCAGAGTTAAAGTGACTAACAGTGATTTTCATTGATATCACACTTAGGTGGTCATTACAACCCTGGGGATCGGTGTTAAAGCGGCAGTAAGACCGCCAACAGGCCGGCGGTAAAAACAATGGAATTACAACCGTGGCGGAAACCGCCAACATAGACAGCCACTTTAACACTCCGACCGCCACGGCGGTACAAACAAGCACAGCGGCGGTCACTGCCAACAGACAGGCGGAGGACAATGTACCGCCCACAGAATTACAACCTACCAATCCGCCACCTTTTCCGGGGTGTATTCACCGCGAACAAAAACACGGCGGAAACAGGACCCTGAAGGGAAAACGCTCACCTCTGCACACCTCACGAGGAACCAGGACGCCATGGAACCAGAGCTCCACATTTTTCCAGCCTTAATCTTCTTGCTCCTCTACCAGGAGCACAAACGGCGGTGGCGAAGACCACGGTGAGTACTGCACCTACGGCACAGGGGAGGGGGGAGGAAAAAGAGAGTGACACACACACACGCAACACGCAACACCCCACCCCCACCCTCACCCACGACAACACACACACACTAATACAGCATGATACATTACAGTTACACCCTCAAACCCCCCGGAAGAATGCAAAGACAAAAGGAAATGAGGTGAACGATTGTAATATATTAAAGTTCAGTATTCAAAAAATATACATACACTATTTAAAAATATATACACCAACAATATTAGTCCAAGGTATTCCACTATTAAAGTCTGTGGACCACTGGGCCCAAAATGCATGGGTGAGGCCCACACAAGCTACCAGAACAAGACGGAGAGAACACTGCAGAGGCATCAGATAGAAATAAAACAGGCACCTCAGGGAGAAGGGATAGGGTGGGCACCTCAGCCGGTTGAGTGCACAACACCAAATCCACGAGGGGGCCCCATGCCCACTGTTCAATCCTGGGGAGTGCAAAGCCACAGTCTCACAAGTCTCTACAGTGGGTGGTTTGCCCACTGTTCAATCCTGGGGAGTGCAAAGCCACAGTCTCTCAAGTGGATGTCAATCTCCACTGGTTCTGGAGGGGGCCTTGTGCCCAGAGTGCTTCATCCTGCCAAGGACAGAGGTAGTGGATGTCATTCTCCACTGGTTCTGGAGGGGGCTTTGTGCCCAGAGTGCTTCATCCTGCCAAGGACAGAGGTAGTGGATGTATCTCTCCACTGGTTCTGCAGGGGGCTTTGTGCCCAGAGTGCTTCATCCTGCCAAGGACAGAGGTAGTGGATGTCATTCTCCCCTGGTTCTGGAGGGGGCTTTGTGCCGAGAATGCTTCATCCTGCTCATGGCGGCCTCAGCAGCGTCGGAATCTTTGGCGCTCAGTGGCATGCGTTGCTGGTGGCGGCGGTGTCCTGTTCAGCGGTGCTGGTGGCGGCGGTGCCCAGGACCAGGCAGAGGAAACAAATATTTGTTCCTAATTACACACACACACCAGATAACAACTAAGGTTAATGTCCCATGCCCAACATTGCTTACACAAAAACCACATATAGTGATATATCAGGTATCCTCTGAAGTTTGAACAAGAAGTACAAAAGATGACAAAAGACAGCAATACTAATGATTACCAAGATAGCAACAGCATGCATACCAGACACAATATCTAGACCTAAACACTGATGGGTGGGAGACAGTTCCAGGAGGATTGGGAAAACCATTTCATCATTGATTATCAGAGGACGGAATGTAGAAACTGGCTAAGGAATCCATTTTATTATCCCCCCAGGCCTGACCTCATCCTGTGATACTCAATGATGTACAGGCCTGAAAAACATATGCAGAAGGTTGGATGACCTTTAGTACATTAACCCTGACAGGCAGCTTGTAATGCAAGGCTTGCCTAAAAGAGACAGCTCATGCGACATGCATTGCTTCATTTGCCCAGCAACAGACAGACATCTCGATGTCCACATAGGTCTGAGGAGATGTTATGAGGAAGCTGGATTGGTGACGCCTTGGAAAGTCCCAACCGTCTGAGAAACGTTAAGGTCACGCTTGTGGTCATCTTGTATCACGCTGCCACCATGAAATGTTATTCTACTGTGATTGGATAGATGCCTAATATATGTGTAATACCATGAATCTCCTGATCAACATCACACCATGTACTTGATGAAGAAATTATCTTTCAGTTGTTCTGATTGGATGATGTATTTTCACCCTTTTGTGGTTTTCATGCATAAACGATTGTATTGGAGTTCCGCAATTCAGACTGCTTGGCCTTGGCCTTTCAAGCCACAGTCTCCGTGCACGTATTATTAAATATTTCTGCTTGTACCTTAAGGCTGGCTGGTCTCTGGTTTGTTCCTGAGGGCAGATAGAAAAGGAGGCTTCAACAGCCCTAGGAGACTGAAGGGGTGGGGAGGTGAGCGGAAGAGGTCAACGTTGGACAGGAATTTGTTTTGGGACACACTGGGATGGGTAGATGGAGGGAGTTTGGGAGTGGAGGAAGAGGTAGTGGTTGTAGGAGGTGTACGTTTGGTGACTTTGGGTGAAGGTGCATGGGCTGGAGGCTGTCGTGAGGTGGATGGCTGTTGGGTGGGTGTGTGGCTGCGTTTGTGTACCTTGGGAGGTGGGCTCACAGACACACTGGGAGAGGACACAGGGGATGTGTGAATGATAGTGGGGGTCGTGACTGCACGTTAGCGGAGTGTGGTGGTGGGTGTGCTGATGATGGAGGTAGCGGCTGACTATGTAGTGCATGCAGGTGTGAGTGGAGACAAGACTGGGATGGAGGAGGGAGACGAGGAGGAGGGGGACACAGTGGAGGCAGTGGCTGTTGGTATGTCTGCATATGTTAATGCTTGTGTGAGTGCCTGTGGGATGTGTGGTGCTTATGTTTGCCTGAGCTTCCCTTGTGTGTTGAGGTGTGTGCATGCTGGTATGAGGGTGTGCTTGGGATAGGCTGAGGTACAGGGGTTTGGGTCTGGGTGGAGGAAGTTGGAGGGGGGAGGCTAGAGACAGGGACAAAGGCCAGAGTCTGAAAAGCTCGCTGATGGGCTGCCTGACCAGAATGAATGCCCTCCAGGTATGCATTGGTTTGTTGCAACTGCCTCTCTACATCCTGGATGGCATTCAAAATGGTAGACTGCCCAACAGTGAGGGACCTGAGGAGGTCAATGGCCTCCTCACTGAGGGAAGCAGAGGTGACAGGGGCAGGGGGTGAGGTGCCTGGGGCGAAGGAGATGCCCACCCTCCTGGGTGAGCGGCCATGGGGAAAATGCTGAGGGGCTGCTTGCAGGGCGGCGCTGGTAGGGGGGGTGGCGGCTGTACCTGTAGATGCGGGGGCACAGAGGGGCCCGCCACCACAAGGGAGCTCACATCATAGGAGGAGTCTGTATCGCTGGTCGAAGCTCCTGTCCCTGCCATGGAGCTCCCCTCGCCCTCCATCCCACTGGTGGCTTCTGACTGTTGTCTCGCCCTCCAGGGCCATGTGGGATGCAGCTCCCTCCTGCTCCGGTGCCAGTGCTCCTCCGCCTGATGATGCTAATGCACACAAGCACAGGGACACCACAACAAGGGGGGGAACACTGAAAGACATGTTGAGTTCATGCAATGCCGCTACCGTTGGCGGACACTACAGACACAGAAGCCCCCTGAACTACGTTGTGCACTTGGAGTTCCCTAATCAATCCCCGGGACATGGTTTACAAGGCTATGCCCGATTGCTGCACACATGGATGTCACAGGAGCCTGACTAGGTGTAGTTGGCTCTGTACACAGTTGGCTCTGTGGGGTGGGGTGCCACAGGACCTGCCTGAAGAAGGGACCCTGCCTACTAAACTCGCCCTGGCCTAGGGGAACCCACAGCCCACCTCCCCCACCCAGCCACCTCCACTGCATGCTGAATCAGCTGAATGAGAGTGTACTCACCCCCTTGTGGCTGCTGTGATGCCCTCAAGCACCCATCCAACTCCGGGTACGCCACCGCCAGGATCGGGAGCATCAGGGGGGTCATGGTGCGACGGGCACCCCTCCCACGTTGGGAGGCCATCCCCAGCTGGGCCTCCGCCATCTTCTTGCTCCAGCGGCAAATGTCCTCCCATCTTTTCTGGCAGTTGGTGCTCCGTCTGTGGTAGACCCCCAGGGTCCGGACTTCCTTGGCGATGGCACGCCAAATATCCTTCTTCTGGTGGGCGCTGACCTACATGAATAGTACAGGGGAAAAGGAGAAGATATAAGCGCCCGCACCATCACAGTCATTGGCCTGAATCCCTACCCTTGCCATGTCGCACATGCACTCACTGTCGTTTCAAGCACGCCTCATTCTCCCCCCCATTTTTCATCCACACCACTCCAAACAGCCATTGCCCATACAGCATGCTCAGAGGGTACTCACCTGTTTGTCTCGAGGACCGTAGAGTACCGTGTACTGGTGAGGACCCCATCCACTAGTTTCTCCAACTCCTCCGTGCTGAAGGCAGGGGCCCTTTCCCCAGACACACAAGCCGTTGTCTCTTCCAGACTGAGGTCACAGCAGCACTTGCAGTGTAGGTCCTCTCCTGTCGAAGATCAGGTATCAAGTGATTGAACAGAGAGAAAATGGCGGTCACGTCTGCGGCTGTGCGTACCGTCACCACCGGCGTACATCGTCATTGGCTCCTGGGACCCATAGGGTCCAATGTTAACCAATGCAGGTTTGCGCCTCGGTCTTCGACCGCCTACCCACACGTTGTACAACGCCAACGCAATTACCTCATATCCCCTTGTCCCACCTTACAGGTCAGGCAGCCGCCATTTCAGGGGGCCACGTGGCATTATTTATAAATGCGTCACGCATATATAGGCCTTGATTATTCACTAAGACAGCCATATGTCGAATTTGAAAAATTTTCATATAAAGTTGTGTTTACATACCTCAGTGTTGGTTGACTCTCTGCTCGCTGTTCTCCTCCATAGAGCACGTCCGCAGGGGCAGGTGAGGAGATGGCAGCATTCTCCGGTGTACAGACCGCTGGTGGACCTGTCGACAATGGAGGAGCGACATGTGATCATCACCTACAGACTTGATCGTGCCACAATCCAGGAACAGTGTGCCCATTTGGAGCCAGACCTGATGTCAGCTATCCGCCATCCCACAGGAGTCCCCCCCGAGTGCAGGTGCTGTCAGTACTCCATTTCCTGGCAAGTGGGTCTTTTCAAACAGTGGCCATAGCATCAGGGATGTCCCAGTCTATGTTTTCCAACTTGTTGTCCAGAGTGTTCTCTGCCCTGCTGAAACACATGCGGAGCTACATTGTTTTCCCTCAGGTGGAGGATTTGCCTACAGTGAAAGTTGACTTCTATGCCCTGGGACATATCCCCAACATCATAGGTGCCATTGATGGGACACATGTGGCCTTGGTCCCCCCACGCAGGAGTGAACAGGTGTACAGAAACCGGAAAAGTTACCATTCAATGAATGTGCAGATGGTGTGTTTGGCAGACCAGTACATCTCCCATGTGAATGCCAAATTTGTGTGTGTTTTACGTATATTGTAATGGGTGTGTGGGAGTGGTGTGCGTATGTGTATCAGGTGTGTGTATTTGGAATTGTCCAATGTGGTAGTGTTTTGTAAATGTGTGTGTATTTTGAGCGCGGCAGTGTGTGCCGCCAATGCAATACCGTGGTTGAAAGACCGCTGCGTGGATTCGAGGGTCATGATAGTGTGGGCATCTTCCTGTTGCCGTGACAGTGGGGGTTTTGTTATCGCCAGTTTATCACTGACCTTTGGTGTGGGTGTCTGGATTTTGGCAGATTCAGAGCTGTGGGTCATAATGACGGTAGTGGTATTCCACAGGCGCGGCGGTGTGTTGGCAGTCTTCTGCACGGCGGTATGCGGCTTTTACCGCCAATGTTGTAATGACCCCCATGATGTGCTGTGTCACACAATTGGTTTTATCAATGCTTGTTTTACCAATGCTTGTTTGCTAATTTGAGCAGGTGTAGACCTGTGCTTCTAATTGGGTGTGGTGTAGACATGTGCTCTTAGTTGGGTGTGGTGATTCATCCACATGGGGAAACTCAACTGCTTTCCTGATTGGTTATAAATAGCAGAGTGAAGCATGCCTCCCTGCTTGGCTATGTTTTGCTTCCTGATCTCAGCATCTAATTTGGCAGTCAAGCTCCGGCTGTCATACTCATATTCAGGACTTTTGAGGCAATTCTTTTCTTCGTTCCTGTACCAGCTGACACCAGGCATCCCTCCAGTACTCCGGAAAAGACTGCAGCTAAGTGATTAGCATTCTCCAGGGAGTTTGTTGAAGAGACAAAAGCATTTCTGAACATTCTACATTATTATTGTAGTTACTTGCCTAAATGTGCTTCAGGAAATCTGCTTGAGCTCAAGTACTACAAAACTTGAGTGCAATTTTAAAAGAGCATTTAAGTGACTTTTCTTTCCCTAATAGCATAACTCTTGGATTTAAATTGTGCCATTCATGCATGTGTTTCAAGTTTGAGGAATTTGCTTTTGAAGGGTTTTTCACACACACAGTGAAACCAAACCAAACTGTGCCACTCTAACTGTTTAAACCCAGGGTGGACATTTGTATTTCTTGGATTGTTTTTGTTCCTTTTAGTTTAACCCTATGCATGCAGGAAAGTTATATGTGATATTAGTGATGCCCTTGTTTGTCTTTCTTGTCCATGATAAGTGCAACCACAGTTCTAATTGTAGTATGCAACAGTGAATCTCTGTGAAGCCAGCCCTAGTGTTGCAGTACTTATTGTTATGGTACTCAGTTTGAGTTTCTGGTAATGCAGTGTTAGTAATTGTGCCAACAGTATTATTATCCAAGAAAAGTGCTGGAGCATCCTGGTGTTCTTCTACCGCTCCTGTGCCCATATCAAAAAGAGTGATTCAGTTTCAAAGAAGTTGAGTGCACTAACTCTACTATCACTCTGTCAACAAGGACCTGCCCCCCCCCCCCCCCACGAAGATAAAGGGTGCCTGGCTCGACCGGCAGGACATTGCAGTGTTTTTGTCCCTTTCTCTTCAACTCCTCCTTTCCTTTTGGGACACCTGCCGGGGTTTCTGTGTCCACCGGGAAGTGCCGAGAGGTGTTCCAGGAGGTCAGGGGCATACCATCACCCCTGCAGACATCCTGCTTTTCACTTGAGTGGTCCCGTCTCGAACACTGGGTACACATGGTGCACTATGATGTGGACTTACTGGTAAATCAAATATGCCAATCATGGATAAACCAATCACCTATGCAATTTAGACAGAAAGAACCTGCATTTTGGCACTGGTCAGCAGTGGTAAAGTGCCCAGAGTCTTAAAGCCAGCAAAAAACAAATTCAGCACAGGATCAAAAACAGGAGGTTGGAAGCAAAAGGTTTGGGAATAACCCCACATAAAGGACCATTTCCAACAATTCTCACTGCACTGCATGTGCTGAGAAAAGTCTGATACCATGGCAGTGCCCTCGATTAAAGGGATTTGGCCTCTCTTTCTAGTATTCTCAACATGAAAATGCAAATGTTACTTGTTCTACTTCAACGTACGGAATGATACCAATTTACAAAATAAGGCCAATGTTAAACTGAAGGGATATTTATCTTTATAATCAAATACACTTATTAACTTTTAGAACTATTTTCAGGTATTTTAAGGATCTGCAAAGTTTACATCTGCACAGAGATGGTACACTACCTATAAGTTGTCTGCTAAGGTTTTATCACAATCACAGATGCCATTAAACTGCAACTTGCCAAAATAATTGTCACAAGATACACAGTATGTTCTTGTTAATCTGCAGTGTTTACTTACACGTACTTGTACGTGTTGTACCACACACGACCTGCACCTGCATGGTGCACTGGTCATTGCACTCTGTTGTGTGATAACTTGGTTCCGCATTGGGTTATCCTCTGGGCTCCTCAGCACATCCATAGCCACCAAAACTGTACCCCACACACCACTGGGGCAGCTTCCCTTCCACATTCCTCCCACATCCAGTCACTTCCTGGATGGATGCTTGAGATGTTGTGAGAGCGCATAATCATACGTGATCTGGCTGCCAACTTGGAGGCGCCATCTTTCAAAAGCTGCATCCTGTACTGAAGCTCCACTTGGCTTCAAGCTAGTGTGCGGGAATCTATGTTTCCCATTTCAGCACCCGCCCAGAGTGTTTCCTGCATCATGTTTTCCATGCCTGGTTACTCCACAGTTCCTGTAACTTGTTTTTCCGCTCCCTTTCCTGTTCCCCTATCCTGCCTTGAAATTCCTGTACCCCGCTCTTCATTTCCAGTGCCTTTGTTTCCGACAGCTTCCTCCTGGGGATACTTACCTCCCTTCCAGCTACTACGGATGGCTTCTATTTCCAGGGCAAGGGCCCCTTCATCTTCTGCAACTCATATGCTGTATTCAACACCATATAATGGAATTCTCTTAACAGGTCAGTGCACTGAGCCTGCCTCTCCAACAATTAAAATATTACTCACGATTCAATACATTAGTGTCGCCATGACAACCCTGTCTCTAGATACAAAGATCCAACTATGGACCTTTGCCAATCCAGGAGTAAGGTCACTTGAGAAAAAACTGTACTATTGCTCTCATGATTTCTGAATGCTTGCAACTTCAGGGTTAAAGACTTTCTAAGTGACTTGGTTATCTTTCCTAGGTAAAGTTTTGCTAAAGGGGGGGAGAGGGACACCGGTCATAGGTAAAAGCCTTGTCATCTGTCATGCAGCGCCTAATGGTGTCCTGTATCCTGTTTAGGGAATCCAGTCTTAGGGAGATGGGGACCTCAGACTGAGTTGTGTGCCTGCTGTGGTCGATATTAGGAGTGCTGCCTTCCCCTCCTTCCCATTTTCTTTCTCTTACCCCATCCCATTCACATTGGGCACAACCCATTGGAACTTATTATTTGTCACTTGTTGTGGATTGTTCCTTGAAGGTACTGGGAGGACTCTCTTCATTTCTGCAGGTCTTAAACTTCAAGTGACTGGAGTCTTGACAGTTCTGGTGAACTCTGCAGATGTCTACAAAGAAAGTCCCACTCTGGTCTACTTTATTCCACTAAAATATTGTTTTAAAAAGGTCGTGAGACACATCATGTCAAAAATATTGTGGACCTGAATACTTAAAGTAAGAATATCTTATTTAAACGTTTTTTACCTAATTGTTTTTAAATATATATAAACATAATATCGTTTTTTAATTATTTCATTACGTTTTATTGTTTTTTTGTGCTAGAAGTTATTATTTTAGTGCTTAGTAAGTTTAATAATGTTTTAGTGTTGTTGTTTTTTGTTTGAATTGAAAATATTTTAAGTTTTTGTTATATTATGTCAATTTGTTTTGGAAAGGATGGAAAGCTTTCTAAACATTTTTTGTTAATTGATTATAATGTTTATTAAATGTTTTAATTCGTTCACTACGTAATACATTTGTAAATAATCTGTTTTGGAAGCTTAACTGGTAATTTTTTAAATATTATCATATATTTTTTATTTCATAATTAATTAATCATGCAATCCATTAGGATGATTAGTTAATTATGTTTAGCAATGTGAATAACAATTAATTTGTATATTTAAGGTTGTTTATAATAATTTTATAGTATCATTTGTAACATGTGTTTAGTTATTTTTTCTATTACTAATTTAAATATAGAATTTTAGGGTAATGAGGTTGGAACAATTTTGAAACTATTTCTAATTTTTTTATTAATCTAATATCTTAACTTAAATTTCTGCAAAACGCATATTCATTCCATGTTTATTCAAAATAGTTTGTATACATTGTTTTATGATAACATTTTAAAATAAGATTTTTTAAATGTATTTTATGTTGTTTATGCTGGAAAGGGAAGAGTAATTCAGACTTCTTCCAAAATCAAACTTTTTCTACACCTTTGCTCAGGTTCAATCAATCAAGCAATCATTTGTAGAGCGCGCTACTCACCCGTGAGGGTCTCAAGGCGCTTGAGGAGAGGTGAGCTGTTACTGCTCGAACAGCCAGGTCTTGAGGAGTCTCCTGAAGGTCAGTAGGTCCTTGGTCTGCCGTAGGTGGATGGGGAGGGTGTTCCAGGTCTTGGCTGTGAGGTAGGAGAAAGATCTGCTGCCGGTTGTTGTTCTGTGGATGTATGGGACGGTGGCAAGGGCGAGGTTGTAGGAGTGGAGTAAACGGTTCAGGGTGTAGGAGGTGAGACAATTGTTGAGGTATGCTGGTCCGGCGTTGTGGAGTGCTTTGTGGGCGTGGGTTAGGAGTTTGAATGTGATCCTTTTGTTGATGGGAAGCCAGTGTAGGTCTCTCAGGTGGGCTGTGAAATGGCTGTGGCAGGGGATAGTGAGGATGCGGCGTGCGGAGGCGTCTGTATCTGTTGCAGTCTTTTCTGGAGAGCTGCTGTGGTTCCCGCGTAGAGAGCATTGCCAAAAGTCCAGTCTGCTGCTGACGAGGGCCTGGGTAACCGTCCTTCGGGTTTCTGTAGGGATCCACCTGTAGGTTTTGCAGGGCATGCGGAGGGTGTTGAAGCAGAAGGATGAGACGGCTTTGACTTGTTGGGTCATGGAGAGCGATGAGTCAAGGATGAAACCCAGGTTGTGGGCGTGGTTGGTGGGCACTGGTGCGGCTGCCAGCGAGGCCGGCCACCAGCAGGTGTCCCAAGCGGAGGGGGTAGGGCCGAGGATGAGGACCTCTGTCTTATCTGAGTTTAGTTTTAGTCGACAGTTCTTCATCCAGTTGGCGACGGCCTTCATGCCCTTTTGGAGGTTGGTTTTGGCTGTGGCGGGGTCCTTGGTGAGGGAGAGGATCAGCTGGGTGTCGTCGGCGTAAGAGATGATGTTGAGGATGTGAGATCGGACGTTTTTGGAGAGTGGTGCCATGTAGACGTTGAAGAGTGTTGGGCTGAGGGAGGAGCCCTGTGGTACGCGCAGATGGTCTTGGTGGCTTCAGATAGTAATGGAGGAAGGCGGACTCTCTGTGTTCTGTCAGAGAGGAAGGAGGTGATCCAGTCCAGGGCCTTGTCACAGATCCCTGCATCGTGGAGGCTTGTGCGCAGGGTGTGGTGGCAGACGGTGTCGAAGGCGGCCAAGAGGCCCAGGAGGATGAGGGCTGCTGTTTTGCCTTTGTCCAGGAGGGTTCGGATGTTGTTTGTGGCAGCGATGAGGGCGATCTCGGTGCTGTGATTGCTGCGAAAGCCGGATTGGGACGTACCCAGAGTGTTGTTTTCCTCCAGGTGGTGGGACAGTTACCGGTTGATGATCTTCTCGAGTAACTTTGTCTGGAACGGAAGCAGGGAGATGGGCCGGTAGTTTTTGAAGTCCTTAGGGGTCCGCCAGGGGTTTCTTGAGAAAGGCGTTGATCTCGGTGTGCTTCCAGCTTTCCGGGAAGGTGGCAGTCTTGAAGGAGCTATTGATGCTCATACGGAGTTGGGGGGCGATGATGGAGCTTGCTCTGTTGTTGATGTAGTGCGGGCAGGGGTCAGATGGAAAGCCGGAATGAATGGTGTTCATTACCTTGTTGGTGTCAGTTTGGAGCAGGAATGTAAAATCTGGCCCCCCTGAAGTATGCCACTTTCCCTACAGTTGCTCGGGATGAAATGGGAATAGTAAATCTAACCCATCCAGAGTCTGACATTTTTCTGACTGTCACTTACGTTGGAGTGGGAATAGTAAACCTGATCCCTCCAAAGCCTGCCACTTTACCCATAGTTGCTCATGTTGGAGTGGGAATAGTAAATCCGACCACTTCAAATACCAACACTTTCTCTACAGTTGGTCAAGTTGGAGGGGGAATGGTAAATTTTACCCTTCCAAGTTTATTCTTTTATCTTATTTTTATTGTTATAATCATTTTTATTTTTATTTAAAAAGTTGTTTTTTGGTAAATTATATTGACGCAGAATTCTATATTTTAAGAATTATGGCCCTCATTCCAACATTGGCGGTATTGACCGCCTACCGCCACAGCGACGGGCGCCAACCTACCGCCACCGTGGCTACAAGCCAGCAACGCGTATTATGACTGTTGACGGTATTCCACCAGAAATCTAGTGGAACACCACCGCCGGTCATGGCGGCGGACGGCGGTAAGGCGGCGCTGCTGTCAGCAGCACCGCCACGCCAGCAAAACACTGCTGACCATATCATGAGCAATGATACAACCTGGCGGTGTTTTGCTGGCGGACGCTGCTGCTGACAGCAGCACCGCAGACAATCTCCAGCTGGTGGATCCCCTGCAAGCAGGTAAGTCGGGTTCTCCGACCGGAGGGGGGGGTTGGGTGGTGTTGTGTGTATGTGGGAGGGTGTATGTTTTGGGATGTATGCATGTGGGTGTGAGTCGCGTTGGATGCATGCATGAATGAGTGATTGTGAATGTTGTGTGTGTGAATACATGTGTGTGACAAGGTATGTTGGTGTGTGTTGTGGTGTGTGGGTAGTTATGTGTGCATGCGTGGGTGGAGGTGGGTATGCGTGTGTGTATATGGGTGCACGTGTGAGTGTGTATATATGCAGGGGGAAGGAGCGGGTAGGGGAGGGTGGGGGAGGGCTCTAGGGAGGGTGTGGGGTGCGGTGGAGACCCCTATCAGTGCCAGGGAAGGGATTACCTGGCACTGATAGTGCCTACCGCCATGGTTTTCGTGGCAGTAGAAAAAACACAGAAACCATGGCGGTAGGCCGGGTCGTAATCGGGAGGGTGGCAATGTGATTGGGAGGGTGGGAATGTGACGGCCGCCAGACTGGAGAGCAAAGTCTGTTAAAGTGGCGGTGTTGGCTGGCTGTAACCGCCAGTGTCCAAATCCCTTTTTTTTTTACCGCCGGCCTGTTGGCGGTATTACAGCTGCTTTAACACCTATATATTTTTTTATTTGAGTGCAGTTCAAATTGTTTTTATTTTTCAATATCTATTATTTTTATTGAGTTGTAGAATTTATATTGACATAATAATTGTATTTTCAACTGTATTTTTCACAAATATTTGAATAGATCTTTTTTATTTTATATTTGTAAGCTATATATATTTTTTATAGTTTTCTGGCTTGCATTAAATATAGTGTATAATAGTCAAAATTCAATATACTTTCCTGTTAGCGGATGAAATGATATACTTCTGTGTTGTTGCTGC
Organism: Pleurodeles waltl; assembly: GCF_031143425.1. Classification (NCBI taxonomy): domain Eukaryota; kingdom Metazoa; phylum Chordata; class Amphibia; order Caudata; family Salamandridae; genus Pleurodeles; species Pleurodeles waltl. The sequence goes on along the minus strand of NC_090448.1, from coordinate 246,674,939 downwards.
TAGTATTTTTAACTGTATACAAAGTATGTAAGGTTAATATTTGTGTTCTCAATATTGTTTTTAGTGATATTTTTGTTGGCAATATTTTTGTCTTCCACATTTCATCATACAACTCTAACCTACTTTCCTGATGCACATCCTTGGGCAACATTTTTGGGATTTGCCGCCTTCTGGCTAGAATTCGCAGGTTAACCTAAGACTTCAAAAACAAGTTTAGTATGAAAACATTTCAAACACCAATGTGAGCAGAAATATTTCCTAAACTGCAGTTTTAACATGTATGTGGACATGCATCATAAATCCTCTTAATTGCATTTCAAATTTAAGCTTTTACCCCTACAAAACGCAGATTCTTTAGCAGAGAATCCCATCATCAACATACTACATGGTTTGATGAGGAGCTTTGGATCTCTAAACTTTAAGTGATTGTTGTTGTGTATTATTTCATCTTACGAAAATAATGTGTGGGATCTAACCTGCAACAATAGAACATTACATGACATTTCAAAAATCTGTCTAACTTAGATCTATTATTTTTTTGCTGTGTTATTAATTTAGAGCTGTTGAATACAAAGGTACGCCAGGAGAAGGTGTGGACTGTAAAAACACCAACCATAGCCAATATCCTGAAATAACAGATGTTAGAAATGGGGTCTTTGGATGGCAGTCAGGTTACCCGCTGTCCAATAAAGGACCCTCACTCTAATCAGGGTAAGTCACACACAATCCAAATTATCCTGTGCCCACCCTCTGGTAGCTTGGCACTGAGCAGTCAGGCTTAACTTGGCAATGTATAAAGTTGTGCAATACATCATGCAATAACACAGAACAAACAGCACAAAAATACATCACACAAAGGGTTTAGAAAAATAAAAAATATTTATCTGGATACAATAAGGTCAAAACAATCAAGATTTGAGTACACATTGAAATATCACTTTAGAAAATGATAAAAAGAGTCTTAAGTTGTAAAAAGCAGAGAAATCTTTCCAAAAGTGTCATTTCTAAAATAGTAATATTAAATCTAACTTCACCAGTCAGCAGGATTTTGCATCACCATTCTGGCCATACTAAATATGACCTTGTTACTCCTTTCAGATCAGAATCTACCACTCAAATTATATGATGGTAGCCCTAATGCTAGCCTATGAAAGAAGCAGACCTCACAGCAGTGTAAAATTAATTCAGGAGTTTTGCACTACCAGGACATTTAAACTACACAGGTACATGTCTTGCCTTTTCCCTACATAGCACCCTGCCCTATGGGTTACCTAGGGCCTACCTTAGGGGTGACTTATATGTAGAAAAAGGGACGTTTAAGGCTTGGCAAATACTTTTAAATGCCAAGTCAAATTGGCAGTGAAACAGCACACACAGGTCTTGCAATGGCAGGCCTGAAACATGGTTAGGGGGCTACTTATGTGGGTGGCACACTCAGTGCAGCAGGCCCACTAGTAGCATTTAATCTACAGGCCCTCAGCACATGTAGTGCACTTTTGCTAGGGACTTTTATGTAAATTAAATAAGCCAATTGGGTATGAGCCAATGTCACCATATTTTAAGGGAGTGGGCATATGCACTTTAGCACTGGTTAGCAGTGGTAAAGTGCAAAAACAGTGTCAAACAGTGGAGGGAAGCAGGCAACAAGTTGAGGGTGACCACCCTAAGGCTGCCAGGTCTAACAACAGACAGTGTGAATGTTTTGGTGAAAGTTGAGGAAACGGATGAACCAACAAAAAAGTCTTCACAAGAACCTATTGTTAAACTTTTTTCAATTTCTGGCAGAAAAAAAATAATGGCAGCTTGTGCCATGCCTACACTGTAACAAGACCCTTAGCAGGGCTTATCGTTTAGGGACCTAAAGCATGTGGGGGTACCTCAGTGCATAGCCAGAGAACATTTACTAGAGGCAGGTAAAGTGAAGAAGGGGAGTTACCATGAATCTACAAAAGGGGACAAAATATAAGAAATATTCTCGTCTACTGAATGCACAAACTAAAGTGTGTCAATCTTAATCTTTTCCTTCATCTCCAGATTTATTCAATGATGTTTCTTTCAAACCAGCAGTTGCTTTTTGTTAATACATGTGAAAAGGCCATTTAAAATTGATTTCCATCAGTAATGCGACACACTGCAGCAGTTCTGAGAGGAGCTACAGGGCGATGCATCATGCTGCATCAGTTCTGCTTCACAGGAATACAGCTGGGCTGGCAGAGTGCCTCTAGGCTCACTTTTAAGGGTCTAGGACTGGGGTGACTTCACTTGGTGGGCAGGACTCACAGCAGATAGAGTCCAGGTGCTTAGTTTAAGGTGGTCTGTCCCTGAGGCTCTGATCAGAATCCCAGCCATATAGCCCTCAGAGTCACTGAGGTGGTCCTGGGTGCATGATGCAGGTCCTTTCACTCAGTGTTCATTACACAACATTACCCTGGCAACAACCAGACCCTCTGGTGTGTGGCTGTCTAGGAATAATGCACAAAGGCCATCTGCCAGCTAAACCTAGTCATGTGACCCAGGATACAGGCTACAGGCACAAGATGGTTTGGACAAGAAAATGCCAATTTTCCAAAAGTGACATTTTAAGAAGTGTAACTTAAAATCTGACTTTACCACTGAATAGGGTTTTAAATAACAATTCTTCAGACACCAAACTCAAGATTCCTATCTGCTGCCAATTGAAAGTTATCACTTATTAAATGTAATAAGTTAACCCAATGATATCTTATTGGAGAAATAGGGTTTGCAAATAGTGAAAAACTAATATAATAGTTTTCACTACCTAGACTTGTAAAAGTTAAGAGTACATGTCTAAGTTTTTAAATGCACTGCACATACCACTTTAGCACTGGTATGTAAAATAAGAAATGTTCTCACCTTCTGCATGCACACACCAAGGAATGTCAATTTTAGGGACTTAATTAGAGTTTGGTGGATGGATTACTCCATCACACAACTTGTCTGCCGTCTTACGATTTCCATAGGATATTATGGAATCATAATACAGCGGACGGGATTTGCTTCACATTTGTGACTAGGTAACCCCATCTGCCAAACACTAACTCAGGCCCTTAATCTTTTTCTTCATCTCCAGCTTTGTTCATTAATTTTTGTATTCCTTCAAACCAGCAGTTGCCTTTTGTTAATAAATGTGAAAAAGGCATTTAAAATTGATGTCGTGTTGACTAAAAAAAGATTTTAAAGAATAATCTTTACTCTTAAAGAACCTTGCACACTCCTGACATATGTGACCTCATCAGTGATGTCATGAACGTTTTGTGACCTCGCCAGTGATGTCAAAGATGATATTATTTTCTATGGTATCATTGATGTCATGTATGAGGTTGTTTATTTGTGATTATTTATTTAGCGCATGCACACTCATCCTGGGAGTCTCTAGGCACAGTGAATGACAGACACATAAGCAATGTGTTGCATAGCTAGTCATAATTAGGCAATTTCAGGTGGTTTGTTTCATAACTATAACATGTGCATAACTGCTTTGAATAAAATGTCTGTGTTTAGTAAATCTACATTAGAGTTTTCTGACCATAACTTATTCTTACCAAAGTTGCTTCACGAAATGGAGGTTTATTATGATATTTTACATTCACTTCCCTTCCATCCTTGAGACACCTTTATCACACATGCATTTATAAGCCTGTGACAAATATTATCTGCACCAAAACTTAGGTGTTATTTCAGTCCTATCCACATGTGAGAACAAATAAATGAGCAATTACATCTGAAAGTGAATTTTGCCCCACTATGCTTTCATTACTAACCCTTAGGCGTTGTTCTGTTTATCACTCTCTGCCAGTTACTGGCAATTGCCTGTGCAATCAAAATCATAACAGGTGGTTTGAGAAAATGCCCCTTTTTGCTTGGGTACCCTCATTTTTTGCTGAATTTTATTCCTGAATTTTGGACAATGTACTCAGCGACACTACTGTCTTTTGCCACTGTATGTGTTCTGAACCCTAACATGTATAGAGATTGTCTAATCCTTAATTGGTGTATTTCACTGTCTCCTAAGGCCATAGTATAATGTGTAGAAACTACATTCATGACATGAAAAGTGAAATGCCACCTAGGGGCTGTAGCACTCATTATGTCATTCACTAGTTTGACCGGGGAAACATAGCTTCAGGTCTACCTGTGTTGCCTGACTGCTGCAGTTTAGGCCTGCAGCCTCGACTGTCAAAATAACCCTTTTCACAGTGAAAGAAATATTTCTTTAAATATTTATAAACATATATAAGACCCCACAAGGCAGAGTACATAGGGGCATATTTATGAGCCCTTTGTGCCCCCTTGCGCCACATTAGCGTAATTCTTTTTACACTAATGTGGCATTAGGTTGACAAAAACACCACGCCATATTAACAAAGTAGCGCAATGCACTCATTACACCACTTTGTGAACCATTGTGCCACATTATGCCTGTGCCAGGCATGATGTATGCAAGGGGGGAGGCCTTGTGGGGTAGAAGACCCAGAAAAATGGCGCAGTGGAATCTATGAGATTCCACTGTGCCATTTTTTGCGTAATTTTTAACGCCTGCCTGAGGCAGGCATTAAAATGACGCTCCCATTGTTTTCAATGGGCTTCCTTTCACTTTGCAGGATTACCATCAACATTTTTGCCGTTAATCCTGCAAAGCTCCAAACTACCATCAACATTTTTTATGCTAGTTCCCTAACATGTGCCATGGTGCATAATATCATAAATACGGCGCACACATGGTGGCGTTGGAGGGCACAATGGGGCGCAAGTAAAGAGGTGCATCATGGCATGATGCACCACTTTTCATATATATCGCCCATAGTATTTAAAATGGGACACAAAGACGTTTAGGCCCTCATTACAACCCTGGTGGTAAATCCCGCTTACCGCCGTTCCAAAGACCGCCAACATACCACTGCAGCCGCGGAATTCTGCTACAGGTATTACAACCCACAGCTCGGAATAGGCCACAATACAGACACCCACACAAGTCTGCCACACCAAAGGTCAGTGATAAACTGGCGATAACAAAACCGACACGTCACTCCAACAAGAATATGCCCACACTATCACGAACCACAAATCATCGCTCAAAATACGCACACATTTACAAAACACAACCACATTGGACAATTCAAAATACAAACACCTGATACACATACACACACCACACCCACACACTCACACCAGTATAAAACACACACACACATTACCCACAAACCCTTACTACAAGAAATTTGAAAGCAGGCCAGAGAGAGACACTACCAAAAACAACACCAGGATCCACAGACACACAACACCATCACGTACACAACATCCACGCACCTCAAATAACACACACTAACACATCTCCTCACACATCACAACAGACACCACCTCACACATCACCCACACCACATCATGGCACCTCAAAGACACTCCAGGTTCTCTGAGGAGGAGCTCAGGGTCATGGGGGAGGAAATCGTCCGGGTACAGCCACAGATATTCGGATCACAGGTGCAGCAGACATCCATTGCAAGGAAGATGGAGCTATGGCGAAGAATTGTCGGCAGGGTAAACGCAGTGGGACAGCATCCAAGAACACGGGATGACATCAGGAAGAGGTGGAACGACCTACAGGGGAACTGACAACATGAGAGGAGCAGGTCTTGGCAATACTGCATCCTGAGGGCCTCGCAGGAGTAGCAGGAGGACTGAACTCTGGTAAGGGAAATCTTTACTAGCATATCCCCCACCCCGCCTGCATGCCATCACATACTCCCACTCTTCCCTCACACCCTCACACCCATCACTCCAACAACCCACAGATACCACACCAACACAACCCACACATCCCAAAACCAAGCCCTGCATGTAACACCAATGCATGGACACCCATCACCCAAGCATGTCCAGTACAGAGACTCACTCATGCCTCAAAATCCACAATCACACAAAGACCAAGCCAATAATGCAAGCACTGGAGTAGAGGGTCACTCACCAATTGCACACAATGGCACACACAGATACAATAACTATGCATTCACACCCCAACAGGATCCATACCCAACGTCACCGGATAGGAGGTGCCATACAGATCCAGTCCCCCAGTCCCCCCACAGAAGAGGCCCACAGTGATGACAGCAGCTCTGTGCGCCTGGATCAGGATGACCAGCCCGGCCCATCTGGGACCTCAGGACAGTCGGTTCCCCTGCCACTGTCACAAGCCACCACAGATCCTCACCCCTCAGGAAACACCAGCACAGCACCCACCCTCTGTCCCCAGGACACGTCAATCAGCAGTGTGTCCACCACTACAGGGAACCCAGGCAAACCCACTAACACAGGACGATCAGGGATCTCGGAGCAGTGGCAGTGGGCACACAGTTCAGGGGACAGAGGCACAGGATAACAGTGAAACTGGGAGGACTGCTGTGCGACAGGGGGGGGACAGGCCCAGGAAACCGACACTCCACGAGGCACTCTCCAACATCATGGGAGCTTATCATCATTCCCAGGAGACCATGGCAACTGTACTGACCAAGTTTCAGGAGACCCAGCGGCTGCAGGAGGAACACTAGCTTGGGATCAGGGAGGACTTGAAGTCCATAAAAACAATCATGGTCACCATTGCAGGGGTGCTGGCAGACCTTCTCAACACCAGGACGGACACAGTGGAACAACAAGGGGCCCCTGACACTTGCCTGGACGATGAACAGCCCTCCACCTCTGCCGGCGCTAGTGGACAAGAGGCACCACCACAAGAACAACAGAACACCCACACCCAACCCCCTGCAGATGGAGAACCACCCCGCAAATGGTCCCTGAGATCCAGGAACAAGACAGAGAACATTGCCAAGACCCCCACCAGGAAATGAGACCACCCTGAATGTCACCCTTCTGTCCCACTATGTCACCCTGCCCATCCTTAAACTGCCATTGCTCCACTTCCTACGACCCTTTGGACAATGCACCTGTGAAACAAATATACTGGACTCTGCCATGGACATTCCTCCAACATCACTCAAGCCCATTTTACAACCCCCTCAACTTATTTCCACAGGAATAAACACACTGCAATCACAAAACCATCTGGAGTCCGTCTGTGCTTTCACAAATGTGTAATTGCAATAACTGTGGAATATAGCAATGTCAATTTACTTGTTCACATACCAATGTAACACAGCTGTAGGCCAGGAGTAAACAGAGCAGAGGGCACAAAGTGGGACCCAGATCTGTGAAATGGAAAGTCAAAGTGGCAAGTCAGGGTCCATACTCTGAGTGAAAATGACAGATTTATGCTAGCTCAAACAACAGTATGAGATGTGGGAAGCAGTTACATCTTCTTACCTGTGTCCCACTGGAAGTATTGCATGATGATGTTGTTTCGGTTGTCGAAATCCTCTTCTTCTGCCTCCTCTTCTTCACTGTCCACAGGCTCCACAGCTGCCACAAGACCACCATCTGGCCCATCCTCCTGCAAAAAAGGCACCTGCCGTCGCAAAGCTAGGTTGTGCAAAATACAGCAGGCCACGATTATCTGGCACACCTTCTTCGGTGAGTAGTATAGGGAGCCACCTGTCAGATGGAGGCACCAGAATCTGGTCTTCAGGAGGCCGAAGGTGCGTTCGATCACCCTCCTAGTTCACCCATGTGCCTCATTGTAGCGTTCCTCTGCCCTTGTCCTGGGATTCCTCACTGGAGTTAGTAGCCATGACAGGTTGGGATAACCAGAGTCACCTGCAAATGTCGATGGATATCTGTTAGACACACACTAACCCTTAGGGACAGCCCCATACCCAGACACCTATGTCAACTGTATTGGGACCTTGCCCTCACCTATTAGCCACACACGGTGCCTCTGGAGTTGCCCCATCACATAAGGGATGCTGCTATTTCTCAAAATGTAAGCGTCATGGACAGAGCCAGGATACTTGGCATTGACATGGGAGATCTACTGGTCTGCCAAACACACCATCTGCACATTCATCGAATGGTAGCTCTTCCGGTTTCTATACACCTGTTCATTCCTGCGGCGGGGGTACAAATGCCACATGTGTCCCATCAATGGCACCAATGATGTTGGGGATATGTCCCAGGGCATAGAAGTTACCTTTCACTGTGGGCAAATTCTCCAACTGAGGGAAAACGATGTAGCTGCGCATGTGTTTGAGCAGGGCAGACAACACTCTGGACAACACGTTAGAGAACATTGGCTGGGACATCCCTGATGCCATGGCCACTGTTGTTTGAAAAGCCCACTGGCCAGGAAATGGAGTACAGTCAGGACCTGCACTAGAGGGGGATTCCTGTGGGATGGCGGATTGATGAAATCAGGTCTGGCTCCAACTGGACACACAGTTCCTGGATTGTTGCATGATCAAGTCTGTATGTGACGAGGATGTGTCTCTCTTCCATTGTCGACAGGCCCACCAGGGGTCTGTACACCGGAGGATGGCACCATCTCATCACCTGAGGTATCACAATTGTTATTTGCAGAAACATCATTAACGTATCTGTCTATATTCCCGGCCCAGATAGGTGTGACGCAGTTAACATACAACCCATGTGGCCTCCTGAAATGGCTGCTGCCTGACCTGTAAGGTGGGACAAGGGGATATAAGGTAACTGCGCTGGCGTTGTACACCGTCGCGGGTGCGGTTGAAAACCGTGGCACAATTCTGCATTGGTTAACATTGGGCCCTATGGGTCCCAGGAGCCAATGACGATGTACGCTGGCAGTGATGGTACGCATCGCCGTGGACGTGACCGCCATTTTCTGTCTGTTCCCTCACTTGATACCTGACCTTCAACAGGAGAGGACCTACACTGCAAGTGCTGCTGTGACTGTGTCTGGAAGCGACAATGGATACAGTGTCTGGGGAAAGGGCCCCTGCCTTCACTTCGGAGGTTTTGGAGAAACTAGTGGATGGGGTCCTCCCCCAGTACAAGCAACTGTATGGTCCTCCAGACAAACAGGTGAGTACACTGTTAGCATGCTGCATGGGCAATGCCTGTTTTGAGTGTTGTGGATGGAAGATACATAGGGGGGCTGAGGCCTGCATGTGCGGATGATGAGTGTATATGCGTCAGAGCATGGGTGGTAACTGGTGAGCAATGAGTATGATGGTCCGGACGGGTAAGTAATTTCCTTTCGCCCTGTACCATTCCTCTAGGTCAGCGCACACCAGAAGAAGGGTATTTGGCGTGCCATCGCCAAGGACGTCCTGACCCTGGGGGTCTACCACTGACGGAGCACCCACTGCCGTAAAAGATGGGAGGACCTGCGCCACTGGAGCAAGAAGATAGCGGAGGCTCAGCTGGGGATCGCCTCCCAACGTGGGAGGGGTGCCCATCGCATCATGACCCCCCTGATGTCTTGGATCCTGGCGGTGGCCTATCCGGAGTTGGATGGGCACTTGAGGGCATCACAGCAAGCACAAGGGTGTGAGAACACTCTCATTCAGCTGACTCTGCGCGCATTACGAGGTGTCTCGGTGGGGGAGGTGGGCAGTGCATTCCCCTAGACCAGGGCGAACTTGGTAGGCAAGGTCCCTTGTGAGGCAGGCTATGTGGCACCCCAACCCCATCAGTGGTAAGAGCCACCTGGCTCCTGTGACTTCCAGGTGTGCAGCAATTGGTCTTAGGGCTCGTACCCCATGGTCAGCTGAAATTTCTAGGAACTTTCAGTGCATGGCATGGTGCAGAGGGCTGCTCCAACGTGTGTTGTGTCCTCCAAAAGTAGTGGTGTTGCATGCACTGAACATGTCTTTCTTCTGTCTCCCCCCCCTTTGTGTGGACTCCCTGTCCTTGTGTGCAATAGCATCATCAGGCAGAGGAGCATTGGCACCGGAGCAGGAGGGAGCTGCAACCCACTTGGCCCTGGAGGGTGAAGCAACGGAGTCTGAAGCCACCAGTGGGACGGAGGGCGAGGGGATCTCCATGGCGGGGACAGGAGCAGACAGCAGTTGACAGCGACTCCTCCTCTGATGGGATCTCCCTTGCGGTGCCAGGCACCTCCGTGCCCACCGCATCAACAGGTACAGCCGCCACCCTCCATACCAGCACTGCCCTCCCAACAGCCCCTCAGTGTGTGTCCGTGCCCGCTCAACCAGGAGAGTGGGCATCTCCTTCACCCCAGGCACCTCAGGCCCTGCCCCAGTCAGCTCTGCTACCCTCAGTGAGGAGGCTATTGACCTCCTGAGATCCCTCCCTGTTGGGCAATCTACCATTGTGAATGCCATCCAGTGTGTAGAGAGGCATTTGCAACAAACAAATGCATACCTGGAGGGCATTCATTCTGGGCAGGCAGCCCAACAGAGAGCATTTCAGTCTCTGGCCTCAGCACTGATGGCAGCCATTGTCCCTGTGTCCAGCCTCCCCCCTCCAACTTCCTCCACCCAGACCCAATCCCCTGTACCTCAGCCTATCCCAAACACACCCTCAGACCAGCAGGCACACACATCAACACACAAGAGTGGCTCAGGCAAACATAAGCACCACACATCTCACAGGCACTCACACAAGCATCATACCCATGCACACATACCAACATCCACTGCCTCCACTGTGTCCCCCTCCTCCACGTCTCCCTCCTCCATCCCTGTGTTGTCTCCACTCACACCTGCATGCACCACATCCTCAGCCACTACCTCCATCACCAGCACGCCCATCACCACACACCACTAATGTGCACTCACCACCCCCACTACCATTCACACATCCCCAGTATCCTCTCCCAGTGTGTCAATGAGCCCTCGTCCCAAAGTACACAAATACAGGCACACACCCACCCAACAGCCATCCACCTCACAAAAGCCTCCGGCCCATGCACCTTCACCCAAATTCAGCAAAAGTACACCTCCTACAACCTCCACTCCCAAACCCCCCCATCTTCTCGTCCCAGTGTGCCTAAAAAACTCTTCCTGGCTAACATTGACATCTTCCCTACACCTCCCCCCCCGCCCTTCACCTAGGACCAGGCTTTCCAGGTCCCAGCCCAGCACCTCAGCCACCACATCCCCAGGCACAGTGGTGCCAGCAAATGAGGGGTCATCGAGTGCGCCACCCATCAGGGCTGCCAGTGTGCCACGTAGTGAGGGCAAGGATATTCTGCCACCTGCCAAGGTGAAAAAGGTGCCCACATCCTGGAGGGAGAAGCCGAAACTACCAGCCACCAAAGGCTCTGCAAAAACAAAAGGGGATAGTGGCAAGACAATTGCAGCACCATCAAAGGTGAGGAAGGGCCAAAAGCAGAACAGCAGGTCAGGAGAGGGCATGGTGGCACCGACTGAGGGACCAGTGTCACACCTTCTGTCCACGACCACGCCAACCTGTACGGCAGCGAACACCGCTAGCTGCCCCACCACCACAACCGCCACCTGCACCACCACCTGCACCGCCCCCGGAACGTCGACAGCCTCAGTGACAGTCCCCAGCCTCTTCTCCAGTGAGCAGCTGTCCAAGGCTGCAGGAGACATCCTGCTTTGTCCCTCAGCAGGGGCTGACCCATGCACTGCCACCAGCACTGCCGCCACAGACACCGCTGCAAGCACCGCCGCCACAGACACCGCTGCAAGCACCGCCACCGGACCCACGGCATCCTCGGACACTGGCACCACTGCTGACATGGCTACCATCCCCAGTGGTCAGTCGTCTGAGGCAGGAGGAGAGTTCCTGGACCCTGGGCAGCTTCCATGAGGCATGACTTCCATCACTGCTTGCACCTGCAGGTGGAATATCGAAGCCGCAGCAGTGTTGGGTATGTCGCTGCCTCCATGGCGTATCATGCTACCTGAACCTCGCCAATCTCGTGGCATGCACACCCAGGTGAGGGAATTGTACCAGCCACACTGCACGTGGAGCACTCTGGGCACCATGCCCCCTCCAGAACCATTGGAGTATCACATCCACTACCTCAGTCCTTGGCAGGATGAAGCCGTCTGAGGACCAAGCCCCCTCCAGAACCAGTGGAGAATGACATCCACTACCTCAGTCCTTGGCAGGATGAAGCACTCTGGGCACAAAGCCCCCTCCAGAACCAGTGGAGTATCACATCCACTACCTCAGTCCTTGGCAGGATGAAGCCGTCTGAGGACCAAGCCCCCTCCAGAACCAGTGGAGAATGACATCCACTACCTCAGTCCTTGGCAGGATGAAGCACTCTGGGCACAAAGCCCCCTCCAGAACCAGTGGAGTATCACATCCACTACCTCAGTCCTTGGCAGGATGAAGCACTCTGGGCACCAGGCCCCCTCCAGAACCAGTGGCGTATCACATCCACTACCTCAGTCCTTGGCAGGATGAAGCACTCTGGGCACCAGGCCCCCTCCAGAACCAGTGGAGAATAACATCCACTACCTCAGTCCTTGGCAGATTGAAGCACACTGGGCACAAAGCCCCCTCCAGAACCAGTGGAGTATCACATCCACTACCTCAGTCCTTGGCAGGATGAAGCAATCTGGGCACAAAGCCCCCTCCAGAACCAGTGGAGTATCACATCCACTACCTCAGTCCTTGGCAGACTGAAGCACTCTGGGCACAAAGCCCCCTCCAGAGCCAGTGGAGTATCACATCCACTACCTTAGCCCTTGGCAGGATGAAGCACTCTGGGCACAAAGCCCCCTCCATCACCAGTGGAGTATCACATCCACTACCTCAGTCCTTGGCAGGATGAAGCACTCTGGGCACCAGGCCCTCTCCAGAACCAGTGGAGACTGTTATCCACTTGAGAGACTGTGGCTTTGCACTCCCCAGGATAGAGCAGTGGGCAAACCACCCCACTGGAGAGAATTGAGAGACTGTGGCTTTGCACTGCCCAGGATAAAGCAGTGGGCAAACCACCCACTGGAGAGACTTGAGAGACTGTAGCTTTGCACTACCCAGGATAGAGCTGTGGGCAAACCACCCACTGGAGGGACTTTAGAGACTGTGGCTTTGCACTCCCCGGGATACAGCAATGGGCATGGAGCCCCCTCGTGCAGCAGTGGCGTCGTGTGTTCATCAGGCTGAGGTGCCCCCCTCCGCCTGAGGTGCCTGTGTATTTTTGATCTGATGCCCCAGCAGTGTTCTCTCCGTTTCCAGTCAGGTATCATGTTTGGGCTTCGCCCATGCATTTTGGGCCCAGTGGTCCACGGACAATTATTGGTACACTATCCGGGCTTGTGTAGTTGGTGTACATATTTGTATATACTGAATTGTGACTTCTGACTAATGGATTTTTCATGATTACAATTGTTACAATCATTTGCTTTTGTCCTTGCGTTCTTCCAGGGGGTACGGGGGTGTATATGTAATGTTGATGCATGTATTTGTGTGAATGTTGTTGGGTGTGAGGGTGAGGGTGAGGGTGTTGCATGTTGCGTGTGTGTGTCTCTCTCTTCCCTCCCCCTCCCCTGTGTTAGGTGCAGTACTCACCGTAGTCGCTGCCGCCGCCGTTCATACTCCTGGTAGAAGAGGAGGTAAACCAACGTATGTAACACCTGAAGTTCGGGCTCCATGGCGTCCTAGTTTCTCTTTGGGTGTCGAGAGGTGAGTGGTTTCCCTTCTGTGTACTGTTTCCGCCGTGCTTTTGATGGCATTTGTTCCGCCCCGGAAATGTGGCGGATAGGCGTCTTGAAATACAGTGGGCGGTACTTTGTCTTCCGCCTGTCTGTTGGCGGTTACCACTGCGGTGTTTGTTTCTACTGCCGTGGCGGTCGGAGTGTTAAAGTGGCTGTCTATGTTAGTGGTTTCCGCCACAGTCGTAATCCCATTTTTTTTTCCGCTGGCCTGTTTGCGGTATTACCGCCGCTTTAACACCGACCGCCAGGGTTGTAATGAGGGTCTTAATGTTATCATGTCCCTTCAGTGAGAAGTCACCCAAACCTTTTTTTTCACTGTAGAAAGCCCTGGCTGTCCTATTAGAAAATTAGAGTACAGATGAAAATAATAAATCTACTTTACCAAGTTTCGGACCAGCAAGACAAATAATTCAACCAATTTTTAAAATATTTATTGCAAGTACCTTCTATGGTGAATCTCCTGGGGTTTATCTACATTAAACTCTCCTGTAGGTGTCAATCAAGTGTCTGATCTTTATTTGGTGTTAAATTTCTCCTGGGGACTTCATATTAGAACACATTGATTGGCAGAGCAACCTGAATGGGTCCTCTGATATCAGTGGACTGTTAGGGGTATGGGCTGTTGCCATCCTGTTGGCACACCAGTGTCAAATTCTGCATGACAGGACTGTCTGAAGCACATGTAAAACATCTATGTGACTTGAAAGGCATCAACCAAAAATAGAACACAATTCTTGTTCATCCCTTTTCTGGTTGCTGAAGGACACCATATTTGTCCCATAAGTCTTCTGTCCCCTGTTTTGTTGTATGTCTAGGACCTCCAGGAACTGCTTCAAACTGGATGTTAGTGTTAGATGCGGGAGGACACTGATGAGTTACATAGTACCCTTCCGTACACAGCCCCAATTCTCAGAGCCCAAGTTTAATGTGACTGAAGATTTCCCCCATTTTCCTGTTGCCCTGCTGCATGCCATTTTGAATCTTTTTGCAGCAAAGCAACTAGAAACTAATAACAAAGAGGGTAGGATTGGCCCCAATAATCTTTACCCCATTGGTTATGAAGTGTTCAGGCATCATTCCCACCCACTAGTTAGGGCTAACCATAAATTTGGCTCCCCAAAGAGCCCTCATCAGAACACTTTATGAACCTGTGGAAGAACAAAAGAATGACTGCACATTCTATTTGCTATAGTATGCGGTGACTTGAAGGGCTGCACCTGTTCTCACTTGTACCCAGGACAAAGATGTGGACTCCAAGGGTTATTTGGCTGATCTCCTGTGTTGCTATGGGGACACAACAAGCTGCATTTTTCCTAAAGTGCCAAGCTGACCATAAGCACCTGGACCTAGACTGGGCTCTGCACCCTAACAATCTCTTAGGGCTTCTCCTGAGGTGTTGTGGGCTTTGAAGGTGTACTCATATTGTATGACCACTGGAAATAAGTAGGAAACTTTGGACAACTTTCTCTATAAGGCTTCAGCAAGATCTGCCAAAAAAGTATCTGATGGAAGTTTCACAGCATCAGACTGGTTTTCAGCTTCATCCCACTCAAACAGCCTCACACGTCCAAAAAAATGACTGAGGCCTGATTTAGTTGTTGGTGGTAATGGTCCCACTTTTCAGTTTATCACTGAAAAACGGTCTGCCGCCTTGACTGTCTGCCCCTCGTATTTAGATGTTGGCGGTCCTATAGCAGAAAGCCAGCTTTCAAACTGCCATCTCTGTCAAGAAACACCTCCCGCCTCGACTGCGGAAGAGGGAAATGTGGATGCTGGTGGGACCATAGCCACCCTTTCAGACAGGCAGATTTGAATGTGCCTTATCACCAAACAAAAAGTTTTGGTCTGACCTTCATTTCTGAGTTGGCGGATTGGGGGAGAAAGGGGTGAAAACTCACTTTTTTTCCTGATTCAATTTCTATTTTTGACTGGCCCCGACTGGACCAGACCTGCCGTCACTGCTGCCACCGACCCATGAAGAAAACATGACCCCCACATTGACAGACTTGAAGATAGGGACGGCGCACTGTCAAGGTACGTTGGGAGGGCACTGCACGGAACGTTGGGGCGACTGCAGGCATATACATGTCACAGCAATTTTTTTAATCACTGTGACATACATATGTCAGGTAGAAAATTCTGTCACACATGGCTGGGGACACACTGGCACAACATGCATATCACACACACATATACACATGTCATTATGGTGTCAGTAGCCACTGCCAAATGACTGCTAGCACCACAATGATGATGCATTCACACTTGTCAAGGGTGTCCATGTGTGCACATTGCAAGGGGACCTGTACTGGTAGGTTTGTGCCATCTGCTGTGTATGAGAGTCAGTACGTGTGTGTGTTTGTGTGTGTATGGATTGGCTGGTTGAGGTGGAGGGAGCTGGACTGGGTGGTGTGATTGTGTCGGTATGTGTGTCACTTGCATGGGATATCAATGTTGATGGTGTATGTTGTGTTGCCATGTGTGACACATTTAGGTGAGTGGTATGGTTATGTGGCAGAAGTTGCAATGTGTGCAGTTGTGCTGGTGTGTGAGTTTGTGTAGATGGGTGTGTAGATGTGTTGTTGCTGTGTAATGTGTGGGTCCACTGTCATTTTTTTGTGTATTGTGTCATAGATGTATGTCAATGTGTGTTTTTGGCATGTACAGGTTGCGTTGTGTTGGGATTGTAATGGATGATGGTGTGTATGTGGTATGCTGTGGTGTGCTGTGCAGTGTGTAGTGCAGGGGCACACATATAGCTAGGGAACAGTGTGTGTATGTGTCACTTACCTCTATTCCATAGCCCTTGCCATTGTACAAAGTCTATTGTGTCCTTCCCCTATCTCCCTCTGTCAGCAATCCGTCACCAGTCCACCCCTTGCAGAGCTGTAACATCTAAATACGGTGGGTGGAACACAGTTGACTTGACAGTCTTTTAGTATCTTCCGCGACGCAGCTTCGGGGTAGCACCGTCAAGATCTAAATTAGGCCCTTACTCTGATTCTGCATTTCAGCAAAATACCTCAAAAGGTCCAGATCACCAGCAGGACCAACCTGTTTCAGGTATCTGACCTTTGGTTCCACAGGGACAGCTACAGTTTGATTGATAGCCTATGTGGAGAGGGAATTTGTTCTGAAAAATTTACAAAGTCCCATTCTACAGTGGGACTTAGAAACTTTTTTCTTACTTTTTTACTTCCATCAGGACCAGTCCACTTAGTGTATTAGACCAGGGATCTAACTTGGACAGCCTGAAATTGCACCTTGGGTCTGGTCTACCACAACCATTAACTTACTTTAAGCACTGTATTTATTTTGCTGCTTTTTACACTGAGAACGTCACATCACTCTGGTTCCTCTTATTGGACTTTTAGCATTTTGTTCTAGTTTTGCTTCATAAAAATGTACCTATTTTTATATCTTGGAGTGGGATTTTTATTGTGTTATGACTTTTCAGATTTTTTTAAAATTTGAAATGCTATACACATTTTCTTAAGTTAAGCCTGTTTGTTTTGTACCGTAGCTACCGGGGGTTGACCACAGAGTTACATTTCTGAAACCATTGACTGGACCTAACAGTTTAGTATTAGTTTTTCAATTTTGGAGGACTTCCATCCAACACAATTAATAATTCACTTTCTTACAGGTTGTTGGGAATTGAGTTGTTGGTTGACTGGGATGTAAGTGCTGGTCAAGCAGCAACCACATTCCCAGTCAGTATAAGTGTCAGGCAACCGTACATTAACTTGTGATTGCACTCTTGTAGCATGGTACAGTGCAGTTAGGATTAACTTAGAGGAAGCATGTAAAGCATTTGTGCAATATTTCAAACAGTAAATTAGTGAAAACACCACACAAAAAGTTACCACATGTTGTTAGAAAAATGAACCAATATTTAAAAAATAAAAAAAGACCAAAACAACAAAAATCTAATAGGTAAAACCTAAGTTATGAAGTTTTAAAGAATAACTGTAAAATAGCACGAACAAGCAAGAAGCACCAATTGGGAATATCCGGATGTCCTGAAACGAGACAAAGTCAAAAGTTCAGGCCAGCTGTAAAGGAGTGCAGGCTAGCTAAAGAGACCCAAATAGGCTCACTGATCCAACATGGGTTTGGAGCGTTGCGTGGATCCGAAACAAAGATGTGTCACATAGCCAAAGCGATGCATCAGTTCTCAGATGGTGCGAGGCTGCGCTGCGAGGTCTTGATGTGTCTTCATTGAGGATCCTAGTGATGGGGCTTGTGATGCTAAGGCCGATGTTGAGGATATGTGGGGCAGTTGAGTCAATGCATTGGTTCCAATGAGCGGTGAAGCTGTGATGCAGAGTTTCATCCTCATTGTTGAGGCTGCCATCTACCTGATATGCGAGGAACTTGCTACGGGGAAGGTGTTATGCAGAAGCGGTTCCAAAGGCAATTCTTCGGTCCTAATATGTGGGGTGCATTGACAGTGAAAGTCTGTTGCATTGGTTCTGAGCCTAGCAATAGTGGTGATGTGTTTGTTCTGCTTCTACAGCAGAGGATGCATTTGTTTTGCTGGAGCAAAAACCTTAGACCCACTTCAAAGAATGCAAGACTGTGGTGGCACCACTTGGCAGGGCAGACTCATAGAGTACCCCTTTATTTTTTGTTGTTTTAATCATACCTAATGACACAGATAATAAAGGGACACCTTTGTGATCGGTAAGGTATTTTTAATTTTAGACCCCAGGTAGGATCTATTTAAGTGCTCCCTCTAGACGGTTGAGCCCACCCTGGCTTGTAGAGGCTGGGGTGGATCTGATGATGGAGTATACCACTAATAGAGTGGATGTTGGTTAAGAAAAATGGACAGAAATATGTCCTTAGAAGGCATAATTGATTGTTAAATAGTGCATTTTTGTGTCTGGGTGTAAGGATACCTTAAGGAGACATTGGTTTAAAATTGGTGAATGTGTATCCTTTGATCTCCCCTGGTTTTGTACCCACAGGTATTCCTTCTCATGGTGATGGTTCTGAGGTCTATGTCTCACATACCCCAGAAAATCCTTCCTTCGGATGAAGAATAGCCTCTTGGGGAGAGGGGTGGGTAGTGTCTGGAATAGGGAGAGAATTTTCAGCAAAATAGTAATTTAAAGTCATTGAGGCACCCGGCCAGGAAAACTGTCATGGCCTTCATCTGAGTAGGTCCTCTAAGACCAAGTGCTGATACCCCAACCATTTGCCTGCATCCATGTCACTAGAGAGGTAGTTAAATGTAACCCTAAATGTTTGATAAAGTGTGGGGCTCACTAGAGTGGAGTGAAGGACTGAAGGGTAGGAAGGACCAGTTTAGGGGTTGTGAGATTCAGGGTCTGGGATTTAGCCATATTGATTTTGAAGACAGAAAACCTTCTAAAAGGTGTTAAAACAAGGGATTGGAGGAGAAGAAGCAAGTTGAGTGAGTGAGAGTAGGAGGTCATCTGCGAATAGCGAAATCTTATGTTCACTTCTGCTAAAGGTTATGCCTGCAATGCCCACCACATGGTGAACAGTGAGGGCTAAAGGCTCTACAGCTAAGGCAAAGAGCAGCGTTGATAGCAGGCAGCACTGTCTGGTGTTCCTGGTGCTCCTCACCAAGTCTATCAGTTATGAGGGTTGTCCATTAAAGTGGATTGTGGCCGTGGAGGAAGTATAGGATGAAATTATCTTCGAGATCATACCCAGTCTGAGACCAATCTTACTAAGGACAGCTGTCACGAAGGGCTAGCTGACCCGAACAAAGGCCGATCAAAGATTTTCCTTGTGTCTAGTGAGAGAAGGCAAGCAGGGTTGTTGTGGCAGTGGGACCTTTCAACTAGAAGGCTGATACTGCAGATGTTATCCGCTCCTTGTCTCTCACGGATAAACCTAACTTGATCCTTGTCAATTAGAGCAGGAAGAAATGTCTCCAGCCTATTTGCTAGGATCGTTGTGTAGATCTTGGCTTCTGGGAGCTATTGGGAGGTACGATGCACAAAGGTGTCCTCACCATGCTTAGAGATAAGCACTATTTCTCCTGCTGCCATATTGGGGAAGAGGCCTTTGTCTGTCAAGCATGTATTAAATAATGAAAATATGTGGTCCTGGAGTTGCAGGGGGAATTTGCAATAAAATGCCACAGAAAGGCCATCTGGGCCTGGAGTTTTGCCCACTGAAATCTTCTTCAGGGCTCTCCGCAGTTCAGACAGTGTGAAAGGGGCTTCCGAGACCTCCTAATGCTGAGGGTTCCCAAGGACAGTCCTTAAGGTAAGAATCTATATTATTTTTGGATGTGTTATCACCTTCAAGTAGGGATTGATATAAGTTGTGAAATGCGTGTTGTTTTGCCCACTCATTGGTGGCTCAGGTCCCGTCACTAGACTTAATCTTAGAAATGTGGGTGTGTGCAGGTTGTTGGCAGAGTTTACATGTGAGTAAAGACCCCACTATGTCCCCCCTTTCAGAGTATCTGCTTCAAGGCCAAAAGAGAACATTTGGCCTTGTGTGTGTGCTATGCCCTCACTTTGGGCCTCATTATGACCCTGGCGGGCGGCGGAGGCCGCCCGCCAGGATCCCGCCCTCCAAATTACCGCGCCGCGGTCAAAAGACCGCGGCGGGTATTACGAGTTTTCCCCTGGGCTGGCGGGCGGTTCCAGTAAAATCGAGCCGGCGGAGTGGGAAGGTGCGACGGGTGCAGTGGCACCCGTCGCGAATTTCAGTGTCTGCAAGGCAGACACTGAAATACTTTTCGGGGCCCTCTTACGGGGGCCCCTGCCGTGCCCATGCCATTGGCATGGGCACGGCAGGGGCCCCCAGGGGCCCCGCGACCCCCCCTACCGCCATCCTGTTCATGGCGGCTTTCCCGCCATGAACTGGATGGCGGTAGGGGGGGTCAGAATCCTCATGGCTGCGGAGCGCGCTCCGCAGCCATGGAGGATTCCAAAGAGCAGCGGAAAGTCAGCGGGAGACCGCTGACTTTCCGCTTCTGACCGCGGCTGAACCGCCGCGGTCAGAATGCTCATTGGAGCACCGCCAGCCTGTTGGCGGTGCTCCCGTAGTCGGTGGCCCTGGCGGCCACCGGCCGCCAGGGTCAGAATGACCCTCTTTGTCCCTTAACAGATCCAGTTGTCTTTTGTTATGTCTAGATGGGGCAGAGTGGTTGAGGCATTCCAAGGTCTTAATACCAGCTGTCAAGTCCATCTCGACCAGTCTGGCTTCCTGTATACTGGTAAAGGTAAAGGTGATGGAAGATATGACAACCGTATAGTGGCTTTGAAGCCATCCCAAAGTGTGGGTCCTGAGATTGCATGGTGGGAGATGGTGTTGAAGAAAGCAGAGAACTCTCTTTGGATCTCTGTGACATTGACTGGGTCCCTGAGCAGTTGCGGTGGAAGTGCCATCGAGAGTGGATGTGGGTGGAGGCCAGGCTTATCTCAAAAGTGGGCATTGTCTGAGATGAATACATCCGAAGCACTGGCAGAGTCCAGGGTGCATGGGTGTGTGTGGGAAAGACGGAAACAGTCAATACAAGAGAAAGAGGTATGGACATGAGAGTAGAAAGAATAGTCACGAATCCCAGGATGCCTATAGCACCAAGCGCCTACTAAGCCCAGGTCAGTGAGATCTCATTTGGAGCAGCAGACATCACCCCTGTACCTTGAAAGGAAGCTGAACTATGATCCATTTCAGGGTCCCCCACGAGTTTAAAATCTCCTCCCACCAATATGTCACCCCTCTCGAGCACCAGCTTGCCCTGTAGTGTGTCCTAAGATATGCATCCTGCGGTTGGTTGGGAGCAGAGATATCTGAAAGACTGAGGGGATGAGCTCCCCGTCGAACTGTGAATTTCAAGAAACAGCTTTTAACATTCCTCGCAACGCTTAGGACCTTAGATCAGAAGGACGCCTTTCACACAATTGCGACTCCAGACGTTTTCGTTGTGGCATCATTTTTTGGGCACATTTAAACCCTGCACATTAAAGGAAAGTAGCTTGACATTTTTTGCACCCATCATGATAGTGAGGATTGAGTGTAGCCCTCGTGGAATGGCTAAGTATGTGTGGGAAGGGAGTGGGGCCTAACTCAAAGGCCAAGGTAGGAGGTACATTCTGAGCTAATAAGTGTGGGCAGACGAAGGGTAAGAGCATGACACGGTGGGGTGAAGAGAAAGAAGGGCCACCCTGATTCCAAGTATCTGATGGTGTGTTAAGGAAAGGTGAAGGACTCCATATGGAAAATCTCAGCTGGGAGATATAAATAAGAAATGAAAATAAATTAAAACACAAACAATGAGAGGCCAATGGGATCTGTCTCCAAGTTACAGAGGTGTTGAAGGATGGCTTTTTTGGTTTCCCGGGATGCAAGGTCTCTGTTGTGTTTATTGGAATGGTGAGGTTTCACTGAGGTCCAAGCTGGTCTCAAGGATTCACAAGTGGGTGAGTGGGGTGGGGATGAACAGTTCCCACGTTACTCAGTCTTCAAGTTCTGAAATTGTTTGGCTTCCTTCAACGAGTGTATGACCCGACATGTGCTTATCCTCACATGTGAAGATAATAGTGAAAGTGTGTCCCCACTGGTAGCGAATGCTAAGGACCCTTAACTTGTTAGTGACAGGCTTGAGGTTCCTACACCATAGCAGTGTAACAGGAGAAGTGTCTTGGAAAAGTTGTATGGTGTGAACCCGTAAAACTAGGTCCGCCTTTTTCCTTATTCCTTGAGGCTTGCAGAATAGCTTCTTTTTCGGTGAAGAAATGCAACTGTGTTAGGATATCAGAGGTGATTCCAGGGCACCCCAGAATGGAGGCCACTCAATGCGCTCTATCCAGCACTGGGGTAAAGGCAGCCTTATCGCCCCAGATTGCATGTAGGAGATCTATTGTGAAAGCCATTATAGCTGTGCCCTCCAGACCTCTAGGCACTACCCTGTTGCGGATGTTATTCCTCCTGCTCATGTTTTTCAAGTCCTCCTTTTTCAGTTTAATTCGATTTGCTGCTCCTCCAAAGTCACACCCTTGTGCCATAAAGGTTCTGGGTTCTCAGACTGAGTGTCTACAGTATGTTCTAGATTGTCCACACAGGCATCCAATTCATTAACCTCATACTTAGTTTGTGGATGCCAGTCTTGACACCCGATTTAAAAGAGTCAATTTCAGATTTAATTTCCTGCAGGAACTTGTCAATGTAAGCTTGCAGGATCGGTGCTATGGTAGCTTCTGAAGAGGTGGCATCTGTGGGTATGTAGAGGATTCCACGTTTATATGGGGCTCTTTCTGTTCCAAGGAGGTGACCAGATTGTCTATGGGTTGGCCACTGGATGTGTTCTTTACAGATTTATGGCGTGGCTTGACAGGGCAATGTGGGGCTCGTCAATAGGTGTAAGAGCCCAATGTCGGTGGATGTTGTGAAAGGGGCCAGTCAAGAGGTGAAGCCGTTAGAGCTAGTGGGAGTTGACATATTCCTCAAGAGATCATAGTTTCCAAGACTTAAATCAAGGCAACAGGGTGTGTGTGCTATCACCCCGATGTCGAGGCAGGCCAAATCAACAAATGGAGTTCAACATCATGTATGGATCAGTGGAAGGGTCATGTCCATAGAGAGCCGCTGTACAGGGATCAGTTGCCAACAACTCGGTTATCCGGGTAGGGCCCAGGTCATCCATAAGCTGCTGTATCCAGCTAAAGCAGAGTTGCAGCAGTGCCCCCAAAAGCAATGATGAATTTTGGGACCGGGTTGGAGTCAACACCCATGCAGGCTCAAGCAGCAGCTGATTACTAAGTGGCAGTCAAGAGTTGGCTAGGTGGAGACGGGCCTGTTTGCAGGAGATTAAAGGCTGCCCCCATCCTGCAACCCCGAAGTTCTCAAGCTTTGTGCATATGTGCAGTTCAAGTCTCCAAAATAGTGCCAAATGGCTCACCTGGCTGTAGGATTCATTGAATAGTGTGCCAATCATGGGTATGTCCTACTAGCAGGTTCAGATGTTCCAGGCAGTAGTGAGACCAGTAAACCATTACAAGATGGCAATGGAGTAGTGTGGTAAGGCTCCCAGTGCAGACTCCAGTGAGGCTCCATGAGGAAAGGTTGAGGCAGGTCTTCATGACACCTTCTAAGTAGACAGGGAGGCTGATGGCACTGCAGTGCCCCAATTAGTTTAATGATGTTGGAGGGTGGGTCTTTAGTTGTACGGCCTGCACAAGTATTGGGTCCAACTCGACCACCACTGGGAACCAAACACCCCATTGTAGTGCTTGACTCTCATAGAGTAGCGTTGCAGAGCAGTCCAAGGCTTACTCATGGTAGGTGGTGTGGACTAGTAATCACCATTCAAGAGCACACAAGAATAACACTCAATAAATGATTGTCCAGTGTGTGCTTTTTCTTTTGATAAAGTAAAAGTAAATTTATTCAACACGCACTACTGAATACTGTGCAACAATTTTCAAATATACACTAGTTGATGGAATTACTTTTGGATTACATTGCTTAATCATTATTGTCCAAGGGGAGATATAAAGCAACTACCTACATGGCAGAACATTCACTTGTAGCCTAATGCAATATTTCACTGGAATGTGGGAGTGAGAGCACCAGATACTAGCAATAAAGTAGATCTAATTTGATCACTAGTGGCTGTCAGACTCATTACTCAAAAAAGCATCAGCAAGTAACCTGTCTAAGCAGGCTGTAGGGGTTGGCATTGCTAGGATTACTCTAAGCATGATCTATGCAGTCTACCCATACACCTAAATGGTGTGGGCTCAGGTTCATCACATCCACATTGAATTATTCAACATAAAAAAGTAATGCACAGTTGACACAGTCTCTAAAGAACATCACTTGGTTGTTAATAAGGATTTAATACCATCTTTCATCCAAGTGGGTGTCTGTACATTTTAAAACACATTTAGCATAACATACTTCTAATTTAAATATAGTCCCTAAAGGACTTCACTACTGGAAAACTTTGCCCTAGAGTGTGTAGTTCCACCACACTGAAACAAAAGTTCCAACTGGGACTAGGCTTGAAAACATGTGGAAACCCTTGAGAGGCTATCATTTACAATTCCTCTAAAACTGAGGGTGAAGACATTGGGTAACTTCTCCCCTATCTATTTGAGGCAGGTTGGTGGTGACAACCATCCTCCTGGGGCCACCACAAACCCAAAACAAACAGTTTCTGGGCTAAAATCTGGGCCAGGCCCGCAAGGCATTATGGGGCACTTCTTGCTGGAGTGTGCATATTTTGTGAGAGGCTCTCCCGCTGCACTGGGGAGAGCCGCTTTTTGGCCAAGATAGATCAGAGTCTCGGGGTGTCTGGCCCCACCTGGACTACCCCCACACAGTGTGAGTCCTTTGTTGGGGATCCCACCTCTGACCACTCCGGCTGACTCCTAGCATGGCCAGCATCTTCCCATGCTGCCACAGGAGCCAGCATAGCAGTGTAGGTCTTCCCGCTCCAGTGGACAGACACGTAGGGGTGCTGCGGCTGGGTGGGCCACATGGGCGAGTGTGGCGGCACTCCACCCACCTCCTTAGCTCCTTCGGGCCCAGGAATAGGGTCATGGTCTCCCTCCTCTGCCATTAAGGGGAGTGCGACGGCACTCCTCCACTTCATCTTCTTTGCAGGACCCTGGGATGGGGTCGAGGGACCCTCTGGCAATCTTCACTGGGCACGATGTGACCCCCGGCTTTACCTTCTCTCTGGGGAACTGGGATGGGGTCTGGGCCACTCCTTCATCTTTGCAGGGAGTACAAATGCACTCCCCGGCTTCTGCTTCAGCCCACGGCCCTGCCCTCAGCTGGCAGCCATCTTCACGGAGATTGCGACAGTGGCCCCTGGCTCTATTTTCTTGTGGGGCCCCGGGATGGGGTCTGAGGCCCCTCTAGCTCATTCTCTAGGAAGCACAAAGGAGCTCCCTTATGCCCCATTTTCACCGGGGAAGTACAGCTGCGCTCCCCGGCACCACTTGTCTTTGGAGGCAGCCCACAGGCCCTGGCCCAATGCAGGGGCAGAGACCAGAACAGCGGTGGAGCCTCACGTGCTTCACCGCTCACGCCAGAAAAGGTCAACGGTCATGGACCTTCCAGCGCTCATAACTCGGCTCCCCGTGGGCCATTTTGGATGGTCTTGATGTCTTTTTACTTCTGGTGGTGAGCCCTTGCCACCAGGTTCCACAATTGGTAGGGCGCCAGTTCCACTGACTCCTTGCACCAGCCTTTCCTCTGGGTGCCATCTTTTCTTCAGGGCAGCAGGCTCTCCTTGCGCCAGGGCCCAGTTTTTCTCCCAACAGGTCCTCAGCAGGTGTAAGGGGGCATGCTCACATGGCCCTGGAGTGTGCCCCACTGGGTCTGAAGTCATTCGGGGTTCTTACTTCCAGTTGTCCATGATGCCCGTCTTCAGTCTCAATGTTCTGCAGAGAAGTACAGCCTAGAGAGATAGCCCTCCCCTGTGCAAGACCTTTTAAGTGGGGATGGAAATGACCAGCAGCGCTGCTTCTTTGGCCTATCCACATGTGCCACATCACTTCTCCTGCCCTGTCTCAACCTTCCTGCACAGTCTCCTGGGATAGCTCAAAACGGCATTGTCCAGGAGTCAGTTGCCACATGTGCTCTAAGATCCTCAGTCCCTCCTCCCTGACATTCCTTCTAGAGCCTCTCAGGTCTGGTTCCTTGCACGGAATGACAGCTGGCTGATTGATGAAAGGCCCTGCTCCTGCAGTTGCACAGAGAGGTAATTGGGCCTAATCCAGAGCTGAGTCAGAGAACGCTGACATTTCTGGATGACGCATAAGCTGTACATATATTTTGTAATCTACTGCATTATTCTCTTAATACAGGTTACAGTGTACATCAGTGCGACTTTGAAGTCTGTGAACCCTAGGGAACTGGAGTTGTGCCCTAGGCCAGCCTTTCCCATAGACATTTAATGCCACTACAGTGAAGACAGTAAGCACACTGACTATCCCTCAAATGTGTACACCTATCTTAGAAAGGCCTACTCCAGGTCTCCACCAACTCTGCATGGTCCCTTCTGCACCAGTTCCTGGGCTTTGCACACCAGGAAACCACCCTCTCCAGCCCTCACATGGGTGCACACATGATCAAGTGTAACAAGCCCAGAACCTCCTACCTTTGCTGCGTCACCGCAGCCTTTGTTTAACAAGGCAGCACCATCTGTAAACATGCACAGTCCATTTTACCATAAGTTTGCTGTGGGTGAGTCCCAAACTATGAGGCTCCCTCTCAGTTAAAGGTAAAAAAACAGGTGATCCAAAAGTGAAAAATTAGGTAGGACAAGATAATGAGAACCTTCCTCTCACAGATTCCAGAAGCAACCACGAGCCCCCCGTGCAGCTTTGCGCCACGGCCCTGCAGCTTCTGTGCCGTTGCATTTACCAATCAAAGATGGTGGCCTGGCCCACATCCAACATCACAGGCAAGACTCCTCAGGGCCCATTGTCATCTCAACGCTAGTAAACTGCAGAGAGAGGAAAGGAGGCACACTGTGTCCTCATCATGTGCCAGGAAGGACAAAGCACAGGGCCACAAGATGGCACATCCAGCCCTGTGGTGCCCTGGCCAGGGAAAGCAGAATCTGCGTGGTGGCTCTGCATCCAGAGTCAGGCTCTTTCTCCTGGTGCTTTAGGGGGCTGAGGGGTTACAGCACCCATCTGAGCTGTTTTTCTGCATCCTGCTGTAATCTGGCATGAAATGGCAAGCAGTGACCCGGAGACACGGAGAAGCATGTCTCATTCATTACAAGTGAGGTGAAGCCCCCAAAATGGCAGTTTTAAAACTGTACACACAGGCTCTGCAGTGTGACATGTTTAGAGGGCTACTGAAGTGGGTGGCCTAATCAGTGCTTCAGGCGCTCCAGTTGCATTACATTACATACCTTGGGCATGTCTAGTGCACTTTACTAGGGACTTATAAGTAAACTAAATATGCCAATCGGGGATAAGTCAGCAAAAACAGGAGGTCTGAAGGCAAAAAGTCATGGGGAAACCACGCAATGGATGCCAGGTATAACACAGGTGATAGTGTTAAATGGGGTGCAAATAGGGGTTGCATCAATGTTAACACCATTCTGTTCCAACTTTACTCTTAAGGAGTGAATATGTAGAGCTGTAAGTGTTCAGTTGTTTTTAAAGTTACAATATTTAAGATCCATCTGGCTTTTTGATTTGTTGTTGCAAACTGACAGCATCAGCAGGGGCTCAAGAGTCACTCTATTGGACTGGTGTTTGTGTTTGTTATGATGTTTTGTGGAGGTAATGGGATGGAATAGTCCACCCTTCTCTTACTTACTGTCAGCTAGAGAGTCACCCTTTCCTGCTTACTTATCCTCCTGATCTGGTCATGTTGTATACAATATGTGTTTGATTTGGTTAGTCATTTGTGCCTATCAGCTACAGCATATGTGATATTACTACTGTGTAACTATGCATGGTGATGGAATATAGCTGTGCAGTAGAAACCCCAACACAAAGGCCCAGATCTTCTGACAACTTGTACTGTGTTTGCATCACAAAAGTGAAACAAGCTGGAGCAAACTTTAGAATTACTTTCAAGCACAAATCTTGATTTGCAGTGGAAATTAGCCCTAAAGTAATGCAAAGGAGCTATTTGCACCACTTTGCTCTCACGTGCGTCAATTGGGCATTCGAAAGTGGTACATGGGCATTCCTCTGCAGCCATCCATCGATTTTGATAAAATATCATATCTACCAAAAATAAACATCTTGTTGTGGCAGGCGTAATGTCAGGGAAAAGTTTTCTTTTCTTCAGCTTTTCCCAACTTTGCATTTGTGCTGTACTGTACAGCACACATACAAGGTTGGAAAAGTTTAAAACTATGTTTAAGAACAGCATTTCTACTAGAAGAGTACCCTTTCAATGCAAAAACCTTTCTAGATAGCACTCTGACACTTTTGCCCTACTGTGCAACCGTGCGTGCTTTACAGCCTAAAATGTGCCAGTGCAGGGAGAGAGAGATGCTGTTCCATAATATAGTAGATGTAGCAGTGTCCTTCTTGCTGCCTTTCACCCAGCACAGCAACTTTGGTTGCTGAGCTGCTTGCATGGAAACTGCATACATTTACCCCAAAGGGTGGATGATGGGTGGACCCAGGTATAGTTTCTCTTAAGAGTTAGTGAACAGACAAAAACGTATACATTTTTTTACTATTCCCAAACTCCTCTGTGACATTTTTCAACCCTTAAAATGGTCAGAGATCTGTTGCAGCAAAATGCTAGTGTAACTCCATTGGTGGGCAAGGAGAGAGAAACCCTGCAAACTTCATGTAGCTGTATAGGAAAGGGTTTCTACCCCTGAAAGAATGTTTTCCACAGGGGTAAAAAAATAATTTTCATATCACACTGCCTTTACGCAAACGCAGAGTATACCGTTTATGCAGCTCCAGACTGGAAAAAGTTAGATGTCTTATGACATTCCTTGTAGTATTTCTGGAAAGCTGTGACTGACACAGATTTCTAAGCGTACAACAGAGAATAAACATTCATACATTTCACAGACATTACGTACATTTGCAGCCATGTGTAGAAATGTACGTTTTTGGAAGACGTCGTTTGCTTATGCTTCGGAACTTTGGAAGGCTGACTTCTACATACACTATTTGAATAATGCTATATGTGACTCAAATATGTCTTTGGATTGGGTCATGTCTTCAATATGTACCTCTACACTTTATTCACCACCCAAGGGTCTATTTGAAGGATACCTGCTCGCCAACCTTGCCAACCTTGCCAACCTCGGACTCAAGCAGCTCGTCACGTCACCCACCCACTCCGCGGGACACATGCTCGACCCCATCTTCTCTGCCAGCAGCCACGTCACCTTCAGCCACACCACCGAACTCCACTGGACTAACCACCGCTGCATCCACTTCACCTTTGAGAAACCATCACCCGCAACGGATCCCCCGCCACAGCTGGAACAAGTTCAATGAAGACCAGCTGATCTCTGCCCTCGCCCAAGCCCCACCAGCCGACACCGCCACAGCTGCCTGCAACCTCAGGCAATGGATCGACAACTGCACCAACACTCTCCTCCCGATCAAGAAACCCTCCTACAACTGCACCGTCAGAGAGGCCATCTGGTTTACCACTGACCTCCAGGCTTCCAAACAGGCGTGCCGAAAACTCGAGAAGAAATGATGCCACAAACAGACACTGGTCTCCCATACGCCCCTCAAGAACACCATCCGCAGGCACCACCAGCTATTCTGGACCGCCAAGAGATCCTCCTTCAAGGAACGCATTGACAACAACGCGTACAACAACAACAAAGAGCTCTTCAACATCGTAAAGGAACTCTCCATCCCCAGCTCCAGCACCAACAACATCCCACCTTCGCAAGACCTCTGCGACTCCCTAGCCACCTTCTTTCACCGCAAGATCCCAGACATCCAAGGCAGCTTCAACACCAAGACCCCCTCGACAGTCACCAACACCTCACCGCCCCCCAGCCACACCAAAACTTCTGCTCTCCTGGACGCACGTCAACGACGATGATACCACGATAGTCTTGAACACCATTCACTCCGGCTCACCATCCGACCCCTGCCCGCATCACATCTTCAGCAAAGCGAGCTCCATCATCGCCCCCCAACTCTGGATAATCATCAACAGCCCCTTCGAGACCACCACCTTCCCGGAAAGCTGGAACCATGCTGAGATCAATGTCTTACTCTAAAAACCCAAGGCGGACCCAAAGGACCTCGAAAACTACAGGCCCATCTCCCTGCTCCTGTTCCTGGCGAAGGTCATCGAGAAGAGGGTCAACAGGAAATTGACCCACTTCCTTGAGGAAAACAACACTCTGGTCCTATCACAATCCGGCTTCCGCAGCAAACACAGTACGGAGATCGCCCTCATCGCCGCCACCAACAACATCAGGACCCTGCTGGACAAATGCGAAACCGCAGCCCTCATCCTCCTGGACCTCTCGGCCATCTTCGACACCGCATGCCACTGCACCCTACACACACACACTTCCACAATGCAGGTTTCCACGGCAAAGCCCTGGACTGGATCACCTCCTTCCTCAGGGGCAGAACCCAGAGAGTCCGCCTCCCTCCTTTCCGTTCTGAAGCCACCAAGACCATCTGCGGTGTACCCCAAGGATCTTCTCTCAGCCCGACCCTATTCAACGTCTACATGGCACAGCTTGCCAACATCGTCCGATCTCACAACCTCAACATCATCTCATACGCCGACGACACCCAGCTGATCCTCTCCCTCACCAAGGACCCCACCACCGCCAAAACTAACCTCCATGAAGGAATGAAGTCCGTCGCCAACTGGATGGAAGACAGTCGCCTGAAACTGAACTCGGACAAGACGGAGGTCCTCATCCTCGGCTCAACCCCCCTCCTTTTGGGATGACTCCTAGTGGCCAGCCACAATGGGAGCCGCACCGACGCCCACCAACCACTCATGCAACCTGGGGTTCATCCTAGACTCATCACTCTCCATGACCCAGCAAGTCAATGCTGTCTCATCCTCCTGCTTCAACACCCTCCTCATGGTCCGCAAGATCCACAAGTGGATCCGCGCAAAAACCAGAAGGACAGTCACCCAGGCCCTCGTCAGCAGCAGACTGGACTACGGCAACACTCTCTATGTGGGAACCACAGCCAATCTCCAGAAAAGACTGCAACGCATACAGAACGCCTCCGCATGCCTCATGCTCGACATACCCCGCCGCAGCCACATCACAGCCCACCTAAGAGACCTGCACTGGCTCCCCATCAACAAGAGGATCACCTTCAAGATCCTCACCCATGCTCACAAAGCACTCCACGACGCCGGACCAGCATACCTCAACAAACGACTCACCTTCTACACCCCAAAGCGACAGCTCCGCTCCGCCAACCTTGCCCTCACCACCGTTCCATGCATCCACAGGTCAACAGCCAGTGGCAGATCTTTCTTCCACCTCACCGCCAAGACCTGGAACGCCCTCCCCATCCACCTGCAGCAGACCAAGGACCTGCTGACCTTTAGGAGACACCTCCAGACCTGGCTGTTCGAGCAGTAGCAGTTCCCCTACTCCCCCTTAGCGCCTTGAGACCCTCGCGGGTGAGTAGCGTGCTTTGCAAATGTATTGATTGATTGATACTTAGAGATAGATTTGGTTTTTCTGCTTTTCACTTATTTAATGAGATAGCTGAAGAACTGAAATTCATTACATGGCCTTAGAAATTGTCCGTAAAATACATTTAGCAGATATCATGCATGACTTTTGTATGTGAGGAAGTACTTGACCCACAATTTTTATGCAGGTGATCACTTCCAGCACATTTTGCATTGCATCCAGCACAATTTGCATGCATTGCGCTTGGGGGAAACATTTCAGATATTGCCAACTCTTATTCACCACTAGATTTAATCTCTCAGCAGGATATACAGATTTCAACACACGCTCCACACAATTGTTAATAAAAAGGGGTGGTGCAACATAGCACACCTTTAGGACACTCTTACACAGTTTACCTCAACATCATTGAGAAAATATTTAACATTTACAAATATTTTTCCTATTTCAAATGTATTCTCCTGGGTTGTGACTAGTGCAATTTAGAGATGGGTTTATATTCAGATGGGGGCATTGAGCACCTTGTCTCGCTGAATCTGATGCTAGATCAAAATTTTATAGAGACTTTGTAGAATCTTTTAAAGATGCTGCTTTGGCAGAAGTGACAATACTAGATGTCACATGGGGAAGCATATGGCTCTGAGAGTGAGGGATGGTATTTGGATTCCTTGGTGGGGACCAGGAGAAGCAGCTTTAGAGTTTATATTTTACTCTCAATTTGAATGATTGAGGTCAATATGAATAATATAGGAGTATTTGAAAGCCATACCACTAAATACTCATACTGCCCAACAGGAGATCGAATGATGAATGAGTGAATCAATGAATGAATCAATCAATCACCCAATCAATCAATCAACCAATGAATGAATGACAAGGCATTTATATTGTGCACACTACTAAAGATTATGGACCTGATTTAGAGTTTGGTGGATGGGGTTACTCCATCACAAACGTGATGGATATCTGTCCACTGTATTACAATCTCA
The DNA here is from genome assembly GCF_031143425.1 of Pleurodeles waltl. Classification (NCBI taxonomy): domain Eukaryota; kingdom Metazoa; phylum Chordata; class Amphibia; order Caudata; family Salamandridae; genus Pleurodeles; species Pleurodeles waltl. The sequence goes on along the minus strand of NC_090448.1, from coordinate 246,642,309 downwards.
TTATATCCTGTGGGAATCATAGTACAGTGGACAGGATATCCATCACATTTGTGACAGAGTAACCCATCCGCCAAACTCTAAATTAGGCCCTACATCTCTTGGCACTGTCCTGGAGTGTAATGATTGGCTATTGTGGTGGGAAGATGCTTGGTGGAAATGCTTTATAACTTCTTTTCTTGAAAGTTTTAGATCTATCTCCATGTCATGTCTTACCAAGGTGTTCAACAAGTTTCTTGAACATGCTGGTCTTCACTCAACTATGTCTGTGTCCCTTATTGGGGCATTAACACGATAAAGAGGCTAAAGTGCTTGTTTTACCAACAAATTACATTTTTAAATTGGGAATCAAAGGTTATTGCCCAGGTGCTAGGAGCCGTGGAATATCTGAATTTGGCCTCTTCGTTTTTATCTGGATGCGTGAATTGTTGGAAATTATGATAGTTAATAGTATGAGTTCAATATCTTCCCTCTGTGATGGGGGACTCCACAGTGATACCTCTTTCATTTTATGTCTTTGCTTTATTTAGGAGGCTGGTTATTTAGAGTTATACCAACCCGGGATGTTGATAGAAATAATGCTGGTTGCTGCAAAAATAAAAGCACCCCTTTGCATGATAATGTTTTCCTACACTTTACACATATTGAAACTTTGAAGTCATGTAAGAGATTAGAACTAATGACTCCTTAACTCCCTTTACATCACACATCACTAAATCAATTATTTTGCATATTGCAATGTTTGTTGAACAGAGCATTATATATACATATCCAAACTTTTCCTGGTTCAGTAGACTAGCACAGTATTTATGAATAGGCAGGGCCTTGCTTTTAGATTCCTATATTGGACCCTGACTGTGCTGAAAAATCATGATAATTATGTCCTTCAGCATTAATTCGTATGGTACAATCCAGCACAGTTCAGAATTGCCGTAGACTCATTCCACCAGCTCAAATGAACCACTAAATTGATGTATTAGGTGAGCAGATTTTCTTCTACCCCCTAATTAAGAAACGGTACTTGGTCACTTGGCACACGTCTTCTGAACAAACGTCTGCCTCTTTTTAGACACGATGTCAGGATTAAAAGCTAATACTGAATTTCCCCTAGAGCAATATGGCTAACAATCCCACCCTTCCAACCGGGAACCTTGGAACAATGGGGGGTAGGGAAAACACACTATAGGCACCCGTTTGGAATAGCACCAACAGCTGCCTAGGGTTATCTTAAAACAGCTACTCAAAAATGTCTGAGCCATACAGAGAGACAGACGTTATAAGACTGTGTAAATCAACAGACACTGAATATACCACACCATTGAGGATTACAGCATACTTCTCACTCGCCAAGGACATACCGTGACTAGCCCCAATCCTATCAGGCCTGAAGCTGAGTGGCCGATAACAGGCAACGGTACTGGTAGAATGAAGCAGTGGCGTAGCGTGGGGGGTGCAGGGGGGGCCGGCCGCACCGGGCGCAACATCTTGGAAGAGACTAAATCCACGGGTTAGGGGGCGCAAATTACTTGCATTGCCCCGGGTTAGTGGGCGCAAATTACTTGCCTTGCCCCGGGTGCTGACAACCCACGCTACGCCACTGGAATTAAGCAATGCAGCATGCTCATTCAACGGGATGTTTGCACAGGTTACGCAAGAACTGATACAAACAGCATAGAAGTGCTGCTGAGATGGAGACCAGCAGCACCAGTATCAATTCAGACTACACAAAACGAACAAATGAAAACAGAGTATTAAGACTAAGGGTCTTAAAGGACATTCAGGGGCGGGGAACAGAGAAGGGTAAACATAACGAACAGTGAAGGGTTGCAAATACCAAGTGATGAACTAACGGAAGCAAAGTAAGTCAACACAAAAGGGAGATATTTCCAGGCAGTAACACAGTGTCTGAACTGCCCTTTTATAGCACTTGACTCATGTGCCACCAAATGTCCCTCTCACACCCTGGGTGTGAAAGCTACCCTAGCTTTCAGCTTCCTGTCCTCCATATGTGTAGTGGTGCTCCTCGAGTATTCTCCAAAGGGGGTTTCTCATGCCATATTACTTCAGAAAATTCAGGGTGAATGTATAGTGATAAGGCGCTTTTAGGACAGATTTGTATGAAGAGATTGTTCGTGTGGTCCTTACACTCATCTTTTGTTGGCCCTCTTATCATCCCCAAACACATAAAGAAACTGAATGGCAGGTACTTTCTTCTTCCTGAATGCTAAAGCCATGAACTTACTCCATCAATAACGTTCTAAAAAAAATCAACGTTTGTTTCCTTAAACATAGGAATACTTGTTGCTCTGTGCTTCTATATAACACTATGATTGATAGCTTCAGTCAGATTCAGAGCCTATTTGGTAGCAGCTGCACTTAAGTAATACTAATGCAATGTTCTTGTAAGGCACAGCATCCTCCATGCTTTGAAAGTGTTCACATTGGGCTCTCTTGCCCCCAACTCAAGCAACCGAGCTTCCGAATTTAGACTTGGATGGGCCCTAGTGGCTGGCTAGAAAATTCCATGAATGCCCATCAGGCAGGAAAGTTGAGTGATGTACACCATAAGAAAAGCCTTGCATACTTTGGACAGCAGACCTGGAAAGAGTGTAGTTTAGTTACTCTGCTCATTCCTCATTACTTCGCCGACCATTGAAAAGTGCTGTCTTGTATTAATCTTTTCAACTTGGAGAAAGGAGCTTGGTTCTGTGCACAATGTTGTGGTATACAACTGGAGCCATGCATGAGATCCCATGCTTTCCCTCTGTGCACACAAGTAATTAGCATCGTCAAGTATAGAGTCTTCTCTCCTATCCCTCCAGTAGCTTGTCAACGTTAATTACAATGCGTTTATCCTGTCTACGAGGCAGTTTATTTTGGGATCCTTCCATGTACTGATGCATTAAAATTATGTTGAGTAATGTTGTTCTAAATGCTTGTCTGCCCACTCTTTTTATTCCCCTTATCCTCAAGCTCCATTTAAAGCTTTCTTGAATTAGTTACTTATTTATTATTTATGTCTGTTTTTTCAAGCACTGAATAGTTAGGTATAATAGGTGTCCACACTCCCTACTCTTTCTTTTATAGCGATGTTCCCTGTAATAGTTTCCTTTGCTTAACTGGTTGTATATTGCGCCATAAGGTAGGCTATGTGTGTTTCTTGGGCTGTGAATATAGTAATGAGCATATCCGTTGAATAAAAGTGTTCATAAAACTAAATAAAAAAATGCATTCTTAATAGAGAGTCAAAATTTGGTTTCATGATATGTATTGCCGATTTTAGGTTGTCAATTCCATTGTGACAAAGGGCATCAAAACACTGTTACGGAAAATCATTTAGTCATCTTTAGAAATATTTTTTATAAAATGATCACTATATATATAAACACTCTCTACTGCCTACGCTTGTAAGATCGACCCAAACGAATGAGTATCTCTGCTGTTTGAGTCTATAAGGTCTAAATCTATGGTGTCCAAGTCATAAAAATGTCAGATCTGTGCAATATTTCATTTCCACATTCTGGCCCATACAAATACATCTCGACATATTATATCTGATTTGAAAGGAGAAAAGGGGGAAAAAATAAAAGGAAACAGAAGGAGGAAGCGAACAAAGCTAAAGATGGCTTGTCCATTTTAAAAATGGGAGACCAAATGGCTTCTTAGAGACGTTGCAGTTTTAAATGCAGCGTTTCACTTCTATATTTAAAAATGCTCCTTACGTAAGAAGAGTGATACTCATTCCCCGACTCTAAGAAAGGGGCGTAGCCTCCATTGGTGCAGCAGGTGCAGTGGCGCCGGTGCCCAGAGGCCTGATGAGCTCGTAAACTCTCATTATTGCTTCTCTGCACCACAACTCATGGCACATTCTCACCGACTATCCATGTGGAGACTTGGAATTACCCCACAGACCATGAATTATTTGAAATAATTGAATAGAACTAGGTATAAAACCCTACGTTTTCTCGATATTTTCATTGAAGCGTGCTGTTAAGAGCACTGTTTTATATAGACACTTTTCACATGGAAGAACACACCAAACCTTTCTGTAAGAGGTCGTGCTTGCTCCAATTAAGGCAAATCCTGTCAGAGTGCTGTTAGTTTGTCTTACCTTATTTGGTTATTTATCATTAATTTATAAGGGGACGCATTGGAGGTTTAATGGACCTTTTGACTGCACTTAGAGTAGTTCCCACCATAAGACTCCGTAGCAATACAAATCAATAGCAATGACTATCAATAACATCAATAATCACAGGAGTCAGTATTTTCCAAACACCATGACCTCTCAGTCATCATCTGACTCTTCCTCAAGTGTTAAAGATTTCCTAGACTCTTTTGATCTCCACTCCCTACTCTCGGAAGGACTTCTGTTTATCTTCCTAGTGGCTTTCCTTCCTTCTCTCTCAATGTCCTGCATAATTGCAGGAAACAATTTAATCCCCTGTAAAGTCTGAATTCTCCAAAATCTCTGATTGCTGCCCCATCTAGCCTCCGCTAGTGTCCTCTCTGACTTTCTCATCATCCTCTAAAACTTCTGTTGCTGTGGCTGTTGCTGTCTAGCTACTAATACCCAGATTGCTAATGCCTCAAACTGTGCTGATCTCGAAGGAGGTTTCAAGTCATATAGCACCCTCCTCAAATTCTGTAAGCTCATCAAATTAAATGTTCCATGGGCAGGAAACGCTAAACTCCCATCTTTCTCAGTCACTTTGCACCATTGTTTCAGCCAAAGACATGCACCTCACCATTTTCTTCTACCACAATGTAAGCGTTGTACCTTCTGGTGGGGCAATATTTCCTATACTTTTTGTAATGTATGTATCTCCCCTTAAGGCACTCTTTAAAGCTTTGAAAAATTTAATTTCTGCGACCTTAATGTTTTTCTAAGTCAAATCAAGAAGTGACTTTTAATCCCAGAATCCTCTTAACCAACCTTCTCAGCCAATTACACTTCACGGTTGTCCACCAATCCGTGCGCGACCCTTCTCAATACCCAACCCATCCCAGCACGGCTCCAATGACGTCACACTCACATGTACTGCGGCTGACAAAGTCTTGTGGATTGTCCTCCTAACCTCAGATTCACACTAGACTAATGCTAGATTATTGCGAGCATCAAACAAAATCAAAACCCAATTTCTCCATTTACTACATGTAGGGTAACACAATCGCTTCAGAAACCTTACAAATTTTTCACTGATGGCATTTCGCTCTAACCGCTACTTCTTCTTTCCCAGTTTCCCTGATTTGCAAGCAAAATTCAACCTGCAAATTCCACTCTCAACTGATCAATGGTTCTGTCCTGGTGCACATAGGACTTGCCAGATCTCAGCCGAAAAATTATTTTGCTCACTTTGACTCACACTCTGACTTGTTGACCACACCCGATCGACCTATTAAACCACACAAAAAAGTGTATCATACACTTTTCAATATACTCCGGAGTCTTAGACTGCACAGGGTCCATATACCAACAACCACATTGACAATGTTTGAGCACAAAGCGCCACACACGTGAAGTTTGAAGACTTCCCTACTCTCACACTTCAGAGTACGCAAACTCTTAACCCTCACAAACATCACAAGTCACCTGCGATTGCATAAGCTGTGCAAACGCAAAACCTATTTCATTCACACTGTCATTTGCAAGCTCCAAGGTTCTGGGAAAGTCATTCTAACTACTTAGGGATACATTTTCTCTCCACTTTATATCATCAAATCTGAAAAATCCAAACTTTCTGCACATTTTCTCTTACCAAATCTGTGAATTACTTTGCTCTTTGAAGGAGACTAACCATTAACCCACTAACATCTCTGGGAAAACCTGCTATTTCTCACTTACCATCTCTGGGGCCAAACACTCTTCTACCCATCTCTAAACTTTATGATGGGCTCTTAGAGAGACAAACCATATACCTTGCCTTTATGATGGGCTCTTACGGAGACAAACCATCCTCTGCTACCACCTCTGTAAGCATGTATGACTTTATTTGGTTATTTCTCATTCATTTACAAGGGGACGTGTTGGAGGTTCAATGGACCGTTTGCCTGCACTTAGAGTAGTTCCCACCATAATACTCTGTACCAATGCAAATCGATAGCAATGACAATCAATAACATCAATAATCATAGGAGTCAGTAATTTCCACGCACCATGACCTCTCAACCATAAATAACCACACACCTGTATGTAAAAGTTAGAATATTTATTTCCCTATATTAACAATGCTAAAGTCACGTAATGTAGTCTCAAAATCAAATGATAAGCATACAGAAACAATACTGGCTGCCCAACTCTAAAGAATCGCAATTTAATCAAGCCTTGAACCACTACACATTCTAAGATTACAGTACATATCAGTAGCAAGAATAGCTGTGCAAAATAAATGGCATACATTTAGATTCAGCAAAGAAAACGCATCAACTGTTACTACATGTAGCGAGCATCATCATTGAGTACCCTAACTAACCTTCAGATAAGAACAGCATGCTTGGGTTTCATGCAAAAACAATTTAGTAAACACAAATTTGGAAAAGCATCTAACTATGGCTCTGTCAAAATTAGCGGTTGGTGCCTAGGGACAAAATCATATATACATAACAGTCAGTAACATTGTCTTATTCCTTGCCTCAACTTGGTTCAGCATGCTGTGACAGTCTTCATCAACTGGTCATCTGTTCTGTCAGCAAGGCATCGGAATTCAGCATTAAAGTTCAGGAAAGCTATGTCTCTTCATGCAGTTCGAAAAGAGTAATATATGAACACTCAAAAGAATGGGGAGAATGGCGCATCTGGGCAGTTCAAAGACTTAGGCTAATAGTGTCTCGGGACGGTCAGGAAAGAAAGGGCAAATGGCGTATCTCCTCTCGGTGCAGTCTGGCTAAGTTAGATTTCCTAAAGGTGCTTCCCATGTCCAATGAAAGTAGAACCCCAAATCTAAGAATTTACTAGACCACTGTTCACATAGCGATGATTGGCTCTTCTTCTCCTGTTCCTGTCGTTGGGCTCATTAGGTAGCAAAATTGTATCAGCTTATACTCCAGTCAGTGCATCCATTATCTGCTCCTGGGAAGGTCGTCTTTACACACAATAAGTTATGCAATGTATCCCTAGCTAGCACAGCATATTCTAGTAAGCAGTTCTCATGGGAAAGAATTCCAGTTACTAACATTGGGTCCATGCAATAGAAAATTACAATTTAATTCTCTAAGAAGCCGTTTTATAATTCGCCTAAGCAATGCAGTTTGATATGAGGCCGTGCAACTAGGCCCAAGACCTCGCTAAATTAAGGCCTATGATTATTAAAGCAAATACTGAACCTTTAATGTGACATACTACTACATTAATCCAAACATGAGCTCAACATTTTATATTAATAAGCTGTTAATAAGTACACTTCCTGAATATTGGTGTTCACTCATGCAGGCACAATTTCAAATGCGTGTATTATTTTTCTATGTTAACTTATTTTCTAGGCAGATTCAACACTCAGAATACAAGAATACTCAGGAGTAAAAATTCAGCGTTGACAGTGCAAAGGTGCTTTCAAAAATTCCCACTCGCTACAGTTATACAGGTTGTAAAATTGTTTGCGTTCATCGACTGCGATCATAGAGATTATTTCAAATCGGTTGAGTAAATTTTGGGGAATGAAAACGGGAAACCTGGAGTGGAGCAGGATGGGGGTTGTAGCCTGTACCTGATTTGTGATGGGTGCCAGTCAATGGGATTTATGAGTATCCGGACATCTTCACCTGTAGTACTAAAAATAGTTCTTCAATCTCGAACTGGATGGCTTTGCTTTAAGGACAAAATATTTCATTTTCTTGAAAGGGAAGAAAATATTCCAACCTAGTATTGCCTTTTTAGGGTCGAGCCTGCTTTGTATGCGCTTGTGCATGGTATAGCAAGGAGACTCTTTTGTATTTAGAAAAGGGTTCGGAGCCCTGTCAACTTCACGTCAGTGCGCATGCCTTTTCCGGTGGGTAGCCCTCCTCCAGCGCAGCGACCAAGTACGGAAAACATGCGAGGCTCGCTGTTTTCCATCGGGCTCGTGGACTTTTTTTTCTCTAATTTAGAGCGCGATCTCGCTTGGCAGAAGTCGAGCGCTTTACATACTTTATTTCACTTTTTCCGGTTATGTACATAAATGCACTTTTGCCCGATAGGTGAAAAGTCGGGTTAAGAGTTTACAACGCAATCAGCTCTAACATGAGCAAACGCGAGAACCGTCGCATTGTAAATGCTTGTTATTAATAATTGTGAAAGAGTATTTTGTTTTGGTTATGTGCAATTCTTGGACTGCTTGTTAAATACTATCTTTGAACACAGCAGCACACAATAAACATTTTGTACATGTCTCACAGCGGGAAATAGATTTAATTGAATTATGTGTGTTCCCTCTCTGAGATATATGTAGATAGTTATCGGCAAAACTCTATTCCATTATTGTGGCTTGAAATATTTTTGGTTAGCCCAGACTAAAAGCATCTGTTATGATATTAACTTGGCCGCCAATTTAAACCAGGCACCACCCTGCCAGGCAGCAGAATGAGCATTAAGCGCACGTAGGAGAGTCGGTAATGCTGTTCCTATGGCAACCTGCAAGATTTGACAGATGATTCCCCTTGTGATAGAATTATTTATTTAAAACGCTTAAGTGTTGTACAAAAGAACACGAGCTGCTTTGCTGTGGAAAAATCTAGTTTCAAAATGCGAAAATGCCTTTGGACACGCAGTGTTCCTCAAGCCTCGCCTTGTACTATCACACCAACGCAAGCAGGAATAGCGAAACATGAATTACGCCTCTTGCCTAATGCCAGGTTCTAGCACCTTCTCCGAAATAAAAAAGAAAAAGAAACCCATTAAACCACACCTGCTTTACTGAAAGAATCACATGTAATTAGATGTAAATGAATGCTTTGTTAAAAGCTTCCTGACACCGTTTTTAAACCAGCTACAAGAACTTCTCCAGAAATCCGCACAGTTTGTTTAATCCTTACTTGGATGTAAAGTATAATTGGCAGTAGAATTATGTGGGATACTTTAAATTGACTATTATCTCAATCTCTAGCAGCAAAGCAAATGCCCTGCTGGCAAAAGGCATAGCAAAAGAATAGTGGTTCCATCGGTGGAAGAGTTAAGCCTACACTTCCTTAGCAAAAAATAGTTTAATGTGTTAACTGAATAAACAGGTATTTCATCACTGTTAGGATTCACGTACAGAAGTAAGTGCTACAAAACGGTGCAGTGTTAGTGATTTGTGACAAGAAAGGCAAGGCCTAACAAACCAGCCTCAAGGCAAGACAAACATAAAGAGTTTACCTAGGTATTGTGAACGCGCCACGGAATCCTAGCTATTATTAACCGTGAATAGTGGATGCTGCACTAGAGGACGATAAAGCGACATAGGTTTGAGGGGATGTCATCAATGGGAGTTGTGAGGACCAGCAATATCAATAACAATCAATATTATAAATCCTCAGTCAATAACTACACCAGTTTATTAAGAGGAAGTCATAGATTTATTTCCCAATATTAACAATGTTAATGTCACCAAAATAACTCTCAAACACAAATGATAAGCATATAAGATCAATAGTGGTTGGTTGAAACGCCGTATATATCTCAATATAATTAGGACAATCAAACAAATTATCTCAAACTGAATCACACTTATTAATGATACAAAAAACGGTAAAAATGGCAAAGTATACATTAGTTCAGCATCAAATGATTTCAAAATAAGTCATGAGCATTTCAAAATTAGTTTCCTCACTAACCACAAATTAGCATTGACATGTTGGGCTTCATGTGAAAAGAATTTAGTAACACAAATTTTGAAAAAATCCTAACTCAATTACTAATAGAAAAATGTTATTCATGTGCAGCAATAAAATCATAAATTGCAGCTGGTACCTGGAAACAAGAGACACAATTCACATTTCAGTGGCATACATTACCAAAGATAAAAGCAGAAACAGCAAATGGCTTGCTTCAGCCTGAGGACACCATCAGGTATGTCATCAGAAGATTTGGGCCTAACGTCAGCTACAGCCAATAAGTCTCAAACCATCAGACTCAAACCTCATCTGCTATAATCTGCACTAATCATACCCCACACAGAATTCTACCCAGCTTGTTATACTAAATCTTAATGAGCTCATGATTGGGCAATCTATGGGGTGGTTTCATTTCAGCCAATCAACAACTAAATTGATGACCTAAAACACAACAAATCTACGCTAACTATAACATTTTCCTCCAATGTATCATAGCTTCTTCTGTCTCGTCTGTAACTCCATTGTTTTGTTGCCTCTCGAATATCTCGTTCTCAGGAAGAAACTTATACTGTTTTGCTTTACTTCCATCCTCGAGGAAAGATCAGATGTTGGTAACATTCTCAAACTATAGAAAATTTCAACTTATGCAATGCTTGGTTAAAACATGACCTTGTGAGACATAACGCTGTAACCCACTAGGGGTAGCTGCGGGCACATCTACACAAACTTCGAAGACACTTTTATGAAAGCTTTGAATCATGGAAAATAACCATAGCATCTTAATATTATTTTACTCACTTACTAGAAAAACAAACATTTTCAAAAGTCACTCGTTTTGCACATTAGTTCATTACACATTTTTTAGTATGAAAATCACTATTAAACATGCTAGAAAATTCATACTCTCACAGTGTTGTGGGCCTGTGCCGAGTCTTTCAACGATCTTTATGGTTGGGTAAAAGGACGTGGGGAACAGAACCGTTGGAGGAGGGAGATCGGGCTCTGTACCATGTGCAATAAAGTACTTGAAACAGACGATGTTGAGTACTCACTCTCACAAGTTGACGACAGGCTTGAAGGTACAGAAGCGAACGCACGACGCTGATCCTGTACGCATCGCAAGTTTGAAGAGGAACCCGTACTGTGCTGTTTTATCGGATCGTGAATAAAATATATAAAGAAACTTGGAACGGTTGTGGCGCACAACATTTGGAAGTTATTTTTTTCAAAGTATACTCCTGTGAGCGAGACAGTTTTCGGACCAAGCTGGGCCACGGAACTTAGCACGAGGCATCCTGGGGCACATATGCATACATTACCAGGACTGAGCTGTGCCACGGAACTTAGCGTGAGGCAGCCTGGGGCGGACACGCTTACATTACCAGTTTCTTCCCCCTAGGTTTAATTGCTTTGAGACATAAATCTCGCAAAGCATTCTGGACCAGGCCTTGCTTACTTTGCTTACTGGACTTCCACATTCCCCTCAATCAATGTTGCTTAGCAACAGATGCTTCGTATTCCTTCAGAGTTCTTTGGGAAAGAAAAAAAAAGTGTTTTTTTTTTAAAATGCCTATGCGTCGCACAGAAAAATCAATATTTTTTCTAGTTGCTTGGAAAGAGCATTTTGCTAATAAATTTCGAAGTCTGAACACCATTTTAAGTTTTACTGTCGCTACTTTTAATATCAGTCCTCCACAGTCATTCTGGATAACTGGTCATTAATATTGGGGTTTTGGTGGTTAATTTTCAAATTTAAGCATAGAGTGTGACATGGTAAGTTATATGTGGCTAAACGTGGTCCACCAGTTTTAGCTTGGCATGACTAAAAGGACTTGTTTATTGTATCAAACCCAAATAGCAAAGAACAAGTATTGATTGTGGACCATAACACCTTAATAAGGGACAGGATATGTAAAACGTTTCCTGGTGTATTGAAGCAAGGATTAGGTAACCTGGTGGGTTTGAGCATAGAATCTGCCTAAAAAACAAGCAGTTCCTAAAATCCATAAAGTTAGAAATGCACCCATACCAATAAGAGAGTAGGTGTCTAAAGAACTAGCGAAGTTGGTGGAGTTACAGGTAATTTAACCTGTTGAGGCATTGGAGTGGATTTCTCCGATGGTGGTAGCACGAAGCGGTTATGGCAAGCTAAGATTGTGTGTTGACCTCCGACACCTCAATAGTAATGTTATCATTGACAAATTTCTATTACCTAAGATTAATGAGATGGTGACTTTACTTAAAGACGCAAAATGGCTTTCTACCCTTGATTTATCTTCTGCTTATCACCAAATCTCATGAACTCCAGAATCCCTGACGGGTGTTTCCAATTTTGGCGCATGCCTTTCGGCATGGCGTCCGCTGGTGAGGTTTTTCAGTGGTTGATGTGCTGTCTGTTTAGTAAATGGGCCATGTGATTGATGAGTTTGGGGTCAGACATGCACCTAAATTGATACAGGCCATTAAGAATGCTCCCATCCTAAAAGTAAAGATGAGGATCGATCGTTTTTAGGTCTGGCAGAATGTTGTGCTAAATTTATACCCATGTTTTCTGAGAAGTGCTTTTTCATCAGGCAACGTCTTGAATCTAGTACAAAATTAGAATGGTCACAACAATGTGAAAGGGACTTTGCAACAATAAAAAATGGAATTCCTGAAGCTACCAGGTTAGCAAGTTTTGTTCCAAATGAAGAATGCATTATCTCGACTGAGGTTAGCAATAAAGGGTTAGAACCAATGTTGAACACAAAAAAATTTAAAAAGTTGAGATAATATAATAGACTTTGCTTCTAGGTCATTAACACCATAGGAAGAAAAATACCCTACTATTGAAAGAGAAGCCCTTGCATGTGCTTGGGCACTGGAACATTTCCAAGCATTTATGTGAGGTGAGCCCGTTACAATTGGAACCACTGTAGCTTCAGCAAGAATTGCTAGGATTTCCATTTGCATGCAAGAGTTTATCTGCAATATTGTATATATGCCGGAAAAGGAAATCCTAGTAGCAGATTTTCTTTTTAAAATGCCTGTGCAATTAGAGGAGTGTGAAGATGAACTGTGGAGTGAATTTCAAATACCATTAATTTATGATAATTGATTTCCAGCTATACATAATGAGGAATGGTAACAGGAGTATGAGAACAACACTATATTACAGGAAGTAATGAAGTACATTGAAGAGGTGTGGCCTAATAAAAGGATGTTAACAGATACAGCCAGACTTTTCTGGGAAATACGTTGTGAACTTTCCCTTGAAGGAAGTGTGCCATTAAGGGAAGAGAGAATAATTCCTCTTCATGGGCTTTACAGTAATATTTTTTTTACTATGTCATGAAGGTTATTTTGGTATTGGTCATACCAAGGCTGCAGTTAAAAAGTTATTTTGGTGGCTGGCATAGATTCAGAGACAGAACATACTGTTAGAGAATGTATAGAATGTTTCAGGGCGGATAAGTCTCTTCAGACTTGCAGGCCCCGATGAGTGCAAATGTTGGACTTAAGAATCCGTGGGATTCCATAGCTATTGATGTAATGGGTCCAGTAGGACCTCTACATAAGTACATCGTAGTGATTATGGACTTATTTTCAAGGTGGCCTGAGGTCACAATTGTACATAATGCGGATTCTGATTCTGTATTGAGTTTTATGGTTTTCAGCTCTGAGGGCATTCCATCCCCTGTTGTTAGTAATAATGGAGTACAATTTAAGTCACACGCCTTCATTCAATATTGTAATAAAGTTTGGGGTAGACTGAAAACTCCTAATTGTGTAACCCCAGTGGGAACAGTCTAGTGGAAAGATTTAACCGTGTTCTAAAAGGAGTGATACAATCTGCAGGGATAAATTACAAAGACTGGGAAGTTCACATACTAAAGGCAGTTTGGGCTTACAGGATTAGTAAGAATGAAGCAACTGAGTTGTCTTCGTTCTAAATCATGAAGGGGAGAAACCCGAGATCCAAGTACTGTCCAAACTGGTGGAATAGCATGTATGTGGAACCATGGTCTATTGAGGATGTTAGGAACGCAATACGTCAAGGACATTTGACAAGTAAACATAACTATGATGCTAAAAACAGTACTAAACCTGTGTCCATTCAGGTGGGGGACTGGGTTCGCATAAAGAAACCTGGTTTTGTAACAAAAGGGGACAGCAAATTCTATGAACCAGAAGAAGTTGTGGAAGTCTTACACAATGCGGTCCGATTATGCAATGGCAAGGTTTGGAATCTGAAATGTGTGGCTTTGAATAATATTAAATAATGGAGAGATGTCAGTCAAAGTAAATCATTAGATTGGTTTGATGAGGATGAATAATTGTATGATATGAGTGATAAGCCAGATTTGACTATCAGTGAGAGTTCTGATAATCAAATTTTGGAGGAAGAAGATACACTGTCATTAAGGGGTAATGAGACAATTCAGCAGCAGATTGAAGTGCCAGCTGATATGAATGTAAAAGAAAAGGGTAGGATAAGGAAACCACATACCTGGTTGAGGGACTACATACCTGAATTTAGTAAACAATTTGTAATGCATTTTATTTTATTTACATTTTTCATACAGTTGTATAAGTACTTGAACTTTGTTTCACTCTGTTTATTGTTTATATTCAGAATAATTTTGCCTTTCAGTTCTGATATATTGTTATTTATGAAGAGGAGGATTTGGTGTTCGGTATAAGTGGGGGGATGTGTTGTGGGCTCGTACCAAGTCTTTCAACAATCTGTATAGTTTGGTAAAAGAACGTGGGGAACGGGACGGTTAGAGGTAGGAGATGGGGATGTGAGAGGTGTATTTACATGCTCTGCACCTTGTGCAATAAAGTACTTGAGACAGACTGTAGGAGGCTGGCCTGGTTTGTATTGTCTACCTTGGGTACTTACACCTTATACCAGATCCAGTTATCCCTTATTAGTGAAATGTAGTAGTGTTCTAGCAGCTTAGGCTGATAGAGGCAGCTGTTGCAGAGAACTAGGAGACATGCAAAGCTCCTGCAATACCACTATAGTTGCACAGTACGTATACACAAGTAAACACAATACTCAGTGTTACCAAAAATAAAGGTTGTTTATTTTAGTGACACATGGCCAAAAATATATTAGAGGCAATACTCCTTGTGGAGTAAAGTATTTTACACAATATATACACTAGACACAAAAATAAGGTAAGTAATTAGTCATAGGATAGAGCAAACAACAGAAAATACCATAGAATGCAATAGGAAGAAATAGGTCTAGGGGTACCACAAACCATATACTAAGAAAGTGGAATGCGAATCATGAATTCCCCCCTAGACAAGTGTAGTGTGTAGAGAATCACTGGGAGAGTAAGAAAACCAAAAAGGTGAGTAAAATACCCCACCCCAGAGCTCAGGAAAGTAGGAGTAAAGTACTGCAAGTTTCCTTAGGACACGCTACAAGTCAAGATTAGAGTTATTGCAAGAACTAAGCAAGACTGCAAACAACAATTGATTGATTCCTGGATCTGAAGACCTGTAAAGAGAGACCAAGCCCAGAAGTCGCAGAAGATTCCAGGAAGGACAGGAGGCCCTGCCATCCTAGAAGATGGTGCGAAAGAGGAGTCTCAGTTTGGAAGAAGACTGCAGAAAAGCGCCAATGAATATGGCTGCGGGTTTCTGCATGATGCAATGGATGTCCCACGTGGAGATGTTGAATGCAAGTGAGCTTCGATGCTGGATTCATCCAACAAGCCTTGGTTCAAGCAATGTTGCAGATTGTGTCAAAGTGGTGCTGCCTGGACCCAGGAGGGACCTGGGGGCCTCTACTCGGACTGAGGAGGCACAGGGGGCTCCCAACACTGGAGGAACCCACAGATGACCAGGCAGGACCCACGGAGGTCTCAGGACATGGGGATAAAGAAGGTGAAAATTGTGGTTGTTGCAGCACTAGAAAAGAAGGTCCCATGCCGCCAGAGAACACCTCAGCGAGTTGAGCATCGCAGGATAGAGTGCTGGGGACCTGGGCCAGGCTGTGCATGAAGGATTCTTGCAAATAGTGCACAGAGGCCTCAGGAGGTGAAGATGACGCAGGTCACAGGGGTACTGTCGCAAACGGGCAAGGTGAGCTCTTATCTCCTCCAAATTTGGACAGCGGGACCTTAGGATAGTCTGTGTTGAAGGAGCATGCTCATTGCAAGGAGAGGAGTCCAAGAGAACCGGTCGTCATCTTAGAAGGTGCCTGCTGGAGCAGGGAAGTGACTCTGTCACTCCGTGGGAGATTTCTTCAGTCCTTCTGGTGCGGGGTGAAGACAGGGAGTCCCCAGAGCATGCACACCATGGAAACTGTTGCCGTTGCTGGCTGGAGTTGAAGTTGCAGAGTCGAAGTAGCCCTTCTGGACACTTTGTTGCAGTTACAGCGGTTCGTGGAGCAGTCTGCGGTCGATCAGAGGTCAGAGGATGAAGTAGCAGTTGCAGAGAATTCCTGATGGAAACTTGCAAGCAGAATCTGAGAGAAACCCAGAGGAGAGACCCTAAATAGCCCTGAGAGGGGGATTGGCTACCTTATCAGGTATAGACCTATATGGACCTATCAGGAGGGGTCTCTGATGTCACCTGTTGGCACTGGCCACTCAGAGGCCTCCAGGGTGTCCCCACACCTTGGAAAACAAGAAGGCTGAAATCTGGACACACTGGAGGAGTTCTGGGCACCACCCCTGGGGAGGTGATGGACAGGGGAGTGGTCATTCCCCTTTTCTTTGTCCAGTTTCACGTCAGAGCAGCGACTGGGGGTTCCTGAACCAGTGTAGACTGGTTTATGCAAGGAGGGCACCATCTGTGCCCTTCAAAGCAATTCCAGAGTCTCTGGGAGGCTACCCCTCCCAAGCCTATAACACCTATTTCCAAAGGGAGAGGGTGTAACACTCTCCTCCCTGAGGAAACGCTTTGTTCTGCCTTCCTGGGACTGAGCTGCTCAGACCCCATGAGTGCAGAACCCCTCTGTAAGGTGGCAGCAGCTGTAGCTGCAGTGCAAGCCTCAGAGAGCTGGGTTGGCAGTACTGAGGGTCCATGGTGGAGCCCCCAGGATGCATGGAATTGGCTCCCCAATACCAGATCTGGATTGGGAGGACAATTCCCCGACCTTAGACACATTACATGGCCATATTCAGAGTTACCATTGTGAAGCTACATATATGTATCGACCTATATGTAGTGCACAGGTGTAATGATGTCCCCACACTCACAAAGTCCAGGGATTTAGCCCTGGACTGCATTGGGGCACCATTGCTAGTGCAAGGGTGCCCTCACACTTAGTAACGTTGCTCCTAGCCTTCAGTAAATGAAGGTTAGACAGATAGGTGACATAGAAGTTGCTCAAGTGCAGTGAAAATGGCTTTGAAATTGTGTGTGCACTATTTCACACAGGCTGCAGTGGCAGTACTGTGAAATGGTTTGTCTGAACTCCTTATGGGTGGCAAAAGAAATGCTGCAGCCCATAAGGATTTCCTGGTACCCCAATGCCCTAGGTAGCTAGGTACCATATACTAGGGACTTATAAGGGGGATCCAGTGTGCCAATTGGAATTGGTAAATTAAGTCACTACCATATAGTGACAAATTTAGAAGCAGAGAGAGCCTCAGTGGCACAGTTAAGCACCACTGACAACACACACATTAGGCCACAAAACTATGAGCACTGGAGTCCTGGCTAGCAGGATCCCAGTGAGACAGGCAAAACACACTAACATATAGAGTTTTCACTATGAACACTGGGGTCCCGGCTAGCAGGATCCCAGTGACACAGTAAAAACACACTGACACACACTCACAAACAGGCCAAAAGTGGGGGTAACCATGCTAGAAAGAAACTACTTTCTCATACAGATTCCATTGAGTAAACACTATGACACTAGGAAATCAAGGGAATTTTGAAAGACACTCCCAGGAAGGAAGTGATGGATGTTAGATGGGCGTGGTTAAAGCCCACAGAACAGATTAGAACATGTCAAGTAGAGCAGTGCTTGCACTGCTATCCTCGACCTACAAAAATCACTGAAGCACTTTTTATTTCTCTTAGCAAATTGCTAGTAAATTTATAATCAATCAAGTCCTCAATTGCCCCGGGAATGGCATAAAAAACAAGAGTGAAACAAACGTTTAACAAAATGAACTCTTATTTATTACAAAATGATCCACTTCAACCCAAATGTATCAGACAGGGAGAACAAAATGCATCTAAAGACACCAAGACAAACACCATACAAATGTGTACAACGTCCATAAAACAACTACTGTTTAGAGCAGTGGAATACATATTTCAAGTATACACAGCAAACATTTTACAGGCAGAACTTGAGAGACATCCAGTGGCGTGTTAAAAGTTCACGGGCCACTATAAAATATAGCACCTATTCTTCACGGAGATTTGCATCTGTCTACAAGATAGGCACTTTTACGTAAAAGTCAGGTCTGCTGTGGAATACTCTGACTCAATTATGCGCTAAATTATTATTTTGTCAACCGCACACACAGAGCGCATGGCAATGTACAAGTGATGAAATACTGAATCGCAGCCCTTTAGTTAAAATACACGATAGTGTCTCATGTCCTTTGTGTTTTGGGGGTATGCAGCCCATCAACTATTTCCCAATGAGTCTACTAAAATAAAAATGCAGTACTGTGGAGCCCCATGCATTTCATATGCAACATGCATATGCCCACAGGGTACTATACTTTGGGAAGACAAAAGAAGTATTAGCACATTAACTCTTCAGTAAAACAAAGCTGCATCAGGGATAACCTAAACATTAATGGACTCTGCATTAGTAGCTTCAAGGCTCGCGTGACTGCCAAACGCGGGTGCAAGATCATTTTAGAAAGCACAATGTGGTTGAATCTTGTGTTAGCGCGTCTGACCTTAATAAGTAAACTTACAACGGGATGCAAATAGGTCGATGAGCCTTTTGACACGCAATTCAGATGTTCCAACCATAGATCCAGACAAGCAGATCAATAATCAATAATTAATCAACAACACCATTAATCAATGACAAACACTAGCATTAATAATCAATGGAGTCAGTAATTGTCACACACCCTGACCTTTCAGTCATGAATAACCACACCTTTTAGTAAAAGTTAGAATATTTATTCCCCTATATTAACAATGCTAATGTCACATAAGATAATCTCAAAATCAAATGATACACATACAGAAACAACACTGGATGTCCAAACCTGTGTAAGAAAAACAATCTAATCAAAGCTTGAACTACTACACATTCTAAGGTTACAGTGCAAGTTAATAATAAGAATAGTTGCTCAAACGATATCACATACATTTAGGGCCAGATGTATGAAAAAGATGTGCACTCGCAAACGGTGCGAATCGGTAAATTCGGCCATTTGCGAGTGCAAAACAGTGGTCTGCAATGCATGAAATGCATTCGCAGACCACAATTAAGAAATCGCTAAAATTATGAGTCGCAATTTGCGATTCGCAAATTCCAGGTCGCAAGGCTATGCTGGAAAAAATCGAAAATTGCGATTTTTCCAAAAATGGCATTTTGCACATGCAAAATACCATTATATGCAACCAGGTGGTAACCTGGTGCAAAATTTAAAAATGCAGTTAAACTGCATTTATAAATTGAACATGTAAAGCACATGTTTAGGCATGTGTGTACCTTACATGTTGAAAAAAATGATTTTGGGGTGCAGGAGAGGGGGCCTTAGGCCCCCAGCACCCTGGCCTTTTGCATTTCCAAAATTGCTATTTCTGGTTCAGAAATCGCAATTTTGGAAATGCAAAAAATTTGCAGCTATGGGCCAATAGGCCCATAGCTGTGAATGGGGCCGGTATTGCAATTTGCGATTCGGTAATAGCATTTGCAATTTTTAAGAAATCGCTATTACCGATTCGCAAATGTGATACATGGCCCTTTGCAAGTCGGTAATAGCGATTTCTTAAAAATCGCTATTACCAAATCGCAATGGGCCGTGATGATACATCTGGCCCCTAGTGTATAAAACACCACTGCACCATCGAGTAAAGCAAGCATTTCAGAAATTTCAGGAAGTGGATACCTGTCTACCACCATATTCCTGTTAAGGCCTCTCAAATCTACATAGCGCTGAATCTCACTGGATGCCTTCCGAGTAAGTACAACTGGTGGCAACCACTCTGTCACTTAGGGCCAGATGTATCAAACTTTATTGCATTCGCAAACTGTGCGAATCGCACAATTCGTCTGTTTAAGAATGCAAAAATGCCTCTCATGATGTATGAAAGGCATTTGCAGTGCAAATATAAGGTGTCGCTAAAATAGCGATTCCTTGCAACTACGACATGAATTTGTGGGTCGCATTCTGCATATCGCAAATAGCGACATGCATTTGCGAATTGCATTCTGCATATCGCAAATTGCGACCTGGATTTGGGAATCGCAGAATGCGACCCACAAAATCATGTTGCTATTTGCGATACACAGAATGTGATTCGCAAATTCCTTCTCACAATGCAATGCATCAACAATTCACAAATAACGATTATTCGCAGAATGGCCTTTTGCACGTGCAAATAACCATGAAGTGAAATCAGGTGGTAACCAGGTGCAACCTGTATAAAGAGGCCCAGAAAGACTCAGCCTCCTTTCCACAATGACTGCACTCTACGTCATGGCGAGGAGGATGAGGATCCTGGCAGGTTTGAGGAGGAGGAGGAGGAGACAGGAGCGCATTTTTAGAGTGTGCATTACCCTTTTTGACTAGACAGAGGAGGAGATATATGAGAAGTACAGGTTAAGCTTAGCCATGATACTTGACCTGATAGCTGATCTACAACCCATACTGCAGTGCACCACACACAGGACCAATAGTATACCCACCCATGTGCAGGTGCTCCCTGCACCTATTAGCCTCAGAGAGCTATCAAGGAGTTATAGCAGCAGCTGGAGGGTTCTCACAGAGTGCTCTCTCACAATTTTTCAATGCATTTCTCAATGCCATGCTGAGCAAAATTCAGCAGCACAGAAGATTCCCCAACACCCCACAGGAATTACTACAGACAAAATTTGATTTCTACCAGATTGCCCGATTCCCACATGTAATAGGCGCCATCGAAGGGACACATGTAGCTATCTGTCTGCCAACGGCCATAGAGTATGTTTATTGGAACCGTAAAAATTCACATTCGATGAACATACAAGTAATTAGCAAAGCCTCCAACATTATAACCAATCTTGTGGACAGATATCCAGGTAGCACATATGACTCCTACATCTTTCGGCACAGTGGAATTTACACAAGACTACTAGCTGGGGAATTTGGCGAAGGATATCTACTGGGTAATGTCATAGTTGACAATGTTGCATTGATGTAAATGTGATGTCACGTATAACAAGTACTCATTTTACTCCTGTCATTCCAGGATACAGTGCCTACGCCGTGCGGTCATTCGTACTGACGCCCTATCTGAATCTTGCAACGCCAGCCGAAAGGAGGTATAATGCTGCTCACAGGACAACCCGCAGCTGAAGAGCCGTTTCAGATGCATGTACAAGAGTGGTGGTGCACTACAATATAGCCCTGAAACAACATGCAAAATCATGGCTACATGTGCTATGTTGCACAACATTGCTACAACGAGGGGCATGCCTTTGGAACCCACCGAGCTGGACTCAGATGAGGATGGTGATCTCTTGCTACCCATTTCACTCAGTAGACAGAAGCAGTGCAGCAGAGGGCAGACAAAGACGTGCTGACATCATGTGCTACCATTTCTGATGTATGTAATGACAATACCACGTATATTATATGTATTGCTGTACGTAGCATCTTTATTGCCTTTACTTCAGGTGTGATTAGGACATAGCTATGCACTATACACAAACAGGTGTGAGTAACAGTGTCACACTATTAGCATCATAGTATAACTGTTTTGCTATATGTTAAGCTAGTCCCCTGTGCCCCTTAACATTACTTCCTACGTCCACGCACTCCACTTTAGTGCTCAGTGGCCTCGGTGGCACCTCTTGTAGCAGGCAGTACTGTGTCTGGTACTGCAACACCTAGGATCTATCACAGGGGCTGTGAGACTGCTGTGGCTAGAGAGCTCCTCACTATCCCCACCACCCAGTTTGATGTGTGTAGCACTCTGGGCTGTCTGCATTGTCTCCAAAACATGGGTTATTTGCACCTATCCTTGTGCAATGTCTCGACTGCAATGTGCCATCTCCACTTCTACGCCCA
Source organism: Pleurodeles waltl (assembly GCF_031143425.1). Classification (NCBI taxonomy): domain Eukaryota; kingdom Metazoa; phylum Chordata; class Amphibia; order Caudata; family Salamandridae; genus Pleurodeles; species Pleurodeles waltl. The sequence continues at coordinate 246,620,320 of NC_090448.1, read as the reverse complement.
CAGCACGTTGTGATATCAAGGCAGTTGAGGTAGAGAGCCGATTGACAGATCTGCAGAACCCATCCAACCTACCCATCAATTTGTGATGCCACCTACGGTGGCTGACATGCTCCTGCTGAATCACAGTGCAGAGTTCCCTAATGGTGTTTGTCATCTCCTTTGCGTTTTCTGCTACTGTTTGCTGTCCCTCATACAGCTTGCACATGTTTTCATTAAGAGACTCTTACTGCTTGTGCATTACTCCCATATTGTCATTGTGAGACTCAAACTGCCTGTGCATTGACCTTGTGTTTACATTGCAGGTGCTGCACTTTCAGCATGCAAGCTTCAAGGCTGCCAAAGAGTGATGGGCCCTCACCTTCCTCAGTGCAGTCTGCCTGCTTCGTGACGCCTCCTGAGGGGAGTGGATTGACGCTGGGGCAGGGACTGCTGTCTTACTGTGATTCTAGCCTCTGGGTGTGGTGTGGGTTCTTCATCTGGCCTTTCATCAGAGTCCAGGTAGAACTCTTGCCCTGCGCCTAGTTGGTGCATTAATGAAGGACTCACTGGTGTTTGTGTCGGACTGTGGCTGTGTTTCGCTATCCCCCACATTTCCGCCTTCTGCTTCGTCAGGGCATGGAACATCTACAACGATAATGTGCAGCATGTCATTTCTGATTATTACACAAATAGTTGCATAATAGTATTAAATGTACACTGGCATAGTACCACTAAAAGTCTTTTGTGTTGTTTCTCTATTTGGCTTAACACTATCTTTCTATTTATGTGGTATTTTCACTTTAGGGGTGTGAACTACCACTCCCATAAGGCATTGTTGTGTTGTACGTAAGATGTGGCATGGAGTACTTATCACACTGTATAGTGCCAATAAAAATTTTCTACGAGGCATTTGTAAATGCACATATGAGGAAACACATCATTACTGCCCTTACCTTTGCTGGTGCTGGGTGTGCCTGAGGTGTCAATGTCAGTGAAACCACTGACAGCTTCAGGCAGCAGCAGGGCTTAATTTATGCTTGTTGTTTCTGGTGTGGAGCACCAGCACTTATTTTTGAGGGCTGGCGCTTAATTTTCTGCCTCAAGAGTTTATTACGATCAAAAGACACATTTGGGAAACACGGAGGAAGAGAAAAACGAAAAAGCGTCACAAAGGGAGAGAGCAGGAAGCTGCAAGAGTGAGCTGAAGGGGCAGGGAGGGGATGTGAATGGATTAAAGAGGTCTGAGATGGCTTCAGGATTATGCTGTTTGAGTATTCTGTGTTCGCACATTTAATTGCAGCAGCCACATATTTAAGAGGAGGGCTTTGACACCGGCACGTATTTATTTACAAATTAAGCACTGGTTAACAGTTTCAACTCTACCATGTCTTCCATTGGTGTGGACGGTGTCTGGGTGGGTGGTCCTCCTCTGGTGCTCCTTGCCTCCATTAGCCTGATGGCTACCCTCTCTTTGGCACAGGAACGTGTCGTACCATCACTTCTGTATGTCCTCAATGGAGTGCTGCGCGACACCCACTGCGCATATTTTGGTCTGGATGTCTGACCACAGTTGCCTCTTCTCACGTTCAGGTACCTGGAGTGAGTTCCTCCCAAAAAGTTTGTTGTGGTTCCTGACCACCTCCTCAGTGAGCACCTCCAATTCCTGCTCACTGAATTTGAGCTTGCGCTTCCTGTCACCTTTCTCCTTCACATTCCCATCAGTGGCAATGTTCCTGTTTGGTCCTGGTTTGCTCACAAGGCTGCCTCCCTGTGTCTCTCTGCCTGCTCCTGTGGGTGTGGCTTCTGGAAACAGCATGGGCTGACTCACTTCCTGGGTTGTGATCTCATCAGGCTGTTCCATTTTTCGCAATTTGCAATTTGCAAATACCGATTCGCTATTTTTTGCTATTCGGTATTTACAACTCGCAAATTGCGTTTGCAAATTTTAAGAAAAAACTATTATCAACTCGCAGTTTTCATACATCCCATTTTGCATTTCTAAAATAACGATTTCTTAAAATTCGCTATTTAAGATATGCAAACCGGGAGCTTGATACATCTGGCCCATAGATTCATCGTTATTTCCCATAGCAAATTCTCATTAGTGAGGGTCCTTATCTACCACCCGATTAGCATTAGCATGTTGGGCTTCATGCAAAACAATTGAGCAAATACAAATTTGGAAAACATCTAACTATTGCTCTATCAAACAGTGTTGGTTGTTACCTAGAAAGAAAAAGCAAATAGGCATACATATACATGGGTACAAGAATACCTCTCCTCAATTCGGACGGCAAGCTAAGATAGTCTTCATCATCAGGACATCAGTTCAGTCAGCAAGTTATCAGGATTCAACATCAAAGTTCAGAAAAGGCAACGGGCCAGATGTATCAAGCAATTTTGCAATCGCAAACGGTGCAAATCGTAAAATTACGTTTTCGAATGCTAAAATGCCTTTCAAGATGTATGAAAGGCATTCGCTGTTCAATTTTAAGAATCGCAAGAATCGCGATTCCTTAAAATTGAGACCCTATTTAGAGAATCGCAAACTGCAATTTTTTTTATTTTTTTATTTTATTTTTTTTGGTATATGTTTATGGAGAAGCACATGTCAATATACAGACTGTGTTAAATAGAGAAACAATACATCAAATTATGGCCATACATGAAAAATATTATGAAATATTAACTTCTCAGATTTCTAAACACAAAACAAAAAAAAATAAAAAAATTATACATATATCAATATATGCAATATATGAGATTATTTATAAGACATCCAACTGTGCATTAACTCTTAGAAGTAGACCTATAACAGAAAATATGGAAAGAAAGAATTATGCAATATGTATTAAACCATATATTATAGGGTGTTAGAAGACAGTCGAGATAGTAATATCATGCAAATCCACATATATAACATTTCAAATGCAGATATTCCTGCCAATTCAACAGTGTTGAATTGGTGAACAGTAAGTCCTACTTAAAATAACAGTGTTAATGGGTGAGATATCAATTGTCTTAATAACAGCATGACTCAAAACAATAATAAAAATGTCTTAATAAAGATAGGAGACAAAGAATGAGAAAACGTTTACGTGTGAATATTAATAGAATATGTATTAGCTAGAAAGGGTTTCCAAATTTTGATGAAAATCCCAACATTATCTTGCAATCTGTAAATCAGCTTTTCATATGATGCCATGTTATACATTTCAATAAGCCATTCATCATGTGTAGGACGTTGTGGTGAGCTCCAATGTCGTAATATACAAATTTTTGCTACAGCGAGTGCAATAGCAATCAATCTTCTTGTATGGTTTGTTAGATTTGGGAGATCAGTAACATCATGTAATATAACTAATTTTTCTGTTAAAGGAATGGGCACATGCATAGCTCTGTGTATAGAGGAAGTTATAGAAGACCAGTATTCCGTCAAAACTGGACATCGAAATAAAATGTGTAGGATATCACAGTCCTCATGAGGACACCTCCAACAGGTAGAATGGTGTAGTAAACCTGCTGCCTTGAGTTTTTGTGGTGACCAGTACCAATTATGAAGAATTTTGAAAAGAGTAAATTTCATTCTTGCCTCTCTGATTCCTTTATCCATGTTCATAACAACATCCGTCCAGTCCTCATTGGAATACGCTACATTAAGTAATCCTTGCCATTTGACGTGGAGTTGTGCTAGTAATGGTGATGAATGTAGTTTATGCACAATGAGATTATAAAATCCAGAGACCGCTCCTTTCAATTTCCCCCCAGTTTTTAAGTATTGTACGACTGGGGAATCCTCAGGTATCCACGGAAATGGTCCTAGTCTACTAAGTAGAGCTTGTTTCAATTGTAAGTATTTCCCCTTTTGAGAGCTAGGGAGTTGAAATTCTATCTGAAGCATCGTAAAGGTTTTAAGCTTGCCTTCTAAAGTGAATAAATGATCCAGCATTAGAATACCTGCTCTCTCCCATGTATCCCAGGAAATTGTCTGTTTCCCTATTCGAATATCAGCGTTATGCCATATGGGAGCCTTATTATGTAGCCTCGGATTACTCTTAAGGAGTTTGTGGGAGTGTATCCAAATCTTAAGCATAGACTGAATAATAGGGTTAGAACTTTGTAAAGCAGGCGATTTATGAGTATAAAACATTTACAAACCTGAAGATACCTTTAAAGATTGCTTTTCAATAAGAACCCATAGTGGGGGGTCATCCTGTATTGGCCAAAGATAAACCAATTGAGATAAATGGAGGGCTGTATAGTAATGTTCAATGCATGGTAAACTAAGGCCACCAGATCGCCTGTGAGCAATCAGTTTGGAGATTTTGAGTCTAGGTCTCAGAGATCCCCAAATAAAGATTTTAATACCTTTGTCAATGTCTCGCAGTATTGATATTTTAACTGTCAAAGGTAACATACCTAAATCATATGTGAAATGAGGCACTATAATCATTTTCACTGCCTGGACTCTACCCCAAAAGGACAGGTTAAGATGGGACCATTTTTCATATTCTGACTTCGTTTTAGCAATGAGTGGATCTAAGTTATCTTGAATCATACGTTCTAAACCAGTGTTGATATAAATACCTAGATACTTCAGGCGATCCGCTTTCCATTGAAAATTGTAGCCTAAGATAGCTGCTTTTGTTGTGCCCCGGGACAATGGGAGAGCTTCACTCTTATTCCAATTGACTTTGTATCCAGAAATGTTTGAGAAGTGAGAAATAGTAGACATGAGTGCCGAGAGTGAAGTAGGTAGATCTGTAAGTGTGAGTAATAGGTCGTCCGCGTATAGAAGAAGTTTTGAGATGCCTGCTGGTGTAGGAATGCCTGCTATTTGTGAACACTGTCTTATTGCTGCAGCCAGTGGTTCAAGTGCAAGAAGAAATAAGAGGGGCGATAAAGGGCAACCCTGGCGGGTACCTCTTTGCACTAAAAAGGTTTTTGAAAGGAAACCCCCACAAGTCACTTGTGCAGATGGTGTCTTGTATAACCATTTAACCTTAGAGATAAAATCATCACCTAATCCCAACCTATGCAATGTACGGAACATATAACTCCATTCAATGCGGTCAAAGGCCTTTTCAGCATCTAAGGATAATGCTACTCTGTCTTCTCCAGCATCCTTAGAAAACCAAAGTATGTGAGCCAAAGTGCGGAGATGGCTACGAGAGTTTCTGCCTGGCATGAATCCAACTTGAGAATTATGTATGAGTTTAGAGATAACTTGTTTGAGTCTTTTGGCAAGAATGGTGGCTAATAGCTTTGAATCTGTATTCAGAAGAGATATCGGACGATAGTTACTGCAGTATAATGGATCTTTCTCAGGTTTGGGAATGACAGTTATGATAGCTTTATTTGAGAGTGAGAAGAGACTACCAGTTTTCTCTGCTTCTTTATAAACCTCAAAAAGGGCATCTATTGCTTCTGGTTTTACCCAACGGTAAAATTCCCCAGGAAAACCATCTTCTCCCGGTGCTTTATTGTATGGGAGACTGGAGATTGCTTGCGCAATTTCATCCTTTGTTATTTCACCAGTCAGTATGAGCCGGTCCTGTTCATTGAGACAGGGTAGTGTTATTTTATCAAAGAATTCCTGTTCTTTGAGGAGTTCATCATCAACTTCTGAACTATATAACTTGGTATAATAATCTGCAAACGTATTAGCTATTGCTTGAGTCTCAGTTATTAGTTTACCCTCAGGGTTATATATAGCTGGAATAGCTGTCATAGCTTCTCGCTGTTTTAATCGTGCCGCTAGTAAACAGCCTGCTTTTTCTCCTTGTTCATAATTGCGAGCCTTAAGTCTATATAGCATATATTCTGCTTTGGAAGTATATAGTGTATTAAGTTCCATCTTCGCTTTTTCCAATCTGCATCTGGAAGCTTCAGTTGGATTACTAAAATGAGTATGTGTCAGTGTTTTGATATCATTTTCCAAAATGGCCTGTTGTTCTATTCTGCGTTTATTTGTTATGGCAGAATCCCTCATAATTTGCCCCCTAATAGTGGCTTTTGCGGCTGCCCATAAGATTTGTGGAGAAGAAACTGATCCTTTGTTATCTTTCATATAAGTAGTCAAATGTGATTGTAATTGTGACTTTTCTGCTAGTAGTTTGTAGCGCGATATGTTTAATCGCCATGGTTTCCTACAAGGGCGTTTCAGACCCCAATCAAGCTGGAGACTGATAGGAGCGTGATCCGACAGTTCAATTTCTAAAATATCACAATCTAGTACTTGTGGTGTAATAGAATGTGAAATAAGGAAGTAATCTATTCTAGAATGGGAATCATGTACTGTCGAGTGATATGTAAACCCTTTATCTGATGGATGTAGTAAACGCCAGATATCGATCAAACCATGATCTTCTCTGATGTCTCCCAATATGACTCTATCTCTACCATGAGTTGTGTCCAGGGGACCTGTCCTGTCTAAGATCACATCTGGCGCAAGATTCCAATCGCCTCCCAAAACTATTCTGGAAATTCCCATTTCTGTTAGAATTCTATTTAGATGAAGGAAAAAGGGGGCTTTAGTCCCAACAGGGGCATATATGGAACCCACTCCTAATATATTGTTACCAACTTTAAGCTTCGCTAAAACAAATCTACCATCCTCATCTGACCATGACTGAAGTATTTGGCATTGCAGTGTTTTCCGTATTAGAATGGCTACACCACTTTTCCTAGTAGTAGTGTGGGATGTAGCATCTCCTGATATGTGAGAAGGGGATTTGCAGCTGTAAAGTATCTGGCCTACCCAATCTCGTTTTAATTTTTCTGATTCTATATCAGATAGATGAGTCTCCTGGATGAGAGCAATATCAGTATGTTTGGAGGCTAAATAGGAAAGAATTTTCTTCCTTTTAATGTAATTAGTAAAGCCATTGACATTGAGAGAGACAATTTGCATAGGACTTGTTGTCATGATGATGACTAAAAATGTTAGAGTATATTTGTACTGTGTGAAACAGAGTCAAAATGCTAAAAAAGGGAAAAGGAAGTAGATAAACTATATGGTAATGTGATAATGAGAACTTACTGGAGGGAAAAAAATAATAAAAAAAAACCTATCTGGAGTATAGTAAACCTGAAACCAATATGTGGAACTGTAATCATAAAATATTGTTAACACTAAACTCTAAATAGTGTAAGTACACCGTTCTAAGTGCTAGAATGTAAAAGAACACTGCAGATCAAATAATATGTATCTTTCGTCGGTGGGTCTAAACCTCAATTCGATACCCAGACTCTGGAGGGGAGGAAAGGAAAACCACTCATGGTAAATAAATTATACGAAAAAACACTCCATGGAGTTATAAAATCTATCCAAGAGAAAATCTGCAAATACAAACACAGTAGGAAACGTACATGGTTATTGAACAGCAATATATGAGGATAGGAAATAAATCATATCCATCAGAATTAATAATTGTAGTAAAACACTAATAACATTATATTAATACACAGCATGTATAAATATACTCATCTAGCTGGAAGAAGTGATAGTGGAAGGTTGAGCATCAGTTACTTTATTAAAAGACGTGGGTGACTTTAGAGGTGATCTCGATTTGTCTCTGGGATTTTCCTGTGTGAGTGACTTTACGCAGTGGACTGCTTTATCTCTGTCAAACTGTTTCTTAAAGGTACGGACGTGTAATCTACCGGTGCGATGGCTTTGTGGATCTTTCTGTAATTGAAGCGGACTATTCATAGATGTTTTGTCCAGTGGCGTTGAGTCCATATGTTGGTCATCCAAACTGTCCAGGAAGCATACCAGATCCTCAGGCTCCGTGTAGTACCTTGAGTTCCCATCCATTGTGATCCACATTGTGGCAGGTTCTAAAAGACCATATTTGATATCCCATTTGCGAAGTCTTGTCCTAAGTTGCAGGAATGCTTTTCATTTGGCATTGGTTTCAGTGGAGAAGTCTGCAGCAATAAATACTTTATGGCCTTCCAAGTCATGCGGACCATGTTTACGAGCAGCTGTTAATATTTGGCGGACCTGTTCATGGCGTAAGAGGTATGCTATAATCGATCGAGGTCTAGATTCAAGAGTTGAAGTTGAAGTTCTTGATCGAATTCTGTGAGCTCTCTGCAACTCAAGGGGATGCTCAAAAGATATGTTCAGTAGCCGCGGTATTAACGTTAGTAGCAAGTTCTTCACATCATTATTGACTTCCATTTTTTCTGGAATTCCATAAAAACGAATGTTATTTCTTCGGGCCCTGTCTTCCAAATCTATAACTTTTTGTTTTAGGTGCCAGATATCCGGACCCCAATACTCTGCATTATCTAATTTCTCTTCCAAAAAAGTGGTTCTTTGATCTAAAATTTCCACTTTGGTATGAAAACAGTTTAGATCCATCCGTATTGTCTTCATTTCTGTTGCGAGATCGGAAATTTTTACATCCATAGATCCCAATCTTTGCCCCACGGCAGAGATCTCTTTTAAAATAAGGTCCATAGAAGCAATGTCTTGTGGGACAACAGTAGACGTGCCTGGAGGTACAGTGTTCCCTACTACTTGTGTAAACAAAGGCGTTCTATTAGATTTGCCACTGGCCATACTGTTATATTTTAATGTTAGAGAAGACAATAAATAAGTACAGCTTAGTAATCAAATATGATATCTAATTGACTCACAAAGTAGATAGATATTAACACTGTAAATGGTGACAGACATCTGGGATTTTAAAATTATGGCTATATGTTTTCAAGCAGGTGTCGCTGAGAAACAGTGCATCAGAAATGTTGTACAGTTTTCGTCTGCCTACCCAAATTCACTTTACCCCCTCTGCTGATAGGAATTCCGGCGTTTATGTAATTTCGTAGTAGAGTCTGAATTGTCAGATTTAGAAAAATATCTCTGAAGTGAACGTTTACATGCTTCTCATACAGCTGCCTTTCGACATTCAAGGAAAGGAATTTCACATATCTCTTCAGAAGCAGAATTCCTGATAGAATGACTAATTTTCACAAACTCTGTCAGCTGTAGGAATGGTGTACAACACTCACTTGCCAAACTGTATTTACGCCACACACCTGTAGACAAGAAATTCCTGCGCTTACATAATCACGTAATGGATCCTGAACAGTTAAGTGAAGAGAAATACCTCAGAGTTGAGAGTTGTCAGAGGCTTCTCTTACAGCAGCCTTTTCCCTTATCTCACCAGCAGCTGACTGTGTTTCCTGACAGAATTAGTCTTTGCCACAGACTTCTATAATTTTAAAAAATAATGACTGAATGCTTTCAGACAGGTGTCCCTGAGAATCAGTGCATCAGAAATAGCTCACATGTTTTGCCTGCCTATCCAGATTCGCTTTACGCCCTCTGCTCATAGGAATTCCAGCATTTACTTAAGTAGCAGACTCTAAACTGTCAAATGAAGAGAAATACCTCAGAAGTGAAAGTCCATATGTTTCCCCAACAGCAGCCTTTCAACTTTCAAGAAAGGGAATTCCACTTATCTGTTAAGAAACTGGCTGTATTTCATGACAGAATGAGTAACTTTCACAGAGTCTCTCAGCTGCAGAAATGGTGTAAAACACTCTCTTTCCGAACTGCATTTGCTCCACACACTGGGCTGACAAGAAAATCCTGTGCTCACATATTTATGTAAGAAGTCTGAACAGTTAATTGAAGAGAAAATACCTCAGAGTTGAGACTTGTCAGAGGCTTCCCTGTGCTGTGTGGAGAGTTCAACCAAAGGTCAACAGTTATTTAATTCCCTAAACACGAAGAAAGCCCCTTATCTCTTCAGCAGCTGACTCTGTGTCCTGACAGAAAGTGTTGTTCTTTGCTCAGCTGAGGGGCCGTGTTCAGGTGATTTGTAGCGCTTCAGGGCTTCAATTAAGAACTCCGTTTTAACTGGCATTTCTTACTTGGAAAATAACTTCAGAGTTATGTTGCTGTTATCGCATGTATATTTCCTTTCATTCTGACTCCAAGGAGGCTTTTTGACAGCTGTTTGGGTAATCCTTCTCCCCTCCAGCCTCGGAGCTCTACCTTGAGGCGGACATTTCAGACGGCAGCCAGACTCCGCCCCCCAAAAACTGCAATTCTTTAAATAGGAAATCGTAAATAGGAAATTCCTATTCGCGATTTCCAAAGCACATGTATCAACCATTTCCTACATGCGAATTGGGCATTTAGGAAAAGCGATTACCACCAAATCCAATTTGGTGGTAAGCATGTGCAATTTTTAAAAATGCATTGTAAATGCATTTTTAAAAATGACATGTAGCGCACACATGCCCCTAGGGCATGTGTGTGCTTCACATGTCCGCAAATATTTTTTTGAGGTGCATCAGAGGGGGCATTAGGCCCCCAGCACCCTGGGGTTTGCATCACCTAATTTGTGAATTCCTAACTGGAATTCGCAAATTGGTAAATGCAAAACCATTCACACCCGTTAGAGATGAATGGAGTCGCATTCTCTAATTGCAATTCGGTGAAAGCGATTGCAAATTTTAAGAAATCTCTATTACTGAATCACAAATTTCATACATCCCATTTTGCATTTCTTAAATAGTGATTTCTTAAAATTCGCTATTTAAGAAATGCAAAATGGATCTTTGATACATTTAAGCATTAAAGTTAAGTACGTCTCTCGTCAAGGCGCACAAGAAATTATTGACCTTTTGGCCAGCAAGAAAATAGGCAATGGGCTTTCCTCCCTCGGTGCAGTCCTGTTAAGTTAAATTCCCTAAAAGTATTTCCCAAGTCCCTATTGGTCAAGGGATCGCATGTTCACACCTTGTCCAATAAAATTAAAACTTCAAATGTATGAATTCTACCACTACTCTGTTCACATGTTGCTGATTGGTTTCTCCTGCAATGTCCTCATTATCCGGCTTGTCAGGTAACAATATTGTTACAGTTTATACTCCAGTCAGTGTCTCTATTGTTCTTCTCCTGAGAAAGTCAGTCTTACACACATTACACTCATAATGTTACATTTAGCAAAATCAGCACCTTCTAGCAAGCGGTTCTCTTGAGAAAGACTTTTAGCTATGAACACACTTAGTCAGCACAATGGAAAATCACAGTTTAATTCTCTAAGACAGCCATTTTGTTAAATGTTAAGAAATACAGCTGAACATGAAGCCGTGCAACTAGGCCAAGGCCTCCGCTAAGTTAAGGCCTACAATTAATAAGCTAATACAAAATGCATAACCCTCAATATGATATATTAATGCATTAATCAAACCTATGCTCCATATTTCATATTAATAAGCCATTAATAAGTATACTTCGTGAATATTGACGGCCACTCATCGTGATCACATTTTCAAATGTGTGCATTGTTTTTCTACGCTATTACATTTTCTACACAAATCCATTACTCAGTATACATGATTACTCATTAATATTTTTATTAAAACACCTGCGCTAGTACTTGCTCTATGAAATATAACCAATGGCGTATTACAGCAAATGTGCAAAGGCACACTCATGCCATAACTATATGACAGATTCTGCCATGATGCAGTCAATGACACTGGATGTTCTCGAACATGACTATAGTTTCTGTCCAGGCTATTTGGTGTTGGACAGCACACCCACCATTAGACCCCTCCCCTGGTGTTGTTACGCAATTGCTAATTCTCATCCTCTCATACCGAGGATAAATACATCAAAGTCTGAGGGAAGACTCTCCCCATCTTGGTTCAGTAGGCTAGAGGTGTAATTGATTATGAAAGTGACGCAAGTTTCTGGACAATGGGTGCTTTGTGCAGTGCGCAAACGGAGTTGTAGTATTTATAGTGAGCCAGTGGCCACGCTATCGGTGATGTCGACACAGTTCGGTTTAGGTCTGAAAACTTCATGCTTATCTCAAGTGCTAGGTGTGGATGGTACAATTGGTAGAAGTGGGTGCTTGTTACAGCTACATGCTGAAAGTTACGGAGGCCTCCCTGTCCAGAGATCTCTGCCAAGCGGTGGGAAAAAAGAAAAAAGTAGCACACCCACATGAAAGTATATGGCCGATCATGCAATAATCAATTTAACAGGGTCAGTCTGCAAGGCGTAACAAAACAGCCTCCAGATGGGACAAACATAAAACATTTATCTAGGAAATCAAGGGAACTTTGAAAGGCATGCCCAGGAACAAATGAAAGTGATGGGCGTGAGATGGCTGTGGTTCAGCCCACAAAATAGATTACAACATGCTGAGAGGAATGCCAGACCTAAAGAAAAGTGTGCTGGTGTTTGTAACAAACAAAAGACATTGTTCACTGAATACTGGTTCAATTAAAAAAGCGCAGACTCTGATTTAAATTCAGCTTTCAAGTGAAGGTGGCAACCTCTCATCAAAAATACACTATTTCAAGAGCAGGAACAAAACCTCTTGCCAATAACGTTTCACGAGCCAGAGCAAATCCTTTCAAATCAGACTTCAAGATCAAGAATGATCTAATTGCATGCTTTTGCGATGGTTAACTGAATTGGAACCATCTGGGACACGGCTACTGAGCAAAGCATGCAATTAGGTCATATGTGGCACCACTGGTCTGCCAGACTCAAAATAAAATGAGTGGACTGAGAGTTTGGCAGACAGGGTACTCTGTCAACTTGGGCCTCAATTCACCAAAATGCCAGGGGTGGGGGGAGGTAACATAACACACACTTTGACCTCCACTTTCACTCACAGACACATACTTACACATAGACAAAAATTCAGGCTTACACACACACTCTTTCTCATAAACATATCCTCACCCTCAAGGCATGCACACAACATACGTTTAAAAGCATTTTTGCTTAGTTCAGCTGCCATGAAAGGGCATATTCATATTTTTTTGTCCTAATAAAATGTAATAAAAAATGACAGAAAACAAAGAGAGTGGAGCCCCATCTGACGTCCATCAGATCGAGCTGCCACTGTGTTCCTGGCACTGAATTTGCCACCTCTGAAGCCAAGTGTTGCAAAGGTAGTGCCAGAGTCACAAAGGGCAAGCCAGGGGGCAACTGTAACCCCTGGAGACTCCTAAAGGACGTCCATGTCTATCACATTTTCAACGGAGTACTATGTTTGACTAATTCTATATCAGGGTCCTAAAAATTTGAAGGCCCTGAAGGTGTTCTCATATCACACTTCAAATCATAATCTACGGAATCCTAACTCCGATGAATAGCAAGTAACTGTCTTTAACACGCATCCAATATCTGCAGATAACTTCCTCTTGGAAAACCTGTATCATTGTCCTCATTCATAAAAGAAGTCCCAAGCATTAACCATGAAGCTGCACAATGAAAGTACTACTATTAATATTACTTGCAAACCCCATCCTGACAACCTGGCAAAAATGGCTTAGTTGTAGCCACATTATCAAATTGCAACAGTTGTGATTCCGGTCACATTTTTCAACATGTGATAAATCAGCTTCTGGCTCAGACACGATCAATAAACAAAAAGCGCATGCTCATTTCGACTCTGCAGCAACCTACGCTGAGGTGTCCCATCCCAGGATGTGGCCATACTCTGAAACTAGGTGGATATCGTCTGCTCAGAGAACAAGTTTACGCAGAAGACCCTACCTATAATGGTTTGTCATAAGGAAGTATATATGACTTCTGTCCAGTTCTACCTGTCATACTCACCTAGATATATAACCCGGATTCTTTCAATCTTTTTGCAGCTCTACTAGAGACTGCCCTGCTGAAATATGCAGATAAATATTTTAAACCAAACATCTGTGGATGTTTAGAGTCAATATGTCCAATAAAGTAGACAATTTGAAATGTTTACAATTAAGAGTGTGAAATTAAAATTATGATTGTTTTTTCAATATCATAGTCAGAGGTCAATATCTATTTTTCAAATCATGATGAAATGGCTGTAGACTATTCTGTCATCGCCTACTGTTCTCCCAAAGTCTGTACTGAAATTTACACGAAAAGAAACAAGTAGCCCCTGTAATATCAAATGGGTTAACATGGTTCATGAAGCAAAATTAAGAAGGTTCTTTTTGGCCTCGAATGCTTCCCATCAGACTCCAGAGAACATTTCCGTGAAGGAGATGGGGCACGAGAAAAATTGGTGCGTTATGAAACAGTGGCAGTAGGATTCGCTGAGGATTGCAAGCTATTTCTCCAGATACTTTGCATTACCAACAAATATCCAGACCAATTTGTATATACCACTGAGCCAAATTAGGGCTTCTACCGATTTATTTAAACGGACATTTCATGTGTTTGCTCAAGTAAGCCAGTGAATAAATAATTTTGAAACCAGGAAGTCTGCAATTGCCAGAACATACAGGTGCATATTTCCATGTCAGTCATCAAAAACAAAAATAGTAACATGCACCATTCATCAATACAGAACTTAAGGACGAATGTATCATTGGGTAGGTCACAGATAGTGGGTGCAAATTGTCTTCTGCCATTTTGTGACCTCTTTAGCATTTTGCAATGCTAATCTTGTACTAATCAGTTGCATCTCAAAATGTGGATTTGTAGGACGTCATAAACCCCACTTGAATACTTGATTATTATTAGCTAGGAGGCATTTTGCGGCTAATTCCATGAATGCCTAGAAGTATAGAAGGCCTCCGTGCCTGACTTTGCATCCCTTACAAGAAAGCCTGTCTTTGCATTCCTTATAGAAAAAGTTTTTGAAAAAATCAAAAGAAGCAACTCATGACTGCTACATTGATAGATGGTGATTTTCCATGCTTTTCTGGAAAAAAAAACACATTTGCATGAAATCTAGAGAAGAGACAGCTTCCCTTTTGTGAATCATATACCACCAGTAGTGGTTGCAAAGCATTGAGACATAACATATTGACACCCTAAATAGGAGGGTGATTCATAATAAGTCATCATGAGTTACAAAACATTATGAACATGGCAGTAAACACCGCTCCACCGGCCATGTTGGTAACTACAGCCAACATGCTGGCGGTCCGGGCTGCCAACTAATAAAGCCAATGAGAAAGAAGTAACGGACCATCCACTCACCGCCATCTTTGTAGACCTGATGAGGACGGAGGAGGCCACCCCCAGGCCAGTGGAAAGGTCCTACCCGTCCACCGAATAATGAAACACAAGACTGCCAGCAGTTTCAGGGCGGGAACCACCGCCAGGCAAAGCGTGGCAGAAACAAACAATATAAAAGCACACTCACCGGAGGCACACACAACACGCCAACGCAGACATGGAGAGAGAGTTAAAAATAATGCCAGTGCTGCTCCTTGCCATATAGCTCCAGGACCGTGACCACCGACGAAGATGACGATGATCGATGGTAAGTATCGCAACCTAGTACACATGGAAAGAAAGGGCACAGTTACACACCCACACCACTCACACCGCAACGCACTCCCAACCCCTTCCACCATCCCAAGCCATACATACCAGAACAAGAAGTAGTTACCAGACACAAGACAATAAAGACCTGCACCAAAGTACACATATGTGCACACCACACCCCCACAGTGAAAACGCTGAACTAAGTCACTATATTGTGCCAACAGTACTACTGGGCACTCAAAGTTATTCACAAGGAAAAAACGTAATATCCAAATAAGGCCTTTGGCCAGTCCATTGTAAATACCCTGAAGGGCCAAAATAGGCTGAACTTGACTCCCACATGTGCAAAGGGTACTCCACTTGAAAGTAGCATCAATGGGGCAGCCAGGCACCTCAGGGAACAGGGGCAGGGGATGGCGGGGGTGGGGACTTACGGTTGGAAGGGCGGGCTTGGGCTTAGGTTTGGGAGGTGTAGAGACTTTGCGTCTGTGTGTGTTACCTACGTGTCGCACTTACAAAGATACAGTTACATCAGGTGATGCAAGTGTATGTTTACACTCAATATGTGTTCTTTCCTCCCCCATAGGTACAGACCCATGTGGTGGGGGAGGGCCCCATCTGTTTACAGACCTCTGGTTGATTTTGAAACTATGGAGGAACGTCACATCATTTTCACCTACGGACTCAATAGAGCTGCTGTCCATGACCTCTGTGCATTAATGGATCCTGTACTGAAACCGGCTATTCAGAATCAGCATGCCATCCCTACAACTCTGCAAGTGCTATCTGTACTCGCTTTTTTGGCTACAGGCTCATTTCAGGTGACAGTGGGCATAGGTGCAGTGGTCTCACAGCCAATGTTCAGCCTCATCCTGTCAAAATTCCTGGATACATTCGTCCAACACCTGCAAACATATGTCCAGTTTCCCCAAAGGGCTGAACTTCCTGCCATCAAATCTGGATTGCATGCCTTTGCTAAAATCCCACATGTGATTGGTGCCATTGATGGAACACACATAGCTTTCATACCCGCAAGAGTGAAAGAACAGGTGTACAGGAATCGGAAGAACTATCACTCCATGAACATACAATTGGTGTGTACTGCTGACCAGTACATTTCACATGTCAATGCCAGGTTCCCAGGCTCAGTCCATGATTCCTTTGTCCTGAGAAACAGCAGTGTACCACACTTGATGAAAAAAATACAAGGGGACAGAGGATGGCTCATAGGTGAGTGTGGATGACAGTCAGTTTCTTAAGGTCCTGTTTTGCCCACTTTTGCAGGTGATTCTGGCTACCCCAACTTGCAATGGCTCCTGACACCTGTAAGGAATCCCAGAACAGATGCAGAGAGGAATTATAATGAGGCCATGGATGTACTAGGAGGGTGATTGAGCTCACTATAGGGCTCCTGAAGGCTAGATTGTGTTGCCTCCATGTCTCTGGAGGATCCCTGTGCTATGTCCCTGACAAGGTGCATAAGATGGTGATGGCCTGCTGCATGCTGAACAACTCGACTGTGAGTTAAGCTATCCCCCTTCTGAAAGAGGAGGGTGTTATCCAACCAGCCCAGCAACCTCAGAGAGGGGATAAGAGTGATGGTGAGGAAGAAGGGGGAGAAGATATCAACTCCAGGAACCAGTTGATCCGCTATACTTCCAGTGACGATAAGGTACTGTTCAATGATGCTGATGCCTTCACTGCATAGTTTCAGTCTGACTCATGTAATTGGTAATATGGTGTCTATAATCAGTGACACTGTTAACTGATGACTGAAGTGGCATGTGCCAGGTAACCCAATATTAGGTACAGTGTGACATACTTCAGACAATACAGTGTGTTGGATCCCCTCCTGCAATAAAGGTATGATTATGAAGTTGACTGTCTAATGCATACACACTCACAATTGATATCTCATATTGACGAGGGACATACGATTTGAGTGCATAGATGTATTTATTAAGTGACAAAATATACATATTTCGTGGGACAGTGATAGGGAGGGACATGGTGCATATCCATACTCAGGTGCATATGCTCAGCAGTAGGTAGTACTGGGTTTTGTTCCATATGGCCATTGGTAGATGGTGTGATTGCAGTGGCAAGTCAGCAAGGAAGCACAGTGGTACACAAGGGAGACAGTTCAGGGCACAGTCACTTCCTAGCTGTAGTCTTGGTCTTGGCTGGTGTTTCAGTGGCATGTCTGGGTCTGAGCGCATGTTTGCGTGGCTGGAGCTGGGCTGCAGGGGTAGGAGTGCTGGTTTCCTGTGTGTCCTCTGGCAGTTCCACCAGTCCCGTAGCTGCTGCAGATGTAGATGGCAGGGCAGTGTCCTGACTAGTGGTGGGGGCTTGCAGGTGGGTGGAGGACTCAGGTTGGCTGTTGTACTGGTGCTGTAGCACCCCTGCAATGGAGGCCATGGTGGCATTAAGCTGTTTCCATTGCTCCATGGCCTCCTGGTGGTGTGCTACCTGCAGCCTCTGATTCTGCCCCAGGGTGGCCAGGATCTGGCCCATCCTGTCCTTGGTATGGTGGTATGCTCCAAGGACCTCAGATATCACCTCTGGGGCTGCTGCATCCATCCTTTGGCCACCCCCCTGGGCCACGGATGTCCTCCCACTGGTCCTAGCCCCCTGTGCCTATGCCCCTTCACAGGTCTGCCAGTCTCACTTGGACTGGGCCATTCATCATCTGGCCTGTCGGTGGGTGGAGACTGTGGCCTCTGTACATGTGGACCACCAGTCTGTGGCCGGGAGACACTGGTGTGGGGTCTTTTGGCCAGAGCTGATGATGGTGGCTGAGTGGTAGGCTGTCAGTGGTATCCTGGGTGGGGCTGCTGGAGGGTGACAGTCCAGGACTGTGTGATGGGCCAGGGTATTCCTCAATTGCCATACACTCCTCTACACTCACCTGAGTGGGGCCTCTGTCTTCGTGTGGGGCGCTGGCACTCCTTGGCATTTCCGTCCGGGTGGCATGGGTGGTGGTGCCTGTGTAGTGAATCCTAGTTTGTTTTAATGGGATAACAGGAGTTAGCTTAGCCTCTGGCTTGCAGACTCGTGCCCCCATCACCTAGTGACTTTTAACCTACTTAGCTTGCTCTGTCTTAGCCCATTTAATTATTTAATTCATCTGAGATGGCTGCCTTGTTTGTAGTTAGGCCACGTGTAATGCTTTGCATTATCAGTGCCACTGCGCTAAGGCATCAAGATCAAGCAATAAAGACAAACAGTAGGTGTTCACACTTAGGGATTTTCCCTCTCCATACTTTCGAGGGATTGTTTATAATAATTGGCATCCCAATCATGTCTGTTACCTATTGTTTTGGAACACACCTACATCAGGGGTCCTGGTAGATCTGCGTAAATACATCGCACTTTGGACAGATAATCGGAGGGATTCCGACCAGAGGGCATCGCCACCATCACTGATATTGATGCTGCACGTCGTCTTGACGCTGACCGAGTCTTCGTGTCCCTACGGAGTCTGAGATAGAGACCTCATTCCAAGGTAACGAGGGTTGGGGGCTCCTCTCATGGACATGGCATTGGCAGATTAGGTTTAGCAAACCCAGCTCTCTTTTAGGTAGAAGGGTAGGTCTATCACATTAGGGTATTAGGGCATGTTACATCTTGTCTGTCTTTTGCAGACATTGCAAGATGGTGGGTGTCTGTCTTTGTAATAATGACTCTCGTCTTCACAATTCTGTTTCTTGCATTATTCATTATCCTAATCATTGCAGCCCATGCAACATATCGCAAATTGCAGTTGTGTTAAATAAAAACTATTTAAACTTCACCGGATCTTTGTCATTGCCTGTGTTTGTATGAGACATGATATATCTGTGAGAAAGGGGTAAACTCCGTTTGACCACGACACTCCCTGAGATGTCTTGTTCTCGAGTCCATGCCTAAAGGCTGCCACAAATCACCTTTTACTATTGTGTTTCTGGTGAGGTACTGCTAGTGAGACGGTAAGGTTGGGACAAGAGTTGCGACTTGTTGTAGGATAGGCACAGTCGCCTACAAGCAAAAGTACTGTCATCCTTTAACCAGCAGTCTTGCATAGAGCAAGAGTCCAAACTACGACACCTGTTGGGGGGGTAATGGACATGTGGGTGTCAGGTACTTTTTCGGCAATTGATGCACTGCTCTGCCCTATTTTGTGCTTATACTCATTTGTCGTAGCATGCACGCTCCCTTCGTGTAGATATCTTTGCATTTTATGTGGCGGGTGGAGGTGCATTGTGGGTGCTGTAGTGCCACTAGGAATCCATGTAGGGGTAGGTGACTGTGCACAGGGGGAAGGATAGAGGTCTGCTTGTGGGATAGTGGGCATGCAGGGTAGTTGGATATGGGTGTTGTGGACTGGCTGGGGATGGGGTCCTGGTGGGAGAGAGAGGGGTTGGGTGACACATGCATTATAGGTGGGGTGACTGTTAATGTCTTGTAGTTGACTTACCCAAGTCCCATCCTCCAGGAGTCCAGTGAGGCCCTCCGGGTGCTGAATAGCCAGGACCTTCTCCTCCCAGACAGTATATTTGGTGGGGGTGTATGTGGGGGACCGCCACCAATCTTTTGTACGGCGATGTTGTGCCTGGATGCCATTGACTGAACCTTCCTGCACAGGTCATTCCATCTCTTCCGGGTGTCATCCCTTGTGCATGGATGGTTTCCCACTGTGTTGACCTTGTTGACAACTATTTGCCATAGCTCCATATTCCTGGCCACGGGTGTCTGCTGCACCTGTGCCCTGAATAGCTGGGTCTCGACCCTGAGTATTTCGTCCACCATGGTCCTTAGCTCCCAATCTGTGAAGCAGGGGTGCTTTGGGGGTGCCATGGTGTGTGTTGTGGGTGGTGTGTTGTGGATGTATTGGTGAGGGTGCTGTCGTGTGGTTGTGTGTGTGGCTTATAAAGGTGTTTGAATGTGTTTTGGGGGGAATTTGTGCGTGTGACTTGTGTTATGTTGTGTTCAGGGAATGCGTGTTGTGTTGTCAATCTCAGTTGTGCTATTGGTGATGCAAAGGATTGTAGGTTATGTATGCATGTGTTTTATAGTGTTGTAGATGTGTGTCAGGTGTGTGGGTTTCAAAGTTGCCAATGTGTGCATTTGATGTTGGTGGGTGCCATTGCTGGCCGTGGCGGTCCATACCGCCAATGGTCTTTCGACATCCACTATCCGCTACACTGATTTGTGCTCCATTATTTGGTGGGCGGAGGATTTGTCTGCATGGTGGTGGTGGGGTGGGGTATACTGCCTTTCCGCCGTTGTGGGCCCTGGCGGTGGGTGGAGGTTGCAGGATTTTTGGAGGTTTTACTTTTTGGCATCATAATTCGGCGCTGTCCAGTCTACCACCACTGGCGGTCTTCAGTTCACCGTCACGGCGGTCTGCGGTGATTGCCGCCAAGTTCATAATGAGGGCCTATATCTTAATAGATGTATGTATAGAGATTTTTTATGTGGTGTGTGTTCAGCTCTTTCTAAAATTGGAGCAGCTTTGGCGTAGTCCTGGTGGATGTTGGGATGCGATTCCAGTACCTTGCTGACTCTATCCATAGAAAATGTTTGTGTCTTTTTTGCATTTCTTTATCTCCAGCCTGGTGTCTTGTCTGCCGGTGTGCTGAGAGCTGGTTGTATCCTACAACATCAAGGTACAAATTATTAACATGTAGAAATATTGATTCCAGAATCTTGACTACCACAGTATCATCAACATAAGTATATGTACATATTCATAAACCTATTATTTTTAACTGGGCGTCTATGTACTTTGATACCATCTATGTCTATTCACTCACAGAGAACAAATACCTTGCCTAGCTTTTTCTTGCAAGTACTCCTTTTTATTGATTTTACCAGCCAGGCACATCATAGGTGCATACAGGTCATGGAATTCATATTCTGCCATTAAGAGTTACCAGTCAGTAGTCCCAGTCCATACTTGATCATTATTAAGCTGGACATCTTCAAAAGATAAATTCAGCAGCCCATTCACATTCCTCTTCCCCCATTTCTACCCCAGAAAGATCATCACTCAATACCTTTGTGGACTTTCTATCCATGTCTGGAGCAAGAACCAATGAAATTTGAACAACTCACTCCTGACCTGCCCACGATGACTCAATCAATAAAATTTGTTCGAGAGGGACCCAGATGTCTGTAGGACGTGATACTTTACGGAGCAACTGTGCCATATATGTTTTATTATTCATTACATTTTATTAATTCTGACAGCCATGTCATGTACATTGGGGCATTATCCATCTCCCAGTGTTCAGTGACTTGTCTTTGAGAAGGGCTCCAGGACATCCAGCCAGTAATCTTGAATCTTAGGACAGGCTGACACTAGCTGTAGGAATCCCTCAAATGCAGCATGACATCGTTCACAGCACAAGTCTTGTTTAAGATCCCTGTTCCACAATACAAACACAGTATGGCAAAGTCTTTGAAGGTTTTTTGAGATGAGTGAGACAGAGCTTACTATTCAGTAAAACCTACCCGGTATGGGAGCTACAATGTTCCTATATCTCATTAGTTTGTTGGGTCTGTAAGTCATCATTTCACTTATCACTCGATGGTGCTGTACGTATTGAGGCCACTATTTGCATCAAACTGTAAAGGGATTTTTACACCTGTCAGCCTTAGGATGGTCTTCAGCCCAACCTTTAGTCTTCCTCCTCCTTTTTTCTGCTCCCATTAAGTCTCTGTGCACTTTACCATTGCCAACCAGTGCAAAAGTGATTGTGCTCTTCCCTCTAAACATGATTGTATTGGCCCATTCCCAATTAGCACATTTAATTTACTTATATAATTCCTCAGTAAAGTAGTACTACATATATTCAGGGCCTATAAATTAAATGTTAAATTAAATGTTACTAGTGGGCCTGCAGCACTGATTTTACCACCCCCTTAAGTAGAGGGCTCAGGCTTGCCATTGCAGAAGCCTTTGTTTGCAGTTTTAAACTGTCATTTTGGCCTGGCAAAATGAAACTTTTGCCTTGCTCAAACGTTTCTTTTTAATGCAGATAAGTCACTCCAAGGGTAGGCCCTGGACAGCCCAGAGGGCAGGGTGTAATTTAGCTAAAAGGTGGGTTATGTAGTATTAAGTTTTATGTGTCCTGGCAGTGAAAATGCCTAACTTCGATTCTCATCACTGCAAGGCCTATCTCTCTCATAAGATAACATTGGAGTTGCCTTATTAATTAAATTTTATATGTGCAATTTCCAAATGGGAAAAGGTAACTAGTTCATGTTTGGTGTCTCTGGAATCCTAATTTCAAATCCTAATTTATTGTGAAGTGAGATTTTAAATTACAATTCTGAAAATGCCACTTTCAGAAAGTTGGCATTTTCCAGCCTTAGCCTTTCACTGGTCACATGGCTGGGTATAGTTCGCAGATGGGCTTTGTGCATTCCTCCTAGACCGCCACATACAATAGGAGCTTAGGTATGACTCGATGAGCCATCACTGGCAGGATGGTTAGGAGGAGCTGGGCCCAACCTCACTTACACCTGAATTAGCTGTGTCCTGCCTCCACACAAAGGGCTGCATACACTGTGTAGTTAGTTTGGATCTAGGGCCATGATAGCAGGGCATCCACGCACTTCCAAAGCTTGCCTCTAGAAGCTTCCCCCCCACTTGAAAGACACAACTGGGTATAAACACGAGACCTTAGACACCACCACTTCAGTACACTTCTAGACCTAGGGATACTCTGCTAGGAAGAAGGACTGCTGTGCTGCTGAAAGATTGCCACTCTACTGGTCTACTGCTTTGCTGTGCTGACCTGCTGCCTGCTATCCTATTGCTTGGGTGAGGAGGACTGAAGCTAATTCTCTTGAACTCAGAACATAGTTAGCTAGTTGGTTGTCCTCCAGATGTGAAGCCTCAGGGGCATAACAGACATCCATCCACCTTGCTTCTCCACCTAGACTCTGCCACCTGTAAGTCTATCCTGCCGAGTGGTGCCACCCCAGTCCTGGACTCTTGGAAGTGAGCCTAAGGTGCCTTGCTAGCCTCTATGGGATCAGCAGGACTGACGCATCTCAACTACTGCGTGGATTGGTCCAGCGCAAAGACTTGCATCACAGGTCCTCACATCTCTCATCAATGGTAGCCTCACCGGTGAACGATACTCTGCATCGTAGCCTTGCAGCTCCTCGGAACAGGCACATTTTTCTGGCTGCGTTACGCATTCCTGACTTAGGACTTCACAATGCAAGCCCTTGTCAATGGGATGGTCATCATCAATGCAACCAGGACCTCGCACCACAACCTTGCAGCATTTCAGAACCAATGCGCCTCTTTGGCTTCACAATGCAGCTTTGATGTGGATCCACACAAAGCTCCATAAACTAGGATTTAAGGCACTCTTCACCTAACTGGGTTCCTGTAGCTGGCCTATACTTCCTTGCAGTTGGTCTGGCATGACCAGATACCCACAATTGGCGATTTACCCCTTTTAACATTATCTTACCTAAAAACTTTAAAATTCAATATCCCCGGTTCTACGGACTGGATTTTTGTTGTTTTGGTCTTGCTTTATTTACTAAATTTTTCCCCTAGGCCCAGAATGGGTAAAAACCTTTGCTACATCTGGCCTTAAGTTCTACCTTTCTAACTTGGTGTGGGATCGTTTTTGAGTGGTGTTTTCACATTTTTACTCAGGGGTGTGCTTCAGGGGCATGTTTAAAGTGTTAAAGACCCTAATAAATATTTTTTCTTGTAAATAGGTGGGTACAGTTGCTTTCAGTCAGGTATGGTGATATACCTGTTGGATTTCAGCAGGAATTTTGACATACACACAGAGAAAAACACACACACCGTCCCCCTTTGTTTGGAAAGTCTTAAAAAACCCTGGTTAGTTTACAAAATATTGTGTTCGCCTCAACTTAGTATCCCTACCAATCTGAATCCCTCTTTTTCCACTTCCCTATGAGGCTCTTTCATTTGCCCTGCTTGCATTGAATCAATTTTAACATTATATATCTGCATGATTGTTGCAAAATCTGAAGCTCACACCCATGCATTCTTGCTGACCAAGCTACACTCTCTGTTTTACTGTTTGAAGTGTTGCACAAATACTTTACACATTGCCTCTCAGGTAAACCTGACTGTTCTGTGCCATGCTACCAGGGGGTTGAGCACAGATTATTTTGGGGTTTTGCTTGTGTCTTACCATGACAAAGATTTTCGTCGCTGCTTGACCAGGGCTCACACCGGAGTCAAGCAACAATCCAATTTCTTACAGGATATTATCAACCAATTCGGTGATTTAGATGCAGTGAATAATTCAAGAAGCCTCAAATTTTTTATATTTATATTTATCGAGATGTATAGAGAGCAGCTATGTGCAAACTGAGCCCTGAGGTGCTTAAAACCACTTACGACTTCAGGCAGGAACAGGCAAAGAGGATTTAAACAGTATGGAAATCCAGATTTTCAGATTCTTTGTGAGTCTGTGATAGACATCAGCGGCACAGAGAGAGTAGGGCAAAGAGTTCCAAAGTTTGACACATAATATTGTGGGCAAATACAAATTCCTAGAAGGAACAAGAGACTTGAATCTGTTTTGAAGATTAACCTGACCGTTAAAGTAGAATGTACAATGAACAAGCAGGATATTCTTCAAGAGTAATTTGCTTACTCACCACATGAATCCATAATATAAAAATGTGTCTAGAGGGGATATGTGATTCAAGTGTCCTTATGTAGTCAGAGGAGATAAACAACCCATCAGCGTTAAGATCACCCCCATTTTCCGATCTTTAGTTTATTTAGTGGGATTCAAATTTTTCTTCAGTAGCCATAGTGAAGCTTTGGTGGTGTGGTAATTGGAGTACAGGCGAGTATACTAATTGAAGGCTTGCTTTGATTTCTATCCTTCCTCAAGATTGTAGTGTACAATACTCTGTGTTTATCTCAGATGGCCAGCTGGAGACCTTTTTTGGCAGAGCATGGTCACAAGTGGGTTAGAACATTCAACGCCTTCATCCACTGCTTGGTGATGCATCAAATGTTGGGTATGAAATCAATTTTAGGCAACATGAGCGTGTGCACACAAATAACATAGTTCCATGGCAAGAGCACCCTCTTTTAATCACAGGACAGTCTTTGTTGCCTACCTGCCGAGAGCAACTTCATTAATAGCAATTTCAGTGTTAGAAAAATTATTTTAGTAAGGGAATTTAGTTTGCTAATGAAGGGATTTAACAATTGTGGGAGAATCGCCCTTTTAGTTTGTGCAATTTTGCTTGTCATTGTAATTGGGAACTTTGTCCATCTTGTTATCTGATCTTTTACTTACTGAAAGCAGCCCCAAAATTGTCTCATCTTTGTTCTGACTGATCCATATCCCCAAGTATTTAACTGGGTCTTGGCATCTTTCCAATAGAAAGTCCAGTACGAAAGATTTAGTACTAGGGTCAAGGGGAAATATTGCTGGCTTGTGGATGTAACTGCAACTGACCGACATTTTATAAACCGTCTCTGCAAGTGGGCTTAGATGTTTTTGGGTATTTCTCACATAGAGAATCAGATCATCTACATAAAGCTATATTAGTATTTGTTGGGATTTGAACCTAGAGGCACAATATGAGAATGTTTGTCATAGTTTAGCTGCAAGTGGTTCAAGGGCAATTGCAAGAAGGATCGGAAAAAGTGGGCAGCCCTGGGTTGTTCCTAAATCTATTTGCAAAGTAGCTCAGATCTGCCTGTTGATACAGACCTGGGCACTGGAGAGGTGTACAATGGGCATACCCAGATCACAGATAAACTCAGCATGTCAATGCAGGCCAGCACCACCAGAAAGTATTCCCACTCCAAGGAACCAAAAGCCTTTGTGGCATCTAGAGAGACTGCCAAATAATTTGGCCCCAGATCCAGCTGGTATAGAACACCAAACAGGGTTCATACGTTATGCAGAGTGGAGCGTCCTATGACCAATCCCACCTGAGTTGGTAGGACCAGGATAGCCAGCAAACTTATCAGCCTACTAACAATTTCTTAGCATTACAATTTACAAGCTATGATGGCCTACATGATACACAGCTATCTGGTCTTTTCCCAGATTTTAGAAGGGTGATTAAGAGTGCCTCCCCGATAAAATGAGAAGAAGGCCTATGACATATCCTCTTTTAAAATGAACAAGAGATGTGAAGCCAACATACCTGTAGACTCTTTATTGAACTCTGATGGAAACCTGTCCACACTCTATGCGTTTCCAGTCTGTAACACCTTTATTACCTCCTTAAACTTACGTAGTGTAATAGAGAGAGCAAGAAACATTCACTGAATGAACCCCTGACCACGCCGTGGCTGCCTTACAGATTTGGGTATTTATATAAGAGCATTGAGATAAGAATGGTGTTGTGCAATAGGTCTGAAATGTCCCCATTATTTAATCTATTTCAAACTTGGGGCTGCCATCGTTCATGTGATATTTTTAGCTGCCGTTCTTGCAGACACCCTCAACTACTCTCAAACTGCACTGTGCACGTGACACGCAGATACTATGAAAGTGAGTGTATACTTTGCTCAATATTTCCTTGTGAGTGGCTCACCGCAAATTACAATTCCATACACAATACCCAGAAGCCTCAATTTCTATTTGAAAGCCCAATTTACATGGAACCTTATGAGGAATACCGGAAGTTTGTAAGGAACAAAATTTGCAGTTGTGCACATCCATAAATATTAGCCCATACCGGGGCAGGATTACTTATGAATAGTTGTCCCATGAGTATAAATGTAAAACGTGACACTACCTATTAAAACAGGCCATTTGTGCATCCTTCTGATGCAAAAATTGGCTTTCTGACTTCAAGCCGGCATGGATGCAGATGTGAGTACCAATGGCTTTCCATGTAAGTTTTTTAACACTGTAAAATAACTGTTTTGAGATACACGTTTCAGTACTCCATTGTACGTTCTGAAAGTAGATAGAGCTTTGAAATGCACGTTTGCACGTTTAGATAAAGAATACTTTCCCTAATAACCAAATTAGTCTAGAAATACAAAACACAAGTATAGCATTTTAAAATAAAACTTTGTTGCAATTTCAAGTTTAAAAATGTGTCTTTATCGAACAAGAGACAAAACGCTTACGGGGCAATTCACTAAGAAAGTAGTAAAACTGCTTCTTTAAAAATGTTCGAACAAATGGATGAATATCAAATATTTTATGTAATTTACAAACAACTACAATAGTACAAAGGTGCACCAAGTGTAGGTTTCCGGGATTCCTACAGGGAAGATCATGTGACATAGTCCCCCTAGCCCACTTTACCCCAATGTGTGCTTCTGCATAGTGTAGAAATGGTGCAGGATGTGCAAATGCATACTTTAAAAAATTATTCTCCACGGTGAAAACATTGTTCCCTGAGGAAAAAAAGTTCACCTATTTCTCCTCCAAGTTTGAAATTGATTCATTCCCCTTACCTACTTGGAAAATATGTTTCTCTAGCCCTTTATTCTTGGCTACGTTCAAGTAGGATAATAATTTGCTGATTATATTCTGACATAAAACCTGTTACATCCCTCCATAGGAACAGGCAGTTGAGAAAGGGTCAGCAAGAAGAAAGGTACCACTGGCATATGTGTAGAACCCTTGTCATAGGCCTGGGGATTTCCTGGCTTGTACCCTGTTTTTTTTTTTACTTTCCCTAAGGCAGATCACATCAGTTTC
The DNA here is from genome assembly GCF_031143425.1 of Pleurodeles waltl. Classification (NCBI taxonomy): domain Eukaryota; kingdom Metazoa; phylum Chordata; class Amphibia; order Caudata; family Salamandridae; genus Pleurodeles; species Pleurodeles waltl. The sequence goes on along the minus strand of NC_090448.1, from coordinate 246,592,396 downwards.
TTATCTCCATTCAAGAACCAGTGGAGGGTGGACTTCCATCGGCCCATGAAAAGGGAAAAGTTTCCCCGGACTTCTGATGGTCTGATATGGTTGTAGACAGATTTGGAATGATAACTGAACCCGATAATATTGTACACAGTCACTCTCCTTATGGCATAACACCTGGATGGCTAGGAAGTGCAGGCAAGGAGAGTGGTCTCCTGTGGAGGACATTGTAGTGGCTGCAATGAAGACCCATGGTCAGGAGATCACCAGAGCTAGATGGGAGGGTAGGCTGAGAAGCAGCTAAAGAGAAGGAAGCAAGCTATAGTGCTGCAGGCTCCCAGGAGGTTGAGAAAAAAATCCATGTTAAAAATATGGGAGTCAGGTGGTTGTTGCAGCTTGCTGGAGAACGCCTACAGAATTAGAATACCGGCAACTATGCTGGAAATTACATCCAGTTAAGCTGAAAATTGTTCATTTGTGTTCACTGCTCACACACAATTGTGCAGCTTCCAGCTTGTGTACGTTGTGGCTATGTGGATACACTTGCCTCATCAGTATTTTAGCTCAATGGCATGCATTGAAGCAAAGGCCCTCTTATGTGGCAGCCGTGAGGCGACCTGGGTTCTTTGTGCTCTCATTCTGATTGCCTCCTTAGAGATTGTCTCTCCATTACTGTGGACTGATAGGAAACCTACCTCAACCCCACTGCAGTTCTGATCTGCCTAACTGTGGTGCTGTGATCATTTTGCCTAAAAAGCCCACTAGGAGCACTGCCGGAACTCATACCTCCACCCCCTTGTCCAGAAAACAATGATGCATCAAGTGGGTGAGTAAGAAAGCCAGCTCCTTTAGCCATCAAGGGAGTAATTGTGCTCGGCAAACTGGAGGAGCAGGTCTGAATGCATGGCCTGCCACTGGACCTGCAACGTACCTCGGAAAAGACAGTGGCACTGGCAAAGATTATCTGCCATGAGTGCAGAAAAATGAAACATAATGTAAGGAAAAAAGAAAAATAGTTTTGGGGAAACCTCCAGAGCAGTAGGGTGCCCATTAGAGCCAACGTCCAGAGAAATACTAACCTGCATATTTCAAGCAGGAATCCTTGGAAGGAAAGAGGTACACTTAAGGCATCACAATTTTTGGGGGTATTTTGCAGGAGTTTAGGCAACTGATCTCTAGTGATATGAGGTCAAGAGTAGTTGCAAATAACATCTCAAAAATAATAAGCCAGGCAAGAGGATTTTACTTCCCATTGTTCATCTGCACAGGAAGTGACATCATTGCATTTCTAATCATCCATCTGCACAGTAACTGACTTCACTGGTTTACCAATGAAAATATCTGTAAAGGAAAGAGCCAGGAGGTAGAACTTTATTTGCCATATCCCAACCGCACAAGAAGTCACATCCGTGGCTTCCTGCTAAAACTATGTTTCAAAGAAGAAGCCAGGTAAGAAGACTTGATTTCCCGGCTTTGATATGTCTGGGAAGCCACATAACTGCATATTCCATCATCTCTCTGCAGAGGAAGTAATGTCACCTACTGCCTTCTCTTTACTTCAGTCAATTCCTCAGGGTATTCCCACAAAAGGGTGAACACGGATAAGGGCATAGCCTTATCAGGATCTGTTGGGACCAGGTTAGGCTTTGGAGAGACTGATCCCACAAAGTAAGATACAATCATGTGCCTCACTTAGTACCTCACATAGCACGCTCTCAGCACTCAGACCCAACCTCAAACATATACCACCAACAATCACACACCGTAAAACTACAGAGCACACTTTCCAGCATATTCTCATTAACCCATGGTGTTCAGTATACCATGCTTCAGATATGACAAAACTCTTCACTATTACAAGCTTGTCACTCTCTTTATAACAAAAACATCCATAAGTCCTCCTAGTTCTGGCTTCTAGGCACACAAGTGACATTAAACTCCATGGAGCTAATGACATGTCACTTTCCTCTCTCTACAAATAAGGATGCCACCACCCATCTCATTTACAGGTACCCTGGCAGAAGAAGAAGTTCATCAATTCATTCTTGGATCTCCTCACCACCCCATTAAATCAATCTAACTGCAGTCACATCATATGTGATATGTGACTTCAATGTCCCAGACAACACAAGCTAAAAAAAAAAAACAGTAGGCATTCTCCTTAATGTCATTGACACAAACATCGTGATACAGCATCTCATCCAATCTACACACTCTAATCGCAACATTCCTGACCTTATCTTTTCAACATCATCAACAATTGCATGCAAATTACCCATACTCCTGAAATTGACTGACTAACTTGTCACCCCTATGTTTCTGCTGAGCATCCTACCGACAAACTAAGGTCAAATCAAAAGAGAAGAGCAAACCTTCGGATTCTTCAAACACTTCTACATTGACCTCCTAATGCATGACCTAATTTCTCATTATTCCAACTTCATGTCCAATACCTTACAAAGCAACTTCAAAGCTTTCTTGGAAAACTATGTCAACATCCACTCTCCAATAAAAACACACAAGTGCAAGCCAAAATCGTAATCTCTCCGGTATTCTAAAGACCTTGGTGACAATAAACTTTTAATCAGCAGCCAGGAAAGAAAATGAAAACAACAGAACATCTGATTACCTCATGATACTGAAGCCCTCCACACAACACGCAGACAGAACCCAAAATCATCCAAGGCAAAGTACTATATCAACACTATCACTGAATACACTGACAGAGAAGAACACTTACCAAGCCAATCAAGCACTGAATCAACTCCCTGCCTCACCCATGTATACCACACTCCATAGATAGGTGCAATGCCGCCAAACTCTTCTTCAGTGAACATAATTAAGATCTGAGCACATCAACAACATCAAATCTGCTTCTCCTCTTGCATCTCCTCCTTGTTCTCATAGAATCCGTCGATGGCCAACCTTCAAGGAACTGATTTTTGCAGATCTCCTTAATATACTAAACTCCCCAAAGCCACATCCTATGAACATGTCTTACACTTACCCTTAATCAAATCTCTCCTCAGCCCTGATAACCTTGCTAACTACGAGCCCATAAATCACTTACCCTTCATCAGCAAACTAATTGAAAAAAACAGTTTACTTTCAACTCCAATAACATCAGTGCCATCCATCTTCTGCATCTTCTGTGTGAGCATGCATATCAATCTGGCTTCAGCTCATGTTGCAATGTGAAGCCTCCCACCTTACACATTGTAGATAATGCCCTTGTCGTCACAGTTGAAGATGACCCCTGCTTCCTGAAATTGCTCGACGTCTCAGCTGCCTTTGTCACAGTTGACCATACAACCAAGTAACCCGTAATTGACCTATTTAACTTGCAGATGTAAAACAAAATTAGTCACCCATGCCCTGACACAGAAGATCATAATACATTTAGCGTAATTAGAAACAGGAATGTATCTGTAAATGAAATGAAATACTTAGCTCTAAAAATGTTGTACAGGGAAAGATACAGATAGTGAATGGCACAACCGATGCATGAGGTAAAGGTGTAGGATGATACGTTTCATAAGGGAGTTCTTAAAATGGACATACAATGAGACCATTGAGAATTAAGATGTTCATTCTAGTAGCACTTTAATCAGATACCATGGTGAGACTAGGTTGAATGTTGAAATGTAACTGGCATGCAAGAGAGTAAGAGAGTGGAGCTGCAAAATAATTCAAAAGGAAGGTGGTGTGATTCGAGTCATTGTGGATCATAGATGGAAATATTTATGGAGCTCAACTTCGGGCTGAGGACAATAATTATCTGTTCGCTGTAAGTTAAGGGAGCAAAGAACAATAATGTGTCCAGCATGTGGTTATAGTAACTCCTTGCTGAATGCAGACAAATAACAGTGTATCAAACAGACGGTTGTTTGCAATTCTTCCGGATGCTCAGAGTAGATAAGAATTACCATCCAGTGGAATGAGAAGTGTGAACATTGCTTCTGAGGTGATGATGGATGTAGGAAGTTGGCTCTGTATGTGCTATTTCAAAGTAAGGAATAGCATGCACAGAGTCCAAGGGTTCCCCTTAGAGGTAAGATAGTGGCAAAAAGAGATAATACTAATGCTCTATTTTGTGGTAGTGTGGTCGAGCAGTAGGCTTATCCAAGGAGTAGTGTTAAGCATTTGTTGTACATACACATAGACAATAAATGAGGTACACACACTCAGAGACAAATCCAGCCAATAGGTTTTTATATAGAAAAATATCTTTTCTTAGTTTATTTTAAGAACCACAGGTTCAAATTCTACATGTAATATCTCATTCGAAAGGTATTGCAGGTAAGTACTTTAGGAACTTCAAATCATCAAAATTGCATGTATACTTTTCAAGTTATTCACAAATAGCTGTTTTAAAAGTGGACACAGTGCAATTTTCACAGTTCCTAGGGGAGGTAAGTATTTGTTAGGTTAACCAGGTAAGTAAGACACTTACAGGGCTTAGTTCTTGGTCCAAGGTAGCCCACCGTTGGGGGTTCAGAGCAACCCCAAAGTCACCACACCAGCAGCTCAGGGCCGGTCAGGTGCAGAGTTCAAAGTGGTGCCCAAAACGCATAGGCTAGAATGGAGAGAAGGGGGTGCCCCGGTTCCGGTCTGCTTGCAGGTAAGTACCCGCGTCTTCGGAGGGCAGACCAGGGGGGTTTTGTAGGGCACCGGGGGGGACACAAGTCCACACAGAAATTTCACCCTCAGCGACGCGGGGGCGGCCGGGTGCAGTGTAGAAACAAGCGTCGGGTTCGCAATGTTAGTCTATGAGAGATCTCGGGATCTCTTCAGCGCTGCAGGCAGGCAAGGGGGGGGTTCCTCGGGGAAACCTCCACTTGGGCAAGGGAGAGGGACTCCTGGGGGTCACTTCTCCAGTGAAAGTCCGGTCCTTCAGGTCCTGGGGGCTGCGGGTGCAGGGTCTCTCCCAGGCGTCGGGACTTTAGGTTCAAAGAGTCGCGGTCAGGGGAAGCCTCGGGATTCCCTCTGCAGGCGGCGCTGTGGGGGCTCAGGGGGGACAGGTTTTGGTACTCACAGTATCAGAGTAGTCCTGGGGTCCCTCCTGAGGTGTTGGATCGCCACCAGCCGAGTCGGGGTCGCCGGGTGCAGTGTTGCAAGTCTCACGCTTCTTGCGGGGAGCTTGCAGGGTTCTTTAAAGCTGCTGGAAACAAAGTTGCAGCTTTTCTTGGAGCAGGTCCGCTGTCCTCGGGAGTTTCTTGTCTTTTCGAAGCAGGGGCAGTCCTCAGAGGATGTCGAGGTCGCTGGTCCCTTTGGAAGGCGTCGCTGGAGCAGGATCTTTGGAAGGCAGGAGACAGGCCGGTGAGTTTCTGGAGCCAAGGCAGTTGTCGTCTTCTGGTCTTCCGCTGCAGGGGTTTTCAGCTGGGCAGTCCTTCTTCTTGTAGTTGCAGGAATCTAATTTTCTAGGGTTCAGGGTAGCCCTTAAATACTAAATTTAAGGGCGTGTTTAGGTCTGGGGGGTTAGTAGCCAATGGCTACTAGCCCTGAGGGTGGGTACACCCTCTTTGTGCCTCCTCCCAAGGGGAGGGGGTCACATCCCTAATCCTATTGGGGGAATCCTCCATCTGCAAGATGGAGGATTTCTAAAAGTTAGAGTCACTTCAGCTCAGGACACCTTAGGGGCAGTCCTGACTGGCCAGTGACTCCTCCTTGTTATTCTCATTATTTTCTCCGGCCTTGCCGCCAAAAGTGGGGGCTGTGGCCGGAGGGGGCGGGCAACTCCACTAGCTGGAGTGTCCTGCTGGGTTGGCACAAAGGAGGTGAGCCTTTGAGGCTCACCGCCAGGTGTGACAATTCCTGCCTGGGAGAGGTGTTAGCATCTCCACCCAGTGCAGGCTTTGTTACTGGCCTCAGAGTGACAAAGGCACTCTCCCCATGGGGCCAGCAACATGTCTCGGTTTGTGGCAGGCTGCTAAAACTAGTCAGCCTACACAGATAGTTGGTTAAGTTTCAGGGGGCACCTCTAAGGTGCCCTCTGGGGTGTATTTTACAATAAAATGTACACTGGCATCAGTGTGCATTTATTGTGCTGAGAAGTTTGATACCAAACTTCCCAGTTTTCAGTGTAGCCATTATGGTGCTGTGGAGTTCGTGTTTGACGGACTCCCAGACCATATACTCTTATGGCTACCCTGCACTTACAATGTCTAAGGTTTTGTTTAGACACTGTAGGGGTACCATGCTCATGCACTGGTACCCTCACCTATGGTATAGTGCACCCTGCCTTAGGGCTGTAAGGCCTGCTAGAGGGGTGTCTTACCTATACTGCATAGGCAGTGAGAGGCTGGCATGGCACCCTGAGGGGAGTGCCATGTCGACTTACTCGTTTTGTCCTCACTAGCACACACAAGCTGGCAAGCAGTGTGTCTGTGCTGAGTGAGAGGTCTCCAGGGTGGCATAAGACATGCTGCAGCCCTTAGAGACCTTCCTTGGCATCAGGGCCCTTGGTACTAGAAGTACCAGTTACAAGGGACTTATCTGGATGCCAGGGTCTGCCAATTGTGGATACAAAAGTACAGGTTAGGGAAAGAACACTGGTGCTGGGGCCTGGTTAGCAGGCCTCAGCACACTTTCAATTGTAAACATAGCATCAGCAAAGGCAAAAAGTCAGGGGGCAACCATGCCAAGGAGGCATTTCCTTACAATGGAGGAGAGACAAAGGTGAACTCAAGGTCTGAGGATCTCTGACAGAGAACCTGGGGAGAACATAATTCAGGGTAAAGGTATTTGGACTGAATATGGGGTTAGGTGGGTGATCACGAGGATGACCAGTAGAAACACCTTCTGTTCACTGAGTTATTTATGAGGCCTTGGAGAGCAATGGATGGAATTGATAAAGTGTATGATCTACAGCCGAGCTGATGAGAAGAGATTATACTACAGAGGTCTGTGAGTTAGAGAAAGAGGTGGTGTAAGCAATTAAGTCTCTAGTTGGCACAGGTATGTACCCTGTACATGTAGGGACCACAGTCACGGTCAGGGTAAGTCAGATTCACACCCTAAGATAGCTTGTGCTCACCCTCTGGTAGCTTGTCATAAAGCAGTCAGGTTCAAACTATGAGGCATTGTGTAAAGTATTTGTGCAACACTTAAAACTGTAAACAGGGAAATCACCACACGAAAATAATCCACACCAAGTTAGAAAAATAGATCTTCATTTAATAAACAAAAAAAGACCAAAGTGACAAAAATCCAATACGTAAAAGTTTAGCTATGATTTTTAGAAGTTCAGTTTCTACTGCCCATATTCTTGAATGGAGATGTAATGCACATATGTAAAATATGAAAATATATTTCTATAGGTTGCAAGTCAATGCTACATGCTCTACTACGCAGAGCATCATGGCTAGGCCCTGCATCCACAATAATATGTCAAGAATGTTGAGGACAAGAATATTGTAAAGGTAAGTTACAATGGGTATGCAATGTATATATATATATATATATATATATATATATATATATATATATATATATATATATATATACATATATATGTGTGTGTGTGTGTGTATATATATATGTTTTTATTCGAGGTACTTAGACGTGGCGTTAACAATAATACATTTATACTTCCCTATTTGTCCTTACCTTCTTGATATTTTGATCCTCAACATTTTTGACACAATAAACGTTCCTCGCGATTTTTGTCCTCGATATTCTATCAGTGATCCAATAACGTAACATTCTTTCCTGGTGCTTACCTGTGCACAATTAGCTGTCACAATAATTTGCAACTTTTAAATTGGTGCTGTTCAGGGTTAGGCAGTGGGTAGTGTATCGTGAGCATTGATATCAGGTTGCCTAAGGGAAGAGATAGAAGGACGAGCTCTAATCTTAGAAATACATGTTTGGAAAGAAAATAATCATAAGTGTTATTTTAAACAAATAACAAAACTCCTGTGGGGGAATACCAGATTGCTGAGGCTCATGAGTGTAAATAGCTATCATCATTGTTGAAGTGTAAATGTCTATTTGTATGTCAGGAGAAATCGAAATAAAAGGCCACACGGTTTTTTAAAACAAACAACAACAAAACAGTCATATTTCATATGCCAGAACAGTTTAGAAATTAGGGCCTTTTCCAAAAACAGTGAGAAGACTAAAACGAAGCTGGTGTGTAGTAATTACTGGACCCGCTGCATATGGGCTGGGGGGGGGGGAGAGGGTAGGGTCGTGTCGCCCTGGGACCTCTTCTTCCCTTGCAAGACGTGTCTTTGGGTGGCGTACCCTGATTGTGTGTCATCTCTTTGTGACACACAGTCAATATGCCCACTGAATGTCTCTTTGCCTCTGCAGAGGAAAAGTGTTTCCTCATTTGTGTGGGGCTATGCACCCATGCAAATGAGGGAACACTCCATCATGATCACACTGGCAGTATTCAGTGAGTGGCAGTATTAATGTTATAGAAGGGACCACATAAGCATCTACGGTCTTTTTATAATACGAGTGCCCGAGAAAGGTATAAATGGGTCCAGACACCTGTTGCGTTCTTGAGGCACTTACTGCATTGTGGCGTAAGTACCCATCACCATCCTGCCTTTACCCATGCGCAGGTGCAGAAAGAAATTATGTGCACTGACTTAAGCTAAATCGTGCTGCCCACATCAATAACTTTAGCTTCATAGTGAACCTTACCCAGAAGAAAAACCAATTAATGATGAATAACTCTTTTCCTAAACGCTAAATGTGAGTGGATGTAACATAAGCCTATAAAAATGTTTCACTAAATTGAACCAGGCAATTAATTTAATTGCACTTTCCCAAATTTATTGGATGGAAGGCCTCAGGTTTCAGAACCAGTTCCGAACAAAGCTTCTGAATCAATTTATAAGTTGTAGGTTTGCCCAGTGTGCAGGAAATATATTCTTTTAAAGTCTTAAACATATTTTGCTATCCAACTGAAAAGTGTGTTCTTGATAGAACTAATTGCTTCACAGCAGCCAAATTGCAGAAAGCTTATGAATTATTAAACAAAAGTGTTGGCTTAAAACGTTTGAGTTAATGTAAAATGGTGGTAATTGCTCTGGATACATTTCACGCCATTGTTCATGAGCTCGTCTCTGCCAATATCGAAATTAACTATATGTTGTGTTTTAACTTAATTTACAAAATTAGTGCTTCAATTGAGTTAGCAGTAAGAAATATACATACACACTGTGGGAAGATATTTTTCTAAACCGTATTTAGGACACAGTATGTATGCCAGACTCTGTTTTTGTCGATGATTCTCAACAATCAAAACAAAGCCAATAATTCATGTGGGTTCATTTCATACACTTGTAGCCTAGGATGTCGATCTGCATTTTCCCTTATGGGTTGGGCCCAGATTGACGTACTTGTTTGCTCTCTGTTTACAATGGGACCATTGAATTAAAAAAGAATTGAATGGAATGCACCCCAAAGTAAATACCAGTGGTTAGAATAATTCAAATATAGTATTCGACGTTTTTTGTACCTTCTACCTGATAACGTGCCCCAATGGGACAAAATTGAAATAAACCACTTGATAGTGTGACAGGGAATATCGTGCTCATTTATTTGTTCTAATGTCATTGAGTAGCCTATAAGTGATAATTTACTAGAACAGCTGCACTAATCCCCTTTTATTTTGCTGCTCTTCTGACTTTCCTCAGCAGTACCTACTCGGGTGTCCCTGATGTTTCCAATTTCTAATTTTCTGCTCTTCTGTCTCCAACCATCCTGCTTTAGATGCATTCTCACTATTATTGTTCAGGTTTCTACTCCCTGGACTCTTTCTCTTCAACAGTTCCCCACTCTTCTCATCTTTCCCACTGCCAAGAGATGTGCCTATGCATGATGTAACCTGGCTTTAATGTTCCTCTGCCATACACTCAGTACAGTGGCAGTAAAATAATTGCAGTACCCAATAATCAAAAAACACTCCTTCATGTCTCAAGTACTCATACCCGCCTTCGTAGTGTGTAATGGTGCTTGTGCCATTAGTGTTTAACATATTGTATGTAATACATATTCACTACAAAGTGAATTTGACTTTGGATCAGCCTCTATTATCGTTTGTCTTCTTTAGGTTCTTGATCATTTGGCCATTTGATTGAGACATCCAGGGTCAGCCCAGGTGTATTTTAGTCTCACGGACCAAATCATCTGGTGTTTGCTAATCACCAGAATCTCCATTATGTTCTCACTTATTTCATGAGTATGATTTGTATGGAGCAGAATTCCCATGTGAAATGCTGCTTCACGGAATTAATTGTGGGTTGGTGTTCCCACTCGTGGATTGTCATGAAGAAGGAACACAGGACCTGATTTTGCTGTTTGGAAGATGCAGTCACTAATAATCACTTTGGAGAAGGGCGACAGTGCAGTTCAGCCACACGGTTAAGCAGCATCCTCCCCTTCATCCCCTTCACTCTCAGCACCTCCTGACCCGAATGACTTCCTAGCAGACAATTTCCACCCTCTCAAATGTCTCAGTTAAATCCCTGAGAATTGTGAATTCCACTTGGGGTTCTGTTTTTTAAATCGAGGTTCACACAGTTCTTTCCCATTCTGTGATTTTTAACTCATAATAGGTGGATATTTGTATGTATATAGGTTTGTATGTATGTATGTGATATTTATATACCACAAACTTATCCAAAAGGCAGCAGAGTGTTGTGCATGGTTAAAGAGAAGGGGACAATGAGTGACAAGAAAGCTAGCTGGGTTGTGGAAGGTTAATGCATTGTGTTCTTTAAAGAGGTCCATCTTCCTAATTTGGAGCCGCATTTGGGCCGTTCTAATCAATATAGATATGTTGTTCCTGATCCTAGCTGCAGTTACAGAAATATTATGCAGTATTATTCAGTATTGTGCAGTCCATAGTTCCCCACACATAATCTCCTAGCTTGCAGCTGGGCTTTAGATTCAACAAACACAGGGACATGCTCTCCTGAGCTAAGCTAAGACCTTCTCCAAGGCACCTAAATGTATCAGAGGCAAGGTAGCCAAACAGTAGTAGCAGTTGTGTATAGTTGGCATTCGAGAGTGCCTTGAAGCCAAAATACTTCATCAGTTACCCTAAAATCGGAATCCAGGTATTATGCAAATGGCAGAAAAGCATTACCACTGAGGAACCCCACCAATAATGGGAATCTCTTTGCATATAAAAGGCAAAAGAGACACCATCTGCGAGCATCTGCTGAAAAGGTACTTAATACACTGTGTGCTGTTCCGGAAAGTCTTGCTTTGCTAATATTAAAAAGGATTGATCAACCATATTAAGGGCAGAGTAAAAATGCAAGAGCATCAGATGTACATAGAGACTCTGGAATATTCTGCTTTTTCGCTCATCAAAAGTGGGCAACAGAATAGCCTCTGTGCTATGCATCACTCAGGAGCCTGCGTGTTTCCAGTTAGAGCCCCTGAAGTTTGGAGGGTGCCAGAATTCCACTTCTCTAGATGTTGCTACAGAACTTTAGAAATGATGGGAGAAGTGTGTTGGGTATGGAATACTTTGAAACCCACAGGCCAAGATTAGTTTTCTTCAAGAGTGGGGTACCAGTGACTTTTTGCATGAACTAGACATGGCTTTGTTAGATAGTGAGACATTAATAACATCTCACAGTGGTCGACAAATAGCAGGAGCCAGAGACTAAAGCATGGCAATAGAGTGTGGATCATTGAGGGACTGAGACTTAGGTTTTGCCAGTGCAGATCTAACCTCAGCAAATGCCATAAAAGGTAGATTATTGATCCCACATGCTGGAAGCTCACTTAAAGGACTAATCACTAACACATTTGTTAGTGTGTACAAATGGTCTCACTAACTAATCTAATCCTATCCATACACAAATTGGTCAGAGTATCACAGAGATTCTGCAGATGTTTACCATCTTAAGTGCAGCAGGTAGGGGACTGAAAAGAACAGTTGACTTCAAAAAATTCACTGAAAGGGCTATTTGAGTTAGTAAAAAGGTGGCAAGAAAAACGGTTTTGGTGGCATGAAGGTGGACCTTATAAATTCTTAACTGGATCCTTAACATGGCTTTATCTCAATAATCCATTTCGAACTTCAGCTCAGGTGTTAACTAGTGAGTAGAGTATTTACCCAGTGAGGAAGAGGTTTGTCAACGAGAGGTAGAAATGAATTGCTCAACAAAATCAAAAAGCTTCTCAGTTAACAAGTGGAGCAACCTAGTAGCGTCACCAGAACCATCGATGGTCAGGGTCAAGTCAGCTCAGACAGCCTCTGCATCACTCACACCAACGGGCAGGATCACTGTTAGACCTTACAGCCTTAGAGTGGTCACCCCTAACTTTTTGCCTGACTCCCTCCACTTTTTGGACACTGTTTTTGCTGGTCTTTAGACTCTGCGCACTTTACCACTGCTAACCAGTGCTAAAGTGCATATGCTCTCTCCCTTTAAACATGGTAACCTTGGATCATACCTGATTGGACTATTTAATTTACTTATAAGTCCCTAGTAATGTGCACTATATGTGCCCAGGGCCTGTAGATTAAATGCTACTAGTGGGCCTGCAGCACTGGTTTTGCCACCCACTTAAGTAGCCCATTTATCTTGTCTCAGGCCTGCCATTGCAAGGCCTGTGTGTGCAGTTTCACTGTCACTTCGACTTGGCATTTAAAAGTACTGTGAAGCCTAAAACTCCCCTTTTTCTACATATAAGTCACCCCTATGGTGTGCCCTAGGTAACCCCTAGAGCAGAGTGCTGTGTGGGTAAAAGGCAGGACATGTACCTGTGTAGTTTACATGTCCTGGTTGTGTAAAACTCCTAAATTCGTTTTTACACTACTGTGAGGCCTGCTCCCTTCATAGGCTAGCATTGGGGCTGCCCTCATCCATTGTTGAAGTGGTAGCTGCTGATCTGAAAGGAGTAGGAAGGTCATATTTAGTATGGCCAGAATGGTAATACAAAATCCTGCTGACTGGTGAAGTTGGATTTAATATTACTATTTTAGAAATGCAACTTTTAGAAAGTGAGCATTTCTCTGCACTTAAATCTTTCTGTGCCTTATAATCCACATCTGGCTGGGTTTAGTTGACAGCTCCTTGTGCATTCACTCAGACACACCCCAAACACAGGGTACTCAGCCTCACTTGCATACATCTGCATTTTTAATGGGTCTTCCTGGGCTGGGAGGGTGGAGGGCCTGCTCTCACACAAAGGACTGCCACACCCCCTACTGGGACCCTAGCAGACAGGATTGAATTGAAAGGGGACCTGGTGCACTTCTAAGCCACTCATTGAAGTCTCCCCCACTTCAAAGGCACATTTGGGTATAAAACAGGGCCTCTGCCCTACCACCTCAGACACTTCCTGGAGAAGAAACCTGAACCAGAACCTGCACCCTGACAAGAAGAACTGCCTGGCTGCCTAAAGGACTCACCTGACTGCTTTCTACAGAGGACTGCTGCCTTGCTGTTGCCTTGCTGTCTTGCTGGTCTCTTGCTTGCTGCAGAAGTGCTCTCCAAGGGCTTGGATAGAGCTTGCTTCCTGGTCCCTGAAGTCTCAGGACCAAAAAGACTTCTCTCTTGCAACTAGACTCCTTGTGCGGTGAAGAATTCGACGCACAGCTTGTTCCGCGGTGAAAAATTCACCGCACGCCGAACCGGGACAACGGCGCTCGACTTCGCATGGAAAAGATCGACGCGGCACCTGCGGTGCGACCGGAACTTCGGCGCACGGCCCACCGGATTGACGCATAGTCGACCTGGGATGACACCGCCCAACTTCCAGAAGGGAAATCGACGCAGCACCTGCTGTGAGGGAGAAATTTCCCTGCATCGCCCACCGGAACGATGCAGAGCTGGTCAACAAGCCCAGGATTCCACGCACAGACCCCGGGGCATCTGAAAACCCCACAACCCGAAGAGGAGACCCGTCCGCGCACCAGAAATCGACGCAACGTCTTCCCAGTGTGGAAAATAATGACGCAAGTCCATGTGTGAAGGGGCGAAACTGACATACACACCATTTTCCACGCATCTCCTCATCTGCAGCCCTTTGCGGAGATTATTCACTCCAACCAGGTACTTTGTGCTTGAAAGAGACTTTGTTTGCTTTTAAAAGACTTAAACACTTTATATCACTTTTCAGTGATATCTTTACATTTTCTTAGTGCATCTTTGATCGTTTTTGACCTGCAAATACCCAGATAAATATTATATATTTCTCTAAACACTGTGTGGTGTATTTTTGTGGTGCTATATTGTGTTATTGTATGATTTATTGCACAAATACTTTACACATTGCCTTCTAAGTTAAGCCTGACTGCTCAGTGCCAAGCTAACAGAGGGTGGGCACATGATAACTTGGATTGTGTGTGACTTACCCTGACTAGAGTGAAGGTCCCTGCTTGGACAGGGGGTAACCTGACTGCCAACCAAAGACCCCATTTCTAACATTGGTGGCAATTTTTATCTCTTTTTGCAAATTCGTTTTTCCTGACAATTTTCTAAACCTAAATCCTCACTCAACATGTCTCAGGCTGGGTCTCAAGCAGGAGATTTTGACCTAGCCCTGTGGGAGACATATACTGTCAAACAGCTAAAAGAGTTCTGCAAGGAGATGAGTGTACCCACCCAAGGGGCCTTCAGAAAGGAGTACTTTCAAGTGGCACTGAGGGCCTGGGCAAAAGCCCATTTAGAGGAGCATACTGATGAGGACGAGCCAGAAGATGGCCCCAGAGGATTTTTTGCCATCAGTGGGTGATGTTACCACTGCAATTGTGCCCCCTTCCAGACCAGGGAGCAGTGTCTCTGATCAAGGCCTGACCGCAGAGGAAAGGAGAGAGGAGAGGGAGTTGCAATTGCAATTGCAAATGGCAAGGCTGAAAATTGAGGCTCAACAGGAGGAAAGAAGGGCAGAGAGAGAAGCACAAGCAGCTGAGAGAGCTTTGGCTGAAAGGAAACTTTTGTTGGCTGATTAAATGAGTCTCAAGGAGCTGGATCTTAAGGCAAAAGAGTCTGAATCCAGCAGTAATGGTGGCAGCATACAGACAATACCTGCTGGAGAAAAGAAGGTTTGTATACCCATAAATGTGGTGCCCAGTTTTATGGTGGGAGATGACATAGATAAATGGCTAGCTGCTTATCAAGTTGCACTAAGGGCTCATGAGTTTCCTGAAGGGCAATGGGGTAGAGCTATGTGGAATTATGTGCCATCATTGGGGAGGGACACACTTCTCACATTGGACACAAAGGATCAAAACACATACCCACTTCAGAAAGCCATTTTACTTGCCAAGTTTGGGCTGACCCCTGAGAAATACAGTCAGAGGTTCAGGGACAGCACCAAACTGTCCACACAAACATGGGTAGATTTCTTTGACTATTCCAGTAAGGCACTGAATGGATGGGTGCGGAACTGCAAAGTAGATGATTACACAGGATTGTATAATTTGATTCTGAGAGAGCACATGCTCAGTATTTGTTTTACACAGTTGTGCCAGCACCTAGTAGACAGTAAGCTGACTGACCCCAGGAAGCTTGCTGAGGAGGCGGACCTCTGGACTAGTACCAGAGTGTCCAGAAAGGTATCTGAGGGGGACACCGACAAAGGTGGTCAGGGTTCCCAGCAGAAGAAAGAGGGGGGAGAAAAACTTAAAAACAAGGAGTTCTCAAAAGACCCCAAAATAGTTCCCAAGGGAGTAGTGGTAACCAGTCCCGGTCTGATTCCAAAAGGAGAGGTTTTACTGACCATAAGACAGGGAGGTTTGTACCCCAATGTGCAGAGTGCAATAAGTATGGGCACTCTGGGGGCGACTCCAAGTGTCCCAAGAGGGCACAGCCCCCCAAAGGAGGGCAGACACCTGGGTTGGCTAGCGTAGCTCTCGGGGAGGAGATGGTCCCAGTCAGTTTTGGGGAGCAGACAGAGATAACCCTAGTGTCCCTGGGGGATGCAAAGATGGTGCCAAAAACCCACATGCCTGCCAATACTTCCAAGTATAGGCAGTGGGTCACCATCAATGGGCCAAGGGTGGAGGTTCTGCGTGACACAGGAGCCAGCATGACTACTGTCAAGGGTCAGCTGGTGTCAGCAGAGCAGGTCATCCCAAATACATTCCACCAAGTCATAGTCACCGACAATCGTGAGAGCCACCTACCGGTAGCTCTGGTTCCCTTTGAGTGGGGGGGGTCTCTGGTACTCTAAAAGTAGCTGTGAGTCCTGCCATGCCTGTAGATTGTCTGTTAGGCAACGACCATGTGCACACTACCTGGAAGGAGGTAGAGCTAAGGTCTCACTTGGAGATGTTAGGATTGCCTGAGTGGGTCTGCATGACCACAAGGTCCATGGCTGCCCGAGAGGGAAGTCAAGGGCGTCTGGAGCCTGGAACAGTGGCCCAGACAACTGCCAAGAGGAGGGGCAAGGGGTGCGGGAAACCGGTCCCAGAAGTTCCTGCAGTGGTTGACGGGGTTCCTGAGGAGGAGGCCCCCGAGCCAACTGGGGAAGACATTGCCACCCTAGGTGACCTACCTGAGCTTGCTGGATGGCAAGTTGAGGGTGGGCCCACCAGGAAGGAATTCTGCAAGGCGCAGACAGAATGTCCCACTTTAGAGGGCATGAGGAAGCAAGCCTCAGCCCAGGCAGAAGGTGAAGCCTCTGGCGATCACCACATATATTGGGAGAATTATCTCCTCTACAGTGAGCCTAAGTTTCCGGCCATTGGGGCAGCACGTAAGCTGGTGGTCCCCCAGTGTTACCGGACATTCCTACTGGGACTGGCTCACGACATTCCCCTGGCAGGACATTTGGGGCAAGAAAAGACCTTTGCCAGGCTTGTCACCCACTTCTATTGGCCCAGAATGAGGACAAACTCAGATACGTTCTGTGGGTCCTGTCCTACCTGCCAGGCCAGTGGTAAAACAGGAAAAAGGGTTAAGGCTCCCCTGATTCCACTTCCTGTCATTGGCACCCCCTTTAAAAGGGTGGGCATTGACATTGTTGGTCCATTGGACCCCAAAACTGCCCTAGGCAACAGGTTCATCCTGATTTTGGTGGACCATGCCATCCGTTACCCAGAGGCAATCCCTCTGAGGACCGTAACTGCACCGGTGGTGACCATAACTCTGATGGGGATATTTACCCGTGTGGGGTTCTCAAAGGAGATAGTGTCTGTCAGAGGCACTAACGTCATGTCTGCATACATGAAGTCTATGTGGGATGCATGTGGTGTAACCTACAAGTTCACCACACCCTATCACCCCCAATCTAATGGTCTTATGGAGAGATTCAACAAGACCTTGAAAGGCATGCTCACAGGCCTCCATGAGGCCCTGAGGCATAAGTGGGACATCCTCTTACCATGTCTTCTCTTTGCTTACAGAGAAGTACCCCAGAAGGGGGTGGGGTTCAGTCCCTTTGAGCTCCTCTACGGGTACCCTGTCAGGGGACCCTTAAGCATTGTCAAAGAATGGTTGGAGAAAGCTCCAAAGGCACCCCCTCAGGATGTGGTCAACTACATGCTGGCCCTCTGCAACCAGATGCACCGCTTCTGGAAAGTGGCCAAAAGTAACCTTGAGGCAAGTCAAGAGGTAATGAAATGCTGGTATGACCAGAAGGCCACCCTGGTAGAGTTTCAACCTGGAGTCAAAGTGTGGATAATGGAGCCAGTAGAGCCTAGAGTTCTCCAGGACCGCTGGTCTGGCCCGTTTGAAGTGAAGGAGCGGAAAGGGGAGGCCACTTACCTAGTAGACCTCCAATCCCCTAGGAACCCCCTAAGGGTGCTCCATGTCAACCGACTGAAGCCTCATTTTGAGACGTCTGAAGTCAACATGTTTCTGGTCACAGATGAGGGGGCGGAGGAGGAGAGTGAACCTCTCCCAGACCTCCTCGCTGCCAAGGAAGGTGATGGGTCAGTGGAGGGTGTCATTCTCTCTCACTCCCTGACCATAGACCAGAGAGGGGGCTGCTACGAGTGACTGGAACAGTACTCCTCCCTGTTTTCTCTCACCCCTAGATGCACACACTTGTGTGTCCATGATATTGACACAGGAGACAGTCCCCCTGTAAAGGACAAAATTTACAGGTTGTCAGACAAGGTGAAGGCCAGCATCAAAGAGGAAGTCTCCAAGATATTGGCTCTAGGGGTTATTGAAAAGTCTAGCAGTCCCTGGGCCAGCCCTGTGGCGCTGGTACCCAAGGCTGCTGCCCCCGGTGCCAAGCCAGAACTTAGGTTCTGCGTGGACTACAGGGGTCTCAATTCAGTCACACGGACTGACGCTCACCCCATCCCCGGAGCTGATGAGCTTGTAGACAGGCTAGGTGCTGCCAAATTCCTCAGAACTTTTGATCTCACATCAGGGTACTGGCAGATCGCCTTCACTGAGGGGGCTAAAGAGAGATCAGCATTTTCCACACCTGAGGGCCATTACCAATTCCAGGTGATGCTTTTTGGGTTGAAAAATGCCCCCGCTACCTTCCAACGGTTGGTTAACAGGATCCTAGCTGGCAGGATGCCTTCTGCGCAGCCTACCAAGGAGGTGCTTCCGGCCCTGCAACAGGCAGGCCTGACCATCAAGGCCAGTAAGTGCCAGATTGGGCAGGGTTCCGTGGTGTACTTGGGACACCTAGCAGGTGGTGGCAAGGTGCAGCCCCTCCAGGCTAAGATTAAGAGAATTAGGACCTGGGAACCACCTAGAACCCAAACTGAGGTGAGGGCCTTCCTGGGTCTCACCGGGTATTACCGCAGATTTGTCAAGGGCAATGGAACCATGGTGACACCCTTGACAGAACTCACATCCAAAAAGCAACCTAGATTGGTGATTTGGACAGAGGCTTGTCAGAAAGCCTTTGACTCCCTGAAGGAAGCCATGTGCACGGCCCACGTTCTCAAGGCCCCTGACTACTCCAAGGAATTTATCGTGCAGACAGACGCTTCAGAGCATGGCATAGGGGCGGTCCTAGCACAACCAAACGAGGAGAGCTTAGATCAACCAGTAGTCTTTATTAGCAGAAGACTATTACCACGGGAACAGAGGTGGAGTGCTATTGAAAGATAAGCATTTGCTGTGGTCTGGGCACTGAAGAAGCTGAGTCCACACCTGTTTGGGACTCACTTCTGGGTTCAGACAGACCACAGACCCATCAAACGGCTCATGCAGATGAGAGGTGAGAATCCGAAACTCTTGATTTGGTCCATTTCCCTACAGGGGATGGACTTTACGGTGGAGCATTGCCCGGGGGTTGACCACGCCAGTGCTGATGGTCTCTCCAGATACTTCCGCCTTAGCGATGAGAGCTCCCAGGAGCTTGGGTAGCTCTCCCAACTTTCAGCTGGGGGGACACATGTTAGACCTGACAGCCTTAGGGTGGTCACCCCTAACTTTTTGCCTGCCTCCCTCTACTTTTTGTACACTGTTTTTGCTGGTTTTTAGACTCTGCGCACTTTACCACTGCTAACCAGTGCTAAAGTGCATATGCTCTCTCCCTTTAAACATGGTAACCTTGGATCACACCAAATTGGACTCTTTAATTTACTTATAAGTCCCTAGTAGAGTGCACTATATGTGCCCAGGGCCTGTAGATTAAATGCTACTAGTGGGCCTGCAGCCCTGGTTGTGCCACCCACTTAAGTAGCCCCTTTACCTTGTCTCAGGCCTGCCATTGCAAGGCCTGGGTGTGCAGTTTCACTGTCACTTAGAATTGGCATTTAAAAGTACTGCCAAGCCTAAAACTCCCCTTTTTCTACATATAACTCACCCCTATGGTGTGCCCTGGGTAACCCCTAGAGCAGGGTGCTGTGTGGGTAAAAGGCAGGACATGTACCTGTGTAGTTTACCTGTCCTGGTAGTGTAAAACTCCTAAATTCATTTTTACTCTACTGTGAGGCCTGCACCCTTCATAGGCTAGCATTGGGGCTGCCCTCATCCATTGTTGAAGTGGTAACTGCTGATCTGAAAGGAGCAGGAAGGTCATATTTAGTATGGCCAGAATGGTAATACAAAATCCTGCTGGTCATTCAGACCCCGGCGGGCGGCGGGAGCCGCCCGCCTGGCGGGAACCGCCGAATGACCGCACCGCGGTCTAAAGACCGCGGCGGCCATTCTGTGTTTCCCGCTGGGCTGGCGGGCGACCGCCAGAAGGCCGCCCGCCAGCCCAGCGGGAAACCCCTTCCCATGAGGATGCCGGCTCCGAATGGAGCCGGCGGAGTGGGAAGGGTGCGACGGGTGCAACAGCACCCGTTGCGAATTTCAGTGTCTGCTATGCAGACACTGAAATTCAAAGTGGGGCCCGCTTACGGGGGCCCCACGACACCGCCATCCTGTTCCTGGTGGTCGGAACCGCCAGGAACGGGATGGCGGTGAGGGGTTCGGAATCCCCCATGGCGGCACAGCAAGCTGCGCCGCCATGGGGGATTCCCAGGGCAGCCGAAAACCGGCAGGAGACCGCCGGTTTTCCTGTTCTGACCGCGGCCAAACCGCCGCGGTTAGAATGCCCTGCGGGGCACCGCCAGCCTGTTGGCGGTGCTCCCGCCGACCCCGGCCCCGGCCCCGGCGGTCAATGACCGCCGGGGTCGGAATGACCCCCTTTATATCACTTTTAAGTGATATCTTTGCATTTTCTTATTGCATCTTTGATCGTTTTTGACCTGCAAATATCCAGAAAATTTCACATATTTCTCTAAACACTGTGTGGTGTATTTTTGTGGTGCTATATTGTGTTATTGTATGATTTATTGCACAAATACTTTACACATTGCCTTCTAAGTTAAGCCTGACTCTGCTCAGTGCCAAGCTACCAGAGGGTGGGCACAGGATAATTTGGATTGTGTGTGACTTACCCTGACTAGAGTGAGGGTCCTTTCTTGGACAGCGGGTAACCTGACTGCCAACCAAAGACCCAATTTCTAACAACTGTGCTTTGAATGGAGTCACTGTTGTGTCATCTCACTGAAGTATTAGAGAGTGGGAGCCAGTTTTAAGGTACTTCCTCTACAAACATTTTTATATTGTGAAAATCAACTCCCAAACAGGTGTTGTTGTTTCAGTACAAAACATAAATACCCCAAAGAACGTGGGGGTTTCTCCTTGCAAGTGGGCACCATTCTGCATTTTCCCTGCACCAGTACACCATGCCTCACATAATAGACACTAGCAGATAAAGAGAGTCATTGTTGCCCTCACAATACATAGGGTAGGGTGGCTGCCACTGTGACTAGGTGGAGGTTTGGCAGACTGGCCGTTATGTCAGAGGTTTACACAAGCAGAGCAAGTGGAGGTTCACCAATGTAAAGATGGCACTTTTCCAACTCCAAACTGAGCTGTGGAACTATGAGTTTGATGAGTTCTCTTGATGCATCAAACTCCAAGTTGGACCCTAAGTACTAAATATGTTTCCTTTGTTATTGTATGGATATTAACCCATCACTCTTATATATGAACACTGTACATGCTTTACAAACACATGCCCAAAAGTATGGATGTGTGCTCACATTTTACAATCCACTTGGGTCTACAGCACTTGCAGACACATTAGTACCTCAGTTCAAGGAATGTTCACACATGCTCAACACACACTCTGAAGAGCTTGGTGTTCACTGTAAACCTAAATTATTGATTTTGATTTTATTAATAATGTCCCTATATACAATAGTTTATGTAAAATTTGTTAAATGTTTTAGTCCGAGGAAGATTAGCCTATTTGTACTCACTTATCTCAAATAAAGACGTGGCTGGCCGGGTAAAAGATCCACAGTACACCCACGGTAGTGCAGTAGACTCTCTGTTTTGCCTTACACTGGCTGAAAGATACTGGAGGTTTATTTCAGTAGCCAACTCAGCTTGATTTCAGAGACTGCTGTACTGAACAGCCTGGCTGCTCAACATTACCATGGTCAGCCACAGCCGAGAAGATGCTATCATGGAGTCTGGCATTCTGTTGTTGTGCATGCTTCTGGTGCTACCTTTGATAGCCCCAATCTGGAGGAAAGCATTTTGTGTTTGTAACATCTGTTACATCCTTGCCCCAAGCCCAGAAATGCCAAACAAGACTTTGGAGATATTTCAGCTTGAAGCTGATGTCCATGGGGGGGTGAGGGAAAGTGAAACAACACCAGGGTCAGATGAAAAAGAAAACTCGCAGCAACAGTCTTCTTACAGGCCTTGCCCTTTGTAATTCTAGTGTCTTAAGTGATTTTATACACAGTTCATGCACATGCTATGTCAGTTCATCTTAATAACAACTAGTAAAATATGAGGAGCAGGCATGCAAGGTTCTCATGCATCTGGCTTTGTTGTGCTTTCCTAACTGAGGGGCTGATTACGGGTTTGCACAGTCCGAGGACTGCTATGTTGGCGGTGGTAGTCCGACTGCCAACGGGCTGGCAGAGCAGACCACTATAATATGAGTTAGCCGGCCGAGCAAATAGAAGACCGCCAGCGGTGTGCCGCCACCGCCATGTAGCACAGACCGCTGCGGTCCCCTGGAAGCACAAACAGGCCAACGGAGACCATGTTTCCGCCAGACCTATTAGGAGGTTGCACACCACCAATGTGACTGCAGCGGTCCAACCACCATATAGCAGAAGGCAAAAACGCACAGTAGAAAGGAAGGCACTCACCTGCAGACAGCAATACATGCCCGGAGCTGCCTGGGAGCCATTCCCAGAAGTCACGACGCTGCTCCTACTTGCCAAAAGACAACAGATTCAACACCGACGTGGACAACAGCAACTGTAAGCACTAACACCTACCTGCTTAATTGATATAACAAAAATACCTGTACCACTAGCAAACACATCATAGCGGGGGATGCCACAGGCAGCAGCTACACCTAACATTCAACACACACACACTCACATACTGCAAAACGGACACCCGCACATTCACAACATGCACACTTCAGCCAGCACACATACACTGCAATACTACACATTTACGCACAGCTACACAGCACAGGCTCAGGGACACAGAAGGACACACAACATTTACACACACAGCAACAACAACACAACTACTGCACATATACAAATACATTCCACACACTCACACCCAACACTGTCCAGAGACTAGCCACACATACAACACACATATACATACGTGCCATGGCACACACACAACTCCACCATCAAACAACCCTGCAATCGACGCACACATCTCACACACACATAGCACAATTGAACCACAATGCCATGCACAATACACACAGAGACAAATAGACATAGGACACAAAGCGCACTACCACAACTGGGATGAGAGCATCAGGACCACACTTGGAAGGAGGCCGCACTGGGGCACATAACACGTTGAACAGGGCCAAAAACAACATGCACAAAGGAATTTGCCTCAATTGGATCTCAGAGACAAGCAATACCAGTACCAATTATCATGCACAGTCATACAATGAGGAAGGGCAAGGCAACAAAGCACACACAACTCACACTCAATGGGACATAGCCCTAAAACAACCAGATTCAAGGGACACACACCCAAATGGACACATGAAAACTCTAATGCAAATCAAACTAGTGCAACTCAACACACTCCATGTCTGCACTGACAAATCTCAAGAACACACACACCACTTGAAGACAATAGCCATATCAGGGGACAAGTCATACACCATACATGCCCACATTGCACAACACAAAAAGAAACACACACCATAGCAAACACAAAACAGTGCCATGACACCAATATTCAATCAACATACACATACGCACCACACAACACACACCCTTCCCTTGGGGACAACAGCACTTCACACAAACTCACATACTGGATAAAACACCACATAGAGTAGCAAGCATCCCAAACACCCATAACTACAGGCACACAGCCAATGTCACTCAGGAATCATAGAAAGCTAGGGAAGGAAATGCAGGACAAAGGTGTGTCCAACAAACCAACAACTGGTTGGCTTTATTAAAAAATAATGTCCCTCAAGCAAAGTCCAAGGCCATAGGCCAGTCCAAAAATCTTGGTCCAAACAGTTTAGGGCCCCTAATTAACTCTTTGACTGCCATGTAACCTCCACAGGTAGGGTCATCAAGGGGGCAGGCAGGCACCTCTGCATTGATCGCGAGGGCGGGTAGGGGGTTTGGCCTGAGAGGGGGTGGAGTCTTCTGGGGAGGGGTGGGCTTTTTCTTGGCAGGGAGGGGCATGAGTGGTTGCAGGGGGGCAGGGGAGGCCTTGGAGGTGGAAGGGCTGGCATTTGGGAGGGAAACAATACTTTTGGAGGTGTTACAGGGGAGTAAACAGGGGTAAGGTCAAGCTCACAAAGGAAAGCTTTCTTAGACACATGGGGACGGTCATCAGAAAGGGGTAGGGATTTGGAGGTTGAGGGAGTGGTTGTCTGACGCATAGTAGTGGATATCTTGGGTGCATGTTTGTGAGAGGTGTGCTTGTGTGTGGTGGGTGTCTGTTGGGTGGGTGAGTGAGGGTGTTTATGTGTTTTTGGCCGAGGGGGGGTGGTGGTGCGGGGATGCCATGGTGTGTGTGTGGGTGAGTGTCTGTTGGGGTAGTGATTACAGGTATGGTGGATGTGCTGCATGTAGACTTGTCTGTGGTTGTGGTGTCTCTGGGTGTGGTGATGGGTGGATGTCTGAGGGTCTGCTGGGCTGGTGTCTGTGGGTAGTATGGGTGTGTTGACTGTATCAGTGACTGTTGATGTGGTGTCTGTAGGAGTGCCTGATTTTTGTGTGATGCTGGGGGTGGGGTGGGTGTCAGGGCACGTTGTGACTGTTGCTGTGTCTGCTGCTGAATGTTGCCTGTGTGCGTGCTGGTGTGTCTTTTGGTGCTTGTGTTTGTGTGCACTACTCTTGTCTGTTGAGGTGACTGTATGCAAGTCTGTCTGTGTGCTTTGGGTGAGTCGGGGAAGGGGAGATTTGGACTCAGAAGAGGGAGGTAGAGGGGGGACGGAATAAAAGGGGTGACTGGCTGCTGTCAGTGTGGAGGCCACAGCCTGAAAAGATCTCTGTAGGCCAGCCATTGTACTGTGAATCCCCTTCAGGATCTCATTGTTCTGATGGATTTGGGTTGCTAGTCCCTGGATAGCATCAACGATGGCGGACTGACCCACAGAGATCGACCTCATGAGGTCAATAGCCTTCTCACTGAAGGCAGTAGGGGTAACAGGGGCTGGGGCAGAGGTGCCTGTGGCAAATGAGACTCCCACCCTCTTGGGTGTGTGGGTATGGCCAACTGGGTGGGGACAACAAGGAGAGTGGTGATAGAATGGTGGGCGATGGACAAAGATGGTACTGGGGTGGTCCCGGATGGGTCTGCCACCACTGTGGAGTCGCCACTCGAGGAGGAATCTGAGGATGCAGATCCAGTCCCCCCCCGTGGCACTTCCCTCACCCTCCTGGCCACTGGATCCTCTGTGTCGGTGGTGTCTTGACCCGAGGTCCCGGGGCCAGATGCTTCCCCACTCAGCTCGGCCCTGTCTCCTTTGCCTGCCGGTGCTGATACTGCAGAAAGGAAGTGGAGTAGGGTCATAACATAGACATGAAAATACTTCAATCTCAATTCTGAGAGACACAATATACCATCATGTCAAATGGCCCCCCACGTGAAGTGCCAGCAAAGTGGCACCATCATGTGCCAATACAATACCATGCATGCCATCTGGAATAACAAAGGTAACACAAAAGCAAATTTTGGTCTCAGACAACTAGAATATCAAGGAAGAAGTCTAGCTACCACACTAACAATACTACAACTAGGTGACCACTCCACCCAAAACCTGTATCACATACAGCACATCCTAGTGAACCAGTAGATAACAATTAGATCCCATTGTAAGGTATCCTACAAATTACACAGATATAAGTCTATGCACACATCCAACTTGCACTGATGCAATGTATCAACAATAACAGATGTTGCTAAGGAAATGCAGACACACTGGTACAAACATGCCATACCTGGATTAGTAGACATGGAAACATCCATGTCACTATGGGCACATCCCAAAAATGAACAAGTCTGACAAGTGACTCCTGCCAAAATTAGTCCAGGAGGTAGTAGCAAGGCCACTCAGATGTGCTCCACATGGGGTGTTGCAAGGAACAACAATGAAGCCAGGTCTTAAATATCATGGAGAGATGTCTCCAGAATACACACAAGAATGGTTCTGTAAGGTCCAGGATAGCCATCACGAATGTCTCACACCCATTTCCTTGTTTACTTCTGAGTGTGTTTGTAGTAGACAACTGTACCATGCAGGAAGGAGTGACACAGACCTTGCAAACACCAACTGAAGGACATCAAATTGTTGTACAATGAGAAGCATACTAAAACAAGTGTACACTGTTCCAAAGACGAAGGAAACTAGGGGGACAATAATGTTCAGGAGCAAGAGCCCTCACACATCCAAGAGGATGTCATGCTTCATCATCGGGTAGCTCCTCGTCAGACCGGCGCTGCAATGTCTGACGGGCTCCCTGTTTAGGGGGCTCTTTGCCGGAGATCTTTATATCTTTATATCTTATATCTCTATAAAGATCTCCGGCAAAGAGCCCCCTAAACGGGGAGCCCGTCAGACATTGCAGCGCCGGTCTGACGAGGAGCTACCCGATGATGAAGCATGACATTCTCTTGGATGTGTGAGGGCTCTTGCTCCTGAACATTATTGTCCCCCTAGTTTCCTTCGTCTTTGGAACAGTGTACACTTGTTTTAGTATGCTTAAGTATTTGGGAGACCGTACACTGGACCATTAACCTCCCAGTCCCTCTCTTTGTTGGTACAATGAGAAGCTACATCACTACCCGCATATCAGACATGGGAAGCATGGCATCTGTCTGTGAATTAATCCCTGAGCCCAAACACATGTGATGCAAACACCACTGCAAGTAAATCCATGAAACACCCCCAAAGTCAGTGTACAATTCCCTATCAACACACAGGTGTTGTGCAGCTATAACCAACATTCCACATCAAGGGTAAAAATGATCATGAAGTGGATCCACACCTGGCCCTACCTTTCATGTCAATCATGGCTACTGCAGTTACACATAACTAATGACATACTATGAGGCATGGACGTATTTATCTGACAACATATGATGGTGACATAGACCTTTGTGACCACAGGATCCCATGGACATATATGTTAGAGATTCTAGACATCACCCCATCTGCATGGCTGGCACATGCCTACATCTATTGCATAGTTATGAATCCTAATGTGAATGGAGCACATTACACACATAGGCATCTGGAATGTTGGTTACACTGATGACACATCACCCATGACAATGCACATTCCCCACTTACCAAGGGAAAGTAGTATATTACAGCTGCCAATATTTTGTCATGTAAGTCATGTCACATATATGATGGACACCAATGCATCACAGACTGCTGTGAGAAACCAGCACTCAACATACCAAGGAGAAAACACCCCTATGGTTTGCTTCCGGACCCAGCATCTCAGGTCCTCCCAACTCAACAGTGGGCACTCGCCGGCTAATGACCCCTCATGGCAATGGCTCTTCATATCTCCTTCTTGTGATGGGTGTTGACCTGCATGAATGCAAAGGACAAGACAGCATATTATGGGGGTCATTATGACCCCGGCAGTCAGCGTTAATATGGCGATAAGTACTGCCTACAGGCTGGTGGTACTTACCGCCATATTATGACTTTGAATGTACCACTCCGATCGCTACGGCCACGATCCATCTCCAGCCCGGTGGCTGTCACTGTTCCGCCTGCGGGATTATGACCCTGCACACCGCCATGGTTTTCGTGGCTTTCGTGACACCACGAAAACCATGGTGATAGGCTTAGAATACCTTCCCTGTCACTGATTGGGGTCTCCCCCAGGCCCCTCCAGTTAGACCCCCACCTCTACAAAGCACACCCCGCAGCCCCTACATTCATGCCCCTTCACACACACACACACATACACACACCCATTGCCACATGCATCCACACATGCATACATCCATTCACACACACATCCGCACACACTTTCATACATACACGCAGACACGCATTCACCTAACACAACATCTATGCACTCACACCTCCATATCTGCACACACGCATTCAACACGCAACACACACCCGCATCCACGCACACACAAACATTCACACAACACCCTCCACCCTCCTCTCCTGTTGGATACCTGATTTACCTGTATTGAGGGGGTCCTCCAGCAAGAGCAGCGCCTGGCAGCAGAACACCACCAGACCGTATTATGGGTCATAATACGGCTGGCAGCGGTCTACTGCTTGTGGCAGCAGCGCCATCTTACCGCCACCCGCCGGCATGGCCACAGCCGGATTTCCGCCATTCTTCTGGTGGAAATCCGGCTGTGGTCATAATAGGGCGGACGGCTGGTAGACGGGGAAACGGTCTTTTGGCAGCCGTCGCTGTGGCGGTAGGTGGTTTTTACCACCAATCTCAAAATGAGGGCCTATGTCCACAAGTCCCACACAAAATGGGTGAGTCACATACATGTCAGTGCACAAAGCTAATAACATCCTGTCATGACCAGCCTTTCCACCTGTGGCACATAACAGTAATTGGACACAGGGATATGACTACAAACATTCCCTAATAGGGTGCCCTACACCCCCCCAACTCAGACCCAGCTCAGACCAAGTAGGTCAACTGTGACTTTTGGGAGACAGGAGCTAGTCACATGACATTGACCAGGAACACAATGGAACACATCAAACAAGTTGGCAAGTGACATGTAAACCACCCAGCAAAGAATGTACACAAGCATCAACTACCTATGAATGTTTCTGCTGCATACAGTCCATACTGGTCAGAGCCATCAAAAGACTGAGTCATTGTGCTTGGACCACAATAAAGGGATTGCCAGGTTGAGCACACAAAGAGTCAAGCCTGTCCATGTGTGGACATGTGCAGATACAGATGCTGGCACCTGCTATCTCAGGGGTTCAGGGGTTGGGGTCTCTATGTCACAACAACATAACAAAATTCACTTCCACATGTGTGTTCACAAAACCTAGAGTACCGTGAGAGAAACCTGGCCATGCACTTTACATTTCCTGCTTTATGCCCAAACCACAGAGTCTGATGTCATGGCAAATCAGTTAACAACATACTCTTTGCAGATGTGCAATGTCCAAAATGCAAGGAGCATGCACAGGACACATCAGAGCTGAATGAAAGAGAGTACAGGGCTGTGGGATTAAGGGACCTGTCAAGGCTATGTGACACACATTGTCAGAGTACAAAAGGTTACATCAGTCACAGATCACCAGCCTGCCCCCAATGCAATTCTCATATTAATCAGTGGACAGCTTCATATTTGTAGTGAGCATGATTTGACAACTTCACGTGCTGTGCAAGGGTACAGGGTGTGGGTACAGTGTCACACTGGCATTGCAAAAGGGAATCAATACCAGATCAGATTTCAACTTTTGCTATGGGTAACAATAGACAGGTCTCTGCAGGCTGAGCAGACAAACCTACACAAAACATCATACCCGACATATCACATGCATCACAGTACATCATGTAGCCTGTAGCCAATTGCCATTGGGTGTCTATGTGCAGAGCTGAGGGGCATTGTGAGTCATTACCTGGCTGCAGAAGAACAGTACAATAAGGCCAGAGGTGGCCGGAGATCCCTGTGATAACACAGAAAGAGCTCAAATAGCGATAAACTGATACATACAACATGCATTCACACCTACTGTTGTCATGCAATCACATGTGACCACACCTGGAAAACATTTTATGGCAGGAGCTGCCTGGGGATGGCTGTCATGACACCTCACCTAGTCATGTGCACCCAACGCAATATGGGTCAAGGAACACCCAAAACACACCCACCACATTGTCTCAGGACTCCAAACCTGTCACTTGACATAGATACATGCCCATTAACTCAACTATTATTGCACATCGTCAGCCCCTACAGGGCTTTGAGGACACAATCTGACAAACTGGGTCTAATCCTAGGCTGACTAAAGATAAGATAAGGAGAGGTACAGAGAAAATTGGGCATATGGGGCACTTACTTGCTCTTGTGGTGAACCATGGAGCTGTCCATGCAGGAGTAGGACCTCATCCACCTGCTTCTCTAGTTCTACTAGCAAGAAGGCAGGGGCCCTATCACCTGTTGGATTAGGCATGATTGCTCCCAGAGGCATTACACAGCAGCTCAAGTAGTGGATGTCTTGCTGGCAGCAGTGTCAGGACTCAAGTGAGGACTTCAGCAGAAGATGGTGGTCACGTCAATCAATCAATCAATCAGTGTTTGTGAAGTGTGGCTACTCACCCGTGAGGGTCTTAAGATGCTGGGGGGGGAGGGGCGGCCTCAACCAAAGAGCCACATTTTCAGGTTCTTCCTGAAGATGGTGAGCAACTGGTGTTGTCTGAGGTGCAGGGGGAGGGGGTTCCAGCTGTTTGCTGCAGTTCAGGTAAAAGATCGTCCTCCGCCGGTGGTTTTGCAGATGCAAGGGACAGTGGCCAGGGCCATCTGGGTGGAGCGGAGGGATCTGGCAGGGGTGTGGAAGGAGACGTGGTGGTTCAGGTAGGCTGGTCCTGCATTGTGTATGGCCTTGTACGTGAGAAGTTTGAAGGTGATTCGCTTCTCGACCGGTAGCCAGTGGAAGGTCCTCAGGTGTTGCAAGATGTGTTCTCAGCAAGAGGGGACCAGAATGAGTCAGGCTGCAGAGTTCTGGATGAATTGAAGTTTTTTGATGTTCCTAGTTGAGGTGTTGGCTTAGAGGGCGTTGCCGTAGTCAAGCTTGCTTGTGACTAAGGCATGGGTGACTGTCCTGAGACAGTCTGCTGGGATCCATATAAAGATCTTCCGGAGTTTGCAGAGTGTGTACCAGTAGGAGGAGGTGACAGAGTTTACCTGGCGGGTCATGGATAGGGATTAGTCGAGGACGATTCCTAAGTTGCGGGCATGCTTGGTCGACACAGGGGGGGCACTGAGGGATGTGGACTACCATGAGTCATCCCAAGCTGAGGTGGCTTTTCAGAAGATGATGAGCTCTGTCTTGTCGAAGTTGAGCTTGAGGCAGCTTTCTCTCATCCAGGTGACGACGGCTTCCATTACTGCGTGAAAGTTCCTTTTGGCCGTGTCTAGGTCTCTGGTGATGAAAATGATGAGTTGTGCGTCATCAGCATACGACACGATGTTCATACTTCTGACGATGGCAGTAAGAGGGGCCATGTCTGCGTTGAACAGTGTGGGACTCAGTGAGGATTCCTGGGGGACTCTACAGTTGACTCTTATAGGTCTGGAGGTGTAGGGCAAGAGTCTGACCCTCTGTGTCCTCCTGGTGAGGAAGGAGTGGATTGATTCCGGGGCTCTTCTGCGGATTCCCCTGTTGTGGGGTCTGGTGCGCAGAGTGCTGTGGGAGACCCTGTCGAAAGCTCCTGAGAGGTCAAGGAGTATGAGTGCTGTGGTGTGGCCCCATCTAGGAGTAATCGGATGTCATTGGTGGCTGCCAGGAGTGCTGTCTCCGTGCTGTCTTTGCCTTGGAAGCTGGACTGGGAGCTGTCCAGGGAGTTGTTGGCCTCAATGAAATTCCATAGTTGTGCATTGATTGCTTTCTCTAGTAATTCGTCGAGATAGGGTAGCAGTGAGAGGGCCAGAAATTCTTTAGTTCTGATGGGTTGGCAGAAGGTTTATTCAAGAGAGGGCGTATTTTGGCATGTTTCCAGTCCTCAGGGAAGATGCCCATGCTGATGGAGCAGTTGATTGTGTTACGAACCTCGGGGGTGACGGATGGACTGATTCTGATGTATATGTGGTGCGGGCAGCCGTCTGAGGGGACTCCGGAGTGGGTGCTGTTCATGATGTTGACTGTTTCTTCTGTGGAGAGCATGGACCAGTCGTGGATGGTCTGGGCAGGTTCTAGGGGGGTGGGTTCTAAGGTTCTGGTGCCAGGTGACAGAAAGCTGTTGTAGATGTTCTGGAACTTGTGGTGGAAAAAAAGAGGCAAGTTTGTCACAGAGGTCCTGTGACCGGAGTATGCTGGTGGCTTCGGAGGAGGGTTCTGTGAACTCGTTAATGACTGAGAGCAGTTCCTTCGAGTTGTGTGCGGAGGAGTTGATGTGCTCCAGGAGAGCGTCCTTCCTTGCGTTCTTGATTTTTTCTCGGTGGGTGGTGGTTGTGGCTCTGAATGAGGCGAGGTCTTTGGTGGATTGGGTGTTCCTCCATTTTTTTTCTAAACATCTGCAGGTATGATTTGTTTCTTGGAGTTCAGTGTTGAACCAGATGGCCTTCTTAGGTACGCATTTGGCCGATGTCAGCCGGAGAGGGCCTAGAGTGTCGGCGCATTCGGTGATCCATGCACTGAGGTTGCGCGCTGCTCTCTTGGCGCCATAAGAGGGGGGAGGAAGTGATTTGGCAAGTGATGAGGTGAGTTGCTCGTTGGTGATTTCGTTCCATTTCCTGTGGGGGGTCCTGGAGGTGTGGGTGTGGTTGCTGGGTGCAGTGATTATGAAGTGCATGCAGCGGTGGTCAGTCCAGTCTGGGGTAGAGATGATCTTAATGGTGATCCGGTTGCTTGAGGTGAAAATGGGGTCCAGTGTGTGTCCTGCGATGTGTGTGGGTGCAGAGATCAGCTGTCTGAGGGCAAGGGTGGCATGGTTGTCGAGTAGAGTGGTGGTGTTTGTGTCGGTATGGTCCTTGAGGTGGAAGTTGAGGTCGCCGAGGAGGAGGTAGTCAACTGACGCCAGGGCCTGGGGGGTAGCGATGTCTACAATGTCGTCTATAAAAGCTGGGTGGGGGCCAAGTGGCCTGTACATAAGGGTACCACGGATGGAGGAGTTGTGGTTGGAATGGGCCAGGAAGTGAAGGTGTTCCATGGTGGTGCAGTGATCTTCTTGGACGGCCTTGAGACGTAGTGAGGACTTGTGTACAATGGCAAGTCCTCCACCTGGGCGGGAGGGCCGGTCCCTCCTTAGGATGCTGTAACCATTGGGAATGGCGATGGCGATGTCTGGACTCGAGGTGGGGTTGGTCCAGGTCTCGGTAAGGAAGGCTATGTCCGGTCGGGTGGTGTTGATCAGGTCCCAGAGTTCGGTTGCGTGTTTGTATAGGGAGCAGATGTTCAGGAGCAGGCAGTTCATGGAGTTGTGGAGATTGTTGGTATCTTTGTGTGCGGAGAGTACCTTCGGTTTGTTGAGGTTGATGCTGAAGTTGCAGTTCATGCAGGTGAAAGGTCCCTGGGTGTCTTTGGGGGAGATGGTGCAGCAGTTGTTGAGACGACCGGTGTTAAGGCGGAGGAGGGTCTCGGAGTCGTAACAAAGGCAGTCCAGGGGGTGGTTTAACAGAGATCCAGGGCTTTGATGCTTGGTGCTGTCTAGGCGCAGATGGGGGCAGGCGGGCTTGCCTTTGGTGCACCTTAGGCGCGCTAGCGGCGTGCCCACTGCACGCAGCCACCATTAAGAAGGGGAGGGGAGAGGGGGGAGCAGTCAGCTGGGAGGTGGAAGGGTGGGAAAGGTGCTTCCGAGGGGGGGCAGAGGAAGAGGGGAGAAAGGAAAAAGCACTAGGGAAAAATGAGGGGTGATAGAAGGAAAAGGCAGAAAATGTAAGAGTGAAAGAACGATAAAGAGAAGAAAAGAAAAAGAAAATGATAGAAGAAAAAGGCAGAAAATGCAAGAGTGAAAGAGCGACAGAGAGAAGAAAAGAAAGTGAAAATACTTACTTGTGATGGCCACTAGACTTGTGATGGCCACTAGATGTCCACCACATACGTGACCTTCACCACTGGCGGACACTGCCATTGGCCCAAGACCCCCACAGGCAGCAATGTTATTCTATGGCAAAGTTCGCTGCAGTAGCATCCGCCTACCGCCATGACGGCTTCCGCTGGTGGTCATGGGTGGTTCCTGATGTCCAGTGGAGTAGATCAGGCACCCACCATTTTAGAGGCATACAATGTAATTTCATGCTATTTTAGATGCGTCACAATTTGGAAAAGTGTTGTCCTGGCAAATTGTGAGTGCTGTTCTTGTCCTGTCATGTAGATCAATTGTTTTAGTGAGCATATTGGTATGTGGTACAACGCATATGACAACATAATTGGGGGCAGAGCCACCACCCTCTCCCCCATAGGCATTTCAGGATTTGGGGTATTGAATCACAGTCAGAGTTGCAAGTTAGATGCACATATTGTTGCTGTTCAGATGAAGGATGTGTACACATATGTTGAAAATCAAAGAGGTAACATGTGACAAATGTTAAAATGTAGGCATTATTGAGTATTGTTTATCATGTTTTCAGTGACTCACATGACATCACAGTTCTTACATGGCATGTATAATGTAATATGCAAGAGACACAATGAAAAATGGCCATAACTTGCTTTTTTCCCCACATAGTTACCCTGGGAGGAGAAGGGTCAAACAACCTCTTGTGTACCGTCCACTAGCGGACTTTCAGGCCATGAAGGACAGACACGTTATCCAGATATACCCCCTGGATAGGCAGACAATCATTGATCTTTGTCATCAGTAGGAGCCAGATCTGATGCAAGCCATCCATCATCCAAATACCATACCACCCATTGCACAAGTCGTCTCAGGGTTGCACTTCCTGGCCACAGGGTCCTTCCAAAATTCAGTGGCCCTGCCTATGTTCAGTCTGGTCTTGCAGGAAGTTCTCTCAGCAATGTTGAAACACCTGGACAGCTGCATCTGGTTTCCTCGTAATGACGATTTTGCCCATGTGAAGACAGAGTCCTATGGTTTGGCACATATCCCTAATGTAGTAGGAGCCATTGATGGCATGTAGCCTTGGTTCCACCTCATGGTAATGAACAGGTCTATCGTAACAGGAAGAACTACCATACCATCAATGTCCAAGTAGTTTGTCTGGCGGACCACTACATTTCCCAAGTCTATGCCCGGTACTCGGGTTCAGTCCATGATTCCTTCATCATGCAGAACAGAGCTATTCCACAGTCGATGACACAACTGTACCCAGAGAGGGCCTGGCTGGTTGGTAAGTCACACATATCATTTGTGTATGTATGCTATGTCTGCTGCTAGTGTGACGATGCTTCGGACTCATGGTTGCACACATGTCTCATTCTCTTACAGGGGACTCAGCAAACCCAAACCTTTCCTGGTTGTTGACACCAGTGAAGAACCCAACTATTCCAGGTGAAGTCCACTTCAACCAGGCACAGGGAAGAACATGGCATGTCATATAGCTGGCTTTTGGGCTACTGAAGGCAAGATTCTGGGACATTGACAGGTGGAGCCCTCCTCTACACTCCAGCAAACGTTTGTAAGATCATTGTGGCCTGCAGCATGCTCCACAACCTTGCCTTGAGGAGAAACATCCCATACATGCCTGATGAGGGGGAGCTAACGGTGCCACTGGGTGAGCTTCTCAAAATACCAAGTGAGGATGACAGTGATGACGGTAGAAACATGCAGGCAGATTTCATCAATCAGTACTTCACTTGAGTGTACATATGTGATGTTATGTGATTAGTATGACTGCATGGAGTACTGTAGGGGTCAGTATTTGCTGAAAAGGGTATCTCTGTCACAATGAGACAGGGCATCTCATGCTATGCATCATACAGCCCAGGTTTGCTGGCTACACCAGGCTTGAAGATGTGACTCTCTTGAGGATCTCCTTTGTTTGAAGCAGTCACATTGCAGTGAAACAACTGAAGTTTGAAATGAGGTCTGTGTCGTATGTATGCCTTTATCTGCCTAACGTCCTTGTATGTAACTTATTCCTTCAAGGTCTCTTCCCCATGCCATCCTCATGTGGGCATTTCAGAGTTGTATCATTGGCAGGTGGCTGTTGCTGGCCTGACATGTGAAGTGGACATGGATTGATCCAGGTACTGTTTGTCACAATTTTGGGGTGTATGAGTCCTATAGCCAGGCTGCCTGGACAATGGGAGGGAAGGTATCTGAGCTACACAATAGACTTGTTTGCCGTGGTGTGTTGGTCCAATGGTCTCATGTGTGTGATCATGTGGCCTTGTAACATGTCATCCTGTGCAATCCATTCCTTCTACCTTCACATTGTGTTGACAAGAATCGTATATGACCTGTTAGTGGTTGTGAATGTGCTTCCTCATTGCAGGCCAGTGTGCCTGTGCCAAAACACTGAAAGAGGTTTGTGACATCCCACCAGGAGCTTGTTCATTGTTATGGGAGGGTCCTGGGCTCAGGCTCTGTTGTACTGCCCTCTGTCTGTGCCATGGCATCTGTTAAGTTGGCAGGCCTGGTTATGGTATGTGATAAGGGTCAAACTGGTGACAAAATCCAAAACTCTCTTTGCCTAATCTACAGGAGAAGGTCTTACAGGCCCTTTCTGGTGTGGTCTGGTGCAAGTTAGTGATAGGATATCTGGCCTGACTCTATATGGCTGGGACATTCTTGACTATGACTGTGCAGACATTCTTAAGACCTTATGTGCAGTACAGTACAAAAAAACCTTTGATGTGACCACACACCTGTGACATTGTGTTGCTGGTCATCCTCAGCATGACACTACCCAAGACATATCCCTCCATCCATTGTCTTATAATGTCTTAAGCATGTACATTACATGTGATTAGCATTCAACATTCCAGACAAATAAGAAAGAGAGGGAGTAGGCCCCAAGAAATCTTCAGTGTATGGGATTAATAAATGCACCTTATCTGAGCACGCGGATCCGATGTATCATTTCTTGAACATGGACTGAGACATTATATTATAATAACCTCGATATTTTTAAAGTGGGTTCTCAGTTTTCTTGGATCTCCATTTCCAACTTGGGGTAAACTGGTCCATCCCCCTATTGATTACCCACTGCCTAATAGCAAAACTGGCCACTTTCGAGGAAGGGAGAATTGGACCTTGGCTATTTGTCTTTGAACGTGACATTGGCTGGGCAGGATGTTGTTTGAGTCATCTTGAAATCTATTTGTTTGTCATGCAGGCATTGTCAGAACCTTGGATGATGTGTGATAGTTGTCATAGTGTGGTCAGTGCATTGTAGAAGTGACTGCTGCCAACGCGATACAGCAGACACATTTTGGGGCCTTTGATCTGTGTGGAAAGTTCCTACAGGACAATGTGAGCTATCCTTCCTGTTTAGACTATTTTCATCTTGGCATGTCAGCTCTAGAAGAATCTGGGTGTGTTGGCACATCACAGGATGTACCATGACCTGTATCCTTGTCCCTCCCAGGTTCATTGCGGGTTCAGGGACTGTGGCACAATATCATCTAGACAGTGGTCTAGTGTTTGGGGTTGAATGTCCTGGTTCTACTTGAATTTATTCAGATGTTACTCTTGTCACAACTCACAGTTCACACTGTCTGTCCTCTGAGGTGAGTGGACTTTAATTACAAGTATTCCAGCAGAGATAATTGGCCATATGCACAGTGGACTGGGTAATTGCATTGGGCAGACAAAGTCTCCTGGCCTTAGGAGTCCTGTCATTGCTTGTCCTACTCACAGACTATACAGTTGTGATCCCCTCAGGTGAGTACAGTTGTAAGGCAGATTAGATGGAGACTGGTCGTAATAGCAAAGGACACAGTTGTGGCTGAGTATAGAGGGAGTCTCAGTGTCTCCTGGCCTTTGCAGTCCTGTCAGTGCCTGTACTACACACACAATACTGATGTCATCCTCTCAGGTGGGTACACTCGAATGAGGATTTGACTGAAAAGGTCATTTTGATTAGGCTACACTGTTCTGGTTTTAGTGATGGTGGATTAGTGCCTGCTGGCACTTGTGGTGCTGTCAATCCGTGTAGTACACCCTCTATACAAAGACGTTTTTCCCCCCGGTGAGTCTACTTGATATTTTGGAGGCCAGACAGGATCTATGGACAGGTGTACACTCAGCTGTTTAGTGGGGTGACATAGTAGGTAGCAAGAGGTGATCAGTGAGCATGCATGCCAATACATTTTGGTGCTATATTTGTTGTTGTGACTTACCTGACTCCACTCCCCCAGGTATTCCAATCAAGCCCTCCAGATGCAGGATGGCTAAGACTTTCTCCTCCCAAGATGTTAGTTGTAGGGGAGGCGGTGGGGGACCACCACCAGTCTTCAGGACTGCAAGCTGGTGCCTGGACGCCATGGTACAAACCTTCCCCCTGAGGTTGTTCCATCCCTTCCTGATGTCCCTTGTGCGTGGGTGGCTCCCTACTGAGTTCACTCGGTTGACTATCTTTTGCCACATTTCCATTTTCCTAGGGTTAGTACTTTGCTGGGCTCCAAACAATTATGGCTTTACTCTGATAATTTCATCCACCATGACTCAGCTCATCAGCTGTGAAATGGGGATTTTCCTGTGGTGATATGGTGGTGGAAATACACGTAAAAAATAGGTATACTGGTTTGGTGCTGTGTAATGAGGAGGTGACAGAGAGTAAATGGAGTGTACAGGTGGAAATATGTGTGGTGGATGTGTGTTGAGGGTGTGGGGAAAATGTGCTCAGTGCAAGTTGAGGGGTGCCTAATCTATGGTTGGTGTAGTTTTTGGGCAGTGCTCTGGCTTTTGTTCGGCATAGAGATGCAAAGGATTGTGGTGGGTGAAGAGGTGTGTTTAATAGTGTGATTTATTGGTGTGTTGAGTGTTCGAATGTGTGTCAGCTGTGTTGTTTTCAAATCCATCCAATGTGGTGTTGTATATTACTGCTGTCAATGCCGACCACCGCTGTTAGCACTTCTATTGGAAAACCGCCATGGTGGGACTTGCCATTGCGATTTTCGACTTGTAATAGGTTCGGTGATTGGTTGAGGGGCTGGCGGTGCCCGTGGTTGGACTGCCTATTTCCTGCCCTCCAGAGTCCTGGCAGGGTAGGATTTTTGGCTGGCTTTTGGCAGACCTGCCTGTGTAACTCATAATATGGCGGTCTGTATGACTGCCAACATGGCGATCTGCCATTCCGACCCCTAAACTCGTAATGAGACCCTTTGTGTCTGCATGAGAGAAACTTACCTATACTGCTGCTGATTGTGCTGTGCTTTACTAGGCATGAACAGAAGTTATAATTCTTATTCTTGGTTCACACTGCCCATGCCTCAACCTAGAAACAAACTGAAGTTTTGCCGTTTATTACTCTCAGACTACATTCAAACCAAAGT
Organism: Pleurodeles waltl; assembly: GCF_031143425.1. Classification (NCBI taxonomy): domain Eukaryota; kingdom Metazoa; phylum Chordata; class Amphibia; order Caudata; family Salamandridae; genus Pleurodeles; species Pleurodeles waltl. The sequence goes on along the minus strand of NC_090448.1, from coordinate 246,553,396 downwards.
GTTGACAGTGTATGATAAGACGTGTGTGCATATGCAGTTTGAACTACTAACACCTGCACAGCAGCTGCCCATTCTCAATCTATTGTGTCCGAAAGTAACAGTAAAGTAATTATTACAATATTGCACGGGTTTAATAAGTGTATTTTTTAGCTGTGCTGACAGCTTGCAATAGTGGTTCACTATGCAGGCCCATGTGTACATGTATAGTATACATTTTGATATATTGCTTAGCTAGGTATTTATCCTGGTATACAGTCATTACCAATCCATTGACCATAGTTAATGACAATCCGTTTGACTCTCACAATTATAGCAATATTCTGTTTTCTACATATGCACATCTTCATTTATTCCACTTGCAGTTTTTTGCTTTTTTTGCCAAGGACTGCATTTATGGTGTCCACTTTTTACAAACAATACATTGTAAACAAATGGTATTTTTACAGTTGTATTCAATTTGGTGTGCATTTAAAAAATTAAACATTGTCATGTGCTACCACAACAGTCGGTTGAGTTTTTTGAAGGTCAGTGTTTTTTCATTTATTGCCAGTAGTAGTATTTTCGAAAACTAATTCCAGAATTTAATTCACCAGACATTAAATAAAAGGTTTTCATCAAGATGCACTAATCATGCAGTCCAGATCCAACGGAAGGGATGTGTGCTCCCATACAGGGCTGTTTTTTGGGCGGTGCAAATGGTCAGGGCGTGCTGTGTTTAAAAAAAAATGTTGCTTTAAAAGCACCTGAACTTCTTTATGCATCCAGCAGTTTGCAGGCAACAATAAAAATGTCAAGACAACTCTGATGGTTAATGTTCCTACTGGTGAGAGATCAGAATTATGTCTATTGGCAGTTTTGGCTCTTCATAAATTAGTGTGGAGGGTTAATGTGCCTGCTGCAAAGAATGTTAACATGTAGATCACAGAATGAGTGTGAGAGAACTATGAGTAGCACTGTAAAAATGAAATGTACGTCACAGAGAGGCTATAGATAGACAAGGTGCACTGTTACAGAGTAGTAGGAAGGGAATTCCTAAGGAACTATGGCCCTCATTACACCCCTGACGGACGGTGTTAAAGAGGCGTTAATACCGGTGGTAAAAAAATGGGATTTTGTCCCTGGCGATAACCGCCATCAAAGACTGCCCCTTTAACACACCGACCATCAGGGTGGTAACGGCCGCTGGGCTGGAGACTTCGGTTTCCAGCCCGGCAGCCATCACAATCCCACCCTCCAGATTTACGACCCATCCGACCGCTATGCCAAACTTACCACCACGAAAACCATGGCAGTAGGCACTATCAGTGCCAGGGAATCCCTTCCCTGGTATTGATAGGGGTCTCCCCCAGCCCCCTTCCTCTCCCCAGAGTCCTTCCTCACCCTCCTCTTCCCTCTCCTGCCCCCGCACATATACACAACCACATGGGCACTCATATACACACATGCATACCCACCTCCACCCATGCATGCACACATACATACCCACACACCCCAACACACACCAACATACCTTGTCACACACCTGCATTCATGACACACAACACTCACAATCACTCACTCACGCACGCATTCAACGTGACTCACACCCACATGCATGCATTCCAAAACATACACACATCCCCCCACATACACACAACACCCCCCACGCCCCTCTCCTGTCGGAGAACCCGACTTACCTGCTTGCAGGGGGTCCTCTGGCTGTAGACAGTCTGCGGCGCTGCTGTCAGCAGCAGCGTCCACCAGCAAAACACTGCCAGGCCTTATCATTGGTCATGATACGGTCGGCGGTGTTTTGCTGGCGTGGGGTTGCGGCTGTCAGCAGCGCCGCCTTACCTCTGTCCGCCACCATGACCATCGGCGGTGTTCCACCAGCATTCTGGCGGAATACCGTTGGCGGTCACGATACGAGTAGACGGCTGATAGCCACGGTGGCGGTATGTTGGCGGATGTCACCGTGGCGGTAGGCGGCAGTTACCGCCAATGTTGTAATGAGGATTTATGTCATGGGGGGCGGCACCAAAAAACCCAGTTGCACAAGATGTCACCAGGGCTAAAGCCTGACCTCCTCCCACAATTCTTCAAACCCTCTGCCGACTATATTCTGGAAATATGTAAGTTAGATGTAGACCAGGGAAAGTGGAATGGGACAATAGAAAGAAACAAAGACATTGCATATCATCACACTGCCTACTCTTTCTCTGAACTGCTGGAGCACTGATATCTAAAAATAAGAGAATACTTTCAGCATTAATATTATTCTCATTCTGGCATCTAAAGTCTGACAATGTATGCAATATACCTTTTGACAATCTCTATATTTCCAACTCAGTACTGTTGAATGGAATAATTCTGTATTTTTCTTGAAATGAAACACAATTAGAATGTATATAATGTATGCAAATAATAGTGTGCGATATTATGCTTTTTTAGCAGTGGTGCAATGCAAAATGATCGTACTGAAGGCAAACTTTGATGAGAGGCCCCAGGATCTTCAATATCTTACAGGTATTAATTGGTCTTTGACTCAAGAGGAGCTCTCAAAAGGGTTTGGACGTCCTTCTGAAGGATGAGGGCCCCCCTGTGGCACAGGGACTGCAGGGCCTTTGTTGCAACTTTGCCATGGACAATTAGACACACGGGTGTATTTTTGTTGGACCTCTTTCTGCAATCAGTCAATCAAACAGGATTTGTAAAGCTTGACTAATCACCCTAAGGGTATCCAGGAGCTTGTAGGTCTCAGCAGCTCATTCAAATAACCAGGTCTTCAGGGCTGTATGGAATTCCAGATGAGAGGTGATGGTCCGGAGATTGATGGGAAGACTGTTCCAGGTATTTGCTGCTATGTGGGTGAAGGCATGTCCTTCACTTCTGCTTTTGTGGATGCGTGGATTGTGGGCAAGCGATGGGGAGGCACAGCGTAGTCTTCTTGATGGTTGGTGAAAATTCAGTCAGTGGTTAATGTAGGAGGGTCTGAGTTGTGTAGAGCTTTGTTTGCATGGGTCAGCAGCTTGAATACATACCTCTCAGTTGTCTGAGGTGTGGTATTATGTAGGATTGCTGAGGAAGGTTGATGATGAGGCTGGCTGCAGTGTTCTGTATGGTCTGAAGTCTTTGTAGGAGTTGTGACGTGATTCCTACATAGAGGGCATTGTTGTAGTCTACTTGACTGGAGATGAAGGCCTGTATCACGGTTTGTCTCATGTGCGATGGTAGCCACTTGAAAATCTTATGTAGCATGAGCAGAGTGAAGAAGCAGGTAAAGGAGACTCTGTTAATCTGTGATTCCATGGTGAGCCTGTTGTCAATGATGATTCTTAGATTTCTGGCATGTTTGGATGGAGTGGGTGCAGGTCCTAGTTCTGAAGGCCACCAGGAGTTGTTCCATGTGTTGGTGCTCTTGCCGAAGATGAGAACTTCAGTATTGTCTGTGTTTAGCTGCCAGCAGTTTTCTTTCATCCAGCTGGCAACGCTTGTCAACATCTGTGAAAGTTGGTTTTGGTGGTGGGGGGGTCCTCAGGAAGCAGTGAGCCATGAGGTTTCTTTCTGCTCGGGAAAACTGAGTAGCTTTCCAGAGCACTTAACTGTTTCTCATTCCATGCCATTGAACTCATTTTGCCGAAGCATGCAATGGCATGGCTTAAGGGCCAAGGGGCCCCCTCCAAAACAAGGAACTCTGGGAACTGCCACACTTTGGGCAAAATGGGGACTCCATTGCACCGCTGTTTTTTGCTGAAGTGAACTAGTGTCAAAGTGTGTGGCTTGGATTACTTTCAATGTAACTGGTTTATACACAATAACATATTAAGGGGCATATTTATACTCTGTTAGCGCCGAATTTGCGACAAACCTAACACCATATTTATACTTTGACGCCCGATCCCGCAAACGTCTACATTTAGCAGTGTGCATCATTTTCTGGATGCGTGAAACCGCCATGCGTTAATGACATGCAAGGTAGGCATTCCTGTCCAAAAAATGACTTTAAGGCATGTGCGCCTTTTTATACTCCGGCGTCATTTTGATGCACAGGAGGGGGCAGACCTTAAAAAATGGTCACAGCCTGATTTGCACCGTTTTTTAACGCCTGGGTGAGGGCAGGCGTTAAGGGACCTGTTGGCTCATTTCCATGGTCTCTGACCATGGAAGCAGTCCACAAGTTCCCTTCCGTGCCCCCAGGGACACCACCTGCCACCCTCGCCCATTGATGGGGGGGACCCATTCCAGGTAAGTACAGGTGAGGAGAGGTAAGTATTTTTTTATTATTTTTTTTAAGTGGCAGAGGGGGGCCTAACAAGGGGCCCCCTACATGCCACTGTGCCCAATGACCATGCCCAGGGGACAGAAGTCCACTGGGCATGGCTATTGGGCAGGGGGGAATGTCTCCTGTCTTTTCCAAGACAGGAGTCATTTCAATGGGGGTTGTCCGTCAAAAAATGGCGCAAGTCAGGTTAGAGGCATGATTTTTTACTCTAATCTGACTTGAACCATTTTTTGACGCACAACCCCCTTTCTTCCCTACGCCTGCATTGCCCGGTTAGAGTCATTTTTTTTTACTGTAACCAGGCCGCAGCGCCGGCTAACGTCAATCCATGAATAAGGCGCCCGCCTAGCGCGTTGGAATGGCGTTAGCCGGCGGTTAATTTTTTGACGCAAACCAGCGCTGGTTTGCGTCAAAAAGTATAAATATGGGCCTAAGTATCCATTGATACCTTAGACTTTACCTAAACAAGCAATAATTATTTTCTCAACTCAACACCTCAATACGATTTCTTCTAAGAGGGATATTAAAGTCTGTGAAAACTAGATTCCTATTAGTGCCTCTTGTAGAAACAAAGAAATGCAGTGTAAAAGTTTGCAAAACTTAATAGATTACTCATTATGCAACTAACAAGCACTATGTAAAAGGTGGTGATCCTAATGAATGACACTTTGTGAAAGAAAGCAAGCGCAATATTAGTGTTAACAATACTCAATGAATAAATCCTTAAACATTGTTCGAGTGCAAAGTGTATATTCTTTAACATGAGTGTTATGCTAGTATGCTTCTCTCACTCCAGTTCATCTTTCATTGACTTAACGGAATAAAAGGTTGAGATGTTTCCAATATTCTGCCAGCAAGGCCTTGGCTGCAACAACTGTGTATCCTGATTGCCTAACAAGGATGCTGTGGCCCTTAAGAATCCTCCAATCTAAGAATTAAGGATGGAAGCTTCTATTTGCAATTCTTGTGATAGTCCTGTGGCTCCAAGGGAAATGTCTTCACTCTTGTGTTTAGTGTAGTGAATCTATCAGAGATGTGAAGCTAATTTTCAGATGTTGCCTGAACTCTGTGCACTCTGTCTTCCTATTTTGTTCCTAAAGATATATATGTTCATGAGTTTCGGAGTAACACATTTCAGCTGTAGAATTAGTGTGCACAGGGAAAGCACATACTGTGCATCATTACATTCTTGTCTACTGGTTAAGTTGATTCAGTGTTATTTCTTCTAAATGCCTAACAGTATAATTTAGATTCCGGTAGGTGCCCATCAGCCCACAAGGTCAGTGCAGTCCCAGCACCTGTTTGAGCAGGGGTGCACTTTCAACACAACGGAATGCTGGAAGGTTGCCATGATTTACTGCCTTTTGCATTATCTTAAAGCGGGAGTTTGTTTTTGAAAATCAAGTCTATGGTCTTGATGTTCAGACAGTTGTCTCTCTCCCCATGAAGGCTTTATTTCTTTTCCATGCCAGTTCTGCCATGCGGTCGATTGTGAATGTAATTATGTATATATGTGCCAAGTAAAACACCCCAAAATAGATTTGATCTCCAAGTGCGTGATCTATCTATACTACTGAGATTAATCCATAAACAGTACATTCTATCATGGGTAAAGTGCCCACAGAACGAGAGAAAATCCTGTAAAAGGTAGCCCAGAAAACAAATCAGCTGGAAGCTGTGTTTCCCCATATGGGACCACATGAAAAACATAGAGTTCTCACTATGTGCTTGGCTTTCGGGATGGCTCTCTCAGTGAATGACTGCGCCACCTGGGGTACAGTCTTTGCTGGAATTTACACTACCACACATGGTACCATGAAACTTCCCAATTTACCGGAAGTGTTAAACCAAATACAGAATGAGCACGGGGCTGCACCAGCCCTAGATTTGGGGTTGAAACCAATGTGTAACTTTGACGCAGTCCCCTCAGTCATACTGAGCAACATTAAAGGGGGAGCAGTAGCATGGGCTATATGCCAGTGGCTCTGGGAAGTTTCACAGTTGGACCAGAAGAAAGAGCTTCTGAAAATTATTTCTAACACCTATATCTGTATAGGATGGGACAGTTTGGGAGCCAAGCCGAAAAAGCCTGAAATACAAAGTACCACGCCTAATGAAGGTACTAAACAAGCAGAGGAAGGTTATAAAAAGTGCTGGGATAAACAAAAACAATATAAAGACAGACGAAGTCAGAGATTCTCCACACCCGGAGAACTCAGATAGGAGATAGAATCTCAGAAATAGAGAAAATATAAAAGCTCCTGACAGATATACTGATTCACATCCCTCTCGTTCCTTTCAGGATGCACCGGATAGAAGTAGCGAAAGAGGGGGCCGTCCTGATCAAAGTCCTGAATACGTGAAACAGAAGAAAGACTCACCACAGTCTTCAAACAAAAAAGAAGACAAGTCTACACAACAAAAGCTATAGTTGAAAAAGAAAAAGGTTTCTGCACTGTCAATTAAAAACACCAGTACACTTGAGAACATTGCTGAAGAACAAGACCTGGGCAGTGACACTGCTAGACAGTGCAGCAGAGGTCACAATATATCGCCTGAGTCTGAAATATCATCTGGATGTGACAGCAACTAGCGATTTTATTGCACTTGAGAATGAGGATGGGTGTGTCCTCACACCCGACAGGGTTTATGATTTAAAAATTCAAATTGAGGGAGACGTAGAGCACACCATTGGTGTGATATTCTGGGATGAACTTAGTTGTGAAATTCTGCTGCCCGAAAGGGACTGGCCACCTGAGCACGTCCGTAAGCTCCCACACGGGGAAGATGCAATTTTGCCTTCTTTCTCTGATCTTGGTCCAGAACCGGTAAAACAAGCTTGCGCTGTCAATTGCGCTTTAGCGCAGGCAACTGCGTTATACCGCAACCATGTAGGTTGGGACAAGGACTCTCCTTGTCATGTAATACCTATCAGGCCTACACTCCAGCTTCAGCCACAATATCCTGTTAAACACGAAGCAAAAACTCCAGTGAGGGAGATCCTCACTCATCTCGAGTACCAGGGAGTAATTGAACCCTGTGTCTCTGCAATGAATAACCTGTTATTCCCCATTGCAAAACCAGACCACTCCAACAGAATAGTCTTAGATTACAGACACTTGAACAGTCATACATGCACATACGCTATACAAAATTCACATAGCACAGCACTAATTAATAACATAGTGCGTAAAAAATACAAAACAACCTTGGATATCCCCAACATTTTTTTCTGCCGGAACTTAGCACACAAAGGTTGGGAACTGAGTGCATTCTCATTTGGCTCACAAAAACGCTTCTTCTGTTTACCCCAAGGCTACAAGGACAGTCCAGGGCTGTTCTCAGCTTGTGTAACATCAATATTACATGATATTGATCCGGAGGTGTTCTCTTATGTAGATGACATCTATCTCACAGATGACAACCTCAACATTCATCTTGCCAGGGTCGATCGGATTGTTCTAGGATTCGCAGCTCTTGACTTCAAATTTAACTTTAGGAAAACAAAAACAGACTTTCTCAGTGTTTTGTTCCTGGGATACAAGCTATCAAATGAGGGCAAGATCCTGGCCCGCACTTTCTAGAAAAATGTGCTCAACTCCAAATACAATTAAGAAACTACAGTCTTGGTTTCTTCAACTATGGCAGAACATACATTCCTGACTATGCACAACGTATCAAGCCACTCTATGACTTAATACGCCATGATTTTTCTAGCAGACACTGGGCAGTTGAACACACATGCATCCTTAGGGAATTGCAACAGGACATGCTAGAAGCAAAACACTTGCACACCTGTGATAACAAAACAAATTTGGTCATCAGAATAATTGTTGGTGCCATCGGTTTCACTTATGTCACCTTTAATTAAGGCGACACAGTGCCCATAGCATATAAATCACATTTATACTCCAATGCAGAACAACAATTTGCACCCACAGAATTTTTTTTTACTGCAGTACAGATGGGTGTCATCAAGGAGAGGCCACTTGGGAAATGCATTATTGTCGTTAACCCGGTGCCAGCCTTAGCGGCTGTCACCAAGGCAAGCGTTTGTAATGCTAAAGCATTACATCCACATCCATGCTGGATTCAGTGGGCAACCTCCCTGACTGCCACTTATGTAGATTACATCTTTGATCCAAAACTTCAGACACAAGAATTTCTCCAGTATGAACAGGAGTACCCTGCACCTCAAAACATTTTGCCACTTGACAGATACCATGCTGACATTTACACTGATGGTTCAATATAACCAGCTGTAGGCACCAAACATCAATACTGAGGGGAGTGGTGAAGGATGGTGTACTCCCCCCTCACAATACTTACATGCAGACACTAGGGGACTGTACAGCCCAGCTGGCCGAACTCAAAGCCCTTAAACTAGGGCTAGAACACACTGGATTCAAGCTAGCCTGGCTGATGAAGGGTGAAACCCTGAAACCGGTCCCAGGATGCTTGTTTCCTGTCCAGGGAGGACCTGGCCCAGCAGTTCGGGCTGGACTGTTTCCAGGGGGAACAGGGTCAAGACTGATTTGCATATGGCTGGGTCTAAACTGGGGTGACGTGGCGAGCAAAATAACGATGGATTCAACCCAGACCTGTGACTGGGGGTGAGTGTTTGAAAAGTTTCAACACTCCATCCATCATTTTATTTTGTTTTGTGATGTTGTTTTGTGCGCCCTAAGTGGCAGGGGTATGCCCAGATGTGGGCCCCTTGCTCGCTGCGCCACTGGATTCAAACTAGCCTGGCTGATGAAGGGTGAAACCCTGAAACCGGTCCCAGGATGCTTGTTTCCTGTCCAGGGAGGACCTGGCCTAGCAGTTTGGGCTGGACTGTTTCCATGGGGAACAGGGTCAAGACTGATTTGCATATGGCTGGGTCTAAACTGGGGTGACGTGGCGAGCAAAATAACAATGGATTCAACCCAGATCTGTGACTGGGGGTGAGTGTTTGAAAAGTTTCAACACTCCGTCCATCATTTTATTTTGTTTTGTGATGTTGCTTTGTGCACCCTAAGTGGCAGGGGTATGCCCAGACGTGGGTCCCTTGCTCGCTGCGCCACTGGATTCAAGCTAGCCTGGCTGATGAAGGGTGAAACCCTGAAACCGGTCCCAGGATGCTTGTTTCCTGTCCAGGGAGGACATGGCCCAGCAGTTCGGGCTGGACTGTTTCCATGGGGAACAGGGTCAAGACTGATTTGCATATGGCTGGGTCTAAACTGGGGTGACGTGGCGAGCAAAATAACAATGGATTCAACCCAGACCTGTGACTGGGGGTGAGTGTTTGAAAAGTTTCAACACTCCATCCATCATTTTATTTTGTTTTGTGATGTTGCTTTGTGCGCTCTAAGTGGCAGGGGTATGCCCAGACGTGGGCCCCTTGCTCGCTGCGCCACTGGATTCAAACTAGCCTGGCTGATGAAGGGTGAAACCCTGAAACCAGTCCCAGGATGCTTGTTTCCTGTCCAGGGAGGGCCTGGCCTAGCAGTTCGGGCTGGACTGTTTCCATGGGGAACAGGGTCAAGACTGATATGCATATGGCTGGGTCTAAACTGGGGTGGCGTGGCGAGCAAAATAACAATGGATTCAACCCAGATCTGTGACTGGGGGTGAGTGTTTGAAAAGTTTCAACACTCCGTCCATTATTTTATTTTGTTTTGTAATGTTGCCTAGAACACACACAGCCAGGACTACTCACTCTGGTTTTCTGTGACTCATACTACTGTGTCCGGCCCTACAATGATTATCTTAATCATTGGAAGTTGAGCGGGCTTAAAGATTCCAAAGGAAACACCATAAAACACTGAACTCTGTGGGGTAGGGTGGCTGATCTCAAGGATCAGCTACCTGGTGTCCATGTAGAGCATACATTGGGACACCAATGTGTAGGAGCACATGTTATTGCCAACACTTTGGCTGATGAAGCAGACAAATCTGCAGTAGCTACAGCTTCTCTGGCTGCAGTGATTCATTCGCAGATGAGATTGGATAATGAAATTTTGAATGCCGTGAAAGCTTCAGCTGAAGGCAAGCCCCTTCCAAAAGCATACCCTACAAAATACTCATATCACATCAGTGCACAGAATGTTGCTTATGAAACAGTTCCTGGGGTTGGAGACCAAGCAATCCCCAACCAAGACCAGAAATTAGATCTCATCAAAGCAGTGCATGAGGGTGTTGGATCTGCTCATGCTGGTATTTCGGCCACAATAATATTTTTACAGAAACGCTTCTGGAGGTCAGGTCTATGAAAACAGACAAAGCAATACGCACTTTTTTGTGACTTCTGCCAGCAAATTAAGGGCTCTTACATCAAACGCCCACCACTGACATCCAACAGGCCACTACAATGTGTGTTCCTGGACCATTGCAGTCCTCTTCAACCTGACGGTGCATACAAATACATCTTAGTCACTGTAGATTCTTGTTCTAGATTCCTGTGGCTATGGCCTCAGCAGTCGGCTGATGCTCAAACTGTTATAAAAGACTTGCTACTCTTTATCAGTACATATGTGGTTGCAGCATTCCACTCAGATAAGGGCCCTGCCTTTGCCTCAAGGCATTCAGGGACACCATGGGGACGATGGTTGTTGAACTCCACTACTCCTCATCATTCTGTTGTGTAGCCATTTTAGTTATAGCTCCATGCATGTTATTTTAACACACTAGGCCGCTGTGCATTTTAACCTAGATATATTTTATTCAGCTTCACTTTATTATTATTACAATAACCATTTTTACGGTCTTGTTTATTTTCATCTATCTAACTGTTTTTGCCTAGGCCAGCACTCTGTTCTCAAACAAGACATTCTTGATCACTCTGTGCTTCATTCAAGGCTGCAGCTCTGTACATTGCCGGTGAACGTGGTAGAAGTTTAGTCTCCAACATTCGTAGGAAATACACATCCTTACGTAGGAACATTTTCTCAGAACATCAGCTGCGTTATTATATAAGCACTTCCTTGTCCCTTACACCTTAGAGGGAGATTCTAGCCAGGGAACCACAACTGTATGATGATTGCTGAATGCTTCGCTACAGATGCTAACGCTGACCACAGGCCTTTGCTCAGGTAAGGGGGTTGATGTCTTCCCAACCTGATGGGTAGAATAAGAGCTTAACATGCTGTGCTCAATTATAACCTAGATAGGAAATAGTCCCTCGATTATAGTGACAATATGATAGCGTTGTTTCTATGCTTCACTCTTCTTGTCACATTTTTAATACTGTCATGTTGTGTCATCCTGGTTATTGCAGCTCACTCTTTGCTATCTAAGATGCAGTTGTTTTATTAAAACTCATTATTGAAACATATGCTGCCTCTGTTTGTCATTTATGTATGACACTGAATTGTAAATGAGAGAACCGAATGCGACCTGAGTGACCACGTCTTCCCTGAGAAGCCTAGTATATCAGGCCCAATCATCACTATCCTTTGGTAGGGATGAGGCACTGCTAGTGGGCCGGAGCAAAACCTGGATTGGAGCGATAGGTGTCACCCGCAGTGGGTTAGACTCAGTCTCTCACACCGCAGGTGATTCTGCTGCTCAAAATCCAGTAGTCTCATTAGAATAATGAGAGCCTATGCGACAATACCATCCAGAGGATATTTTGGTCGTGGAGAGGAGGAATCAAGATCTAAAACAGTCCTTAACAGCCACGAAAACCATGGTGGTAGGCACTACCAGTGCCAGGGAATCCCTTCCCTGGCACTGATAGGGGTGTCCCCCGCACCCCACTCCCCAGAGTCCTCAAACACCCTCCCCCTCCCTCTCCTGCCCCCGGACATATACACACCCACATGTGCACTCATATGCACAATACACACATGCACACACGCATACCCACCACCACCCACGCATGCACACATACATATACACACACCGCAACACACACCAACATACCTTGTCACAGACATACATTCACGACACACAACACTCAAAATCACTCATTCACATATGCATCCAACGCATCCAACGCGACTCACACCCGCATGCACGCATATCAAAACATACACACCCACCCCCCCAACATACACACAACACCCCCCACCCCCCTCTCTGGTCGGAGACCCGACTTACCTGCTTGCAGGGGGGCCTCCGGCTGGAGACAGTCCCCGGTGCTGCTGGCAGCATCTGTCAGCAAAACACGGCCAGGCCGTATCATTGTTCATGATACTGTCGGCAGTGTTTTGCTGGCGTGGCGGTGCTGCTGACAGCAGTGCCGCCTTACCGACGTCCGCCACCATGACTGTTGGCAGTGTTCCGCCAGAATTCTGGTGGTATACCGACCGGCGGTCATGATACGCGTAGACGGCTGGTAGCCACAGCGGCAGTATGTTGCCGGCTGTCGCCATGGCGGTAGGCGGTCAATACCGCCAATGTTGTAATGAGGGCCATTGTGTTGTCTGCACTTGATATTATTCAGACAGATATGTATGTCCCTTTTATACCATGGACAAAGTCATCTGCGTTCCATCATGCAGTTAGGTTGGACATTACAAACTGAAAAACAGCCGCATTCCGTGAAAGTATATTAACGGGTGTGACTTGTTTGCTGCTTTTAATTTATCCAAGAAACAACAGACAATGGCTCAAAGGGAAGTAAGTTCCACCATGCTTCTCATAGAAAAGTTAGAGAAGTTGCCTGTTACAGTTGCAGAAAGTCCATTAAATGGCTCCTATATGGCATTATAAATCTGCCCTTTTCCACTTTTTGTTTTTTGAAATGCCTGAAACATTTTGCCATGGGCAGATATGAGCGGCTAGGTGATAGCTATAGTGGGAGTTGCCCTTTGAATATAAATGTTCGTATGGCAAACCAGGGGTCTTTCGTAGCGGAAGCGAATTCAAGACTACTGTTAGTCATTCAATGATATGCAAACAGGTGTCCCTTCATGGCCTTTGTAATGCAGGGGGGTCGCAAACTTAGCCTGTTTTCTGAAGGGTACGCCTGTCCATTTGATTTGACCAGCATTTCATGTACTTTCAAATGGAAGTTATGTGGTGCTGAGCGACCAAAGCTGTTGCGGTATGTTCCCAGGAATTGCCTATGCAATTTCAGTCTCTAAGGTCATTACGTGTTGTGGATAGTTTTATTCCACTCCACACAAGATATAAGAGCAGCAGAAATGTGGCCACACAATTATGACAAGCTGAGCAGACTAAGGGGCATATTTATACTCCGTTTGCGCCGAATTTGCGTCGTTTTTTTAGACGCAAATTCGACGCAAAACCAACGCCAACTAACGCCATATTTATACTATGGCGTTAGACGCTTCGGGCGCCAAAGTGCCCGGAGTGTGCGTCATTTTTTAGCGTGAACCCCTTCCTTGCGTTAATGATATGCAAGGGAGACGTTCCCGTCTTAAAAAATGACTCCCAGGCCTTTACGTGGTATTTATACTCCCGGGCAAAAGAGACGCCCGGGAGTGGGCGTGGCCAAAAACGGCGCATTTGCGCCGCTTTTTAACGCCTGGGTCAGGGATGGCGTTAAGGGACAAGTGGGCTCAAAATGAGCCCAGAGTGCCCTCCCCTGCCCCCAGGGACCCCCCTGCCACCCTTGCCCACCCCAGGAGGACACCCAAGGACGGAGGGACCCATCCCATGGACATTAAGGTAAGTTCAGGTAAGTATTTTTTTTTCTTATTTTTTGTGGCATAGGGGGGCCTGATTTGTGCCCCCCTACATGCCACTATGCCCAATGACCATGCCCAGGGGACAGAAGTCCCCTGGGCATGGCCATTGGGCAAGGGGGCATGACTCCTATCTTTACAATGATAGGAGTCATGTTGATGGGGGATGGGCGTCGAAAAAATATGGCGCAAATCGGGTTTAGACGATTTTTTAGCGTCAACCCGACTTGCACCATTTTAAGACGCCCTAGCGCCATTTTCCTCCTACGCCGGCGCTGCCTGGTCTACGTGGTTTTTTGCCACGCACACCAGGCAGCGCCGGTCTGCTTGCGCCGGCTAACGCCATTCCATAAATACGGCGCCCGCATGGCGCTTCGGAATGGCGTTAGACGGCGCTAAATTTTTTGACGCTAAACTGCGTTAGCGCAGTTTAGCGTCAAAAAGTATAAATATGGGCCTAAAGGTTCTACAGTTTAAAAAACAAATGGCATTGACTTCGGCTAGAGAAACGTATGCTCTCCAGATAGCAAGATCATCAGCAGAGATACAATCCCTATTAAATACCAACTTCCCCAAGCACTTTAGAGATCTGGTATCCAGAATATTCAATTTCTCGAGCACTACGGGTATTGTCCATTTCTTTGAGGCTGTCGGGTCTGGATTCGTGTCCATCTTACAGACTGTCTTCAGAGTCATTCCTGAAGCATTTCATTCACTCTTTACAAGTGTGTTTGGCAGCTTTCCTATAATTGTGGCATTAATAGGCAGAATGCTACTGCTATTGGTTCTGATTCGCAGTGGTTGTGCCTTTCCAGCTAAGCGGAGTGATGGAGCCACTACCACCTGCCCAGCTGGGCTGTGAACGCATGGATCAGTTCTTTAATGCTCCATTGTTGGGAGAGTTGGAGCGTGACTGGTCATTGTCATTCAGACCAGTCCTATGGTGTGTGCAGCCAGCCTTTCGTTGTGTGTGGTGACTCTTCGAACATTTGCCTACTGTGTGCCTTGCTGTTGCACCAGTGCCTCATGTGGACCAAGCACTGTTGATGTTCCCGATGAGGGCTCATTCACGGTTGTGCCCCTTGAGACTAAGGCTGATTCGCAAGGCCACTTATGAGCCATCTTTGGTGAACAATCTGGCTCTCTTTGGTGCTGTGGAGAGTACCGCCCCTGCAGGAGGTCCTGCACAAGAATAACACACACTACTGCTCCGTGGACCCATCTGCCTATCCTGTCATCGATCTATCATCTGACGATGTGTCCTCCTTTCTGAGGGCCTTTCCATTTAATGACTTCGTAGACACTCTTCAAGATCATGAATACTGTTAAATAGATTTGATGATTTGCTTATCTCACTAAATTCAAAGATTGCCTTTTAACTTTGGCCTGCTGTGCTTGTCATGGTCGACCTTATATCTCTTTGCATGTTTTTAGCAATTTTTAACATGTTTTTAAATATGATTTTTAGCTGTTTTAATGCTTTTAGCTTGTTTTAGTCCAGAATATATTTTAGCTTAGATTCATTCACCTTTGGTTGTGTCATCCTATGGCATCATACTTGTTACGGCAATGGGAAGGGTGTAGTGAATCCTATTTTGTTTTAATGGGAAACAGGAGTTAGCTTAGCCTTATGGCTTGTAGACTCGTGCCCCTGTCACCCAGTGCCTTTACCCTCCTTAGCTTGCTCTGTTTTAGCACAGTTATTTAATTATATCTTTCAAGATGGCTGCATTGTTTTTAGTTAGGCCAATGTTTTAGTTTCACAGTATCAGTGCTTGCACTCTAAGACATCACTATCAAGCGGCAAAGATAAACAAACTATAGGTATTCACATTAGGTACTTTTCCTCTTTGCACCTTCAAGGAAATTGTTTATATAAATTGCCGCACCAAGTATGTCTTGTTATCTATTGTTTGGGAACAGACCTATGTCCGGGCTTCAATAAGATCTGTATAAATACATCTCACACAGACAGATAATTAGAGGGATTCCTACCAGATGCCATTGATGCTATTGATGCTGCACTTCGCCTTGCGCTGGCTCAGTCTTCGTGCCCCCATGGAGTCTAATCTGGAGACCTCATTCCAAGGTAACGAGGGTTGGGGGCTCTTCTCATAGATACAGCATTGGCGGATTACGTTTATCACACCTAGCTCTATTTAGGTTAGGGGTTAGGTATATTGTGTCAGGGCATTAGGACATATATCATATCTCATGTCCGTTTATGCTATTGCAAGATGATGGGGGTCTTTGTACTAATGACTGTTGTGTTCACAATTCTGTTTCTTGCATTTCTTATTATCCTAATCATTGCAGCCCATGCAAGTTATCGTAGATTGCAGTATTGTTAATAAAAATCTATTGTTTTACTTCATCTTCTTCATTGCCTGTGTGTTTGACTGAGACATGTTGTTCATGTGAGAAAGGGGTAATCTCTGCTTAACCACGACACTCCCTGAGATGTCACACTGTTAAGTCCATGCATAAAGGCTGCCACAAATCACCTTTTACTGTTTGGGTTTTTGGTGAGGTGCTGCTTGTGAGCTGGGAGGATTGGGACGACAGTTGCGACTTGTTGTAGGATTGGCATATTTGCCTACAAACATAAGTACTGTCATCCTTCAACCAGCAGTCTTGCCTAGAGCAAAATTCAACCTACAACAATATCAGACCCACACAATTCAGGGAGAACAATACATTTTCACATTTCAGACAAATGCAAGATTACAAAGTATTAGATCTCTGTGCCTGGTTTTATTCAGAGCTGATATGAACCTGGCAACACTGACTACAGAAGACAGAGCCAAAGCCCAGCCCAAGCGCCACATGGCCTAATCCCACACCATGTAGGGGAGTGAAACGCTTCCCCAGCATCCCTAGTTCCTTTTCTTCCTGCAAAACCCCGCCAGATTCCCGCACAACCATCTTATGTAGCACCCGATCACATTTGCCACATGCAATGAATTGGTGAAAACATGTAGTTTTTGATCTGAAATTTCAAGGTCAACATAAAGAATTATAGATGGGTGTTATATGTGTTAGATCTCTGTGCTTGGTTTTATTCAGAGCTGATATAAACCTGGAAACACTGACTACAGAAGACAGAGCCAAAGCCCAGCCCCAGCACCACATGGCCCAATCCCACACCATGGAGGGGATTGAAAAGCTTTCCCAGCATCCCTAGTTCCTTCCCTTCCTGCAAAGCCCGGCCAGATTCCCGCATAACCATCTTATGTGGAACCCGCTCACATTTGCCACATGCTATGAATTGGTGAAAACATGTAGTGTTTGATCTGAAATTTCAAGGTCAACATATAGAATTATAGATGGGTAACAGTGAATTACAGGGATGTTTTTTTACTGAGGGGTTCTGAGTGACATGAAATAGACAATGAGAACTAAGCTCAGGTTATATATTATGCCATTCATAACCCCAAGATGACAAACATCCCTGGTAGACCTGGCATCCTTGGAGTGGTTCCTCTAAATGTTTTGTCTTCTGGCCTCCTGTTTTGCTGGCTTTAAGACTCCTGGCACACCCCACTGCTAACCAGTGCTAAAGTGCATGTGCTCTCTGCTTAAAACATGGTAACATTGGCTTATCCACAACTGGCATGTTTAATTTACTTATAAGAACATAGTAAAGTGCACTACCTGTACTCAAGGCCAGTAAATTAAATGTTTCTCGTAGACCTGCAGCACTGATTGTGCCACCAACTTCAGTAGCCCTTTAAACATGACTCTGACCTGCCATTACAGAGCCTGTGTGGGCAGTTTTAAACTTCCTGGTTGACTTTACAAGGTAACCCTCTTGCATGGCCCAAGCCTTCCTTTTAAATACATAGAAATCACCCATAATGAAGGCCGTGGACAGCCCCAGGAGCAGGGTTCATTGTATTTAAATAGTTGGGGATCATTTGTGCTTTGCTGCTATGCAGGTGGGCTGAACCGCATCGTCCAGAACTCCACAGGGAACCAGGAGGCAGCCCTGTAACTGCTGACACCTGTTGTGCACCTTCAGCGCTATAGAGCCTGTTTACCTATACAGCCGTCCAGTATCATTGTTGGTTCATTGCTATGCTGGTGGAGTGAACTACATCATCCTGAACTCCATGGGGTTCAGAAGGTGGCCATGTGACTGCAAATACCAGTTTTGCACCTTGAGTGCTATATAGCGATTTTACTTGTACAGCCATGAGGGATCATTTGTGCTTTGATGCTACGCTGGTGGGCTGAACTACATTGCCCAGAACTCCATAGGTCCCCAAGAGGTGACCCTGTAACTGCTGACACCTGTTGTGCACTTTGAGAGCTCTATAGCGTGTTTACCTGTACCGCTGTGTGGGACGTGAGCGGGCTATGCCCAATCAAATCCTGGGCCAAGGGCAGGCCTGTCCATGCCCGTCAGAGCCTGGAAGAGGATGGGCTGGGCCACACCTCTTGGCTCAAAGATCTGGCAGCAAATTAGGGAAGCTGTTTGCTGACTGGCTAGTTCTTACTCCCCTTCGGTCTGACGGTGCTGTGTGGTGGTGGCAGGTTTTAAAGAATTTTGGCTGGGGCTAGGCCAGTGCGTGTGTCACTGGTGTCAGGGGGGAGGTCTCTTGACATTTGCAGTGTGCACTATATTCCTTACTTGCCCAGCTGTACTGTTGTTTCTCCTGGTCGTGTTTTGATTTAATGGGTTTCTTTGGGGTTTTGATGTGGGGAAACAGAAGACTCCAACTAATCCAGTAATGACCATGACCGCCTTCTTGAGTAGGGCAGTGGGCAATTGAATTGGTTACCCACAAGTTATCTGGCTCTCCCCCTTTGACTACCCCCTCTATGTTGCTGGGTACAGTTTTGTCTGTTGGTGGTGGCTTGGGCACAATTTCTTGTCTGCCAGGATCATGTTGCCGAGGGGAGGCTTCTTCATCCAGACCCTCAGATTCAGGAGCTTTATTGTCTGCAGGCCCTTGTGCCTCAGGGGCCTCAGTAAGCTGTAGTGGAGTAGCAGCTTCCCTGGTAGCCTTGGAGGGAGGGCTAAGTGCGATTGGCAAGAGGAAAAGACTGGAGCCATGTGGATAATCCAAGCGCCCCAGGGCTAACTCTGGCCAGGCTTGGAGGTCTGTTATTCATGAGAAGACGGGCCAGATGGAAACCTTAATGGACTCACTTCAGTCTACCATTTCTTCTATGTTGGATTTAAAATTGGAGCCTATTTGCCAATGTTTATTGGCAATTGAATTGGCGCTCTCTAAACTCTCCATTTAACAATTGCTTCTTGCTGCATACAGCATCCCCTCCATCTAGCGTTGTCCTTGCTTATCCCCCCCTTCCACCTTGCCATACTCTAGTCAACCTGTTGCAGGGGGTTCCGCTGGATTAACTGTTGCCTTACCGCCAAGGGCAGACGGGCTGACAGCCATAGAAGGGCCTAACATTATTCCTCCCGTAGCCCTTGCACCAAAGGGGGATGGTGTGGTGGGGAGGTTTCTGTACAGTCATGTGGTTTGAGGGCAGATGTCATGTTACGGAGCACCGCAGCCAGTTTTAGTGATCGGTCCAGGAGACATTCGTTGTCTAAATTAGTGTTACTTAATTTCCCCCTGGTGCCAACCCTGTATGTAGTTGTACTGGGTAATGTTCCCCTGCTTAGGGTTGATACCCAGGAGAATTTGTATCAATTAGGGAATAAAGTTGCAAACAAAAAGACCATGTAGCATGCTCATTGGTTAACGGACAAATCCCTATGAGTTCCTAAGTGTCCACAATACTATGTGAAGGAATGATTATTTCTAGTATCAAAAGGCGTGCAACTCCACCAAGGCCCTTACTGCATAGAGAGCCTTAGAGGCAAAAATAGCCCCAATAAAATAAACTCAAACAGGCGGTGCACCACTAGAAAAGCAAATTATTAAATACAGTAAAAAGAGAGTCCAGTACTCCAGTAGTAGTGATGAAGCAAATCTTCCATTTAATTGTTTTCAATTCCAATATTTAGTATTCACACAGTTCTCTTATTGCGGCATATAGTACAGAAAATTGACAGCCAACGCGTTTCGCCCATCAACAAAAGGGCTTCTTCAGGGCTGTAACATAACATGGAACAAAGGTATAAAAAATATAAGAAAATTAAAGGAAATAGTTGCATGGATGCAAAAATGATAATACACTACATACCAACACAATCTGAATCCCTATTAGAAACAGTGTTAAAGCACGTAAAGGTGCATGAACGTGCATGAGTAATATCATATCTAAATAAAAGGTGTCTTAGAAAACTCAAGCAGGTATAGGAAAGGACCGACAGGGTAAATAGGGAAGAATTGAAAGAGATGCATCAATACTATAAAAAGCAGAGAAACTAAATTTCCACCCAGTGCAGAACCAGTCTAAGAGTCAAAAGAACAATGTGAAGAGATAATGTGATAAGTGGAATACACAAACAGAAAACTAGGAAGGCAAGGTTTCCACCTAGTGCAAAACCAGATTTGAAGATCAAAAAAGATGGTGTAGAAAAATAATACACGATAAGTTCAGCAATAATCAACAATACAGCAAGAAATAAGATGCCTAGCAGGGAAAAACATGAATAATTATAATGATGAAAATTATATAGAGATGTATATATATAAATAAAGAAAGCCAGCACGCAATTCATAATACACAGAGGTAAACATGTCAATAATCGTGGAAAAAGAGGCAATGTAAATGCAAAAAAGTACAAATTGTGGCACCCGTTGACCTAAATTAAAACTCCCTAAAGTAAAGACTCCTTTCTCTTCACATGTAAGTGTCCCATCGAATATGCCAGAAGCACCCGCTCACTTAATTAATAATTATTTGATGAGTATGTTTTAAAGCTATATCTTGAGTCTTGATTTTATATACATTGAAATAACTGCTATAAAATTCAGTCAACAGTATATTTCACAAGTCCAAAATCAGCAGTCCACCTGATTCCAAGTAAACTGAATACACTAGAGTTGTTGCATTAGTTTGCAGTGTCCATTTAATTCAAACACAAATGTTCCAGTATTTTTTATCATCACCTATAATTCGAGTAGAAATCCACAGTAAAAAACAAAAGTGTCCAATTCTCTTGCAACAACCTCTCAGCCAACACGTGTTTCGTCATTCGACTTCCTGAGGGCTGGGATATAGTTGCTCCTCTTAATATAATTTCTGGAACCCAAGAGTCATCATAAACACAATACGTTAACTCAGTTTAATTACAACGAGTTTAAAGTTGGAAATGTAGAGAACTGGTGCCAACGTGAAAGCCAATATCCAAAGAGAGAGACTCAGTGTGATTAGTTAGTATCAAGAACCCTATCAGTACAAAATCATTCTGATGTGAAATAAACTCATCACCAAAGAGTGACTTGCCTTATTAAACAAACCCCTATAGTGTCTCAAAAGTAAAAAAGGAAGAAGAAAAGCGGTGTGCAAGTTATATTAAATTTAGAGACCATAGAAAGAATAGATATAAAAAATATATATATGTAAAAAAAGGGAGATTGAAGTTAAACAACCATACCTATTTGTTGTCACTAAATGAACTGACAGATCAGTATCCCAGAAAGTCAATAAATCACCCAAGGAATTAAAGCACACGACAAACTACCTTACGTCTGTCCATTCAAAATTTTTGCTAAGTGTATAACCAAGGGGTTAACTCCCCGTAGTCCTACCCCTAGGTAGAGGTCCTCGTGGACTTATTCAAATTTACCCGTCTCTTAAAACTTAATAATTACTTCATCTCTTTCCATGGGGGAAGGTGGAAGTAGATTGCATCCCACATCACAGACAGAAGAGACTTCCACTGAGGATACTCATTTGCCAATACAATCAGTTTCCGACTTACATGACTTACAACTCCTGATGTCCCTAGGAGATGATCATAGGGGTATTGAGGATATTAGAACTGATTTAGGGATATTGGAGAACCTTGACAGGACTATGGGTTAAAACTACGTTCTAAATTCTAGCCAGCTAATGCTCATAGTAACATTGAGTCGTTCGCCAATAAGGTATTATCAGACTTATACAAATGTTTTAATACACGTATGAGCAATTGGCAACAATTTGACAAATTGTCTGCACTAGAAAGAGAGGCTCTCTCTAGCCTTAAAAATGATCAGTCGATTGTGATTCGTGAGGCAGATAAGGGAGGTAATGTGGTTATCATGAACCGAGGTGGCTATATGGAAGCAATAAACAGGCAACTGGCTGATGCCACGTGTTATAAGCACCTTACAAATAATCCAATTGGTGATTTGATGGAACATGTTACTAACAAATTATGGGGGTGGCATGAATTAGGTCTACTTTCTAATGATGAATTTAAATATCTCACTGTAACAAACCCCAAATACCCCTGTATATATATTCTTCCAAAAATACATAAAGGTGGTGACTCCGCCCCCCCCAGAAGACCTATCATATCAGGTATTGATTCACCTACAGAGAAATTGTCAGAATATGTGGATTTCTTTCTACAGAAGTTTGTTTGCAATTTACCTTCTTTCATACAGGATAGTAAAGATATCCTCAATAAATTTGAGGACTTCACTTGGTCTGATGACCTTACATTTGTCACCATGGATGTGAATAGTTTATACACGTGCATCCAAAAACCCTTTGGTATACAAGCAGTCACTTCATATTTAAACACTCGAACTGCTGATCATCTTGCGCATAACCAGATGCTCATAGAAATGATTGACATCATTTTGTCCAAAAATTACTTTCTACACAATACTGAGTGGGTCCAACAGATACAAAGGACAGCGATGGGTTCAAAATTTGCCCCATCATACGCTTGTTTGTCCATGGGCCGGTATGAGGAAATACATGCCTGGGGAAAGTTTGCCTCCCCCTGGACTGAGTTTATTGTCTTTTGGGGGAGGTATATAGATGACATCATCATAATATGGAATGGAACTATTGAACAACTTACTATGTACCATGCCTTTTTTAATGATAACCCTTACAACGTAAAACTCAGTTTACATTATAGAAAAGATACCATCGACTTTTTGGACATCAGATTTTTTATAGAGCAGAATTGCATACAGAGTGTCTTATATAGGAAATCCACAGCTTGTAACAGTCTTCTCCATGCAACCAGTGCCCACCCTATTTAGGTAATTCATAATATTCCTTTTGGTGAAACGGTGCGTGTTAGACGGAACTGTAGTACCAACAATACATTTCTCACACAGATTCAACTTGCAAAACAAAGATTCATCAAGAGAGGTTATACTCATAAGATTCTTTCACACGCAGAAAAACGCATTATGAATCCACCAAGGAAAGAGACTTTAATTTTAAAACCTCATGGAGATAACAAGAACTATATGGAATTCTTGTCATTTGTGACCCGTTACACTATTCATAGTCAGGACATTTTTAAAATTCTAAAACGTCATTGGTCTCTACTGAGTGAAATCCAGGGTCTCAAAGGACATCTATCAAAGAAACCCAAGATTACTTATCGTAGAGGGTTGACTTTAAGGGATCAACTATGTCCCAGCTGCATCTCTGTCCCCAGTCCCACCACATGGCTTTCTACAAAACCGAAGGGATTTTTCACCTGCCATGAATGTAAAATTTGTACCTTTGGTATTGACAAAACTAAAGAATTTTGTTATAATAACACCAGGACATTCACTGTCAACCATTTTATTAATTGCAATACAAAATTTGTTGCTTATGTCCTGGGATGTGCATGTAATACAATTTATGTGGGTAGCACCAAACGCTCTTTGAAACTTAGAATACAGGAACACTTACGTGCTATTAAAAATAAGGATACTAGTTACCCATTAACAGCTCACATAGCATCGGCTCATCCTAACGATGCACAGATTTGGTTCCAGGGGATTAATTATATTCCCATGCACCCTAGAGGGGGCAATAGGGAATTGATATTACGTCAAAGGGAGGCAGCCTGGATCTGCCGCCTACGAGCGGTGGACTTGGGCCATAATACTGATCATGAACTTCACTATTTCTTATAGTATAGTGTCTGCGTTTTGATCAATAAGACAACATTTGATTGGGACTACAATGTCTAGCTAGAGTATGTAGATTGTTTATTGTTACTTGAACGAGCTAACAATTATTTTAAATGGCTTACGGTATGATGCATCAAAATTCAATCCATTAGGTAATATTTACTTATATAATGTGAATGTCAAAATGTATAAATTACATGTAAATTTGGTTCTTGTATTGTTATTGTATATATCATTAGATTTACTCAGCTCTTTATATGATGAATAGCCTTGCTTTGTTTATTATCAAGACCAACACCAACATTTTGTTTGTTCAAATTTAAAATGTTTGCAACTTGCAATTGGTTCTCGTTGCTAATTATTGTGGTATTTCTAGCACATCATCTCTATTGGGTCTTATGGGTTTTCTCTTTTCCCTTTTCTCTCTACTAACTTCTCTGTGTTTTGTTTAACATTTTCCTTGATTTAATTTGTGGCGGCATCTAGTCCGTCCTTTTGCTACATTTACTTTCAAGATGGACATTTAATTTAGTCCTTCTTTTATTTTTTGTACCCATGGAACACCGATACTCAGCGTTCCTATTTACTTGCATAATATCTTTGTTCTAAACACTCTTAAGATGGCCGTCGTTGTTGTCCGTCTTTGACTTTCCACTCAACACTATCTGGATTTCCGGGTTCTGTTAACTATTTCTATGTTGCTCCCAGCGGGGGCTCCCCCTTGTCTCTACACATCGGGACCGGCGTTTCACTTTCACCGGCCCAGCCCCGTAACGATAACAACGGTCGCTCGGACCGTGATATTGACTATGGACCTAGCCTGAATTATATTGCTTATATTTTCTCGGTAAGACATTTTCCCTTTTCTTTCTGCCGTGGGATGGTAGTTTGATTTATGGACTTTTCCACACCTAGGGCGCACTGGCCTTTGTGCCGTGCCTTTAACATGATGGTGTATAACCACCACATGTCTTTTATTTTTAATTTATATTACTCACCGTACAATGGGCATTTTATGAGCTAACTTTCTTTTATTTTCTTTTTCTTTTGCTATTTCTGTCCCCTTGATCTTTGGTTTAGATTAAAATCATTATTGTTAATTGATGGGGCTAGTTGTCTTTTTTGCATTTACATTGCCTCTTTTTCCACGACTATTGACATGTTTACCTCTGTGTTTTATGAATTTCCTGCTGGCTTTCTTTATTTATATATATACATCTCTACATAACTTTCATCGTTGTAATTATTCATGTTTTCCCACGCTAGGCATATTATTTCTTGCTGTATTATTGATTATTGTGACCGACTGGATACCATCTTGGTACGCTGAACTTACAGTGTATTATTTTTCTACACTATCTTTTTTGATCTTCAAATTCTGGTTTCGCACTAGGTGGAAACTTTGCCTTCCTAGTTTTCTGGTTTGTGTATTCCACTTATCACATTATCTCTTCACATTGTTCTTTTGACTCTTGACTACTTTTTATAGTATAGATGCATCTCTTTCAATTCTTCCCTATTTTCCCTGTCGGTCCTTTCCTTTACCTGCTTGAGTCTAAGACATCTTTCATTTAGATATGATATTACTCATGCACGTTCATGCACCTTTACGTGCTTTCACACTGTTTCTAATAGGGATTCAGATTGTGTTGGTATGTAGTGTATTGTAATGTTTGCATCCATGCAACTATTTCCTTTCCTTTTCTTATATTTTGTATACCTTTGTTCTATGTCATATCACAGCCCTGAAGAAGCCCTTTTGTTGATGGGCGAAATGCTTTGGGTGTCAATTTTCTGTACTATATGCTGCAATAAGAGAACTGTGCGAATACTAAATAATGGAATTGAAAAGAATTAAATGGAAGATTTGCTTTGTCACTACTGCTGGAGTACTGGACTCTCTTTTTACTGTATTTAATAATTTGCTTTTCTAGTGGTGCACCGCCTGTTTGAGTTTATTTTATAGGAAATAAAGTTATGCACTAACTGGGCTCGTATACTGCCTTGGGGGATTGTGGCGTAGTCTGTATTCACATGGTTCGTTGGAGAAAGGAGAGAAAACTCTTAAGGGAAACCTCATGTGGCAGGAAAGGTTCTAGAATCCTTTAGGGGTGCTCCTTATAATGGCCCTGCTCCTTCCATCAGGGTGCTTCTCTTGGGGTTTTTTCTACAAATCCCTACTATGTGTGCGCCCATATTCATCCTCTGGCATTTTCTAGGGGGGCAGGTACAGATGAGGATAGGTGGGCCTGTGATTTCACCACAGTCGGCCCTCTCTAACAGATTTCCCCCCGTCCATCTTAGTTGCGTGTGATTGTGGGTTGGCGGTTGCCGATCAGAATATATCACTGATCGGCAAGGTGTCTGACTCCCCGTTGGTCTCTCCATCACTGTATACACTGGGCTCGACTCACTGCTCCATTGGGAAGGCATGTAAACTTATTAGCTGGAACATGGCAGGCATTGTTTGGAAGTTCAGGTATCCAATCTGGTTGGATTTTATCAAATAATTTGAGATAATTTGTCTCCAAGAGACATGTGTAACAGAACTACTATTGTTTATGTGGGTATAAAACCTTCTTTTCACTGGCATCAGAATCAAGGGCTGGGCATTCAAAAGGGGGTTGATTATTTTTCTCTCACTGGCAGTCAAAGGAAGGTGTGAGGTCATATCCACTAGTGCCCTGCTATTTTCCTGTGGCCTCGATAAGCTGTTATTGGTTAATTTTTATAATGCTAAATCATCCTGGCAGGAGGGTTGCAGTGTTTATACTCTGTGCTCCTTTGTGAATAACACCTTGAAAATTTAGTTATCTTGAGCTTTGATTATAGTGGCAGAGGACTTTGATGTCCATCTGATATAAGGATCTGAGAGATAAAGTAGCTTCAAGTATTTATCAGGGTTGCCCTCTTATGACTGGAGTTCATTTTTAGCTTAATCAACAGGGTACTAGTTTAAATATCCAGGTGAGCCAGTTCAATTGAGCCCTTACTACAGAAATGTTGTCCCTGGCTAGCAGGGACATAAATCCCAAATTCAAAGGATGAGGATGTGAATCTTTTATTGGTTTTATTTTTGCTTCCACAAATGCAGAGTAATTTGCAGGGTGGGGATATCTGGAATTCCACAAATGGCAGAAGGGGGAGGCACATACAACACACTCAATGCACTTTAAAGGATTGCATCAGGAAACATAGGCCCTGAATCAAGATGTGCCATCCTCACCCAAGCCACTCACGTACTGATGCTTTGTTTGTGCTATGCACTCCAACATATACACAACATGGACAAAGGCCCCTCACTTTGGCTGTACTCCACCATGTAAATATGCAGCACATTGCCTGGAAGGGACATGCAAATAGTGTGGCTATGCCATGAGAACACCCATTGCATATTGTCAATGCCCCTGTACCTACACAACTTAGACATCAGAGACTAGAACAGAAGTCAATACCACCCCAGAGGTGGTGTCACAATGGTGTGTCTAGCCAAAATGCTTCTCTTCCTTCTTGTCACGTTGCCTTACATCAAAATGCCACCTTAGCAAATATAGCTTGTACATGTGCAGGAAGGGACACCTCCTTGCACATAAACAAATCATCCCCTCAAGGCAGGCAACTCTTCATCATGCTGCCACAATGCCTGTGTTGGTGCAGGGCGAACACATCTGTGCAGGGGGAATTGCAGGGCTGTACCCTGTTCAAGTAAACATGGCACATCCTGGCATATCTAAACCGGTGCAGTGTTGTGCAACAAATATTGCTGCTGCCCTGAGCCATGCCACATGAGAAAAAATCTGCCCTAAAGCTTGCAACCTGTGGAACACAACTGATACAGGGTGAACCCACAGCAACTCAGAGTCAACCATATGCGCCATATGGGAATGGCCACAATTTAAACACATTCAACACATGAAGCAAGTCTGTGAACATCATGTGAGCAGCTGTACAAGTAGATGCATTCTCACCATCTGACATGATAGAGGCCCAGATCAAACAGAAAATGATGGTGCGTGGCGCTGTGCCAAATTAGGCAGCATCACGCACCGTCATTTTAAAAAACACAGGTTATGCGCCATATTTATAAGAATACGGTGCACTCCTGTGTTCCCCCCACGTCAGCGGTAAATTAGCTGTCGTACACCAACGCAGCCACCTTTGCACCATAGTGCAAGGATGTCTGCATTGAGGGGGAGATTGTTTTTGTGCAGGAAGTAACATCTTCCTGCACAACAATAAACTTAAATGGCGATTTGCTCTTTCTATGTGTGCTGCAAAATGCAACACACATAGAAAAAGCAAAAAATTGAGGCAAAATATAAGCATTTCTCCTTGTTTTGCCATGCTAACGCCACCCCTGGTCTGGCGTTAGATTTGTGCGCTGCTTCTGGTTTGCAAAAACTCGTAAATCTCAGGCAGTGTCAAAATGCAATAGTGTTGCTGTGGCATGCCCACAGCAACTGCCATAGTACACACCTTCCACGCAAAGCGCAGCATGTGAAGGGGCCATGTATACAAGGTGGTGTTAAAGCATAAAAAGTGGCTTAACGCCACCTTTTAAATACAGTGCAGGGCATTGCACCACTGGATCCTCAACAAAAGTGACACTCAGAGGGTGCTTGGGGCACCTAAATATGCTACAAAATACCTTGTGAGCTTGACCCATGTGTGATGCACAATGCAACAAATAGGCCCTAATTATGACATTGGCAGTGCTTATAGACTACGGCTGAGGTGACATCTGCCAACATACTGCCACCACGGCCACCATCCGTCCGCCATATTATGAGCACTGCCTGACTTCCCCCACAATAAGGGTGAAAAACTGCCACCCCAGTAGAACGCCGCCAGCTGTATTATGACCAGTGATATGGCCTGGGGGTGTTCAGCTGCCAGGGTGCTGCTGGCGATAGCACCGCCCCTTCCCTGCTGGAAGACCTCCTCGACCAAGGTAAGTCGGGCTTCCAACAGGGGAGGGGAGTGGGAGGGCGAGGGGTGTTGTGTTTGTGTGTCTGAGTGTGTGCATGAATGTCTGAATGTGTGTGTGAATGCATCTTTGTGTGTTGTTTGCATGAGTGTATCCGTGTGAGTGAATGCATGTAAGAATGGTGAAGTGAGTGAGTGTCTGCATGTCAGTGTGATTGTGTGTAAGAATGTGTGTGAGCATGTCTGGAAGTATACGTGAATGAATGTGTATATGTCAGTGTGAATGAATCCGTGTATGTCAGTGTAAGTGAATGGGTGTATGCCTGGCGCATGTGGGTGTCTGAGTGCATGTATGCGGGTAGGGGGGATGGGGTTGTTGTGTAGCCATTTTAGTTATAGCTCCATGCACGTTGTTTTAACACACTAGGCCGCTGTGCATTTTAACCTGGATATATTTTATTCAGCTTCTCTTTATTATTATTACAAAACCATTTTTACGGTCTTGTTTTATTTTCATCTATCTATCTGTTTTTGCCTAAACCAGCACTCTGTTCTCAAACAAGACATTCTTGATCACTCTGTGCTTCATTCAAGGCTGCAGCTCGGTACATTGCCGGTGAACTCGTTAGAAGTTTAGTCTCCAACATTCGTAGAAAATACACATCCTTACGCAGGGACATTTTCTCTGAACATCAGCTGTGTTATTATATAAACACTTCCTTGTCCTTTACACATTAGAAGGAGATTCCAGCCAGGGAACCACAACTGTATGCTGATTGCTGAATGCTTCGCTACAGATGCTAACGCAGACCACAGGTCTTTGCTCAGGTATGGGGGTTGATGTCTTCCCAGGGGAACCTGAAAGGCAGAATTAGAGCTTAACATGCTGTGCTCAAATTACAACCTAGAAAGGAAATAGTCCATTGATCATAGTGACAATATGATAGCGTTGTTTTTCTGCTTCTCGTCACAATTTGAATACTGTCATGTTGTGTCGTCCTGGTTATTGCAGCTCACGCTTTGCTATTAAAGATGCAGTCGTTTTATTAAACTCATTATTGAAACATATACTGCTTCTGTTTGTCATTTATATATGAGTCTAAGTTATAAATGAGAGAATCGGATGCGACATGAGTGACCACGACGTCCGTGAGAAGCCTAGTATGTCATGCACTAGGCTGCCCAACCATCACTATCATTTGGTAGAGATGAGGCCCTGCTAGTTAGCCGGAGCAAAACCCGGATTCGAGCGACAGGTGTTACCCGCAGTGGGTTAGACTCAGTCTCCCAGAACACAGGCGATTCTGCCCCTCAAAATCCAGTAGTCTCATTAGAATGAGAACCAACGCAACAGGGTGAGGGGCGCTGTGACTGTAGTGTGGTGGGGGGAGGATATTATGTGTCTGTGTGTGGCAGTGGGATCAGTTGTGTGGTGTGTGCGTGTGTGGGGTGAGTGAGTGGATCAGAATGGGGTGGGGGTTTGAGTCTGGATGGACGGGGGTGGTGCATCAGGTGAGTGTTGGGAGGTGGGGGAGCTGCCTACCGGTGACAGGGAAGGAATTCCTTGTCACTAGTAGGGCCTACCACCATGGTTTTCGTGGCATTGCTAACGCCACGAAAACCATGGTGATAGGCCGGCTCATAATGCCATGGGCAGTACTATATTGGCCGCAGGGCTGGAGATAGATATCTCCGGCCCGGGGGCTCATACAGCCATGGCAGTATGAGTGGAGAAGTGGCGGGTTGGATGCATCTAACCAGCCAATCTCAAAATGTGGCGGTATGCACCACCAGCCTGTTGGCGGTGATATCGCCACATTAACCCTGGCGGTCAAAAGACCGCCAGGGTTAAAATGAGGGCCATAATGTACAACTACAACCTTGGGTCAGTAACATGTCACTGAGCCTCCAGTGGCAAATAAATTATGTGCCGTGTCAACAGCCACAACAATCTAAGATTGACTTTACACTATCTCATTACAGAGGATGATGGCTTACCTCCTGCCGAGCTGCATGTCCTGGATATTACAGATGACATGGATGACTAGCTGCCAACCATCAATGAACAAACTCTCCAGGATGTCCTAGGATCCCTTCAGACACCACCTCCAGTCACAGGGAGGACACTCAGCGTTGCTGGGTATCCACATGAACCACCCAGCTTCCAACACACACCACCAGCCAGTATTGACACAGCCCTTGACTCCGAGGACCCAGACATCAGCTTTCAGAGGACAGTGGTAGGAGTCTAGTCGGAGCTGGCCAAGCAGTTGCGGGTGGGGATGGAGACCATGGCAGGCAGACTAGGGGGAGTGTGAATGTGCTTCAGTCCAAATAAGGACAACTGAGCTGCCATCAGAGGCATCCACACCCCGCTACGTGGACTCCAGAATCCTCTGTCCGACATTGCTGCTGTCATGAGGCAGAGGCTACAACGATTGCCCTCCCAAACTGGCAGGAGCATGACAGACAACAGGATGGTCTCTATGCAGAACACGTCCATTCAGCGGGAAGTGGCCTCCCTCAGGGAAAACATGGCTGCCTACCACTGTGATGTGGCTGCAGTGTTGAAAAATCAGCAGTTCCTCCATGTTGCAGTGATGGCTTATGTATTCCTACAAATGGCCACTGCCGGGACGTTTGACTCCACATCTCTATCCCCTGAAGTGTGTGTGGCCCTCTCTACCTCTACATCAGCACCACCGCAGGAGCCACCAAACACATCCGAGGATGAAGATGTTGGAGGAATAACATTCACAAGGAAAAGCACCCGGTAGCACCAGTCTGTGCCACATGGACCGTATCTCCTTAGTTCTGGGCTTAAGATCATGCCAGTGTTGTGAAAGTCAGAAATGTACTCTCTTCACGCAACCACTGCTGACTTGTCTGCTATGTACTGTCATTGTCTCCATTCTTACCAGTTGGCATTGTTTAACCTCCTCACTAATGCACACTACTCCTTACTATGTCTCATGACATGTCCCTCAACCCTAAACTATGATTGTGCTACATATGGCTAACGTTCATTCATGGGGTCTGTGAACTGGACATTGTATAGAATTTATAAATACGCTTGCACCTGTAAATAAAGCATCTTGTATACATGTAGCATTTCTACGTTTACAGTGATCCATCTACTCAGCTAAGTGATTGCACTGTGTGACTCTATCCAGAATAACAGTACATGAGTGCATTACTGTCAGACACAAAGCCACACACTAGGACCCTAACATGAGAAAGGAGAATTATGGTGTTGTTGGCTACAATCAAGTTACTGAGTATTCTATACAAATATTTAACAAATATCCTTTGAATTGACATACGGCATGTATGGCTCAGAACCAAGTCAATGGTAATTTACCCAGATTGGGTAGCAGTACAACTTGTATGTGTGGTACAGAAGAAGCTAACCTTATCAGTGATGGGCACCTGTCAGTGTTGCAGGATACCGTTTTAATTTTGCCTGTTGTCAGATGTGCCACACTTGCCAACAATGAAACTGCAGGACCCCACCAATGTCAGTTGAAGTTCCATACTTACCTGTCCAAGTACACATTGTGAATGGCTGGAACAGTGGATGGCAAATATATGAACTAGTTGATGTTATGTAGCAGACAATCTGACAGCTCCTTAGTCTTGGGAGATGCACATGGTAATCCTTGGAAATCAAGACAGTAAGCATATCCAAGGCCATTCCTCCAACTTGGTCAGTGCACACATGAGAACCCCCAGACACTCAATCAACTTTGAAAAAAACTATCTTGATACAAACAGGATTTATTGTAAAATTGTAAACAACCATATACCTACTACTATCCTAAAAATGACCCTGCACTAAACTAACCTAAACTAACTTAACATACAACTACACCTATCTAACCTATTCTAAACTTATCTTACACATGTAACACCATACTCTAATCATTTTCCCCTCAACCCTCTTAAGAGGCAAGATACAAGGGGGTATGGTTTGGCCACTATAACGCATGGCTGCCTAAAAGTGGAGCTCCGTGTGCCGCAGTAGGACGGCGGCTACGGGGGGGGACCCCAACTACAGGGGGGTCACTACAGAGGCTCCCGACAACCACTGACCAGGTGGCGAAACACTGTGGACCCAAAACCGCTGCCTGGTGTCGGCAGAACCGCAAAGGAGACACGGCCTGCATCGGCAGTCGGGGCCACGGTCTCGTTTTCAGATGAGACCCCAGTGAAGAAGTACCGGTGCACGGAGTGGGTCTGGTGGGTCGCCTTATCCCCAACCGCGGTGGCAAAGAGGAGACACTTTGGTCCGCGAGGTCGCGGACCCCTCCCCCCACAGACTTGGAGTTCCCCTTCAGATTTCAATTTTCGGTGTGGCGTGAACAAAGAGGAAAGAAAAAAAAACAACAAAGGGACTGAGAGGCACTGCGATGAGAACCCCTGACTCCCATGAAGGAGAGTTCCTGGGCGCCCTGGGGCCCACCACTGCCACCCAAGACTTTGTGAAAGATGCTGGGGCTGGCTGCACAAGCGGATGTGCATCAGCCTCGGCTATGACGCTTTACCGACGTTCTGCCGCATGAGAGAAGTGAAGGAACAGTGACCTGGTGAGTTGAATTTCTCCCCCTAAGCATGCGTCCTATGCACAGGCCAACGCAGTTTGGCATTCTGCATCACGGAAGAGATATGGGGGATTGATCCCTCATACGCCCTGCTGTCTGATGGAGGGGCCTGGAGAAGGGAGTGGTTCTGCCCAACCAGAGGAGCTATCCCGACGCCACAACCTTGGAGGGACCAGGAACTAGGTCCTGAGTGGGTGACAAACCACCAGGTGGCTTGGAGGCGAAGACTTTGGCAATCTATAGGTATGGGAAACCCTCCTGCCCGGGACAAAGACCTCTGTCCACGGAGCTGCACAGCCGGGCCTACAGCATACCGGGTTCAATCGTGCCCTCACATTCCTTTGGCCTCTATCCTGGTACATCTTAGAGTCAACTGGGAGCAACTCCCCTCCACAGGAGAGCAAGGCAAAGGCGCCACTTACTCTTCATCCGCAGAAGGAACTGCGAATCTCTGCAACACCGAGATGCACCCCCTGACAGAGCACTGTGGTATGGGAAGACAAGTCCTGTAGCGCCCACACCTCTTGTACTCCCAATGAGACATCAATCCACTTGCCTCTTACAGGGGGGGTCTACTATCTACTTCCTCCGGATCCTCGCTGATGCCTTCCCTAAAAGCTATGCCAGTCACTCCATAGCAGAATCTTTTTTTGAGATCCTGACCGTTACCGAGCAGGCATTTTGGCTCACCAATTGGAGACATAGGGCCAGATGTAGGTAGGTATCTGATTGCGACTTGCAATTTGCGAGTCACAGCGACTCACAAATTGCAACTCGCAATCCGAGATGCAGAAAGGTGTCTCAGACACCTTCTGTGACTCGCTATGGGGTCGCAAAGACCCACCTCATGAATATTCATGAGGTGGGTCGCAGTTTGCGACCCCATAGCGAGTCTAGGCACTCACGGGGATGGTGGCCTGCTGGAGACAGCAGACCACCATGTCCGTGACTGCTTTTTTTTTTCTCTTTACAGCCCGTTTTCCTTAAAGGAAAACGAGCTGCAAAAATAAATAATTCCGAAACCATTTGGTTTCGTTTTTTTCAGAGTAGGCAGTGGTCCACCACTGCCTGCTCTGAAAAAAAAATTTGGTGGCCATTCACAAAGGGGACAGGGTCCCATGGGGACCCCTTCCCTTTTGCGAATGAGTTACCATCCACTTCAAGTGGATGGTACCTGCGAGTTGGTTTGCGACCGCTTTCGCCGTCACAAAGCAACTCTACATCGCGATGCGGTCGTAAATAGGAAGGGAACACCCCTTCCTATTTACGAGTCGGAATCACATTTTGTGAGTCGGTATCGAATCGCAAAATGTGATTCTGCATCGCGTTCAGCCTTTTGTGCCTCGCAAACTGCGTTTTTCGCCGTTTTCGAGGCGCAAAAGGCTTCCTACATCTGGCCCATAGTTCACTGCCAGGGTAGTTCGGCCTGACCCTCCCAGAATCCTTCATCCTTAGAGGCGATGACCAGTGGAAAATCCTCCGGTAAGCACTCCCACCAATTGCTCTTTTCAGAGCCCTTAGCCCAGCCGAAATTCATGGCTGCCCAACAGGCCATCTCCAGTCCATCGACTGTGCCGGATGTCCCTTGAGCAATGGATGCTACTGACCAAATTTTGCAGGAGATTACAGCGGTTGAAAGGCGTCTTGAGGCGATGGACCTGAAGATTGCAGATCTATCCGCAGCCTCTGTCTCTATCAGGACGGACAGGGCATGCTTCAGTGAGAAGGTAGCGGATTTAGATCAACACCTCACAAAGGTGGAGGACCACGTCGGGACGCTGCCGGAGCACGATGCAGAGTTACGGTCCCTACGGGAAAGACTCACGGATCTTGAGGACAGGAGCCGAAGAGACAACGTCCGTTTCTTTGGCATACCTGAAAGAAAGGAAGGCACTGATATCAAAGCATTCCTTCAAAGCTTGCTTCCGGAGCTTACTGGACTGACCTTTTCGCCACCGCTCAAGTTCCAGAGAGTGCACAGGATCGGCCCTCCTCGTTCCATCTCCTCGGGCGACCCCGCCCGATCATCGCATGTTTTCTCCATCATGAGCAGGCCAGGCAGGTCCTTTTGAAGGCACGGTCTCAGGGTACATTTTTGCTGGAGGTTCATGAGGTCAGAGTAGCAGCGGATTTCGCCAGGA
Organism: Pleurodeles waltl; assembly: GCF_031143425.1. Lineage (NCBI taxonomy): Eukaryota > Metazoa > Chordata > Amphibia > Caudata > Salamandridae > Pleurodeles > Pleurodeles waltl. The sequence continues at coordinate 246,517,828 of NC_090448.1, read as the reverse complement.
TCACAAATGAAAAGCGTAAGGAATTCCTGGCTCTCCGGCCCCAACTACGTTTGCTGGACATCAAGTTTGGACTATTCAAATCAGTATGTGGATCACACACAACGGCAATTCGAGAGACCTTTTAGAACCTACGGACCTCAGCTTATTCTTGGATGACGTCGCTCAACACCCCATGGGCTGTGCTCCTGTGCCTTTAGGCACGGATCCCTCTGCCGGGTGCGACACCTCTTTGGCCCCCACTGCCTTCTCTCAAGTATACGATCGTCCACTTAAATTGCAGGAAGGATGACACCATGCCTTGCAAGCAGTGATAGCACATACCCAAGACCAAGGCAGAGACAAGTACTGCTCCCCCCTAAAGCCGCCAACCACTGACCATACCTGATTTTACCAAAAATCACCTTTGTGGATCAACTAGAAATGGAACATTTCAGATGGGTCCTCCGCGACGGACAGCTAAGTGTTCTGACTTCTGACTACAGACCTTTTTCTCTTGCCTCTCCTTTGCTGTTGGGGGGTGGGAGGATTCGCTTGCCACGGCATTGATGTTTCAGAGTTTTGAATATGTTTTAGTGCTACAACCAAGGATTGCTGTGTTTATATCCAGAATTATTCATGAGTGGGTTCCGGGGGACATATATTGAGTGCAGTTGCATTACTAAGGCATTTTGATTTCTTGATCAGAGAACGACCCACATGCTCAATTCACTTGATTCACTGGATTTCTACTATCTCTCGGTACTCTTGCCCCAACCCATCCGGGTTCTCTGACCCCTCAACAAGTGCTTGATGCTCGGTGCTTGGCAATGTCCTTCCTCCACCTATTGGACCCTGCTATGCATGGGGGTGGTTGCCCTTCCCCGTCCTCCTCCTCCCACACCATCCCCTCCATCATTTGTAGACCTAACACCCAGTGTTACTTCTCCCCAGCGGTAAATAGACAGCCCATATAAGCAAACCATGTACCACTTCTTGTCCCCCCCCTCCCTTTGTGCTTGCTTGGCGCGCAGACCATGCTGCCACTGACCGGTGGTTTAACAGCACTACTGGAGGTGAGGACTTTCCCTTACCTTTCAAAGATATTGCTCTGTGCCCGGTTTTCCTTTTTTCTTACTTCCTCACCTACGGGGGCACGAGGTCTGGGTTCTTTCTTCCTTAACTTTCTTCTCTTTATTTCCCTAGTTTTCCTCTCTCTTTCTCTCTATTGGTATTTGCTATCTCATCTCATCTCCTTTCTTAGCACTCTACTCCCTATTGAAATCTCTTGTATGCTTCGGACGGGGACCCTCCATACGCCCTTCCTTCTGCTCCCTTTTTTGCTTCTTATCATAGTACTCATATTCGGAGTCCCGCCTTTTTCCCCCATAGCCCCTCCAGTTAGAGCACCTCCCACTCTGAGATCTTGAATATCCCCACAGCTGAACCACTAATATTTATTAATGGGCTCCACAGCACAACTAAAGGTTCTTTTCTGGAATGTCCATGCATGACACAATAGATTAAGCGACAAAAAATTCTGTCTGGGATTGGGTGGGCCGGGTGCTCTACAGTGGAGCACCGATGGCACGTGATGGCAGGCAGGGCATGGGACGAAGGTGTGGTGAGGCGATCCTCATTCGTCGATCCTTGCCGTTCAGACTCCTCAAGACATGGTGCGATCCAGAAGGACGTTATGTCCTTGCCAAGTAAGTACTGGGCTCCTCCACAATATACGTAGGATCTATTTATGCCCCACACGGGCTTCAAACGTTCTTTCTTTCTTTCTCTTAACAGAATACTGACAGAGATCGGCGCTTTTCAATATCTTCTGGGAGGGTACTGGAGACTGGCACCAGATGCTATACTAGTTAGATGAAACAGCAGTGATATGGGTAACAATGCAGACAGATCCCTTCTGGGGGACATCCTCTCCGACTACGGCTTGCAGGATCACTGGTGTCTCATACTCCCTACCGACAGGGATTACACTTTTATGTCACCAGTACATGGGACCCAATCCAGACTGGATTACTTCCTAATTTCACACAGTCTCTTACAAGCTGTTGGTGAGTCTGCGATACTCCGAGCAGCCTTCTCGGACCACTCTCTGGTTCTATTATCTTTAAGGTTCGGACAAGTTTCCCCCGGACGTAAACCATGGCGCCTTAACACCTCCCGATACCGCACCCAGAGGAGGAAATAGCAGCTTAGATCTGATGTTACAGAGTACCTCCATTACAATAAAGACTCAGTAGCCTCACGTCAGTTAAAATGGGCTGCGGCTAAGGCGGCGATCAGGGGGCAACTAATGAGAGACGCTGCCCTTGTCAATGTCCAAAAGCGCGATCAGCAGAAAGTCTTGGAAGACTGTATCCTACAAACTACACATGAATACACCCGGAACCCCTCCACACCCCTCCGACGGTATCTGGAACACGCTAAAATGGAACTTAAATCTCTTTATACATCGCGTGCAGGAAATGCTCTGCGGAGACTTAAGGGCGACATTAGGAGCATGGGGAGAAAGCAGGCTGCCTACTGGCTGCCCAGCTCCGCCAAACAGAGGCGACATTGGCCATTTCGGCTCTGTACAATGCACATGATTCACTTATTACGCATCCCCAAGAAATTGCTAATGAGTTTGGTCACTTCTACCGGACCCTTTATGCTCCGGAGGTGGCGATAGATCAGGTTAAATTGTCTGCATTTCTGGAGAGGGCGAACTTGCCACATCTATCGGAGGAGGGTAGGGCTCTATTAGAGGGAGAGATTAGCAAAGAAGAAATCAAATAGGCTATTGCCAATCTACCATATCATAAGGCACCCGGTGAGGACAGGTATCCAACGGAATTCTACAGGTAAGGATTTGGTGGAAACCTTACATGAGGCCCTCCCTGGGGCCACTCAAACTGGCTCTCTTAATCCATTATCCAACAAAGCCTCTATAGTAGTACTTCCCAAACCAGGTAAGGACCCCTTTAGGTGTGTCAGTTACCGTCCTATCTCCCTCCTCAACAGAGATGTTAAAATCTTGGCAGGGATACTTGTGGCACGCCTCAAGAAAGTTATACCTTCTCTGATTCACCACACGCAGGTTGTCTTTGCGCCAGGCCATTCTTCCAGAAATCACCTTCGCACACTACTCCATGCTCTATGGGCGATGCAGAACTCGCATGAGGAAGCTCTAGCCCTCTCTTTGGATGCCAAGAAGGCTTTCGACCGCATAGAGTGGTGGTACCTTTTCGAGATGCTAAAGCATTTTGGCCTCTGAACCAGTTTTATTAAAAAGGGACCCCTCCTATATGATTCTCCGACCGCACAGGTCAAGTGCGGGGGTTCTTTTCTGACACATTCCCGGTGCATAGGGGAACCCACCAGGGCTGCCCCTTGTCACCCTTGTTGTTCCTTTTGGCTGTGGAGCCCTTGGCAGCCACAATACGTGGCTCAAGTGCCATCTCAGGGATACACATTCCTGGTCGGGATTCTCCTATTTATCTACATGCGAATGATATTCTACTCACCCTTACCGACTTAACCAACTCCTTTCCGGTGCTTCGTACCATCCTCTCTATGTTTGAACTCCTATCGGGATACAGAATTAACTGGGGTAAGAGCGAGGCGTTGCCGATATCCCCTGGAACAGTGAGCGCATCAGTCAGAGATCTCTCTGTAAAATGGAAGTGATTGTGCCTTCAATATCTTGGCAAACATATTAATAGGGGACTAGAGAACATGATCACAGACAATCTAGACCCGCTCCTAACTAATATGAAACACAACTTTGATAAATGGACACGCTTAGGCCTATCCTTGTGGGGCAGAGCTCAAGCGGTACAAATGGTAACCCTACCACGCTTTCTATGTGTTCTGGGTATGCTACCTCTGAGGATCCCTCTGTCTACACTACGGGAGATTGACCCACGAATACGGGCCTTTTTGTTGGGGTCAATGCGTCCGAGGCTACCCAAGGCAGCATTGCTAGCTAGACGCGAGTACTGGGGTTGGGCCTTCCATCTGTGGAAAACTACACGCTTGTGTTACACCTCTCACAACTGGTATACATGCTGCCAAAGGCGCATGATCCACCCCCTTGGGTGGAGATGGAGCGAGCTCTTTTCCATCCCTCATCTGGATTACAGATACTTTACAACACAATCCCTACTCCCTGTCACAGTGTCCTTTCCTCAGGATCTGTACATTGCTGAACAAAAGGCCCACCTTCCGGCGTCACCAACTCAGAAAGCTATTATAGAACAGAGTTATGATGAAGCCAGTCGGGGGGAGGGGATTTAGGGTAAGGAACAGCAGGGAGAGAGATCTGAAAAGAACAGGTTAGAACAAATATGCATTTACTCATTCATAGAAATGTAGCTCATCAATAGACTCGTGACTAAATGCGTCTCCGTGATATCAGATGGAGACCCCTTTTGAAATGAGGGCAAAGCCCCTTCTTTGAAACATGGAACAAGAATAAACTACAACCTCAGAACCAAGAGATGGCAAGAGTTTTGGACTATGATTATACACAGAATGTCAATCCTGTAACATCTATGCATTCATAGCATAAACCTTTGATCATGACCTAGAAAATCTCAAAGAATTAAATATGCTTTTCATATATTGTGCTTTCCAAAAAACAATGAAAACTATGATTTGCTTACCTCCAAAAAGACTTTCACATTCACAACTATAAAGACCAAAATGTTTTTACTCATTGAACTTGAAACGCTTTACTTATAATACCAGGAAGCCCTTTTACTTGTCTTGCCTGAAGCGCTACGGTCATTATGCTAACGGGGAACTTTTACTCATGTGGCCTGAATCACTTTGATTGTTGTGCCAAGAACCTTTTACTCCTGTGGCTTGAAGTGCTTTGATTGTTGTGCCAAGAGAGCTTTACATCTGTGGACTGAAGCGCTTGAATTGCCGTGCCAAGAGCGATTTACACCTGTGGACTGAAGCGCTTGAATTGTCGTGCCAAGAGCGCTTTACACCTGTGGACTGAAGCGCTTGAATTGTCGTGCCAAGAGCGCTTTACACCTTTACACCTTTGGACAGAAGAGCTTGAATTGGCGTGCCAAGAACGCTTTACACCTGTGAACTGAAGCGCTTGAATTGCCATGCCAAGAGCGCTTTACATCTGTGAACTGAAGCGCTTGAATTGCTGGGCAAAGAGGGCTTTATACCTGTGCTCTGAAACGCCTTTGATCGTCGCGCCAAGGCCGCTGTACTCTGGAAACTGAAAACGCTTTGCGCTTTGTGCCAAGGGGCGCTTTACATCTGTATCGACTTCCTCCAAAATTGGATTCATCAAGGCCTTACCGCTATGAGTATGACCTGCTCGTTTTTAAATGCACCATGGAAATAAGGATACTTCGGTTGGATGTCACTCTGCCATGTAGGAACTCTGCTCTTCTTCAGAGAAACCACCACAAGGTCTGACTGCATCAAAGTCTTCAAAATAGTGAGCAACGTGCTTGGGTGTGGCTGGGCTTTATAGGCCTGCCACACCCCAAGATGGCTGCTGCCTCTAAAAACATAGGAATTGTAGTCTGTTCATCGAATAGCACTGATAAGTGCATCTTGTCCACCAATATCCTGAAACTGCAGCTCTATGAGCTTTGCCACAGGGCAGACGACGCTGATGGCCACCTTTGGAACAAGAGGGAATGACAAGTGGTGCGCATAAAGTGCTGCAGAGTCATACAGCGGAGCATCGGTCGAGACCTGGACCGCGCATGGCCTTATTCCTGACACTCCCTTGCTTTCCACCAACCCCATGGTCAGGGCCATGCGCAATTCTCGGCATCAAGCACATCACTTACTTAAAATTGATCCCTGGATCCATGACAAAGCACCGCTGTGGGGCAGTAGGGGATTGCTCATAGGAATGAAAACCATCCTCTGGGAAAAGTGGCGTTCAAAGGGCCTTCATTGACTGGACCAACTTCTAAATAGAGGCACAATGAAATCCTTCACAGAACTAAGGGAGGAATTTAATCTACCGAAACATCACCTTTGGCGCTTCGTTCAGCTTAAACACTGTTTGGAGGGTCGTCTGGATAAGACCCCATGGAACCTTCCTCAATCTCCAATACTCCACTACTTGGAGACTTGGGGATCTTTCCGGGGCGTGGTCTCCGGGCTCCACTCCCAACTAAATTGTCATCTTGTTTCCCTCCCACTTTTACTCTCCACTAAGACAAAATGGCCAGCACGCCTCCAAACTGAATACAAATTGGAGGATTAGGCTGAAATAATAGTGGCCAGAGACCGGGGGGCCATTGAAGCTCGCCTAAAATTTATCCTATTTAAGTCACTACATGAATGGTACTGGACCCCTCAGAAACTGCGCTCGGCAGGATTATTATCCCACGCCTCTTGTTGGAGATGCCCTCATGCCCACTGTGATCTACATCATATTCTGCATGTCTGCCCTGCCATTCACACTTTCTGGCAGAAAGTAGGGTGTACCCTCAGAGAGATACTCCCATAACCAACACCTCTCACCCCCTCCCTGTTATTATTACATGATATCCGCAAGTTAAGTTGCCTAACATGACTACAACAACGTCTACTACATACTGCGCTGGCTACAGCCAAGGTGTGCACCCTCAGACACTGGCGCTCGACTAGTGTTCCTCTTCGTGGGGAGTGGATTGCTGCTATGTTCCAAGCAGCCACACATGAGAAACTCAATTATGGTCTCCAAGACAAGCTGGATGTTTTTCTTCAGACGTGGTCACCTTTCCTGTCTACGCCGACAGATTTAGAGGCTACACATCCATGCACTGGGCGACCATCAAGCCTTTTTATCTGGAGCTGATAACACCCTCTCAGCCACCAGCGGTCACTATTGGTCTGCTGTGGCTGAGTTATGCTCCACTATTACCCACTCACTGGGCTCCCATCCTCTCCAGTACCTCTCACCCCCCTCCGAATTAGTAACTGCCACACTTATGCCTCCCCTACGACTCACCACAATACATTCCTCCTCCCTCCCCCACTGCATTTTCGTCCCTTCCCCCTTCTTCTCCCCCAGCCGATATTCTTATTCTTATTCTTATTCTTATTCTTATTCTCACTTTTACTCTTACTCTTTTTCTTATCTTTATTGTTATTCTTATTCTCATTCTTATTCTTATCCTTACTCTTATTCTTATTCTGGTTCTTGTTCTTGTTTCTTGTTCTTGTTCTTGTTCCTATTCTTGTTCCTGTTACTATTCCTATTATGGCTATTGTCAGTCTTAATGTTATTATTTGTCCTACTCTATGTATGCTCTCTTCTCCTCCTCCTCTCTACACCCTCCTCATAGCTTCTCCTTTTTTATTTCTTCCCCCCTTTCTCCTCTCTCACGAATGTTGTGTCCTTATTGTTGTATCCTCCTTCCTTTTATTGGCTCCTTTACCTTACAGCTCAAAACTAACCCTCGTTCAGTAGAGTATCACATCTGATGTTTACTATTTTTAGGGCTCCAAACCAAGCACTAACTCCTCTCACCCTTCTACTAACATGATTCATATTGCCTTAAAATCTACTTCATATGTGTGGGCACCTTAAACACCTCAATATTCCCCTGTGTGTTCTTGACAGGGAGATCGGTCAAGCTACCCCATCACAAATTTCCCTCTTCTCGATCTTTTCAGCATGTCTATGGACCCGCTTCTTTAGAACTACAGGCCTGGCTCTCTCCTTTTCTAGTCTCAATCTCTCTCCTTAGTCAATCGCTTATATCCTAAGGAATTTGGGATATACAAGAGCCATCCATCCCCTTCCATAGGCATCTCCACTAGCAACCCCCCTCCATGACGTTCCCCTTGCCACCACCTACAGCGGTAATTGTAGTGGTGGAAGGAGGTGGGGGGAATTTAATTAATAGGTGGGGAAGGACACAATATTCTGGATCGCTTGTGAATACTGACATAGGGACATAATTGGAGTCATGGCCATACCTTTCTACAACTATAAGATTGCTTATGTTGAACTATTAGTGGCACTGTACTATTGCAAACAGTTCTTGGTGCTGAAACCATGCTTACCGTTTGTTTGCCTCTGGTCATGTTATATATTCGCACGGTTCTGGTTCTCTTCATTTCTGTAAAAGTATTGGGTCTATGTGAAGGACAGCGGTCTATTACAAGTTGAAAGTGATTGGAGCAATATGTTAATATTCTTGTTCTCGATTTTTGCTTTTACAATCTTTAATAAAGAAGTACAACACAAAAAAGAGGCAAGATACAAGAAGGACAACATAAAATATGATATATATATATATATATATATATATATATATATATATATATATATATATATCTATCTATATATATATTTTTTTTTATTATTATTATTTTTTTATACACAAATTCCTCAACATTACCCCCCACCAATAAAAAAATGTACAAAAACCCACCCCCCAACTATACTTAATCTAACCTATGCCTCTACCCATCTAAAACCCAATCTAAAACTATGTACAACAGTAAAGGGGAGGAGAAGGAACTTGGAGGCTGTGGAGTATGCTTATTACATCCTTTTAATTTTTTTCTTGATGTACTTCAACATCTTCTTGTTGTCAGCACTCTCTTCTCCAATTTGTCCAGTCTGACCATTATGTTGGCCATGTCCCGTCTCCTTTCCCTTACAAATTGGCTGTTCATGACCGCAGCAGGTGGCTGCATTGGTGCCTGGCTCCCAACAGGCGCAGCTGAAGTGGAGGGGCTTGCACCTGCAGAGGCCCCCTGCACCATTGATGTTTTGCCAACACTTCCTTTTTTTTGCTGTGGCTGCTATGGAGGTCTCTCGTGTGCAAACGCACGCAATTCCCCAGTCGCCTTTTCCTTGTGGAACCTCCTTCCCATCCTGTGGTATCCAGAATCCACTTCCATAATGTGCCTTTACCGTTCTGCCCTTTTGTGGAATGTGTGCCGTTGGTCAGGTGTCACATTGGCAGCTAGAAAATGAGGAGAATGAAACATCACATTCAGCATTGGGTAGAGGTTAAACCAACAGATAATGTATACTGCAACTGCAGATAAAGCCTGCAGCCCACCCCACATTCTTCAACAATGACTTACTCCTCATCTATGACTATTTCCTATCACCCATCTACAGTATTTTGTATTATGTATATGTCACTGGGATGACGGCTATCCATTGTTGACCATCAGGGCCCAGAGATGAGTGGACTAAATTGTCCTTGATCAACATTTGTGTTACCAAACTTGTGAGGATCACGTGCCCCAACAAGTTTGGATTTCCTGCATCCTTGTCCATGAGGGGGGTTTTGCATGCAATCCACCACCTTGACACCCCTGGTGAAACATCAAGGCTTGCCCAGCCATTGTGGATGCAAGGTGGGACCAAATGATAGGGGGTCTGGAAACTTCCCACTGGCTATTCTAAGGTTTGGTAAATCATCATTCATGTGTCCTGATTTAAGACCTCGCCTAAGCATACATTACAAGGGGGCACACCATTGCCAGTGATGTGCCCACATGTACAACTAATGCAATGTCCCCAGAAAGCTTGGCCAAAGCCTGACCTGCACATCAAAGTTGTCTACACATTACAGAACTAAAGCCCCCTACCCTGTGCTATGTTGTGCTACATGTGTAAAACGGTGCACACACGGTGGCTGTATGGGTGCCTTTAGGCCCACAATGAGTTTGGTACTGCACTGGGTGCTTCAACAGTATTTTTATATATTGAACATCATGTTCACATGTATGTCAGACATCATCAACATACCAGGTATGCACTCAACATTCACATCATGTGCACAAGTGTTTTGATCTACATCACTCACAAATATCATGGTGGCAGGACCATGTTGAGAATACTGCTGCGCTCTGGCTTGGGAAAAAACATAGGGGGTCATTACGACCCGCCAGGGCCGTGGACCGCGGATGCACCGCCAACAGGCTGGCGGTGCATCCAGGCCAATTCTGACCGCGCGGTAAAGCCGCGGTCAGAAAAGGGAAACCAGCGGTTTCCCGCCGGTTTTCCCCTGGCCTGAGGAATCCTCCATGGGGATTCCGACCCCCTTACCGCCAGCCTGGTTCTGGCGGTTTTGACCGCCAGAACCTGGTTGGCGGTAACGGGTGTCGTGGGGCCCCTGGGGGCCCCTGCAGTGCCCATGCCAATGGCATGGGCACTGCAGGGGCCCCCTAACAGGGCCCCACCAAGAATTTCAGTGTCTGCATAGCAGACACTGAAAATCGCGACGGGTGCAACTGCACCCGTCGCACCCTTTCCACTCCGCCGACTCCATTCGGAGCCGGCATCCTCGTGGAACGGGGTTTCCCGCTGGGCTGGCGGGCAACCTTCTGGCGGTCGCCCGGCAGCCCAGCGGGAAACTCAGAATTACTGCGGCGGTCTTTTGACCGCGCACCGGTATTCTGACGGCGGTACTTTGGCGGGCGGCCTCCGCCGCCCGCCAAAGTCAGAATGAGGCCCATTGACTTTTCCCACAACCATCTGGAACTGAGTTGTCTCCTAATTGTGCACACTACTGACTGTTGTCCAGCACAATAGGGGTCCTTGCAGTACTACAGCCTCAATATATATCTGAAGGGTACTGAGGCACATGTGGTGCAAGTGTCTCTTACATAAGCCCCCTAGAGACCTCTAAAGATTTAACCTACATCTGTACAATCTTGTGAGTAAGTGTAAGATATCTGTGGCACACAGTGCTGTCAATAGTGCTGGGACAAATTTGTTGTCAACTGGCATGCTATTTACATAAACAGCTGCTCTGACACATATCATGATAGACATCAATGAATATGTGGTCAGCAATTCCATTTTCTAATACCCACAATTCCATGCCAGCACACGTTGCCCCATGTGCTACAAACAAGCCATTCTCAATGTTACCATCCTTACTCCAATGATATCATATCATTGGTCAGGCAAAACCATAATTCCTAGCATTCCACACATCAGACTGGCTCCCACCAAACCCTGGATTGGTACACATGACGCACAAGATGACACTTACTGACTGCATAGGGGACTTCAAATTGGACCACCTCACCAACGGTGTAGGGTGGAGGTCCACCTGCAAGACTTGAATGGAAAATATTGCCTAGTGATATTTGTACATATCAGTTAATGAACAACATTGTTTACTATAAACTTGTTAGGCTGAGTGAGCAAGTCATCCTAGTGGTAGATTACAGCAACTGACAAACAACTATGATCAGTCAATCACCCCTAGGCCCTCATTACAACCCTGGCGGTCGGTGATAAAGCCGCAGTAATACCGCCAATAGGCCGGCGGTAAAGAAAATGGAATTATGACCACAGCAGAAACTGCTCAGACAGACAGCCACTTTAACACTCTGACCGCCACAGCGGTAGCAACAAGCACCACGGCGGTAAACGCCAACAGCCAGGTGGAAGATAATGTACCACCCGCTGTATTAAGACAGGCCTATCCGCCACCTTTTCCGGGGCGTTACCAACGACATCAAAAGCACGGCGGAAACAGAACACATAAGTCAAACGACTCACCTCTGGACACTCAGGGAACAACCACAACGCCATGGAGCCCGAGTTGCACATTTTCCCCATGCTCGTCTACATCTTCCTGCATTACGAACAGCAACGCCTGGCGAAGACGACCACAGTGAGTACTGCCGCCTAGCACACAAGGGAGGGGGGAGGAAAAAGAGAGTGACACACACACACACAACACGCAACACCCCCAGCTCCACCCCCAACACCATACACACAACCAGATGCAGTAACATTACGTATTCGCCCCCTACCCCTAAGGAATAATGCAAGGACAAAAAGATTGGAAGAAAGTGAGTGTAATGCGATAAAATAACATGAATAAGTGCATCAAAATACAAACGTATATATATATTAACAAATGGAGGGGCACTGCCCAGTCCTCAATGTCTGTTCGTGGGCCACAGGGCCACAACACATAGGCCAAGGCCCCACCTCACTCCTGCAACAGCACGGCGAGAAGACGCAGGGGCATCAGGTCGAAAACACACAGGCACCTCAGGGGGACGGGGAATGGGGGGCACCTCAGCTAGAAGATGGTACAATGCCACTGGTCCTGGAGGGGGCTACATGCCCTGTGCGATGTCCTGGGGAGTGCAAGGCCACAATCTCTCAATTGGGTGGTTTGCCCACTGCTTGGTCCTGGGGAGTTCAAGGCCACAGTCTCTCAAGTGGGTGGTTTGCCCACTGCTTGGTCCTGGGGAGTGCAAAGCCACAGACTGTCAAGTGGGTGGTTTGCCCACTGCTTGGTCCTAGGGAGTGCAAAGCCACAGTCTTACAAGTGGGTGGATTGCCCACTGCTTCGTCCTGGGGAGTGCAAGGCCACTGTCTCTCAAGTGGGTGGTTTGCCCACTGCTAGGTCCTGAGGCGTGCAATGCCACAGTCTCTCAAGTGGGTGGTTTGCCCACTGCTTGGTCCTGGGGAGTGCAAGGCCACAGTCTCTCTAGTGGGTGGCTTCTCCACTGGTTCTGGAGGGGGCCTTGTGCCCAGTGTGCTTCATCCTGGGAAGGATGGGGTGAGTGGATGGCTTCTTCCACTGGTTCTGGAGGGGGCCTTGTGCCCAGGTTGCTTCATCCTGGGAAGGAAGGGGTGAGTGAATGGCTTCTTCCACTGGTTCTGGAGGGGGCATTGTGCCCAGAGTGCATCATCCTGGGATGGATGGGGTGCGTGGATAGCTTCTTCCACTGGTTCTGGGGGGGACCTTGTGCCCAGTGTGCTTCATCCTGGGAAGGATGGGGTGAGTGAATGGCTTCTTCCACTGGTTCTGGAGGGAGCATTGTGCCCTGTCATGCACATCTTGGGGAGTGCAAGGTCACAGTCTCTCACCTGGGTGTCACACCTACAGGATTTGCATGGTCCAGGACGCACTACAGCCTATGGAAGCAGGGCTACACACTGCCCACCGGCGGTGAGGGCTGCTCAGTGGTGGCAGTAGCGGGTCTGGTGTCAGGGCTGAAAGTGGTGGGGGGAGCCTCCAGCCCTTCCCCTGCAGCCTCGGACGGCTGCTCACTGGGGCTCCTGCTGCTGGCAGTTGTGCTGGTGGTGGTGTTGGCAGTGGTGGGGGGAGGCTCCAGCACTTCCCCTGCAGCCTCGGACGGCTGCCCACTGGGGCTGCTGCTGCTGGAAGTGTTGCTGGTGGCAGTCCTGGTGGCAGTGCTGGTGGCGGTGCTTGGACTGCTGCTGCTGGAAGTGGTGCTGGTGGCGGGGCTGGCAGTGGGGGGGAGGCTCCAGCCCTTCCCCTGCAGCCTCGGACAGCTGAATCACCATGGTTGGTGGTGGGGGCTCTGAATGAGTTCCAGCACCAGGCCTCCTGTCCTTCCTGCCTGCTGGCTCCTTTCCTTTCACTTTTGCAGCTGGTGGTGCCTCCTTGCCCTTCCCTTTCACAGCTGGTGGTGCCTCCTTGCCCTTCCCTTAGGCAGCTGGTGGTGCCTCCTTGTCCTTCCCTTTTGCAGCTGGTGGTGCCTCCTTGCCCCTCCTTGATGCACCTGGTACGTGCACACTTGAAAGTGCTGCTGGCTGGTTCCCGGAATCCTCTCCTACCTGCAGTAGCTGTCGACACTACTGTGGCCGTGGACTGGGTGGCTGAGGTGCTCGCCTGGGTTCTGACCACCCTGGCCCAACATGAAGGAAGGGGGGAGGGGTAGGGAAGAGGTTAATGGTGGAGATGAAAAGCTTCTTAGGGACATTGGGGTGGAAAGAGGGTGAAGGTTTGAGAGTGGAGGAAGAGGCAGGGGTTGTAGGAGGTGTCTGTCTGCTGATTTTGGGTGCAGGTGCATGGGCTGGATGCTGTTGTGAGGTGGATGGCTGTTGGGTGTCTGAGTGCTTGCGTTTGTGTACTTTGGGAGGAGGGGGCACAGACACAGTAGGAGAGGACACAGGGGATGTGTGCATGGATTGTGGGGGTGGTGACTGCCACTGAGGGGTGTGTAGTGATGGGCATGATGGTGATGGAGGTAGTGGATGAGGATGTAGTGCATGCAGGTGTGTGTGTAGACACTACTGGGAGGGAGGTGGATGAGGAGGAGGAGGAAGACACAGTGGAGGCAGTGGATGTTGATACGTCTGCAACTGGATGGTGTTTGTGTGAGTGCCTGTGGGATGATGTGTGGTGCTTGTGGTTGCCTGAACCACTCCTGTGTGTTGTCCTGGGTGCGTGCTGGTCTGCCTGTGTGCTTGGGATTAGTTGGGTTTGAGTGGAATGGGACAGGGTAGAGGAAGTTGAAGAGGGGAGGCTAGAAACAGGGATAATGGCTGCAATCAGAGAGGAGGCCAGAGCCTGGATTGACCTCTTTTGGGCTGCCATGCCAGAGTGAATGCCCTCCAGGAATGCATTTGTTTGTTGCAAATGGGCTTCCAGCCCTTGGATGGCATTCACAATGGTTGACTGCCCAACAGAGATGAATCGCAGGAGGTTGATAGCCTCCTCACTCAGGGCAGCAGGGCTAACTGGGGCAGGGCCTGAGGTGCCTGGGCCGAAGGAGATGCCCACCCTCCTGGGTGAGTGGGCATGGAAAACTTGCTGAGGGGCTGCTGGGAGGGCTATGCTGGTACGGGGGGTGACAGTCATACATGTAGTTGGGGTGGCCACAAAGGTGTCCGCCACCACCAGGGAGCTTCCATCGGAGGAGGTATCATTGTCTGATCTGTCCCCTCCTGTCTCCACCGTGGTGCTCCCCTCGCCCTCCGTCCCACTGGTGCCATCACCGTCGGTGGATTCAGCCTCTTGGGCCCTGTGGGATGCAGCTCCCTCCATCGCCGGTGCCTCAGCTCCTCCGCCAGATGATGCTAATTCACAGAAGGACAGGGTGACAAAACAAAAAGGGGGAGGGAGAGACAAAGGATACACTGGGTCAATGACTGCTCCAACACCACTGTTAGCATACACGACAAACACACAGGGAACAGCCCTACGCATTAGGCAATGCACTACCAGTCACAATGCTAGTCACCAGCCCATGGACAGTAATACCTTACGCCACTAACAGCATACAAGAGACCCACAGACCTCTGCCCAATAGTGGATGCCTACTAGCTTGGTTGGAGGTGGTTCACATCATACCCTGCCCAACATGGGACCTACCCTGCAATGTTCGGCCTGGCCTAGGGGCACCCACAGGCCCACATCCCCCACCTGGAGACTACCCCGCCACATGCAAGTAGTATTTTTGGAAACTGTACTCACCCCCTTGTGGCTGCTGTGATGCCCTCAAGCGCCCATCCAGCTCCGGAGAGGCCACCGCCAGTATGAGGGCCATCAGGGGGGCCAGGGTTCGACGGGCACCTCTTCCTCATTGGGAGGCCATCCCCAGCATCTCAGGTCCTCCCACCGTTTCCGACAGTGTGTTCTCCACCTGCCATAGACCCCCAGGGTCTGCACGTCCTTTGACGATGGCACGCCATGTCCCCTTTTTCTGAGGGGCACTGACCTTCAGACAGTTACACATAGAAAAAAGGTATCAGTCAGACCGTCCGGCCTGTTACGCTCATGTCCCATCATAGCCCTCCCATCCCCTTACGCACAGACATTGCCAACCATACATGCAGCACGCTGCCCAGGACCCTTCCACCAACCCCCTCCTTACATGAGGCCCTCACACACAGCACTCCATGCATTCATGCCTCATGCATTATGCTCACAGTGTGCTCACCTGTTGGTTTGAAGATCCATACAATATTCAGTACTGGGTTAGGACCCCATCTTCCAGTCTCTCCAACTCCACAGCGGTGAAAGCAGGGGCCCTTTACCCAGTCACATGAGCCATGGTCGGTTCCAGACACAGGTCAGAGCAGCGCTTGTGGTGTAGGTCCTCTCCTGTTGAAGGTCAGGCATCAAGTGGGTGAACAGATAGAAAATGGCACTCACGTCCGTGACGGTGAGTACCGTCACCGCTGGCGTACATCACCATTGGCCACTGTAACCCATAAGGCCCAATGGGATAAAATGAGGAGTTGCACGGCGGTTTTCGACCGCCTCCCGCAACGGCGCACAACATCAGTGGAATTACCTAATTTCCACATGTCACTTCATACAGGACAGGCAAATGCCATTTCAGGGGGGAGGGCAGGCCATGGCACCTAACTGCGTCACAGTTGACATATGCACCATTTGGGTCTATACAAGAATCTTGTGTAACAGTCACAACATGCAATGCAGTGTAGTGTTTTGAAATATGGGATACTGACCAGCTACTCACAGTTTGCCCCCTAGATTGCAACCACTGCAGATGAATTGGAGAATGAGACTTCCCCCGTTTACAGGCCCCTGGTGGACTTGGCAACAATGGAGGACAGGCACACTATCCTCACCTACAGACTGGACAGGGCCACAATCACAGAACTGTGTGCCCAATTAGAACCACACCTGATATCTGCTATCGGTCAGCCCACGGGATCCCCCCTCTTGTGTAAGTCCTATCTGTGCTCCATTTCCTGGCAAGTGGCTCCTTCCAAGTGACAGTGGGCTTGGCAGCAGGAATGTCCCAGCCAATGTTCTCAATAGTGCTGACCACAGTGTTGTCTGCCCTGATTAAACACATGCGCAGCTACATCATTTTCCCCCAGGTGGAGGATTTGGCCACAGTGAAAGCTGATTTCTATGCAATGGGACATATCCCCAACATTATTGGGACTATTGATGGTACACATATTGCATTTGCCCCCCCCCCCCGGAGAAATGAACAGGTGTTCAGAAATCGAAAGAGCTTTCACTCCATGAATGTTCAGATAGTGTGTCTGGTGGACCAGTACATCTCCCATGTCAGTGCGAAGTATCCTGGGTGTGTACATGATGCCTATATCCTGAGGAATAGCAGAATCCCACATGTGATGGCTCAACTCCAGAGGCACCGGGTGTGGCTAATAGGTGGGCCCTGGTTCCCACCCAGTGGATGTTGGTGTATGGGTATGGTGTGGGCCCTAAGGGTTAGTGTGTGTCTAACAGTTGTTCCTCGATATTTGCAGGTGACTCTAGTTACCACAACCTCTCATGGCTACTGACCCCTGTGAGGAATCCCAGGACAAGGGCAGAGGACATTACAATGAGGCAAATGGGCGAACAAGAAGAGTAATAGAAAGGACATTCGGCCTCCTGAAGGCCAGGTTTCATTGCCTCCATCTAACAGGTGGATCCTTGTACTACTCACCCAAGAAGGTGTGCCAGGTCATCGTGGCATGCTGTATGCTGCACAACCTTTCCTTATGTCTCCAGCTGCCTTTTCTGCAGGAGGGTGAGGCTGGAGATGGGCGTGTGGCAGCAGTGGACCCTGTGGACAGTGAAGATGAGGAGGCAGAGGATTAGGATGAGGACAACAGAAGTGCTATTATAAGAAAGTACTTCCAATGACACACAGTTAAGACACTGTAATTACACTTTACATTGACAGTTTTGTGTATGACATTGTCACTGGCAGGCTGATTTCCCAAATTCTATGCCCACTTACTGTACGCTTTGGCGTCTCCATTTTCAGATATTTTTGTCCCTCTATCGCTCCTGGTGTGTTGACTGCAGCCATCTACAGGGCATTCCTATGTATACAATACTGTATAGTTTTATTGCAGTGTTTAAAGCTTGTTAAAACAAATACATGGTTAAATGATTTGACAGACTCCATGCATGTATTTTTTTTAATGGTGTTTATTTAAGTGCTAATGATTAGAGGGGGATGTGCAATGGGGTGGGGTGATGATCGAGGAAAAACCAGGTTGTAGTCCAGTCTATGTGTATCACAGGTGCATTGTCCAAGGGGGCATAGAAAGGGGGGCAATGGTAGTTCAAGGTGGACAGGGTGACAGAGTGGGAAACAAGGGTGACATTCAGGAGAGTCTTATTTCCTGGCGGGGTCTTGGTAATGTTTTCTGGCTTCTGCCTGAATCGCAGGGACCGTTTGCTGGGTGGTTCTCGTTCTGCCGGGGGTGTGGTGCTGGTGGCCTGTTGGTCCTCTGGCGGGCCTCCTGTCCACGAGCTGCAGCAGATGTGGAAGGCTGTTCATCTGTTTGGCTAGTGTCAAGGGCCCAGTGGTGTGCCACTGCCTCCCTCATGGTGTTGGCCATGTAAGCCAGCACCCCTGCAATTGTGACCAGGGTGGTGTTTATGTCCTTTAAGTCCTCCCTGATTCCTAGGTACAGTCCCTCCTGCAGCCGCTGGGTCTCCTGCAACTTGTCCAGTATCTGGCCCATTGTCTCCTGGGAATTATAGTATGCTCCCAGGATGTTGGTAAGTGCCCCCTGGAGAGTTGGTTCCCTGGGCCTGTCCTCCCCCTGTTGCACAGCAGTCCTCCCAGATTCCCTGCTGTACTGTGCCTCTGTCCCCTGAACCATGTGCCCACTGCCACTGACCACAGGTCCCTGATCGTCCTGTGTTTGTGGGGTGCCTGGGGTCCCTGTAGTGGTGGACACACTGCTGATTGACGAGTCCTGGGGACAGAGGTATGGGCCCGCTGGGTGGGTACTGTGGTGGTGTTTCCAGAGGGGAGAGGCTCTGTGGTGGTATGGGACTATGCCTGGGTAACCGACTGTCCAGAGATCCCTGATGGACCAGGTTGGTCATCCAGATCCAGGTGTCCAGAGCTGCTGTCATCACTGTGGGCCTCTTCTGGAGGTAGACTGGAAGTTGCTGGCACCTCCTCTCCGGTGACATTGGGAGGGGGGGGGGGAACTGTGGTGATTTAAATGCAGTGTAATTCTTTCTGTGTGTGTCATCTTGTGCATGGGTGTTTTGCCCTGTATGGTTGTTATTGCCCTGGCAGATTTGCCTCTGAGTGAGTATCTATTTGGTAGGCTAGGTGATTCCCTCCAGTGTGCATGCAGTGGTGATAGGTGTCCATGCAGGTCAGTGAGTGGTGTCCATGCATTGGTGTGACATGTAGGGCTTGGTATTGGGATGAGTGGGTTGTGATGGTGGGGTGCGTGGAAGGTGGTGAAGTGATGGGAGTGAGGGTAGGGGTAGGGGTTTGTGATGGCATGCAGGTAGGGGGGGTGATAGTAATAGAGATTTGACTTACCAGAGTCCAGTGCTCCTCCTACTCCTGCCAGGCCCTCAGGATGCATGATCACCAAGACTTGCTCCTCCCCTGTTGTTTGTTGTGGGGGAGTAGGTGGGGGTCCAGCGCCAGTCCTCTGTACAGCTATTTGGTGTATTGCTGGTGTTGTACGTACCTATCCCCATAGGTAGTTCCACTTCTTCCTGATGTCATCCCTTGTTCTGGGGTGCTGTCCCAAGGCGTTGACCCAGTCCACAATTCTCCGCCATAGCTCAATTTTCCTTGCAATGGACGTTTGCTGCACCTGTGATCCAAATAGCTGTGGCTCTACCCGGATGATTTCCTCCACCATGGCCCTTAGCTCCTCCTCAGAGAACCTGGGGTGTCGTTGAGGTGCCATGGGTGTATTGTGAGTGGTGTTGGTGAGGGTGTGTGAGGTGCTGTGTTGGGGTGTGTGATGTGGAGTAGGTGGATGGTGTACAGGTGATGGTGGTGTGTTTCTGTGGTCTTGTCTGTGGTCTTGCTATCTCTTTTGTGGCACTTGTTTGTAATGGTAAAGGGTTGTGGGTAATGCGGGTCTGTGTTTTATAGTGGTGTGGGTGTGTGGGTGTGGTGTGTGTATGTGTGTCAGGTGCGTGTTATTCAAATTGTCCAATGTGATGTTGTTTTGTATGTGTGTGTGTATTTTGAGCGCGGGGTATGTACCGCCAATGGTTCGGCACCATTGAATGTTTGTCACTGTAATTCGTGGGTCATCATGCTGTGGGCGTAGTTCTGTTGGCTTAATGCTGTGGGTTTTGGTACCTCCAGTTTATCACTGACCTTTGGGCTGGTGGACTTGTGTCTGTGGCTGTATAGTGACAGATTGCTATGTGTGGGTCATAATATGGGTGGCGGAAACCCACTGTGGCGGCGGTATGTTGGCAACAGTCAGCATAGCGGT
Source organism: Pleurodeles waltl (assembly GCF_031143425.1). Taxonomy (NCBI): domain Eukaryota; kingdom Metazoa; phylum Chordata; class Amphibia; order Caudata; family Salamandridae; genus Pleurodeles; species Pleurodeles waltl. Next base: position 246,497,910 of record NC_090448.1, on the reverse strand, counting down.
AAGCGCCAATGTCATAATGAGGTCCATAGTCGCAGATAATGGAGACCCAGGCACCTACAAACCATCACTTTCTCAGACACTCCAGTGGTGCGTTTCACTGCACCATATATACATGGCATTGTCATGCAGATGTTTGTTAGCTCTACACCTCTATGACCATATCAGAATGCATGACTCTGTATACTGCATTTGAGGGGCATGCGATGGTTGTTGCAGTGGACATCCCATTGTGACACTCTTAGGCTCAACACAGACACACTTGCTCTGTGGTCCAAGGATGTATATGTTGGTGCAGGTTTCTGAGTAATGCGCTAGTGAGGGAGCAGATGCAGGGCAGCCCCATACTGTCAGTAAGATGCGCAGGCCTGTGGTACTAAATCAGCACATGTGTGTGTGGTAATAGACATAGTTTGGGCTATATGTGATACACAATGTACAGGAAGAGGAAAGTGCTAGTAGTCTGGACCCAGTGAATAGACAAGCTCTCTTACATGGCCTTGGCCAATGACACAAAGGGGCAGATTGAACGACAGTGGTGCAGCACCAAGTGCATCACTACAGTCCTTGTGGCCCTCAGTGTAGCCCTTACCCCCGCCATGTGTGTGCCTAATGAGAATTAAGGAACAGCATGATGCAGGTAGGATCCAACTTCATCTATTTATGTGTGAGAAAAGTATGTAAAATTATGTTGTATAACACATCACGACTTCTGCTGAGTACATAAGGGGCCATCACATACACTTATATGCCCCCATATAACACCTGCCCTCAGCAGCCATCCAAAGTACATGAAATATGGAGTTTAGATATTTCTCATTTTTCCCACAGGCTTTTCCACACACATGACACAGGCCTCATCTTGTGCTGCTCAAAACCCAGTTGCCCTATGCGTGCATCACAACACTTTGTACTTGTTGTGCATGGAAGACGGCACATCTGCCCTGCCTCAGCTTCATTATTGTATATTAGAATGGCGGCCCTAAGGTGGAGCTGGGGCTCTACATTCAGGCAGCATACGACATGTCCAGATCCTTAAACATGACATGCTGCACTCAACTATATCAGCACCTGAAATGCACATGCAAATAATGGGCTTTGTATGGTAATGGGATACTTACCAAATGCTCCACCAATCTCGATGCCAAGGTGATCCAGCAGATCTTGCTCCCTTGTAATGAGGTCAGCCCAGAGGTGTTTCAATTGGTGGTCATTCCTTCTGGTGACAAATATTGTAGTCAGGTGGTGGAGCACCTTGCCTCACAGCAGCTTCCTGGCCTCTGTGGGGTAGCCCTGTATGACACGGCCACCCAGTACCAGCATCATGGGGAGGTAATGTTGTACCATCCAAATGAAGCTCCCCCAGCTCATCGGCTGACATCCTGGTCATCCTCCCTTTCCCTGACATAATGCCCTGCAAATGCAGTTGACAGAAAAGAAATGCCCTAAGACTACCCCAAATACCCTCAAAACTATCCTACTCCAGACAAACACCCCACAATACAGTGACAGATACAGAACACTTACAATACAAATTACAGATTAAGAGACAAATAATACACACCAGTTACAGGACACAGCACAAAACCACTCCAAATACTCCAAAACTCCAACAGCACGAGCTCCCCACACCTTCACATGGTCACAGACAAGAAGACTGTGAGGTGAAAGTGGACTCATTGTACCATGTATGCAGGCACGATGTCCTGTTTTATCACTTCCTGGGCCTGTGAGTCATGTTTCTAGTCATACATTGTTTTTTTGTGTGCATGTTGGTCATGCGTCAATTTTTTCCCATTGTATGTGAAAAGGTCTATGGACATGGATGGACGCTCAGGGGCTAGGCATCTTTTTGCTTAGGAGAAATGTATGGTATATGCGTATGCATGTAAATATTTAACGCATGACAGTCATGAGTCAAATTTTTACCTATTGTGCATGAAAAGGCCTGTGGATGTGCGAAAGATGCTCATGTCCAGGCATCTTTTATCTTTGGAGATTAGTATGAGGTTTAATCATTTGCATCAAAATTGTTGACGAATGACGGTTATGCGTCAAATTTTACCATGGTGTGTGATAGACGCTCAGGGGCCAGGCATCATTTTTCTGACGTTGCAGAGTATAGATTTGAGCCATTTGTGTTATTATTTTTTGACACATGACAGGAATGCGTAGAATCTTGAAATGTAGGCCTTGAGTGTACCCAGATTCACTTACCATGTCACATGGCCATATGCAACAATGTAGTAATTATGGTTTGGCTACATGTGTGTAACTATCCAGTCATATCTTTACGGTGACATTGGTATGTTGAACCTTTAGGTTTGTTCATGAGTCTGCTGCATACGATTACTCATACCTTGTGCATATGTGCATGTGTAGGTACACTCGGTCGTGGTAGCACATGTGTACTATGAGTGTACATATGTGTGTGGACACTTATTTTTGGGAGTACTAAATTGTTATGTCTGATAATCAAATGTACACATACCAACAACACAAAATATATGATATATGTCCAAAACATGGTAAGGCACGTGACAGCCATGACAATTTGTACTCAGAGGATGCAGTGGACTAGGACTGAGTTGACATCACGTTACCCCTGACAATGTGCGTGTCCATATATGTCCACTCTGTGGTGTGTTGTTGGTTTTGCCTTCATGATGCTCTACTTCTTGTGTGACATATAGTACCCCATGCATCTCAGTTGCAGGAGTTGGTATGTACACATGTGTCACTGAAGGTTGCTATATGCCATGTGTGTGTAAAGATATGTGTAGTGTCATTTCAGGAACATATGACCACATTTGTGTGTTCATGGGATGAGAAACCTCACATAACTATCTTCCTCCATGGACATATGTTGGACTTTGACACATGCCTGTCTAGTCATATCAGTGCCACCTATGTTCCGTATGTCGGAACACATGTGATGGTCATTTCTTTCAGTCACTGATCTTGTGATACATATGCCCTTACATTTGTGGTAGGTTGCCTTTTGTTCAGAATCCTATACACATTACCATGCCTGAGCCATTTCAGTGGTACATGTGTGCTGCAATATGTGGTTTATGTGTGCATGCAACCAATTAGGCACTCAAATTTGTCCACATCATGTTTGTTATGACTGTCACATATAATGGCATACCACTGTGTAGCAGTGTTGCAGTCTGGCATAGATGGCGGACTACTCTTCATCACTACTGTGGGAGTTTGTATGGCAACACAAACCCATGGTTGCATGTGAAGGGGCAGGTTTACGGGGCTCCAGTTTACTCAGGCCACTGTGCACATGCATCAGGCCACTTACAATGTCATAGGTTTAAGTAGCCAGAGTAGTGGTGTTATGGTGTTTTAAGCGGTGATCTAGCCTCTTCATGATTGTTACTCAGTAGAACAATACACACTCCCCTGCAGACAGACACAGGCAAATTTGTGATCAAATGGACCGGGATATCACATTTTCCTCTGCGCTACTTGATGTCACACTTCGCCTCTCATGTACAGAGGACTAGGTACTTTCACGTGTAGGACATGTCTCATCTTTTGATGTCCTAAGTAATTTCCATGGGCAGCTTAGTTAGGGGTTGTATATCTGTTGTGACTTCCATTTTGGGAATGTGCCAGGGTATGGATGTTGTTATCTGTCACTACCTCCTGTCATGTTGGCATGCGATAGGTAACTACCAGGTTATGGCAGTTGCAAACATGACTGGGTTATGTGCTGACCTGGCCACCCTCTCTGTACATATGTTGGATGTTCACATGTAGACATTGATGTGTTCCACAGTCAGTATTGGTCTATGTGTGTTCCTTCTTGATGTTTTACTGCATTACTTGTAAGGTACATACTATCTCCTACATTGCTCCCATTCTTTAGGCTGCTTGCACTTTATACACATCTTCAACAGCAACATTGTCTGGTCATACATTGACAGCAACATATGACTTCTGTAAATAGTAGATGTACACATCTTCTACTACTGGCTACATAATAGTTATTGTCCCATTGAGGATATTTGTGAGATGTAATGAGTGCCATGCACACATGACATTACACCTGCCACAGCACTTGTGTTCTCTCCAAGTGCCCTCCCATGTTGTATTTAGAAGTATCTGTGGGTATCTCTCAGCTGTCCATCTTCATCCTTCGTTGAACATGGGTATGCATTTCTTCCTTCATGCCACAACATAGGTAACTCTTGCCATGACTGAATGATGTTGAGGTGTGAAATCATCTCAGTGCTAATTTTTCATTAGCCAAATGCAACATGTATGGCTATGTCTACTCCCATTAATTTTTTGATGGGTCTCTAACATTTTTTAACATTGCTGTACATAGTTGCACATCCCTCACCTGATTGCCATGTTGGAGGCCAAAACATGTATGTGATCATTTGTAACTTTAGCTACCTTGCAATTGTTCAGGCAAGTGAGGGACAATGCGTGGTCTGTATTGCTATGTGCTGTGGGATATTCTTATACAGAGCATACTAGGTAACCATGCTGACCCATGTCAAGCATTGTTGGTACTAGCAAATCCTTTGCTACCCATGGCCTGCACACTACATCAGTCTTCACATGTTTATTTGGAATTGCTCTAGGCATGTGTCAAGACAGCAGATTTGTGTGAAAAGTGTGCATCTTATGAAAATAGGGAGTGTAACACACTCTGCCTACCTTCCACCCACACAATTTTTTGGTGGTGCATTGTTCCGTTTAATTCTTAGATTCTGACAATGGGTCATAGGTTTGGATAGTGATTCAGCACCCATTGCTGCTTTATTTACATGGCAACCCATAGCGCACTCCACAGCCAACATGAATGTGCCATAAGTGAGGTACAGTTCACCATGTTCAGGGTTGTGCCCAATGGCAGTGTCAGGACATACTCCCATGGATATACTGTGCAGGCTCTTTGGTTAGAATCCCTGTACAATTACTGAAGGTCCATAGTTACCAGTGATGACCCCCCCATTGTCACACATGCACCATGCAGGCTAAACAGAAATGACCCTGAAATGTGACAGTGTTCAGTTCCTACTTTACTTAACATTTGATCACAACCCCTACCTTATGTGTGCCCCCCCTTGTATACATCCTGGTAGGCGTGGTGGTAATGTGGAGAAAGGTCTAGGAATTAGTACCTTGCCCACTTGATGCACAATATATGCTGTGATGCATGGATCTAGGCCTTCAGGAGTCACATGCCCGTGAATTGCATGTCACTGATATATGAAATGGAGGCAGTAGACCCTCTTACATCACAATCAATTTTTCTACCATACTTGTAACTATTGTATTGTACCTGCTCCCGGAGGTCTGAGTTACATTCCAATGGTATATGTAGTGGAGAACGAGTAGACCAAGGAGATTCAGGTGCAAAATATTTTATTTGTGCTATTTACAATGTGATGATGATAGTCCAGTCACTAAGTATACATGTTTTGTACTATGTGGAGTCTCCTGCAAACTCCTGCAGCAGTGTTCTGATGTTTCCCCACCAAATTAGCTGCTCCATCATCATCCTCCTCCTCGTTGGGGACATCAACCTGTTCATCCCAGGGAACATTTGTTCTTATGCACATGGCAGTATGATTTTACATACCAGTGGTAGAGCATACAAGAGGCTTCCTCCTGTCAGGGTCAGGCACCTGAACCTTGACTTCCGAAGTCCGAATGTCCTCTCCACCACATTAAGGGGGTCATTCTGACCCCGGCGGCCGGGGTCAGCGGTAGCACCGCCAACAGGCTGGCGGTGCTCCGCCGGGCATTCTGACCGCGGCGGTACAGCCGCGGGCAGAAGCGGAAAGTCGGCGGTGTACTGCCGACTTTCCGCTGCCCATGTGAATCCGCCATGGCGGCGCAGCTGGCTGCGCCGCCATGGGGATTCCGACCCCCTCACCGCCATCCTGTTCCTGGCGGTTCTGCCCGCCAGGAACAGGATGGCGGTGAGGGGTGTCGTGGGGCCCCTGGGGGCCCCTGCAGTGCCCATGCCAATGGCATGAGCACTGCAGGGGCCCCCGTAAGAGGGCCCCACTTTGAATTTCAGTGTCTGCTCAGCAGACACTGAAATTCGCGACAGGTGCTACTGCACCCGTCGCACATCCTCCACTCAGCCGGCTCCATTCGGAGCCGGCATCCTCATGGAGGGGTGTTTCCCACTGGGCTGGCGGGCGGCCTTTTGGCGGTCGCCCGCCAGCCCAGTGGGAAACCCAGAATACCCTCTGCGGTCTTTTGACCGCGCAGCGGTATTCTGGCGGTTCCCTCCAGGCGGGCGGCTCCCGCCGCCCGCCGGGGTCAGAATGACCCCCTAAGTGTTCTTCTTTGCCCTTTGCTATACTTACGCTCTTCCACCACTGTGGGGTTGGCAAATGGAGTCATTACCCATGGCTTAATGCCGTAACCTTGATCGGCTGCAAAGGAATGAGAGGAATGAGATGTTTTGGTAAAGCTTGATAGTGATTTGGAATATACCATGACAGTTGTTAGTTGTAGGTGGAATGGTGACTCAGACTTGCTTGTGGTGTAGTGTATATTCCTGTTTTTGTGAAATGGTTTCATAGGTCTTTGTTGATGGACATGAAAATCTTGGGTAGTGGCTCAGGGACATGGGAATTATCATACTGATTCCAAACTGATGGTTAAACCATTTCAAAGATGTGTTGTGTAGTCCATATTTGAGGCAGTGTCCTATTGTTGGATGGAACCTATCACCTCCTTGCACCACAATGGTGTCAGATGTAGAGACACCATGGTAGCCCTACAAAGCCAAACTGTGCCGTCCATGTTACCATGTGGCACTATGCATGCATTGTAACACTGTGTGACCCTTTGTGGCAGATGATGGTTGTGGCAGCCATCAAGTGTACATGGGTGTGTATCACACATTTGTAGGATGATCTAATTTGGTGCTGTAGTATCTCCTAGCTTCCAATACATGATTTCTCACAGACACTTTCAACACATGCATAGTGCAGGCTTTGGGAGAGAGCACACCTATTTTTCACATGGGTCCCTATGTACAGTGCAAATAAGGTCAGATATGTCCTCCATACTCCTGCCAAATCCTACTATGGCATCCATGATCTTTACACTTTTGCACAAACTCTGCACCACAGTGGACTGCTTCTAGTATACGGAACAGCCATGGTTGTGTTAGGGGGTTCTAAGGGGCGCATGTGAGGTGGCACTGGAGTAGGTGCTGCCCCTTTTCTCATGATTCTGCCCCATGGTCTTTCATGGCAGGCTAATATGTATCCCTATGTGTGTGACACACCACAGGTATGTCAGGTATGTGTAGATGATATGCATGTAGTTAGTAATGGCACTAATTTGGTGGCATTTGATATAAGTGCTGCCAGAGGCTTGCACACCATGATTTACATGGGGCGGTGTCTATTTGTGACTTTCTTTAAATTGCCATGGCTTATGCCATGGACATAGTTGAGCTATTCTTTGTTTGGTGTAATGTGTGTGGAATCTGTATTTAGTTGTCAACTAGTAGACATTTGTAGTGGTTTGTGGGCAGCTTCTGTATGCAAAGGGGACATTGCTCCACCTGTCCACATGTGGTGTGCCAGTCAGGTTGTGGGTGGGTTATGTACATGTGGGTGTATGTGTTTGAGATCTGAAATGATTGCGGTATAGTGTGGCATGTTGCATATGTGTTGTTGCCTGCACATCTGTGTTCCCCTGCCCATGTGTATTTCATGTGGTGTATGTCTTGTTTGTCCTACATGGTTGGTGTGTTGTGTGTGTAATGATTGGTACCTACGAGTGGGCCATTGCCATATTGCTCATCCTGGGATTCCTCTTTGATAGTGGAATGAAGGAATATGTAGACATCATGGTCGCTGCTGGGATGTTTTGCTGGATGTTAATGAAGAGCCCACGGTGGTCCACAATGGCCTGCACATTAATCAAATGTGTGTGCTTGCGGTTTCTATATAGATGTTCGGTTGCTGCAGGTAGCACCAGCTGGACATGGGTGCAGTCCATTGAAACCAGCACATGTGGGAACCCAGCAATTTTGAAGAAACCTTGCTTGGTCTCCTGCTGCAGTTGCTGAGTGTTTGGGAAGCAGATGTGGTGGAGTGTAAGGCATATGGTTGCATCCAGGACATTGGGTAGAAAGACCAAGAAGAATGGCTGGGACATCCCAGCCACTTTTGTGCCCGTTATCTGGAAAGATCCAGATGCCAGCATATGAAGGAAAGCAAGGAGTTCTGTCATGGGTGCAATAGTTGTAGGACTTTACACATTTGCTGTGATGTGTGGTGCAATGTGGTAGAGCAGGCGTACAATGGACTTCTGGTTCAGTCGGTACATCCTGATGACATCTTGTTTCCTGAGGCCAAGGATGGTTGTCTGCTGTCTGCAGATCCTCTCCCGCCTTTTGCGCTGGCTTTGTGGCTGCTGTGGTGGTGTTTGGGGTTGCTGCAGCGGTGGTGGAGGGACCTACTGTCTCTACCGACATCCACGGAGTTGCCAAGCTGGAGAAGTACCACTTCCATGTTGTCCTGGGGGTTGCAAATGCTCCTTCTTTGTGTTTTCCTTGAGTGGTGGTGTGTGGGTCTCTTTTTAACACTCAGTGCCTCATTACAACCCTGGCGGCCGACGGTACACTGGCGGTAACACCACCAACAGGCTGGTGGTGTACCGCCAGTGTATTATTACCATGGCGCATTAGCCACAGCCATACCGTCGGCCCCTCCACTTGACCACCAGGCTTGCGTCAGGCGGTCATAATCCCCAGGGCAGCGCTGCCAGCCTGTCCATGGTGGAAAGGCTGGTGGTAAGGGGGACTGAGAGTGCCCCTGGGGGCCCCTGCACTGCCCATGCACTTGCATGGGCAGTGCAGGGGCCCCCAGACACAGCCCCATTGTGCATTTCACTGCCTGAATTTCGGGCAGTGAAATGCGCGACGGGTGCTGATGCACCCGCTGCACATCAACATTGCCGCAGCTTTATTATGAACCGGCTGCAATGTTGATGTGACTTTTCTGCTGGGCCAGCGGAAATGTAAAAATAGGGAGCCACAAATACCACCAGTACTGGCGGTATAGTGGCGCCCGCGGCTTTGGCGGTCGTTTTGTAAGACCGCTGAAGTCATAATGAGGGCCTTAGTCTGCCCAGGAGTTAAATTATGACGCTAACCAGACTTAATGTCATTTTTGCGGTCTGCTTACTTGATATGCAGTGTTTTTGCGTCAGGTGGTAAATATCGTGCTAGAGGGCTAGCGTCATTTGTTGGATGGGAATGCCTACCTTGCATCTCATTGTCACAATGAGACGCAAGGTGGGTTGGAGCTTCCTAAAAATGGCGCCAACTCCAATATTTTGATGCTAGACAGGTCTAGCGTCAAAATACAAATATGGAGTTGAGTTTGCTCCGCTTTAGTGTAAAAAAACAAATGACGCTAAGGCGACGCTAACTTTCCATAATTATGGTCTTTATTCTTTAAAAAAATCATAGCTCGACTTCTGTTTATTAGATTTCTGTCATTTTGGTCTTGTCTGTTCATTAAATTAAGATCTATGTTTTTTTTATAACTTGGTGGGGTATCTTTTTGTGTGGTGTTTTCACTGTTTTACTATTTTAAGTATTGCACAAATACTTTACACATTGTCTCTTAAGTTAAGCCTGCCTGCCTGCTCGCTGCCAGAGGGTGAGGGTGAGTTAATTTATGGTGTACATCTGACTTACCCTGACTAGGATTGTAGTTCTTGCTTGGAAAGGGTGCATACCTCGGCCAATCTGAAACCCAATTTCTAACTATCCCCGTAATTCAATTTTTACCCATCTTTAATTTTATATTATGTATGGCCCCCAAAACCATCCGTCCCTGTCTTCAACTACCGGGCTGGGGCAGAGGATAATTGGAGAGCTTTACATGACATGCCCTCTCCTCCTTGACACTGTTGGAGCAGATATGCTAATTTAAGAATATTCTAGTAATTTGCGTACACATACTAATGAGAAATAATGACAAACGAAACTAATAATTGAAAATAACATGTAATGAGTAAAATGTGCCCACGAGGAGTGGTCATTATGTATGTTAACACGTACTAAAATACGTATTAATATGTCATAGTTGCTGATATAATCTCTGTGTTATGATGCTTCGTATCCTTAACTTAGCTGAACTAGAGGCCTGGTAGGCGCTGGGCCTTGCTTGCTTAAACGTGGAGACGAGATGAGCTGCTGAGGACTGGAACTGAAGAAAAGGATCTTGAACTGTACAGAGTTCAGATGAGCGCACACTGCCAATTCGAACAACAATATACAAATGTCATGAAATGATCGCGCAAGCTGTTGCCGATCTGAACACCAAGGTTTACATGCGGGAAATGAATCGCGCACACTGCCGATTCGAACAAGAATATGCAAATGCCAGGAAATGATCGCGCAAGCTGTTGCCGATCTGAACACCAAGGTTTACATTAGAGAAATGATTTGCGTACTCTGAAAGTTACACAAGTATGCCCAAAATTTGAGTCTTTGAGAACGGGGTCGGGGGCCCAGCCCGACCTCTGCCTTACCACCCTGCTCAAGGATCACCAATATAATGCGGGCAGGCCTGGAACATCAAGGTAGGCCTCCGGAACAGGAGCTCAGGAAGTTGCTGCCTCTCTGCACCGGGACCTGTGAATAGTGAGCACGTGAAGCTGGGCTGGCTCCCTTATATAGAGTCTGGCCTAGCGCACAACCACACCAAGTCATGCTGCAGAGAAAGCTTCTCGAAGGTCCTAGAAAGGGACCACACCCTAACACACTCAGTAAGTCTGCAGCAATACCTTGCAAATAAACAGTTATTGCAAACATCATTAATAGTGTTTTTCAAGGGTAAAGTCTGCAATGCAAAAGGTTAACATACTGCATATAAAAACAGTGCATGAATTATGCTCTTGCATAAAGGCTGGGTTTTTGCATTTTTGTCGCCCGTACAGCGCGCACTGTCCTGATGTTGACAGGTAACTATAAAATGTTGACTGACTAATGTGTACTTTTTCTTCTAGGTAGAAACTGCGCTGTTTTTAAAAGATTTTCTCTCTAGATAGATTTTTCCAAATTAACACTTTTTGACTAACTTGTTTTCGCAGGAAGACCCACATGCTGATGCTAATTCGAGATAGGTAGGCTGACAAGGGTAACTTAATGGTGACGGTTGACTGACTGACTTGCATTGCTGAATTATTGAATGTTTAAGGATTTGCTGATTTATGATGATGATTGTTTTTCGCTTATCAACAACACTTGGGGAAATTGTTACTCATGATGCTAATAAAGTTTGATTAACAATAAAATCAGAATAAAGGTTTTGATTAGAATTGTAACTAATAGGGAATAAAAAGGATTAATCTAATTGAGGGTGATGGTATTTTTCTTGTTAGACAAAGTTTCTTAATGGTGTCTATTTGTTGACTAGGAGACTCTATGCAATCCAAAAGATTCAATAACCTATACGCGTCCCCTTGTAAGTTTACTTAATAAGGACAAGGAGCGCTAGAGGTTTTGGTAGCAGCTTGATGGTTAGTTTCCTTAGGGAACTGGTTAAGTGGTGACTAGTGGGTATGGTAGTAGTTTAAAGCTGAGTATAATTGTTTGAATTTTATGAGGTTTGAATTTTGTTTTTCTAAAATGTCAATGGTAGCAAAGATGATGTTCCCTTAAACCCAGAAATTACTTTCCCAGATCCTGGATCCGGTTGATAAGATTGAGTATGTTTTCAGTATTTTTAGATAGTATGAGAGTAGTAGATTGTGCTTGCACATGCCTACGTAAAATCGCAGGTGAATTGTGATGTATGTGAGGTAAAAGTAGGGGGTCTGCGTACTCCAGCTCAGGATTAGTAGGAGTGTGCGTACTCCAAAGTGTGAGAGTAGGGCAGTCATCGAACTTCATATGTGTGTGGCGCTTTGTGCTAAAAAATTGTCCACATGGTTGTTGGTGATGTACGGGCCCTGCGTGGTCTAAGACTCCGAAGTATATTGACAAGTGTAGGAGACACTTGGTTATATGTTGTAATCTGTCTGGTTTAGTAGGTTTATCGGGTGTGGTCAGCAAGTCAGAGTGCATATTAGACGAATAAAAGAAGCTTTAACTGAAATTTGGCAAGTCCTATGTGCACCAGGACAGACCCATTGATCAGTTAAGAGTAAAGTTTGCGGGTCGAATTTTGTTTGCGAATGTGGGGACTGAGAATGAGGAATAGCTAAAGAGCTAGAATGTGCCATTAGTGAATATCCGTATGGTCCCTTAAGCGATTGTGTCCCTTCCTGTAGTAAACCAGCAGGTTTGTTTTAGTTATTATTTGGTGAAGATGCTTGCAATAAATCACATTACTTGAGTGGAATTGAGTCGAGGACGACAAGCCGCAAGACTTTGTCAGCCACTGTGAGTCAGTGTGATGTCAGTGAGTGCAGCGCTGGGATAGGTTGGTTACTGAGGAGAGCCGCGACTGGATTGGCAGCCATCCGTGAGAGGCAACTGGTTGAGATAACGGGTGAAGGGAATCTTGGGAGTAAAAGTCATTTCATTTATTGAATTTGTAGTACACAAAACAGGCAAGATGAAGTTTTTCAAGGCTTTTAAGAGTGCAATGAAGGCGTCAGTGGGGGAACCAACCCCCCCCAGAGGATCCTCGGGCACATCTCATGATGACAGAAAAAGGTATAGCTTTGTGTCTTTGGTTAAAGCAATGGAGTAAATTGACTAAGAATCAAGGGACATTAGCCTTTCCAGGTCATGGAACGTTCAATTTGAGAATTTTGGAAGTTGCGATTGTCATTGTATGACATGAGGCCGTTACCGAGACCAGCACAATTTGAGGCTTTAGCAGTTTGGGAGTTAGTGGCCAGACAGCAGCAAGAGTTAAAGTTCAACAGAAGGGTGAAGAAGATAGAAAAGTTACTAGCAGAATCTAGGTGGGATTGGGAGCAAAAAAGATGGAGGATGGCAACTATGGAAGAGATTAAGATGTTCCCAGCAATTACAGAGGGTCAGGATTCAGACAAAGGGGATAATGCCAAGGAAGAGGAGAATGAGGAGAAAAAGAAAAGAAAGAAGTCTTATGTGGATGACGATGGTTCTGATGTTGAGGATCTCATTACACAATTGCTGAGAGATAGACCTCCACCTATGACGACCTATGCAGGGGGTCCAGGGACTAGTGCTACAGCCCCTCCTGTTACACCTGGAGTGTCCCAGGGAGCTGTGGGAGCTGTTCAAGCAGAAGGAGGACAGTTATCGGGGCAGTACAGAGTACACCAGTCGCAGGAACAAGTGCGGTAGCTCAGGCGCAGGTACATGCACCTTCGGCAACAAGGGTTTATCCAGCTGTGCCAGTTTTTGAGACTGTTTCAAATATCGTAGTGCAGAAGAAGCAGGTGCTTCCGAAGCCAAGGTTGGTCCAGACTGACCCGACCCCAACCCTATTGCCACCAGCACAGACGCAGGGTATGTCGAAGTTTAATCCGTTGACAGAGACTTCGGTAGACCTCACACCAGTTATGATTCTGGCAATGGGAGTACCACTCAAACAGGGTACAGGTGCTAGGGCAGCCCCAGCTGCAATATCGCTACCGATCACTGTTGGTCCAGCGGCACCTTTATATGCACAGAAGAAAACAGAAGCAGGGAAACAGACTGAGATGTCACAAAGTTTGATGAGAAGGGGAGTGGGAGATTCAATGCAATCATCATCATCTTCGGGACCTTGTCCTGGTTAGCTCAGATCTCCTACGGGTTTCAGTCCACTTATAACACTGCTGGAAGTAGCAGAGAAGCATGACATTGATCTTAAAACGACGAAACATTTGAGACGAAGTTACAGATTAGATTTTGATGCAAAGGATTTTGAACACATGAGATCAGCAGGAATGAAAGCACATTTGAGGGACTTGCTGCAGAGTGCACAAATGTGGGGAGCATTAGAAAAGTGGGAAGGCAGATGGACAAGGAAGAAAGAGAAATGAAAAAGAGATTCTCAAAAAGAAACAGAGGGAGCAGAGAAGGGGGAATCAGTTAAAATGATTCGGATGAGAGAGATTCCAGGGGGTCAGTTTGTTCATGTCCTGTGGCACCGAAGTGACATAGGCGGTCATTCTGACCGTACCGCCGCCCACCACGCGGTTACCGCCATATGGCCGCTCCACGGTCAAAAGACCGCGGCGGCCATTCTGGCTTTCCCGCTGGGCCGGCGGGCGACCGCCAAAAGAGCGCCCGCCGGCCCAGCGGGAAAGGCCCTGCAACAGGGAAGCCGGCTCCGAATGGAGCCGGCGGAGTTGCAGGGGTGCGACTGGTGCAGTTGCACCCGTCGCGATTTTCACTGTCTGCTAAGCAGACAGTGAAAATCTTTATGGGGCCCTGTTAGGGGGCCCCTGCACTGCGCAGTGCAGGGGCCCCCAGGGGCCCCACGACACCCGTTCCCGCCATCCTGTTCCTGGCGGTAAAAACCACCAGAAACAGGGTGGCGGGAAGGGGGTCGGAATCCCCATGGCGACGCTGCTTGCAGCGCCGCCATGGAGATCCAGCCCATGCAGGGGAAGCCGGATCCCCTTTTCTGACCGCGGCTTTACTGCCGCGGTCAGAATGGGCTGGGAAGCACCGCCAGCCTGTTGGCGGTGCTTCCGTGGTCCCCGGCCCTGGCGGTCTTGGACCGCCAGGGTCGGAATGACCCCCATACTGTCTTTTACAAACGATTATCCCAGATTGAAAGAGAAGCCAGTTGAATGGGATCAACAGACTGAGAGGTTCGTGAAACTCTCTAAGTGTTTGTGGGAGGACTTGAATGCCTTATTCGAGATAGTTGTGCCATCCGATTTGTGGGTCGAATGTAAGAGGGCAGTAGACTGGCCAACGAGTGAACCAGAAAGGAACAAGATTACAGACGCACCATCACCTGAGGTAATGAAAAATTATTATAAGGTGAGTGAGTTCCTGAAAACTAGGATTTCTCCTAAAAATATTGATTGGCAGAGGATTGACAGGACAGTCCAGGAAACTAAGGAGTCAATACATACTTATTGTGAAAGGTTGTTAAAGGCATTCAAGGAGTACAGTGGCAAGGAAGCGGTCGAACCAAAAGACATGTTGCATTTTGTGTTTAGATTTGTTGAAGGATTGAGACCTGAAGTAGGGCGGATGATTAAGAATCACTTGATTTTCTGGCAGGCAAAGCTGATTGATGAGGTGTTGCAGTATGCTAAATATTGTAGTGATGAGATTGAATTGAAACAAAAGAAGTTAAAGGAAAAGGCTATGGTGATGCAGATTAAAGCAGCACAATCAGGAGTACAAGGAGCTTTAGTGCCGTTGATGCCGCCGCAACAGAGAGCCGTTACGTTTCAACGTATGGATATGATGCGTGGTCCATATCTAAGCACTGTGGTTGTTCAGGATGGCATGCAGGGTATGAAAAAGATGTTGCCGTGTCATTTGTGCGGAAACCTGGGACACTGGAAGCAGGAGTGCCCATTGATGGTGCAGGAAGGAATGGTTCAGCAAGGCGATGTTGGTGCAGTTCAAACTCTAAGAGTCCCAAGAATGAGGGGCATAGTTCCAAATGCTCAAAATTGAGGTCAGAATTTCTTGCCTCTACAACAGTTGCAGGTGCCTCAAGCACAATTTACTTCCTTAACTTCAGTATAGCAGAAGATTCCTATGGTGCCTAGACAGCAAATGCACATACCCCAAGCACCGATGGAGCAGCAACAAGTTATGCTTACTCAACAGGTCACAGGTCAGGGATAAGACAATAGTAATAATACAGTACACCAGTTCCCATTTCACAGTGAGGATGAAAAAACAATGAATGGATGAGTGACAGTTCAGATGAAGGAGCTTGCATGCTTGCTGCATCCCTAGAAGTAGATCAGTGAGGGCCTTTTGTGAAGGGAAAAGTAATGGGACATAAGGTCACGTTTCTGGTTGACACTGGAGCTACGAGCTCTACGGTGAGGAGTGTGGAAGTACCAGATTTACCCCTTTCCGGCAGGACAGTTCAGGTGGTGGGAGTGGAGAATAGGCAGTTAACAAACCCTATCACAGAACTGCTGCAAGTCGAAATCAGAAATTATTTGGGACTGCACAGATTTGTGGTGTGTGACTCGAGTCCTGTGTCCTTGTTAGGCAGAGATTTACTGTGTAAGACCAAATGTTCCATAAATTGTACTGATGCAGGAATAGAGGTCCAGACAAATAGTGATGATGAGGAAGAACAGGCGTCAGCCATGGTAATTAATAAATCTCACGAAGAATACCCAGTGATTGAAATCTTTCCGATGTTCACACTGAAAGAGTTGCATGCAGACCTGCAGGTAACAGTAAAGGAGAAAGTTTGGGATTTGACATGAAAAGAAGTGGGATTGATCAAAGGAGTGGAACCTATTAAAATCACTTTGAAGCCGAATGTTGAGTTCCCGAAATATCCGCAGTAGAACATGGCACAGGATGTGATGATGAAAGTGGCACAGATAATAGGAGATTTCCTGAAGCAGGGAGTTCTAAGAGAAGTGTTGAGTAGCCCATGCAATTCACCAATAATGGGATTGAAAAAGCCTTGTGGGAAGGTACTGGTTGTGCAGGACTTGCAAAAAGTGAATGACATAGTGGTTCAGTGTTGTCCGATTGTGCGCAATCCAGCAGTGATACTGTTTCAGATTCCTTGGGAGGCAGATTGGTTCACTGTGGTTGATTTGTAACAAGCTTACTTTTCAGTGCCACTTGATGAGGATAGTCAGTTTCTTTTCAGTTTCAAATTCCTAGATAAAGTCTATAGCTAGTGCAGGCTTCCACAAGGGTATACGGAATCACCATCTTTGTTCAACCAGATTTTGAAGAAGAATTTGGAGTCATTGGAATTACCCTGCCAATCGACTCTTGTGCAGTACACTGATGACTTATTGATTGCCTCCAGAACCATGGACGAGTGTAAGCACAACTCGATTGCCCTGTTGAATCATTTGGGAGAATTTGGACACAAGGTCTCACCTGTGAAGTTGCAGTATTGCCAGAAGTCCGTCAAATACTTGGGTCATCAAATTGAGAACGGGGCTGAGAAAAAATTCCAGAGAAAGAATTACAATGATTTTGCAGAGAAATCCCCCGACTTCACAGAAAGATGTGTGAATGTTTTTAGGAATGGAAGGGTACTGTAGACAATAGATTCCGAATCTTGCTAAGATAGCAAAACCCCTACAGCAGTTGACACACAAAGGAGTTACAGATCCCATTAGTCAAGATGAAGATCAAATGAGGGCTTTAACCAAATTGAGAGAGAGTTTGTGCAAAGCTCCAACATTGGGAATGCCTAATTACACAAAGCCTTTCACATTGCTTTGTCATGAACGTGATGCTTGTTCTTTGTCTGTGTTGACACAGGTCCATGGAGGTGCTTATCGCCCAGTAGCCTATTTTTCAGCTACCTTGGACACGGTTGCAGCAGCTTTACCAGGTTGTCTGCGAGCAGTAGCCGCAGTTGGTCAAAGTCTTTCCCAATGTGAAGGGGTGGTCACGAGATACCCAGTGATGGTAATGGTACCACATTCTGTTGAAATTTTACTGACAAGAAAGAAAACACAACATTTGACGGGGGCCAGACTGACAAGGTATGAGACGAGCATATTGGCAGCTCCAAATGTAACTTTGAAAAGATGTACAGTGTTGCATCCAGCAACGTTATTGCCAAGTGATACTGTTGAAATTGAAAAAGAGGAGGATATAGAACACGATTGTCTCGAAGTGACTGAGTTATGTACAAAGCCTAGACCTGATATCAGCGATACTCGGTTAGAAGAAAATGATCAAATCGTCTTTGTCAATGGTTCATGCCTTAGAGATGGAACAGGCACTTTGAGAGCAGATATGCTGTATGTACTATCACAGGAACCCTAGAAGCATCTTGGCTTCCTGGTGTATATTCAGCAGAAGTGGCAGAACTGGTGGCTCTTACTAGACCTTGTTATGTTTCTACCAGGCTACGAGTGACAATATACACTGATAGTCAATACGGATTTGGAATTGTTCACGATTTTGGTCAGTTGTGGTCGCAACAAGGTTTCATGACCTCAAGTGGAACCCCAGTACCAAATGGTGACAGGATAAAAGAATTACTGTATGCAATTCAATTACCTGAAGAAATTGCTGTGGTAAAATGCAGTGCGCATAAAAAAAAAAACAGAATATATCTCCTTGGGAAATTATTATGCAGATCAGGCTCCAAGGTTTTGTGCCCTGAACTGTATATCGTTCAAGGACAAGTGGGAATTGATGCAAGAAGAAGAGACCAGTTGTACAGGTTTTGCTTTGAAAATAATCAATACTCTGGAAGAATTAAAAACATTGCAAGAAAACGCAGACAAGGAAGAGAAACAACTGTGGACAAAACTGAAATGTGAACAAAGACCAGATGAGATCTGGGTATCTGAGGAGGGTCTGATGGTATTGCCGAATTGTCTGTTGACTCAGATGGCTCGGTATTACCATAGTGAGGCACACATTGGAAGGGATGACATGATTAGGCTGTTCAAGGTTGATTGGTTCAATCCAAAATGTAGACAAGCAGCTGAAGCAGTATGTCACAGATGTGTGATCTGTCAGCAACTAAACATGGGAAAAGGGACAGTGGTAAATCTGAGCCACATTGGAAGAGCAGGGGGACCATTCAGCAGAATGCAATTGGATTTCATTGAAATGCCTGCATGTAGTGGACTGAAGTACGTGTTGGTGACTGTGTGTGTGTTTAGTCATTGGATTGAAGCATACCCCACCCGCAGAAATGATTGTCTCACAGTTGCAAAGTTATTCCTTAGAGAACTTATACCAAGGTTCGGTTTCCTGATCTCTTTAGAATCAGATAGGGGAACACACTTCAATGACAAAGTGATTAAGCTCTTATGTGCAGC
Organism: Pleurodeles waltl; assembly: GCF_031143425.1. NCBI lineage: Eukaryota > Metazoa > Chordata > Amphibia > Caudata > Salamandridae > Pleurodeles > Pleurodeles waltl. The sequence continues at coordinate 246,478,998 of NC_090448.1, read as the reverse complement.
ACTAAACATTGAACAGAAGCTCCACTGCAGCTATCGCCAGAGGCGTCAGGACTTGTAGTGCAAATGAATGGTACTCTGAAATCAAAATGTGGGCTGCCACCAATTTGAAATGGCCGGATGCATTGCCTTTAGTATTGATGTCAATGAGAAATATACCTGACAGGAAAACAGGATTGTCCCCGCATGAGATTCTTATGGGAAGAGCAATGAGATTGCCAGCAATACCAGCCAATGCTCTTGTCAATATTACAGATGATATGGTGTTGGACTACTGAAAGGGTCTAGCTGATGTGGTTCGATCTTTTTCTCAGCAGGTATAAGCCGTTACCCTGCCACCTATCCATGACCCAGGCCACAACCTAAGAGCGGGAGATTGGGTTGTGATCAAAAGGCATGTGCAAAAGACTTGCCTAGAGCCATGGTGGAGAGGTCCATATCAAGTGGTGCTGACACCTACGACAGCTGTGAAGTGTGCAGGTTTGCCTAACTGGATACTTGCAAGCCATACAAAGAAATTGGTGAGTCCTCAGGATCATGAAGAAGTGTTGCTGAGAATGCCACCAGCTGCAAAACTAATAGATCTACCTGAACCAGAACCTTGAGCAGGTTGATCCGGAAGTAGACCCAGAATTGGCGGAAGACGGATCGACCACCCCAGTAAGAGACGAGGGTGTGTAAACTCAGGAGGAAGAATGAGAAATAAATGCAGCAGAAGTGACAAGAGATCCATGCACAGGAGCGGTTCTCACAAAAACAAAGAGTGCTGAAACGCAAGGAGACCAAGTGCCAGAGCCTGAGGGGGAAAGAGTTGAGACAGGTCGAAGCAAAAGCGATCTGACTCCTCCTGAACACGTTGCAGGTCCATCAAGAGAAGGCACTTCAGACAAGGTGAAGGAGAAAGGTCCGATCTTGAAGAGATTGTTGACAGAAGGGGCGAGAAAAGGAGATCATTGGCCTGAGTCTCAAATAGGCAAGAAAAAGGACTTGTTTATAAATGAAACAATAGAGGAAGAAATAGACACAACAAAGAAAGACAAATTGAGTGATGGAGAATTGACAGGAGAAAGGAGGTTGAAAAGGAAGAGAGTAGCAAGTTGAAAATACGGAGGACCAGAGAGGGCATATGCCGCAACAAGTGATTGGCAAAACAAGTTTATGTCTTTTTGCTTTGACAGAGAAGTCCAGAATCAATATTTTAATGCAACCTGAAGGAGAAAATCAATAGACTGAGTCATTGAGCAGAAAAAGAGAAGAAACTGAGATTAATGATTTTACCGGAAAAGACACTGATAACCTGATATGACACTTAGGGGGTCATTCTGACCCTGGCGGTCATTGACCGCCAGGGCCAACGACCACGGAAGCACCGCCAACAGGCTGGCGGTGCTTCCTGGCCAATTCTGACCGCGGCGGTAAAGCCGCGGTCAGAAAAGGGAAACCGGCGGTTTCCCGACGGTTTTCCGCTGGCCAAAGGAATCCTCCATGGTGGCGCTGCAAGCAGCGCCGCCATGGGGATTCCGACCCCCTTCCCGCCAGCCTGTTCCTGCCGGTTTACACCGCCAGGAAGAGGCTGGCGGGAACGGGTGTCGTGGGGCCCCCTAACAGGGCCCCAGCAAGATTTTCAGTGTCTGCTTGGCAGACACTGAAAATCGCGACGGGTGCCACTGCACCCGTCGCACCTCAGCAAATCCGCCGGCTCCATTCGGAGCCGGCTTCATCTTTGCTGGGGCTTTCCCGCTGGGCCGGCGGGCGATCTTTGGCAGATCGCCAGCCGGCCCAGCGGGAAAGTCGGAATGCCCCCCGCGGTCATCTGACCGCGGGGCGGTGTTTGGACGGTTGGCGCCCGCCGCCCGTCGGGGTCGGAATGACCCCCTTAGGGCCAGATGTAGCAATATTGCAAATTGCGAGTTGCAATTTGCGAGTCCGAGCGACTCGCAAATTGCAACTCGCAATTTGCAATGCAGAACGGTGTCTCAGACACCGTCTGCGACTCGCTATGGGGTCGCAAAGACCCACCTCATTAATATTAATGAGGTGGGTCGCAAATTGCGGCCCATAGCGACTATGGGCACTCGCAGATATGGAGGCCTGCTGTAGTCAGCAGACCTCCATGTCCGTGACTGCTTCTAAATAAAGCAGTTTTTTTTTTCAAGTGTAGCCCATTTTCCTTAAAGGAAAACGAGCTACACTTAAAAAAAAAAAATGAAACCTTTTGTTTCGGTATTTTTTCAGGGCAGGTAGTGGTCCCTTGGACCACTACCTGCCCTGAAAAAATATTTTGTGGTCCATTCACAAAGGGGAAGGGGTCCCATGGGGACCCCTTCCAATTTGCGAGTGGGTTACCATCCACTTCAAGTGGATGGTAACTGCGACTCCATTTGCGACCGCATACGCGGTCGCAAATGGAATTGCATACCACTGCGAGTCGCAAATAGGAAGGGAACACCCCTTCCTATTTGCGAGTCGGAAATGCATTTTGCGAGTCGGTCCCGACTCGCAAAATGCATTTCTGCATAGGAAACTCCGATTTGCGACTCGCAATCGGCAATTTTTGCCGTTTGCGAGTCGCAAATTGTTTCCTACATCTGGCCCTTAGAATCCTGGAGATGACCAGCTGCTAACCGATTTTGACAAAGGAAGTAAAGGGGTCCTGTTGTGTGAAGAAAAAGCGTGAAAAAGAAGTATATTTTTTATTTTTTTTATTACATATTAATTAAGAGTTACATTCTGCTTTCTGATTCCTTACAGATCATGGCTAGAGTAGATAACAACACTAGGCACATTAGGTATTGTAGATATTTGAGTGTAGGAATGGTAATTGTGTGTGGATTATTGTTTATAATAATGATTGTGGGAATGTCGATCCATGAGGTGAGAGAAGCGAAGGTTACATCTGTTCTTGAAATTACTACATTAACAGCTATAGAGAAGTTTAAATTTGATGAGCAATACTTGCATGATTGTACTAACGCAAAGGGAGAGCTTTCTTCTAACGTGTTTTATCGTTTATTGAGTGAGTATGTGGAAACGATGAATGCAAGGGATTGTCTTGTGTGTACGCAAATACCTTCATCTGTGGAAGAAGGGGTTACTTACCATAGTCTACCTCTGACTTACGGTATAACTTGTAGTTTGCTACTAACTCGAGTCTATAATCAAGTATATATTCAGTATTTGTATTCTAATTATGATGTGGTATTTTCTTTTGTTCCTATAATTAGATATTTGAGTAAGATAGCTAAAGATCATGATATAGTATTAGTTAGAGGATTCTTTGAGCCTACACTGACCTTTGGCACTGCTTATGCGCATCGTAACAATTTGGCTTGCTTGTTAAAGCACTAAAAGAAAAACTAGAAAAAGGGTTAGAGAAGAGATCTTACAAGAATGATTATGCTTACACTGCTATTAAAACACAAGGGAAATTAGCCTTAGATGCATTACATGTAGGAAAGCTTTGTATATATAGGCCAAAATCACGCACTGACACTTTATTTGTGGGAACGAGTGAATGTAGGCATGTGTATTTGTTTCAGAGTAAGTGGACATTTATGCTGAATGGTGCAGACCTTGTGATTCCTGAAATTTATTATATTTGTGGGCTTAATGCTTATTACCGTCTTCCAAAGGGATGGTATGGGACATGCTACTTGGGAATAGTTTTTCCTAAGCTTTATCAAATAGATGATCTGAAACAGATACCGAAAATGACCGAGTTACACCAAATGAGACAAAGGAGAAAAAGCCTCTGCAATTGTAGGGGATATCTTTGGAGCAGGAATTCCTTCTGTAGAAGTTATACTGAATGCAAATAAAATACGAAAGCTGTCAACTATAGTAGATAATATGTTAACCAATTTTACAGGAGCTATACTTTTACTACACACTAAACACTGAATTAGCTGCGGATGGAGCTATGACACTTCAAAATAGGCTTGCTTTAGACATAATATTAGCGAAGGACCGAGGAATCTGTAAAATGATTAATGCAAACCACTGTTGCTCTTATATACCTGAAAATGAGAAAGAGGTAAAAGATTTACTTACTAATTTAACTAATGCAAGTAAGTATTTGAAAGAGCTGAAGGAACAAGGAGTGTGGGAAAAAGGTTGGAAATGGATTTCTTAATATAGCAATTGGTTTAGTCAAATTTGGGATGGGAGACTGTGGAAAATCGTCCAGGGGATATTAATTGTGATCATTGCTATATTAGGATTATGGGGGCATGTAAAATATGGCACTAAATCAAACTACAAAGGGCTAAAAGTAATCAGAGGAGGGACAAACAACCCAGAAGAAGAATCTATAGAGAGAATATAAGCAGAAGAGATCAAAATGTAGCTGAAAGTTATCTGTAGTTGATTGACAAGGGAAAGGTGTAATGACATATTTAGTCATCAGAGGAGGGACTGTTGGAGCATGTATGCTAATATAAGAATATTCAAATAATTTGCATACACATAATAATGAGAAATAATGACAAACAAAACTAATAATTGAAAATAACGTGCAATGAGTAAAATGTGGCCACGAGGAGGGGTCACCATGTATGTTAACACATACTAAAATAATGTGAAATATAAAAATGTTGTATTAATATGTCATAACTGCTGATATAATCTATGTCTTATGATGCATCGTATCCTTAACTTAGCTGAACTAGAGGCCTGGTGGGCGCTGGGCCTTGCTTGCTTAAACATGGAGACGCAATGAGTTGCTAAGGACTGGAACTGGAGAAAGGGACCTTGAACTGTACAGAGTTCAGATGAGCTCTGCTAGAATTTTCTGCAATGTACCAGCGAACAGGAGACAACCAGAACAAATTGATACAATTATGTGTAGAGTAGGCTAAATGTACTTTCCCAGGACTTGAACAATGGAAGCACTGACTAAAAGACTGTGGGCAACAATTTTGTTACCTGAAGAGCCGGATGAAGTTCTCATCGACAGAAGGACCAATCATATTAATGGAACTTGATCCTTGAACTGACGCAAACAAGTGATAAACAAAAACTACAGGTTAGAATCATAACCCCTGATGAGGTTGACCAATCAGCAATTTGTGGGACGGACTGAGAGACCCTAATAAAAAGTCATGACACAAGAAGGAAATTCAGAGTGGAGAGGGGAAAGTTGATGACGTCGGAAGACGCAGTCCGAAGTGCTGATAATTGGGCTTACTCTCTGTGAGCCTGATACTTGCTGATGACTCATGACCTGGAGACGAAGATTGACTCGTTGCTGATCTATCTTGGATAGGTAGCTATAAAATGTTGACTGACTAATGTGTACTTGTTCTTCTAGGTACCAACTGTGCTGTTTTCAAAAGTTTTTCTCTCTAGATAGATTTTTCCAAATTAACACTTTTTGACTAACTTGTTTTCACATGAAGACCCACATGCTGATGCTAATTTGAGATAGGTAGGCTGACAAGGGTGACTTAATGGTGACAGTTGACTGACTGACTTGCATGCTGAATTATCGAATGTTAAAGGATTTGCTGATTTATGATGATGATTGCTTTTCGCTTATCAATAACACTTGGTGAAATTGTTACTCATGATATTAATAAAGTTTGATCAACAATAAAATCAGAATTAAGGTTTTGATTAGAATTGTAACTAATAGGGAATAAAAACGATTAACCTAATTGAGGGTGATGGTATTTTTCTTGTTAGACAAAGTTTCTTAATGGTGTCTATTTGTTGATTATAATGTTTATTGATGCTCCATTGATTACCGTTAACTAGGATACTCTATGCGATCCGAAAGATTCATTGACCTATACGCGTCCCCTTGTAAGCTTACTTACTAAGGACAAGGCGTGCTAGCAACACAGATGTGAAAAATAAATCTTCCCTGCTATCCTTCACCAAAACCCATTTTCTTCCCTGTCTTCCTTCTGCCTACTGTAGTTGTGCTTTTTTTCTTTTTCTTTCAGTCAGAGCGGAGAAGCAGAGCTGCACTTGACAGACTCTCAGAGAGTTCTGTCACCTGGCCTGGAAGGCCTTTATGACATAACAATGGTTGATAACTAGTTTTGCAATGTCATAGCAAGGAGTTATGACTTTCTGCAGCTGAAATAAATGATGAAGGCTCTCTATGAGAGCTGTTATGATGCATGAGTGTTCTGTCTGAACATTCTGTGCATCATGAGTCACGAGCAGTGGAGAAGGGAGATTCGATTACCGGCGGTTGGAGCGGGAGCAATGCCGGGTTGTGTATTTTTAGAGGAATAAACCTTACCAACGAATCTGCTGGTGTTCCGGACCTCTTATTCCCAACATTTTGGCGACGAGCTGTTTTATACACAACCCGAGTTGGCTGGACAATCCTTGAAGCTCTTCGATTTGTTTCATGGGAGTTGAGCCGAGGCCGTGGTGAAGAACGCATTCCAGTGCAGCCGAGCCTGCTGTCAAGGACGCATTTCACCCGGGCCTCCGTGTGTATCTCCTTGGTACCTGGCGCATGGCGATGAATTTCGGCTACTTCTCGGCGGTGAGAGCTGAGTGAAGACTGTTTTTTACAATATCGTGCAGGACGGCTTCCGTGTATAGTGTTTACCTCTAACAGAGGTTGCCTAGCAACAGTGAGGCAACTGCTGTCCTCGAAGTGCTGTTTAACTGATTGGATACCTGCCCAGCATATTGGTATTGGAGTGGAGCCTGCTTTCTACAAGAAAAAAAAGAACACAAACACTAGTCTACACCTGACATCCAGGAAGTACGTATAACAGTGATGTCTGTGTTCTAGTTGATTAGTGTGGCTCACATAGAAGAAGTGCAGCACACTCTGGTCTTATACTAGTGTTTGTTATTTATATATATATATTTTGTTTTTGGAGAGCATTCTACTGTGGCTGACTCACACACAAAAAAAGGAAAAGTGAATTATTTATGCGTATATACTCTTTAAAAGAGAAAGGTGCTCCAGGAGAACCACCACCTGTTCTGGGATATTGAAATAGGATACCGCTGGTATAATTATCTAGTCATGGCTTCTGTTGGCAATATCATTACACCACCTTTTTCCTGCAACAGGCAGGACCGCCTGACATTTGTTGGGTAGACTGGATTGAAATCTTGGAAAATTACATTATAGCACTGGATGGTCAAAACTTTTCATCAGCCAGGAAGAATGCGATTTTACTGAGTGCTCTTGGTAATGAGGGGCAGTGCATTTTTAAATACTTGCCAGTAGCCTTGGGCCCTAATGGTCAGCCTATGGATGATGTTTATAATGAGGCTGTGAAAAGATTAGAAAATCGATTCGCAAAGGAGGTTAACTTGGTTATGGCCAGGTACAAATGTTATACACAGCATCAAAAAGAACATGAATCCATTGATGAATTTGTGGCCAGATTAAGAGAGCTCTCTTTTAAATGTCGTTTTGGCAACATGACAGATGAACTGATTCGTGATCAGCTGATTGTACAGTGCAAGGAAAGGAAAATACAAGAAAGACTTTGGGCAGCTAAGACCCCTCCCTTGCAGAAGCCATTGGAATGACAAAGATCATTGAAGAGTCGCAGAGATGCTTGAAGGAACTTAACAGAAAAGATAGGGTGACTGATGTTTCTGTGGTCGGTCTGGATCAACTGGACTGCGACGAGAGTATGGTCTGTGCAATTAAGAAAAAGGAGAAGAAGGACTATATCCTGAATAAAAGCAAAGGGGAACAAAGTATGTCTGGTGCCAGGAGCAAAGGAGATTGTACCCATTGTGGTAGCAGTTTCCATGATTCAGACTCAAAAAAAGGTTTTGCTGTGAACAAAACTTGCAGAAGGTGTGGAAGAAAGGGCCATCATACAAGAGTATGCAAATCTAGTAGGAGTGGGAGCGCAAGTATGGGTGTGGTTGAGAACGCGTTGATGGATTTAAATTCTGACAGAGTTCTAGTGGTTGGTGGGAATCATGAAGATGAGGATGAGATCTTTCATAAGAAGAAACAGAGGTTGTCAAGACCAACAGCGATTTTTAGCGTGTGTGGGAAAAAAATTGAACTGATGATGGACTCTGGGTCCATGTACACTATCATACCTAAACATGTTTTCAAGACGTTGTGGCAGGATGTTGAACTTATGTCCAAAGATATAAACCCGGGGGGGTATCAAGAAGAGTCCATTGACATTTTAGGCTACATGGAAGGTGATATTCAGTTTGGCTCAAGGTGTACCAAGGGTAAAGTGTAGTGTCGGTTGAGGTACCCTCAATTTTGGGTTGTATGCACCAGTTTGTCCTGAATATCATATTAAATCCCAGAGCCCCTAATCAGGTATTGGTGGTAGATGAATTTGCCCTGGAGAAGGTTTTAGCTGAAGCAAAGAATGTGTTTTGTAAGAAATTGGGATGCCTGAAAGGATACGTTCATAAAGTAAAAATGAAGTTGAATGCTGCTCTGGTACAACATAAACTGAGGCGTGTACCACTGTCAGTTTGTGAGGGTTTAAAAAAACTTTTGGCAGAGATGTTGGAAGAGGGAATCATTGAGCCTGTTGAGGCGTCAGAGTGGGTTTCGACTGTGGTTATCACTTAGAAGGCTGATGGTCGTCTGAGGATTTGTGTAGACTTGCGCTCTGTCAACCAAAACATTGTAGTGGATGTATTTCCGCTTCCCAATATTAGTGAATTACTTACATTGGTCAAAGGTAAGAAATATTTTTCCAAATTGGATTTAAGGAGCGCATATCATCAGGTAAGGTTACATGAAAATTCCAAAACTCTCACCACATTCATTACTCCAGAAGGGACATTTCAATTCACCCGCTTACCGTTTGGGCTGGCATCCGCTGCCAGTGTTTTTCAATGTGTTATGGCAGAGGTTCTGGAAGGGGTAAGGGATGTGATTTATTTTCAAGATGATATTCTGGGGATGAGGAAATCGAAAGAAGAGCATAATGCCACCTTGTGCCTGGTGTTAAGGAAGCTGGAAGAACATGGTCTAACACTCAATCAACAGAAATTTATTTTTTTGGTCGAGGAAGTGGAGTATTTGGGCAATAGTGTGGTACTGGGTTCAGTCAGACCTAAGCGCTCCTTGTTGAATGCCATAAGTGGAGTGTATGTCCCAAAAGATAGAGATCAATTATGATTATTTCTGGGGCTAGTGGAATACTATGATAAATTTGTCAAAAGTCTTGCTGAGAAGACTGAAGACCTAAAGAAATTGTTGCGGAAAGGGAATAGGTTTGAGTGGCAGGAAGAGCAGCAGCTTTGTTTTGAATAAATTAAGGAAGAGATATGGCAAGCAGGTATATTATCAGTGTTTGATAGAGATCTAAGAACTGCACTCACTGTTGATGCCAGTGCTTCTGGTCTGGGAGTGATGCTTTCCCAATTTCACAGAGGAGAAGAAAAGACTGTGGCGTTCGTTTCTCGTACTTTGACAAAGGCCAAAAGAAATTATTCAGTTATTAAACGTGAAGCTTTGGCAGCGGCCTGGGGTGCTGAATATTTTCGTGTGTACTTGTGGGGTTTGCCATTTGTCTTGCGAACAGATCATAAACCTCTGGTCAGGATTTTAGCTATGGGTGGTGCAGTGAAGGGTTCAGCCAGATTGGCCAGGCTTGCGGCTAGGCTTCAAGAATACACTTACACCATTAACTTTTTGCAAGGGTGGAGGAATGTCCAAGCAGATTGCTTATCTCGGCTGTCACTGAACTGGGAGGATGTGGATGATGGTAGTGTGAGAGATACCAATGAGAAGGGAGCTGTTGCTACTGTTCATGATGTAGTGGACACTGGGACTGGTTTATATTCGGCAAAGCAGTGGGAGGAGAAGATGAAAGAGGATTTGGTAATGAATGATGTAATCAAGGTGATTAAAAATGGTGGAGTGAGGGAAGTGTTCTAGCCCCACCTGTGAGGCCATATTTGAAAGTTCTAGAGGATTTATCTGTTTATGATGGTACTGTGGTCATGAAGGAAGACTGTTTTATTCCTCCTGCGGGTTGCGTTTTTGCATCTTCCAACTAGCACATGAGGGTCATCTGGGTCAAGGGCTGACCATCAGAAGGGTGAGAACCAACTTTTGGTGGCCAGGTATGGACAAACAAATCAAGGAGTGCGTGCAGAGTTGTTACTTATGCAAGGAGAGTGAGAAGAGGTTGGCTTTGGAGAAGTGTTAAAGTGGGCATTTGGAGGAGCCTGGGAAATCTTGGCATACTGTATGCTTAGACTTTATTGGTCCACTGAGGGAGTTGTCTTCAGACATGAAATTTGCAATGGTGATGGTGGATATCTGTTTGAGGTGTTTGGTGGTGGAATTCTTAAAAGATATCACCACAAGGACTACCATCAGTGTTTAAAAAAAAATCTTTTAGGAGGCGGGGGCTCCAGTGGTTCTCATTACAGACAATGGTACACAACTCACCTCATATGAAATGACAGAATTTTTGAGAGCCTGGGGAGTTAGGCATTCTTGCACTTCCTTGTACAATCCTAGAGGGAAAGGTGTGGCTGAAAGAGCAGTCAGACTGCTTAAAGGAACTGTTCAGTTGGCTTTGACAAACAGGTGTGATGTCAGAGATACCGTTTCAAACATGGTCTGGGCCTTCCGTACTACGCCACACAGTGTCACTCAGAGGGTTCCTTTTGTGGACATGAGGGGGCGGCTGCCTGGCACCAAGCTAGTGCCGCATTGGTTAAAAAAATTCTTGTGTGAAGAGACAATTGTTAGAAATTCTATTGGATCTTCAAAGAAAGGAAGTGAAAAACTTAACAGATTGCGAGTGGAAGTGGGAGACTGGGTCAAAGTGAAGTTGGGCAGAATTCAAGGAAGTTTAAATAAATTCAAGGGTCCCTTCCGGGTTCGACAAGTTGGTACTCATTATGTGATTTTGGAAAATGGCGACAGGTGGAACTTCAGAAATGTTGCCATATACCAAAAAGGAGGAACAACTGATAAAAAATTGGATGAATATTGTTCAGGGGCGATGTTCATAAATGATGATGAAGTTTTAAGTTACATTGAACACATGTCGTTGAATGATTGTGTTGAGAATGTTGCGAATGAACATGGTTCTGATGAGAGTGTGGAGGTGTTCGCTTCCCAGAAAAGGGTTAGAAAACCACCATCTTACTTGAAAGATTTCATCAGATGAACTTTGTGGCTAGGCATTTTTACTGATATGACATATATAGAAAATTCTCAGTCTACTGTGTGAATGTTCTTAATATTACAGGTTTTAAATTCCTTTTTAGATATATATTATTAGGTTTATATATATTGTTTGTTCAATATTATTGTTTTGCAATTTGTTAATGAATGGGAGAAGATGTGTTATGATGCATGAGTGTTCCGTCTGAACATTCTGTGCATCATGAGTCACGAGCAGCGGAGAAGGGAGATTTGATTACCGGCGGTTGGAGCGGGAGCGGGAGCAATGCCGGGTTGTATATTTTTTGAGGAATAAACCTTACCAACGAATCTGCTGGTGTTCCGGGCCTCTTATTCCCAACAAGAGCCATACATAACAAGGCTATTACCCATTCTTGGGACTACATTTCATAATTTTTGTAGGTGTGTTGGAACCTATTAGCCAGAAGAGTTAATTCTAGCCCTGGTATCTTTCCATGCAGTTTCTTGGCAGCTTGTGATAGGTGGTCAAAAGAAACCACTGATGAACGGCTAGCTCCGGAATGGAACCTGTTCACAGCATGTGTCAAAATGAACACAGATGATAATAATTATGGCTTTTTTCCCATTCCAGGAAAAACGACTATTTAAAATGCAAGTGGACATTAACACAAATCCACAGACAAATTTAAACAGAGTTAAAAACAAATGGATATTTCCAGCTAGCGGCTGTCACTGCAGCCTATAAATCTATCAGAGATGCTAATTTGAAGTTGGCCTCATTGCAACTCGAACAGACATACGTTGGTAGACACATTTTCAAGGTTAAACAATGCTAAAGCTGCATGCTCACATGTACAGGAACAATTACCAGAACCTAGAAGAAAGCATTAACAGCCTTATAATGCATGTTGACCAACATTGTTCACTTCCTAAAATAAAAAAAAGTCTATCAAATAGACTGTTACGAGAGACCAAACCATCTTAGCAACCAGTACACATTCACACAGTTCCATAATTTTGAACTTTAAGAATTGTAAACTTATAGGGGCAACTTTTCATATAAGGGACATATGCTGCAAGACCTCAAATTAGTTGTGAAAGGTAGGTAACATATAACAAAACACAAGGCTGTCATTTATGGGAGCTAATATATTTTAAATTACGAAAATCAGAGAATATGGGGTAAATTGTAAAGGGGCTCATAACAAAGGTATACTCTACATTGCTGATCATGCGGTCTGGCTGAGAGTGCATCTGTCTACTGACATCTTGCTTCCATTTTTTCAAAATACATATAGTCGAGGTTGACTACACCCACAGGAGTATTACTCTTTTAACTCAAGCAATCTCAAGTGCTACTGTTAGACTGCATGAGGGAATATGAAAAGAAACTCAGTCATCGCACTATTTGTCACATTCAGTGCTTTATCTTACAAACACATGTACATAGAAATCCACACTTTTCTTTACTTTTACCCATAATTGTTGCAAATCCAATAGGATAGGGTACATATAATAACTAGCGTTTGTTCATACAACAAATAAAAATAACTTTTATGAATGAACTAGTCTGAGTTAAATTGTCATTTAGGGTGTATGAGGAACTATAGGGAATTTATTATTATGAAACTCTAAATATGTTCTCCACTGCAAGCACTGCATTTTATTGCAGTGATTTGTGTTTCGCTTACACCATGCACAGAGAAATAGGACACCTCATTTATATGACTATGAACTAGAATCTTCCCAAAAGAATGATCCCTGAAACCTCAGGCTACAAGGTTGTAAAAAAAATACACATTTGTCTCTTGATCTACCTTTTGTGCCACTCAAATGGCCCTCTAATTTATAAACTATTAAATTAGATGTAGTGGCTTCAGTAGTCTACAATTTTAATGCACCATTCCATCATTTTACTGATTTTATTTCTTAAATTATGGATATTGGTAACTCAGATGTACCTTCTTAATATCTTGGAATTTAAACAGAAGAAACAACTTTTTTGATAACACTTTAGAAGAACCTATGGAAAGAGAATTAGAGCTGTCAAATGCCCTGCCATGTGTGAAGACTAGTCAATTCCTGGCTGTTAGACTTTTCGTCCTTGGCATGGCCTTCCTTAACTTTTTTCCTCTGCTTCCCAGGTTGTTGATGTGTGCTGTACTCTATTTTTGCTCTTTTTGTTACTCTGGGCACTTTACCACTGCTCACCAAGGGCTCCTATACAAAATGTGTATGCAATTGGTTCCTCCATGATTGGCATATTTGATTTACTGGTAAGTCCCTAGTACAGTGCACTAGAGGTGCCCAGGCCTGTAAATCAAATGATACTAGCGGGCCTGCAGCACTGGGTGTGCCACCCATAATTGTAGCTCTGTAAACATGGCACTGACCTGCCACTGCAGGGTCTGTGTGTGCAGTTTTAAACTGCCAATTCGACTTGGGAGGGGAAACCACTTGCCAGGCCTAAACCTTCTCTTTTCTTACATGTGAGACACCCCTAAAGTAGGCCCTAGGAAGCCCCATGGGAAGGCTACAGTGTATGTTTAAGGTAGGACATATACTAGAGTGTTTTACATGTCCTAACAGGGAAATACTGCTAAATTTGGTTTTCACTGTTGCAAGGCGTATCCCTCTCATAGGTTAACAACGGGGCTGCCTTTAAATATGATTAAAGTGTAGATTCCCTTTGGGAGCAGTAGACATGTGGAGTTTGGGGTCTCTGAGCTCACAATCAAAAAATACATCTTTTAGTAAAGTTGATTTTGAGATTGTGTGTTTGAAAATGCCACTTTCAGAAAGTGAGCATTTTTTTTGCTTAAACCATTCTGTGACTCTGCCTGTTTGTGGATTCCCTGTCTGGGTCAGTTTGACAGCTGGGCTGTTTGCACCTCTCTCAGACAGTGACACAAAGGGATTTGGGGTGTAGCCTGCATATCCTGATGAGCCATCTGTGCTAGGAGGGCGGGGAGGAGTGGTCACTCACACCTGAAACGGCTGTGTCTGCCCTGTCACAATGCAGTCTCCAACCCCCTGGTGTGTGTCTGGGGCCTGGCCTGGGCAAGGCAGGATTTCACATTCAACAGAGACTTTACTTTGAAGTAGGCCTACTTCAAAGGAGAAATTGGGTATAAGAAGGGCACCAGGGCACCCAAAACCACAGACTTTAGAACACTTCTGGAAACCAAGAGGAACCTCTGCCTGGAGAAGAGCTGAGGAGCTGAGGAAGAAGAGCTGCCCTGCCTGTGACTGTGCTTTGTGGAGATATCCTGCAGTTGCTGTTTCTGCCAGAGTAAGAGGTCAAAGACTGGACTTTGTGTGCCTTACATCTTGAGAAGAAATCTCCAAGGGCTTGATTTAGAGCTTGCCTCCTATTGTTAGAAGTCTCAGGGACAGCAAAGACTTCTCTCTGCCAGCACCTGGAGTCTCTGGAGAGACTCCTGCTCTGTCCTGTGGTGCCCATCCAGTTCCTGGGACCCTGAAAGGAGAAGCTGTCAGCCTAGGATGAGGAAATCCACGCACAGAGCGCAGTGCATGTAAAAGATTGATGCAGCTCTGATCTGTGGCTGAAGAAATTATGTGCCACCGGCTCCGCGGCTGAAAATCGACACTAGCCGGGATTGCGACCAAAGAATCGACACACGGAGCTGGAGAAATGATGCGCAGCATCTCTGACGGAGGCTGGGAGATCGCAACCAGCGCAGTTTGGTTTTTGGATCATCGTGCAGCTGGATTTCGGATCCAAGCACCGTTGGGTGTGTAAAAACAACGCAAGGCCTACCCGGATCGGAGATTGCTGACCGGATCGACGCATCACTCTCCTGCAGAGAGAAGGAACAGCATGCCCGACCCAACGAAAGGAGAAATGATGCAAAGTCCTGCTTGTGAGTGGAATCGACGCATCACAAGCTCTTTTTGTTGCACACTCGCCCGTGTGGGGATATTTTTGATGCACCCAAGGTACATTTTCACGCTAACAGTGTTAGTGTGTGTTTAAAACTACTTAAAGACTCTTTTTGTTTTTAATTGATAATTTGACTTGTGTATTGTGGATTTTTGTCATTTTGGGTCTTGTTTTGTTTAGTTAAATATTTCGTATTTTTCTAAACCTGTGTTGTGTCATTTTGTAGTGTTTTCATTAAGTTACTGTGTGTGTTAGTGCAAATAGTCTACACCTAGCACTCTGAAGTTAAGCCTACTGCTCGTGCCAAGCTACCAAGGGGGTAAGCAGGGGTTAGCTGAGGGTGATTCTCTTTTACCCTGACTAGAGTGAGGGTCCTTGCTTGGACATGGGGTAACCTGACTGCCAACCAAAGACCCAATTTCTAACATGCATTTTGATTATGCATTTTTTAAAATAAATAACATGACTTTATGTTCAAAATTGACACTTGTACACACAAAAAGAGTTTGTGCTATGACATCATTGGCATATCTAATGTAATACAAATTACATTTAATCCTAAATACTTCTAAATTATCATGAAAGATCCACATTCCTTTCAGTGTACATGCTGCATTACTGTGTGCTTATGCAATTTTGTACTTTGTCATTGCATTAGGGTGGTAGTGATCATTCTCTCTATTTGCAGTATTAACTGGTTCCACTTGTTAGGAATCCATTTCTAGTTCAAATATCCACATTTGCCAGTGACTGATTGACTAACTACATTTATTTATATATGTGCTCACTGCATAAAGCATTCCCTGCTTTTTTTTTAATTACCTAATTTGCTATAGGTAAGTATTCACAAAAACAGGTGTGACATACTCCATATACAAGGTAAACTCTTTCATGACAAGTTACATCTGTTTGGATGAGACACACAAATATGCAGCGCCGTAGAGGTACATTGCTCAAATGGTAGGAAATAGGCACTAGTGAATGATGTGACAGCTATGTGCTGTTTACGGTATGAATGGTGCAGTTTGGAAAATCATATTTATTTTTAGTATAAGGTTTGACTTATATTATAAGGCTTGATTTTCTTTACTTTTAACTTGACAATAGTTTTCCCAAACAAAGTTTTCCTTCCTGCTTAACCCTTACTTTGGACACTCCTGCTCTCATTGCTTTCAGGTAACAAGGATGTGCTGTTGAGATTTATGTTTGCATTTATGTCCAAAAATTGTAGCTGTTTCCATAAACTGCAATCATAAAGACTTTGGGCTTGTTTACGACCTTGTCGGATGGGATATTCTGTATTGATTTCTTCCAACACACAAAAAAATGTAAATACCTTTAAATTAACTATACAAATATTTTTAAATAAATCAACAGTTAAAAAAGCACAAATTAAACATTTTTTTCCGAATTCTGAAGTATGGTGGCAACAAAGGTTTTAATAGGATCAAAACAAATCAAGACACTGTAATTGGTGATGCAAATGGCAAATAGTCACTGAACCCCAATGTGTACACCGTATAGTTGATGTTGTGTAGTTTTATCAGTAAAATTGTATGCCTGTGCAAATTTAGTGGTTATTTCAATGGAAATTTGCTGTCTGTATAGGACAGTGTGCTATCACACCATGCCTTAGTAATATGTTTGAGACAGGGTGCTCCTATATGCAACACCAACTACACACATCCCACTCTCTTACAGAATGGATATGGGTCATCTGTGACACTTGTTCTTTGTGTGATGCTTGGATTTTTCAGAATCTCTATGAGTCAATTCATATAACGTTGATGTAAGCAACCCAGTGTGAAAATTGTCACAGCACATTGACCATTTACTCATATATTAGGCAATGTGTACTCCATAAAGCACAAAAGCATGTTGTTTTGAAACAAATATATTTTGGGACTCCTTGTACCTGCTGAAGAAACTGACACATTCACTACATTCTCTAGTGTATTAACACCAGTTTTATCAAAATAAAAAATACCTTTAATGAGATGGCTCTTCCGGGCAGGAACCCTACTATGAAAATTCTTCCAGCAGTACTGTAAATAAAAGTTAAGTAAAGGAAACAGGTTCTTGAAGATAAACATACAAAAACTAGGGAAGGAAAAACGTGAATTTCGTGAATTATTAGTAAATGTGCCTCTAAAATTTATAGAAGCCACGATGCAATCGGGAAAAGTGAATTGCTCCTTAATTACATTAAAATACACTACCCTAGTAGCCCTTTTGTTGCTTTAATTTTTCGTTAGCTGTCTGTAGTACAAACACATCAAAAATCCAATTACTTGTCCCACACAGAGCAGGTAAGGGCTTGTACAGCTTAAATATTCATGCAGCGTTCTTGTTTCTACCTCATAACTGGTGGCTATGACAATGCTGTAGATAGTGGCATTCACTTCCCAACAAAAAATTGAATGCTGATTGAATTACAGGTACATTATGTTGCCTTGGATCAGTTTGGGTTGTATTTGTGACATGATGATTTTGAATTATGACATTCTTTTAATTTTAATCATTCCCACTCCAATGTTTCTTTAGGTGTGACAATGTGTTTCAAGTCGAGAATTATGTTGTATGTTTAAAACTTTCATAATGTGTGAGAATGTTGCTTCGCTCTTGGCGGGACTTACACCATATTTCTTCTTATTCCAATATGAGAAATGCTACAAGTCACTTCTCATCACTTCTTTACTTGTATTTCATCAGTGTCAAATTATAAAAACAATATAAATGTTAATTCTACTGTAGCTCTCACAGCTGAATGTTTCAGTTTTCTGAGACAAGTGTGCTTCTCAGGGCCCATCAATGAGACATGGATCAAGTTTTTCTATCACTTAATCAACAGCCATGATTTGGTACGGCACAATGTTTTACAAAGTAGATTACTTAACAAAAATACCTTTCTGAACCATATGCGGGGTTATGAGTTCATGGACACTCCCAGCTCCCTGCTTCAGCACTTTAAGGCAACTGACACTCTGATTAGATTCTAAATCGGTTGCTGAAAATTGTTTGTGTGTCCGTAGTTGCAAATTCATACGAAGGCTGGAAGTGATAAATATGTTTTGCACAGACTGTGGTTTATCAGAGAGTCTGCTATAAAATGCGGGATAGGGATAGCAGAATACTGTTCCATTGTGCGCTTGTTGTGTGGTCCGACCCAGTAACCACCTCTTTGGCAGGGATCTTCATGTGTATAACTGTTAGAAACGGGGTTTTTGGTTGGCATTCAGGTTACCCCCTTATCCAAGTAAGGACTCTCACTCTAGTCAGGGTAAAGGAGAATCACACTCAGTTAACCCCCGCTAACCCGCTTGGGAGCTTGGCACAAGCAGGTAGGTTTAACTTCAGAGACCAGTATTTGCATCAGACCGCACAGTAATATAGTAAAAACACCACTAAATGACTCAACACAGGTTTAGAAAATAGCCAATACTTAGCTAAACAAAACAAGACCAAAACGACAAAAATCTGACCTACAGAAGTCAAGTTATGAATTTTTAAAGATTAAACTAAAAGAAAGGGGGTCATTACAACCCTGGCGGACGGTGTTAAAGGTGCGGTAATACCGCAAACAGGCCGGCGGACCAAAAAAGGGAATAATGACAACAAAGACAGCCACTTTAACACACCGCCCGCCACGGCGGTACAGACAAGCAGAAGATAATGTACCGCCCATAGTATCACAACCCGCCAATCCGCCACCTTTTCCGGGGCGGATTCACCGTGGATAAAAACACGGCGGAAACAGCCATTTCAATGGGAAAACGCTCACCTGAACACATCCCACGAGGAAGGAGGACTCCATGGAGCCGGAACTCCAAATACTCCCTGCGCTTGTCTTTCTGCTCCTCTACGATCACCATCTACGTAGGCGCCGAAGACAACGGTGAGTACTGCACCTATGACATAGGGGAGGGGGGAGGCAAAAGTCAGGGGGACACACATGCAACACCCCCACCCCCACCCACGCATATTACAACACACACACCAATGCATTCACAAAAATCACAGTAACAACCCACAACCCCCCCGGAAGAATGCAAAGACAAAACGAAATCAGTCCAAACATTGTAATGTATCAATATACATGTCTCAAAAATATACACATATATTAGAAATTCATACAAAAGTATATACATTCCGAGAAGTAGTGCAGATTTGCACATATCAATGTCCGTGCACCACTAATCCAAAAATGCATGGGCGAGGCCCACAAAAGATACTTGTCCACACACGGAGAGAACACTGCCGGGGCATCAGATCGAAATACTACAGGCACCTCAGGGGGAAGGGAGGGGGGGCACCTCAGCCAGAGGAGTGCAAAGCCAGATCCACGATGGGGCTCCATGCCCATTGATGTATCCTGGGGAGTGCAAAGCCACAGTCTCTCAAGTCTCTACAGTGGGTGGCTTGCCCACTGTTCCATCCTGGGGAGTGCAAAGCCACAGTCTCTCAAGTCTCTACAGTGGGTGGGTTGCCCACTGTTCCATCCTGGGGAGTGCAAAGCCACAGTCTCTCAAGTCTCTACAGTGGGTGGTTTGTCCACTGTACCATCCTGGGGAGTGCTAAGCCACAGTCTCTCAAGTATCTACAGTGGGTGGTGTGCCCACTGTACCATCCTGGGGAGTGCAAAGCCACAGTTTCGCAAGTAGATAACACTCTCCACTGGTTCTGGAGGGGGACTGGTGCCCAGACTGGATTGGTCTCCCCGTGGAAGTTCCTGTCCCGTCACTGTCCCACCTGCACATGGGATAACGATGCTTGAAGTGGCGGCCTTTTCATTCTTCCCTGGTGCATGCCCTGTTCAGCGGTGCTTTGCCATGGCGGTTCTGGACTGTTCAGCGGTGCTTTGCCATGGCGGTGTCTGGACTGTTCAGCAGTGACTGTTCAGCGGTGCTTTGCCATGGCGGTTCTGGACTGTTCAGCGGTGCTTTGCCATGGCGGTGTCTGGACTGTTCAGCGGTGCTTTGCCATGGCGGTGTCTGGACTGTTCAGCGGTGCTTTGCCATGGCGGTTCTGGACTGTTCAGCGGTGCTTTGCCATGGCGGTTCTGGACTGTTCAGCGGTGCTTTGCCATGGCGGTTCTGGACTGTTCAGCGGTGCTTTGCCATGGCGGTGTCTGGACTGTTCAGCGGTGCTTTGCCATGGCGGTGTCTGGACTGTTCAGCGGTGCTTTGCCATGGCGGTTCTGGACTGCTCAGCTGTGCTTTGCCATGGCGGTGTCTGGACTGTTCAGCGGTGCTTTGCCATGGCGGTGTCTGGACTGTTCAGCGGTGCTTTGCCATGGCGGTGTCTGGACTGGGCATTGGTGTGTGGCATGATGTTCTCTGTAAACGGTACTGGGGTAGGGCCCCATCCACTAGTCTCTCCAACCCCTTGGAAGTGAAGGCAGGGGACCTTTCCCCAGACTCTCGAGCCATGGTCGCTTCCAGACACAGGTCACAGCAGCACTTGCAGTGTAGGTCCTCTCCTGTCAAACGTCAGGTAGCAAGTGAGTGAACAGATAGACAATGGCAGTCACGTTCGCGGCGGTGCGTACCGTCACCACCGGCATACATCACCATTGGCTCCTGGAACCCGTTGGCTCCAATGATAACCAGTGAGGTGTTGCACGGAAGTCGTTGACTGCCTCCCGTAACAACGCACAACTTCAGCGGAATTACCTAACTTCCTCTTATTCCTCCTCACAGTTCAGGCAGCCGCCATTTCAGGGGGGAACAGGCCATGGCACCTAACTGCCTCACAGCAGACATAGGCACATCAACTGACCTACACGTTCACATACTGTTTCTCTAACAAAATGCAAGGCATTTTACTCTGAGGATATCTCTGAATATGACCATCTGCTCACCGTTTCTCACCCTAGAGTTCAACCGCTGAGGATGAATAGGAGATGGAGACATACCCCCGGATACAGAGCCCTGGTGGACTTGGCGACAATGGAGGACAGGCACATTATCCTTACCTACAGACTTGATAGGGCCAAAATCCAAGAGTTGTGTGCCCAATTGGAGCCAGACCTGATCTCAGCTATCTGTCACCCCACTTTTATCCCCCCTCTTGTGCAGGTCCTGTCAGTGCTCCATTTCTTGGCAAGTGGGTCCTTCCAAGCGACAGTGGCCTTGGCGGCAGGGATGTCACGGTCTTTGTTCTCTAACATACTGACCAGAGTGTTGTCAGCCCTGATGAAACACATGTGCAGCTACATCGTATTCCCCCAGGTACAGGATTTGGCCACAGTGAAGGCTGACTTCTATGCACTGGGAGATATCCCCAACATCATTGGTGCTATTGATGGTACACATATTGCCTTTGTCGCCCCCCCCAGAGAAATGAACAGGTCTTCAGAAATCGAAAGAGCTTTCATTCTCTGAATGTGCAGATAGTGTGCCTGGCGGACCAGTACATCTCCCATGTAAATGCAAAGTATCCTGGGTCTGTGCATGATGCCTTTATCTTGAGGAATAGCAGCATTCCATATGTGATGTCTCAACTCCAAAGGCACAGGGTGTGGCTAATAGGTGAGCCCATAGTCCCCACCCAGTGTCTGTTGGTATATGGGTGTGGGGTTGGCCCTAAGGGTGAGGGTCTGCCTAACAGGTATCCCTTGATATTTACAGGTGACTCTGGTTACCCCAACCTCTCATGGCTACTGACCCAGTGAGGAATGCCAGGACAAGGGCAGAGGAATGTTACAATCAGGCACATGGGCGAACAAGAAGGATCATTGAGCGCACCTTTGGCCTCTTGAAAGCCAGATTCCAGTGCCTCCATGTGACAGGTGGTTCCCTGTGCTACTCACCCAAGAAGGACTGCCAGATCATCTTTGCATGTTGCATGTTGCACAATCTGGCCTTGAGACGCCAGGTGCCTTTTCTGCAGGAGGATGAGGCTGTAGATGCTCGTGTGGCAGCGGTGGAGCCTGTGGACAGTGATGAAGAGTAGGCAGAGGAAGAGGATGTGGACAACAGAACAACTATAATTCAACAGTACTTTCAGTGACACACAGGTAAGACACTGTAACGTCACCTTCCATTGCAGTTTTGTGTTGGACATTGTACATGGCAGCCTGATTTTCCAAATTACTGTACTCTTTGGCATCTCTATTTTCAGATATCTGTGCCCCACTCTGGCTCCTGGTGTGTTTACTGCTGCCCACTAGAGGTCATACCTATGTATACCTAACTGTATAGTTGAATTGCAATGTTTATAGCATGTTAAACAAATATATATTTCACTCAATTGACAGACTCCATATTTGAATTTGTTACAAGGGTGTTTATTTGTGTGCAAATAAGTGGAGGGGGTATTGCAATGGGTTGGGCTGTCGATGGAGGAAAGTCCAGGATAAAGTCCAGTCTGTTGGTATCTCAGGTGCATTGTCTAAGGGGGTGGACAGGGTGACATAATGGGACACAAGGGTGACATTCAGGTGAGTCTTATTTCCTGGCAGGGGTCTTGGCAATGATCTCTGGCTTCTGCCTGGATCACAGGGACCTTTTGGGGGTGGTTCTCCTTCTACAGGGGGAGGGGTGCTGGTGGCCTGTTGTTCCTGTGGCGGGGCATCCTGTCCACTAGCGTCAGCGGAGGTGGAGGGCTGTTCATAGGTGTGGCTAGTGTCAGGGACCCATTGGTGTGCCACTGCCTCCCTCATGGTGTTGGCCATGTCTGCCAGCCCCCCTGCATGGTGACCAGGGTGGTGTGGATGTCCTTCAGGTCCTCCCTGATCCCCAGGTACTGTTTCTCCTGAAGCCGCTTGATCTCCTGCAATTTGGCCAGTATCTGGTCCATGGTCTCCCGGGAATGGTGGTATGCTCCCAGGATGTTGGTGAGTGCCTCGTGGAGAGTCGTTTCCCTGAGCCTGTCCGCCCCCTGTCGCATAGCAGTCCTCCCAGCTTCCCTGTTGTCCTGTGCCTCTGTCCCCTGAACCATGTGCCCACTGCCACTGAACCCAGATCCCTGATCGTCCTGTGTTTGTGGGGTGGCCTGGGGTCCCTTTAGTGGTGGATACACTGCTGATTGACGTGTCCTGGGGACAGAAGTATGGGCCCACTTGGTGGGTACTGTGGTGGTGTTTCCTGATGGGGGAGGCTCTGTGGTGGTATGGGACTGTGCCTGGGTAACCGACTGTCTGGAGATCCCTGATGGGCCAGGTTGGTCATCCAGATCCAGGCGGCCAGAGCTGCTGTCATCATTGTGGGCCTCTTCTGTTGCTGGCACCTCCTCTCTGGTGACGTTGTGTGGGGGTCCTGTGGGTATGTGAAAGCAGTGTTATTGTTACTGCGTGTGACATCTTGTGCATGGGTATGTTTCCCCGTATGGTTGTTAGTACCAAGGCAGCTTTGGGTTGTGTGGGTTGTGATTTGTTTGGCTCTGTAATTGTCACTAGTGTGCATGCTGTGGTGATGGGTGTCCATGCAGGTCTGTGAGTGGTGTCCAGGCATTGGTGGGGCATGGAGTGCTGGTTACTGGGATGGGTGGTGTTGGACCTGGCTTTTTGACAGGGACATCCCCAAACTTTTTGCCTCCTTCCTCCTATTTTTTCTGACCTGTTGTTGTTGGCTTTTGACCTCTGGGCACTTTACCACTGCTAACCAGTGCTAAAGTGCATATGCTCTCTGTGTAAATTGTACTACTGATTGGTTTATCCATGGTTGACTATTTAATTTACTTGTAAGTCCCTGGTAGAGTGCACTACATGTGCCTAGGGCAGGTAGATTAAATGCTACTAGTGGGCCTGCAGCACTGGTTGTGCCACCCACCTCAGTAGCCCCTTAACCCTGGCTCAGGCCTGCCATTGCAAGGCCTGTGTGTGCAGTTTCACTGCCACTTCGATTTGGCATTTAAAAGTACTGGCCAAGCCTAGAACTCCCCTTTTTCTACATATAAGTCATCCCTAATGTGTGCCCTAGGTAACCCCTAGAGCAGAGTGCTGTGTAGGTAAAAGGCAGGACATGTACCTGTGTAGTTATATGTCCTGGTAGTGTAAAACTCCTAAATTCGTTTTTACACTACTGTGAGGCCTGCTCCCTTCATAGGCTAACATTGGGGCTGCCCTCATACACTGTTGAAGTGGCAGCTGCTGATCTGAAAGGAGCAGGAAGGTCATATTTAGTATGGCCAGAATGGTAATATAAAGTCCTGCTGACTGGTGAAGTCGGATTTAATATTACTATTCTAGAAATGCCACTTTTAGAAAGTGAGCATTTCTTTGCACTAAAATCTTGTTGTGCCCTTCAATCCACGTCTGGCTAGGTTTAGTTGACAGCTCCTTGTGCATTCACTCAGACACACCCCAAACACAGGGTACTCAGCCTCACTTGCATACATCTGCATTTTGAATGGGTCTTCCTGGGCTGGGAGGGTGGAGGGCCTTCCCTCACACAAAGGACTGCCACACCCTCTACTGGGACTCTGGCAGACAGGATTGAACTGAAAGGGGGCTTGGTACATTTCTTAGACACTCTTTGAAGTCACCCCCACTTCAAAGGCACAACTTAGTATAAAACAGGGCTTCTGCCCTACCTCATCAGACACTTGCTGGAGAAGAAACCTGAACCAGAAACTACATCCTGCCAAGAAGAACTGCCTGGCTGCTCAAAGGACTCACCTGTCTGCTTTTCTACAAAGGACTGCTGCCTTGCAGTTGGCCTGCTGCCTTGCTGAACTCTTGCCTGGCTGTAAAAGTGCTCTCCAAGGGCTTGGATAGAGCTTGCCTCCTGTTCCATGAAGTCTCAGGACCAAAAAGACTTCTCTCTTCCTCTTGGACGCTCCGTGCGCCGAACTTTTCGACGCACAGCTTGTTCCGCGGCAAGAAAAACGCCGCACACCGACGCTGATCAACGCGACGCCTTCGGGACGACCAAAACTTTGACGCACGGCCTCACAAGGACAACGCCGCCCGACTTCCCGGGAGAAATCGACGCGACGCCTGCCGTGAGATCGAAACTTTGACGCACGGCCTCGCAAGGACAACGCCGCCCGACTTCCCAGGAGAAATCGACGCAACGCCTGCCGTGAGATCAAAACTTTGACGCACGGCCTCGCAAGGACAACGGCGCCCGACTCCGCAGGAGAAATCGACGCGACGCCTGCTGTGAGATCAAAACGTTGATGCACGGCCTCGCAAGGACAACGCCACCCGACTCCGCAGGAGAAATCGATGCGACGCCTGCCGTGAGATTTTAATTTCGACGCGCAGCCAGAAAACAAGCAGGAAAATCCACGCACAGACCCGGGACATCTGGTAATCCCCGCGACCCACAGAAAGAGACTGTCTGCGCGCCGGAAAACGACGCACGACTTCCCCGCGTGCAAAATAACGACGCAAGTCCGTGTGTGCTGGGGAGAAATCGACGCACACACCCTTTTTCCATGCACCTCTTCCTTTGTGGCCCTCTGAGGAGATTTTCCACAAGAAACCAGGTACTTTGTGTTTGAAAGAGACTTTGTTTACTTTCTAAAGACTTAAGACACTTTATATCACTTTTCAGTGATATCTTTACAAATTTAAATTGCAACTTTGATCGTTTTGACCTGAAGATACCCAGATAAATATTATATATTTTTCTAAACACTGTGTGATGTATTTTTGTGGTGTTATGCTATGGTGTTGTATGATTTATTGCACAAATGCTTTACACATTGCCTTCTAAGTTAAGCCTGACTGCTCGTGCCAAGCTACCGGAGGGTGAGCACAGGCTGATTTTGGATTGTGTGTGACTTACCCTGACTAGAGTGAGGGTTCTTGCTTGGACAGAGGGCAACCTGACTGCCAACCAAAAACCCCATTTCTAACATTGGTGATCAGCGGTGAGGATAGGACTTGTGTTTGTGCAGTGACATACAGTAGCTAAGTATTTCACTACCTACCCACAGTTGAAGGTCAACTTGATTTTTCATCTTTTTTGGCTTTTGGTTCTCTGATGTCCTCCTGGATATACTATTGATATTTTGGACTTTGGATTTTGGTTTTTGCTGATAAGATCTTATCAGAATGGGATTGTGTACCTAATCATTCTTTGTTCGTACTGACCACCTCACAAAGGCTGACCTAAGGAAGCTTTGCAGAAAATGGGGCCTTCCTGTAGCAAGGAGATCTACTAAGGCGGAGATGCTACATCACTACATAGTCTGGGGGGAGGAAAGATGGGCAGAGAGAGAGGCAGCAAGAAACCAAATGACTAAGTACCCCTCAGATGAGGAGGAGGACTACGCACATGAGGAGGAAGACTGCTCACATGAGGAGGAAGACTACTCAGATTTGGACAGTGACCCAGAAATAGATGAATGGCTCCGAGGTCAAAGGCGACAGGAGCAACAATTGGAGGAGTATCTTGCAGAGGTTGAGGCAAAAAGACTCTTAGCCCTGGAAGGAGAAAAGATTGCAGCTCAAGAGCTGAGTTGTAAAGAGCTGAAACTGGAGGCCGGAAGGGCTGAGTCCAGTTCAGATGGTGGCAGCAAAAATCTTGCATCTAGTACTGCTGAAGAAGGGCACAAGCCCAGAGATGTGGTGCCCAACTTGAAGAAGGGAGTTGACACACCCCAGGCGGTTCAAGGGTATGAGGTAGTTCCCGTTATGCACAGGGTCCCTGAGAAGGATTGGGGAACTGGCACAGGGAGTCATATTCCTACTGGGGGGAGGGACACTTTACTGACTCTAGCAGAGAGTGACAGAGAAAAGGGTTCCCCCCTGGTGGACGTCCTGGATATAGAGTGTAGAGACATCCCAGAAGAGTTTGGGTTGAATGTCAGGGACAGACAGATACTGTCTCACCAGTCTCAGGAGGGTGAGGTAGAGTGCTTTTCCAAGGTGGAGTTACTGGGTGGTTGGGTGAAGGGTACTGTGGTTAATACATGTGAAGGGCAGAATGATGTAATTGCTGGAGAGCATATGTCTGGTCCTTATTTTCCAGAGCTACGCCAACACCAGGTGGAGTGTGAGTTCTCTGACCCCAGGGAACATACAATGGAGGCAGACTTCTGGGTGAGTACCAGAGAGTCTGAAGAGGCATTTGGGGGTGCTCCTGAAGGGAGTGGTCTAGGTGGTTCCCAACCGAGTGAGGTGGGAAAGGATTGTAGTGTCCCAGGTAGGTCCCAGGTCCTAGAGGGTTCCATGAGGGAACACCAGGAGGGAAGCCTAGCCTGTACCGTAGGGCCACCTTTTGAGGGAAGCCCCGCAGTGTCAGAAGAACTTGGGGGGGTGACTGTAGCCAGCATCCCAACAGTTCTGGTGTCTGGCAGTACCCCTCCTAGTGAGGGGGTGCAGAAGTCCAGACATAGGGTTGAGAGGGGGTTGCAGACCCCAGTGGAGGACCTTGAGAGTCAGGGGACAGCTCTGAGAGCAGAGCCCCCAGGAATGACCCAGGTGAAACCATTTCTGGTTTGGGGGAAACCCAGACTCTGCCGGATGGGCAGAGGTCGGGAGACCTGCGCCAACCAGACTCTTGTGTGGCCCTTGTGGATGGTGTGGCCCTTGTGGGGGGTGAGAGTGCCCCCCAGGAAGTCCTGGCATGCCAGGCAAAGATTCAACCTCAGGGTGGTGACTCTGGGTTGGATACCCAGGTTCAGAGGTTAAACTCTGACCTGGTGGGAGGTAGATGTGCCTCCCAAGAAGTCCTGCTGTGCCAGGCAATTGTCCAACCTCAGGGTGTTGACTCTGGGTTGGATGACCAGGTTCAGAGGTTAAACTCTGACCTGGTGGGGGGTCGGTGTGCCCCCCAGAAAGTCCTGGCGTGCCAGGCAATTGCCCAACCTCAGGGTGGTGACCCTGGGTTGCGGAACCAGGCTCAGAGGATAAACTCTGACCTGGTGGGAGGTAGGTGTGCCTCCCTGGAAGTCCTGGCCTGCCAGGCAATGGTTCAACCTCAGGGTGGTGACTCTGGGTTGGCTAACCAGGTTCAGGGGATAAACTCTGACCTGTTGGGGGGTAGGTGTGCCCCCCAGAAAGTCCTGGTGTACCAGGCAGTGGTCCAACCTCAGGATGGTGACTCTGGGTTGGCTAACCAGGTTCAGGGGATAAACTCTGACCTGTTGGGGGGTAGGTGTGCCCCCCAGAAAGTCCTGGTGTACCAGGCAGTTGTCCAACCTCAGAGTGCTGACTCTGGGGTGGATAACCGGGTTCAGAGGTTAAACTCTGACCTGATGGGGGGTAGGTGTGCCCCCCAGAAAGTCCTGGCGTGCCAGGCAATTGTCCAACCTCAGGGTGTTGACTCTGGGTTGGATGACCAGGTTCAGAGGTTAAACTCTGACCTGATGGGGGGTAGGTGTGCCCCCCAGAAAGTCCTGGCGTGCCAGGCAATTGCCCAACCTCAGGGTGGTGACCCTGGGTTGGGGAACCAGGCTCAGAGGTTAAACTCTGACATGGTGGGGGGTAGGTGTGCCCCCCAGAAAGTCCTGGCGTGCCAGGCAATTGTTCAACCGCAGGGTGGTGACTCTGAGTTGAATGGCCAAGTTCAGAGGTTAAACTCTGACCTGGTGGAGGGTCAGTGTGCCCTCCAAGAAGTCCTGGCGTGCCAGGCAATTGTTCAACTTCAGGGTGGTGACTCTGAGTTGAATGGTCAGGTGCAGAGGTTAAACTCTGACCTGGTGGGGGGTAGGTGTGCCTCCCAGAAAGTCCTGGTTTGCCAGGCAGTGATCCAGTCTGAGGGTACAGACCCTGGGCTGGAAGACCAGGTTCAGGGTGTCCCCCCGGACCTGGAGAGAGGGGCTACTGATAACAGTGCCCCTACCATGTTGTCTTCTGAGGAGGCCACTCCTAGTTGGAGGGTGCTGGACCCCAGAAGGGAGGGCAGGGGGAGTGAAGCCTTACCCCGGGCCCTAGTCCAACCTGAAGGTACAGACCCCAGGTTGGAGGGCCAGTTGCAGGTTAACAGACCTGACCTGGGGGAGGAATGGTACAGGGCAACTTCTGTAAGCACCCTGACCATGTTGGACTCTGGGGGTACCGCTCCAGGAGGGAGGGTACGGAGCCCCAGAGGGGAGGACCAGGTTCAGGCTGTCATCCCTGACCTGGTGGAAGGGAGAGTGGTTAAAGGGTGCCCAGCACCTGGGGCTGCCGCCCCCCACTCTCCACAGCCACAGTGGTTGGAGAGCTTTGAGAGGCCTGGGGCCTGGCTCTCATCCCTGGCAGCTGTCAGTAATCACTGTGGCTTGCTGTCCAGGTGGACAGAGTTATCCCTGGGGAGGGGACAAGTGTCACACCCCGGGGGTAGAGTGGGCAACACCACTGTGTTGGTCATGGTGGTACTATCCTGCTCCTGGGATACATCTGTGAGCAAAGTAAGGTTAGGTGCTGCACAGATGGGATCCGCAGGTAAGGAGAAAGGTTCCCCATGGGTTGGCTTAGTGGGCCCTGAGAGTATGGACAGAGGGATCCAATTGGAGTCAGGAAGGCGAAGAACTGGAGCATGCCCCTGCTGTTGTGGGCCTGGGTCCTTGTTCTGTCGCCTCAAACAGGGAAGTACATCAGGATAGTGATTGTTCTCCCCTGGCTTTAGGCTGGTAGGGGGTCATGTTGGACCTGGCTTTTTGACAGGGACATCCCCAAACTTTTTGCCTCCTTCCTCCTATTTTTTCTGACCTGTTGTTGTTGGCTTTTGACCTCTGGGCACTTTACCACTGCTAACCAGTGCTAAAGTGCATATGCTCTCTGTGTAAATTGTACTACTGATTGGTTTATCCATGATTGACTATTTAATTTACTTGTAAGTCCCTGGTAGAGTGCACTACATGTGCCTAGGGCAGGTAGATTAAATGCTACTAGTGGGCCTGCAGCACTGGTTATGCCACCCACCTCAGTAGCCCCTTAACCCTGGCTCAGGCCTGCCATTGCAAGGCCTGTGTGTGCAGTTTCACTGCCACTTCGACTTGGCATTTAAAAGTACTTGCCAAGCCTAGAACTCCCCTTTTTCTACATATAAGTCATCCCTAATGTGTGCCCTAGGTAACCCCTAGAGCAGGGTGCTGTGTAGGTAAAAGGCAGGACATGTACCCGTGTAGTTATATGTCCTGGTAGTGTAAAACTCCTAAATTCGTTTTTACACTACTGTGAGGCCTGCTCCCTTCATAGGCTAACATTGGGGCTGCCCTCATACACTGTTGAAGTGGCAGCTGCTGATCTGAAAGGAGCAGCAAGGTCATATTTAGTATGGCCAGAATGGTAATATAAAGTCCTGCTGACTGGTGAAGTCGGATTTAATATTACTATTCTAGAAATGCCACTTTTAGAAAGTGAGCATTTCTTTGCACTAAAATCTTGTTGTGCCCTTCAATCCACGTCTGGCTAGGTTTAGTTGACAGCTCCTTGTGCATTCACTCAGACAAACCCCAAACACAGGGTACTCAGCCTCACTTGCATACATCTGCATTTTGAATGGGTCTTCCTGGGCTGGGAGGGTGGAGGGCCTTCCCTCACACAAAGGACTGCCACACCCCCTACTGGGACTCTGGCAGACAGGATTGAACTGAAAGGGGGCTTGGTACATTTCTTAGACACTCTTTGAAGTCACCCCCACTTCAAAGGCACAACTTAGTATAAAACAGGGCTTCTGCCCAACCTCATCAGACACTTGCTGGAGAAGAAACCTGAACCAGAAACTACATCCTGCCAAGAAGAACTGCCTGGCTGCTCAAAGGACTCACCTGTCTGCTTTTCTACAAAGGACTGCTGCCTTGCTGTTGGCCTGCTGCCTTGCTGAACTCTTGCCTGGCTGTAAAAGTGCTCTCCAAGGGCTTGGATAGAGCTTGCCTCCTGTTCCCTGAAGTCTCAGGACCAAAAAGACTTCTCTCTTCCTCTTGGACGCTCCGTGCGCCGAACTTTTCGACGCACAGCTTGTTCCGCGGCAAGAAAAACGCCGCACACCGACGCTGATCAACGCGACGCCTTCGGGGCGACCAAAACTTTGACGCATGGCCTCGCAAGGACAACGCCGGCCGACTTCCCGGGAGAAATCGACGCGACGCCTGCCGTGAGATCGAAACTTTGACGCACGGCCTCGCAAGGACAACGCCGCCCGACTTCCCAGGAGAAATCGACGCGACGCCTGCCGTGAGATCAAAACTTTGACGCATGGCCTCGCAAGGACAACGCCGCCCGACTCCGCAGGAGAAATCAACGCGACGCCTGCTATGAGATCAAAACTTTGACGCACGGCCTCGCAAGGACAACGCCGCCCGACTCCGCAGGAGAAATCGACGCGACGCCTGCCGTGAGATCGAAATTTCGACGCGCAGCCCCGCAGAACGACGCGCAGCCGGAAAACAAGCAGGAAAATCCACGCACAGACCCGGGACATCTGGTAATCCCCGCGACCCACAGAAAGAGACTGTCCGCGCGCCGGAAAACGACGCACGACTTCCCCGCGTGGAAAATAACGACGCAAGTCCGTGTGTGCTGGGGAGAAATCGACGCACACACCCTTTTTCCACGTACCTCTTCCTTTGTGGCCCTCTGAGGAGATTTTCCACCAGAAACCAGGTACTTTGTGTTTGAAAGAGACTTTGTTTACTTTCTAAAGACTTAAGACACTTTATATCACTTTTCAGTGATATCTTTACAAATTTATATTGCAACTTTGATCGTTTTGACCTGAAGATACCCAGATAAATATTATATATTTTTCTAAACACTGTGTGGTGTATGTTTGTGGTGTTATGCTATGGTGTTGTATGATTTATTGCACAAATGCTTTACACATTGCCTTCTAAGTTAAGCCTGACTGCTCGTGCCAAGCTACCGGAGGGTGAGCACAGGCTGATTTTGGATTGTGTGTGACTTACCCTGACTAGAGTGAGGGTTCTTGCTTGGACAGAGGGCAACCTGACTGCCAACCAAAAACCCCATTTCTAACAGGTGGGTTGTGATGGTGGGGTATATGTGAGGTGGTGGGGTGATGGGGTGAGGGTAGGGGTGATGTTATGTGATGGCATGCAGGTTGGGGGGTGAAAGTAGTAAAGAGATGACCTACCAGAGTCCAGTCCTTCTGCTACTCCTGCCAGGCCCTCAGGATGCATGATTGCTAAGACTTGCTTCCCCCATGTTGTTAGCTGTGGGGGAGGAGGTGGGGGTCCACCGCCAGTCCTCTGTACTGCTATCTGGTGTCTTGCAACCACGGAACGCACCTTTCCCCGTAGGTCGTTCCACTTCTTCCTGATGTTATCCCTTGTTCTGGGGTGCTGTCCCACAGCGTTGACCCTGTCTACGACTCTCCATCTTCCTAGCAATGGATGTCTGCTGCACCTGTGCTCCAAATAGCTGTGGCTCTACCCGGATGATTTCCTCCACCATGACCCTTAGCTCCTCCTCTGAGAATCTGGGGTGCTTTTGTGGTGCCATGGGTGTAGTGTGAGTGGTGTTTGTGAAGGTGTGTGGGGTAATGTGTTGGGGTGTGTGCTGTGAGGTGCATGTATGGTGTATGGGTGATGATGTTCTGTGGCTCTGGTTCTGTGGGTGCTTCTGGCATGTCTCTCTCTCTGTTGTAAATTGTTTGTAGTGGTAAAGGGTTATGTGAGTAATGTCGGTGGGTGTTTTATAGTGGTTTGTGGGTGTG
The DNA here is from genome assembly GCF_031143425.1 of Pleurodeles waltl. Taxonomy (NCBI): domain Eukaryota; kingdom Metazoa; phylum Chordata; class Amphibia; order Caudata; family Salamandridae; genus Pleurodeles; species Pleurodeles waltl. The sequence continues at coordinate 246,446,456 of NC_090448.1, read as the reverse complement.
TTGTGTGTATGTGTATCAGGTGTGTGTAGTTTGAATTGTCCAATGTGGTACTGTTTTGTTAGTGTGTGTGTATTTCGAGCGCAGCAGTATGTACCACCAATGGTTACCGTGGTTGAATGTCCGCTGGGGTGATTCGTGGGTCATAATGCTGTGGGCGTATTTCTGTTGGCGTAACGGTGGTGGTTTTGGTACCGCCATCACTGACCTTTGGGCTGGCAGACTTGTGTGTGTGTCTGTATAGTGGTGGATTTCTATCTGTGGGTCATAATACGAGTAGCGGTATACCGCCGTGGTCACGATATGTTGGCAGCAGTCAGCATGGCGGTAAGCGGCACTTACCGCCAATGTCATAATGAGGGACAGAGTTACAGAATGTTTTAAGCAAGAAAATGCCTACTTTCTAAAAGTGGCATTTTCAAACATTCAATCTAAAAAACAACTTCACTGAAAGACGTATTTTTGAATTGTGAGCTCAGAGACCCTAAACTCCAAATTTCTATCTGCTCCCAAAGGGAATATCAACTTTATAACATTTAAAGGTAGCCCCCATGTTACCCTATGGGAGAGATAGGCCTTGCCACAGTGAAAATCAAATTTTGCAGTATTTCACTGTTAGAACATGTAAAGCACATAAGTACTTGCCCCCCTTTTAACATACAAAGCACCCTGCCAATGGGGCTACCTAGGGCCTACCTTAGGGTTGCCTTACGTGTATAAAAAGGAAAGGTTAAGGCCTGGCAAGTGGGTACAATTGTCAAGTTGAGTTGGCAGTTTAAAACTACACTCACAGACAATGCAGCAGCAGGTCTGATCCATGTTTACAGGGCTACTAATGTGGGTGGCATAACCAGTGCTGCAGGCCCACTAGTAGAATTTGATTTACAGGCCCGGGCACCTCTAATGCACTGTACTTGGGTCTTACTAATAAATCAAATATGCTAATCATGGGAAGTCAATTACACATAATTTTACATAGGAGCACTTGCACTTTAGCACTGGATAGCAGTGGTAAAGTGCTCAGAGTAACAAAAACAGCAAAAACAGAGTCCAGCACACATCAACAACCTGGGAAACAGAGGCAAAAAGTTAGGGGAGACCACGCCAGGGATGCCAAGTCTAACAATAACCCTGGCATGTGATCGCATTATGGTTGCGACCATGAGAGGTTAACCCTAGTTAATAAATGTATAGACGGATAGAATAGCATAGTAACGCAGTGTCACTGGTCATCTAGTCGCAGGGCTGACCCTGTGCGACCGGCAAATGTATGCACCAGAGCTCAGACCCACACAACGAATACCTTGTCAGAATTTCATCTCACCTAATTATTGTGAAATAAATATAAAATATAAAAATGTTGGCCCTTTTGAAACTATTTTTATTGCCATTTCTTCATTACATTACAGCGTTCATTAACGGACATAGCATCATAGAGACATGCAATTTCACTTCATCTACACAACCATCCTAATCTATGTGAAACTGATGAACTGGGAAAGCGATCTGCCATCTGCTGTTACATTGCGGTGTTTCTCATTCTTCCAGTGTAGGACAGGCAGCACCAAACAATTCATGCCAAATCAAACTATAGTGATAACGGCAGCAAAAAAGGACATGGGGGATGGATCACAGGCCTAGGCCAATCAGCATTACTCTTCAGCTGCTACAAATAAAATGTAGGGTGCTATTGAGAGGAAAGGGCACAGAGGTTATGGAATGGGGGCACCCAGAGAAGTGGAGGGTTGTCAATTGCCCCAGCCAGTAGGCCTATCTCAGAAGTGCTGCAAGTACTATTGTTCCCTATTATGGTGGGAGGATATAGGCCCTCATTACAACCCTGGCTGTCGGTGTTAAATCGGCGGTAATACCGCCAACAGGCCGGCTGTAAGAAAAATGGAATCACGACCATGGTGGAAACCGCCAACACAGACATCCACTTTGACACTCCGATCGCCACGGCGGTAGAAACAGACACCGCAGCGGTAACCGCCAACCGACAGGCGAATGACAATGTACCACCATCTGTATTACAAGGCACCAATCCGCCAGCTTTTCTGGGGCAGTACCAACGCCAACAAAAGCACGGCAGGAACAGTACTTGGAACGGAACCCATTCACCTCTCGACACCCAACGAGGAACCAGGATGCCATGGAGCCCGAGTTACAGGTGTTACCAATGTTGGTTTACCTCCTCTTCTACCAGGGACATCAAAGACGGCAGCGACGACCACGGTCAGTACTGCACTTGGCACACAGAGGAGGGGGGAGGAAAAAGAGAGTGACACACACATGCAACACGCAACACCCCCACCCCCACCCTTACCCACAACACCATACACACAAATACATGCATCAACATTACATATACACCCCGTAACCCTCTGAAAGAACGCAACGACCAAATGAAATGTTTGTAACAAGTGTAATCATTGAAAATCCAGATAGGGAAACAGGTCTGTAAAAGATAATTATATACAAATATGTACAGCAACTACACAAGTCCAGATAGTGTTCCATTCATTGTCCATGGACTAGTGGTCCCAAAATGCATGGGCAAAGCCCGCACAGGATTCCTGCCTCAAAACAGAGGCAACACTGCTGGGGCATCAGGTTGAAAAAAAACAGGCACCTCAGGGAGAAGGGGAGGGGGACACCTCAGTCAGATGATGGGACGATGGCACTGCTCCACGAGGGGGCTCCATGCCCAGTGCTTGCTCCTGGGGAGTGCAAGGCCACAGTCTCACAAGTCTCTCAAGTGGGTAGTTCGCCCACTGATTGGTCTTGGGGAGTGCAAAGCTGCACTCACACAAGTCTCTCAAGTGGGTAGTTTGCCCACTGATTGGTCCTGGGGAGTGCAAAGCCACAGTCTCACAAGTCTTTCAAGTGGGTGGTTTGCCCACTAGTTGGTCCTGGGGAGTGCAAAGCCACAGTCTCACAAGTCTCTTAAGTGGGTGGTTTGCCCACTGATTGGTCCTGGGGAGTGCAAGGCCACAGTCTCTCTAGTGGATTGTTTTCTCCACTGGTTCTGGAGGGGGCTTTGTGCCCAGAGTGCTTCATCCTGCCAAGGACTGGGGTAGTGGATGCTTTTCTCCACTGGTTCTGGAGGGGGCTTGGTGACCAGAGTGCTTCATCATGCCAAGGGCTGTGGTAGTGGATGCTTTTCTCCACTGGTTCTGGAGGGGGCTTGGTGCCCAGAGTACTTCATCCTGCCAAGGATGGGGGTAGTGGATGCTTTTCTCCACTGGTTCTGGAGGGGGCTTTGTGCTCGGAGTGCTTCATTCTGCCAAGGACTGGGGTAATGGATGCTGTTCTCCACTGGTTCTGGAGGGGGCTTGGTGCCCAGAGTGCTGAACAAGGTGTGTGGCAGTTCACATTCCCTCACCTGGGTGTCAGACCCATGACATTTCCTGGGAACAAGTAGCATGATACTCCATGGAGGCAGAGACACACTCCACCCTGCGGCGACTTAGCCTGCCAACTGCTGGTACTGCCAGTGCTGGTTGTGGTGCCTCATGTACTCTGTGCAGGGTCCAGGACGTCTCCTGCAGCCTCGGACGACTGCCCATTGGGGATGATGTTCATGTCTGCTGTGGTGGCACTGTCTGAGCATGCTGCGGGGCAGGTGTCGGTGGTTGCAGCGGTGTCAGCGGCGGAGATGCTGGTGGTGGTGCATGTGTCAGCACCTGTGGAGGGAGACACCAGGACGTCTCCTGCAGCCTCGGACGGCTGCCCACTGGGGATGATGATGGGGACTGTCGCAGAGGCTGGTGGCGGTGGTTGCGGCAGTGACCACCACCGTACAGGTTGCTGTTCTGTCTTGCAGAAGGGGTGACACCAGTCCCTCACCCGGAGGCTCTGTGCCCTGAGCTGACTTCTATTTAGCCATGTGTCCTTTCCCCACCTTGGAAGTCGCTGCTGGGACCTTGGCACTGTCCTCTTTTGTCTTGAAGGAGGCCTTGCTGGGTGGTTGGTGCGGCTTTTCCCTGCGGCATGTGGGCCCCTTCTTCACCTTGGCAGGTGGCAGAATAGGATGATCCTTGGCCTCACTAGGTGGCACACTGGCATCCCTGATGTGTGCCGCCCGTGATGTTACTGGACTTGCAGGGACCACAGTGCTCGAGGATTTCGTGGCTGAGGTGCTGGGCTGGGATCTGGACATCCTGGCTCAACGGGAAGGACGGGGGGGAGGTGTAGAGAAGAGTTCAATGTTAGTGAGGAAAAGTTTTTTAGACACAATGGGACGGGAAGATGGAGGGGGTTTGGGAGTGGAGGAAGAGGTAGTGGTTGTAGGAGGTGTATGTCTGCTGAGTTTGGGTGAGGGTGCATGGGCTGGAGGCTGTTGTGAGGTGGATGGCTGTTGAGTGGTGTGTGACTGTGTTTGTGTGCTTTGGGAGGAGGGCTCACAGACGCACTGGGAGAGGACACAGGGGACGTGTAAATGGTAATGGGGGTGGTGATTGCACGTGAGCGATGTGTGGTGATTGGCGTGCTGATGATGGAGGTAGTGGCTGAGGATGTAGTGCATGCTGATGTGAGTGGAGACGATACTGGGAGGGAGGAGGAGGACGTGGAGGAGAGGGACACAGTGGAGGCAGTGGATGTTGGTGTGTCTTCATGGGGATGGTGCTTGTGTGAGTGCCTGCCGGATGTGTGGTGCTTATGTTTGCCATGTCCACTCTTGTGTGTTGATGAGTGTGCATGCTGGTCTGATGGTGTGCTTGGGATAGGCTGAGGTAGAGTGGATAGGCTGAGGTAGAGGGGACTGTGTCTGGGTATTGGAAGTTGGAGGGGGGAGGCTGGACACAGGGACAATGGCTGCCATCAGTGCGGAGGCCAGAGCCTGTAATGCTCTTTGTTGGGCTGCCATGCCAGAATGAATGCCCTCCAGGTATGCATTTGTTTGCTGCAAATGCCTTGCGACACCCTGGATGGCATTCAGAATGGTTGATTGCCCAACAGTGAGGGATCTCACAAGGTCAACAGTCTCCTCACTGAGGGCATCAGGGCTGATTGGGGCAGGGCCTGAGGTGTCTGGGGCAAAGAGATGCCCACCCTCCTGGGTGAGCGGTCACAGGAAACACGCTGAGGGGCTGCTGGGAGGGCGGTGCTGGTAGGGGGGTGGCGGCTGTACCTGTTGATGCGGTGGGCACAGAGGTACCCACCACCGCAAGGGAGCTCCCATCAGAGGAGGAATTGCTGTCACTGGTGTCTCCTCCTGTCCCCGTCGTGGAGCTCCCCTCGCCCTCCGTCCCACTGGTGCCTTCAGACTCTGTACATTCACCCTCCTGGACCATGTGGGTTGCAGCTCCCTCCTGCTTCGGTGCCAATGCTCCTCCACCAGATGATGCTAATGCACACAAGGAGAGGATGACAAAACAAAAATGGGAGGAAAGACAAAAGAGACACATGGTCAATGCCTGCAACAACACCACCGTTGGTGGACACAACACACATGGAGCAGCCCTATGCACTAGGCCATGCACTAACAGTTCAGGGGAAAATCACATGCCCATGGGGGACTGTGCCTAGAGCCATTTGATGCACACCTGAAACCCACAGGAGCCTGACTAGGTGTAGAGGGCCACTACCACTTCCCCCACCGAGAAACCTCATAAAGCATGCAGAGTCAGCTGAATGAGACTGTACTCACCCCCTTGTGGCTGCTGTGATTCCCTAAAGCGCCCATCCAACTCAGGATATACCACCGCCAGGATCCGGAACATCAGAGGAGTCATGGTGCGACGGGCACCCCTTCCACGTTGGGAGGCCATCCCCAGCTGGGCCTAGCCGTCTTCTTGCTCCAGCGGCGCAGGTCCTCCCATCTTTTGCCGCAGTGGGTGCTCCGTCTATGGTAGACCCCCAGGGTCCGCACTTCCTTGGCGATGACACACCAAATACCTTTCTGGTGGGCGCTGACCTAGAGGAAAAGTGAGGTAAGAATGGATTTTGCTCCCCCGTCAGGTTCATTGGCCACAACCTCCCACCCTGGCCCAGAAACACACACACTGACCATCCTCACATGCTGGCCTCTGCCCACCTCCCCCTGTATCTTCCATCCACGCCACTCCATACATTCATGTCCCATGCATCATGCTCACAGTGTACTCAACTGTTTGTCTGGAGGACTGTAGAGCAGCGTGTACTGGGGAGGACCCCAGCCACCAGATTGTCCAACTCCACCGCGGTGAAGGCAGGGGCCCTTTCCCCAGACACTGTAGCCATTGTCGCTTCCAGACTCAGGTCATAGCAGCACTTGCAGTGTAGGTCCTCTCCTGTTGAAGGTCAGGTATCAAGTGAGTGAACAGATAGAAAATGGCAGTCATGTCCGCGGCGGTGCGTACCGTCACCGCCGGCGTACATCGTCATTGGCTCCTCAAACCCATAGGGCCCAATGATAACCAATGCTGAATTGCACTGCGGTCTTCGTCTGCCTACCGCGACGCTGCACAATGCCAGTGCAGTTACATCATTTCTCCTTGTCCCTCCTTACAGGTCAGGCAGCCGTCATTTCAGGGGGGCACATGGCAGGGCAACTAACTGCACATCACTTTTGTGCAGGAATACGGACATACAGCGCAACATACCGATTACATCACAATTGTTCTAAACACCCTTGTGAAACCTATGTGGTGTATGACCCTCTGCTCACCCTTCTGCTCCATGGGCATGTCCACTGGGGCAGATGATGAGATGGCATCATCCTCCAGTATACAGACCCCTGGTGGTCCTGTCCACAATGGAAGACAGACACATCATTATCACCTACAGACTTGATCGTGGCACAATCCATGAACCATGTGCCCAGTTGGAGCCAGAACTGATGTCAGCTATCTGCCATCCCACAGGAATCCCCCCTCTAGTGCAGGTCCTGTCAGTACTCCATTTCAAGGCCAGTGGGTCCTTTCAAACAACAGTGGCCATGGCATCAGGGATGTCACAACCAATGTTCTCTAACGTGTTGTCCAGAGTGTTATATGCCCTGCTAAAAGACATGCGCAGCTACATCGTTTTCCCTCAGGTGGAGGATTTGCCCACAGTGAAAGGTGACTTCTATGCCCTGGGACATATCCCCAACATCGTTGGTGCAATTGATGGTACACATGTGGCATTTGTGCCTCCCCGCAGAAATGGTACAGGTGTACAGAAACCACAAAAGCTACCATTCCATGAATGTGCAGATGGTGTGTTTGGCAGACCAGTACATCTCCCATGTGAATGCCAAGTATCCTGGCTCTGTGCATGACGCTTACATTTTGAGGAATAGCAGCATCTCTTATGTGATGGGGAAACTCCAGAGGCACTGTGTGTGGCTAATAGGTGAGCCCAAGGTGTCAACACAGTTTACATAAGTGTCTGTATGGGAGAGTCCCTAAGGGTTGGTGTGTGTGTCTAACTGTTGTCCCTCGATATTTGCAGGTGACTCTGGTTGCCCCAACCTGTCATGGCTACTGACCCCAGTGAGGAATCCCAGGACAAGGGCAGAGGAACTCTACAATGAGGCACATGGGTGAACTAGGAGGAAAATAGAGCATACTTTCGGCCTCCTGAAGGCCAGGTTCCAGTGCCTCAATCTGACAGGTGGCTCCCTATACTACCCACCGAAGAAGGTGTGCCATATCATCATGGCATACTGTATGTTGCACAACCTGGCTTTGCAACACCAGGTGCCTTTTCTGCAGGAGGATGGGCCTGATGTTACTCTCGTGGCAGCTGTGGAGCCTGTGGACAGTGAAGAAGAGGAGGCAGAAGAAGATATAGACAACCGAAACAACATCATCATGCAATACTTCCAGTGAGACACAGGTAAGAGACTGGCACTGCTCCTCTCATATCATGCTACTGTAGGACCTTGCATGATTCTGCCTTTTTACCTCTGTCTATGGACCCTGACAGTTCACTTTGGCCCTCCATTTCACAGATCTGGGTACCACTTTTGGCCTTCTGATATGTTTACTGCTGCCCAACAACTGTTGAACATTGGTATGTGAAAATGAACATCAACATTGCTATTTTTCTGAGAGGTTGCAATAACACATTTGTGAAAGTACAGACTGACTCCAGATTGATTTGTGATTCAAGGGTGTTTGTGCAATGGACTGGGGTGATGGTGGAGGAATGTCCATGGTGGAGTCCAGTTTGTTGGTGTCACAGGTGCATTGTCCAAGGGGGCATAGGAAGTGGAGTAATGGCAGTTCAAGGTGGACAGGGTAACTAAGTGGGCAGAAGGGTGACAATCAGGAGAGTCTTATTTCCTGGCGGGGTCTTGGCAATGTTTTCTGTCTTGTTCCTGGATCTCAGGGACCGTTTACGGTCTGCAGGGGGTAGGGGTCTGGTGGCCTGTTGTTCCTGTGGCGGGACCTCCTGTCCACTAGCGCCGGAAGAGGTGGAGGGCTGTTCGTCGTTCAGGCTAGTTTCAAGGGCCTGTTGATGTGTCACTGTGTCCCTCATGGTGTTGGCCATATCTGCCAGCCCCCCTGCAATGGTGACCAGGGTGGTGTTAATGGACTTCAAGTCCTCCTTGATCCCCAGGTACTGTTCCTCCTGCAGCCGCTGGATCTCCTGAAACTTGGCCAGTACCGTGCCCATGAACTCCTGGGAATGGTGGAATGCTCCCATGATGTTGGAGAGTGCCTCGTGGAGAGTGGGTTCCCTGGGCCTATCCTCCCCCTGTTGCACAGCAGTCCTCCCAGCTTCCCTGTTATCCTGTGCCTCTGTCCCATGAACCATGTGCCCACTGCCACTGACCCCAGATACCTGATTGTCTTGGGTTGGTGGGTTTGCCTGGGGCCCCACGTCAAGAGTTCCAGGTAGTACAACGTATATTAAGAAAAATTCAGTGCGTGAGAAATTGACTTCTATGTATTGTGTGCTGTTTGACAATCTCTTCAAAGGAGAATAGCTGCCCGTCCTGAAATATATTGCCCAGAGTGGTAAATACAGTGGTGCTCCAAAGTTGCATGTCTCCCACAGTGAGATAACCCCCGATGTCTATGAGGGCCTACAAGGGGAACCGCAGGTGCATAGAGGGTCACATGCCCAGTAAGTGGTGGAGTAAATGTTTAGGCAGCGGTGGACCACGGCACAAGCAGATGTCATCCAGAGTATGCCCCAGATATCATTGATTGGCTACTTGGGGCTAGGCTGTCAGGTAGTAGTGTTCATAATTGGGGGCTCCAAGGCACCCTTTGTCCATTTAGCAAGTGCCACTCTATGCCAATCATTACTCTATACCTGCTCCCCAGCATCCTGCCCAACTCATGAAACCTTCTCCTTGGCAATGATAGCAGTAACTTAGCAAAGGAATATAGGGGACTTAGAAGCATGATCATCTTGGCTAGAGTGTGACAGCCTATAGTTAAAAGCAGCAGAGGCTGCCAAAATGGGATCAAGGCCTGTAGGGCCATCATTGTCTTAGCAAGGTTGCCATGAAGTAGGTCTTAGTGAGAGTGGTAAATTCTGATCACCATGTAACAGAACAGCATGTCTTCCCAGAGCAATGGCCTGCCCCCTAAGTCCTTTTGAACAGTCAGATCATTAGGGAAGAAGGGCAACATGAAAGACTTGTGTGAGGTCACATGGAGGCCTGCCAAATTACTATACCTCTGGAGTAAGTTTGCTATACCATTGTGTTCCATTTGTGTGTCTTCCGGGTATAACAGTATAATGTCTGCATTCATTGATACGTCATGGAGCTGATTATCTAGCGGAATCCTATATTGCGCCTCCTCCTCTTACAACTTGACAGCCAATGGTTCCACAACAAAACGGAAAAAGGAGATGGGACAGAGGGCAGCACTGGTGCAAGCCTCTACACACTTGGTAGGGGCAGAGACAAGTCTCACAGTCCTAACCCTGGCAGTGGCATCAGGAACTGGGCTAACTTCAGTATGCACCTGCTAAAGCCAAACCTAGCCAGTCCATTGAGTAGGTAAGTCCAAACAAGCATGCTGAATGCTTTCACTAAGTCAAGCATAAGGGCTACCAAGCAATGGTAAGTCACTGATGTCCTCTCCATCATCATAAACAGTCTTAAGATGTTGTATTGAATGTTCCTACCTGGTAGAAACCCGTTCTGGTTGGGATATATCAGTTCAGGAAGCACAGGCAGTATTTAATCCACCATATCCTTAGTGAGTTTTTTTAATCTACAATGAGGATTCCCAAATCCTGTATGAGGACAGACTAGTAGGATCACAAATGGGCTTTGGTATAGGGACTAGTAAGGCCTTCTCTTAAGGAAGAGAGCAGGCAGTCCACTGAGAGTGCCTCATAATATAATACTGCAAGTCTGGGCACCAGAGACTTGTCAAAGGTTTGATTACATTAATGGGGAAGTCCATCCGTACCTGGGGTTTTCCCTGTAGCCAAATCTCTTATGGCGTCTTTTATTTGAGGGATGGACATGGGGCATCTATTTTTTTTGGTGGCCAGGGGATAACCAAAGCAGCATCACATCTGCTCTAAATGCCTCAAATATGTCCACCTGAGGACCATCATCACTGACATATAGAGTACGGTAGTCGCTATAAAAAGCTTCATGCATTTTGTGGTGTGTGTGGACCACCCCGCTACTTGAAATTAAATTAAGGGCTCTGTGCTGTGTTCATGCTTAACCAGCTAGGTCAATGTACTACCCGTCTGAATGATTTTTTGCAACATGCTCAATGTAGGCAAGGGTATGCTGTCGTTCCATCTCAATTTAATTCATCCCCTCATGCTCTAGAGGGGACCATAAATTCACTACTTCATGTAGATCCCTTTTGATAGAGCAACGAGGGCCCATCACATCCCAAATACAGTCACCTCTGGCTACTACGTTAAATGCCTTCCACTCAACCACCACAGAGGAGGCAGTAAAGAGTTTATATGTGAAGTAGCCTGAGATTTGTTCCCTGTGCACTAGGCTGGAGGTGCCAGGTTGGTATGTGTGGGAGGACACTGCCTCAGCAAAGCCCAATAACAAGAGGGTTGTGGTTGTACCCAGATAGTTAACATTTATTAGGAGCGGGCAGAGCCATCTGGAACAGACTACATAGCCTGACATATAGGTCATGCAGAGCTGAATAAAAGAAAGAAACTTCAACTCCAGGATTGCACTTTTGGAAGCATCAAATAATGGCCAGTGGGCCAGCCAGTGTGAGAGGGGTTTGCATTATGTGTTGTGGGGGCTTGTAGAAGTGGTAGGTCTGATCTATCCTGAGATAGATCCAAAACACTGCTAAAGTCCCCTCCCAAGAGCCAAGGATATTCTGCCCACTGTGCTAACAAAATCCAGTTTGTTCAGTTTTCAGGGCATATATGCTGCCTAGAAGTGTTTGTTCTCCATCCAGTTGGCCTATCACTAGGAAGTATCTGCCCTATTTATCAGGGATTATGGATTGTTGTTGAAAGGGGACACCAATACATATCCATATAACGACACTTTTGGCATATGCCAAATTGTTGTTGAAGAAGATTTGCTCTCATCAGCCCTTCTGAAGTTTGATTGCTTCTGATGTTGTTATATAGGATTGTTGGAACATAGATATTTGTGCCACTCTTCATTTTATGCAGAAAAGCGAGTACCTACTATGTGCCATCTGCATGCCCCTTATTTTTCAGGATAGGGAGGTAAAAATGTGGTTTTGGGGCCATCGTCATCTATTTGTGGGTACCCCCGGGCATTGAGTCCCTCCACCCACCAGGTTTGTCATGTATAGCGAAATTCCTGCAGCGGTGCTAGAGTGTGTGATGATGGATGTGGTCTTTCATGTGTCCTTCACTTATGTCAACAAGATTTTAAATTCACAAATCAGAGTGCAAATGGCTCTCCACCCCAGATTTCTAGTTAATCTCAGTCTGTCTGGAAAAGCATAGCATTGCCTTAATCAAAGATTAACTTACTATTTTGCACCCCAGAAAGGACATTTTGTCTGCAGAAGTAGTTTAAGATAAAACACTGGAACCACCCAGGACCACAAGGGACCTTCAACTTGGGAAATATTGAGGATGAGCACACCCTCCCAGAAGAGTGGGTATGTATCAGAAATTTCAGTAACTAACTTGAGATTGGTGGCCACTAGCAACAGCCACTGCAAGCTGGCATTCTGAGAAGAATGAAACTTTAACAAACATGTGCATTCTTGATCCGCAAACTCAATATAAAATGCTTAATGAAATTGTATACAGGCTTAAAGTATATGACCTATTTTTTGTGGTATCGACAGTGAAGTGACACAGAGTACTCAGGTGATGTATGGGAGAGAAGATATTATGCTTTCATCTTCACTCGAAGAGCCTGATTGATCTGAACCTGTGGTCCTCCCTCTCTTTCTGAAAGCTGCCGTTCACTGCCAGGACTGAGCATTACTCATCTTGACTTTGCAAATCAGTAGACAGTGAGAGACGCTCATGGTGTACAACAGTCCTTTGCCTCTACAGCACCTGTGCTCATGTCTTCTTGGTTGGTGCTCCTATTTTTTGGAGTTCTTTCCTTGTTTGTTGTCCTTGTGCTGCTCACTCCACTCCCAGGCAGCAGCAGGGTCCATGAAGAAGTGTAATCCGGGAATATCATGAGGCATTTGTTGTTCATATCTAGGCAGTTGGGCCTGCCTAGCTGCTCACAGGATCTTGTCCCAATCTCTAAAATACAGTAATTCAGCCTGAAGTGGGCCTCTGTGGTCTCAGAGAGGCTTTCTGATGCAAAGGATTGAGGACAGTTTGTGGGAGGGCACGAAACCTTTGACCCATGATTCTAAAAGTCAATCATGGCATAGCCCCCTGATCCTTCCAGTAGACCCACTACTCTGATATTGCTATACTGTGTGTGGTCCACCACATCCTCCATCTTCCCTTCCAGAAAGCCCACTCGGGCTGTTAAGTTCATCATCTGTTGCTGCAACTTGGCATTCTGTGGCTGGAGGTCCTACAGGGAGCATTCCCATTGTTACACCCTTTTGGTGAGCTTCTTGTGGTTGATCCTTAGTAGACCTAGATCGATAGCCATTGCATCAACCTTTATCTCTAGGGAGGACCTTGATGTTTCTATGGGCAATACAATGGTGTCAAATTTGTCCAGGGTTTTGGGTTGATGATGCAGAGAGGGCTCAGCACCACAGGGCCAGCAAACTTCATACCCTGTCTAAGGGAAACCCGGGATCCATTCTTACCCACTTAAGCCTGCCCATTGCCAATGCAGGGTTTAACTTTAAGCTTTCCTTGAGGATAGGCAAACAGACCAGCCCCCAATCTGAGCCAGTGCCTGCTGATGCCAGCACCACACACATATGATAGAGCATAAGAGGGGGAGGTGAATGCCATCTGCTGCCTGGAAAGCTGAAATCTCTTTTGGCTGCTTGGACAGGTAGATCTTTTCATACTAAGGTTCTCACAAAAGGGAGCTCAGGGCCTGACAATCCTTAATTTCAAAGATCTGGTTATACCTCAGCAGGCACTATGCCTGGTGACTTCAGGCCTCACAATTATATAGCCTCTTGACCAGGGTAGAAGGCACAGTGCTGGGAAACTAAAGATCTTCTTAAAGTATTATTCTGTAATCAACATTGTCTGAGTTAAAGACTTGGGTCCTGATTCAGATCTCAGCAGAGGGGTTACTCCATCACAACAGTGACAGATATGCTGTCTGCCGAAATCTAAATATCATAGAAAACAATGGTATTTAGATTTCATGGGCGGGATATCCATCACCGTTGCAATGGAGTAACCCCTCCGCTGAGATCTAAATCAGGCCCTTATTCAAAGACGTGCAGGGAATTGAGTGCCACAACAACCCAAACAGGAATTGTGTTAAAACAATAATGAGATTAACACCCACGTTGAGTTCATAAAATGTAAATAAATATCAGCTAAGCACCTCAAAATGTTTGAAGAAAATTGAAAAACTGGAGAAAAACTGTTTCAACTTTTTCACTGGAAATCAATGACAGTTGCCATTAACATAGAAGTGTCTGGAACCCAATACAGCTCAATCTGAAATGGTGAAATATTCAGGAAAATGCTGAAATGTTTCCATGGGCTTTTTGGGTGAGACAAGAGCAAAAGCCAGATATAATAGCAAACTCACAGTGTAGGATATGGGGTTGTTGGGTTTGATTTGGTGAACAAAGTTACACTTTTAAAACATTTCTCTTATTTTATCTCAATGCTGTATCTAATGAAGCTTTGCAATGTGTGAACTTTTAGGATTAAAGTGCTTGCCAAAATTTAAAAAGTTCATACCAGGATGAAGCAGTTTCTACACCTAAGAAAGTGGCATTTCTTCCAGACAGAAGCCGTAGTTCTATTCTGAACCTCATATAGGTCTTATGAAGTTCTTGTGCAGGAAGACTTTTCAGTTTCTGATTACAGAGTCTTTTGATAGTCAAAAAAAGAATATCACAGACTTTGGTGAATTAACTTTTAAGCTATTAACCTTATGAGCAAGCACTCATTCTGGTCAGAGTTTGACACTGTGCTAATGGCATGCACAATTATATCTGTAATAATTGGACTCCCCACGTCTCTGGATCCTATGTTCCTTATGGACACCAAAGCTACTCTGGCAATGAGAGGCTGGCCGGACAGAATTAGCAAATGAGGGAATAAATGATGACTCCAAGCTGGTATCATTCAGATAAATATATCACAAAATAGCTAATTGGAAGGAGCTTCATTGTTTGCTATATTGATTGTGTAAGACAGAGAATTATTAATTTGGGAGGAGGTACCAAATTAGTAAATCAAAATTATTTTAGGTTACAAAACAAAATACACGTCTGCTAAGAAAACTCTGCTGAACACCTGGTAGCACCGGACAAACGGGAGTGTCCTCCACTGAGAAATATGTGTTAGGTTCAAGCGGTGCCAAATAACGTTAAAGTTAAGAACACATTTCTGAAACCAATTTATACATATCAGGGAAAAAGAAGTGAATGACAGAAATGGTTGAAAACAAACTAAAGATATAAAAGTCAGAATTTTTCAAGTTTAAGGCAAAAAACAACAAGAAAGAGCAAAGAGCTCAGCAAGGTGTGTGCCATACTGAGAATTACCTTTGATTTTAAGCTGAGCATGTTGGGTAACACTTCCAGGTCTCAATTGTCCATAGTTTTACTTTGGAGGGTTGTTACATTGTTGATTTTCAGTCTCTTCAAGTGGGGCAAGGCAGGATGTCAACCACTTAAGATTTTTTTGAAACTGGAAATACTTTAACAAGCTCCTGCTGAAGACTTTAGGTTTAGTGGCAAAAAGCTCTGAGTGGCACAAAGCTGTTTTAAGCCTTCCCTGGGCTCTTCACAGCTAGAATTATTTTGTTTTCTGACTCTGAGCCCAAGTCCTATATTTGGGTTTATGGTTTCTCTCTACTCTAAATGAATCTCTACGTTTTTGCAGCTGCCCGATTTCTCCAGCAATGCAAAATTGAAGGCTGCAGCCATTAAGGGCTTTATGGGGTTAGATATGTATGTCTATGTGCATGGAATCCCCACAGTAGGTTCAAACTTGCAGAAAAAGCTTAATGCAGCCCAAACTAGCAATCATTATCCATTGATGACATTTTCTTTGGTATTTTTGTGCCTATTCCCAGCCCTACAGTGGCCAAAAATGACAAAGTCCCATTTTATTCTTGAAGTTGGGAAAGTCATTCCTGGTCCCTACTAAAGCTGGAGGTCCTCAAGAATGACCTCTAGAATCTAGGTCTCTTTCCATCCAGGGCTAGCACAGTATGAGTGTCAAGGCCCGTTGCCTGGGTGAAACATCTAGTACTATTTTACAGTGGAAGGACATTCTCCTTATTTCAACTATTTCAGAATCCAAAATGGCTGACTTGAGCAGGGAAAAGTAAGGGTATCTCACTAGGAAACAACAGATCCCATGAAGGCGAAAAACCTCAGAACTTGAAGAGGCCTCTGAGTGAAGCAACTAAGCATATCGCAGGAATAGAAGAATTCAAGCATAAAGGTCAGGGGAGTAGAGCAAGGTGAAAGAGAGCTGAAAAATAAGCAAAGCTTTTTCCAGCCTCTACCTAATATAGAGAGAGTACAAAATTACCTATAATTGGAAGTATAGCACATGACATGATTAACAGCTGTGATCTGAATGGATAATACCTAACACTATTTATGTTTTTAGGGCCAGATGAAGATAGATGTAAATTTTGCATTTCTTAAATAGCGACTTCATAGAATTGCAAAATCCTATGTACCAAGATACTGATTTCCTAATAGCGATTCCTACAAAGTAGGAATCGCTATTAGGAAATCGCAAACAAGAAATCCCATGCCATTTGTGACAATTTGCCAGTTTTGCATTTCCCAAATAACATTTTCATATTAGGAAATCGCTATTTGGGAAATGCAAAAGCAAGAATGGCTATGGGCAAAAGGCCCCCCGAAATCCACCCCAAAAATAGTGGTGCACATGTAAGGGATATATATGGCCATGAGACATGTGTGTGTGCTTAATGACACTTTAAAAAAAACATTTTGGGCTGCTTTTTTTAAATTGTACATGGTTCTACCAACTTGAAGTTGATAGTAATTGCATTTCCTAAATTCCCAATTCACATTTAGGAAATGCTTTGTACATCTGAATAGGAATCGCAAATAAGTAATCCCTATTTGCGATTTCCTATTCAGAGGAAAACAAAATGTGATTTCTGCTGGGTTGAAATTGTAATTTGCGATTTCCTAAAGGGCTTTGTACACCTGAAAAGAACATTTTGCATTTCTTAACATCCCGAAATAGTAATTTGGACCATTAAGAAATGCAAAATGACTTTGTACATCTAGCCCTTATATATCTTTTCTGAAAGAAAATTCAGAAATAAGATGTTCTCCAAAAATGCACTTTGAATGGAAGCCAATATTCTACCAGGAATGGTAGCTAATCATCATTATGGTGGCTAGAACCCATAATAGCCCCTTCCAGGCCACTGGTACTACAGATCATGGGGCAGGGTGCAGTAGTGTCAAATATAATGATAGAGGACCTGTCAATGCTTCACAACAGCAGCACTTGTAGGGAACACCAAATGGTACTCTAAGAGTGCCATCATTTCACCCTATCCCTTCACAGAAAGTTCAAGGAACGTATGGCAGTGCACTGGCAACATCTCCAAGTTAGATAGCTCAGATTCTCTGAATTATAAACTCCAGAGGGGTGCAGAGAAACATAGGCCATAAACCTCTCCACCACACAATGGACACACGGACCTTTACTATTATGGTTTCCGACTGGCCCTACCAACAAGTGACACAGAATAGTTTTTGTGACAAGTGTCAGAATTACTACCAAAATCCTTGACCATACCCTTTTCCCACCTACAAACTGAATTTCAACAGTCTCTCATTGTTTTACTGCATAGGTTCAAATGAAAATAGCACAGAGAATGGACCCTTCACGCTGTGGAAATCCTTGATCTATCCCGATGATCCCAACAGAATCCTTACTGTTTGCAGAAAGATCATTAACCTTTTTGTTCAAACAATTGCTCCGCTACTGGCACAGTAGCATTGGGGCACCACTAACTTTCTCGTGAAAGAACCAAGGGGCTTATTTGCAAGGCCACATGTACCATCGGAGCAACACTTTTTTGACACCTCTGTGGTGTACACTGCAGCACCATATCGACCAGGACTCTTTTAGATATGGGAAGTGGCAACGCAAGTTGCTGCATTGCCTAATGCCTTACGGTGGGTGTTTCCATGTAACACTCATGGCATTTGACACATTCCCAGATTTACAAGATTTTGTAAACCTGGGAATGCATCAAAAACCTACGCCTCCCAGGGAAGGCTAAGTGAGGTGCAACATGGAGAAATTATCTTATTTCTCCTTGTTTTTTCCACTTTCTATGTGTGCTACAGAAAACAGTCATCCCTACAACGCAGACACCCTTGCACCATGGTGCAAGGGTGCCTGCATTGGTGCATTCCTGCCATTTTCTTTTGACGCCGGGCAGCGCAGCAGGAATCCTTGTGGCGCTGCTCTGCGCCAAAACCTCATAAATGAGGCCCCGGGTGCTGTCATTCTGTCACTGACCTCATATTCCAAGTCCCATGCAGCTACTTACTGAAAGATTTAACTCAGATTCAAGGTACAGCCCAGACTTGTGGTCAGTACTGTTAACATTAGATTCCAAGATAAAAACCGGAAGCCCGATTCAGGAAGATAAATATAGACATGCATATGTCCTCACATAGAGATCTACTCCTGTACCTAAGTGCAGCTCTCCACTTTTTTGCTATCGGTCTCCTTAACATTTATTGACTTTGCCTTTTCCTCAAACTTTTTGTACAATTCACGGATAAAGGATTCCACGTGTTCTCTTTTGTATGCTTTTTTTTTAATGGGGAATGGAACTTTTCCACTTCACAGGACACTATATTTGCTTCATTCTTTAATTAATCCTCTCACTGAGGTGCATTCATACTACTGCAATTCACGTTTGCCCTTGTGACATCCTCATTCTTCTCGCAACTTTATCTATGACATTTCAAACAAGGTTTCCAACTTACATAGTAACATCCTATTGAATTATGTTACGTAACATATATGGAAGAACAGTGGCGCTCTTTCACTCTTTTTGTCCTCAAACCAATCTTGAAATGTATTTGCAGTGCAAATTAAATGTGTCAGTTGGATTTAAAATACATTTTCCAATAGAAAGTATAAACCTACATACGTCCCCTTTTTCTCATGTACTGTTTTGAAATGTATTTTTTAGAAGAAACTGACCTAAGTATTTGCTTTTGAACTATTTTTATGATCGTCTCCGTCCATAGCACCCTAAGCAGGATAATGAAAAGATTTCTGTGCAGCAGCTATCCTTGCATCAGTCTGAATTCATTTTCACTGTTTCATCTAAGTGCCCAGCGAGAAATTGGAAATGTCAAGATACTTTGAACTATTCATTAGCGACTGAGTGAATGCAAGAGAGAAAGAGAGATTTGAGCAAGAGGTCAACAAAAAAATGCCCTGCATATGTACTTAAAAATATCAAAAAGACGTGATGCAGAAGATGTGCAAGGGGCGTATTATACACAGAGTATATATAAAATACATATGATTCGCACAACTATATCTTCTTTTGTGTTAGAGAAGTATCATTCTTGTCTGACTGAGACGTTTTAGGACAATTCCACGCTCTAATAATGGTCCAAGTATCATAGAAAGTCGACATGTTTGGCATGAATAAAGTATGCACATGAGTGCTTAATGTGTGAGTAAATTAACAAATAAAATAAGAACAGGGCCCAATTTATTTTTTTCTTAGAAGCCAATTGTAACATCTGCAAAATGCAGGGGTTGGCGAATGTCTAAGGCACCTGGTCCCTGATCTATGGAGAGTTAGCACCGTCTTTGTGTTATTTTTCGATGGAAAAGCAGCGTAAATTTACAAAATATAATTATATTTTGTAAATTTACGCCTCTTTTGCATAAAAAACGACGACATTAAGGCGGCGCTAACTTTTCATAAATCAGACCCCTAGTTTTGCTTCCACCACATGCATCTTTTTCTCCACCCTAAATCTGTCTCTTTGTCTCACTCTTGCAGGATTGTTCCTCCCTGCTTTTTCTGCTTTTGTCCCTGTTTTCCTATCATTCTCTTAATGTTTCTTTCTCTTTTTCCTGCATTTTCTCTCCTCCTCTTGGTCAATGCCTGGCTCCTCTTCTGGGTCAAAGTCTTACAATGAATACCAGTCACAAAAATGTAGTCCCGGTACCCAACACATATAACCACCCTCATGTACAAAAAAATCAGCAATTCATATTTTGAATTTTCTGTGGTATGGACAAATCACGTAATTTACAAATGTCTTTATTTTTCGGTGGAAGGGCATGGTAATCTGATATGTTATACGTACACGGGGTGGGGAAATTGATGACATTTCAAAAATGTTCACTTTTATTGCCGTTTCATAGAAATATCTTCCAATTAGGTGCCTTCCCTTCCTACTCACACCATGCGAGAAAGGTGAAAGTTGGTGAATTTTCACTCAAAGTCAGATGTGCGAATGAATGTGGCAAATGCGTTGGAAAATATTTTAAATACCCATTTGCCGAACCACTCTCCTGATGCTCCTCTGAGACAATGTATAGCTGTTCACCCACTCACCCCTCAACTGCGGAAGATATGTATACTTTGTATTTCAGAAGCAAGATATCAATTCCGGTGTTAGGTGGGTATATAAATGGAGTCAATCAATCACTCATATTTTGCCAAACGTCTGTGCATGTATATGACATCTCAACCCCTATATCTTAGATATTATTGGCTTACAAATTGTGTATGGGTAACACATGTAGGAGCTATGACTTTTTGGTGCACATCTCTCTCATGGAAATACCTTTCTGAATGATACCTCGATAAACCCAACATCTGCAGCAGATATCCGTATTAATTGAATGAGAATAGGCACGAGTTCGCCAGTGCACCTCCACTGCATATCCAGCAACAGCAGCTCCACCCCATGTGCTGTATGATATAACCAGTTCCATCATATGTGAAGGATGAAGCAGCCCTGCCAAGTACCACGCATCAGGTATTAGACTAACGCATTTCAGTGTGTTGGTCCTCATCACCACACTAAAATGTACTGTCACACATTATAGCGCTTCCTCAGCTGTCAAGCTGGAGTGCTGCTATAATGCACCATACGGACTAAAGCTGTGGCAGCACGTGGTGCACGCTTCTCCTGGCAGGCTAAGGGAGCTGGCTCAGCAGCTTACAGCTCTAGCCCCTACTCTGCTACAATATTACTCATAATGACACCCGACTCCACAGTGCAGCATTACGTCAGGAGTCAGTGCCCACTGAGAAAATGTCAGCCAGGTGAGGTAAGGACATGGATTGTGAGACACACTTTAATAGGTGGGCCTGTCCTGCCGCCGGCAGCATGAGCGCTCAGTGGGCAGAAGTTGAGATCTGATTATCATTGAATAATGTTTTGGTCGCTGCTGGCAATGGCAGCGCTGTGCAACTCACCACTGCTTGCGCTGCAGCCGCTGCAGTAATGGTGATGAGATCCTGCTACCATCCCTGACCCAACGATACCGACGCCAGCAGTTAACTTGAACCTGCAGTGCTGGCAATCATGGCAGCGCAGCTGCTGTGCAGCTTGTACCGTGGTAAAATGATCCCACAACCAGTCCTGACCCCACCGGTGCTGGCCAGGCTTGAAACTGTGGACTGCTGCAGCTGCCCAGGGTGGTTTCTCAGCAGTCCAGAAACAGCTCATCATGCTGCTGAGCCAGAATGTGGCATTCCCGTGGGAGTCCACAAGTCACTGTGGCCACGGCCCGCCATTGCTGTCAGCTCAGGCTTGCCTGTCAAGAAGTAAGTGGGACAGTGGTAATCTCCTATGCTTAGTTGCTAAATTGTTCTAATAAAAATTTGCTTTTAGCGCCATGCGTAATCATGATCCTCTTCTGAGCTGTCGCTTGTCTGCCGAGTTACAGCTGAGAAATGTGTGTCTGCTCACTGATAGTTTTCAGCTGAGTTAGTAGTTGCTCACATGAACTTGTTTTGGGTCTGGGTGACTGTGAGAGCCACCGTGGTGCTTGTCAACTTATCTTCTCAGTGCACTCAGTGTCACTAAGTCAGCAGAGCCTGTACTGTGGCTCTGTGTGACAGGTTGCGGCTGGTGTGATAATCTGATGCGTCCAGTGGGACTGGGCAGGTAGCGGACAGCGTGCTGGACTAGCGAAGACCCCACAGTCAGCTTAGCCAATGATTATTTTTGATGACCTTATTTCTTTCTATAATACAGCCTGGCTATGACCTATGTTGTGTGCCTCAGCCTCACTCTTCCGAGGCTTCAACATCCAATGCAGTGCTGTCTATCGGCGGATCTCAGCGGGTCCGCGAGTCAGCTTGGTACAGAGATCCACTCCCCTTCTACATTTTAATATCTGTGCCATATGGTGCTCCGAGTGACACGTACAGGGAGAACATGACTTTGTGGTGCATTATACCAACCAGTAGGAGCTGGCCATGGCAATTCTGCCCCAGGAAACTAAAAGGAATGCAGTTAGAGGAACCCCATCTCAGCAGCCTGTGAAGAGGGAGGTAAAACAGATCGGGGTGAGACTTGGTCATCTGCTGACTGCACTCCATCATCATTCCCCCAAGAAACGCTGATGTTGTGTACAGCTTGAGGGCTGTATTTGTGAAGAGAGCACTCATCTATGGAGATTGCCTAAGGACGGGGCAGTAAACAATTGTAACATGCTTTGGTAGTGCTAAAACTAACTACATAGGGGACACCCACTCAGCATCTACACTGCAGAAAAATGTGAATCTCACTAATTTACATGTTGTTTTCCATTGTTTATTGGAATTGTGTAGTATACTTTGCTTTATACTATTACCAATGTAAATACATTTAGGGCCTGATTACAACTTTGGTGGAGAGGGTTAATCCGTCCCAAATGTGACGGATATCCCGCCCACCGTATTACGAGTCCATTATATCCTATGGAACTCGTAATACGGTGGGCGGGATATCCGTCACATCTGGGACGGATTAACCCCCTCTGCCAAAGTTGTAATCAGGCCCTTAGTCTTCAACACTACTGGAAAGGAGTCACTTAATTTAGTGATCTTCACAGTTCTGTAGATCCGTGTTGGGGCCTCTCACATCCTGTTGGTACGAACTTGGCCCAGGTCCCACATGGAACTGAGAGCAGCCTTGAGTCCAGACTGATTCTCCTCTGCATTATTGATTGATTGCCAGGGAGGAGCCAGGGGCCCAGTCAGCGTAGGCTGTTTAAGGCTGCCTGGCAGGATTAATTGTTTTTCTGCTGGCCCGTCCAGCAGCACAGGTGTACGAGTCAATTTCCTGCCTGTGATCCAGCCCGGACCCACGGAATTGTTGCTGTCACGGGGCAACACTGGAATTTCTTCAACAGGTGTCTCACTTAGGGCCTGATTACAACCTTGGCAGATAGGATACTCCGCAACAAACATGACCGATATCCAGCCCGCCGTATTACTAGTTGCATTCTATCCTATGGAATTTGTAAAACAGCGGGCGGGATATCCGTCACGTTTGTGGCAGAGTATCCTATCCGTCAAGGTCGTAATCAGGCCCTCAAGGTTTCATATCATGCTTACACATTTGTTTAACAGTACAATCAGGTTGCAAGAGCACTAGGTTAGTGCCCTTACATTTCTGCTGCTTTATAGCAGTTTTAAGATCTTCATAGAGTTTCTCATTGCTCAAATGGGTGTAATTTTTGTTACTAATATGTTTCTCTCATATTCATTGCTTGATTTCACTTGTGAGAAAGTGTTACTCATAGCTGTTGAAATGTCACTCATAATTACACTGAAATTATGAAAATATCACACACAAGGGATTCAATCTTACTGCTTGTATCTGTATTCACATTGTTATGTACAGCTTCACTTGAAGCCATTAGCATGAATAACCATACTGAAATTTAGTTTTTCACTGCTATGACTTAACAGTGGGAAACAAATATGACACCACCTGAAGCACTCACTACCCCTGTTTTGCCCTGCTTTTTCCCCTGTTTCTGGCGACCTGATCATGGTGATAGAAAGGCAGTTGATGGTGGCAACCACATTCTTTCACCTCCACCAGGTCTCCACAAACCAGGTGGAGGAGGGAGAAATTTAGCAGGTGCTGTAACTTCATCAATGGCCACATACCCTTACCAGCATGGGTTTTGCAGAGCTGTACTGACTGGGCAAAAAGAGCCAAGCAGATTGGAGATGGCTCTCCACTCATGTGAGGGTAAAGAGGATGGTGGAGTAGTTGAGATGGGGCCAGGTGTTTGTTATATGTTAGGTGGGGGAGGGTAAATGGGTTGGGTGGCAGAATGCAAGATTATTTATACTTTGAACGAAGAAATGTTAAACATAGGTCATGGTGGGAATAGACCATGTGGGAAGAGGCCAGATTTCTGTTTCTTTGGGAGGATGGTCCCGGTTCTACATGGCTCTTCTGTTACCAATCTAACCCTTGTGTAGTTCTAGAAAGCACAGGCAGATGATTTGGAGAGTCTATTTGTTGCCACTCAGAACCCATTCATGAAAAATATACTTGCTGTTCATTGTTATCAATCTGTAATTCTAAATGTGTTTTGAGGCCAGTTCAGATCTACTGTCCTAAAAAAGCATTTGAACATGCTTGTTTCTACTGCAGGTATGTAATCTAAGTGGAAAACAAACCTTGTTTTTCACTGCTGTGATGTAACAACGCTCAGTCCTGGTGCTGGAGCCTACCTCCTTCGGTTTGCTTTTATTTCCAGTTTAAAATACCACCAGCTTGCTAATGGTAGTGGGTGGGTTTGGATCCCATGAACAACATGAAATTGTACATGCTTACCTGTGAATAAAGAAGATTTGTTTCACTTTGGGGTTGTAAATGACATTATAGACTCCCACGGTTTCGTTCTTGTTATCTATGTCACGTCACACAGAAACCCTCATTGAACAACATACCCTTACTTACATTTCACCAACTATAATTCTATGGCCCTCATTCTGACCTTGGCGGGCGGCGGAGGCCGCCCGCCAAAGTCCCGCCGTCAGGTTACCGTTCCGCGGTCGAAAGACCGCGGCGGTAATTCTGACTTTCCCGCTGGGCTGGCGGGCGGTCTCGTTCAGACCGCCAGCCAGCCCAGCGGGAAAGACGCTTCCACGATGAAGCCGGCTCGGAATCGAGCCGGCGGAGTGGAAGCTGTGCGACGGGTGCAGTTGCACCCGTCGCGTATTTCACTGTCTGCGCAGCAGACAGTGAAATACATGTAGGGGCCCTCTTACGGGGGCCCCTGCAATGCCCATGCCAGTGGCATGGGCACTGCAGGGGCCCCCAGGGGCCCCGCGACCCCCCCTACCGCCATCCGGATCTCGG
Organism: Pleurodeles waltl; assembly: GCF_031143425.1. Lineage (NCBI taxonomy): Eukaryota > Metazoa > Chordata > Amphibia > Caudata > Salamandridae > Pleurodeles > Pleurodeles waltl. Next base: position 246,421,593 of record NC_090448.1, on the reverse strand, counting down.
CGGTCCGACCGCCGGGATCTGGATGGCGGTAGGGGGGGTCAGAATCCCCGCGGCGGTGCAGCAAGCTGCGCCGCCGCGGAGGATTCAATGGGGCCGCGGTACACTGGCGGGACCCCGCCAGTGGTGCCGGTCCGACCGCGGCTTTACCGCCGCGGTCGGAATCCCCATTGAAGCACCGCCGGCTTGTCGGCGGTGCTCCCGCGGTCCTCCGCCCTGGCGGTCAAAGACCGCCAGGGTCAGAATGAGGGCCTATATCTGCTCAACACCGCGGAGTGCATAAACTGGTGTATCTTTTTCAGTGTCATCCTCCAAATATTATGGCCTCAGCTGAACTTCAACTAAGAGTGACCAGGAGTAACCTGCTATACCCAGCTCGTCTTCTGCTACCCCTGGAACTGGCTGTGCTATCTCTGATCTCAGGAGTTAGTAGCTAGAACAAAAAGTAGATATTGCGCATAGAGCTATGCTTATTTTCTGTATTTTTTTACTACGTTCTCTTCCCATACAACTATGGTGGCAAATATGAGGCTTTTAAAAAGCAGGTTGTGGTGTGAATTAATCTTCCCCTGGCATTTTGGTTAATCAACATATATGACTTGATATATATTGTACTGAAAGTGTCCGGGCCACTACACCATCAATGGTCACCCTAAACATCACAGTACTGCTGACATCACAAAACATATTTACAATGCCTTCTCACTCCTTTAAATTATATGCAAAACACACCAAAAAAAAACTATACACCTCAAAAAAATGAATTTAAGCAAGATATATATAGACTGAAAATTGAAAATAACTGCAACCTCCTCTCTTCATGGGAACTCCATTAATCTATTGGTCACACTGTGAGACCTGACAAATCTTTAACCACTGCAAATCTTTAATCTCCTGCAACTTCTTACACCAACACCCACAGGAATTTTTTCAGGGAGGACATTATTTTAAGAAGTGCCGGTCGTATTAGTGCAGACAACGTGAAACTAGGACAGCCATAGTGTTACGCTGCACTGTGAGCCTGCACACCAGGTTGTACCAAAATCCAGAGGGAGGGCAAAAGCGCCACCCGACCATCCATTTCAGAAGAAAACATTCTCAGTGTGACCTTTGCACATTTCATCATCTGTCACACACAGCTATCTATGGACTTTCCTACCTCACGTGTCTTTACCATTGGTCCCAAAAGCATCCCCAACACTACATTGATCTCACTCTGCTGCTCAAACAAATATGCCTTTGTCCATATTACACCATTATGACTTTTCACGCAAGCCAAGTAATTTCAAGTCACATCTATAATGCAATACTGACATCAATAATGAGACTCAAAACATTGCCTAAAATTACTGATACCCAAATATAGACATTCTATACATAAAACAAAAAAACACTAACAATGACAATAAAAGCTGTCAAAAACTTGTCGGAAAAAAATTAGATATTGCAGAAAATATGCAATAAGTTCAATACAATGAAAGAACTGAAACATCAGGAAAACCTAAAAAAATCACCAAACAAAATATTGCTAAAATTAAATGTAAAAAATATGAATTTACATATGTACATTTTAAACATATATTATTTAAACATATAAAAAACACATACTTAGCGTTTGCCTTATATGGTTTTAGAATTCGCCAAAACATCCTCAAACGACTTGAGTTAAACTTTAAAACTGTTAGCAAACACAAATAGTGTCCCAATTAAGAAAAAAAGCAAACAAAAGAAACGAAGACATGCAACTACCTGTTGCAGAGGAAGCCAGCCCGCACTGATGGAAATCATCACTAAAAAACACATAAAGCATCTTACAATTACAGAGTAATTACAAGATATTCCTATCAGTGATTGTAAAATTAAGATCGGTTCTGTTGTAGAGAGACCTTTCCTAATGCCTACAGATGGCATACATTTGTTTGCCGAATTTTCTTTTCCTTTAGTCAATCCACCAAGTTGTCAGGAATAGTTCAGCTCGATGTCTACGCTGTTTGATTCTCATAAATTTGTACCACCACATTGTTTTGTCGGGAGTCTGGAAAACTGCAGGGAACAGTAATAAAGTGTGGAAAGCAACTCTCACATCCAATATTTTCCAACTTTTGAACTCGAAGATGCATTCACTGGGTTGCATATTTGATCTCGATGATTCATTATTCATCAATTTCCTAGGTTGTTTGGCATGGGCCATAAATATATATATATACATGGGCAATATATATATATATATATATATATATATATATATATATATATATATATATATATATATATATTTATTTATATATATATATCTGTTTGAGTCAATTGGAGAACAGATTGAAATCAAATCCCTTAGGTTTTGATTTCCCTCGTAAACTAGGTGTTCTGTCGTATAAAAATCTTCTGAATGTGTTCGTTCTGCTAGGATTTTTATTTTTGCTTATCAATAACAGATTAATATTTATCCTTCCCTTGCCACTAAGGTTCAATATTTCACAGACTTCTTCCTTTTGCTGCTTGAGTGAAGTACATCCAGATACTGTCTTTGAGTACCTCTTTGTGGTTTCTAATTATTTAGTAATATCACGCTCTACAGGTGCTGACCACTTCTCTATCGACTCATTTTTTAACTTTATACTAATACTTGAATCAACAGAGGTTCTGCCTTTCACGTACTAAATCCTAAACCTGTATCATTTAGACCAATAATAACCTTTTGAGATTACATCAGTTTTCAGAAAGCGAAGGCATTAGGGATGCCTCAGCTAAGCATTGCTGTGTGAACTGTTCCCACTACAAAGTCAAGTTTTAAATACTACAAATGATGGAAGCTAAAAGAAGTGGTCTCTGGGTTGAGTTCTCACTAAAGTGATAGGTCAGTTACTCCAGATCACCGATTAGATTACAGAGCAGAAAATACATGTTATACTTAAGATTTTAATTGCAAGTTTTGGTATTACCAAACCCAGTAGTACTCATTTTTGCCAGTTTGAATACACACAGGATGCATAGCTGAGCCAGCCCTGACAGCAGAAGTAACTCACTGAATTCCTTTATTTGAGTGCCGTAACGGGAAAATTATCATCGATGTAATGCACAAAATAAACTGTAAATTTGGATTTCAGATCATTTCTTACCTTGGTAAAAATTTCCTGCTGCCACTAAGGGCCATAACACACCAATTGCAGCTCGGCAGCCACATATTGCTGTGTACTGGCAGACCCGAGTGGTATTAGGGAAAACTCCTTGGACAGAACGTCCTTTTTCTTCTAGGCAGACTAAACTAATTCAGGGAATCCGAGTTAGAGAACAGCTAAACTCTGTCATCATCATTGTGGGATCCATTCAGCCATTTATCCATCCATTCCTCCATATATCCGCTTTCATGTTCAATAATTCACATATACCACGGATCCATTTAACTATCAACCAGTTGGTTCATTCATTTATTAGTTATCCATTGTGTTCCGCCACTCATACATTCAATATTTCACTCACTCATCGAAGCAAGAGTTTACGTATTTTATGCATCAACACAGCCTTAGCGAAACTCAGTTAAGGAAAGTGCACTTTTACTTAAAAAATTAACAGACCTCATTGCTTTACGCATGTTTGTTTTCCAGGGAAAATTGATGAATCTAATCTACATACATAGGTGCTGGAAGTAAGGATGCTGGGCTGCTGAAGCAACCAAAAAAAAAACCACACCCAAGTTCAGAAGGTGAGTGAGCCATAAAGATGTCGTTATATTCTGTTTTTAACTAGTAACGCTTGTTGAGCTTCGAAGAAGACGGTCTAAAGTCCCCAGTATCTTCTGGCAAATGGTTGCTTATTCTTTTAAACGAGATAATTTTGTAAAGTGCACTATGTGGCAAATTTGCACCGACACAGTGAAAGTGAAAGGAAAGGTTTTAGGATATCACGTTTTTCCTAACATACGGTAAAATTGAAATACATGTAAATGAACTGTGCAATTGTTTCAGGATATATCGGTAGCTCAGAAAGTACAAATTAAGCACTATTTTTTGTAATTCTGAAACGCAAAGAAAAAAACCAAATCATGACATACTTCCTGAAAGCCGATATCCATCTATACTTGTTCTTTGCGACTCTTGGATATTTTTACAATCCCTATGACTTCAGTGATGCAACACTGATGACAACACCTCCACTTTGAAAATTGTTCCAGCATCGCAGTCTACAAATACCCCATTATATAACCAATTTCAGATTTGAGATGCTTTCTTTTAGACATTTATTCGGAGTCTAATGATATACTTAATATTTATTTGTAAACATTTATTCAAAATCGCTTTTTCTTAAATGTGTAAGTCCGAATATAAATACACTGCATCCAGCAAACAAAACAATTCTACAATTTTTACAAATTTACAAGACATAATTCCAAGTGAGGCAGAGGCAAACAAGAACAATACAATACATCTTGATAGCATGCTGGAAAATATGCATCTTCATTCATAGCAATGGCCAAGAAATGATGAAAAATGCAAGCTCATCCTCTGTGAGTTTAAGAGCCTTGGACTGGCAACATACGGCCAACATAACAGGCCTGGAACCCAGAACCAATCCATCTCTGTTTTTATTCTGAGCAGATAAGCCAAGAAGATTCAGCTCTAATGGACAAACTTCTCCTTATGAGGAGTTTCGAGAATGAAGTATGGTAATTTATATGTGAATACAAATACTGTATGTAGGCACTGAAGTATGTCCCAAAGCAGTGCAAATGTTCCTATCTTCACTCACCCTCCATGAAATGACTGCCTGAAACGTCAAGCAATAACGGCATATGCGGATTAGACACTGCAAATCACCCTTCTATGCGTTGGAGCATCTAGTGATTTAAAATTGAGGTATAGAAGTAGAATGATCATAAAATTTATTTGTAATGTGTTGTTCTTAAGATGAATCATAATTGGCTCATAACAAATCAGACATTTTTATCAACTGTTATTACTGAAGCATCATGTTCCCAAGTCATTAGAGGACAAGATTCTGAGCAGGCAGATACCCAATTGCAAATAAGCTAACGAAATGCAGACAGCTGCTTTGTTTGGAACTTGTCTCTATACTTGGATTGCACAGACTGATAAGTCAACGATTTTTTGTCCTGTTTTACAGACATTCAGTAACAGGTCGTGTGCTTACGTCTGTCTGATCGATTTATAGTGAAAAGACGCGTGCCGGTTGCTGAAAAAGCCCATCGGACCTAATCACTTAAATGCATGGAGACGTTGAAATATACATTTTTCTCGAGGAGGAAAGGCGTTTTGTTTGGAATTGGAAAAAAATGTTTACATTTCTATCAAGGGAGAGTGTTCATTTCTACACAAATCTTTCTGATTTTCACATAATGCACACTGCAGGAATAGAGCATGAGTGGCCATTCTGTCACTAGCATTGCCCCAGTAGATTGAAGGCTAGGGTGCTGGTCTGCCGCCACTCCTTAATAACCCAATAGTCGCCTAGCAGCTTTCTGCAGTGTGTGGCTGGTTTGAATTTATTTGCCAAGGCTGACTTTGGTTTCCTTTCGGCCACTACCAGGCAGTGCAGCAAAATATCAGATTCTCATTCTTTCTTCTCACTCATTAAGTGAAGACACCTCTAGGTCTTTATAGTTAGGGCCATGCTTCCATTCCAAAATAGTTTTTTGACTTGCCTATATCTTTGGTGCCATTTGAGGAATCTTCATGAAGATTTCCAGAAAAAGTGTTCCCAAGAATCTTGTACATGGAAAGTTTCAGGGATGATCCATCAAGTGGGGGCTGAGAAAAAGGGGGGTGGGGTAAAAAAAAGTGCGTTTCCCTTTATAATTCCCATAGAGATTTTAGATGACTACAATCGGAACCGTTCCACTGAATTATACCAAATTTTGCAGGAAGGTAGATCTTGGTCCATAAATCCTTTCAGTAGTTTTTGACATGTGTGAAGAAAAAGAAATACAGAAATATAGATATCTAGAAGAGCTAAGGATTTGCAAATAATAAAGAGCTCGTTCAGAGCTCTGATTGGCTGCCAACACTTAATCCAGGAAGTGTTTGCAGCCATCTTGTGACTCGGCTTCAGGCAAGTCCCAGAAAGAAAAGCAAAAAATAAAAAAAGGGGTCGGGATAGGGTCACCCTGACAAATCCCCCCCACACCCCCTAGGCAAAAAACACATTTTGTAAAAACTTTCTCCTAGAATCACGAGGGATCTGGCAATTAATTTTTTTTTTGAAGCGTGGGCTCCTGCGTATGTTTTCGTAAAGCCCGTAGGTGGGCCAGTCCATGGGGGCATGTCAAAAACAAGGAAGCGAGCAAACGAGGCCCCCCTCCTGGGCTTATATATTCCCAGGGGACTGCCACCTCCACAGGGCTTGATTCATGTAGAATGTGGGGGGCTGTGCAGCCCCTCCGCAGCCCCGAGGACCACCAACTCCCCGGGGCTTTAGAACAATTAATGTGGGGGGGTACGTGGCCCCTCAGCAGCCCCAAGGACTGCCAATTCACCAAGGCTACCATTGTAATATATGTAGGGGCGTATGCCCTCCCGCAGCCCTAGGGACAGCCACCTCACCAGGGCTAAAGAAATGATGAATTCTGGGGGTCTGCAAAGCTTCCCTGCTGCCCCAGGGACTGCCACCTCCCAGGGGCTACAGAATTAATGAATGAGGGGGCCCAACGGCCCCCCACAGTCCCAGGGACTGCCACCTCCCCGAGGTTATAGAATTAATGAATGCAGTGGGCACATAGCCCCCCCACACACACAGTACAGGGGATCGCCACCTCCCCAGGTCTATTAATTCAAAATACTGGGGGCCACCACCCCGGGTCCGAAATGAAAGAATAAAGGGGGTCCTGAGGCCCAAACTGGCTGCCAACATTTCCTGTTTGAACTGTTGGCAGCAAATGAGATTTCAGCAAGGGAAATGTCTCTCTATAAGTGAGAAATTTCCCATCTGGACTTTAGACACGACTTCAGCCCAAACCACTGGACAGAATTACACCAAATTTGGCAGAAAGCTAGCCCTTGGTCCAGAAAGCATGCTTTTTGTGATTTGGTGTAAATTTGTTCAGTAGTTTTTAGGGTATTAAAGGAAACATAATTTTGAATATCTAGGGATGCAGAGCCCCCACAGGTCCAACATTGTTATGTTATTTTATGTTACAAATATTTCTAAAGTGCATGTTCACCAATAGGTTTCTTGGCACTGGGTAACTAAAACGTAATGTACAACAGATCCTTACTCATATGCCAGTCTGCAAAATTACGTCTTTAAGAGTTTTCTGAATGTCGAATAGCAAGAAGAGAGTCTGATTTCTAAATTCTAAAGGAAAAGCGTTCCATTTGCAGGGTGCCAATATCGTAAAACTATAGCCACCCCTTGTCTTTTTTTTAAAAGTGGGAAGAAGAACTTAAGTTGTGGCTGAGGTTTTGTTTTTGTATGCGGGTGGAAACAAAAGTGGGGCAATTCGACTGCAGTGACTAAAAAATAAGCCATCCTGCCTTGAAAATGGAGCGCTGTTCTACAGGCAGCCAATGCAGATTTCTCAATAAGGTGGTAATGTGGCACTTGCGTGGTTGCCGAATCAGCAGTCTAGCTGCTTGGTTTTGACCTAGTTGGAGTCTATGATTTAGACAATTGGGAAAACCCAAGTACAAAGAATTAGCATAATCTAATCTGGAGAGAACCACATAAATAGCGACCTGTTTGAGGGCCTCAAAAGACAAAAGTTTGCAGATCTTTCTGATTTTCCTTAGTTGACAGAAACATGAGGAAATCAAAGTACCCACTTTGAGTTTTAAACTCAAATTGGCATTAATCAAGGCACCAAGGCTCTTAACTGAATTCTTAGGCGGGGCTGAAAGCCCGAAGATACAGACCAAAATGAGGATCTCCAAATATCAAGCTTGTTTTTAATAATGACAATCTCCAACTGTAAAATTTAAGTTTTAATTGATTGTCATGCATCCTGTTGTAAATAAATGGCATTTAGTTTTGGAAAGAATTTACACATTCAGGGGAGCTGTCAATGGTAAAGATCAATTACAAATCATCAGCATAGTTGTATACCTTGATCCTCCTTTGATTCAGGGAATGCACCAGGGGGATATGTATAAATTAAAAAGATGGGGAGACAGGGAGGAACCCTGAGAGACACAGCAGGACAAACGCACCTTAGAGGAATAAAAGTAGGGGAGCTTGACCGCCTGCGACTGGTCCATCAAGGAGGACTCAACCCAATCTCGTGCAGTGCCCTAAAGACCTGCGGCCTCAACCCAGTCAACCAGAGTATCATGGTCGACGATGTCAAAACCCACTGTGAGATTAAGAAGCATCAATATTTGGGGAATATTCCTGTCAGCCGCCTCACAGAGGTCATCTGCCCCAGCATGGATGACTGTCTCTGTGCAATGGGTGAGTCGAAATCCTGCCTGATGGGTGTCAAGAAAGTTTGTCGACTCTACAAAGAAGCAAATGCATTTGGCAACATGGCCCTCAAGTGTCAGGAATCCCCAAGGTGCCTCCTGCATTATCTGTCAGCATCCCCAGGGATTAGGGTTAAATCATATCTCTGTTCTTGGTTAAACCTTCATGTTTCTAAGTAAACATAATGTGCTGTGTTACACAATTGGTTTTATTAATGCTTGTTTTACCAATGCTTGTTTGCTAATGTGAGCAGGTGTAGACATGTGCTTCTAATTGGGTGTGGTGACTCATCCACATGGGGAAACTCAACTGCTTTCCTGATTGTCTATAAATAGCAGAGTGAAGCATGCCTCCCTGCTTGGCTTTGTTTTGCTTCCTGATCTCAGCATATGATTTGGCAGTCCAGCTCCTGCTGTCATCCTCGTATTCAGGACTTTTGAGGCAATTCTGTTCTTCATTCCTGTACCAGATGACACCAGGCATTCCTCCAGCTCTCCGGAACAAACTGCAGCTAAGTGACAAGTATTCTCCAGGGAGTTTGTTCTTTGAGCACCGTGCTTTCCTAGAACAGCTGGTGTATTTCAGACCTCGTATTTTGAGTGCTTATCTTGAAGAGACAAATGCATTTCTGAACATTCTACATTATTATTGTAGTTACTTGCCTAAATGTGCTTCAGGAAATCTGTTTGAGCTCAAGTACTACAAAAAGTGACAGTGCAATTTTAAAAGAGCATTTATGTGACTTTTCTTTTTCTAATAGCATAACTCTTGGATTTAAATTGTGTCATTCATGCCTGTGTTTCAGGTTTGAAGAATTTGCTTTTTGAAGGGTTTTTCACACACACAGTGAAACCAAAACAAAGCGTGCAACCCTAACTGTCTGAACCCAGAGTGGACATTTGTATTTCTTGGATTGTTTTTGTTCCTTTTAGTTTAACCCTATGCATGCAGGAAAGTTATATGTGATATAATTAATGCCCTTGTTTGTCTTTCTTGCGCATGATAACTGCAACCACAGTTCTAATTGTAGTGTGCAACAGTGAATCTCTATGAAGCCAGCCCTAGTGGTGCAGTACTCATTGTTATGGTACTCAGTTTGGGTTTTTGGTAACGCAGTGTTAGTAATTGTGGCAACAGTTATTATTATCCAAGAAAAGTGCTGGAGCATCCCGGTGTTCTTCTACCGCTTTGTGCCCATATCAGAAAGAGAGATTCAGTTTCAAGGAAGTTGAGTGCACTAACTCTACTATCACTCTGTCAACAACGACCTGCCCTCCCGAAGATACAGGGTGTCTGGCTGGACTGGAAAGACGTGGCAGTGTTTTGTCTTCTTCTCTTCCAATCCCCCTTTCCTTTTGGGACACCTGCTGGGGTTTCTGTGTCCACGAGGAAGTGCCGAGAGGTGTTCCAGGAGGTCGAGGGACATACCATCGCCCCTGCAGACATCCTGGTTTTCAGGTGAGTGGCCCCGTCTTGACATCAAGAACCTTAACCAGATATAGAAGCAAAGATATTGGCCAATAATTTGTCAAAATAATGGGATCATCACTGGCTTTCTTTAGTGAAGGGATCACAATCGCTTCCTTAAATGAGCTGGGGACCCGGCAACAATTTAAAGTTAAGTTAAGGAGGACAAGGGCAGGGTCATGGAAGCACATGAAAAGACAATTTTTAAGAACTCAGGAGGACAGCGGTCACTTGGGGAACCTGATTTTACTTCAATCATGAGGTCTAAAAGACATTCTTTACTAATAAAAGGCAATACAGTCATTGTGGCAGGATTGTTATGTGGCCGGAGAAGGGATGCTGGTTTCAATTTTAGTAATCTTATCAATAAAGAAAGAGTTCAAAGGCTTGCAAATATTCTGCATAGGAGTGATCGTAAAAGTCACCCTATCAGGATTGGACAATTCATGCACAATTTCATAAATGTCATTTGACATGGTGACTGAGTTAGTGATTTTGTTTGAAAATTAGTAGATGTTTAATAATTCTTTTGTATTGTTTGAGAAGTGACAAATAATCTACTTTTCCCACAGAGGCATAGTTCCTTTGTCCCGTGCGTTCAGCCCACTTTAATTCCAATTCGGCTACTTTCAAATCTGCTGAAAACCATTTTGAAGCGTCATGATACCTTAGTGGTCTAACACTTCTAGGAGGGGCATGAGATTCGCAAGCATTAGTCAACCACTTCAAAATGCCCTCCTCCAGACTGTCAAGATTGGCCTTATTATCAGGAACGGAATTAACCAAGGAGCTGCAAAAGTGTCAATGGTAACACAAGCCTAGTTTCTAGAATGTTTAGCAGCTAGAGGTTGAAGCTGGAGCGAGGTCTCATCCATGAGAAGAAGTTTGACTAAAAAATGGTCTGACCATATACAAGGCTGAACATCTATGGAGGAGACTTAAAGATTAGCAGTCCAAATTTGGTTAAGAGTATGTCCCATGTGGTGAGTAGGTGAGGAAAGATGTTGGGTCAGATTTAAACTGCAATGCACATCCGTAAAATCAACAGACATTTGGCCTCCAGGGGCTTCATTTGCCCAATAATTAAAATCACCTAAAATTAAAATTCTCAATTACAAATGTAGAGAGCTGTCCAGCAAAGGCCTTGTGAAAATGCAGCAAATGACCCAGAGACCTATAAACTAGGATATAAATAAGAGGGGAGGTAAGTGAGTCTAGTTTAATTATAAGACTACCAGTCATTGGGAGATCAAGGGAGGCTAGGCTTGAAAACTTTAATTGCTCCTTCATAATGGCTGCTACCCCCTGCTGACTTTGCCCGCAGGGCGATTTACAAGAAAAATGTAATAATTATCACTGAGAGCTGCAAGAATGTCTGGAAATGATTGGGCTGTTAACCAGGTCTCTGTTAAAAATAAAACATCAGGACTGTCTGGTACAATAGACGAAAGATTTCAATTTTATGTTTGACCATGGACCTGGTATTGAAGTCACAGATTTGAAGCTGATTAAAGGTGGGCTAATGACCTACAGAGTCACTAAAAGGGGAAGTAACTAAAAACCGCAGTCGGTTAAACATACTGGATTTATTTAATAGCTCTAAATCAGATAGGAGTGAGGTAGTGTTGTTGTCCAGCCTGTGAGTTATATAGATTACCCTCTTCACTAATTACCCCGAAACTTCCCAGACAGCAGCTGAAATGAGCGGCATACTAATTTTAGAAATTTAGGGAAGATTCATCAAATGGTGCCAAAGATGTTGGATACAAGGTTCTAACTATAATTACCTACTAGTGGTCGCCACAAGGTAGTTATAGGTAGGACCACATTTCTATATAAAAGCATGTTTTTACTTGCTTATATCTTTGGCACCGCTTGACGAATCTTTACAAAACTTTCCCAAAACAATTTGTCAGTACCGTCAGCTGCTGCCTGGAAAGGTTTGGGGTGATCCATCCCAGGGGGAGGTTGAGAAAAAAGGGGGGGGTCCCAAAACACGATTTCCCCATTCATTTTTTCATAAGGATTTTGAACACTGAATGCGCAAAAACTACTGGATGGAATTATGCCAAATTTGGCAGGAAGAAAGATCCTGGTCTAGAAAGAGTGCTTTTCTTGTTTTGGTGTAATTCCGTTTTTGAGAAATTAAGGGGAAAACAAATTTGTATATATAGGGACGCAAAGGATTTGTGACCCCTAACGGTCTCATGCTGATATCTGATTGGCTGATAACACTTCAACAAAAGAAGCTGTTGGAATGTTGTCAACCATCTCCTATGCTTTGTTAGTTTAGTGCCCCCTGGTGAGCGAAGTCCTGGGGGCTTTAAAAAAAAAAAAAAAAAAACAGGTTTGGGGCTTCTGACCCCTTCTCTGTTGCCCCAGGGACTGCCACCACTGTGGGGCTCATTGTTTGCTGCCCTGAGGACCGGCCCCTCCCTAGGGCTTTAATGATAAAGCTGCCCTGGGGACCACCACCCCTGGGGCAACACTGTAGTTGGAGCAGGGGGGCCATGTGGCCCCCCGTGGACCACCTCCTCCCCAGGACAATATCTTCATGTGGGGGGGCAACTCTATATTTTTTGGGGGGGCTACATGCCCCCCACTGCCCCCGGAAACACCACCCCAGGAGCAAATGTTTACAAAAAGAAAGGGGGTTTCTATAGGACCCCCACTCCCAGGGACCACCACCTCCCTTGGGCTATTTAAATGTTGGAGGGGGCCCACACGGCCCCCCCTCAAGGAGCCTCTGATGGCCCTGAGTACCACCACTCCCCAGGGCTGGCTCCTGCTATGTCCCGGGGTGGCCCACCCCGGGACATAGCTGTTTGCTGTGGCTTGGCTGGAGCGCTGCAGCCAAGCCACAGCAAACACTTCAGCTTTTGACAACGGGACCTTTAAAGCAGGTCCCACTGTCAAAATCCGACGTTTCATCTTTCTCCTCCGCATGCATGCAGAGGAAAAACGTGAAATGCTTCAGTAAGCACAGAGCTGCTGTCAAAGCAACTCCATGCTTGCTGAAGCACTGGTACTGTGAGAGAAGCCTTTAGACTTCACCTGCAGTGCCATGTGACCCGTAAGGGCATTGTATTAAAAAAACTAAAGAAAACCCCCATACCACAGTGTGAAGGTCACTGAGCTATGGGGATTCACGTCCAGATAGAATCATTTCCTTTTTATTAAATAAAAAAATATACATTTTTAAATATATAAAATATATTTTATGGTTAAATCCCCAAAAAATCTCATTCTAAGTATATGAGATATTAAAGCCTAAAAAACTTTTCCCTTCTCTCTCTCTCACTTTCTTTCTCTCTTTCAATCAATTTCTCCCACTTAGACACTTACGCACCGACTCACAGACCCACTCAGACACACACGCACCCACTCACAGACCCATTCAGACACTCACGCACCAACTTACAGACCCACTGACACCCTCATGCAGCCACTCACAGACCTGTGCAGATTGATACACCCCCTAAACGCACTCTCACACCCACGCAATCTGACAGCCACTATCACCTTCTGCTACATCCTCTTAAACCTATTCTCACACACAGAGAAGCTGTGGTGAAAGGGCTATGCACAGTGTGGGTTTAGGTAGTTGGGGGGTGTTGGCCGCAGGGTTTGGCTACAGGTCAGGTCTTGCGGGCAACCACCCCTGCGCATGGGTAAAGGACGTGCACTGTCGGGTGCTTATAGGGGGTTGGTCTCAGAGCCTGGCTGGAGGACAAGCCCCGTGGCCAACCTCTGCCCTCTATGGTACAGTAATTAAAACTATTATACGTTATAAAAAAACATAGAAATGTACTGAAAAAAACAAAGGTTACAGGGACGTTATAGGTAGGAAATAGAATTTTAAAACAAATTAAAAATTCACTAAAGAAACAAAGGTTACAGGGGTGTCACAGTTAGGAATTAGATTTTTTTTTTTAAATTAGAAATTCACTGAAAAAGCCAAAGGTTACATGGACGTTATAGTTACATTCTGAATTTACTCACACAAAACTGTAGAAATTCAGCAGTTGTATTTACCTGATCTAACTATAACTTGAGCTCCCGTAATGCACTGCTTATGACCTCACATATTACATCACTCATGACATGGTCAGTGACATCACTGATGACATCACTGATCACATCTCATGGCTTAAAATCCTAAACACACCCGTCTCCTGCCCTCTCCAAATCTAATCAAGAGGGCAGTTAATTGTCTGGGGTTTCAGGAAATGGGGGAGGTCCTGAGCTGCTCCAAATGTCCTTCCCTACCTTTTCATACCAGTTTGGCTGCTCTCCCCCATCCTGTTTAACCATCTGCTGAGGCAGGTCTCCTCCCCCAGGCACATCCTTTGTGTTCAGCCCAGGACACTTCACACCTCATCAAGGCAGCCTGGACTGGCTGCCGGAGGCTGGCCAATCAGAGAAGGGCACTACAGAGATGAAGTTGACAACTTTCAGGTAGCTACCTGAACAAGTTATAATAAATCCAACAATGGCAAGTTGTGGGATTTATTATATCAATTAAGTTGATACCAAACTCAAGGTATTTGTCTCTTATGGGGACTTTGTTAATTAAAACAAAGTCTCCCCATTTTAGCCTATTGAGGCCATTCACTACAGTGAGGGAAGAACATATTTGGCTATTTTACCTTACCAGGGCTTATAAAACATATTTTACAAGGTCCCTGCTTATACTTACATGACACCCCAACCCTAGGGGCACTTTAGGCAGACCGTAGGGGTGACATATGTAAAAATAAGGTAGTATAAGACTTTTGAAGTACTTTTAATTCCAAAGTCGAATTTACATTTAACTTTAATTTAAAAGCAGCCAGCAAGGCAGTTCTGCCTTTAAAATTACCCTCAGTACCTTAGCAGTGCACCTATGCGTGCACCACCTATGCTGGGGTCTCTAAACCTATATGCCCCAGCATATACTAGGGATTTATAGGAAGGTTGATGTTAGACTTGGCATCCTTGGTGTGGTCTCCTCTAACTTTTTGTCTCTGTTGGCCCAGGTTGTTGATGTGTACTGGACTCAGTTTTTGCTGTTTTTGTTACTCTGGGCACTTTACCACTGCTATCCAGTGCTAAAGTGCAAGTGCTCCTGTATAAAATGTGTATGTAATTGGCTTTCCATGATTGGCATATTTGATTTACTGGTAAGTCCCTAGTACAGTGCACTAGAGGTGCCCAGGGCCTGTAAATCAAATGCTACTAGTGGGCCTGCAGCACTGGTTGTGCCACCCACATTAGTAGCCCTGTAAACATGGCTCAGACCTGCCACTGCAGTGTCTATGTGTGCAGATATTAACTGCCATTTCGACTTGGCAAGTGTACCCACTTGCCCGACCTAAACCTTCCCTTTTCTTACATGTAAGGCACCCCTAAGGTAGGCCCTAGGTAGCCCCGTGGGCAAGGTGCAGTGTATGTTTAAGGGAGGACATATACTAATGTGTTTTAAATGTCCTAACAGTGATACTGCCAAATTCGGTTTTCACTGTGCCAGGCCTATCTCTCTCATAGGTTAACATGAGGGCTACCTTTAAAAATGATTAAAGCGTAGATTCCCTTTGGGAGCAGATAGACATGTGGAGTTTGGGGTCTCTGAGCTCACAATTTAAAAATACATCTTTTAGTAAAGTTGGTTTTAAGATTGTGTGTTTGAAAATGCCACTTTTAGAAAGTAGGCATTTTCTCGCTTAAACCATTCTGTGACTCAGCCTGTTTGTGGATTCCCTGTCTGGGTCAGTTTGACAGTTGGGCTGTTTGCACCTCTCTCTAGACAGTGACACAAAGGGAGATGGGGTGTAGCCTGCAGATGCTGATGAGCCATCTGTGCTAGGAAGGAGGAGAGGAGTAGCCACTTACACCTGAAAGGGCTGTGCTTGCCATCACACAATGCAGTCTCCAACTCCCTGGTGTATGTCTGGGGATGGCCTGGGCAAGGCAGGATTTCACAAACAAGAGAGACTTTCCTTTGAAGTAAGCCTACTTCAAAGGCCAAAATGGGTATAAGAAGAGCGCCCAAAACCACAGACTTTAGATCACTTCTGGACATCAAGAGGAACCTCTGCCAAGGAGAAATGCTGAAGAGCTGAGGAGAAGTGCTGCCCTGCCTGTGACTGTGCTTTGTGGAGCTATCCTGTAGTTGCTGCTTCTGCCTGTGCAAGGGGACAAAGACTGGACTTTTTATGCATTCCTGCTTGTGAAGAAATCTCCAAGGGCTTGTCCTGGGCTTGCCTTCTGTTGTTGAATTCTCAGGGCCATCAAAGACTTCTGCTGCCAGCACCTGGACTCTCTGCTAAGACTCCTGCCCTGCCAAGTGGTGCACTAACCAGTTCCTAAGGCCTTGGAAGGTGAAGCTGGCAGACCAAGACTGAAACTCCACGCACAGACTTCCGTGAGGGGAAAATATCGACGCACCTTCTGAGACGTGGCTGAAAAACGACGTGCCGCCGGCTTTGCAGCAGAAATCGATGCTCCACTGGCATCACGGATGGAAGATCGGCGAACGCAGCTGGAGAAATGAGGCGCAACACCTGCTGACAGAGGCTGATAATGTAGCGACCCACATTGCGCGGTTTTGCTGATACCGTGCAGCAGGATTTTCGACGCAAACCTTGCTGGGTGTGGAAAAACTACACAAATCCTCCCCGGACCCGAGTGCTTGCCCGGATCAACACACTGGACCAGAGAAGGAGAAACGACTCACGGTCTTGCTTGCGGGTGGGTAATCGACGCATTGCTAACCTTTTTCAACACACACTCACCCGTGCATGTTATTTTTATGCTACTGAGGTACTTTTCAATGCTAACAGTGTTTTACCTGTTTACTAAAGGATTTAAGACTCTTTTTCTTTTAAAAATGAATAACTTGACCTGTGTATGGTGTATTTTTGTCGTTTTGGTCTTGTTTTGTTTAGATAAATATTTCCTATTTTTCTAAACCTGTGTTGTGTCATTTTGTAGTGTTTTTACACCTAGACTCTGAAGTTAAGCCTGCATGCTTGTACCAAGCTGCCAAGGGGGTGAGCAGGGGTTCACTGAGGGTGATGCTCCTTTACCCTGACTAGAGTGAGGGTCCTTGCTTGGACAGGGGGTAACCTGACTGCCAACCAAAGACCCCATTTCTAACAGTTGACATAGCCAATTATAATTAGCCTAATTTGCATACTCATGTTACACAGAGCACAGGTCCTGGGACTGGTTAACAGTACCCAGGGCACCCTTAGAGTCAGGAAAACACAAGAAAAAGGTGAAAATGGGGGCAAAAAGATAGGGGGGCCTCTGCATTCAGCCCTGTTTTCTCACACAAGCCCCCCAGCCTACATGCCCAGGAGACTCAGCCCTACCCTGGGAGAGTATTCCTGGTTTGTCAGGCGAGGAAGACAGTGAGGAAAACTGGCTGTCCCTTTGTAGGGCCTCCTCTGCCTTACATCCTCCTGTTATGGTCACTTCCTTGGGGTAGTGAACCCATCCCAACAGTTAAAGGACCCATCTTAAACTGAAACTTCCCTCTATCAGGGTCTTCCTCCTCTCTCTCTGCCAACATGGGTAGTGAGGTGCCCACCTCCCATATCCCTAACTTTGCAAGGGCAACAAGTAGTTTACCCAAAGAGGTCACCCAACACTTGAGCAGCCCCACCATGACTAATAGGGTCAGGGGTCTTACTTTGCTTTTGGCCCTGGGGTCTGCCTCCCAGGCCAACTGCAGTGGTGCCATGAAGGACAACACCAAGCAGAGGCTACTGATATGTGTCAGCACCTAGAACCACATCCTAAGCTCTCCACTGACAAGTGGGTGAGCTGCTTTAGGGGCAACTGTGGGGTCATGGCATCCCTCTTGCTGTTGAGAGTGGGGGGCTTCCACCTACTGTGGCAGCCACCCTCCTTCCACTCTCCCTTCTGTCAGTGCAGGGACAGCACCCTGTAACTGGACAGCTTCCTGACTACTCAGGACTTCCTTGGGGTCAGGTGAGGTCTCACCAGTGCCAACTCTGCCAACTGCTAGGGCCAACTCTGCCAACTGCTAGGGCGAAAGGCCTTTGGCTCACTGGAACTCTCTTTAAGAGTGGCCTACCCTTCTTTTTCTTCTCCCCTTCTCTTGGGGACCCCTGTCTCGGAACTGTAGGAACTGGCTCCCAAGGACTTTGGGTTGGGGGTGCCTGGAGAGACCACCACATCTGGGACCAGACTCACCTCCAGGAGGTCATTGCCTAGGATACAATCTAGGGGGAGGCCAGCACTGACCACCACCCTAAACCAGTCAAGATTACCCTCCCTCTCCAGGGGTGCCATGGTTACAGGTTTTGTGGCAACCTCACCTGTGGCTATCCTGACTTTCCTGGTCTCCCCTGGGACATACATGTCTGGGGTCACCAACCAGTCACTCACTATAGTATGATTGTCACAGGTGTCTCTCAGGCCAGTGGTAGGGATCCCATTCACCTGAACGGGGTGAAAGTGCCTACTCCCACCCTCAGGGATCACCAGCTTACCATCTGGTCCTGTCTCCTAGGCCAATGCTATGAGGACCTCATCATCTGAGGAGTCCTCCTCCATGGCTACTCTGCACAACCCAGTGTTAACCACCTTCTTTGGACAGTCTGCATCTCCTCTGAAGTGACCTGTCTGCTGTCAGTGAAAGCAGGCTTTATTGTCCAAGAGTTTCTTTAACTCTGGGTTTCTCTGCCTCTGCTTGTCAGAATGGGAGTGGGATTTATTCCCCTTATAAGGGTTCTTGGGTACAGAGGGAGTCTCTGTGGTGGGCTTATCACCTCCCTCTTTAGGTTTTTGGGGACCTGACCCCCCCTTTCTTGGAGTCTCCCCCGTGACTTGACAGCTACCATTGTTCTCAACCACCCATCAGCTGCCTTCCCAAGCTCTGAGGTAAGTTGACATACCCACTTATCATCAGAAGGTGAAAAATGGGGGCAAAAAGTTAGGGGTGCTCTGCATTCAGCCCTGTTTTTTTTACTATATATATATATATATATATAGAGAGAGAGAGAGAGAGAGAGAGAGAGAGAGAGAGAGAATACAGTAAGTATATACTAAGTAATATATAAAAATATACATATATATATATATATATATATATATATATATATATATATATATATATATATGTATATATATATATATATTACCTAGTGCCAGTCACCACCAGGTAGTTATAGTCAGGACCTACTTCCAATAGAAAAAGCATTTGTTTACTTGCCTGTTTATTTGGTGCAAGTTGATGAATCTTCACAAACGTTTCCCAAAAATATGGCGCTCAGTTCAGTTGCTGTGTGGAAAGTTTTGGGGTGATCAGCCAAGCAGATGCCTGAGAAAAAGGGGGGGGCTAAAATGTGTTTTCTCTATGTTAATTTCCATGGGGATTTTGAACAAGAATAGAGGCCAAACTGCTGGACAAAATTATGCCAAATTTGGCAGAAACTTAGCTCTCAGTCCAGAAAGAGCCCTTTTTCTCATTTGGTGCAAATCAGTTCAGCAGTTTTTGAGATAATAAAGAAAATTCAAATTTGAATAAATAGGGACATGGATCCTCCACGGATTCTCCTCGGATCCTCCTCGGACTAGATAATCCACGCTCCTACAACAATGTCGTGATTGGCTAGCCACAACCTGAGAGGAAAGCTGCAGCCACCAATTTGTTCATCAGGACTCCGTTCCCAATGGAGAAAATTATGATAAAATGTGATAGAAGGGGTCAGGCTAGAGGTACCCTGACAGCATGGGACTAACGGAGGGGTCTTTGAGGGACCCCCTTATGGGCAAGAAATTGTCCCCAAAACTTTTTTTTTACCATGCGAGGAGCCGCGGGCTCCGTCCCAGATCCTCCTCACACCCTCCCTGGAGCCTCATGGATTAAGGTAGATTCAGGGAAGATTCAGGGATCCAGACCCCAATTAAAAAAAAAAAAAAAAAAACATACTCAGAGATCCACGCAGCTACTCTCACACTCACTGACATGCCACTTACACACTCACACACTCACACAATCACTCAAACACCCATACAGCCACTCACTCACAGACACACAAAACCACTCACACACCCACTCACAGACTCACACAGCCACTTACACAACCATACAACCACACATGTGTACTCATGCAGCCACTCACAGACCCTCAAAACCACCCACTCTCAAACCCACACAGCTTTCACACACCCAATTACTCACCCACACAACCCCTCACACACCCATACAGCCACTCATGCACCCACTCACAGAGCCATCCAACTTTCACTCACCCACTCACACATCCACCTACATACCAACACAAGCACTCACACAGCCACTCACACTCATACAACCACTTGCACACCCATTCCCAGACCCACAAAACCACTCACACGCCCACACAGCCATTCACGTAACTACTCATACACCCAAACAGCCACTCCCATACCCACTCATAGATCCACATAGCCAGTCACACTCACCCACTACCACACACTCACACACCCACTTACACAGTCACACAACCATTCACACACCCACTCACACACCCCCTCATACACCCAGGTTGCACGGACGTTATAGTTAGGAAATAGCATTAAAAACCATAGAAATTCACTGAAAAAACAAAGGTTACAGGGATGTTATAGTTAGGAACTGAAATAAAAAAACAACCTTAAAAATTCACTGAAAAAAAACAAAGGTTACAGGGACGTTACAGTTAAGCTCAGATTTCACTCGTACAAAACCATTGAAATTCAGCAGTTATAATTTTAGTTAATTCAAGCAACTATCACTCACAGCCTAAGGTAACTGTAAAAAGAACAAGCTTGGATAATGTTATCAGTGATGTCACAAGTGGTCATTAATGTTGTTGTGGGAAAACTGGGATGATTGCAGGAGCGGCCTCACTTTTTGCCCCCATTTTTAGTTGATGTTTTCTGACTCCGACCAGTCCCAGGGCCAGCGCCCTGTTTACAATGGTATATGCAACTTAGTCCTATTTAGAATTCACACTGACAACCTAACTATAAGTCCCTATTTCATGGTAGGGCATGTAGGTTTAAGGACCCCAGTACAGTTAGTGCCGCTATGGTGTCCAGTGTCATTGTAAAGGCAGGCTGCTTTTAAGTTAAATTGAACCCCAAATTCAACTTTGCAATTAAAATACTTTCAAAGTCTCAAACTGACTTATTTTATTTTGCATATACGTTACCCCTGGAGCCTGTCCTAGGTGCCCCCAGGATTGGGTGCAGTGTAACTATAAGCAGGGACCCTTTAAAACACTTTTTGAAACCCGTGGTGAGGAAAAACACCCAAATTCTGGTTTTCCCATTGTAGTCAAAGGGCTCCATAGGCTAACATTGAGAGACTTCATTTTAAAATAATAAAGTCTTATTCCCCATAGAGAAGATCTAAATATAGCAAGTTTGGTACCACATTAAATATTATAATAAATCCAGCAACTTGTCAATTATGGATTTTATCTAACTAACCCAGTGAAAGAGTTTTAGAACTTTTTCTGAAAGTTATCAAATTAAGCACCAAAGTGCCCTTTCCTGATTGGTCAGCCTCTGGCAGACTGAACCAGGCTACCTTAATGAGGTGTGAAGAGGCCTGGGCTGAACACAAAGGAAGCATCTGGTGGACGGAGAATTGCTGCAGCAGATGGCAGAGCAGGATTGGGGGAGAGTAGTATAGCTGGTCTTCAAAGGAGGGAAAGCCACTTGGGACAAAAACTAGACCTCACCCATTTCCTGTTCCCACAGACAGATAGGAACCCCACTGATTAGATTTGGAGAGGGGCTAGAAGGTGTGTGTTAAGGGAGACTTAGCCACATCAGACTCAGTCTGATCTATCCTCCAAAGATACATTTTCACCATCTTGAATTTCTAGAGAATGTTTCTTTCTGGGGTTGATTTTTGCCAGACTCACAGGAAGTGTTCACCCCATAGGGTGGTGGCCTGCACTTCACTGGACAGGAGCACCCCCTGCTTCCCACCCCAGGAGCAAGGATAAATATGGCAGAGCTGGCCCACAATTCAGATCCCGTCTGGAAGAAGATATTGCAGAAGAAGGACTGCCCTGCTGAACACCTGGTCTGCACCTGAAAAATTGCACTTACAAGGGCTACACAAGCTGCACACTTTGGGATTCAGCAAGAAAAGGATTTTGCCTTGCTTTTGCTACTCCAGTAGTGGAATCCCTGTAAGCTACAGGTATAAAGGATCTGACCAGAGTCCCCTGTATCAAGTCCTGCAAGAAGAGCATAGCTGACCAGCGTCCAGAGGCCTTTTGAGGATTCAGACCAGGTGCATTTTGGTAGCTGTAGTCCCAAGTTCTAAGGATCAACTCAGAGCTTCTGGAATGTTAGATCAAGTTAGTGGACACTCCATGGACCCCAAAAAGACTTCTGGAAGAAGATTTGGACATTTGAAGCAACTTTTAAAAAAAGCTCGATAAGTGGACAGACCCGACATTGAGAGTCAAGCCAGCTACCTTTGACTGCCACTCATCCTGAATTTTAGGTTCATCCTGCTGAAGCTCTGGAGCTCTGGACTTCCAGGGTTTGACCGGGGGTTCACAGAAAGACAATCCAATGATGCTGCATCGAAATCTGCTTGCTAAGGAGGACCGCATGATTATTGTAATGTGATTAATTTTGGCATTCCAGAAATCCTCATCTACAAGCTGCAATTTGGTCAATATTATCCTGCAAGACTAAGTTGGGGTCTCCAACGTACATTCCCACATCTCCCCTGCTTTAGCCTATTTCTAATGGCTTCCAGTGAGAGAGAATCCTGTTTAGTACATAGGACATCTATATACCTTAGAATTCTCCTTTTTACTCCCTGTTTACAAAGCTCCTGCTTCAAGGGCGTTGAGATCAGCACTGTGCCTTGGGGGGTTCCTAAGTTCCACTGGAAAACAGTTGGCGACTGATCATTCTCCAATGTGTCTGCCTCCAGTGGGAATTGGCTGTCCAATTATATTTGAGAAAAATCAAATCTTTGTAGGTGTATAAAACTGTTGAAGACTTGGCAGCTCTCTCGATCCTATGAGCTGCTCACAGATTAATAGCTTTGTGTGTGCACTACAGACCTGGACATTAAGTGCCAATATGCTGCAGCCAGTGTGAATGTTGTGCTCTATAAATCCATTGAATACAAATTCAAATACATGTGTTAATTTATAGCTGTCTGTGAAATTATGCTTTTACAATATTAATCATGCTTAGCGGTGAGCAACGTTTGTCACACCAATTTAGTGGTGATGTTTTGTAAACAAAAATATTACATGACTTGTGGGTGGGACTTAAAGTTAATAATTCTGTGCTAACCTGGAATTCCCAATGAGGGCTCATTTAATATTTTCCTCCCATCTAAGGCAGAAAAAGGTTGGACTCCTCTGCATAGAAGCCCACCTCTGGCACCCTGTGTATCCAGATCCCAAGCAAGACGTCATTTCTCCCAGATAGTTATTGTTGGGGAGAGGGATTGCCACACAAACCAGATCCTATAGCCATTGAAGAGGGTTTGATAAGGATGACTTTTGGCTGACAGGAGTCTGGCAGTTTGATCAGCTGATTAGAGACATCCTTCCAAACTCTGTATTAGGATCCCTGGGCCCATAGAGGGCTTTCTAGCTCCTTCGGGGTTCAATGCTTTAAGAGGACCCAGTCAGAGCTGTTGCACACCCGGCACATGTGCCCTAGACCATGGTCCCCAGGAACTTCTCCCTTTATTCCCTCATTCCATTCCTCCCTGTCTTCCTTTCTTTTTTACCATTTTTCTTTCCTCTCCTACTCCATCCTCCATACTGTCCTCCTATTTATTTTTTTCTGACTTAGTTCAATTCTCTCATTGGTTGCTATTTCCCCATTCCTCATTTGCCTCTGTGTTCTTCCTTCACTTATCGTCCTCCCTCTCATTCCTCAGCACCCTCCTTCACCGTATCTCTGCTTTACTTTCTTCTGTTCTACCTTTCATCTTTCCTGCTATTCCTTTCTCCCTTCCTTTTTGCTGTTATCTTATGCAGCCTTCCGCCTTTCCACTATTACTTTTTCAATCTTTGGCACTCCTTTTCTGTCTTTGATTCTCACCATCGCTTCCTTTCTTGCTGTCCCTTTTTTGTCTCACCCCCTCCACTTCCTCTGTATGCATTACCATTGCATGGTGAAGAAATCAGCAGCGTAATGCAGGTCACTGCAGCTCCTGTGGTGTAGGAAGGCCTCACAGTTAAGAGGTGGAGGGGACTCATTCCACTAAAGCCCAATGAATCTCAATGAGATATGGGAGACTCAGGGACACATCTTCACAGTCTGCAGGGGGCCTACCATTTTACTTTAGGCCACCTGAAGGAATGCTTTAAGGTTGTCCCCTCCTTACTATGACGTCCAGACTGGCAGCTGGAATCGCCCATTTCAATCCTGCTATGCCCCCTGGGCTGACACAACTCAGATGTAGCACTTGCCAATTCCCATATATTTGTAATAAATATTGTGGTGCTTTTCCCATTCCTAGCCACAAGTTGTCCTTGTTCCCCAGAATTTGAGGGCAGGTTTTGCAAAAAGCACAATCTTTTTACAAATCTGCTGATTTCACTTTTTTTTGTAAATTGCGAAATTGCAAAATCCTGGATGGTCTACCTATTGCTGAGTATAGGTACCTACATGCCCTTCACAATAACCCACTTTTCAGCAAAGATCCCCCCACCTTCGCTAGTTTCTGCTCAGACCTTTCTTTGGTCAGGCCATTGCCTTGCATTGTCTTATTCCCTGCATCTTAAAGCCTGTACTATGTTAATCCATGCCAGGATGATTATTGCCATTGGCCTTTTCTTCTTTAATGACACTTTCAATGAGGCATTTGCTTTTTCTAACTAAATGTAATGTGTAGTAACAAAAAGTGCCTTCCGGTGGGAGTCACCGTCTCTCGGGTAAGTTAAGCATAGACAGTGGAGTATCCCCCATCCAGCTATTGACAGGTTGCAACACCAATCTTTTTCACAGTTCACTGTCCTGAAACCCTCTTTAACATCTACCTTATAATTACAAGCTCAATTACTTCAGCAGCTTCAACCTGAAACCTGGCCCTACTAGTAGATTTCATTTCAGAGACTCACTTGTTGTATCTGATCGCACTCCACGTTTGATCTTTTACACTTTTTGACTTTGCCACCAGGTTCTGAGTGGTGTGCCCCATCATCCACTGAAACATATACAAACAAATTATGGAAAGAAGAAACAGACACTCCTGTGTCCTGGGGCAATTCTATTTTAAAATATGTTCCCAATTACCATAATTTATCATGTTCTCACGATGAATTGCCATTAATAGCATCATTAACATTGTACTTATTACAAATTAACCATTCATATTTTGTAAATCACAGGAATAGAATAGTTGCTTCCCATACCTTCTATTGATAACTAGGATGTATATTTGACAAAACAAACCAGTAATAATTAGCATCGTAATTATAGAAGGGCTAATTTCAAATCATCATGAACATCACTTAAGAAATTAAAGTAATTTAACATAGGAACGGGTCCTGTACATGTTTAAGTGTGTAGCTATAAATACACTCACACACGTATATGTTGATGTAAATGCCCTTTTATAGTCATGTTGTCTTAGATACAAACTTCTGTGTCTAGCGATACAACTGTAGTAAAGTTTATCTCACATCTCGCAGCTTGTCTCATGTGAGAATTTCAAGCTCATCTCCCCATTGAGTTCTTTGAAATATTTTTCAAATGTATTCTCTTCTCCATTCCAGATGCTAAAATATCATCTATATGACATAGCTACATTGGACTTTTTCAATCTATTGGCCATACTTTTTATTCTATGCCACCTATTTTATCTCCAAACCATTCCCATATTGGCGCAGATTGGTGAGATATAATTGCCCATAGTTGTTCCGTGTAGTTGTTTGTTGTTGCTTAAAATCTTTATTCGACCTATTTGGTCCATAAGAGAAAAGAAAACTATACACTATTATTCCCGTGTAATTGCTTATATCTCCCTTAATTGAACAAAAGTGGTTCCGTGTAGTTGCTTGTATCTCCTCTTATTGAACAGAAAGATACGGAGTGAAAAGAATGATAAGAAAGCGGAGAAAACCATTTGCCTTAAGCTAGCTTTTCATTTTTTGAAATGAATCAAAATACAGTTTTTAAGAAACTACACATAGAATAACCCCTTGGGTATGTAGAAGGAGTGTATTATTAAATCTAAGTATCACAGGTTAAAAACTCGTTTGCACCCAATTATTTTTAAGTTCTTCCCTGAGGCATAACAACGCCATCATATACTAAATTCAAGGCATTGTACAAAAATCTGCAAAGAAGCATATATATGTACATATGTATTATCATGTAATTATTGTGCCTTAGAAGCGACTGTTTTAGGTTGCAGGTCTAGTCACCTTAACTACTTTATGGTTTATGTATTTATTCTGCACAATACCAAAAGGAATTCCAATTGCATTTTTGTTGCAATGTACGTGTCTTTAAGCATACATTATGTATTAATGGTTTTCAAGTATCACCACACATTAATATTTATACGAAAGAGATGGATCTTGTACTACTAACAGTAGTAATAGTTATTCAACCATGCATTGAATAAGAGTGTGTATGTGGGAATGTGTCTGATACACAGTCAAATCTACTAGAAGCAGTGACAGCACTGACACACCGACAGAAAAAATTGAAAAAACAGAACATTATTTTTTCATTCTAAATGGACTTTTCTCTCTGCATAATATAACATTCTGGGACTGCACCCAATATTAGTAACGAGTGGATGTATACAAATTAGCAATGTAGTGCTGCCCCCTGGGATTGGGGATTTGGTGCATTCCATTTAATATAATCTTTATAGTTTATAGTACATTTATGGTGTGGCTCTGCTCCAGTGTTTGTTTTGCATCTCACATAAGCAGATGGCATAATGCCCCCTTAATAATTTGGTGAGTATAGCAAGTGATAAACATATCTTAAAGTATGGTAAAGTGAATGGGCTAGTAACAGTTTCGAATGGCACCCGGTGAAACAATTATCATGTTCCTTCAATGACTTGAAGTGTAACAAATGTCCATGTTAAAGTAATGTTCTGGAAGTGACAAATCATCAATTATACCCCTATACAAATGTAGGCAGGATATGTTAATGCTATTTTACGTATGACAGTTTGCAGCAAATAATACATTTCACAGTCGTACTGAAAGACCATGCTGCGCGTTTTATCACGGCCAAGTGCATGGCATTCGAATTGCATTTCCTTTACAAAAAGTACCTTTGAAAGCTGAATTTCTTTTGAGCCTATTAGAAAACATGGAGGTGCAATATTTCTGGATTTGAGTAGGCTCTGAAACAAGAATAAGAAAAAAATGATATTATATCATTGTATTTTTCAAACCCTTAACCCCTTCGCTGCCAGGCCTCTTCCCCCTCATGTGGCAGGCTTTTTTTTGGCTATTTGGGGCAGTTCGCGCTTAGGCCCTCATAACTTTTTGTCCGCATAAGCTACTCATGCCAAATTTGTGTCCTTTTTCTCCAACATCCTAAGGACCCAGAGTTTGTGGGTTCCCCTGAAGGAGACCAAGAAATTTTCCAAAATAGAGCAACATTTTCTGTTTTTTAAATAAAAGGGAAAAAAGGGCTGCAGAAGAATGCTTGTGATTTTTTCCTGAAAATAGCATCAACAAAGGGTTTGTGGTGCTGGAATCACCATCTTTCCAACTTTCAGGAACAGGCAGACTTGAATCAGAAAACCCAATTTTCCAACACAATTTTGGCATTTTACTGGGACATACCCCATTTGTACTATGTTTTGTGCTTTCAGCCTCCTTCCAGTAGTGACAGAAATGGGTATGAACCAATACTGGATCCTGGACAGCTAAACATTTCTGAAAAGAAGACAAAATTCAGAATTCAGCAAGGGATCATTTCTGTAGATCCTACAAAGGTTTTCCACAGAAAATAACAGCTGAAATAAAAAATATTGAAATTGGGGTAAAAAAACAGCCATTTTTCTCTATGTTTTACTCTGTAACTTTTTCCTGCGATGTCAGATTTTTAAAAGCAATATTCAATTACGTCTGCTGGACTCTTCTGGTTGCAGGGATATATAGGGCTTATACGTTCATTAAGAACCCTAGGTACCCAGAGCCAATAAATGAGCTGCACCTTGCAATGTGTTTTCATTCTATACCGGGTATACTGCAATTCATTTGCTGAAATATAAAAAGTGAGAAATAGGTATCATGAAAACCTTTGTATTTCCAAAATGGGCACAGGATAAGGTGTTGAGAAGCAGTCGTTATTTGCCCATCTCTGAATTCCGGGGTGCCCATACTAGCATGTGAATTACACGGCATTTGTCAAATAGATGTCTTTTTTATACACTGTCTTACATTTGGAAGAAAAAAATGTAAAGAAAGACAAGGGGCAATAACACTTGTTTTGCTATTCTGTGTTCCTCTAAGTCTCCAGATAAAAATGGTACCTCACTTGTGTGGGTAGGACTAATGCTCACGACAGGAAACGCAACATGGACATATCACATTTTTACATTGAAATCTGATGTGTTTTTTGCACAGTGCCTAGCTGTAGATATTGGCCTATAGCTCAGCCGGCACCTAGGGAAACCTAAAAAACCTGCACATTTTTTAAAACTAGACACCTAAGGGAATCCAAGATGGGGAGACTTGTGGGGCTCTCGTCAGGTTCTGTTACCCAGAATCCTTTGCAAACCTCAAAATGTGGCCAAAAAAACAACTTTTCCTCTCATTTCGGTGAGAAAAAGTTCTGGAATCTGAGAGGAGCCACAAATTTCCTTCCACCCAGCGTTCTCCAAAGTCTCCTGATAAAAATGGTACCTCACTTGTGTGGGTAGGCCTAGCGCTTGCAACAGGAAATGCCCCAAAACACGACGTGGGCACATCACCTTTTCCCAAAGAAAACAGAGCTGTTTTTTTTTGCAAAGTGCCTAGCTGTGGATTTTGGCCTCTAGCTCAGCTGGCACCTAGGGAAACCTAGCAAACCTGCACATTTTTTAAAGCTAGACACCTAGGGAAATCCAAGATGGGGTGACTTGTGGGGCTCTAACCAGGTTCTGTTACCCAGAATCCTTTGCAAACCTCAACATTTGGCCCAAAAAACACTTTTTCCTCTCATTTCGGTGACAAAAAGTTCTTGAATCTGAGAGGAGCCACAAATTTCCTTCCACCCAGTATTCCCCCAAGTCTCCTGATAAAAATGGTACCTCACTTATGTTGGTAGGCCTAGCGCCTGCAACAGGAAATGCCCCAAAAAGACAACGTGGACACATCACGTTTTCCCAAAGAAAACAGAGCTGTTTTTTGCAAAGTGCCTAGCTGTGGATTTTGGCCTCTAGCTCAGGCGGCACCTAGGGAAACCTAGCAAACCTGCACATTTATGAAAACTAGACACCTAGGGGAATCCAAATTGATGTGACTTGTGGGGCTCTCACCAGGTTCTGTTACCCAGAATCCTTTGCAAACCTCTAAACCTCAAAATGTGGCCAAAAAACACTTGTTCCTCTCATTTCGGTGACAGAAAGTTCAGGAATCTGAGAGGAGCCACAAATTTTCTTCCACCCAGCGTTCCCCCGAGTCTCCCGATAAAAATGGTACCTCACTTGTGTGGCTAGGCGTAGTGCTTGCGACAGGAAATGCCCCAAAACACTATCTGGACACATCAAAATGATCAAATACAAAACTACCTGTATTTATGGGGGGGGGAGGGGGCACATGTGTTTTTGGTCCTGGGCTCAGCATCCATCTAGGGAAACCTACCAAACCCAGAAATTTCTGAAAACTAGACACCCAAGGGAGTCCAGGAAAGTGTGACTTGCGTGGATCCCTCAATGTTTTCTTACCCAGAAACCTCAAATTTAGCTAACAAGTAAAAATGTTCCCACATTTCTGTGTGGGATCACTGCACCGGAACATATTTCCTACCACTTAACGTTCCCCTCAGTCTCCCGGTAAAAATGATAACCACTTGTGTAGGTGGGCCAAGTGGCTGTGACAGGGACGAGCCAAAACATGTCGAAATTGAGGGGGAACCACAGCAGGTCCAAAAGGGCAATTTGAATAAAAACATTTTTAGGCTGACAAGTGCAGCAGAATTTTTATCAGTATAGATGAGAATATGCTGGGTGGTAGGAATTTTGTGGATTCCTGCAGATTCCGGAAGGTTCCATCACAAAAATGTAGGAAAAATGCGTGAGTTCCTGCAAGGTTGGAGGTTTTCAGGGCATTGTGGGTACGAAAATGGTGTGTTGTACATGTGAAGCACACCACCCTGGAATCACCTAGATGTTTAGTTTTCAGATGTGTCTAGGTCTTGTGGATTTTTCTACATGGCAGCGTCCCAAAGTCCATAAAGTGCAGCCCTCACCATTCCAAGTGGGGCGATTTTGAGAGTTAACCAAGCTCTCATGGCCCAAATGTAAAACCAAATCCCAAAATAATCAAATGTCCTCTTGCTTGCCGTGGGATAAGATGTTTTAGTGTGCAGGGAAGAGCTGAAAGACTGTTAACACCTTCAGTTGGTGTGGGGGCAAAACCAGGCACATACTGGTTGGTAGCCACCACCCCCCTATTTTTTTTTTTAATTCCCTGGCATCGAGTAGACTTTCTGCTCCACCGGGGTGTGGATTGGGGGAAATTGCCCCATCTGCCCACTGGTGGGCAGAACAACTTTGGCCCCATTTATTTGGGATGGGTGTATGGCCATACCCCCACCCTCTTATTTTGAAAAAAAAATCTTCCCTGGTCTCTGGTTGGCTTTCTGCCCCCGTTGGGGACAGATGGGCCTTCCACAAATAGGCTGATCTGCCCCCAAGGGAGGTAGTTATAGCCAACAGTAATGTGCCCCCATGGGTAGCGAACCTTGCCCAAGGGGGTGCTCCCCCTACCAAAACACACACATTCACAGACACAAATCCCTGGTGTCTAGTGGTTTCTGCCCCCCTTGGGAGCAGATTGGCCTAACAAAAGTGGTCTGATCTACCCTCAAGGGGGGCAAAAATGGCCTAAATCCAATTTCCTCCCAGCGGAGCGCCCCTTGCCTAAGGGGTCACTCCCCATACATAAAAACATAAAGTAAATAAAAATATATATATATCCGCAGTGTCTAGAGGTTTCTGCCCCCCATGGGCAGATCAGACTAATTATATTAGGACGATCTTTCCCCGGGGGGGCAGAAAAGGCCTAAACATATTTTGCCCCCCCTGGGGCCACTCCCCTTATGCGCAAGTATGATTAACAAAAAATTCCCTGCTGTCTAGTGGTTTCTGCCCCTCCCAGGGGCACATCGGCCTAATTATATTAGGTGGCAGAAATGGTCTAAAAATAATTTGGCCCACCGGGGAGCGACCCGTGCCTAAGGGGTCGCTCCCCACATAATTTTTTAGTGTCTAAGGGTTTTCGATATTTTGGCCGATCTGTCCCCTGTGGGGGCAAAAATGGAGTAAAAAAAAAATTTGCTCCACCTGGGGAGTGGCCCTTGCCCAAGTGCGTAAGTATAAAAACATAAAAAAATCTCTTTGTGGCCTGTGCAGGCTCCTTCCCCTTCTTTGTGGCTGGTGCATGCTCTTTCCCCTTCTTAGTGGCTTGTGCAGGCTCCTTCCCCTTCAGTATTTGTGGCCTGGAATCTTTTCCACCACAAGTAGGTGCTGCTAAAACTGGGCCTGTTTGGCTAAAACTGTTTGGCTGAAGTGCTTGGCTGGGTCCTTGATACCCTGGCCACACATGCAGGACGGGGGGAGGGGTAGGGTAGAGGTCAATCTGGGAAAGGAAAAGCTTTTTAGGGACATTGGGGTGGGAAGAAGGAGAAGTAATGGGAGTGGAGGATAAGGGAGTGGTTGTTGGAAGTGTTTGTCTGCTGGATTTGGGTGCAGGTGCATGGGTTGTATGCTGTTGTGAGGCAGATGACTGTTGGGTGTCTGAGTGCTTGCAGTTGTATACTTTAGGAGTGGGGGGACAGACACGGTGGGCAAGGACACAGGGGACGTGTGCATGGAGGTTGTGGATATGTCTGCCACTGAGGTGTGTGTTCTGCTTGGTGTGGTGATTATGCTGGTAGTGGATGATGATGTAATGCATGCTGGTGTGAGTGTGGACGTAACTGGGTGGGAGGAGAAGAGGAGGAGGAGGGGTAGGCTGTTGAAATAGTGGATGTCGTTGTGTCTGCAACTGGATGGTGTTTGTGTGAGTGCCTGTGGGATGAAGTGTGGTGCTTATGTTTGCCTGTGACACTCTTGGGTGTTGTCTTGTGTGCATGCTTGTCTGGCTGTATGCTTGGGATCGGTTGGGGTTGAGGAGAATGGGACTGGGAAGTGGAAGTTGGAGGGGGGACGGTTGAAACAGGAAGAATGGCTGTCATCAGAAAGGAGGCCAGAGCCTGGATCGATCTCTGTTGGGCCACCAATCCACTGTGAATACCCTCCAGGAATGCATTAGATTGCTGCATCTGAAATACCAGCTCCTGGATGGCATTCCCGATGGTTGACTGCCCTACAGAGATGGATCTCAGGAGGTCAATAGCCTCCTCACTCAGCAGGGCACACTGGGGCAGAGCCTGAGGTGTCTGGAGTGAAGGAGATGCCCACTCTCCTGGGTGAGGGGGCATGGGCAACTCGCTGAGGGGCTGCTGGGAGGGAGGTGCTGGTACGGAGAGTGGCGGCTGTACCTGTAGCAGGGGTGCTCACAGAGGTGTCCACCACCAGGGAGCTCCCATCAGAGGAGGAATCTGAGTCTGTGTAGTTCCTTCCAGTCTCCGCTGTGTGCTCCCCTCACCCTCCATCCCACTGGTGCCCTCAGCGTCGGTGGACTCTGCCTCCAGGGTCGTGGGGGCCGCAGCTCCCTCTGTTGCTGGTGCCTCTGCACCTCCGTCAGGTGATGCTAATGCACATAATGACAGGATGACACAACAAGAAAGTAGGGGAGAGAGAGACAAATGATACACTGGGTCAATGACTACACTAACACTACTGTTGGCGTACACAGCAACCTCACACACACAGGGTACAGGCCTGCACACTATGCATTGCACTACCAGTGATATTGCTAGCAACCATAGGCATGAGGAAGAGTACAGACCGCCAACTTTAGAACACCTGGGACCCACGCAGCCCTGACCAGTAATGGATGCTATCAAGATAGGTAGGCAGTATTTCCCCTTCAGACCCTTAGCCACCAGAGGACCTACGCTGCTATGTCTGGCCTGGCCTAGGGTAACCCACTGACCCACAACCACAACCCGGATACCACCCCTCCAGCTGTGAGCTTCAATCATGGCCACTGTACTCACCCCCTTGTGACTGCTGTGATGCTCTCAAGCGCCCCTCCAGCTCAGGATGGGCCGCTTCCAGTATGCAGGCCATCAGGGGGCCAGGGTCCAACAGGCACCTCTTCCTCGTTGGGAGGCCACCCCCAGCTGGGCCTTCGTGGTCTTCTGTGCCCAGCGTCTCATGTCCTCCCACTGTCTCTGGCACTCGATGCTCTGTCTGCCATAGACCCTCTGGTCAGCACCTCCTTGGCGATGGCACGCCATATACCCTTCTTTTGATGGGCGCTGACCTGCAGAGGCAAAACAGACAGGAGAACACCATTAGAAAAACAGTCCAGCCAGTAACATAAATGGCCCACCAGTCCCATTTCCATCATCATTGGCACACACATAGCCCAGCACACAATGTGTACACCGCCAAGAGAGCATCTACCCCCTTACACGATGCCTTCACACACAACTCTTTGCATTTATGCAACATGCATCATGTCCACAGTGTACTCACCTGTTGGTCTGGAGGCCCATACAGCAGTCCGTACTGGGGTAGGACCCTATCCACCAGTCTCTCCAGCTCCTCCTAAGTGAAGGATGGGGCCCCTTCCCTGGTCACACGGGCAATGGTAGGTTCCAGACACAGGTCACAGCAGCACATGCAGTGTAGGTTCTCTCCTATGGAAGGTCAGGAAACAAGTGAAGAATATGATAGAAAATGGCGGTCACGTCCGCGGCGGTGGATACCGTCACTGCCGGCGTAGATCACCATTGGGCACTGTACCCCATAGGGCCCAATTATAACCAATGAGGATTTGCACGGTGGTTCCTGACCGCATACCGCCACACGCAGAACGTCAGTGGCATTACCTCTCTTCCACCTGTCCCTCCACACAGGACAGGTGGATGCCACTTCGGGGGGGACAGGCCTATGGATTAATGCTGCCTCACAGGATAAATAGGCACATAATTGACAAATTACACTGTCCCATAACATGTTTGCAGATTGCGGATTACTGTTGTGGCTCCATTGTTCAGTTTGTGACAGCCTCCTCACTCTTTTGTACCTTAGATACCTATTGCTGCAGATGAATAGGAGATGGAGACATACCCCCGTGTACAGACCCCTGGTGGACTTAGCTACACTGGAGGACAGGCACATTATCCTCACCTATAGACTGGACAGGGCCACAATCACAGAGCTGTCTGCCCAATTGGAGCCTGACCTGATATCTGCGATGCATCAGCCCACTGGGATACCCCCTCTTATGCAAGTGATATCAGTTCTCCATTTCCTGGCAACTAGTTCTTTCCGAGTGACAGTGGGCTTGGCAGCAGGATTGTCACAGCCAATGTTTTCAGTAGTCCTGACAAGAGTGCTGTCTGCCCTGATAAAACACATATGCAGCTAGATTGCACTCCCCAGGTTGAGGATTTGGCCACTGTGAAGGCCGGGTTTTATGCAAAGGGACATATCCCCAATATAATTGGAGCGATTGACGGAACACATATTGCATTTGTCCTCCCCCGCCAGAAGAACAGGTGTTCAGGAATCATAAGAGTTTCCACTCCATGAATGTGCAGATGGTGTGCTTGGCGGACCAGTACCTCTCCTACGTCAATGCTAAGTATCCTGGGTCGATGCATGCTGCCTTTGTCCTGAGAAATAGCAGCATCCCAAATGTGATGTCTGAACTACAGAGGCACAGGGTGTGGCTAATAGGTGAGCCCTGTTTCCCACCCAGTATATGTTGGTGTATGCCTATGGTGTTGGCCTGATAGCATGGTGTGTGGCTAAATGTTGTCCCTCAATAGTTGCAGGTGACTCTGGTTACCCAAACCTATCACAGCTGCTGACCCCTGTGAGGAATGCCAGGACAAGGGCAGAAGAACGTTATAATAAGGGACATGGGCGAACCAGAAAGATCATTGAAAGGACCTTGGGCCTCCTATAGGCCAGGTTCCGGTGCCTCCATCTGACAGATGGATCCCTGTGTTACTCACCCAAGAAGGTCTGCTAGACAGTCGTGGCATGCTGCATGTTACACAACCTGGCCCTCAGATGACATGTACCTTTTCTGCAGGAGGAGGAGATTGGAGATGCCCCAGTGGCAGCAGTGGACCCTGTGGATAGTGGGGATGAGGAGGCAGAGGATGTGGAGAACAGAACATGTGTGACCTCTCAGTACTTCAAATGACACACAGGTGAGACAGTGCAACTTTAAATTTCAATTACTTTGTTGTATTCCGTGTGGCATTGGCATGCTTGTATTTATCACTTCTATGCCCACTTACTGTTACCGCTGGCTATTAATTTTGCAGATGTTGGTGATTTGACAACTACCCCTGTTCACAACAGCCAGCTACAGGTCATTGATTCTATGGTCATTCATGCAATGGTTGTACTTGTTTCAATCAATACATATTTGAAATACATGACATACTCAAAATCGTGTATATCAAAGGGTGATTATTGTAGTACTAATAGATAGAGGGGAAAGTGCAATGGAATGGGGTGATGATGGAGGAAAGTCCAGGGTATTGTTCCAGTCTGTTCGTAGTGCATTGTCCAAGGGAACATAGGAAGGGGAGCAATGGCAGTTCAAGGTGGACAGGGTGACTGAGTGGGACACAAGGGGAACAATCAGGAGAGTCTCATTTCATAGCGGGGATCTTGGCAAGTGTCTCTGGCTTCTGTCTGGATCGCAGGGAACGTTTGCAGGATGGTTCACCTACTGCAGGGGGAGGGGTGCTGGTGGCCTGTGGGTCCTGTGGCAGGGCCTCCTGGCCACTAGTGGCAGCGGAAGTGGAAGGCTGCTCCTGCAGGTGTGACACTGCCTCCCTGATAATGTTGGTCATGTCTGCCAGCAACCCTGCCATGGAGATCAGGGTGTTGTTGATGGCCTGCAAGTCCTCCCTGATCCCCCGATACTGTCCCTCCTGCAGCCACTTGTTCTCCTGCACGTTGTCTAGGATCTGGCCCATAGTGTCCTGGGAATGTTGATACACTCCCAGGATCTCAGAGAGCGCCTCCTAGAGAGTCGGTTCCCCACTCCTGTCTTCCCCCTGGTGCACAGCAATCGTCCAAGTTTCCCTGTTGGCCTGTGCCCCTGTCCCCTGAACAGTGTGCCCACTGCCACTGACCCCAGGTCCCTGATTGTCTTGGGTGTGAGGTGGGGCCTGGGGCCCCTGTTGAGGTGGGCACACTGCTGATTCACATGTCCTGGGGACAGAGGTTTGGGTACACTGGGTGGGTGCTGTGGTGTTGTTTCCTGATGGGGGAGGCTCTGTGGTGGTCTGTGACTGGGCTTGGGTAACTAGCTGTCCAGTTGTCCCTGATGGGTCAGATAGATTGTCCAGATTCTGAAGACCAGAGTTACTGTCATCACTGTGGGCCTCTTCTGTTGGGGGACTGGATAGCGCTGGCACCTCCTCTCCAGTGACATTGTCTGGGGTACCTGTGGGGATGTAAATGATGTATTATGCTTCATGTGTATGACATATTGTACATACCTGGGTTCCCCTCTATGGTTGGTGTTGCCCTGCCAGCTTTTACTTGTGTATGTTGCTATATGGTGAGATTGTTAGTTTCCCTATGCTGTGCATGCGTTAGTGATGAGTGTCCATGCAGGGCTGCGAAAGGTGCCCATGCATTGGTACAGCATGCAGGGCTTGGCATTGGGATTAGTGAGATGTGATGGTGGAGTGTGTGAGATGGAGTGGAGTGATGGGAGTGAGGGTTTGTGATGGCACGCAGGTATGGGGCGGTGATATTTGTTGAAAGAAGACTTACCAGAGTCCAGTCCTCCTCCAAATCTGGCCAGGCCCTCAGTATGCATTATTGCAAAGACTTGCTCCCCCCATGCTGTGAGTTGTGGGGAAGGAGGTGGGGGTCCACCGCCAGTCCTCTGGATAGCGAGCTGGTGTCTTCCTGCTATGGAACGTACCTTCCCCCGTAGGTTGTTCCACCTCTTCCTGATGCACCTTGTTCTTGGGTGCTGTCCACGGCATTGAACCTGTCCAGGATTCTCTGCCATAGCTTCATCTTCCTAGCTAATGATATTTGCTGCACCTGTGTTCCAAACAGCTGTGGCTGTAACCTCACGACTTCCTCCACCATGATCCTTAACTCCTCCTCAGTGAAACGGGGGAGCCTTTGTGGTGCCATGGGTGCTATGTGATGTGTATTGGTGAGGGTTTGTTGGGTAATGTTTTGGGGTGTGTGATGTGGAGTGCGTGAGGGGTGTATGGGTGTGAGTGGTGTGTGTCTAGTTGTCGCAGTGGTCTTGGGGCCAGTCTTGTGCCAATGATTTGTATTCGTAAGGGGTTGTGGGTAATGTGGGGTGTGTTTTATAGTGGTGTGGGTGTGTGGGTGTGGTGTGTGTATGGGTGTCAGGTGTGCGTTGTTTGAATTGTCTAATGTGGTGTAGTTTTCTGTAGGTGTCCATTTTGAGCGCGGCGGTATGTACTACCAATGGCTTTTCCTCTGTTGAATGTCCGCCATGGTGATTCGTGGGTCATAATGTGATGGGTGTTGTTCTGTTGGAGTAACGTGTGGGTTTTGATACTACCAGCTTGTGTATGTGACTGTATTCTGTAAGATTGGTGTGTGTGTGTCATAATATGGTGAACGGATATCCGCCGCCACCGCAGTAGGTTGCGGGCGTCAGTGTGGAAGTAAGCAGGATTTTCAGCCAGAGTCATAGTGAGGGCCATTTTCAAATGAATTCAATTTGCGCAAAAAATCCAATGGTTATGACTCCAAAGGGGACCATTCACAAGGATAACATTATAGGGGAGAAAATCTACATTTATAAATGTACTCTAACACTTTATAGCAACGTTACTGTTTTTGGCTACTCCTCATTTAAAGTGTAAAGCTAGTATAACGTGTAGACACCTGCCCCCACTCCAATTTAACTTGAGGTGCAGTCTCCAAAATTCCAATACAAACATAAGGTCACACTTGTGGTAATGTTACAGCCATATTTTACATTCCACTCCCTGGGTGAGACCCCTACAATTGGGAAGGATATCTCACTAATATAAAGTACAAGAAAACATATTAATGTTAGAAATGTTCATTACAGTTCTGGAAAGAAAAATATTTTACTGCTCACATAAATTTATTTTATATAATTATTTTAAATGTAGAACACATTTTATAGAATGCCACAACACTATTACCTTATTTAGAATAAAAAATGTAATTCATGTGATCATTTTAAATTAAAATTATTTATGCAATATTTATTAGAAAGAAATCCCACCTAAAGAAAAATGATTCCATTTATTTATTATGTTGTCTAAGGTATTAAAAGTTATATATAATTAACTTACATATTTGTAAAAACAAATAGAGAAACATTTATTTTTAAATTGAAAGCAATTAAAATATTTGACAATTAAATAATATGTATTTTTCATTTCTATTTACTTTTTTAACAGTAAACTACATTTACCTATTTTTTAAATATCTAAACAAATGAATGTATTATAACATTATTTCACATGGGTTTTACGGCCTGCCCTCTATTATTTTCTATGGGAGGTTGTTGTAATACCAGTGGTTGGCCAGGCATGTGTTGTGCTGAATTTAATATATTTACTACTGCTTTTGGTTATTTTTGCTGTAGTAATTATAGAAGTCCAGGTTGTGAATAGGAATGGACTTAGTATATTGTGGGTGGGATCATGTCCTTCCCTAAATCTTTTCCTAGCACTCCCTTAACTGCTCCTCACTTTTCCCTTAATTTCTTTCATTTAGTAGTAGGTATTCAATATTTTCCAACAACTCCTTCCTATTCCTCCCACATTTACTACTAAAACATAGGCATAAGTGTGTGGAGAGCTTTGCAGTAGGGTGGAGATATAAACACAGAGAAGATAGGAGAGGCAGAGCCATAAACGTCTATGCATATGTTTGTGAATAGCATTTTGTAGTAAGTAAGTAGTACTACTATAGTACTCCTAAGTACACTACAAAATACAGTTTTTGAATAGACTCCAATGCATTTAAAAACACAACAGATACTCAAACCAGTGAATAGTGATGCATTAATTTCTATCATAAGTCAAGACCGTGGCACTCCTACAACCAGAACAAAATGAAAGGCTGTGACACAGCAGCTAGACAGAAAAAAGCAAGCACCAGAAGCTGCTCATATGAAATGCAGAGGTCCACCACATAATCCTGGCTTGGGGTCTATTATAACTTTTTCTTGTTTGTGGGGCTCCCAGGATGTGCGACGTATTTCAGAAAGTGATTTGTAGGCTGTAGAAAGTGCAACTGTCAGTCCCATTTTAACATTTATAAATTAAGAATTTATCCCGTGGGTCACAGGACGGATGAACTGGGGAGACTTTTTCAACATTTTTAAAGGAGTCTCTGAGTTGCGGCTTTTGTTCTAAAGCTTAGGTGTGTTTTGACTTCTAGTAGTGTCCCATGGCTATTTTAGGTAGGCAAAAGGTGTGAAGAAAAGACTCAGACATGTTATCTTGATTTTCAATGCTTTATTTAAACTCTATCACTGGCGATGTTTTTATTAACAAGAACTATTGACTTTTAACGTGGTTACGGATTCCAGTTATAGGATGGTGATTTTTAACATGTGATTATTATTCATATAATATGGTGACCCCTTGGAAAAACCAATAGGCTTGCCCTATATATAGGCATGGTGATTCCCTGACAAAGTCAATAGGCTTATTTTATCTAAAATGACCCTCCTTATATTGTGATGTACTATCAGGTATATTTGGGGGAGGGTGTGTATCTGATTTTAAAGGCTATTACCCATTAGGGGTCAAATGTGATTTCATAATATCACCAACGGTATTTCCATCTGCTTGATGTATGCAATTGTTAATAGATAGGTAGTATTTTGTTGTATGTGTAATAAATGTATTTTTCCTTTTTCAAAGAAAAAGCACTGACTGGACAATCTTTTATTGAGTGATATTATTCTGTGCAAGTGGATGGGGATTACTAGCCCACACCACCTCCCATGAGTAGGTCTTGGACTGCTCTTCTTCACTACCTTCGGAGAGTTAACTGCTACAAGGGAGTACTTTGTTCCTAATAAGGAGACAATTGTTAATCTATTACTCGCACATGCCTCACACCCTGCACAGCTAATACACAAGTTCAGAAACAAATAGACACCAGAATAGCAAAAACCTGATGTAGGGTAGGAGTGATATGAGTTTTAGATGGTTCTAGAACCAAAAAGCACAAAGCCCCAACTGCAGGTATCTGGTCTTGTTAGATCAGGTCAAAGTCAAACATTAAGCCAACTGTGATAGAGCACTGGTTGGATACAGGAACCGGTAGAGTTGGTAGTTTTTCTGGTGAAAAGTCCTTGTCAACGCAGTCATTGGTGGGTTGGGGTGCAGGCTGGATCTGGAGAGGGGCTCATGGACGGCAGCCGGTTGAAGCACAGAACGTTTGCCTCACCTCTGTTGGGAAGTTCAAGGCTCTCAACGCTGACAGAGACAAACTCTAAGCAGGTGAAGTCAAAGGTCCCGTCCAAAGCAGGCGGTGTTGTTGTCAGGGTGCTGCTCAGCATTGGTCCTGGTGAAATACTCTACATTCTGACTTAGGAACTTTTTGGGAAATCAGGAAACTTTCAGCAGGGTAAACCAACAAGTTGAGAATGACAAGCAATTCGATGTTGCTGGCTGCAGCTGGCTGCAGTTCAGCAGCGCCCGGTGGCAGCCCTGATTCTTTTTACAGCAAGTTCAGAA
Source organism: Pleurodeles waltl (assembly GCF_031143425.1). Lineage (NCBI taxonomy): Eukaryota > Metazoa > Chordata > Amphibia > Caudata > Salamandridae > Pleurodeles > Pleurodeles waltl. The sequence goes on along the minus strand of NC_090448.1, from coordinate 246,380,676 downwards.
AACCTTTTTAAGTGTTCAATCTTGCAATTCTGAAGGGGGAGAGAGTACATTATATAACCAGCCAAGAGGGCAGGACCTTTTAAGTACCACTTGCGGGATAGGATTCCATTTTCCAAATGGCACCAGCAGGATCCAAGGTAAATCCCTTTGGAACTGGTCAGCTGGACTCAGAAGAGATGTGGGGTCCTTCCAACATTTTTGTTCCTCAAGCTGAACAGGAGGCTAGTCAACTATCCCTTGGAGTCCACTCTTTTGTCCTGGGTACAAGTGGCGAGGAGGTATAGCCCTTGGGGTTTCTCTACAATGGTTCAGCAGCAGGTGCAGTCCTTCCTCTGTCTTCCACAGGTCCGGAGATGTTTCGAAGAGGGTCCTGAGTGTGCCACATTTATGCTCAGTGCCAGTCTGTGGGTGGGAAAGGGCCTTACCACTCTTGGCCACTCCCTAAAAGTGGCCCTACCCACTTTTGCAGCACTTCCCGTGTGTCTTACTATGAACTAGCCAACAGTGTCCCTCACTACCTAACACTAATAAGACAGAGCCATTCTTCTCTTGTGCAGAGCTCCATGGGCCCACTTAGAGATGTGGGTAGAATCATGAGCAAACCCTCACCTGTGGTCACTCCTGTTCTGGGGACAGCCCATCTCCCACTGTAATTGATGACCAGTTGCCTACTAGGGCAATGAAGGGGCATGTCTAGGTGTATGAAATTTATATCAATTTGAGACACAGTAGATATCTTTTGAAGCTTAATTAAGTTCCTGGGTACAACACAGATGGCCACCATGTTGGGAGAAGAAACCTCCCCCAAACTCCAAGCCTTTTGTCCACTACTTGGAAGCAATACACATCTCAGGGAACACTGACACAATATTGAAATCAACAATATTGTGTAACACAAATATCATGTTAAAAATATTGTTTACAAAAATATCATGTCCCTTTCTGTAGAATGGTAAGTAAAATATTAGTGCAAAAATAATGTTTCACAGTAATATTGTTAAGAAAAATAACTATTTAATTAAATAAATCTCACTAATATTTATCACTATTTTATATATATATATATATATATATATATATATATATATATATATATATATATATCAAATGAGATGTTGAAATGTACAAGTCCTCTTTTTAAGTTAAACTTTAGTCTCTTTGAGGAAGGTGTGTAGCCGCAAAGTGTTTTTTTGCCATTTGAAATAAACTTCGGACATATGAGGATCCTGTGGACATGCTGTCCTTCTTCTGTCTTTCACATTCATGTGCATGAATTGGTGCTTCCTTTCTCAATAAACAACTACTTTGGTGCAGCAGTCCAGAGATTGTATGTTCACTGAAAAATCTGAGGTGTTTGTGATGGTGTAAATTTTATCAGGTCTGCTCCCGATTCCTCCTGGCAGCTCATAAGAGGCTTTTGAGTTGTATTTATATATATATATATATATATATATATATATATGCAAAAAAGAATAGAGAACTCTGGGTAGTTCTCAAGTTTAAGTGGAGAGCAGCTCTAATGAGGAGCACCCTGCAACACCAGCAACACTCTAGATTTGCTCACCTCAAATGCCTGTTTATCTAGCTTTTAAGCATTGGATCAGCACAGTGCTATCTATGCCGAGCTAGATAGTGACAAATCTTTTTGCCATTTGTACAGCAAAGTCTTTAAGCATAGGTTTGACACAGTGTCAACCTTACCGAGCTGTAAAATGACTAAAAATCATTTATCACTCCAGGCACAGTATTACAGTTTTGGACTGGTAAAATACCATCCAAGCCAACCTGGAATGAGTAGGAGCAACCCCTGACACGTGTTTCGCTCTCATTAGAGCTCATCAGAGAGGTTTAGATTTCTCTCTATATATATATATGTATATATATATATATATATATATACAGAGAGAGAGAGAGAGAGAGTTAGATAGATAGATAGATAGATAGATAGATAGATAGATAGATAGATAGATAGATAGATAGATAGATAGATAGATAGATAGATAGAATACCTACCTGTGTCACCAGTAGGTAGTTACAGTAGGACCTAGTTTCCAGAGCAAAGGCATTTTCTGACTTGGCTATATCTTTGGTGCCGTTTGATGAATTTTCATGAAATTTTCCCCTAAAAGTGTCCCCTGTGGTCTTGTGTATAATGAAAGTGTCAGGGTGATCCATGAAGCGGGGGCGAGAAAAAGGGAGGGGGGTCGAAAAAAGTGAATTTCCCATGTTAATTCCCATAGGGATTTTGAACACGACTACAGCTCAAACCGCTGGACGCAATTGCACCAAATGTAGCAGAAAGGTAGCTCTTGGTCCAGAAAACACACCTTTTATTATTTGGTGTAAATCTATTTAGTCGTTTTCGAGAAAGTAAAGGAAGTCCAAATTTGTATACCTAGGGTCGCGACAAATTTACCAATACTCCTGATCTCATGTATAGATCTGATTGGCTGCCAAAACTTCAACCAGGAAGTGTTGGCAGCCTTTTTGAAATGCAGCTTCAATTGAATCCTAAAAATAAATGCAAAAAAAGAAAAAGGGGTACAAATACCCTAACCCCTTGACCTTAGCCCTGGGGTCCCGTGGAATTCTAATGGAGCAAAATTGAATTTTTTTAAATTTACTGTGCAGACCCTTGGTCCCAGGGACCACCACCTCCCCGGGGCCAAATTCTAATTTTAAAACATGGAAGGGGACCGCATGCCCTCCTCTCAGGCCACATATGGCCGTGGTGACCCCCAACTCCCAGGGGCTGGCCCGTTCAAAACAAAGGAGGGGGCCCTGCACCCCCCCCACTGTTGCCATTACAGGGCCTGGGGATTGCCACACCCCAGGGCCGGCTCCTGCTATCTCCTGAGGTGCCCCCGTCTAGAGATAGCTGTTTGCTTTTGCTTTTGCATGACGGAAGCTGTGCAAAAGCAAACACTAGGGGCATCATTACGACTTTGGTGGTTTTATGAGAAGACCGCTGCGGTGGCAGCCGCCAAAAGACCGCCATGTTGGTGGTAATCCGACCGCCGTATTAAGAGCTACACTGTGAAGTCCTCCAAAACCAGCCACATTTGTGAAACCACCAGGACACTGGAGGATGGAAAAGAGGCGGTCCAACCACCAGCACAGCCAGCCTAACAAAAATCCATCAGATTACAAGCAATAAATCACAACAGCGGTTCTTTCATGGCGGAAAACCATTGGCGGTGTGAATCCTGGCATCACATTACACTGAACAAAACACCACATTGGATAATTTGAATACCCCACACCTGACACACACCCGACACACCTACTCACTGCACTACATAACACCCCTATACAACCCACATTCCTTTGCAAACAAACACTGTTCACAGCCACAGACAACCAACATATTACTCAGACACAAAAAGTAACAATAGGCACCCATAAACATTTCACTAAGCACACATCACACACTTGCACAACATACACAACACACATTTTACTACCACACACAACCCACAACCGTCACCCACTCACAGCACCGCACATACACTTCACAATTTACCTACTTTTGCTTCTTTTCACTTTGAACACTACCACACCGTCTTCACCACTACTACCAGGCACCCATAAACATTTCACTAAGCATGCATCACAAACCTGCACAACATACACAACACACAATTTACTACCCCACACAACCCACAACCGTCACCCACTCACAGCACCGCACATACACCTCACCATTTACCTACTTTTGCATCTTTTCACTTTGAACACTACCACACTGTCTTCACCACTACTACCATGCCCCCACAAAAACACCCATGTTTCACAGATGAGGAGTTGAGGGTCATGGTGGGCACAATTTACAGGGTAAAGCACAGGTCCAGCAAGCGTCAATGGCCAGGAAAATGGAGTTGTGGCAAAGAATAGTCGACAGGGTGAATTCTGTAGGCAGCTATCCATGCACAAGGGAGGACATCAGAAAGAGGTGGAACGACCTGAAGGGGGAAGGTACGGTCCATGGCATTGAGGCACCAGATGGTGGTTCAAAAAAGCTTTCACATCCTGGGAGAAGAAGGTCTTGGACATACTGCATCCTGAGGGCCTGACAGGAATACCCGGGGGAGTGGAGTCGGGTATGTACCCACAACATACATGTCACCAAAATGTTTTGCCTTGCATCCTCCCTCACCAGCTTACCGCACCCCAATCAACACACCACCCACTACACCTCTGTTCAAATGACCTGATAACCCTTTCTGTCATTCTGCATGGCCACTTAACGCACCTGTCCACACAGCCCTTGGAAATGGCACGTGAAGTACTGGCAACTCATAGCACTACAACTCCCAGAATATAATATCCCACCATTGTGAAAACCTGAGCACTGCACCAAGTATGAGATGTCATGCATGTGAAACTAAATACCAATCTAAACCATCTTGAATGTTCTAGTGTTGAACGTTTTATGGCAATGACAGCAATGCAATGGCCCACTCCCATTATCATCACAAGCAAAACACAGCTATAGCTGAGTGCCCATTCATAATGACCTTAGAATAAAGACTCCTAAGATAGAAATGTACTCACCTGGTTTGGAAAGCCCAATGACAAAGTGGAGGGACATGCAGAACATCCAGATACAGGTCAATGTTTATTGCTTACTCACATACTCTGTCCATACAATGACAATAATGTGTATTGTACATCTCTTATTTGTGCCATCTATCATGCCAGACAGTGCACTAGGTAACAAAGGTGAACACCCATGTCAATAATCGGCCAACATCAGATGGCATCAGCAGTACAATCACTACCAACATAGTGTAACACCTCTGAACATGGAGTATGTAATCCAAGTCACAGAGTTTGATGTCATACTAAGTTCTTCTGTGGAGCAGCTCTCATTGTCATTGCTGGGGATCATGTTAAGGCGCTGTCTGATTCTCACAAAACTGCAACAATACCCCAAATCTAACATGAACTCTGTGTTCCACTTCTTCCATAGGTAACCTTGTCAGTATCACCATGGAGAGTAAACCTGAGACTGTCACTACCCAAGTGGATGAATACCCCAGTGAGAACAACCTAACTGGGGCCTGGACACTGGATGTCTGAACACTGACGATGAACCAGGCCCATCAGGGACACCTGGTCAGTCAACAACTGCCAGCCTCACCCTGCCCACATCCACTTCTCTCAGCCCTGTTGCATCTACACCCATTCACCCCCAAACATGTGTCCCAAAGAGTGTCTCATCCATTGTGTGCCCCACCGTACAGGTACCTGAGTCTCCTCTCATCACCCTTGACAGTGATGGTCCTGCCACCACTAGAAGTGGGCACACTGTGTCAGGGGTACAGGCAGATGGGGGTTGGGTGCATGGGAGAAATGCTGTGGACCAGAGGATGGAGGCTCCAAGGAAAACCATCTCCCAAGTCTTGGGAGAATACCAAAGTTCCCAAGGCATGGTAGGCAGTTAATCACCATGATGGGGGAAATCGAAAAGCTGCAGAGGGACAACCACCAGGAAGTCATGCAGCAGTGGCAGGGACACCATGCAACCCTGGCTTCTTTCATTGCTGGGATGCTGAGGGACATCAGGTAGTAGGCCTCTTCAACTAGTAATGACTCTTCAGGCCCTTTAACATCTGCAAGTGGAATTGAGGCCCTGCCAGGGGAAGGACATTCCTCAGACACCCCACCCTCTGTAGCAGAGTAAACCCCTCACAAATGTGGACATCCACCCAGACATCCAGCAGGAGCAGATGCCAAGACCAAACTCACTGCCAGGAAGTGAACTTCCCCTGACATGTTCCCTTTGTGTGCCACAGATACACCCTGTTGACTGTTCAGACACCAATCTCCATTTATCCATGTTGCAAAGTCACTAGACTTGTGTATCTTAATGGTGTAGAAGCTACCCTCATGATTCCAGCCACCATGACCAAACCATTCATTGTTTATTTTGTGTTTTATTACATTACAAGTCATACATATTGTTTTAATGTCCACAGTAAATCACACTTAAACACAAGAGCTGTATGTGTCATTTATTAACCATGTACAATTGTAATCCATGCCAACTCTAGTATCAATGAGTCCCCCTGTATTGTACAACCTTTGTTATGTACATCACACATGGCCTCTATCAGGAGGAGACTCATTACATTAGGACTGTAACATGGATAAGTTCTAAAAAACTGTAAACTATATTTACACACATTTATTAGTAGATATGCAAACAGCACATAGAGTATAACTGAGAGTATTAGCAGAATGTTTGCTAAGGTGTCACACAATGCTAAACCACATGATATGTAAGTTAGGGTCATGTTAGTCTTCCTATAAGGCAGGAAACACACATATTTGTCCTTTATATGACCTGGTAAAGCCTTATCACATATCCATAACCTCGCTTCTGAATATTCACACCCCATGGTACTGACAGAGATCAGTACTGATGTCCCCAGTCCAGGGATCCCTCACTTACATTGGTCACATACCAGTAGGCCTGCCAATAACTTATGTCAGTCCACAGTTACATGCATATTGACCTGCAATGTAGGAGCTCACTGACAGCTAGGTTCAAGAACGAATACATACAACAGTAACCATTATGATAGGAGAGGCTATGGTTCTACATTTACACATGAGCCAGACACATATGGAGACACAAATGACACCATTCGGCCACCTACCATACCCAACAGGTGAACTTGACAGGAAAACACATTTCTACCCGAGTGTCCTGACAGTCTGGCAATGTCAGTTACACTCTACATACTGATGACAAATAGACCCTCATTACAACCCTGTCGTTCGATAATAAAGCGGCGATAATACCGCCAACAGGCCGGCGGTAAAAAAAATGGAATCACAACCATGGCGGAAACCTCCAACACAGACAGCCACTTTAACATTCCGACCACCACAGCAGTAGCAAACACCGCAGCAGTAACCGCCAACAGACAGGTGGAAGACAATCTACCACCCACACTATTACAAGGCACCAATCCGCCAGCTTTTCCAGGGTGGTACCAACGCCATCAAAAGCACAGCGGAAACAGTCTTTGGAACGGAAACCACTCACCTCACGGCACCCAACGAGGAACCAGGACGCCATGGATCCCGAGTTACAGGTCCTGCCCATGTTGGTTTACCTCCTCATCTACCAGGAATATCAAAGACGGCAGCAACGACCACGGTGAGAACTGCACCTAGAACACAGGGGAGGGGGGAGGAAACAGAGAGTGAGACACACACGCAACACGCATACCCCCACCTCCACCCTCACCCTCACCCACAATTCCATACACACTGACAGATCCAAAAACATTACAGATGCATCCCGTAACCCCCTGGAAGAACGCAAGGAAAAAAATGAAATGATTGTAATGGGTGTAATAATCGAAAATTCAGATAGGCCAAGATAACTTTAAATGATCAGTATATACAAATATTTACAGCAAGTACACAAGTCCGTAAACGTCTGTGGACCAGTGGTCCCAAAAAGCATGGGCAAAGCCCACACATGAAACCTGGCTCAAAACGGAGAGAACACTGCAGGGGCATCAGGTAGAAAAAAACACAGGCACCTCAGGGGGGGAGTGGAGGGGGAGCACCTCAGCCAGATGATGGGAGGACGCCACTGTTCCTCGAGGGGGCTCCATGCCCACTGCCTGGTCCTGGGGAGTGCAAAGCCCCAGTATCTCAACTCTCTCAAGTGGGTGGATTGCCCACTGCTTGGTCCTGGGGAGTGCAAGGCCATAGTCTCTCAAGTGGGTGCTTTGCCCACTGCTTGGTCCTGGGGAGTGCAAGGCCACAGTCTCTCAAGTGGGTGCTTTGCCCACTGCTTGGTCCTGGGGAGTGCAAGGCCACAGTCTCTCAAGTGGGTGGTTTGCCCACTACTTGGTCCTCGGGAGTGCAAGGCCACAGTCTCTCAAGTGGGTGGTTTGACCACTGCTTAGTCTTCAGGAGTGCAATGCCAGTCTCTCAGGTGGGTGGTTTGTCCACTGCTTGGTCCCAGGGAGTGCACAACCACATTCTCTCAAGTGGTGGCTTCTCCACTGCTTCTGGAGGGGGCTTGGTGCCCAGAGTGCTTCATCCTGCCAAGGACTGGGGTAGTGGATGCTGTTCTCCACTGGTTCTGGAGGGCGCTTGGTGCCCAGAGTGCTTCATCCTGCCAAGGACTGGGAGAGTGGATGCTGTTCTCCACTGGTTCTGGAGGGGGCTTGGTGCCCATAGTGCTTCATCCATCCAAGGACTGGGGGACTGGATGCTGTTCTCCACTAGTTCTAGAGGGTGCTTGGTGATGCTACACCTGGGGTGTGGCAGTTCCCATTCCCTCACCTGGGTGTCTGAGCCATGAGATTTTCAGGGAACAGATAGCATGATACTCCACGGAGGCAGAGACACACTCCACCCTGCGGCGACTTAGCCTGCCAACTGCTGGTAGTGCCAGTGCTAGTTGTGGTGCCTCATGTAGTGTGTGAAGGGTCCAGGATGTCTCCAGCAGCCTCGGACGGCTGCCCACTGGGGATGCTGCTGATGTCCGCTGTAGTGGCACTGGTTGGGCATGTCGTGGGGCAGATGGTGGTGGCTGCGGCGGTGTCTGTGGCGGAGATGCTACTGGTGGTGCAGGTATCTACACTTGTGGAGGGAGACACCAGGCCATCGCCTACAGTCTCAGAAGGGTGCCTAGTGGCGATGATGCTGGTGACTGTAGTAAAGGCAGCAGACGTGCAGGTGGCGGTTCAGGTGGCGGTCGTTGCGGCGGTGGCCACCGCCGTACAGGTTGCCGGTCTGTCTTGCAGAAAGGGTGACACCAGTCCCTCACCCGGAGGCTCCGTGCCCTGAGCTGACTTCCCTTTGCCCTTGTGTCCCTTCCCCACCTTGGATGTCACTGCTGGGACCTTGCCACTGTCCTGGAGAGGCCTTGCTGGATGGTTGGAGCGGCTTTTCTCTTCGGCATGCAGGCCCCTTCTTTAGCTTGGCAGGTGGTGGAATAGGGTGGCCTTTGGCCTGACTAGGTGGCACACTGACAGCCCTGATGGGTGCCGCCTTCGATGTTCCCGGACTTGCAGGGACCACACTGGATGAGGATTTTGTGGCTGAGGTACTAGGCTGGGATCTGGACATCCTGGCCCTAGGGATAGGACGGTGGAAGGTGTAGGGAAGAGGTCAATGAAAGCTAGGAAATGTTTTTTAGACACACTGGGACGGGAAGATGGAGGGGATTTGGGAGTGGAGGAAGAGGTAGTGGTTGTAGGAGGTGTACGTCTGCTGAGTTTGGGTGAAGGTGCATGGGCTGGAGGTGAGGTGAATGGCTGTTGAGTGGGTGTGTGCCTGCATTTGTGTACTTTGGGAGGAGGGCTCACAGACAAACTGGGAGAGGACACAGGGGACGTGTGCATGGTAGTGGGGGAGGTGATTGCACGTGAGCAGTGTGTGGTGAAGGGCATGCTGGTAATGGAGGTAGTGGCTGAGGATGTAGTGCATGCAGGTGTGAGTGGACACGATACTGGGATACTGGGAGGGAGGTGGTTGTTGGTGTGTCTTCATGGGTATGGTGCTTGTGTGAGTGCCTGTGGAATGTGTGGTGCTTATGTTTGCCTGAGCCACTTTTGTGTGTTGATGTGTGTGCATGCTGGTCTGATGGTGTGCTTGGGATAGGCTGAGGTAGAGGGGATTGGGTCGGGGTAGTGGAAGTTGGAGGGGAGAGGCTGGACACAGGGACAATGGCTGCATCAGTGCTCATACCAGAGCCTGAAATGCTCTCTGTTGGGCCGCCACACCAGAGTGAGTGCCCTCCAGGTATGTATTTGTTTGTTGCAAATGCCTCTCAACACCCTGGATGGCATTCAAAATGGTTGACTGCCCAACAGTGAGGGATCTCAGGAGGTCAATAGCCTCCTCACTGAAGGCAGGAGGGCTAACTGGGGCAGGGCCTGAGGTGCCTGGGCGAAGGAGATGCCCACCCTCCTGTGTGAGCGGGCACAGGTAACACGCTGAGGGGCTGCTGGGAGGGCGGTGCTGCTAGGGAGGTGGCGGCTGTACCTGTTGTTGCAGTGGGCACAGAGGTGCCTGCCACCACAAAGGAGCTCCCATCAGAGGAGGAGTCGCTGTCGCTGGTGTCCCCTCCTGTCCCTGTTGTGGAGCTCCCCTGGCCCTCCGTCCCACTGAGGCCTTCAGGCTCCGTACATTCACCCTCCTGGGCCACGTGGGTTGCAGCTCCCTCCTGCTCTGGTGCCACTGCTCCTCCGCCAGATGATGCTAATGCACACAAGGACAGGGTGACAAAACAAAAAGGGGGGAAGACAGAGGAGACACATGGTCAATGCCAGCAACAACACCACTGTTGGCAGACACAACACACAGGGAGCAGCCCTATGCACTAGGCCATGCACTAACAGCTCTTAAGAAAATCACCTGCCCTTGGGGGACTATGACTAAGCCCATTTGCTGCACATCTGGAGCCCACAGGAGGCTAACTAGTTGTAGATGGCCACTACCACTATTGGGGTTGGAGTGCAACAGAGCCTGCCTAACAATGGACCTACCCCACAAAGTTTGCCCTGGCCTAGGGGAAACCACAGTCCACTTCCCCAACCCAGACACCTGGTAAAGCGCGCAGAGTCAGCTGAATGAGACTGTACTCACCGCCTTGTGGCTGCTGTGATGCCCTCAAGCGCCCATCCAACTCCGGATATGCCACTGCCAGGATAGGGTACATCAGGGGGGTCATGGTGCGATGGGCACCCCTTCCACGTTGGAAGGCCATCCCCATCTGGGCCTCCACCGTCTTCTTGCTCCAGCGGCGCAGGTTCTCCCATCTCTTGTGGCAGTGGGTGCTCCATCTATGATAGACCCCCAGGGTCCGCACTTCCTTGGCGATGTCATGCCAAAAACCCTTCTTCTGGTGGGCGCTGACCTACAAGAAAGGTAAAGTAAGAATGGTTGTTAATCCCCCATATGGTTATTCTTACTCATTGGCCACAACTTCCCAATCATGCCCTGAAACACATACACTGACCATCCTCATCTGCAGGCCACAGCAGCCCCCTCACCCCCCATTTATCTTCCATTCACGCCACTCCATACATTAATGTCACATCCACCATGCACACAGTGTACTCACCTGTTTGTCTGGAGGACCGTAGAGTAGCGTGTACTGGGGGAGGACCCCATCCACCAGGTTGTCCAACTCCTCCGCGGTGAAGGCAGGGGCCCTTTCCCCAGACACTGTAGCCATTGTCGCTTCCAGACTCAGGTCACAGCAGCACTTGCAGTGTAGGTTCTCTCCTGTTGAAGGTCAGGTCTGAAGTGAGTGAAGAGATAGAAAATGGCAGTCACGCCCGCAGTGGTGTGTACCGTCACCGCTGGCGTACATCGTCATTGGCTCCTGGAACCCATAGGGTTCAATGATAACCAATGCTGAATTACGCAGCGGTCTTCGTCCACCTACCATGACGCTGCACGACGCCAGCTCAGTTACCTCATTTCCAGTTGTCCCTCCTTACAGGTCAGGCAGCCACCATTTCAGTGGGGCACATGGCAGAGCACCTAACTGCAACACAGCACTTTTGGACAGGAATATGGACAGACATCGATACACACCGATTTAATCATAATAGTGCAAAACACCCTTGTACTACCTATGTGGTACATGACCCTCTGCTCACCCTTCTGCTCCATAGGGCACATCTGCTGGGACAGATGATGAGATGGCGTCAACCTCCGGTGTACAGACCCCTGGTGGACCTGTACACAATGGAAGAAAGACACATCATTATCACCTACAGACTTGATCGTGCCACATGAACTGTGTGCCCAGTTGGAGCCAGACCTGATGTCAGCTATCTGCCATCCCACAGGAATCCCCCCTCTAGTGCAGGTCCTGTCAGTGCGCCATTTCCTGGCCAGTGGTTCCTTTCAAACAACAGTGGCCATACCATCAGGGATGTCTCAGCCAATGTTCTCTAATGTGTTGTCCAGAGTGTTGTCTGCCCTGCTGAAACACATGCACAGCTACATCGTTTTCCCCCAGGTAGAGGATTTGCCCACAGTGAAAGGTGACTTCTATGCCTTGGGACATATCCCCAACATCATTGATGCCATTGATGGAACACATGTGGCATTTGTCCCACCCCGCAGGGATGAACAGGTGTACAGAAACTGCAAAAGCTACCATTTCATGAATGTGCAGATGGTGTGTTTGGCAGACCAGTACATCTCCCATATGAATGCCAAGTATCCTGGCTCAGTGCATGACGCTTACATTTTGAGGAATAACAGCATCCCTTATGTGATGGGGCAACTCCAGAGGCACAGTGTGTGGCTAATAGGTGAGGCCAAGGTCCCCACACAGTTTGAACAGGTGTCTGGGTATGGGGTAGTCCCTAAGGGTTTGTGTATGTCTAACAGATGCCCCTCGATATTTGCAGGTGACTCTGGTTACCCCAACTTGTCATGGCTACTGACCCCAGTGAGGAATCCCAGGACAAGGGCAGAGGAACACTACAATGAGGCTCATGGGCGAACTAGGAGGATTATAGAGGGGACTTTCGGCCTCCTGAAGACCAGGTTCTGGTGCCTCCACCTGATAGGTGGCTCCCTATACTATTCACCAAAGAAGGTGTGCCAGATCATCGTGGCATGCTGTATGTTGCACAACCTGGCTTTGTGATGCCAGATGCCTTTTCTGCAGGAGGATGAGCCTGATGATGGTCTCGTGGCAGCTGTGGAGCCTGTGGACAGTGAAGAAGAGGAGGCATAAGAAGAAGATATAGACAACCGAAACAAAATCATCATGCAATACTTTCAGTGAGACACAGATAAGAGACTGGCACTGCTCCTCTCATATCAGACTACTGTAGGACATTGCATAAATCTGCCTTTTTACCTCTGTATATGGACCATGACAGTTCACTTTGGCTTTCCTTTTCACAGATCTGGGTACCACATTCTGCATTCTGCTATGTTTACTGCTGCCCAACAACTGTCATACTTTAGTATGTGCAAATGAACATTGCCATTGATATTTGTCAGAGAGGTTGTAATAACACATTTGTGAAATTACAGACTGACTCCAGATTGTTTTGTGATTCAAAGGTGTTTATTTAAGTGCTAATCAGTGGAAGGGTATGTGCAATGGGCTGGGGTGATGGTGGAGGAATGTCCTTGGTAGATTCCAGTCTCTTTGTATCACAGGTGCATTGTCCAAGGGGGCTTAGGACGTGGAGTAATTGCAGTTCAATTAGGACAGGATGACACAGTGGGACAGAAGGGTGACAATCAGGAGAATCTTATTTCCTGGTGGGGGTCTTGGCAATGTTCTCTCTCTTGTGCCTGGATCGCAGGTACTGTTTGCGGGGTGGTTCTCCTTCTGCAGGGGGTGGGGTGCTGGTGGCCTGTTGGTCCTGTTCCTCCTGCAGCCGCTGGGTCTCCTGAAACTTGGCCAGTACTGTGCCCATGGTCTCCTGGGAATGGTGGTATAGCTCCCATGATGTTGGAGAGTGCCTCATGGAGAGTGGGTTCCCTGGGCCTGTCCTCCCCTAATGCACAGCAGTCCTCCCAGATTCCCTGTTATCCTGTGCCTCTGTCCCCTGATCCGTGTGCCCACTGCCACTGACCCCAGGTCTCTGATTGTCTTGGGTTAGTGGGTTTGCCTGGGGTCCCTGTAGTGGTGGACACACTGCTGATTGATGTGTCCTGGGGACAGTGGCATGGGCCTGCTGAGTGGGTGCTGTGCTGGTGTTTCCTGAAGGGGGAGGTTCAGTGGTGGTTTTGGACTGTGGCAGGGGAACCGACTGTCCAGAGGTCCCTGATGGGCAGGGCTGGTCATCTTGATCCATGCGTGCATAGCTGCTGTCATCACTGTGGGCCTCTTCTGTGGGGTGACTGGATATGGCTGGCACCTCCTGTCTGGTGACGTTGGGTAGGGTTCCTGTTGGGGTGTAAATGCATAGTAATTGTATCTGTGTGTGCCATCTTGTACAATGTGTGAGTTTCCCTCTACTCCTGTGCTAGCATGATTGCCTAGGCCCTTGTGTGAGGGGTGATTTTGTGGCCTGGGTGAGTCTCTCTACTGGACATGCTTTGGTGATGGGTGTCCATGCAGGTCTGTAATGGGTGTCCATGCATTGGTGTAACATGCAGGGCTGGTATTGGGATATTGGGATGTGTGGGTTGTGATAGTGGGGTATCTGTGAGGTGTTGGGGTGATGGGCGTGAGGGTAGGGGTAGGAGTTTGTGATGGCAGTGGGGGGGTAAAGTAGTAAAGATTTGCCTTACCAGAGTCCAGTCCTCCTGCTATTCCTGCGAGGCCCTCAGGATGCATGATTGCCAAGACTTGCTCCTCCCATGTTGTTCGTTGTGGGGAAGGAGGTGGGGGTCCACCGCCAGGCCTCTGTACAGCTACCTGGTGTCTGGATACCACGGAACACACCTTCCCCCGTCGGTCGTTCCACCTCTTCCTGATGTCATCCCATGTTCTGGGGTGCTGTCCCACTGCATTAACCCTGTCGACAGTTCTCTGCCATAGCTACATCTTCCTTGCAATGGATGCCTGCTGCACCTGTGATCCGAATAGCTGTGGCTCTAACCGGATGATTTCCTCCATCATGACCCTGAGCTCCTCCTCAGAAAACCTGGGGTGTCTTTGAGGTGCCATAATGTGGTGTGGGTGATGTGTGAGGTGCTGTTTGTTGTGCTGTGTGATGTGTTGTGTTGGGGTGTGTTCTTTGAGGTGCATAGATGTTGTATGAGTGATGGTGTTGTTTGTGTCTGTTTGCTATTCTCTCTATCCCTGCTTCTTTCAAAACATTCATTCTAAGAGGTTGTGGGTAATGTGGGTGTGTGTTTTATAGTGGTGTGAGTGTGTGGGTGTGGTGTGTGTATGTGTATCAGGTGTGTGTATTTTGAATTGTCCAATGTGGTTGTGTTTTGTAAGTGTATGTGTATTTTGAGCGCGGCGATGTGTACTGCTGATGGTTTACAGCGATTGAATAACTGCCGCATTGAATCGTGGGTCGAGATAGTGTGGGCATATTCCTGTTGGCGTAACGGTATAGGTTTTGCTATCGCCAGTTTATCACTGACCTTTGCTGTGGCGGACTTGTGTGGGTGTCTCTATTGTGGCAGATTACGAGATGTGGGTTGGAATATCTGTAGCGGATTTCCTCCGTGGCCATGGTATGTTGGCGGCCGTCAGCACAGCGGTAAGCAGGATTTACCGCCAGGGTTGTAATGAGGGCCATAGCACCTGTTTTCAGTCATGTCCATTTCTCATGTCAGCCTGTAATTCCCATCTGCTTCTGACACTGTCTGTCACTTGCCAAGGATAAGGAGCCAAATAGGATCTCAGCAAATCTGTGATTGACAGAGATAAGGGATAGGACATAGCAGAAAACAGTTCTCACCTCAGAAAAGTCATGTTCATAAGTCTGACTTTGCATCTGCTTAACCAGAACATGACACTGTAGACCACTCTGTCCAGCACACAAAACAAAATTACAGTCTACATTTCTTCCTGATGTGTAGTGGAATGGTATGTGGCCCTCATGCACATAATTGGTGTCCATAGTATTTGATGTATTGTATGCTTCCTGTGGTTGTCTGTGGTTGCACCCTGTGTGTTAAGTAGACCCCTAAGGCTAGACATAAATTTGTTGGCAGGGAGCCCTATGGGACTGCAGGTACCTTGAGCTTCCCCCCGCAGGCCCAGACATGTTATGTACAGTATCAAAGTTGAAGCACCACTTCTGTAAAGTACTAACCATCCTAATTTCTTCCAGATGGTCAAGGCAAAGCAAGTGTTTTTTTCCCGGCATTTCTACCTTCGAAAATTATCTGTAAATCTTAATGGAGGTGTTGCATCCTTGCATTTTTGGTGCTCAATATTTCATGTAATGACTGTAACGAGTGGGTTTTTTCTTGTCATCTGCTGCAGACTAGAGATCATGCTCTCCCTTTTAAAAACTACAAGTATGTAAAATGCCTAGAAACCTGGCCCATTTGGTCCCCCCCATATACATTAGTGGTATACAGCATCTTCCCACCATTTTCCCAGGATGACGGACAGCTTACTAAAAGGACCTGCCATGTTTCCTCGTGAATTTTGGAGTCATGTTCTTTAAGCATAGGCATATGTTAATATCTCCACCAAACAAAGAAGTATTTCATGAGTGGCATGGGGTTGTGTGGTTAAAGGGAGCAGGTTGCAGGGTCTGACGCAGGCCTTCAGCCGTGCATGGCGTAGTGTTTGGTGAGAATAGGGTGTAGGCCCTGCAGTCAACCCCCCCACACATGGCTGAAAGCCGTGAGTGGTGCAGGGTTGGATAGGAATTCACCGTACACTGTTAATTATCCCCGATAATAAACACTCATGACATCTTTTATACATCATTAAAAAATGTGAATATAACATTAGCAGTAAAATTATTGATGAGAAAACTGTGCATAGTGGGGCGCGAGTTATAGTTACCTTAGGGCACAAATTGTGGTTACTTGAGATTACTCTAACTATAACATCTGAATTTCTATGGTTTATGGTTTTGTACATTTGAAATGTGAGCCTAACTATAACATCCCTTTAATCTGTGTTTTTTTAGTAAATGTATATATATATATCATTTTGCCTTCTTTCTCCGATTTTGTTCCGGAAGCAGAAAAAGAAGCCAATGCTGCTGAAAGGGCTCTAGCGCAGGCATCTGCGTTATATCACAATCATGTAGGTTGGAACAAGGAGTCTCCTTGTCATGTTATTCCTGTTAGGTCTACACCCCAACCGCAGCCACAATATCCTGTTAAACATGAAACAAAAGCTCCGGTGAGGGAGATCCTAGCCCAACTTGAGTACCAGGGAGTGATTGAGCCCTGTACATCTGCAATGAATAATCCGTTATTTCCAGTTGCAAAGCGAGACCATTCATACAGAATAGTAATTGATTATAGGCATTTAAACAGTCATACACGCATGTATGGTATACAAAATTCACATAGCACAGCACTCATAAACAATATAGTGTGCAAAAAATATAAAACAACATTTGATATATTTAATGAATTCTTCTGCCAGCATTTAGCACATGAAAGTCTGGACCTAAGTGCATTCTCATTTGGCTCTCAGAAATGCTTTTGTCGTTTATCCCAAGGCTATAAAAATAGTCCAGGGCTATTTTTAGCCTGTGTAGCATCAATATTACATGATATTGACTCCGAGGCGTTATCCTACATAGATGACATATATCTCACAGACGACGTCCTTGACATTCATCTTACAAGGGTCGATCGGATCATTCTGGGATTTGCAGACCTCGGTTACAAATTCAATTTTAAGAAAAGCAAGATCGCCTTTCTCAGTGTATTATTCCTGAGATTTGAGCTATCAAAAGAGGGAATGAGCCTGGCCCTGCACTTTCTGGAAAAATGTGCTCATCTGCACCCTCCTAACACATTTAAGAAACTACAGTCACTACTAGGTTTCTTTAACTTTGGCAGAACATACATTCCAGATAATGCACAACGTATCAAGCCACTGTATAACTTAGTTCAGCCCAAATTTTCTAGCAGACACTGGACAATTGAACACACATGCATCCTTAGGGAAATGCAACAGGACATGCTAGAAGTTAAACACTTGCACACACGTGACAATAAAACAAATTTGGTCATCAGAATAATTGCTGGTGCCATTGGATTTACTTATGTCACCTTAGCATATAATTCACATTTATACTCCAATGCTGAACAACGTTTTGTATCTACAGAAAAGATTCTGAGAGGCCACTTGCCCAGGTTAAACATATTATTGTTGTCTCCCCGGTGCCAGCCTTAGAGGCTGTCACCAAAGCAAGCATTCCTAACGTTAAAGCATTCCATCCACGTTAGATTCAATGGGCAACGTCTCTGACCGCCACTGATGTCGATTATATATTTAATCCAAAACTTCAGACACAAGAGTTTCTCCAGTATGAACAAGAGTACCCCGCTCCTCTAAATATCTTGCCACTAGACAGATACCATATTGTCATATACACTGATGGTTCAGCACAACCGGCTGTAGGTACTAAACATCAATACTTAGCAGCATGCGCGTCCGTGAGCAGACTGATGGAAGATGGGGTCTTCCACCCTCACAATACCTACACGCAGACCTTAGGGGACTGCACAGCCCAGTTGGCTGACCTTAAAGCTCTTATTCTAGCGCTCGAACATACGGAGCCAGGATGCTGGACTTTAATAGTCTGTGACTCATATTACTGCGTTCAGTCCTACAATGACAATCTCAATCATTGGAAATGAACGGGTTTTGAGATTCTAAAGGGAACACCATTAAACACAAAATATTGTGGGGGAGGGTGGCTGATCTTCAGGATAAGCTGCCGTGTGCCATGTAATCTATACATTGAGACACCAACGTGTAGGAGTACACGTTACCGTTAATACATTGGCTGATGAAATTCCCAAAGCAGCAGTAGCTACAGCTTCTGTGTCTGCATTGACTCGTTCACAGACGAGATTGGATAATGAAATATTGACTGCCGTTAAAGCCTCGGCTGCAGGCAAGCCCCTTCCGAAAGGATACCCTACAAACTATACTTACCATATCAGTGCGGAGAATGCTGCTTAAACATCAATTCCTGGGGTTGGAGATCAAGTGATCCCCAATGAAGACCAGAGATTAGATCTAATTAAAGCAGCACATGAGGGTGTCACTTCTGCACATGCTGGTATATCGGCCACGATAACACTCCTACAGAAATGCTTCTGGTGGCCTGGTCTATGCAGATGAACAAAACAGTATGTCCTTTGCTGTGACATTTGCCAGCAGATAAAGGGCTCTAATATCAAACGCCCACCGCAGACATCCCTCTTAGTCTCCAACAGGCCACCACAGTGTGTGTACCTGGACCATTGTGGTCCCTTACAGCCTGATGGTGCATACAAATACATTCTAGTCGCTGTAGATTGTTGTTATAGATTCCTGTGGGTATGGCCACAGCGGTCGGCTGACGCCTGGACTGTTATAAAAGACTTGCTGATCTTTATCGGTACATATGCGGTTGCAGCATTCCATTAGGACCAGGGCCCTGCATTTGGATACCATGGGGACGATGGGCGTTGAACTCCATTATTCCTCACCATATCATCCCGAGGGAAATTTGGTTGTGGAGAGGTGGAATCGTGATCTAAAGCAGTCCTTAACAGCTTGAGTATTAGGTTCAGGCCGCAGCTGGTTACATCACCTATATAGGGTCCAGAGAGCACTGAATAATCTGCCAAGACGGTCCTTTGGGGGGACGCACTCCATATGAGGTTCTCTTTGGGATACCTATGTATGTCCCAGATCTTGATGCCCCTGTTATGGTGGCAGCAGAAACACCATTTGACATAAATGAACGTCTCACTGTCTTACACGAGCTTCAGCAATTTCATGATGATAAAACATCTGCAAGTGCTGCCACCTTAGGAATAAGAGATTTAGCGAAAACTTCAACTGGCTGGATTCCTAAAGTAGGGGATCTGGTTCGTGAGAAGTTTGCAGTGAAGAAGGAGTTTGGTCCATCATACAGAGCACCTGTACCAGTCTTGGAGTTCAAGGCATCAGAACGAACAAATTTATCTCCATTGATGACATCAAATTACATTATGTGGCGATCCTTCACAGTAGACCAAGAAGTCCCTTGGGTGGTTCCCGCTCTCCTCTTACTACCCAACAGGACATACATCTACATAGTAGGATGAACAACACTACTACAGACTATGCAACAATGTCTAATGCTGTCCCAGGCACCTCCTCGACCATGGGGAGGGCAGAAAATGAACTCTTGATAGTTCCTGTAACTACTTCAGTGACCAACCCGGTTCAGGATCTAGCTGTTTTTTTACACAACACATCGCAGACTAATGACACTATCTACCAAGAGCCTCCACGTGAAGTGGACCAAAGTACAGATGGTGCACCGGCTCCCATGTTTGCAGAGACTGCCTCTGGCTATTTCATTGATATTGATGATTTTTCTTCAGACTCATCCACTACTGTGATTGACAATGTTTCAAAAAGAAGTCAGCTGTATCAATGGCTTAAAAAGAACTATTTGAAATACCTATGGAACTATTTATGGTTCTGTTTGACTTTTTTTGCATTATTTTTATGGATTAGCTTTGTGACTGTTTTCTTTTTGATTATCAATGTCACTATATTCATGATCACTCCTCTGTGGAGCCTGTTGATGAAGTTTTCACTCCATATCATTCCTCACATAAGGTCCGCAGAGACTTGTCCCTTGTAAATGTTACAGCAATACCGATTTCTGATGGGATTGTGTGGGACAAAGTTCCCTTTGATATATACGGGTCTACAGAGATCATTCCCCTACCATACGTGTTCAAAATTTCTGTGACAGATATAATTACACCTGATGTTGTCTCTGATGATTGGGGTATCCAAACAGTTGATTCCATGCTAACTGAAATGAAGGACTATTCCGCTTTTGAAAGTGATGATGTATATGAACATACAATGAATTATGGGGAAATGTTCTGCTATAACAATTGGGGACATTACTACCTACACTGTGACACTAGATACAGGCCAGTATTAAACTGCACGCAGTCGGGAACGGTGTTCTACACCACTGGTGGGAAGCCCAAAGAACTATAGTGATAAATGTACATACTTTTCAGGGCATGACACAAAAAAAGTACAGTCGTATTACTTTAAAATACAACCAGCACAAATTAGGAACATTTTGCTAACAGATACAAAACTGATTTATTCAGATCCCTTTGTTTCCCGGCTCGCAGTTGAAGGTTACGAATATTGGAAGAGCACTATTGACTTGAAAAGTGTATGGGGAACACAAGATTGGCAGATACAGAGTAGGGAGGCTGTGCAATGATTTTCTTAAATGACACAATTCAGCCGACATCCTGTCTGGTGTTAGCAAAAATTAAAGACTTAAACATGCCCAGTATCGCCACTCCGGCAAGGTTTAAAGGTTGGCAATACTTCCTTAACATCAACGAGGACAGGCTAGATGCAAGGGTTGGGGCTGGTACCTGTAATTCTTCACTTTCCAGTCCCGGCGGGCGGTTAATATGGCCCACTGACACTAATGAGTGTCAAGCATGTTTTTTTAACTCTTCAGGGTTTTTTTCAATTAACAGGCCAGACCCTCGCTTTGTGTCCGGTCAACATACAGGTATAGTTACAACATACCGTGTGGGTAAGTTGTGTCAGCAGTGGATAACACGTTAGACGCAGTTAATCAACACCTGAACACCCATTCCGAACATATAGACTTGCAGGATTTTCTGCTGGGTCATAGAAAAAAGCGTTCGAAAAGGTTTTTACATGCCCTGTATAATGAAATTTGGAAACTTTCCCAGATTGAGGCTGCTGCGCGTTTAAGGCAATTGGATAAAGAAAATGTAGAAAATGCATTAGCATTTGTCGACAACGGCATGAATACACTGTCCAACAGGATTTATTCACTATCAAATATAGTGTTGTCTGCTATTGATATCACTCAGCCAGACTTGTCCTGGTTATATCATGGGCAAACATTGCTACGTTCCATCATGCAGCTGGGTTGGGCTTTACAGACACTGTAAAATGGCCGCATTTCATGGAAGTATATTAACGGGAGTGAATTCTTCATTGCCTTTAATTTTTCCAGAGAACAGCAGACAATGGCTAAAAGGGAGGCTAGTTTCACCATGCTTCATGTAGAAAAGTTAGATAAGGTGCCCTTCCTGTAGCAGAGAGTCCTTCAACTATCTGGCTCTTACATGGCATAATTAATTTACCGATTTTGACCTTTCGTTTCTCAAGCTGCCTGAAACATATTGCAGTGGGAAGGTACGAGCAACTAGGGGATAGCTATATTAAGGAAGAGTGGGAGTTGCCCTTTGACTATAAATGTCTGAACAGCAAAACAGAGGTCTTCCTTAGCTGAAACGAATGTGAGACTGCTGTTAGTCATTCCATGATATGCAAGCAGGTGTCTGTTCACGGTCTTTGCAATGCGGGGGTCGCAAATTTGGCCTGTTTGCTGAAGGGTACTCCTGTCCCTTTGATTTGCCCGGTATTTCATGTACTTTCCAATGGAAGTTATGTGGTACTGAACGATCAAAACTGTTGTGGCATGCGACCAGGAATTGCCTATGCAATCTCGGTCTTGAAGGTCGTTACGTGTTGTGGACATGTTTTGTTTCCCCCCACACGAGAGATAAAAGTATCTGACATGTGGCCCCCACATAGATACTATTAATGTGAACTATGACAAGCTGAGCAGGCTAAAGGCGCTATTGTTTCAAAAACAGGTCGCCTTGACATCCACAAAGGAGATGTATGCTCTCCAGATTGCAAGATCATCATCCGAGATACAATCCCTATTAAATACCAACTTCCCCAAGCACTTTGGAGAACTGGTATCGAGAATATTCAATGCTTCGAGCACCACTGGGATTGTTCATTTCTTTAAGGCTTTCAGGTCTGGTTTTGTGTCTATCTTCCAGACTATCTACGGAGTCATCCTGTCAGCCATCCATTCGCTCTTTTCGAGTGTGTTTGGTGGCTTTCCAATTATTTTGGCTTTGCTTGGCGGACTACTACTGCTATTTCTTCTGATTCGCAGTGGTTGTTTCTTTCCAGCAACGCAGAGCAATGGAGCTGCTCCCACCAACTCCACTGTGCCGTGAACACATGGTTCGGATCTTCGGTGCACCCTGGCTGGTGGAATTGGAGCATGACTGGTCGTTGTCATTTCGGCCTCTTCTCTGGTGTGTACAACCAGTCTTCTGCTGCATATTGTGCCTCTTTGAACATCTGCCTATGGTCTGTCTTGCTGTTGCACTGACATCTCCTCTGGACCACGAACTGCTGATGTCCCCGATGAGGGTTCAGACTCGGTCATGCCCCTTGAGACTGAGGTTGCTCAGTGAGGCCACCTATGAGCCTTCCGTTTTGAGTTCTACCATGGATTAGGACACTGCAACGAATAACGTTACACCAGAAAATACTGCTCACTACTGCTCTGTGGTTCCGTTTGACCGCCCAGCACTCGATTTGACACCAGATGATGTTGACTCATTTTTTAGGTCATTGGTTGGTGACTTCGATGACATTCTTCAAGATCATGCGTACAGCAAATAATTTGATGGATTGGTTTGCCATTCCTGATTAACAATTATGGATTTAAATTAACTTGCTGTGGAACACTGTGCTTGTCGTGGTTGACATTAACATCTCTGTATGTATTTTAGTGGAATTGTTTTTATTACCCTTTTAATACATTTAAAAGATTTTTTTAGCTGTTTTTTATGCTTTTAGCTTTTTAGTTCAGAGCAATTTCAGAGTTTTGGGTTCCTGTACCTTCGTCATACCTGTTACGGCAATGGGGAGGGTGTAGTGAATCCTAGTTCGTTTTAATGGGATAACAGGAGTTAGCTTAGCCTCTGGCTTTGCAGACTTGTGCCCCCCTCACCTAGTGACTTTTAGCTTGCTCTGTCTTAGCCCATTTAATTATTTAATTCTTCTAAGATGGCTGCCTTGTTTATAGTTAGGCCACATGTTATGGTTTACATTATCAGTGTCACCGCGCTAAGGCGTCAAGATCAAGCAACAAAGACAAACAATCGTTAGGTGTTCACACTTAGGGGTTTTCCCTCTCTGTACTTTCGAGGGATTGTTTATATTAATTGCCATCCCAAGCATGTCTGTTATCTATTGTTTGGGAACATACCTACGTCAGGGGTCCTTGTAGATCTGTATAAATACATCACACTTTAGACAGATAATCAGAGGGATTCCGACCATCACTGATATCAATGCTGCACGTCATCTCTATGCTGATCCAGTCTTCGTGTCCCTGCGGAGTCTGAGATAGAGACCTCATTGCAAGGTAAAGAGGGTTGGGCGCTCCTCTCATGGACATGGCATTGGCAGATTAGGTTTAGCAAACCCAGCTCTCCTTTAGGTAGAAGGTTAGGCCTATCACATTAGGGTATTAGGGTATTTTACATCTTGTATGTCTTTCTTATGCATTGCAAGATGGTGGGGGTCTTTGTAATAATGACTCTCGTCTTCACAATTCTGTTTCTTGCATTATTCATTATCCTGATCATTGCAGCCCATGCAACTTATCAGAAATTGCAGTTATGTTAAATAAAACTATTGAAACTTTACTACATCTTTGTCATTGCCTGTGTTTGTATGAGACATGATAAATCTGTGAGAAAGGGGTAATCTCTGTTTAACCACGACATTCCCTGAGATGTCTTATTCTCAAGTCCATGTGTAAAGGCTGCCACAAATCACCTTTTACTATTGTGTTTTTGGTGAGGTGCTGCTAGTGAGCTGGTAAGGTTGGGACAACAGTTGCGATTCGTTGTAGGATAGGCATAGTCGCCTACAAACAAAAGTACTCTCATCCTTTAACCAGCAGTCTTGTCCAGAGCAAGAGTCCAAACTACGACAATATATAATATTGTACCAAGACCGTGAAGGTTGAAATGCATTGGTGTTTGTTGTGGAGATCATACTGCACATTAAAATGAAAAACGAAGTATCCTGTGAGTGCCACATCTTTGACAGAGATGTCAAACTTGCGAGAAAACATATATATACATATATATATATATATGTTTGCATGAAAAATACAAATAATAACCATTAACAATGCAATTCTTAAATATCAAAAAATAATAATAAATTGTCAAAACAAATAAACTATATCAGATTAAAACACAAAAAAAGGATATTTTCAGCAAACATTACAAAAACTGAAAAATAACTAAAAATATAAACAAATAAACAATTACAATTAGAAAACAAATAATAATAATATACTATTCCCAGTCCGAAATTAATTGTTCCCAGTCCAAGCAGCGCAATAGGGAAAGTGTTCTACTTTGGAAGGGTGATATTTACTATTCCAACTCTAGTCTGTGCAACAGTAGGGAAAACATTGGATTTCAGAGGTGTATAATTTACTATTCCAACTCCAGTTTGAGCAACAGTAGGGAAGCATTGGATTTCGGAGGGGCAAGATTTTCTATGCCCACTCCAGTTTGTGCAACAGTAAGGTAAGCATTGAACTTCAGTGGGATAAAATTCACTCTTCCCACTCTAGTCTGTGCAATGGTAGGGAAAGCACTGAACTTTAGAGGGGTAAAATTTACTACTCCCACTACAGTCTATGCAGCAGTAGAGAAAGGGTTGGAATTCAGAGAAGTTTAATTTACAATTCCCACTCCAGGCTAAGCAACAGTTGACAAAGCATGAGATTTTGGAAAGGTTCCATTTACTATTCCCACTTTACTCAGCGCAACAGTAGGAAAATGATTGTACTTTGGAGGGAGTTAGACTTGCTATTACCACTCCAAACATCACAGCAGTAGAGAAAGTATTGAATTTAGCAGTGGTTAGATTTACTATTTCTACTCCAAACAAGGCAATATTAGGAAAAGTGTTGGATTTTCAGCGGAGTAAGATTTTCTATTTCCAATCCAGTCTGTGCAACAGTAAGGAAAGCATTGGATTTTGGAGGGCTTACATTTACAATTCCCACTTCAGTCTGTGAAACAGTTTAGAAAGATTTGGACTTCAAAGGGGTAAGATTTACTGTTGTAAGTACAGTTTGGGCAACAGTAAAGAAAGTGTTGTACTTTGGAGGGATACAGTTTACTATTTCCACTCCAGTCTGTGCAGCAGTAGGGAAAGCTTTGGACAACAGAGGGGTTAAAATTACTATTACCACTGCAGTCTGTGCAACAGTAGGGAAAGTGTTGGACTTCGGAGGGGTTAAATTTACTAATCCCACTCTAGTATAAGCACAGTAGGTTTACTACTTTTTCTCAAACGCATTACATATTTGAATAATCCTACACAGTTAAAAAAATATATAAAACCCTTATTGTAAACATTATAACTTAACATAATATATATATATATATATATATATATATATATATATATATATATATATATATATATATATAAAAAATGAACCAATTTACAAAATTCATAAACAATGTAGTAATTCATTTTCAATAAAAAAATACTTATTTAATTATTAATTACTTAACTTGCCACCCTATACCCACACATGCCTAGCAAACCACACCTAAAATATAACTAAAATGAATAAGTAGAAAACAATTTACATATTTGATAATTAATTACATAATTAATCAACAATTAACGATTAATTGTAATTATTACTCAATTAGCTTGCCACCCTATCACTCTACAAACTAGGCAACCCACAAATAAAATATAACTAAATAATCAGTATTAAATAAAGTACATAATTATTACTCACTTCAATTATTAATAATAAATTAATAATGAATTGTTAATTATTGAATACTTAATTACCTTCCCACTATATATCCCTGCAAACCCAACAGCCTGCGCTTAACACATTACCAAAATACGTGATTAGCCAATTTGCATAATTAATAATCAATTGAATATTAGCTAATATATGTAAAATTATTTTGTATTAATAATTACCTAATTACCTTCCCTGTCTATACCCCAACACACACAGGAACCTTCACCTAAAATATTTCAACAAAATCAATCATATACATATCTAAAATGAATAATTCATTGTTAATTACTTGTTGCTTAATTAACTTCCCCCACTATTCCCCTTCAAACCCAGCAACCTGCATCTAAAATATGTAATTATTAACCAATTTACACAATTAATAATCAATTAAATAATTATTAATAAATTAGAAATCAAGTGTTAATTAATTGCAATCTAATTAACTCCACACTTTGAATCTCTACAAACATAGCAACCAACACCTAAAATATGAGTAAAATAAATCAGTTTTGAATCAGTATTAATGATGAACATAATTAATATCAATCGCACACATACATAAACATAATTAACTAATATTGAATTATTACTTAACTAACTCCTCATTCTCTCCCCCTACAATCCCAGCAACTTCCTATAACACTATAAATTACTAATAGCATTTAAATAAAAAATCGTAAATCTTATTAAAACATATATAATAAATAGCAATATATAATAAAATAATTAACAATTATACAAGCAATGGTAACACATAAAAATAATATTTGAACTAAACAGAATTAAATAATTATAAAACAAGATTTGTTTCAACTATAATATTTAAAACAATATGAACAACACTATTATTAACAATGATATTACCTGAAAAAAATAATATTATTGTTAATGATACTTTTGCATCACAATATTTTTGTATTCCAATATTTGTTTCTGATATTTCTGTCTCTCGATATTGACAACTTGATATTTCAATATTTCAAATACCCATCTCACCTCAGGAGAGATATTAACAGTCAGATGCCCTGAACACTGGCAGAAGGCACATTTGGCTTAGGCAAGAAAATGCAAACTCTGGTATTTTCAAAATAGTAATTTAATTAAAATCTGACTTGGCCATTAGATTGGATTTTAACATGAGCCCTTTAATCATTGTTTTAGATATTCCTAAACATAAGTTATGCATAATAAGATATTGCAATGAACCTCAGTGCTTTTCTAAGGCCTTGCCACTGTGAAAACCATTTTGGAGATATTTCAGTGCAAGAAAAGTTAAACTATAAGTAAACATGTCATAGTTTTTAAGTAGTATGCTCCCTGCACTGTGGGCATTAGGGTCAACCTTTGGTGTATTAAAAAGGAAAGTTAAGGCCTGAGAATTTGTTGTTTTGCCTGGTTGAATTTGCAGTTTTAAACCAGCACATTCAGGCTTCAGGGGAA
The DNA here is from genome assembly GCF_031143425.1 of Pleurodeles waltl. Classification (NCBI taxonomy): domain Eukaryota; kingdom Metazoa; phylum Chordata; class Amphibia; order Caudata; family Salamandridae; genus Pleurodeles; species Pleurodeles waltl. Next base: position 246,352,924 of record NC_090448.1, on the reverse strand, counting down.
GATCTGAAGACATCCTTTGTCTTGTCACTTGATTGGTGACACAAAAGCTTCAGCAGTCCACTAGTAGTATTTAATGTACATGCCCTGGGTACACTGGGTACCATATACAATGGACTTGTAAGTAAATTAGATGTGCCCATAAGGACTTATAATCAATTCAACATGTTTTAGGGGCCGGATCACATGCACTATGGCCTTGTTAGTAATGTCCAAGTGTACAAGGTTGAATCACCAACGGTATCTGTTAAAATAAAGACTGGTAATCATGGAAATGCATTTTCCTGTCAACCTAAGATAGGAAATCTGGAATACTAGTTAGAAATACAAAAAATGCAATTTTATTTACATCTCTGCATGTTAACGAAAGATGGTGATCTCAGTACAAAAACATTTTAGTTCATGCCATTATTAGAAGAAAGAAATTACTTTCTTGCTCAGCACTTTTTCCCATTTTTGACAAACAATTCAAGCTACATTTTGTTATATTTTGGTGATTTTCTCAGTTCCCTGGAGGAAATCCACAACCTTTGGGTGCCTTTGGAAACCCCAACATGTGAGAAAAATGATAGAAATTTGGCTTGTATATCCTGTGTGGAAAAATGTTATGACGATTTAACAGCGAAGTGCCCAAAACAGCAAAAAAAGAGCTCAGCACTGGGAAGTGGAGCCTTAGCAACTAAGGGGTAAAGGAAGAAGACCTCCACTTTTCAGCAGGGCTGCTGTTGATTGAATGGGAGAGTGACAGTGTTTCTTACTCAGATTGCAAGGTATCCAATGGTATGTTACTGATACCTCTCAGTGAACAGGGTGTCTATGCTTAAGTCTGGGCTCCCTTTTTACCCTTCAATGATAGACACTGGGGTATAACATAAGAAGTTTGCACCATTGTGTGAGCTGTGCAGTTATAGTGCTCCTAATCTGTACCTTTCCTTAACTTTTCCATGACTGTCAAGTAGTTGTATGATGCTACCCAAGATTCAAAGCTTATTTGTGGCAACCTCCACTGGGAGACATTCTCAGATAGGATAGTCCTTCTATAATGTTTTACGGCTGAAGGGTATTTGATCACATGGAGAGCAACACAGTTCTATCTATTAACAATGACTTGGAGATAATACAGGATTTTATATAAATATATATGTATATATATATATTTATATATATATATATATATATATATACATGAATCTGGCATGGTCGCTCCGCTCCGAAATGCAGGTGGTGCTTGTCAAGTAACGCGTGCCACAGCGCTATTAAATACACACTTTCCCCTTTTACGTTTTCAAAGAGGATCAGCACTCCAAGGTGAATGTTCAATATGAGTTATTCAAAAACAGCAACAGGAACGCGTTTTGGCATTTCTGCCTTTGTCGGCATTTAGGGTGCCATGTTTGTTTACCTTATACACTGGTCACATGATCGGAACTTTCCAAATTATATAAATTTAACTTAATTTCTCCATTTCAATTTTAAACATGATTGGAGGCACTACAATCCCTTTTCCATTAAAAATATTCCTGCTATATATTATTCATGATATTTTCTAATTTGAACACTTAGTTCATGAATACATTTTAATAGATCAAAATGATGATAATAGCTACAAAATCCCCATAGAGAATCAATCGTATATATAGACTTACTCATGAATGAACTAATTGTTATCTATAAAATTGGCGGCACTAAAATGTATTCACTATTTATATTGTTCTTAATTTTAATTATTTGCAATTATATCTGATCTAAACTCTTCATTCATAAATACATCTACACAGGTCTAAACGACACTAATAGCTACAAAATACCCGCAACGGACCAATCATTTATAGGAGTATGTTTGTACATAATATAATTATGTCCATTTCAATTTCAACCATAATTCACATTATTATACAAATTATCTATTATTTACTGCTATATCTGAATTTAACCTCTTCGTTCATACCTATGCATAATAAATCTAAACAACATTGATAGACATAAAATCTGCAAAATAACTTAGCATGGATGTGTAAGCATTCATTCATCAGCAATAGATGTAAATCGTTGACCTCATATAGTCAAAATTGCGTATTTTAAATATATAAACCACGCCTAAGGCAGCCACCATTTTCTTAATTCTTACTCTCATGGTTTACCAATATCAATGCACTATTCACGATTAATATTGTCCTACTTATGGCTCTTCTAGGGTACAACAATATAGTTCAGCCTTTTATCTCTTCAGATGTACATTTAAGTCCTCACTCCTATTCAAACCATTTGGTTCCTTGGTATCGAATGCTATTATATATTTGGACTCAAGTATTCTCAACTTCTTCTCTTTATCTCCTCCTCTAGAATACTTCAATATTCCATCTATTACACTATATTTTAAGTTCTTGACAACATCTCCACCATGTACCTCCTGAATATGTCTAGCTACTGGATAACTATCATCTCTGTTCTAAACTGCTCTTAGATGTTGCAAAATACGTTTGTGTACTTGTAGTTTGGTACTCCCTATGTACATTTTGGGACAACTGCATTTCAAAGTGTATATCAAATAGTCACTTTTGTACGTATAAAATCCCTTGATCCTATGTACTATTTTACCATTAATGCCAATTGTTTTTATAATCTCTCCATTTTTGCACGCCTTACATTTCAAGCATTTAAAAAAACCATCTTTATAATCCAACCAGGTTTTTTTTTCTTTATCACTTTGTCTAATATCACTTCTTACTAATACATCTTACATCGATTTCCCTCTGCGATAAGTAATTTGAGGATTTTTCTTAATATCTTCCCCTATAATAGGATCGCTTCTCAACATATGCCAGTGTTTTTGTAATAGCCTTCTTACTTGTGTATGTGTCATACTATAGGCTGTTATAAAACGACAGGTTTTCTGTTTATCTGATGTACTCCTTTTACTCTCTGATATGTCAAATAGAATACTCTCTCTTGACGGGTGACCTACTTTCCTACTTGCATCAATAATGTATCGTTTGTATATCCTCTCTCTTTAAATCGTATCATCATATCTTTTTGAACTTCGGCAAAATTACTACCTGTGCTACAAATTCTTTTTGCTCGTGGTAACTCCCCATAAGGGATACTCTCCTTCAAGGCTATAGAATGAAAACTAGCTGCATGCAAAAGACTACCATCATCATCAAAAAAACGTTATTCAATTGTTTTTCAATCATAAAAGTCATTATACATAAAAGAAAAAAGAAAACGGTTTTCGGTCAAGGAAAAAGAAAAGATACAGGAAATAAAATACACATAAATATGAATATAAATGCAACAGCTAAAAATTTAGGAGAAATGATAAAAGTTCATAAATAATTTAATTAAAACAAATAAAATATTCTCAAAGTGTGGGACTCACAGATCTCGCCCATTTGCCTCAAGGCGTTGTCTGACCTTAATCACTGAGCAGAGGAACAAGGCTAGTCCATTACAAACCATAATAGAGGAAAGGGATACTAGCTGCATGCAATAGACTATTGCCCGCTGTAGGTTGCCTATATAGTATTGTCTGTAACTGATCTTTTTCAATCATAACCTTGACATCCAAAAACTCAATTTCTTCAGTATTGATGTTCCCAGTAAACGTTAAATTCAAATCATTGGCATTGATATCATTTATAAACTTCCTATCACTCTCCACATTTCCTCTCCAAATCAAAAAGATGTCATCTATGTAATGCAACTACATTACAATATGATTGTTCCAAATATCTAAAGGTGGACTGTTCAGGACCTGCTCCTCCCACCAGCCCGTGTACAAATTGACATAGCTGGGGGTAAAACAAGTACTCATCGATATCCCACACTGTTGTTCAAAAATTTCATCATTAAAACAGAATATATTGTGTTGCAGACACTATCTAACCATGTTAGTCAACATAACACTGTGTTTACAGAATCTTATGGGACTAGCTCTCAGAAAATGGTCCATTGATCTTATTCCATCCTCGTGAGGAATACTTGTATACAATGCTTTAACGTCAAGCGCCATGAGTAACATATCCGACTCCCAACTCACATCGAACACACGTTGTAAAAATTCAGTACTGTCTTTCAAATAAGAAGGTAAGTTCCATACTAGAGGTTTAAAAAATGAGTCTGTGTATTGTGACACAAATTCAAACAAACTACCTTGTGCTGCAATTATAGGTCTTCCTGGAGGTTTCTGCAGGCCAGCCCAGTGGAAACTCTGCGGCGGCATCGGCCTCAGCTCCTCATAGAGTCAAATCTAATGCCATCGCACAGACGGTGCACCCAGCATCCTTGGAAGACACACTGTTTGCTGCAGCAGACAGTGTCCATTCCAATGGTGCTATGCAGGGGGGGCCCTACATTGCCCAAGCCGTGGGCATGGACAGTGCATGGGCCCCCCGGTGCACCCAGCGCTGGCTTTTCGCCCGCCTTTTCATGGCGGGCCCCCACTATGAAAAGGCTGGCAAAAAGAGGATCTGTGATCAGCACAGCCGCGTTGAACTCAGCACAGCTGTGGCTGACTATGACTCTGACCACTGCCACCCTGTCATGAACCATGTTCCTGCCGGTGGTGACGGTCCCCTGGTGGTCTGACAGCCAGGGTCATAATTTGGCAGTCGGACAGCCAGGAGTGAGGCAGTCCATCTGCCACAGCAAGACTGTCAGTCTGAAGATTGCCAGACTCATAATACAGCCTTTAGTAATTTCCATCAAAATGCATATTAAAGATAAATGACTGAAGCCAGGATTAGAAACCCCCATCACCAAATACCAAATGTAGCAACATTTCCACCAAAGCACATCCTCTTCCTTTATTTCTGCTATGCTGCAATACCTTTAAAGGGAGCAGAACCAGGTTTGAATAATTTTAATGAGACACTACAGCTCCTTTTAGTAAGGCATCTATATTTATAATTTGAAAATTAAGATCTATTTCTCAGGCCACCTTTCTTAACTGAGGAGGTGCTGAAGTAGTGAATCTATTCCTGCAACAAAAACTTTTTTCAATAAATATAGGATTAAATTGCCTCAGTTTTTGCTGTAGAGTCAATAGCTGTTTTCACTCCGGCGCTCTATGGTTCAAATACAACACTTCATAAAGGAACTTGGCAGGACAAGAAGGAGAGAAGACAAGGCAGTCACAGTGAATTAGAGTGACAAAGAAGAGAGAATTATGATAGCCAAAAATGATGGATCGCAATATAGAACAAATGTGAGCAAGAGAATCTGCACATTGTACCTGGTTTTTCCATTATTTGCTCTGGAGAAACTTCCCAAACCAAATCAAAATATGTCTTTTCATCTCAGGACGAAAGAACATATTTATTCATGGGGTGTTTAAGAACATCCCTTTTGGCCGAAATCACTTCAAAGACCTATTTAAGTGCATGCAGACCACCTCCTGGAGCAAGCCTTAAGCAGTCGCAGCTCGTGGGGATTTCTGGCGGCAGGGAGGGGGATTAATATATTTCTTAAAATATATTTTTTTTAAATGTACCACCTCCTCTCATGCCGCTCCTCTCTCCCACGTCACTGCACGCAGGCACAGGCTCCCAGCCTGCCCTGTGGTCAATCCTGACGCTGCTCAAAGCAGCTTTAAGATTGGATGGGAGGACCCTGGCTGACTTTCGGCCCATCTGTGCAGGCTCTCTCCAGCCCCGCAACTGTGTTGGTGGGCTGGAGAGAGCCCTGTGAGCTTGTGTGTTTGGCCAGCCCAAGACGGCTGGCCTAACACACATGTGCTCTGTGGGGGTGTACAGTGCACTCCCCTCTGCTCATCACCCCAGACACAGTCTATTATTCCTTCATTGTGAAAGGATTTGCTGTGGTTTTTGCATGCGGGTGGTGCAATGCTTATCCGCCCTTATGGAGGAGCCACCCCTGGCCTTAAGTGCTTGCTATTGATTGCCTTTATAGGTGAGTTTTTACAGGCTAGAAAATAATTCTAAATTTATACATGTTTCGGCTAACATGATTATACCTCAATCAGCCTGCATTAACAACTATTTTCATAATAATAACGCACATTTATTTTATGAGAGCGATCCTATCCCTCTCTGTATGCTTGTGAGTTTTTTCCTTAAAGGAAAATCATCGAAAATGAAGCCTCAACTCTGGTGTCTGTACTAGTACATAATGTAACAATATGTGCTCTCTGGAGGAAGCAATGCCCAAGATATTCCTTTCTTTTGTAACTTTCCAAGGTTGTCTGCCAATGTTTGTGTTTGTCATTAGCCCCACAAACCACGATATTGCTGTGTTACATAAAATATCAAATAACTTCCTCATTAGTAATGCATAAAGTAACCAATAAAATTGCTGTCTTGCGAGGGGCAGGAAGCTGACCAACAACACCCCTCTTCATTCACCTTGTGAGGAATCAATTTGGAGCCCATTCAACTCATCCCTTTCGGGCTGTGATCTCAGTGCCTCTTCAATATAACAAACCTATTGAAGGAGCTACACGTTGCCAGGTATGTCAATTGAATGGCTGAGTGCATGAAGCGTGGCCATCACATGGTATTTTAAAGTGCATTATTGTATATTGACTGGCAGTAAGCCCCTGATTGGGTTAAATTTGGATCTCATTTTGAATCAGTGTTGGCGCAATGTATTGAAAAAGGGATCGGGCACCTTGGAAAATGCATTTCTCTACTTTATTATTCCCAGCAACTTTATGTAAACAGTCAAGCAGAAGATGGTTATTTGAATTCAAACAAGGTGCTCAAGCCATTACCGGGTTCTACGCTGTGCTGTGTACTTCTTGCGCGAGCAGGTCACTCACAAACGTCGCATTGCTTTCCATGAGAGGGAGGGCATGTATTCACACACACAGAGTGCTGGGAAAAAAACAACTGAAACACTACCTGTGACTGATTTGGAGAGTCTTGCACAGACATTTTGCAAATGGATTTAGACTCTGCATCTTTATGGCTGGAACAAATGTTTGATGTCATTGTGATCATATTATGAAGGAAGGAGATTATTCCTACCAGTGTTGAGGCCTTTGTTGAAATGTTCCAGAAGCACTTTTTGATTAATGTGAATCACACCAAGTCACAGAAATGTAAACTTGGTTAATTGTGTTAATGTATGTTAAATTGTTTTTTTGGCTTATTATATTATTTCATTGTGTTAGCTAAATATCTTAGCTTATTATATTAAATTTCCCCCACTGGTGTTCAAGATGGCTGTCACAAACATGCCATAACCCCCTCAATTTCTATCAGAGTCAGGAGAACCAGTATTACTGTGGAAAAAACAGAGATAATTGTTTGATTCTTATCTTGTGAAGATTGGCGGGGAAAAGTTCTCTGTGGCTAGAAAGCAAGCAGTACTTCTTCATAACTTGGGTATTGAAGGACGCAATATCTATGAAAGTTTGGACGTAATTACGATAGACAAAAGTGATGGGTGAACCAAGACATATCTACGAGATGTCAGTGTGTATTTTAGAAAGGCATTTTGGGACAAGAATTAATGTTGTAATGGAAAGATATAAATTCTTTCTAAGGATTCAAACTAAGGATGAATGAGTAAATATCTACATAGCATTATTGACAAATATTACTCACACCTCTGAATTTGGTGATCTGACAGACTCTCTTATCAGGGACCAATTGGTAAGATTTACTAATGACCAAAGGGTCCAAGAAAAATGACTGGCTAAAAATTCTTCTCTTATTCAGGCTGTGGAAGTAGTAGATGGAATAGAAAGTGCATCAGGATGGGCCAGAGAAATGTGAGGCAACATTTCTCGTATGATGGCTAAAGAAACCACAATATACAGAGTTATTGCTGACAAAGCAGTAGCTGGAAAATCTTATAGTAACAATCACAAGAATATGCCTTAGAAACAGAAGTGTTGAGGGTCAAGGACCCAGCAATGTAATTGGTGAAAAGAACGAGCTGAAGTTCAAATGTTATAAATTTGTACAGTAAGTCCATATCACTTGTCCAACAGTTTAAAATGTAATGCTAGGAATGTAGTGTCACAATTGTGGGAAAAAATGACATTTTGCCTTGGTATGCAAAAGTATGAAAGTACATGAAGTACAAGATTCACTGGATGAAAATCAAAGTGTCATATTACAAGTAGTAACTTCCTCAAAAGAAGTAAAACAAAAGAACGACTTAGTCGACACTGGTCGGTTGATCATGCCTGAATGTGAAGAAGAAATTGGAGGGAAGACTGTTACTGTTTTGGCATATTCAGGCTCCCCATTCACCATGGTGGGGGACAAAATTTGGGAAATAATTTTTGGGAAATGTGGTATCACTTTTTAATTTTGAAAACAAATGCAAAGCCTGTGGTACACAAGGTTAGGAGAGTGCCAAATTTGATGGTTAAGCCATTGCAAGAGGAGCTAAACAAATTGCTCCCATGAGATAGAGACTTCAGAATGGATAGCTCCGGTAGTGATCACCCATATACAATGGAACCAAAACACACATGTGCGTTGATTTGAGGGATCTCAGTCATTGTAGATGGGTAGGCCACCAACCATTGCCAAATATATTGGAAGCCCCTGCCTCCCTCAAAGGAGCAACAATGTTCAGTGTAATGGACGTGTTGGCTGCATACCATCAGATTATGTTACATGAAGACTTAAGAGCCCTCATTTCTTTCATTGCACCTTTGGGATCATACAGATTCAAGAGACTATCATTTGGGTTGGCCTATGAGGCTCATGCTTCCAAAGGTGTATGAAAATGGTGCTAGCAGGAATAGAAACTATCAAGTATTTTAAAAATCCTATCCTAGTAGATGGAAAAGAAAAAAAACACCATGATGAAGTCCTGAGACAGGTACTCACCATAGTGAAATGAAAAGGTTTAACCTTAAAAAAAGAAAAATGCAGTTTTGGAGTGGGGTTGGTCCCATACCATGGACATAACTTTTCAAGTGAAGGTATTAGTCTCTAAGTTTAGTTAGCGTGTTTTCTAATTGAGACACCTTAACCCAACAACAAAAGTCAAGTAAGATATTTCTCAGGCACAGTAGAGTTTTATTCAAAATTTATCAAGAACTTGTCCAGTGTGGCACACCCCATCAGAGCACTACTTAAGAATGGTGTACCGTTTGAGTGGTCAGAAGAAGCTGAGAAAGTATTCAAAATTGTCAAGGAGCGTATCACCAAGATGCCTACTCTAGGCCATTTAGATGTGAAAAGAATGAGAGGGCTACTTTAAACTTTACTGCTGATTCAAGAATGAGAGGGCTAGGAGTCACACTCTTTCAAGTTAAAGATGGAGAAGAAGGGGTAATTGCATTTGCCTCAGGCTCACTCAAGGATGCTGAGGAAAGATATTTGGTGATTGAGCGTGAGGCATTAGCATGCTCCACGGCGATTCACCACTTCAAATTCTATCTGTGGGGTTTGCCATTTACAGTAAGGACTGACCACAAGCCTCTGGTGCAGTTGTTGAGTTACAGGAACATAGATAACGTATCCCTGTATATAAAGAGATGGACAGAAGGCCTCCTGGAATACAATTTCCAAACTAAGGGCCAGATGTAGGAAGCCTTTTGCATGACGCAAACTGCAAAAAACGCAGTTTGCGGCATGCAAAAGGCCGAACGCGATGCTCATCCTCAAATTGCGAGTTGGTACCGACTCGCAATTTGAGGATGCGACTTGCAAATAGGAAGGGGTGTTTCCTTCCTATTTGCGACCGCATCGCCATGCTGAGTTGCTTTGTGACCGCGAATGCGGTCTCAAACCAACTCGCAGTTAACACCCACTTGAAGTGGGTGGTAACTCATTCGCAAAAGGGAAGGGGTCCCCATGGGACCCCTTCCCCTTTGTGAAAGGAGAAAAAATATTTTTTCAGAGCTCTGAAAAAAACGAAACCAGATGGTTTCGGAAGTTTTTTCTTTTTGCAACTCATTTTCCTTTAAGGAAAACGGGCTGCAAAAAATAAAAAAAAACTGCTTTATTTATAAAGCAGTCACAGACATGGAGGTCTGCTGACTACAGCAGGCCACCATCCCTGTGAGTGCAGGGACTCGCTATGGGGTCGCAAACTGCGACCCACCTCATTAATATTCATGAGGTGGGTCTTTGGGACCCCATAGCGAGTCGCAGAAGGTGTCTGAGACACCTTTCTGCATACAATTTTGCGAGTTGCAAATTGCGAGTGGGTATGACTCGCAATTTGCAACTCGCAAAATTGTCTGTTGCTACATCTGGCCCTAAGTACCTTCCTGGGAACAGAGACATTCCTGCAGATTGTTTGCCGTGCTTACCTTCAAATTGGGCAAACAAGGAGCATTTTATCATGTGGGGCAGAGAATCAGCCATAAATGAAGATGAGTGGAATAGTGAAGGTACTAACAGCAAAGGGTGAGAACTAGTGAAAAGGTTTGTAGAAACATGGTGACCACATTTCAAGGACCTGGACTTTGTTGCAAGAGCATTTTGAAATGTTCATGATGTGCTTTGCATTGTGGAGGGAAATCTCTTCTGTGAACATCGTATGGTTCCTCCTTCAGGGCTATGGGAAAACATTGTAAATCTTGCCCAGGAAGGACATTTGGGGAGAAATATAACTAAGGCAAGTATCAGAGAAAGGTATTGGTTGCCCAAGATGGACAGTGAGGGATTGCATCTCATGTGCGGCCAATAACAAGCCCAAGATTACTAGGGCTGTGCCATTGGCACCTTTGGCTGCACCAGAAGAATCATGGACAAAGTTAGGATTAGATATAGGGCCTGATTACAAGTTTGGAGGAGGTGTTAATCAGTCCCAAAAGTGACGGTAAAGTGACAGATATACCACCAGCCGTATTACGAGTCCATTATATCCTATGGAACTCGTAATACGGCTGGTGGTATATCCGTCACTTTACCGTCACTTTTGGGACAGATTAACACCTCCTCCAAAGTTGTAATAACCCCCTTAGTGTGTCCTTTTGATCTATTACAATCTGATGAAAGATTTGTACTTGTGTTATCCGATTACACATCTAAACGGGTGTCGGCGTGGCATGCACACAAGGTAACTACCAAAAGTGTGATAGAATTTAAAAAAGGCGGGTTTGCATCAGAAGGTATTCCAAAATTCATTGTTACTGACAATGGAGTTCAATTCGTATCCACTGAGATGAATTTTTTTTGCAACATTGTATATCTACATACTGCCTTATATTTACCACAGTCCAGTGGATTTGTAGATTTTGTGAATAAATTAGTCAATGCATCTGCTCAGACTGTGATAGATCAGAGATTATCCCTAAAGATCGTTCTTAGAGAAAAACTGTGGGTACACCATAATGCACCCAATGCTGCAACAAAGTTAACACCTTTTAATGTCTAAGAGGAAGGCTTTCAGGGTCAAAACTGAATCCTGTTTGGGTGACGTGTAATGACCGCATGAAGGTTGTGGACTCAGATGAGGTAGAAAGACACCAGATTAATTACAAGCAACATTATGATGAAAAACATGGTGTGCAAAGAAAAAGTTGGCATGTGGGTGATTATGTGGTCATAAAGAAACCTTGAGCATGCACAGGAAAAACAAAATACTAGGGGCCAATTATTTGCGTAAAAAAGAATGTAAGAAAGCACAGAAAGACTTTGGTGGAGTTGAAAGTAAGAGATATTCAATTCAGACACACATAAATTGTAATACCACGCATGTAATATATATGTTGATTTGTAAATGTGAACAGATTTATATTGATACTAAAATTCGTCCACTTAAGACTAGAATTGCAGAACATTGGAGAGCTATCAGACAAGATGACGAAAGATATCCCATTGTAACACATATGAGGGGATGTAGTGCACAAGAGGTACATAGAGAATTCAAATTGTTTGGTTTCAAGCATGTTAAGATTGATCCGCGAGGAGGTAATAGAGAACTATCACTAAGGAGGAAGGAGTCTATGTGGATAATGAGACTACGAGCAGTAGAATGTGGATTAAATTTGGATCATGAATTGGAATATTTTATAGGTGATAGATGATGCATATGTAATAGTGTTGATCTGTGTAACACAATTATGCACACACAAAGAGAATGAGAACTCAATATTTGTTATTCTGATTGTGAATATAAAAGGATATCTACATATAAGGTGTAGTATGGGATATATACTGATATGTTTGGTACATAGTGAAATACAATCATAGTATCTTACTTATTACTCCTGCCTTTTACTGTAAATAAAGGATGTTCGTTAAGGAGTACAAATATAACTTAAAATGGAATGACAATCATAATAAGGGACGGGTTAATAAATATGTGATAAGGTATTATGTGGTCTAGCTACATCAGATACAAAGATATACTGTACATAGTGAATATGGGTTTGAGAGCATACAGAGGCGTAGAGAGATAGTCTTCCTTTTGTTTCTGAAAGCGGTAATAATAGAAAAAAGACTCCTTTGGGAGACTTCTGAATAAGTTGCAATAAACGTGGAAGTCCTTTTTCTTTGCCGAACATCACGATGTATACTTGGTTTGCTTCACTTTACGTGTACTCATGGTGGCAGTAGATATAGAAGTGATATATTCAGGGGTGAGTTGGATACAAAATTGGAAGCGTTTTAATGAAGAGTTTTAACGGAGCGCTCAGTAAAGACTTTCGGGTTCACAAATTTAGCTATTTTCTGAGGCTTTTGATTTCATATTACAGGATATGCTTGAAAGATTGCATCCAGACTGATAATAATAATTATTATAATAAGACAATTAAGTTGATAAGGAGGTAAGCAAATGATTAATAGACAAATGGTAGATTCAAAAGTTAATAAATAATTAGTAGAAATAACATTTCATCAAACTAACTTGATTGGTTAATATATAGGTATGAGATTGAGACAGGAAGAATTGAATAGATGATGGAATTGATTGTTTAGAGAAGAAAGTACCTGGAAGTTTCATTGGAGCAGGTATAATTGTATTTCTGGCAGTTCAAATATTGGGAGCACTTAAGAAATGTCCACTAAATAGGTTGGGTTGAGGGACTTCACCCGTGTGTGCATGTTTTGGAACACATGGAGTTTTGATACATCACTAAAGAATTTGATCTTTCACAGTAATGTGTGTTGATCACTAGTTTGTCGATTTCCACCAGGCACTATATAATTAGAGTGTATATATTATTATGTAGTTTTACATGTGTACTTGTGTACAGAATAGAAGTAGAGAAATAGAAGAGATATAATGGCTATTTCTATATATACTGTTCGCAGCCTAAAAGTCGTGAGGAAGTCAAGGGGAGATATAACCCAGATGAAACACGTGTTGACTTGGCTGGATAGAAAGTGAAGAATATAATAAATAAGAATCAATTTGGAGCATACCGTGGGACTCATAATTCATTGTTTGTATACTAAATGAAAATGCATGCTGTCAGGTTTACATGTAAAAAAGAATGTAGTAGTGTTTGATCTGAGTTTGTGGAGTAGGTCCAAACTAGCAAAATGTGATACTTAAGGAGAGAGAAACTATTACCCAATTATCACTGATGTAGGGGAAGTGCCCAATCAACCAGAAAAGGACAAGTGTAAACACAGTAATCAGTTTGGAATCACTCCACTCTATCTTGCAGACTATGTAGTAAAGTAATGTATTTTATAATTGTAGTATGCATAAGGAAAACATTTTTATGTATCAGGGCAAGTTAAGAATTCTTGAAATTCCTTGTTGGTAGTTCATGTGAATTTTCACTTAATAAATATAACAATATGTAAATAGCTATTTCAATTTTGAATATGTATCCAAACCACATAATCCCCAATGGTAAAGTTCATTAGTAATCCCCAATGCTAAAGTTCATTAATTGTATTGGGGTCTTATGTATGAGAAACAGTTCTTTATTCCTTTTGGGAAGAAAGGTGTACTGTATCTTATTCCTAGAACACTGTGAATGTAAAGTTCCAATGCGTTGTAAGTTGTCATGGTAACTTTGAGAACGGAGGCAGGCACTTTGATGAAACTGTTGTTGGAGGTGTAACACAGTGTGACACTGTTGGTGGAGGAATAAAGCTTAAAACCACATACTGCTTGTTCTGGTATCTTAACACAAAAGCATTAGGAAGTAGTTATCTCTGTAAGAATCTTGTTTACCAAAATATTGATTGGTTTGTGTGTTTGCCACATTACTAATCAAACCCTGTTATTTTGTATTATACCATAAAATGCATGTGGGTCTGTACCCTGACATTTGATAAAAGATGCTTTATTTTGGAGAAGAGGTAGTTCTTTTTGGGTTTCATTAGAAGGCAAACTCTGCACTAGTTTGCTTATCAATTTTTACTTAGACTAATTTTGCCTTTCTAATGGAGCAATCACTATATCAGTCTGCTGCACAGGCAGCAACCCCTATAACCACTCACCCCTGCTGTGCACGGCCGGGTGGTTATAGCACCGTTGGAGGAGCCTGAAGACCCCCACAGTCCCAGCTGGCTCCTGCCTCCTGCGGAAGCCAGAATAGCTGTCACAGAGAGGGCGCTGCTAAAGCACCTCCCTCTCTTTGAGAGAAGTGTTTCCTCTGTCTCTCTGCTTGCATCTCAGTGGGCAGGGAAACAGAGGAAGCGTCTGCTAGCATGAATTGAGAGCTGTTTGACAGCCCTCACTTAATCTGCGCAGAGTATTTGCTGAGACTTGGTGGGAGCTGTCAGCTTGCACCAAATCACAGCAAACAGCTATGTCCTGTGGGTGGGCACCCCAGGACAAAGCAGGGGCCGGCCCTGGGTGGTGTTTGTCCCCAGGGCCATTATTGGCTCCACGAGGAGGGCCACGTGCCCCCCTCCACTGAGCATTGCCCCAAGGAAGTGATGGTTCCCGGGGCTCCGAAATAGATACCTTTACTCTTTTATTGTAGCCCTGGGGAGGTGGCAGTCCAGGAGCTGCGGGGGTTGTGTGTGTGTGTGGCCCACCCGCACTTTATTTGAATAGAGCCACTAAGAGGTGGTGGTCCCTGGGGCTGCCAAGGGGGCTGTGCAGCACCTCCCTGCACTGTATTTGATTGAGTCCAGGGAGGTGGCGGTCCCCGAGAATGCAGAGGGCAAGGGCTTCGCCCCCACACTTTATTTGAATCGAGCCCCAGGGAGGTGGTGGTTTCCAGGACTGCGAGGGGCTAGCAAGCCCCCAGTACTGGTCTTGTATAGTGCCTTGGGGAGGTTGCATTCATAATCCCAATGCTTCCAGGAACTGGCCCACCCAGGGTCCTCACAGAAACAAGCACATTCAATGAACATTCAATTATTTGTCCATTTAATTTAGTCTTTACCTTAGAAATAATTATTTGTGATGTCTCTTCGACATGCTCTTCCCTCAATTGCCATAGTTGCCATTAATCCTGGTTGGGCTGGGTGTGGGTTTGGTTATTCATCTTCATCAATCGTCATCTAAATTGTCATCATCAGGTTCAACTGGTGATCTCCTTCTCCTTGCTATATTGTGAAAAATAGCACTAATGATTTTACAATTGTTTTGAGGAGTGTACTGCAATACACCACCACTTTTATGATGGCAACAAAACCTCCCCTTCATAATCACAAACATGTGCTGCATTATTGATCTTGTATGCTTATGTGCGCTGTTCTCCTTTGCAGTTCTGGCATTAAGTTAAGGGGTCATGATCCAGGGTGATTGGAATAAGCACTGTCGCCTACATTTAGAAAAACATAAAATTTAGGTTTGTAAAGCATAATGTGTTCTACAAATAAACAGTTACATATAACAATACTTACCAAGAAGATATCCATCTCCAAAAGCTCCCCTTGCCAGCTTGCTATAAAGGCTCGAATGACGAAAGATTAAGAAGTCAAGTGAGCTCTCTGAGTATTGGCCACTAAATTGGTTATTATATATATACAATTGCAAACTACTTGAATATTTAGAGAATAGTGATATTTTCTATTTGAAATACATACACTGATGCTGATGGTGTGCATATTTGAATGTGAGTACCATCAACACATCTTATTACATGTGAGAACTGAGCTATGACATAAAAAGCAACCTTTGTTGCATTAAGTTCTGGTGGTGTGCTTGGAAAATAAATATGTAAATGTAAGTTTGATAACATGGCATCTAAGAAGTTATTAAAAATATGAGAAAATTCACTTTCAGATATCCTCCCCAGCAACTGCTACTACCCTATGGTAGCTTCAGTTTTTTGTACATCAATAATTGGGTTGAGATCTTTTATAATATCAATAACGACCTGCCTGCTAAACCTCTACTTAATGTACACCTCCTCCTTTGTCTGCTCAAACAAAACTGACACATCTTCAAAAAACATTTTCCTTTCTTCTCCTTCGCCTATTTTGTGCAGCTAGGATACACATTTGTCTCATCACAGCAGAGAGTGAAGCCATTTTGAAAGATCGATAGTGCAGTGGCATTGGTGGAAAGGCAAGTCGTGATCAGCACGCCGGTGCGGACCAGTCGGAATCCATGATCCTGGAAGTGGCGGTGGTCGCCTGGTGGTCCGACTACCATTGTAATCTGCCATACTCGTAATTAGGAGCTAAATGTGTGCTTCCACCCCTTTTTATATTTCACACCCAGTTACCACCTGCTTCCAATCAATGGTATTTTGCACGTGCAAAAGCCCACTTTTCCATATATTTCCTATTTGCAAGTGCTTTGTACATAAGAATAAAGATTTGCAAATGCAGAATTTGGGCCTGATTTATTGGTTTGATGGAGGGGTTACTCCATCAAAAATGTTAAGGATATCACGTCCACCATACTACAAGTTCCATAGGCTATACTGGAATTGCACTATGACAGACGGGATATCTGTCATGTTGATATCTGTCATTTTTGTGACAGAGTTACCCCCTCCGCCAAACTCTAAATCAAGCCCTCTGTAAGAATATTTAGAAAATACTGATTCCTTATATTCTCTGTTCTTTTGTAAAACTAAGAAATCAATCCTTAAACCACTTCTGTGCATCTTAAATGGCATGTCTAGGGCGTAATGCAAATGCACCCATTTACTGACTCTAAGACCCATAATCATTCGGTTTTTGCGCCACATTTGCATCATTTTTTGATTCAAAAGCAGTGCAAACTTACAAAATATAATAGTATTTTCTAAGTTTGCACTGCTTTTGCGTCAAAAAATAATGCAAGTGCGACGCAAAAAAAGTATAAATATGGGCCTCGGTATTTTTGTACATCAGGGCCATTGCCACGGAGCTGCTCGCTTGCTGCAGTGAGCATGTTTATTTTGACACTTCTCAGTAGAGGAGACAAAAACATCTTCCTGTTTGCGCTGTAGCCAGATAACATTCCAAAATAAATTGCCTTTTTCATTTATTTCTGAAATGCAATAAAAACGGTTTTGGCATAATGTTTAATCATGATTTTAAAAGAGGCTGAAAAGTAGACTGACAGGGTTACAGTCTGACATAGCCTCTTATTTACTTCCGGAGAGGTTACAGACGATGCTGATTGGTGTTTATCTTTTAAAGGCATGTGCATGAGCGAGAATCCGAGAAAAACATATCAAACTATCTCAATAGTCAGCAGGTCACTAAGTAAGCTGATATACTACTTTTAAATGTTCTTACTAGCGAATTTATTAAAAACAGGTGAAATATATGTAGACTTTGACGCTTAGATATTCATTTGCTTTAGAATACAGTATCTAAATGTGTGTTCATATTTTTTACGTGTCTTCCTTTTATCAATGGGCCTCACTAATATTTAAAACAGGTATTCTGAAGCAGATAGTTTAAGAACTCCCCAGAAACTTTCAATAGGTTGTTTTCTAATGCTGCAAGCAGGATACAGCAATGCGCCATAGTCAGTTTCGCTGAACGACAGGACCTCTTGGAAGAAATGTTATAAAAAACGAGCGATGCTATTGTTTACACACACGTTTCTCATTGGTACAACTTAAACCTGCTGTTGACAAGTGAGCAGGTCTTGACTTTGGAAACACAATAGCCCTGGCAAGATGTATGTCAACAGATCCTCTTTGGAATGGCCTGTTATTTTACAATTTTGTTTATTAGTTTACCCTTAGGAGTAATTCTGCATTTTAGTTTGCAGTAAAAAGAGTAATGCTCACCTAAATGTTATAAACAATTTTACTGTGACAATTTTTAGTAAAGCATTAGTCTTCCTTACCAGCTATTTATTGATTTTAGAACATGTGCCTCTTTTATGCCATCTCATTTGTATAAGATTTGATTAAGTGAAACTGCAGAAGGTATATGGCTTGTGCAGAATTATCTTTCATCTGAGCAGCTGCAACATTGGTCCTCTTAGCACCTGGATTAGTGTGTTTGAGTGTTTTAAACGCAGTGCAGTTGTTATTATTGATGTAGCAGAATGTTATTGCTACCCCTGCCTTCACAGTGACAACCATTTCATCTTGTTATTTAAAGCATTCATGGATTAGTTTTAAAGTGGTGCACTGAAAGCCTATATTTGTTACGTACTGCGCTGGACTTCTTACCCTTGGATACCGGGTTGGCGAATACACCAAGTCTTCTACAGGTTCTGGATACTCCCAGATAAGGGCGGCTCCTTCTAGTAGCCACGGTGCCGCTTGACAGGCTACGCCAAAGCAGACCGACCCTCCAGAAGGAGTCCCAGGGGGAAAAAACCCCAACACTGGGGAAAAAACCTCAAACAGGAACTCCTGACAAAAAACAAGAAAAAACAGGACTTGACAACTGGAAACAAAAATAGGCAAATCTCCCAAGGCAAAAAGCAGGAACAAAGAACAGGCAAAAATCTCCCAAGGCAAAAAGCAGGAACAAAGAACAGGAGCGAACAGCACAACCAGAAGGAAGTGCTTGCAACGCAAGATGGAACAAGTCTGACTGACTTATATACTGAGAAAAGGGAAGTGACATCACAGGAAAAGGAAAGA
The DNA here is from genome assembly GCF_031143425.1 of Pleurodeles waltl. Classification (NCBI taxonomy): domain Eukaryota; kingdom Metazoa; phylum Chordata; class Amphibia; order Caudata; family Salamandridae; genus Pleurodeles; species Pleurodeles waltl. The sequence continues at coordinate 246,334,080 of NC_090448.1, read as the reverse complement.
ACACCATCTTGAATTGGGAAGAGACCATAGACCAGTATAGGAAAAAGAAAGTAGTATAAAAGAAAAACAGAGCATGCTGGGACAAGAACACGAAGAAGACAAGATGGACACAACATGGAGAGAGACAGGCAAAAAAGACCAGACTAACCCACCACCAACAACAAAAAGAAAAAAAGGGCTACAGGTAAGTGTAGCGTGACTGGGAGCGAAATATATGCTTCCCAAAATGTGTAGTCAAAAAACGCAGGAAACGGCGCTCCGAGTATCATTAGTGTTTTCCATCCGCAAGGACCGAAAGAAGCGCCGCGTCTGAGCGCCGCGTTACAGTAGGTCCCCTCCCTGAGGTACCAGGTTTGCCAGGATGACTGTCAAAAAACAGGCGGACCAAACAGGGAGCATGGACGGAGGAAGCATCCTCCCAAGAACAGTCACTGAGAGGGTATCCTTTCCAATGGACCAAAAACTGTAGTTTGTGTCAAAAAATTCCGAAATCACAGATTTCCTGGACTTCATACTCAGGCTGTCAGTTAATAGAAAGAGGAGCTGGACGCTGGAACTGGCGATGGTATGGATCAGGAACAAAGAGTTTTAACTGGGACACATGGAAAACAGGATGAACCCTCCAGGTATGAGGTAAGCGGAGACGCACAACTATAGGATTCAGGACTTGTGAAATCCGAAAGGGTCCATAAAAACGTGGCTTGAAATTATTGGTGGAAAACCGGGAAGGTAGAAATCTGGAAGAAAGCCATACCTTGTGGCCCACTTGATACAAAGGTGCAGTTTGTCGATAACGATCCGCCTTTCGTTTCATTGCTTGTTTCAAAGCTAGGAGAGTTGTGTGTAGTAGGCCCTGGATTCAACGGATCTGTCGTGAAAAAGAAGTGACAGCAGGCACAGAAGAGGATGTTCGGGAACCAGTAGTGAAAGTCCTCGGATGAAATCCATAGGTACAATAAAAGGGTTTGGTCTTGGTCACATTATATATTGTGTTATTATAGGAGAACCCTGCAAGAGCAAGATACTCCGACCAATTGGTTGGTGTGGCATTACAGTAACATCTCAGATACTGCTGCAGTTCTTGATTCACTCTTTCAGTTTGCCCATTAGTTTGTGGATGGAAACCAGATGATAAAGAAATCTCAATGTTAAATAAGGCACAAAAGGCTCTCAGGAAACGTGATACATATTGAGGCCCTCTTTCCGAAATTAACTCTTGCGGAAGACCATGGGGTCGAAAAATATCCAGCAGAAAAATGCAACTCATTTCTGGGGCCGTCGGTAGTTTCTTCAAGGCTGAGAAATGGGCCATCTTGGTGAACAAATCTACGGTCACCATGATGACTTGGTTACCAGAGGAGGGAGGTAGAGAGCATATGAAATCCGTGGATAGAGTACACCAAGGAGCAGAAGGAACCGGTAAAGGTCTTAATAAACCTGCCACCTTAGTTTGGGGTTTCTTAGTCTGAACACAGACTGGGCATACTGACACATAGGTTTCAGTGTCTGTCTTAAGCGAAGGCCACCAAAAAGATCGCTGAAGCAGCTCCTGGGTCTTCCTGATACCTTGATGACCGGCTATAGGAGAATCATTGCACATTTGTAGAGCTTCTGTCTGCACTTTCTTGGTAGGTAGGAAAAGAGCATGTTGATGATAGAAGTAGTTGTCCTTCTTCTGCAAAAAAGGAGTCACTCTATCCCATTCTGAAGCAGACAGAACCTGGTACTCTGATTGAACGCGTTCTTGAAAAGATTGAGTAGCTCCTATGATTCTGCTAGACTCAATAAGATGTGGAGAGGAGTTCTTGGCTATGTCAGGATATCTGCGGGACAAAGCATCTGCCACTGAATTTTGGGAACCAGGTATGTACGTGATCACAAAATCGTACTGGCTAAAGAAGAAAGCCCATCGAGCCTGACGACTATTGCGACACTGAAAACTCCAAAGACATTGGAGATTACGATGATCAGTCCTGGCTTCAAAAGGCTTTCTGGAACCCATCAAGAAATGCCTCCATTCTTTACAAACTACTTTGAGAGCTCGTAGTTCTCGTTCCAGTACAGAATAATTGCATTCAGTCTCTGATAGGATATGAGACAGATAAAAGATAGGATGTTCCAATCCATCGTTGTCTTGTTTCTGTAGCAGACCTGCCCCCAATAGCTCTGTCTGAGGCATCAGTCACACCAATAAATTTCTTGGTATTGTCAGGATGACGCAGCACTTGTGCTTGGGTAAAGGCTGTCTTCAATTCTTGAAACACGCGTTCAGCATCCTTAGTCCAAACAAAACCCTTCTTCAGGTTCTCTCTCCTAATTGTTTGTGTTATGAAACTTTGTAGGTGGGCACAGTTCTGAATAAACTGACGATAAAAGTTTAACAAACCAAGGAAACATTGCGTTTCCTTAATGGACGTTGGAGAAGGACAATCTAATATGGCACTGACCTTGTCAGGATCCATGGATATTCCGTGTTGATTAATACAGAACCCCAAATACTTTACTTCAGATTTATGGAACTCACACTTCTCAGGTTTACAAAATAATTGTTTTTTCTTGAGTCTTTCCAGGACTTGCAGGACATGATCTATATGTTGCTCAGGATCACAGGAATATATCAAGATATCATCCAAATAAATGACTACATATTGGTTGAGTACATCAGAGAACACTGAATCCATAAATCGTTGAAAAACAGAAGGGGCGTTGGTCAGTCCAAAAGGCATAACACTGTACTCATAGTGCCCAAAAGGGGTACGGAAAGCGGTCTTCCATTCATCTCCTTCCTTGTTCCGAAGGAGATGAAAGGCACCCCGTAAGTCTAATTTGGTAAACATCTTGGCTCCTTGAATGGCATTCAATATATCTCTGATTAAAGGCAGCGGATATAGATTTTTAATCGTTATTCTGTTGAGTTCACGAAAGTCAACACAAGGGCGCAGATCCTTAGTCTTCTTTGGGACGAAGAAGAGAGGAGCCCCAGCTGGGGACGTGGAAGGAGCAATCAAACAGTTGTGTAAGTTATCATCTAAATATTCCTTTAGGACCTTCTTTTCTTGGTCTGTCAGAGAATACATTCAACCAAAGGGGACGACTTCATCAGGAATTAAAGGAATAGCACAGTTATAACTGCGATGAGGGGGCAAAATAGGATTACTAGGTTTCTGAAAAATCCTGATATATTCCTAATACCAATCTGGAACTCCCTGGATCATATTGATAGAGTTAGTGTTATCCTTAGTTGACTGACAGGACCTTTTTGGAGCCCAATAAGAAGTAGTGGAATAACAATTCTGTTGACAAAATGAAGACGTTAGGGATATAGTTCTTGTTTCCCAGTTGATATAGGGGTTGTGTCGGGCTAACCAGGGTATTCCCAAAATCATGATGAGATTTGGTGAGGCTATGAGATCAAAGGCAACATGTTCTTGATGCCCCCAAATGTCAAACAAAGAGTAGGAGTTGAGGCCACCACAGGTCCTGAGGTTAATGGAGAGCCATCCACCGTGTGAACCTGCTCAGGAGTCTCTTTAAGAATGCGGGGAATTCCTTTACTCGTAGCCCAGGTCTCATCCAGATAGAGTCCACTGGCTCCACAATCAAGGAGAGCCAGAAGGTGTTCTTCTTGATCTTGTGAACTTTGTAACTTGACCGAGAGGATATACAGGGTGGACATGCCTTCTTTGGAGGAGCATATTGATGGTACTTCAACTCCTCCCGTCTCCTTCCTCCTTACAGGGGACGGGAGCTGGCGTTTCTCACAGGTCTTGAGGGACATACCGGACAACTACGGATCAGGTGGCCAGCTTTACCACAGTACAGACAAAGTCCCTTTCGTCATCGTTCCTCCCTTTCTGACTCCGTCAATGGCCCAGAAACCAGATCTATCTGCATGGGTTCTTCAGGGGAGGTGGAGAGGCTTTGGATGGAATATCTTCTGTTTGACGACTTCTAGCACGAAAGGTACCAGACTGGTATGGAGCTCGCATTCTACATCTCTCCATCTTGTGCTCTCGAAGTCTATATTCGATCTTCATAGATTGATCCATTAATTTCTTTAAAGAACAAGCAGGAGAAGAATGTACAAGCTCATCTTTAATTTCTTCACATAGGCCTCGGTGGAAATGGGTTATGAAGGTGCGTTCCACCCAGGAGTTTTCAGCTGCCAGCTGTTTGAAGCGGGTTATATACTGCAGAACATCCTGAGTACCCGGCTGAATGTCACATAAGGCTTCTTCAGCTTCTGCTTCTACCCCAGGTCTCTCAAACATTTGTTTGAAAGGAGTCAGGAAAGCGGAATAGTTAGCCAGGACTAGGTCTTCTGCAGAAACCAGAGGAGACGCTCAAGCAAGCGCCGGACCAGGCAAGGCGCTGATCAGATAGCCCATCTTAGCCTTATCCGAAGAAAACTGGAGTGGATGGAAGGCAAAGAAAACCGTCAGGGCGTCCAAAAATTCCTTCATCTTTAGAGGATCTCCAGAATATCGAGGAGTAGTGGCAGATACAGGTGGTATGTCCATTGATTGGGAAGACAAGACCTGTCGTAGCGCGGTGTTCTCTGCCCGTAACTGTTGTAACTCTTGTGCTTGTTGTTGGACAGTCTGCAACATGGCTTGAGCATTTTCTGATGTCTCTCCCTGTGGGTCTTCCATGGCGATCTCGCAACACAGAATCTTTTGGCGTTGCAATCTGTTACGTACTGTGCTGTGCTTCTCACCTCTGGATACCGGGTTGGCGAATACACAAAGGGGGTCATTCTGACCCCGGCGGTCTAAGACCGCCGGGGCCAGGGCCGGCGGGAGCACCGCCCACAGGCCGGCGGTGCCCCGCAGGGCATTCTGACCGCGGCGCTTTGGCCGCGGTCAGAAGAGGCAAACCGGCGGTCTCCCGCCGGTTTACCGCTGCCCTTTGAATCCCCCATGGCGGCGCAGCTTGCCGCGCCGCGCCGCCATGGGGGATTCTGACACCCCCTAACGCCATCCTGTTCCTGGCGGTTCGCCCGCCAGGAACAGGATGGCGGTAGGGGGTGCCGCGGGGCCCCTGGGGGCCCCTGCTATGCCCATGCCAATGGCATGGGCACGGCAGGGGCCCCCGTAAGAGGGCCCCGCAAAGTATTTCAGTGTCTGCTAAGCAGACACTGAAATATGCGACAGGTGCAAACTGCACCCGTCGCACCCCTGCAACTCCGCCGGCTCAATTCTGAGCCGGCGTCCTCGTTGCAGGGGCATTTCCTCTGGGCCGGCGGGCGCTCTTTTGGAGAGCGCCCGCCGGCCCAGAGGAAATGTCTAAATGGCCGCCGCGGTCTTTTGACCGCGGTGCGGTCATTCAGCGGCGGTAGATTGGCGGGCGGCTCCCGCCGCCCGCCAACATTAGAATCAGGCCCCAAGTCTTCTACAGGTTCTGGATACTCCCAGCTAAGGGCGACCCCTTCTAGTAGCCACGGTGCCGCTTGACAGGCTACGCCAAAGCAGACTGTACCCTCCAGAATCCCAGAGGGAAAAGACCCCAACACTGGGGAAAAAACCTCAAACAGGAACTCCTGAAGAAAAACAAGAAAAAACAGGACTTGACAACAGGAAACAAAAATAGTCAAATCTCCCAAGGCAAAAAGCAGGAACAAAGAACAGGCAAAAATCTCCCAAGGCAAAAAGCAGGAACAAAGAACAGGCAAAAAATCTCCCAAGGCAAAAAAGCAGGAACAAAGAACAGGAGCGAACAGCACAACCAGAAGGAAGTGTTTGCAACGCAAGATGGAACAAGTCTGACTGACTTATATACTGAGAAAAGGGAAGTGACATCACAGGAAAAGGAAAGAACACCATCTTGAATTGGGAAGAGCCCATAGACCAGTATAGGAAAAAGAAAGTAGTATAAAAGAAAAACAGAGCATGCTGGGACAAAAGCACGAAGAAGACAAGATGGACACAACATGGACAGAGACAGGCAAAAAAGACCAGACTAACCTACCACCAACAACAAAAAGAAAAAAAAGGGCTACAGGTAAGTGTAGCGCGACCGGGAGCGAAATTTGTGCTTCCCAGAATGTATAGTCAAAAAACGCGGGGAACGGTGCTCTGAGTATCGGTAGCGCATTCCATCTGCGAGGACCGAAAGAGACGCCGCATCTGAGCAAGGGCGTTACACTATTAATGTGCATTCACTGTAGAATAGAGAACTAAAGTGTGGTGGTATAGCCTTAAACCTTCATGTAAAACCAATTCTATGTGAATCTGTATGGTGTTAATTCATAGCCTGCACTGAAATGACAATGAATTTCGGGACAGTAACGTTTAAAAATTTACATGCAAAAGTCCAAGATTGCAGTTCTGCACTATATTTACAGTAATGTATTAACAAAGTTATTTTGTCTTAAATCTATTGTAACATGAACACTGATAAAGCTTATTAATGGTGAATTAATATTTTGAATGTGATATGTGCATTGTTTTGTGTAAATTAATGTATCATTTTAATTCACTTTGCTTAGCCTAAGTGAGCCAGTTTCCTGACTGCACAGAAAATGTTTAGTTGTTCTTGCTAACATGACTTTTCTTTCAGACAGACTTCGTTCCCATGAAATGCTGGCTTGGTAATAGATACCCTATTGTTTTACACAAAGTAAGCCTCAGTAACTAACTTTGATCCAAGTACATTCAGGAACTGTGGAAAGAAATTATCTACATATGTTTCAATCTTTACGGATGATTTAAGGTGGTTGCCTTTTACATGTCGGTAATGGGAATTTTCACTGATGTTGCAGTACCATGTCACATGATTGTCTATGAATGGGCAATTATACCTTCAGTGTCATGGGGTGGGATGGTGAATCATCTTGCACTGTGGACTTTAATGTATTGTTCCTCAGCTGGATCAGAAGCATTCTGTTTGTCGTTTTATCGATGGCAGTCCCTCTCCAGACCCTTCTTCAGCATTCTGCTCCTGAGTCTGCTTCATCCCATCCTTTTTGCTCGACCCCTTGGACTTTGAGAGGTACAGTCCTCTCTACTCTTACTCTTTATTACAGTGCTTTGCTGGACTTAGAAATCTTTTCCCTGACCCGAGAAGAAGACTCTTGACAGAGTCATTTTTCCAAATTCTTTTTTTCCTATTTCGTTTTACCCTTTTGTCCACATTTGTTCAGCCCAACACATGTTAACTTTTGACTAGCTAATCTGTAGGGGTTTCCAGTGCCATAAATAGCCAAGCTTAGATGATTTTCAAACTCTCTTAATGCTTAAAAGAACTGAACTGTGCTTATTTTCTTATTTCTGTACATCAGATTATTCTTCTGATGCTTTGTAATGCTTTTGCTGAATGTTTAATGGTTTTGATGCTCATTTGTGTGAATCTTTTTCGTCACCTTGATCAAGCCATGGTGATTTTGTATCTTTATGTCTTTGTTTTGAGAATTGTCTACACAACTTAGAGTCTGAGCTTTTAATAAAACTCCTTAACTCCATTTCAGACTGGAGTTTTTCTTGTACGACCGATGTGGTCAAACTGTCATTTTAAATTGCGCTGGTTGAAGTTTTGGTTGAACTATTTCTCCACCCCTTTATTCTGGGTGAAAAAAATGTATTGACTTTGTTGTAAAGCATAACCCTAAGAGAAATATGCTTTAGCAAATCTTGGTAGCAGAGTAGTGGTTTCTCCCATGAGGGGGGAGACGTATTTAGGTATAGTGTGTGAGATCTCTAAAAGTTTCTTCATTCAAACTGCCCACCCCAAAAATGTTGTTCCATGGTTCTTTCTGAAGATTGATGAAGTTTCAGCCTCATTCCTCTATGTTTGATGTGAAAAAGGTTTACACTTGCATTGCTTTGGCTAAAGATTGCGGTGAAGTGTGATACGGTGAAGTGTTTTGCAGAGTTTCTGCACTTCTGTGGTTGTGGCGCTCAATGCAAAGAACCAGTTGTTATTGAACGGGTCAGCCAAGTCCTACAATCTCATGTAAACGCACAAGTATAGAAGAAATTTGGTTAATTTATTGTCTGCAGGGTAAGGTGCTTGTTGTGAGACGTCGTCAACAGTTTTAATAGTATTCCTTGAGTGAAGGTGGATTGGTTGATATTAAGTGAACTTGGAATGCTCATGGAGGATCTGTATCAACCGGAGTGAGGTTTACTGGACAAGTCTCATTTGTTGTATAATTGTGAAAGCATAGTCGTAAAGTGTATCTCGGTACTTCTTTGAAGTGTTTGGTTACCTTATGCTGTAGTGAGCAGACAGGTTGTTGATTTTTGGCTCATAATATTTTGCAGTAGGTTTGTGTGAAAAGAGTGTGTGTGAGAGAAATTGTAAAGGAGGGTGGCCTGCTGCAAGGATTAAGATTGAAGTCATTCTGTGCCAAACTGGTATTAGTTGGTTGGTGTGAAGTTGTGCTGGTATTGGTAGACTACGTCACAGAGTATCATGCTGCTAAAGGTTGAGAACATCGGAAAGAGAATTGTGGGACAGACATACTTGCTGATGTAAATGAAAGTAACCTGTGAATCATCGAATTTGCTTGAAAATTAAGTTCCTTAAAGCATTGAAAAGTATGATGAAAGAAGATTTATTTATCTTGGCTAGAGAAGGAATAGAGACCTGACCAGAAGGAACTCCAAGTCATATTTCGTTTGAAAAAGGTCTTCATACATGCTTGTGGCTTGAACAATGGCATCCGGTTACCGATAAAGAAGGTGCAGTAGCATTTCCTCACTATGGAACATTTAATGAAAGAATTGTTGAGAACCTATAGCAAGTACTTTATTGAATGAAACCACCTCAACACCCACACAATTTGAAGCACTTAATACTTGGGACATAAGGCTCATCAGAAACAGAGAGATACAAGACAAGAGTCTATAAGAGAAGAATAAAAAAAGCACAAAGAACAATCACAGACGCAAGATGGGATAGTCAGCAAAAAACTTGCAGAGCAGACATTACTGGTGAAGAAGAAGAAAGCACCAGACAAATAACAAGGAAAAGACAGAACAGACAACAGATATTGGAAAGAAAAATACTGAAGCTTATGAGAGTGATTTGGATGATGAATTTACAAATCAGCAAATTGTTAAATCGTCCACCTCTATACAGTTCTGAACAGATAAGAGCAACAAGTGAAAAATTGAGAATTGTGACCCTTGATGTTTTCTTCTGCACCAGGTGAACAGACCCCAAATTAGACACCGCCAGTTTCACAGGTGAGTTCTTTAGGACAGACTTCTAATACAATTCAACCAGTTCAGGGTTTTATCACAAAACAGTCAGTTCAGAGTTCCAACAAGAATCAGCCGGCACAGAGTTTTCATTTAACTCAGCCTGTGCCAAACAAAATGGGAAAAAGGGCTGCAGAAGAAAGCATGTGGCTTTTCCCTGAGAATGGCATCAACAAAGGGTTTATGGTGCTAAAATCACCATCTTCCCAGCTTTTAGGAACAGGCCGACTTGAATAAGAAAATTAAATTTTTCAACACAATTTTGGCATTTTACTGGGAAATACACAATTTCTACTATTTTATGTGCTTTTAGCCTCCTTCCAGTTCGTGACAGAAATGGGTCTGAAACCAGTGCTTGATCCCAGACAGCCAAACATTTCTGAAATGTAGACAACATTCTGAATTCAGCAAGGGGTCATTTGTGTAGATCCTTCAAGATTTTCCTACAGGAATTAACAGCTAAAATGAAAAAATATCGAAATTAAGGTAAAAAAAAGAGCCATTTCTGTCCACGTTTTCTTCTATAACTTTTTCCAGCTAATGCTCTTCTGGTTGCGGGGAGATATGAGTTGTAGGTTCATCAAGAACCCTAGGTATCCAGAGTCAATTAATGAGCTGCACCTTGCAATGGGTTTTCATTGTATACTGGGTATACAGCAATTCATTTGGTGAAATATAAAGAGTGAAAAATAGGTATCAAGGAAACCTTTGTATTTCCAAAATGAACACAAGATAAAGGGGGTCATTCTGACCCTGGCGGCCGGTGGCCGCCAGGGCCACCGACCACGGGAGCACCGCCAACAGGCTGGCGGTGCTCCCACGAGCATTCTGACCGCGGCGGTTCAGCCGCGGTCAGAAGCGGAAAGTCGGCGGTCTCCCGCAGACTTCCCGCTGCTCGGGGGAATCCTCCATGGCGGCGGAGCGCGCTCCGCCGCCATGGGGATTCTGACACCCCCTACCGCCATCCTGTTCCTGGCGGGTCTCCCGCCAGGAACAGGATGGCGGTAGGGGGTGCCGCGGGGCCCCTGGGGGCCCCTGCAGTGCCCATGCCAGTGGCATGGGCACTGCAGGGGCCCCCGTAAGAGGGCCCCACTGTGTATTTCAGTGTCTGCAATGCAGACACTGAAATACGCGACGGGTGCAAACTGCACCCGTCGCACCCCTGCAACTACGCCGGCTCAATTCTGAGCCGGCGTCCTCGTTGCAGGGGCATTTCCTCTGGGCCGGCGGGCGCTCTTTTGGAGAGCGCCCGCCGGCCCAGAGGAAATGTTTGAATGGCCGCCGCGGTCTTTTGACCGCGGTGCGGTCATTTGGCGGCGGTACCTTGGCGGACGGCCTCCGCCATCCGCCAAGGTTAAAATCACCCCCAAAGTGTTGAGAAGTAGTGGTTATTTGCCCATTGCTGAATTCTGGGGTCCTCATACTAGCATGTGCATTACAGGGCATTTCGCAAATAGATGTCTTTTTTACACACTGTCTTACATTTGGAAGGAAAAAATGTGGAGAAAGACAAGGGGAATATCACTTGTTCTATTCTGTGTTCCTCCAAGTCTCCTGATAAAAATGGTACCTCACTTGTGTGGGTAGGCCTAATGCCTGCAACAGGAAACACAGCATGGACACAGCACATTTTTACATTGAAATCTGCTGTGTTTTAAGGAAAGTCCTGAGCTGTGGATTTTGGCGTCTAGCTTAGCCGGCACCTAAGGAAACGTACCAAACCTGTCCATTTTTTAAAACTAGACACCTAGGGGAAGCCAGGGTGGGGTGACTTGTGAGGCTCTCTCCAGGTTCTGTTACATGGAATCCTTTGCAAACCTTCTAGTCTGGCAAAAAAACACCTTTTCCTCAAATTTCGGTGACAGAAAGTTCTGGAATCTGAGAGGAGCCACAAATTTCCTTCCACCCAGCATTCCCCCAAGTCTCTCAATAAAATGGTGCTTCACTTGTGTGGGTAGGCCTAGTGCCCGCAACAAGAAATGCCCCAAAACACAACATGGACACATCACATTTTCTCAAAGAAAACTGACCTGTTTTTTGCAAAGTGCCTAGTTGTAAATTTTTGCATCTAGCTCACCCAGCACCTAGGAAAACCTAGCAAATCTGGACATTTCTGAAAACTAGGGGATCCAGGGATGGGGCCCTCACCAGGTTCTGTTATCCAGAATCCTTAGCAAACCTCAAAAACACTTTGGGCCAGATGTAGGAAGGAAGCAATTTGCGAGACACCGACTGCAACTCGCTATGGGGTCGCAATGACCCACCTCATGAATATTCATGAGGTGGGTCGCAAATTGCGGCCCCATAGCGAGTATAGGCACTCGCTAACATGGAGGCCTGCTGTAGTCAGCAGGCCTCCATGTTAGCGACCTGCTTTTCAATAAAGCAGTTTTTTTTTTTTTTTAAATGTAGCCCCTGTAGCTGCATTTCAAAAAATCCGAAACCTTTTGTTTCGTTTTTTTCAGGGCAGGGAGTGGTCCCTTGGACCACTCCCTGCCCTGAAAAAATATTTTGGGGTCCATTCACAAAGGGGAAGGGGTCCCATGGGGACCCCTTCCCGTTTGCGAATGGGTTACCATCCACTTCAAGTGGATGGTAACTGCGACTCCATTTGCGACCGCATAAGCGGTCACAAATGGAATTGCATACCATTGCGAATCGCAAATAGGAAGGGAACACCCCTTCCTATTTGCGATTCGGAAATGCATTTTGCGAGTCGGTAACGACTCGCAAAATGCATTTCTGCATAGGAAACACGCATTTGCGAGTCGCAAACGGCAAATTTTGCCGTTTGCGACTCGCAAAGTGCTTCCTACATCTGGCCCTTTCTCCTCACATTTTGGTGCTGCAAAGTTCTGGAATCTGAGGGGAGCCACAAACTTTTTTCTAACCTGTTTTCCCCACACCTCCCAATAACAATTGTACCTCACTTGTGTGGGTAGGCCTAGCGACAGGAAATGCCCCAAAACACTACTTGGACACATCAAAATGATCAATTACAAAACTACCTGTTTTTGCAGGGTGGGGGGCATCTGCATTTTTGGTCCTGGGCTCAGCAGCCATCAAGTGGAACCTGCAAAACCTAGACATTTCTGAAAGCTAGACACCCAAGGGAGTCCAGCGAGGTATGACTTGCGTGGATCCCCCAGTGTCTTCTTACCCAAAATCCTCAGCAAACCTCAAATTTAGCTAACAAAATCACATTTTCCTCACATTTCTGTGTGGGATCACAGCACCAGCACAAATTTCTTACCATCCAACGTTCCACTGAGTCTCCCGATAAAAATGATACCTCACTTGTGTAGGGGAACCAAGTGCCTGTGACAGATAAGAGACCAAAACATGTTGAAATTGAGGGTGAACCAAAGCAGGTCCAAAAGGGCAGTTTGAAAAAAAGCGTTTTTATGCTGACAAGCGGGCAGAATGTTTCTTGGTATAGATGTGACAATGCTGGGTGGTAGGAATTTTGCAGATTTCTACAGATTACGGAAGGTTCCGTCACAAAAATGTGGGAAAAATGTGTGATTTCAAGCAAAGTTGGAGGTTTGCAAGACATTGAGGGAAAGAAAATGGTGTGGTGTGCATGTGAAGCACACACCCTGCACTCACCTGGATGTCTAGTTAACTAGATGTGTCTAGGTCTTGTAGATTTGTCTACATGGCAACATCCCAAAGTCCAAAAAGTGCAGCCCTGACCACTCCAAGTTGGATGAATTTGATGGATAAACAAGCTCTCATGGCCCAAATGTAAAATTAAAACCCAAAATAATCAAATGTCCTCTGGCTTGCCATTGGAATGAGATCTTTCAGTGTGCGGTGGGAGAGCTGAAAGACTGTTACCCCCTTCAGTTGGGGTGGGGGGCAAAACCATGCCCATACTGGTTGGTAGCCACCACTACACTATTTGTTTTTTTATTCCTTGCATCTAGTAGGCTTTCTGCCCCTCCGGAGAGTAGATCGGATTCAAACAGCATTTGATTTGTTGGTAGAACAAACTGATTGATGAGATCCTGTGGTATGCAAACTACTGCAGTAATGAATTGGAATTGGACAGAAAAAGTTTAAGGAGAAAGTGATGGTGATGGAATTGAAAGCTGCACAGAAAGCTAGTCTGATTCAACAGTTTGCAGGGAATACGTGTGATATGCAAAAGTGCTACAACAAGAAAATAATGGTTATCAGCAACAACATAGAGGATGTGGTATTCCTGTAGATCAGAGTGGAGCTGCTAATGTCCATACCTTGAAAAGTACCAATATGTGTTGTGGTTGTGGCCAGTTGGGCCATTGGAGGAGGAAATGTCCTCTTAATGGTGCAAATAATCAGGTACAGAATAATGGAGTTGTACAAGCGTGAGGCAATAATCAGGTTCAAATGCAGAGAGTTGTGAGACCCCAAATGCAAAATTCAAATGTATCCCAACAGACAAATGTTTCCAGACAGAATTGAAATACGGTTACAAATGTAGGTGCAAATCAGTTGGGATCGAAGTTTCCCTTAATTGATCTAAGTGATGATGATTTTACAGACATTTTTCAGCTAAGATGTCCGAAATAAGAAGAGGAGTGCATTATAGGTGCTTCCTTAGAAGTGGATCAACTGTCAAAGCCCAGCTCACCTGAGTCCTTGTTCAGTTCTGATGGAGGTTGAAGACAATCCGACTCCACCCTGAAACTGCTTGTTCCAGCACACTAGTTTTTAAAACAGTGCACTAAGAACAGAAGCTCAAGGGAAGGGGGGAAGTGGATAAAATAAAATAAAGAGACAACAGCGTTCTTGCGTTTCCACTGTTGAAGTGCTGCACAAATCTGCGGCCCTCTCTGACTTCTGTAGAAACTGGTGCCTAATGAAACACAAACAAAGAACAGATAAGTACATCCTATTCCTAACTGGGTTCCTGACTATCCCTGTATTTATTAGAAATTTTCTTCTAAAAGTACCTCTTGGATCCTGGTCTCTAGTTTCCAGGTTTGGAATGTGTTACTGCTCTGGGATGTGCTTTCTATTACTCTAAAGCTTCTAAAACATTAAACAAATACCGTTATCAGAATTATCAATATCAAGCATTCATCTTAATATAACTAAAGCCTAAATTGCCAATAGCAGACTCACTTTTCCCATATTTCCAGAATCTTTTACAAAACAAATACTGTACTTTTACGTCAAAATACAGCATGTAATTTGTGCAAGTCCTTGATTTAATGTTTGCCTTGCTGTTAATGGTTTCCACGGTTCGATTCTTAAAAGTTCCATAAAAAAATGTTTGCTCAATGTTCGTGGAAGGTATCTTGTTTCAAATTGTCTATACACGAATCCAGAAATTGTTGTCAAAGTTCTTTCAGGTAATAAAAGTTTTGCACTTACTTGTTGCTGGCAAGAGATACTGATCAGTCTAACCTTGTCTTCTTTCTCTTTTGCAGGTTGCTTGTAGGAGAGAGGCTGAGGCAAGGAGGAACCGGAAACCGGAAGAAGGAAGAGCCAGCAGCTGCGCCCATTGAAGCCAATGAAAGTCTGTAGAGAGCAGGAGTGCCAGCGCCGAGGGATCTGTCCTCAGGTAAGCGGGAGGTAGACGAGCACAAGCACTGGGCGAGGCTCGGGGGCTGCCTTTTATAGACAGGGCTGGGTGTGGTCCTCACATGCTGCACATGTTCTTGAAAGGTGTGCAGAGCTGGGTGTGGTTTGAAGAGCTGGGTGTGGTCCTCACATGCTGCACATGTTCTTGAAAGGTGTGCAGAGTTTCAGTTATTATGCAAATGAGTTAAATTAACACATGGCCTAGAGAGGAGTGTTTTAAAGAAGCCTTGGTAAAAGCAAGGCCCAATGTGTAAACAAAACAGCACATTAAACAACATACACAGAAGCCTGGGGGGGGGAAGGTGAGATAACAAGAAAGGCTTTCAATAGTAAGTTTAAAAGGGAGCTATTACAGAACCCACTAGTGCAGTGAGAAGGGACATGCTCTTTGCTGTGCACAAACCCTAACATCAACGTGGTCCACATGTGGATGGTGACGAAATGGATTACATGTGTCGTTCCTAGTCAACACAAGTGCTACCTGTTCTACCATCAGAACAGTGGAAGTTGCCACTTCCAGGAAAAACCATTGAAGCTGGAGGAGTTTCAAATAAACAATTGTCTAACCCAGTAACAGAATCTGCCCCATAAAAATAGGTTCCTTTTAAGATGAGCATCTGTTTGTGTTATGTGACTCAAGTCCTGGGAGTCTGCTTAGACCTGACTTACTCTGCAAGTTGAATTGTTCCATCAGGTGTACCTCATGTGGTATCAAGAGCCACATGAATGATGAAGATGCATCATTTCAAATTGTGAATCAAACCCCAAGTGTCACATTGTACCCAAGGTTGACCTGTAATCCGAGGATTTTAAAAGATACTGTGGTCCCTAAAGTTTTGGACTTTTTAGGAAAAGAAATAGGACTCATGAAAGGAGTTGACCCTATTGAGATTACAGTGAAACCGAATACTGTGTACCTGAGAAATCCCCATATAGCATGACACCTGAAAGAATTGCAGGAATGACCCCTGTGATAGATTCATTGATAGAATAGGGAATCCTAGAGAGATAATGGGAAGTCCATGTAACTCTCCTATTATGGGACAGCAAAAGCCCAGTGGAAAATACCGCTTTTTGCAAGACCTTAGAAAAGTGAATGAGATGGTCATCTCATGTTGTAACCTGGTACCGAATCCATCGGTGATTTTATTCCAAATTCCATGTGAAGAAGAGTGGTACACTATGATTGATTTGTGCCCAGCATTCTTTTTGATACTGTTGCAGGAGAAGAGACAGTTTTTGTTCGCATTTCTGTTTGTCAGTCATGTTTTGGCATGGTGCTGAGTCCCACAAGGATACACCAAAGCCCTTCCCTCTTCAACCATATCTTGGATAAACATCTGGAGTCACTTCAAATGTCTTACCATTCAGTTTTAGTTCAGTACATTGATGACCTACTAGTGGCATCAGATACTCAAGAAGTCTGTACTAGAGATAAGATTGCTCTGTCGAATCACTTAACTGAGAATGGACATAAAGTTTACCTGACTTAATTGCAGTACTGTAGTAAAGAAATCTTGAACACCACATTGAGAAAGGTGCAAGGACGGTGTTGCTAGAAACAATCTCAGCAATTCTGAAAAGGAAACCCCCAAAGATGCAGAATGAAGTCAGAATGTTCTTGGGAATGGTTGGCTACTGTTGTCAGTAGATTCCAAACGTTTTCCTGTTGGTCAAGCCTTTTCAGAGGCTGACACACAAGGATGTGTCTGATCAGGTACCATTGGATAACAACTGCAAACATGCCTTCACAGAGCTGAGACAAAATCTCTGTGTTGCCCCTGCTCTGGGAATGCCTGATTACAATACATGTTTACTTTGTACTGCTGTGAGAGGAAGGGATGCACTCTCTCAGTGTTGAATCAAGGGCATGGAAGTCCAAACAAACCAGTGGCATATTTTTTGCCACTCTTGATCCTGTGGCTTTGTCTTTATCTAGTTGCCTTAAAGCTCTTAAGGAGTCTGCATTAGTATAGAACAGTGCAACAGCAGTGTTATGGGTCATCCTTTAAATGTTTTTGTCCCCTATTCAGTGGAAATTTTGTTAACCCACACACTATAAGCCGGTCATACTCACCGTTCAGAATTCAGAATGTCAATCTCAAACACTGCAATACTTTAAATCCAGCTACTCTTTTGCCACTTCCTGTGAATGCTAATGATGTAAATGATGACTGTAATGATGAAATGAGCTTGACTGTCTATATGTTACTGAACTGTGCACCAAGCCAAGACCTAACATTCAAGATATTCCCCTACCCGAAATGATTATGCAATGTTTGTTGATGACTCCTGTTTAAGAGACAATGATGGTACCCTGAAAGCTGGTTATGCAGTCTATATAGTCTCAGGTGTAGTAGAAGCCTCCTGGCCTCAAGGATTCTTTTCTGCCCAAGTAGCTGAATTAGTTGCTCTTACAAGAGCATGCTTTGTTTCTGAACAGCTGAAGGTGACGATATTCACCAATAGTCAGTATGACTTGGGTGTCATTCATGGCTCCAGCCAGTTGTGGTCCCAGAGAGGTTTCCAAACCTCTTCTGGATTGCCTATAAACAATGGAGATAAGGTATACAACCTTTTGAATGCATTACAGTTGCCTGCCCAAACTGTGGTTGTGACATGCTCTGCACACCGCAAAGCCACTGATTAGAAACTCTCTGCAACAACTATGCCGATGAGGTGGCCAGATAGTGTGCCTTGAATTGTATTGCCTTTAATGGACTGTACTCCATTGTGTCAAATGATGAAACATGCCACAAACTTCTGTTAACTGCTACAGATATCTGGGAGGAAGTTAAAAGGTTGCAGAAAGAAGTTTCAAAGGACCAACATCAAGGTTGGATCAGAGCAGGTTGTGCCAAAAGAGATGTGGTTGATGTTTGGGTTTCAAGTGATGGCATATTTAGTTACCCCCTATGGATAGGCAGTACCATGGACCAGCTTGAGTTGGTCGTGATGCTGCGGTTTGGACATTCAAGCAAATTAAGTTCAACCCCGGATTCAGATTGACGGCAAAAATCCTAATGTCACAGATATGTCACATGTCAGCAGATTAATGTTTGTATACATACAGCAGTTACACTGAGTCATACTGGCATATCAAGATGACCATTCAACACAATTGATTTTATTGAGCCTCCTGTGTGCAATGGACTGAGATACCTTTTGGTCATTGTGTGCGTTTTCTCTCATTGAGTTGAGGCTTATCCGACCAGGAGAAATGATGGTCTCACAGTAGCAAAGCTGTTGCTTAGGGAGCTGATACCTAGGTTTGGCTTCCTGACTTTTCCAGAGTCATATCGAGGGACACACTTCAACAGTGAGGTCATGAAATTATTATGTGCGGTATTACAAGTTGAGCAAAGACAACATTGCAATTACAGGCCTGAAGCTTCTGGATTATTGGAGCAAGTTAATGGAATTCTGAAGGCCAGATTGGCAAACGTATGTGCCTCCACCTCTCTGAAGTAGCCAGATGCATTGTCTCTGGTATTATGGGTTTGCACAGTACACCAGACAGAAAGACTGGCCTGTCCATGCATGAAATTATGATGGGGAGATATGAGATTGCCAGCTGTATCTTTAAATGTGCTTGAGAACATGTGACGGGCTGGAACCTGTTCGCCTGCACTCGGCTCCCACTTGTGCTGACGCTGCCCCTGGTGCTCTGCGGCTCTCTGCCCGTGATTGGTGGAAGGACCGGCAGTGGCGGGGCGCTGGGTGTTCAAAATTGCCGTGGCATACTCCTACGGCGTTCAGAGCTTTGGAGGAGCAAACAGGAGGCAAGGGAATAGCTGTGAACCCTTTCGTGGAGGAGGAGAAGCCCAGCAACAGAGAGGTGAACGCGTAAGCCCAGGAGCGGAACCCGCCAGAGAGTCGGAGACAACGGGCCCATCCGAGCCCCGGAGCTGAAGACGGAAGATGAGCGTCAGGAGACCCTGTTCCAGGCAACCGGGAGGACCAGTGGCAGCATCCCGCCATGCTTCAGGAGAAGCGTGGCCATTCAGGTGCGTGGGACTACGTCCCTGACCATGAGTGAGAGTGAGAGTGAGAGGCAGAGAGCGGAGGGAAAGAGGGGGAGGGTGGGGGTTGGAAATCACTGAAAGACGGGAGGGGGGAGGACAAAACAAGGAAACTTAACAAGCACAAGCACTGGGCAGGGGAGGGGGTTGTAAAAGAGAAACGGACAAGTAGAAGAGGAAAACCTGAAAGGAGGGGGTGACAAAATACGTACCACTAGTCACCGTAGAGCACCGTCACCAATAGTAGACCAGCTAAGCCACGCATAGGCTTGGTTGAGCACTGAAGGAATTTAAAAGACAGAAATGACAGGAGATGAAGCACTGAGAGACAGAAGGAAAAGCAAATACTAATCTGAATCGGTCTGAATACAATAACCTTAATAGGACCAGTGAGTCAGGGAAAATAAAGAGAGAATACGGAGACAAAATAGATATAAGTAGCAAGTACACTTATCGTTATATTCTCTTCTCTCCACATGCACTTCCCGGGGGACGACCTGTGAACCAGGGAGACAGAAAAGAAGAGTGAAGACCAAACCTCAAGAACATCCCACCACCCTAAAGTCCCACAACCAAAGATTGAAAGATACTCACCTGTTTCCTACTTCATCTTCTATCATCAATAAAATACATTTTTCCAGACTACCATGGTCTAGAGTGATTTATCCATGCCCTCACGCTCACAAGTGGTGTCAGAAGTGGGATTTTCCCAAAAGAATCCACAACCATGGAAGAGAAGGCAACAATGGCAGATGTCATAGCCCAGTTGGCAGAAGGGCAACGGCATCTCCAGTTGATATGGGAACAACAAATGAAAGAAGCCAAAGAGGAACGGGAGGCATTGCAAACAGCGCTCAAGAGCCAGGCAAGGATTATGGCTAATAACCAACTGGTACATGAAACAGCATTGGTGAAGCTTACCGACACCATTGCCCATACAAAAGCACACCCCACGGTACCAAGTAGTGTGTTGCAACGCTACCAGGAGCAGGAGGACCCAGACTTTTTCTTCACAAACTTTGAAAGAGTGGCCAGTACTGCTAATTGGCCAGAGGACAAATGGGGTCAGTATATCGCCCCCTACTCACCGGCCACCTGCAAACAACATACCAAGCTATCAATCCGAGTGGGAACCTACCAAACAAGGACATTAAGAAAACTATTTTAGAAAGAGTGGGTTCGGACAGTGAGAGTTATCGCACTAAGTTTAGGCAAATGAAATGGCAGCATCAGGAGAATCCCCGTACCTTGTATTATAGAGTCCAACATGCAGCCGGGAGGTGGTTACATCCTACATAGAAGA
This sequence comes from Pleurodeles waltl, assembly GCF_031143425.1. NCBI lineage: Eukaryota > Metazoa > Chordata > Amphibia > Caudata > Salamandridae > Pleurodeles > Pleurodeles waltl. The sequence goes on along the minus strand of NC_090448.1, from coordinate 246,313,978 downwards.
CAAGAGAAGATATGTTTGACATAATAGTCTTAGAACAGTACTTGGATGCTTTACCACCTACCACTCAGAACTGGGTACAACAGCATCCAGGACTCACAAATGAAACAGCTGTAGATCTTGCCTGTGCTTATCATAGAGGCTCTGACTTCCGGGCTACCGTTAGTCGGGCTCCCACTCCTACGGTCCGACCAAACATTCCTAGACTACAACTACTATGGCCAGTCGGAGCCCACGGGCCGGAACAAACTCAACCAGGGAGCCCGGGACCCTCTGGATACCAAGGCCCTGGTCCTCAATGCTACAACTGTTCAGAGTGGGGCCATATTGCCCGATATTGCCCGCATAAGAAAGATGCAGAGGAACCCATGGAGATAGGTATAAACAAGGGGAGAGTATTCTGGACTGGAGGGGAGAAACCTAAATATACCCTCCTTATCTTCGTCAATGAAGTGGAAAGAATGGCCCTAATCGACTCCGGATGTAGCCAGAGCGTGATCCGGGGAGATTTAGTATTGCCAGGGCAGGAAGATCCCGAGACCCAGGTTCTCATTACCTGTGTACATGGGGATCAACGGTATTATCCCATTGCCACTATAAGGTTGAAATGGAGAGAACAAAATGAGAACCTCCGGGTAGGGGTACTCTCCACCCTGGATGAAGACATAATCCTTGGGACTGATTACGAGGACTTTCCCTCCTTATTGGAGAAAGCCGGGCAAGAGCACCTTCTGAGGGGTTGGTGGACGGAGGCACCTAGTGGAACCATTACAGAAGAACCCAAACGGGAACGAATTATCCTCAGCAGGAGACAAAAAAGAGAGCAACAACGGTCTTATCTACAGCAATGCCCATCCCAAGGCGGTCCTGTAGTTAGTGAGAAGGTTTGCACAATCACCGGGGATTTCCGGCAGAATCAGAATGAGGACCCAAATTTAAAACATGCATGGCAGCAGGCCGAGTTTGGAGCAGCACCAGGGTTAGGTCCCAGGTTCCTGATTCGTAATAACCTTTTATACAGAAACCCCACACCCACTAGATGAAACGACCTGCAGTTAGTAGTGCCCAAAAGCCACCGCCAACAACTGTTACAATTAGCACATGGGGATAACGGGGACGGGCATTTGGGGAAGGAGAAAACTGAGGAAGCAGTTCTTAGACGATTTTATTGGCCAGGGGTTTATGGTGAAATACGGAAGCATTGTTCAGAGTGTCCCAAATGCCAGTTGTATAATCCATCTCCACAAAAACCCGTACCCCTACAACCTCTTCCGATTATTGATATTCCCTTTACCAGGGTTGGAATGGACCTTATCGGGCCCGTCACCCCTTCCACTCGGGGTAGACAATATGTTTTAGTCTTGGTGGACTATGCCACACGCTATCCCAAGGCCATTCCCCTTCCCAGTATACACACTAAAGCTATTTCCCAGGCAATGATAGAGTTCTTTTCACGGGTGGGTTTCCCAAAATAAATATTGACTGACCAAGGGACTCCTTTTATGTCTAGATTAATGGCTGAAGTATGTTGATTACTAGGGGTGAATCAAATCCGTACCTCAGTATATCATCCGCAAACAGATGGGCTGGTGGAAAGATACAACAAAACCATTAAATCCTTACTAAGAAAGAGTATATCTGAGGCCGGTAAGGATTGGGAAAATAAACTACCATTCGTTCTATATGCTATTCGTACCCATGTACAAGCCTCCTTAGGCCATGGCCCTTTTGAGATGTTATTCAGTCGACAACCACGCACACTGTTAGATATGTTAGCCGAACAGTGGGAGGACATGGAGGAGGAAGTAAAAGACCTCTTGACATATACCCGGGATTTAAGAGAGAATCTTCATACAGTATGGGAGGAGGCCCATGCTGCCTTACAGGAAGCTCAGAATAAGCAGAAGCAAATATATGATACCCGAAGTGCAGTTCACACCCTAACAGTAGGGGATAAAGCTCTAGTCTTACTCCCTAGCGCTGAGAATAAGTTATTGGCCAAATGGCAGGGGCCATTTGAAGTGATAGCACAGATCAATCCCACCACCTATAAGTTGGCCATTCCCCAAGGAAGTGGCAGGGAACAGATATATCACATCAATCTTCTTTTTAAATGGCTAGAACCCACAGGAGGCTCTTCCATTCATTTTATAAACTCGGATGTTACTGAAGACATCCCGTATCCCATGTTACCTCACCAGGACCTGTCCAACCAGGTACAACCATGGATCAATCCCAGTCTTAAGAGATTGTATCACAACCAACTAACTTGCCTAGTACATCACAATCAAGATGTCTTCTCTAAATATCCGGGCAGAACCACCCTAGTCCAACATCCCATTCGTTTGAAAATGAATACTGTCTCACGAAAGCGACCATACCGCATTCCTGAAGCAAAACAAAAGATTATTGAAGATGAAGTCCAAGCCATGTTGGCATCCAGTATCATAGAACCATCAGCCAGTCCATGGTGCTCGCCAGTCGTGTTGGTGCCCAAGCCAGATCGCAGCACCCGGTTTTGTGTAGATTACAGGGGTGTCAACAACTTAACCTATTTCGATGCATATCCCATGCCTAGAATAGACAAGCTTATTGAGAGGCTAGGCCAAGCCAAATTCTGATTACTGATCACGCTCCTCTTACTTGGCTCGCCCATCATAAGGACACTAATTCCCATGTTCTCCACTGGTTCCTTTCCTTACAGCATTGTTCCTTTCGGATACAGCATCTTCCGTGTAAACAAATGGTGACCGCGGATTCTCTTTCCCGTTATCCGGGCTTGGAGCGTCTCGACAAGCCGTTCTCTAGGGAGAGTGTATGTGACGGGCTGGAACCTGTTCGTCCGCACTCGGCTCCCACTTGTGCTGACACTGCCCCTGGTGCTCTGCGGCTCCCTGCCCGTGATTGGTGGAAGGACTGGCAGTGGCGGGGCGCTGGGTGTTCAAAATTGCCGCGGCATACTCCTATGGAGCGGAACCCGCCAGAGAGTGGGAGATAACGGTCCCATCCGAGCCCCGGAGCTGAAGACGGAAGACGAGCGTCAGGAGACCCTATTCTAGGCAACCAGGAGGACCAGTGGCAGCATCCCGCCATGCTTCAGGAGAAGCGTGGCCATTCAGGTGCGTGGGACTATGTCCCTGACCATGAGTGAGAGTGAGAGGCAGAGAGCGGAGTGAAAGAGGGGGAGGGTGGAGGTTGGAAATCACTGAAAGACGGGAGGGAGGAGGACAAAACAAGGAAACATAACAAGCACGAGCACTGGGGAGTGGAGGGGGTTGGAAAAGAGAAACAGACAAGTACAAGAGGAAAACCCGAAAGGAGGGGGTGATAAAATACGTACCACCAGTCACCGTAGAGCACCGTCACCAATAGTAGACCAGCTAAGCCACGCACAGGTCCGGTTGAGCACTGAAGGAATTTAAAAGACAGAAAGGACAGGAGTTGAAGCACTGAGTGACAGAAGGAAAAGCACATACTAATCTGAATCGATCTGAATACAGTAACCTTAAGAAGACCAGTGAGTCAGGGAAAATAAAGAGAGAATACGGAGACAAAATAGATATAAGTAGCAAGTACACTTACCGCTATATTCTCTTCTCTCCACATGCACTTCCCGGGGGACGACATGTGAACCAGGGAGACAGAAAAGAAGAGTGAAGACCAAACCTCAAGAACATCCCACCACCCTAAAGTCCCACAACCAAAGATTGAAAGATACTCACCTGTTTCCTACTTCATCTTCTATCATCAATAAAATACATTTTTCCAGACTACCGCGGTCTAGAGAGATTTATCCACGCCCTCACGCAAACAGAACATCATAGATGACTTGGTACTGGATTACTGCAAAGGACTAGCTGATGTGGTTCATTCTGAGTCACACTAGGTTGGAGAAGATACAGTTCAGCTGCAGCAGGAACTCTGCCATGACCTGTGCCCAGGCAGCTGTGTCATAGTCAAAAAGCATTTGAGGAATTCCTGCTTAGAATTACATTGGAACGTGCCCAACCAGGTCATCTTAGTGAGTAAAATGGATGTGAAGTGTGCTGGTCTCCCTAATTGGGTGCATGCTATCCACACTCGCAAAGTTCCAGGTTCCCTTGAGTACACAGCACCTGTCCCTGAAGTGTCAGTTTAAGTTAGTCAAAGGGATCAGGTTATTAAAGCTGTTGGTGATGTGCAGATGGCTGATACAGCACAATTTCAGTCTGAAGGGGTCTGAGACAAAATCATTAGTTGGTACATAAGGGTCACGACAGGAACAGTTGGCTCCACAAAGCTCAGATGCTGACAAAGGACCTTGTGCTGTAGCAAAGAAAGTTGTATCTAGAGACAAATGGCCAAATGTGAAAGCTGTGCCCCCAATGGTTCCAGAAGAAACTGAATAGTCTAATCAGAGTGACATTGATACTGATAAACCAGTAGCTCAGAGATCAAAGAGAAAGAGAGTTCCTAGTCAAAAATATGCAGCACCTGAATGGACATAGTTTGCAGCAAATGACTGGGAGAAGGAATTTACAACATTTTGTTTTCACAAAACATATTCAGTTGACCATTCTTCAATTTGTTCTACTGGCAGAACTGAACATTTTTGCCACTTGATAAACAGAGACAGTATATCCTGGATGTGTTTATTGGTGATTTATTAACTCCATATTCAGTAGAGACATTTGAACTTTTACTGGAAGTGATTTGAAGAAGAGTTTCCAATTTTACACTTGAACTTTTGAAGTAAAAAATGTTTTATTTTTCTTGATATTTGCTTTGCTCACAAATGAGAAAGGGACTGAAAGAGACAATTGATATGTGTGCTGCTGCAATTTAGATTTTCACCATTATACATTTTAGAATTTTGGGGCTGAAATTAGAGAACTCATGGAGTCAAATAGAAGCAAGAGTTGTAGATTTAAGTACTCATGTTTAGGATTTTTAGATGTGACAGTCATAATGATTATATTGTTACTTATTGGATTGAGTTTTCCCACACCCATTTGTTCAGAGAAAGTTAAAGCCACAAGTGTCTCAAGTTCTACAAGTCCTCTAGCAAACAATAACTCCTTGTTCAATCAGAAAGATTTACATGCAAATGGTTCCAGAGGAGGCTTATCTCTAAAAATTTATATTACAAGCTGTTATATGAATATGTAAACTCCATGGAGGTTAAACACTGTTATGTTTACACCTAATTGCCATCATCAGTTAGTGAAGGAATAACCTATCAAAGTATCCACTAGACTTATGGAATTTCCTGTAGTTTGTTGCTGACTCTTTTGTATCAGCATGAATATTTTCAGTATTATTATTATTAAAATGATGATCTTGTTTTCTCAGTTGTCCCCATCATTAACCATTTGAGCAGAATTGCTAAAGTAAAAAATATTGATATTTGGTACACTGTATACTCATAGAAACAATCTGATCTATATTCTCACCCCTGTAGAAAAAGAATGTATTGGACAAGTTGAAGACAGAAGAGGATCAATGAAAGCTAAGGCAGAAAAAGGAGTAGTGCTATATAGTTGCGGTAGAGAAGAAGAAACCCCTTCACTGGCAGGGAACCAAAGATCCCTTGTTGTGGACTTGCAACATGTGCAGAAGTTGTATGTATATAGACCTAAATCAAAGACTGAAACAAATGTTGTATGGACTAGTGAATGTAGACGTGTTTTTGTTCAAGAGTGTTTGGACATTCATGTTAGCTGACACCACACCATACCAGGCAGTTATTTCATCTGTGGAAAGGACCCATATTATAGGTAGTCTAAAGGATGATATGGTACATGTTATCTAGCAGTCGTATTTCCAAACATTTATCATGTGGAGCATTTCAGTGATCCTGTTTGGGATGAGAACTCAAATACCAGAGTCAAAAGAGGTGCCTGTGCTTCGGAGATAGTAAGAGATATTTGTGGTACCAGAATTCCATCTGTGTGAGTGATCCGGAAATGATCACAAGATAAGAAAGTTGCCAACAATTATAGATAAGTTGTGTACAGGTACCACAGGTTCCTCCTTGTTAGTAGACACATAAATGGTTGCTGTAAGATCAATGACTTTACAAATTTGTCTTGGGTTAGATAGACATCCTTCTTGCAAAAGAGGGTGGAGTTTGCAAAATGCTGCAGGATCAACAGTGCTGCACTAACATTCTGGACAGTAGTAAGGAGCCTGAGAAGGGACCTGAAGGAGGTAGAAGCAACAGGTGACTGAAAGGCTATAGGTAGTGTGTTTTCAGAAGTTGATAAGTGGTTTGGAAATCTAGAGAAAGAAATTGCTGGGAGAATCCTGAGAAATATTTTGATAATAGCTTTGTGTGCCATAGTTGCAGTTGTTTTCTACAAGCTTTTGAAGAAGCTGGAAGAGATGAGAGCAAAGAGAGGAAAAAGAAAGCAAGAGATTGAGATGGAGACTAGACAAAGCATATATTACAGTGACATAAAGCAGTTAGAGAGTCCAGAAGATCTTTCCTGGAACAACCTCAAAGATTTTGACCTGTCTCATTGAAAGTGAATGATTGTAGATTGATGTGATGACTTGATTCACCATCAGAGGTGGGACTGATGAAGCAGAAATGTTATTGCTACCCCTGACATCACAGCGATCATCTATGTGTGACAACCTTTCCATCTTGTTATTTGAAGTAATAATAGATTAGCTGTAAAGTGTAAAGTGCACTGCAAGCCTATATTAATGCGCATGCACTGTAGAATAGAGAACGTATGTGTGGTAGTATAGCCCTAAACCTTCATGTATAACCAATTATTTCAATTCTATGTGAATCTGTAGGGCGTGAATTCATAGTTTACACTAAAATGACAATGAATTTCAGAAAGGTAATGTTTTAAAAGTTACAAGCAAAAGTCAAAGATTGCAGTTCTTCACTATAGTTAAAGCAATGTATTACCTATGTTATTTGGTACTAAACCTACTGTAACATGAACACTGACACAGCTTATTAATGTTGAATTTATATTTTTTATGCTATATGTGCATTGTTTTGTTTAAATGAATGTACAATTTTATGTTCACTTTGCTTAGCCTGCAAGGCCCTGTTCCCTGATTGTGCACAAAATGTTTAGTCATTCTTGCTAACATGACTTTTCTTTCAGACTTTGTCCCTATAAAATGTTAGCTTGGTCATGGATGCTCTTTTGTTTTACACATAGCGAACCTGAGAAACTAACCTTCAGCTCAGTACATTCAGACTATGGAAGTAAATTGTCTACATTTGTTTCAACCCGTACAGATGATCTAAGATGGATATCTTTCATTTGGTGGTAATTGGAATCTTCACTGATGTTGCAGTTCCTTGTAGCATGATTTACTATGATGGGGCAATTACGCCTTCTGCATCATGTGGAGTGATGGATGAGTGAATCATCTTGCACTATGGACTTTAGGTTCCCTAGCTCAATCAGAAGCATTATGCTTGCCATTTTTCTCCTGGCAGTCTCTCTCTCTAGACCACACTTCAGCATTCGGTCCGAGTCTGCTCCATCCCACCCTCCTTGCTGGATCCCTTGGACTCTCAAAAGTACAGTCCTCTACACTCTCATCCTTTATTCCAATGTTTTGATGAGACTTAGAAATCTTTTCTCTGACCCGGGAAGACTCATGACCAAGCTTCTGACATGCTGACCCTTCCCATTTTACCATCTTTTTGACAACATTAGTTACTCACCTTTTGCCCCAAATACTTTTTATCCTTTTTCTTTTTACCCTTTTGTCCACATGTGTTTTGCCTAACACATGTTAACTTTCAACTTGCTAATCTGTAAGATTTTCCCTTGCCCTTGTTAACCAAGCTTACATAATTTCCAGATTGCCTCAATGCTGAAATGCACTGAACAGCGCTTGTTTTCTCTACATCAGATTATCCTTCTGATGTTTTTATTGGTTTTGTTGAATGTTTAGTCCCTTTGATATTAATTCATGTGAATGTTTTCCATCGCCTTGGTCAGCCCATGGTGATCTGGTATATTTATAACTTTGTTTTGAGAATTGTCAACATGACTTTGAGTCTGAGCTTGTAATAAAACCCCTTATCTCTTTTTCAGACTGGGGTTTTTCTTGTATGACACATGTGGTCATACTGTGATTTTAAATTGTGCTGATTGAAGTTTTGATTTAACTATGTCTTCACCCCTTCATGCTGGGTAAAATATTTATTGACTTCTTTATAAATCATATTACTAAGAAAAATGTGTTTTAGAAAATTTATTAAGTAATTTACTTAACCACTTGGGTGCCCAGGACGAGCTCCTACGGGCCCCCGGGGGGAGTTCTTACGCTCCCCCCGATGGCCAAGCACCCCCCTTCCCTAGGCAGGGATGGAAGGGGAATGGCTTCCCCTTCCACCACCACCCTCTGCCCCCCCTGTGGCGCCTGATGACTTCAGCGCACAATCGCACGCTGACCTCATCAGAGGCCTACAGCGTGAATTGGAGGAGAAATGCCAAAGCATTTCTCCTCCAATCACGTGGAGAGGAAGAGAGAGGCATTAAAGGAAAGGAAAAGCCTTTCCTCTCCTTTCATGTCTCTCTCAGCATTTCTGCTGCCTGATCGCGATGCGATCGAGCAGCAGAAATGCCCACTAGACACCAGGAATGTTTTTTTTTTTAATGCATAAGGGGAGCAGCCCCGTGGGCAAATGCCGCTCTCCAGGACAGCAAATTATTTTATGGCCGTTTCTGCCTAATCTTAATAGGCCGATCTGCCCCCGGGGGGCAGAAACCCCTAGACACCAGGGATATATATATTTTTTGTTTATATATATTTTTGTTATATGTGGGGAACCACACCTTAGGCAAGGGTCGCTCCCCTGCGGGCAAATTGTCTTTAGGCCATTTCTGCCACCGATTTTTATTAGGCCAATCTGCCCCCAAGGGGAGCAGAAATGCCACTAGAGACCAGGGATTTTTTTTCTTTTTTGATATGTATACATAAGTGGAGCGGCCCCTTGGGCAAGGGCCTCTCCCCAGAGGGGAAAAATATTTTTAGGCCATTTCTTTCCCCACTGGGGGCAGATCGGCCTATTATAATTAGACCAATCTTCCCCTGGGGGGGGACAGAAACCCCTAGACACCAGGGATCTTTTTTTTTATTTGTGTTTTTATTTTTACATGTGGGGAGCCATTTTTATGGGGAAACTTGTGGGGAACGCTGGGTGGAAGGACATTTGTGGCTCAGATTCCAGAACTTTCTGTCACCGAAATGTGAGGAAAAAGTGGTTTTTTAGCCACATTTTTGCAAAGGATTTTGGGTAACAGAACTTGGTCAGAGCCCCACAAGTCACCCCATCCTGGATTCCCCTAGATGTCTAGTTTTAAGAAATGCAGAGGCTTGGTAGGTTTCCCTGTGTGCTGGCTGAGCTAGAGGCCAAAATCTACAGCCAGGCACTTTGCAAAAAACACGTCAGATTTCAATGTAAATATGTGATGTGTCCATGTTGCGTTTCCTGTTGCGAGCATTAGGCCTACTAGTGCAAGTGAGGTACCATTTTTATTGGGAGACTTGGGGAAACACAGAATAGAAGAACAACTGTTATTGCCCCTTGTCTTTCTCTACATTTTTTCCTTCCAAATGTAAGACAGTGTGTAAAAAAGATGTCTATTTGAGAAATGGCCTGTAATTCACATGCTAGTATGGACACTCCGGAATTGAGAGATGTGCAAATAACACTGCTTCTCAACACCTTATCGTGGGCCCATTTTGGAAATACAAAGGTTTTCTTGATACCTATTTTTCACTCTTTATATTTCAGCAAATGAATTGCTGTCTGCCCCGTATAGAATGAAAACCCAATGCAAGGTGAAGCTAATTTATTGGCTCTGGGTACCTCGGGTTCTTGATGAACATACAAGCCCTATGCATCCCAGCAACCAGAAGAGTCCAGCAGATGTAACAGTATATTGCTTTAAAAAATCTGACATCGCAGGAAAAAGTTACAGAGTAAAACATTGAGAAAAATGACTGTTTTTTCACCTTAATTTCAATATTGTTTTATTTCAGCTGTTATTTTCTGTAGGAAAACCTTGTAGGATCCACACAAATGACCCCTTGCTGTATTCAGAAGCTTGTCTACTTTTCAGAAATGTTTAGCTGTCTGGGTTCTAGCATTGGTTTCACACCCATTTCTGTCACTAACTGGAAGGAGGCTGAAAGAACAAAAAATAGTAAAAATGGGGTATGTCCCAGTAAAATGCCACAATTGTGTTGAAAAATTAGGTTTTCTGATTCAAGTATGCCTGTTCCTGAAAGCTGGGAAGCTAGTGATTTTAACACTGCAAACCCTTTGTTGATGCCATTTTCAGGGGAAAAAACACAAGCCTTCTTCTGCAGCCCTTTTTCCCATTTGTTTGAAAAAAACTGACATTTTTGCTGTTTTTTTGTCTAATTTCTTGGTCTCCTTCTGGGGAACCCACAAACTCTGGGTACCTCTGGAATCCCTAGGATGTTGGAAAAAAAGGTCACAAATTTAGCATAGGTAGCTTATGTGGACAAAACGTTATGAGGGCCCAAGCATGAACTGCTCCAAGTAGCCAAAAATAGGCCTGGCACCTAAGGGGGGAAAAGGCCTGGCAGCGAAGGAGTTAATATAAGTGAGGCTTCTGCAGAAGCTCACAGAATGTACACTTGCACACTGATCACAGCATGTGCAAGTCTCACTGCACTACAGCAAAGTGTAATGACATAGTTCAATTGATACCCATATGTAAGGCACTACGGCCCATATATATACTTTTTTAGCACCGCATTTGCATCATTTTGTTATGCAAAAGTGGCGCAAACTTACAAAATACAGTTGCATTTTGTAAGTTTGCGCTGCTTTTGTGTAAAAAAGCGGCGCAAATGCAGCGCTAAAAAAGTATAAATACGGGCCTACATTTCCTGATAGTGCCATCTTTGGATAGGCATTGCTTATCGGAGATCTGAACTGGAAGAGGTTTTATGAAATATTCTATTTTTTAACATTAAACTAGTTCTTACATTTCACTAGTTCTTTCAAGTTTTTTCAGGTTGCTCTGGCCACTTCACTGCATTCAGGAAGATATAGTTGTGTTGCTCCTGATATACTAAGGTGTTGTGCCTACTGGTTGGATATTTCAGTTAGCAGCTTGTTCTGTATGCCTGCATCATTCTGTTGCACTATATATTACAGAAAAACTGCTTACATTTGGACTGGTCTATTTGCGGAAGCTGCTAAAATTGTTATAGGGAAGCCACATCAATTTAAAAAAAAACACCTATTCCATACAAGTGTGTGCTATGAGCTAACGAACTAAGACAAAGGAAGTGTACACTTTATTGATGTTAACGTCAAATTACACCTTTCAAACTGAAGCATCGAGGGATGTATCAGTCATACTTAGAACCTTTTGCCTGGGTAGATGCTGGACCTACAAAAAAAGAAAATAATTCATTGTACATAGTTGAAATGACAGATTTCAAGTCGCCTTTCAAAAGGAGTGTGAGTGAATCTAAAGTATGAGATAGTGACAGCAGAAAACAGGTCAATTTAGATCATCATCTTTGAGTCCTTTGCCACTTTGTCGATTGGAGAACTAAAATGAAATTAAAGTAAGAATTGTGCGCTATTGATGGCAGCATGGCAAAGAAATTACAGAAAGTGTCTGAACAAGCAACCAAATGGCAGTTTGAAAGGTGTGAAAATATCCAGACTTTGGGTAAACACCTTCAGAAATTATTCCTGTTCGTAGATGGATATTCTGTTCTTTAATAGCCTAGTTGACACAGTTCTGACCATCATTCGCTTCTCAGAGTATAACATGTTGGCGCATCCTTATATGGACTTAATATGTAAGGAAACATATTTCCTGCTAACAAATATGGTGGAAAGAATTGATCTATTTGCAGTCTTCTAGACCTGTGTTTCCCTAGAGTTGCAACCTTTGCCAGAGAAGAATACCGGTAATTTATTCACATTTTAAGATTCTGAAAGTCCACGACAGGATACTAAAATAGAACTTTCTCTAAAATCATCAGACATAATTCATAACATGGCCCTTTCTACTTGTGTTTACTTTAACAAAGTGAGGGATCATTAAAGCAGCTTTGGAACACATTTTAAGTGTTTTCTTCTTATATTTACTGTTTAAAGTATGTAATGATCAGAGGAAAATACCAGATGTTGGTGAGTTGTCTAATCTTTGTACTACCCACGAAATTAAAATACTGATCATGCTGGTAGAAAATCGGCCAGGTAGCAATCCTGGTCACCCCTTATTGTATATCTTAATTTCGTTACAAATGTTTTTAGGTTTGTAGCTTTGTACAGTAATCTCACTGCCTCTTGTAAGAATGAGAATGCTAACACAGGGGCACAGGGCGGTGTGAGAGGAGGAGCGAACACTAGCCAAATAAAAGGATGGATGCAAACTCCCCCAGTTGTTTAAGGATAGGCCAGACCTATTGGCTTTGCAAATGCTTCTTCGGAAATAGAACGGAAAACTTGACTGAAACATCCACAGCATCCACCATAGGAATTGGCATGTCACCACCTACTGTTCAAGGACCCAAAGAAAAGGTATTTTTCAATTGTATGATAATGTTGAGGTAGCTCAGAAACAGGCTCTAAACAAGTAGAGAGAACAATAAACACCGTGACAAGACCCAGAACAAAGTGGGCAAATTTACTGAGAGGGGGTAGACACCATCACTACATATGGATCAGTGGGTACATTGTAACCATGGAACTAAGAGACTGAAAACTAATCTCAATTTCACAATTTTACCTAAATATGTTAGAAATGAGCACTGCATTATACATCTGGACGGTGCCCACAACACAGTGACATTGCCCTTGGAAGGGTTATGCCTTGCCTTTCCCATCATAATCACAGCCACCCAAATAGTGGCCTCGCTAGAAACTGTGACTGAGGAAAATGCTTTTTAATTCTGGCCTCCCCATTTGGTCAAACTGTATGCTCTTGGTGCAATCACTTGCTCAACTTAATTTTTGCTAAGCTTGGACGTATTTAGAACAGATCAAGAAGCGCCTCTTAAGTAAGCGGTTAAAAAAATGGATATTGTAATGTCGGGCGGTCAGGGACCGACCCGACAGAGCGACGCAACGGTGCTTGTGTAAATAAGCACACCGACAACAGTTTAGGTGCTGCGAGGGGACACGTGGTCGGACAGGGCCTCGGAGCGCGCATTAGCTATACAGCAGGCTGCTTCAATCTCACTGTGCTGCGTCCTCCTGCCTCTCCGACCACGCCCCGTTTATTATATACCCACGGGCCGGAAGCCTCGAGGGAAACCATGAGTACAGAAAAACAGAGGTAATCTTTAATTTATTACATCCGGGAGTTACCCGGGCTGGATGCGCCCGGGTACTCCCCCATTGCCAAAAAGGTGTCGGATGGTCGGTTATGTCACCGACCAGCGACACCACATTCCTCAAAAAATGTATACACAATGGAATATTAAAGCTTCACCCGTCACATAGGTGATCACACAAACGTGTGGAAGGGCAAAGGTTGTTACGCAGATTGTATTTGGTGACCCTGGATCAGCTCAGGGCGGAACTCAGGTCTGACGATGTGCTCGGCATTTCCACTGTCACCGGGGATGGCGTCTCTTCTCGTCGACTCACGGGTGGCAAGTCAGGGTCATTACCCTCGACCGGTGAGGAGGATGAGTCATCATCTTCATTGCTACGAAACACTCCGGTGCGACTTTCTCCTGGTTGGTAGAACCTTTTAAAAAACAATATGTTTCGGGTTATATTCTCGCCTCCACGCTGAGCGACAACAGCAGACCCATTTCGGGGAATGATCGTCCAAGGGGCAGTGTCGAAAAGTGTGCAGAACTTAGTACCAGCAAGGGCACGCTTCAGCCACATTTGATCCCCGATGGTGAGGTCAGACGGAGTGGCATGCCTGCTAAGGCTGGCATGTTGGTTGGCTGCACGCCGCTTCTCTAGAACTTGATCCTGACCCAGGGTGGGAGGGTTCCACGAGGGGTGATGTGGAATTGTGTCCACAGATGCCCTCCCGAATGCAACGTGACTAGGTGCCCTGTTCGTAGTGGAGTTTGGCGTCTGACGATAATTGTGCAGGAATAAGGAGATAGCATAGTCAACCACCTGGTCGCCCGCAACGACAAGGCGAATTACCTTGTTCAGCGTGCGCATGAACTTCTCGACCTCGCCGTTGGCCTGAGGCTACTGGGGCGTGATCCGTCGATGATGAGTGCCAGTGACTCTCAGGTAATCCGCTAGCTCTCGGCTTTGGAAAGGTGGCCCATTGTCAGTCTTTATTTCGGATATCAAACCATGAGTGGCCATGGCTTTTTCCAGACCCGATATTACCACATCCGCCGTGAGGGCCGGGATGATTTCCACCTCAGGGTATTTGGAGAAATCGTCGATGAGAACCATGGTGTGGCGGCCATCCAGTAAACTCCAGAAGTCAAGGCTAGCAGACAGCCATGGTCCTTCTGGGGAGGGCTCAGTCTTGCTGGGCTCGCCAGTGGCCTGACACCACACACACGATCTCACCAGGTCCTCGACCTGCTCATCCATTAGGGGAAACCATACCTTTGACCGCAGGTGCCCCTTTGTCTTAACCATGCCTTGGTGACCATTGTGTGCTAGCTTAACAGCTCAAGTGGTAAGAGAGGAGGGGAGAACCAGCCGGTTCCCTCTCAGGATGCATCCTTCCGCATCCGTTGTAAGCTCATCCCGGGCATGGTACAGACTGCTTATGATGCGCTGAGACTCTGAGGTCAACAACAGCAGTAGTTTTTTTAATATATGCCATTGCTTGTTCCTCAATGCGACCAGGACCTTTTGTAGGCACTCATCATCTCGAGTAGCTTGCACAATTTCGTCCATTGACATGGGCATCGGTCTGGATCGATCAGTGACATACCGGACAAACTCTTCGGTTTCTCGAGCCTCATCAACCCCTGTGTCTGAAGCCGCTCGTGGATGTCTTGATAGGTAGTCTGCCGGGTTCTCAGACCCCGGGCGGTACTCTAGTTGGCAGCGGTAGTCCTGCAGTTGCAACATCCACTTATCGATTCTCGTCGGAGGTTTTGAGGCGTGCCATTGAAGAGAGGGAGTAAAGACTTGTGGTCGGTGGTCACAATGAACGGGCGGCCATAGACGTAGATATGAAAAAGCTTGCAGCCCTAGTGTACTGCAATGGCCTCCTTCTCTATCTGAGAGTACCTCTGCTCAGTTTCCGTAATTGACCTGCTTGCTTAGGCAACTGGGGACCACATCCCTTTTGCTTGTTCCTGTAGCAGTACGGCGCCTAACCCTTTTGGTCCGGCATCAACGGCGATCTTGGTGTTCTTTTTTGGGTCAAAGTACTTCAGAGTGGTTTCACTGGACAGAGCCTCCTTTATGGCTTCAAAGGCCGCTTGTTCTTCGGATTCCCACTTCCATGGTTTGGAGGCTTTTGTTAACCTCCGGAGTGGTTGAGTGAGGTTGGACAGGTCTTTGATAAAAACGACCGCAGTAATTGACCATCCCGAGGAAGCTCCGTACCTCTGTGGTGCTAGTGGGAGGAGTTGTACTCTTGATATCGCTCACCATGGCCGGATCTGGAGCAACAGCACTTGCTGAGAAGGTGTAGCCGAAGAACTGTATCCTGTCCTTGAGGAACTCACACTTATGTCGGTGCAGGGTGAGCCCAGAATCCTGGATGTGCTGTATGGCGTTCTAGAGGCGAGAGTGGTGTTCCGCGACAGTGGGCGCGTGGACAAGGATGTCATCGCTGACGTTGATGGTTCCAGGCAGGTCGGCTAACAGTTCTTGGATGACGTTTTGGAATACCTCCGCGGCACTCGATATCCCGAAGCTTAACCGCTTGTACCTCCTTAGTCCGACATGTGTGGAGAAGGTTGTGATGTAGAGTGAATCTTTCGCTAAAACCAGCTGATGGTACCCGGACCGGAGGTCTAGCTTTGAGAACCACCGAGATTCACTGAGCTCTCCCAGGATATCGTCAATTGCGGGAGTCAGATGCCTCTCTCGTTTGAAGGCTGCATTGAGGAGGCGCATGTCCACACATATGCGCACCTCCCCTGGTTGCTTCGGTTTACGTGCTACCACAATGGGTGAGACCCACGGTGTGGGTCCGGAGACTTTTTCGATGATACCTGCTTTTTCGAGGTGGTCTAGTTCTCTTTCCACTTGGGGTCGGAGGTGGAATGTGAGTCTCCGGGTGCCGGAGGGCTACTGGTTGTACCATCTTGTCAATATGTAGTTTGATCTCACGGTCTCGGAGGCAGCCGATCCCCTCGAATATTCCATCATACCTTGCTAGAAGGTCTGCTATTGATTCTTGGTGGATGTTGAATGCAAAAGTGACTATTGCCAGTTCTTCGGCTGCTTTGCAGCCCAGTAGCATCCCTCGTCCTTCTACGGTCACGTATACCTTCGCTGGGGTGGATCGCGACCCATGAGTTAGGGTGGTTCAGAACATGCCCTTCAGGGCTAGTGGAGTGTTCTGCCCGTACGCGTAGACCTGCACATTCGCTTTGGTTAGCGTTCGCATGGGTATCATCCAGCAGTGTTCCTCTGCTGCTAGGAGGTTGATGGACGCTCCTGTGTCTACTACTGCCATTGTTTCATGCGTACCCATTTGGATTTGGCATCTTGCCACCGGTGCTTGACGAGCATGCGCATTTGTGACCATGAAAAGGGAGTGGACTACGTGTACTATGGCCTCGTCATCGTCCATATCACTCCTGGGCTATGACTTGCTTGATGCAGCACTTTCTGCCACGGTGTTGACTGACGCATTCCCAGTTTTGGTTCTTTTGGATCTGCAAACCTTTGCGAAGTGGTATATCTTCCCACAGTTAGAGCATATCCTGCCTCTCGCTGGGCATTCCGATGGTTTATGTGGGACTCCACCACAGTACCCGCATTGCCTAGCTTGAGTCGTATTCGGCCGTTGTCTGGGTTTGCTCGTAGGTGTCGTGACCGTATTGGCCGTCTCCTCTTTTATGGGTCGCTGCAGGGCCGCCTCCATGTGAGATGCGCATGCCCGTGACAGCTCTTTCTTGCGCCCCATTTGCAGGATATCCGGTAGCGGCTTTCCCGATTCTTCTAGCATGCGCTCTCTGAGTTTTAGGGAGGCACACCCCTGGATGAGTTGTCCTTTCACTTCTTCTGTCTCATCATTGAACCGGCAGGTGCTGGCTAACTCTCTCTGCCTCATGTGAAATGCGTCTAGTAATTCTTCTCCATGCTGTCTGGCCTGCCTGAATATGAATTTCTCGTAGTCGGTGTTTACCATGGGCTCAAAGTGCCTGTTCAATGCAGCTATGAGCATCGTGTGTGTTTTTGGGGCGTCTTCTACCAGATTTTGGGATATTTTATATATGTCTCTCCCTCCTATGTGGATGAGCATGGCGCGCTTCTGGTCATTTGCTTCCTTTGTTGCTTCGAAGAAGAGGAGTACTCTTTCCACCTATTCCAGATTACTCTTTCCACCCATTCCTTCCATCTGGGGGCTTGAGCAGAGGGGGCCCCTTCAACAATGAATGGCTCAATCGGAGGAATGGCAGACATGCTGGCTAAATGGGCTGTGGTATTACTGCTCCGTCAGACAGGTGTGTATCATGGGTGATGGCCGTGCTGTGAGGTGGTGCAGATGGGTCTTGTACCATAGGTATGGGTGCAGGGGCATCAGCGTACTCACTGTAGTTTTAGGAGTGTCAGTCTGTGAGGGTTTGGCGTTGTAGTTGGGATCCTGTGGTGTCCGGGGTCCAGGATCATTCACTAGCGTTGAGATGCCTTGGATGGTGGACACAATAGGCTTGAGCAGGCTTTTTTTTTCAGAGCGGCACGAGCACCGTGTGACAGGCGGCCGCCGCTTTGAAGTTTTCGGTATCTATGGGGAATTGCCTCTGCCGCACGAGCACCGCATGATTTGCGGCAGCTGCGGGGCAATCCTTATGGCGTGGAGCTGCTCTGTTTATTGCCAATGTAATGTCGGGCGGTGAGGGACCGACACGACAGAGCGGCGCAACGGCGCTTGTGTAAATAAGCACGCCGACAACAGTTTAGGTGCTGCGAGGGGACACATGGTCGGACAGGGCCTCGGAGCGCGCAATAGCAATACAGCGGGCTGCTTCAATCTAGCTGTGCCGCGTCCTCCTTCCTCTCCGACCACGCCTCGTTTATTATATACCCCTGGGCCGGAAGCCTCGGGGGAAACCATGAGTGTAGAAAAACAGAGGTAATCTTTAATTTATTATATCCGGGAGTTACCTGGGCTGGATGCGCCCGAGTACTCCCCCATTGCCAAAAAGGTTTTGGATGGTCGGTTATGTCACCGACCAGCGACACCACAGATATGACCTCATGCTGTGTGGGGTCCAGTGGTTAGACAGCACGCAGCTTCATGGCCTATTCACAAAACTTCACCAAAACATGATATGGTGGTAAAGGTATTTACTTTCCAGCAAGTGATAGAGAATGGCATTCTTAAATCTCCTATTTTTTTATTTATTTATTGATTTTATAAACAATATCGGGGTATGGACATTAAAAGAACTCTCACAGTCTGTTCACCTTGTGACCATCAATACAATTCAGGTAGTGGAAAATCAGTATACTTTACTCTTTGCTTCCTTGGTTGGCCAGTTCTCTGAGGTGACCTCAGTGCCCATGCATCCCCGTTGTGGAAGGTGTGGACTTGTCCATTAGTCTTGGGAGACAGTGCAGTTTTAACACATACAACACATAACATTTGACTGTTCCTCAGTCGCCTTCCCCCATGGATTCCTCTGGTTCACCATTAACATCAAGCTAGCCTGAGTGTGTGAAGTGTGTGTTGTCTTTGGGGGTATAGTGTCATCTTTCACCTCCTTCACCCTAACCTCTAGTTTTTGCATGTATGTGTCCCATACTGTGGCCCTTTGGTCCTCCCCACCCCCTTGCCAGGCCTCCATGAGTGCTGCAGATTCAGCCTTTCAGCCATCTCAGCATGCCATATCGTCACATCTGGTGCAACCAGCGAATTCCATCCCATTGCAATCTGGCATTTGCATAGTACGAACACCAGATCAATGAATCTGTGGGGTATTTATCACCCTTGACTCTGGACTAGATACCAAATAGGCCCACAGCATTGACCAGGGTCGATGTGAACCTCGCTACTTCTTCCCATGCCAGCTGTATGCACGAGCAGTCCCACAGCATGTGGAAAACTCCTGCGTCCATGACCCCATATCTTGGGCAAATCTGGTTAGTCGTGGGGAACATGCGTTTTATGGGGTGGGGTGTGAGGTATGTTTGGTGTAGATAATTTGGGTGAAATGAAAATGTGAGTTCTGAAAGACATCTTTAACAGGCATTAGGGCTTGAGTCCACTGTTTGTCTGTCAATGGGAGGCGAAGGTCAGCCATCCTGTTGTCTCTAATGTTTGCAACTAGTTTCTGTCCCTGGTCCAGGAAAGCTGTGTACAGGTCTGTGATGACCCCATATGCCAGCATAGTTCATTGAGTGGGAGAAAGTCTTGAAGAGCCAGCATCTGCCATAGGGGTATTAGAGGTGAGTACAGGAGAGAGGCACCACATCCCAGTACAAACTTCTGCAAGCTATAACTGGCTTCCATCGACACTGGTCTAATTTCAAATAAAAAAAAAACATGGGAGGATTGAGTCATAGAGCTGAAAAATGGTACAGAAGTCTTCTCAACATGATCTTCAATATGGCCACTTGGCTCATCTGTGATAGGGGAAGGGATGTCCAAAATGACAACAATCTTTTTCACTTAGCCAAAGGCCCTGTTGAGATTCCCCTCCAGAAGTCGGCATCTGAGAGATATACCTGTGTCCCTAGGTTTTTAAAGGTATTGCATTGCCATAAAAGATGTGCCATAGGGAGAGCAGTTCTCTTGGGTTCAGGAGTGAGGCAGAGTGGAAACAGGAAGGATTTGGCCCAATTCACTTGTAGGCCTGATATTAATCCGAAATCGTCCAACAGTGCCATCACTCCTGCAAGGGGGATTCCAGGTCTCTCAGGTTGACTAATGCACCATCTGAATATAGCGAGATCACATGGCAAATACACTGTGCCTTGATCCCCCATCCCTCTGCTTGCATGTGCAACAACAGGTTAAAGGTTCCATGGCCAGATCAATAAGTAGAGGAGACAATGGGCAAATCTGTCAGATATGCACTGACCGGTCTTGACTCTCGCGCAAGAATGCCTGTCGAGGGTTTTGAACCACGTTTGCTAAGCTGGTCCCACCAGCATTGCCTCGAGCATCTCAAACAGGTAATCCCATCCCAAGGTGTCCAACACCTTCTCAATGTCGAGTGACATTGCCGATGGAACACCAATGGTGTTTAAGTTGGCTCACCTTAGTCGCACTAATCGGCGGACATTGAGGAAGGCAGTGCGACCTGGTATAAAGTCAGTTTGGTCGTTATGTACTAGAGCATCGAGTAAGGAAAGTAATCTATCCTCCAGGGCTTTCCATAAGATTTAGCAATCTAGTTTCAGCATCGAGAGTGGTCTGTAGGATCACACATCTAAGGTATTGGGATCTGGTTTTGGAAGAACTGCTATAAGCACCTTGTCGGGTGTAGTGGGGAGCTGCCTGGTGTTGCACACTTCATTGTAAACCTACAGAAGTTTGGGCATTTGGAGAGCACCATAGGTGGAATAGTACTCTATTAGGAGGCTGTTGGTACCTGGTGTTTTACAGCAGGCAATTCGTCAGGCTGCTAACATATCTCATCAAGCTGGAGGAGAGAGCCCAGCTCAGCTACCTGTCCCGCGCTGAGCTCAGGAAGTGGTAGTTCCTGAAGGTAAGCACATAGCGTGGAGCTGGAGGGCCCACTATTGACGCATAAAGGGAGCTGTAGTAGCCAACAAAGGCCTTTTTAATGTCATCTTATGTGTGAAGGGCTGTGCCATCCTCTGCTCATATCACACCCAACAGGTGGTGAGAACATTCGTCATGCACTAACCATGCCAACTGCCTGCCCACACAGTCCTCTTCCGCATGTAATATAGTAAGGTAGTGGTTGTATTCAAGCTGTCCCAGTCTCTGCTTTAGGTGTCTGGTTTCTTGTTGTTGTAGCAGGGAGTTCAGTCTAGTGGGTGACTCCGGTTGAACTGTTTCTAAGCGGTTCCTTGGATAGTATGTCCCTGAGCAGAGTCTGCCAAGCCTCCCAGGTGATGGCAATACAGTGCCCCTATATCACAACCATATGAGTGCCTCACTCACTTGCTCAGTCAGAGACTGAGTCGCCATTTGATTACAAATTTTCTGCCATTTGTTCGGCTGAGCCTTCTCAAAAAAGGAGGGTTAAGGAGTGAGTCTGTTTGCAGTCTCCATGTTGGAATACAGGGGCAAAATCATCCCCATTTCAGTGTGAGCAGTAGCAGGCAATGGTTGGAGAGTGTGTGAGGTAATCTGTGTGAGGGGTGTGAACGCTGTGGACAGGCGTGTACGAAGAATACTTGCCTTCCTCTGGATGTTGCAGGCACCCTGTGTTACAGATCCCAGGTTTGGTCAGCCAGTCCCCACGGTGTTTGGTAGTTCTGTGACAGCTTACCCCGGCAAAGGGAGGGATTGAGCGATCTTTATCCACGTCTAGGAAAGTAGCCACCGAATAAGGCAGGAGTGTGAGGGTCGCTCAGCAGTGCTGGTGTGACCTTGTCAATGAAGGCCGGATGACTAGTATTGGGGGCATATACTCCTATCATTGCTGCCATCAAGTCACCCTTCCACTGCAACATGTCTGTCATCTGTGTCAATCGTGTGGGTGCTCGGGTCAAAGGGAACCCCAGGGACAACCCAAATGAGAACCCCTCTGGCATAGGCCGAGACCATGCTGCGATATACTTGGCTCTTCCACTTCACATATATTTTAAGGAGTTCTTCCCGGGTAAGATGTCTCTTGAATATATGCTATATGCATGTGTAGCCTTTTAAAATAGGAGTGGACGTGGTGGTGCTTGACTGTAGTGGCCACGCCTCATATTTCAGGTAATAAAAATGTATTGAGGGGGTCATGAACTTATAAGGGGTGCCTAAGTAGGTACTGAAGCAGAGGGTAAGGAAATGAAAGTGTGTGTGGGCAGCATCAGGGCACCTACACTAAGACTGACATCTTATCCATCCCATTGTCTTCCTGTCTGGAGGCCACATGTGGGTGGTCAGGTAAGTTGATAGTGGGAACTCTAGTCCTAGGGAAATAATACAAATGATAACAACATATCTCCACTCCCCTGGTAGGGATGAACTCTGTCCTCTGCCTACTCAAACTTAGCATTCAACGAAAGCAGATCAAACAATGAGATCCATTAGTCCATTACTCCAACAAATATCCCAAGGTGAATTTATGGATCTGGTCAAAGCAAGCAGGCCTTCTGGTTGCCCTTCTGACCCTTGTCTACCACAAATCGTCAAGAACATTCTTTTATCTACTTCTGCTGCCACACCTGTAAGAAGAATTATCAACAACTCTTTAACTACAGGAACTTTTCCTGTAGACCTGTAAAACGCATACATTTGACCGTTATTAAAGAAAACAAATCTAGACCCCCAGGACCCCAACAACCACAGACCAATCACAACTGGACCTTTCCTGGGCAAACTGAAAGAAAGAGCAGCATTCGCCCAGATGTAACAATTCACTGAAGACAATTCTATACTCTTAGACTTCCAAACTGGATTCCGCCCAGGAAGAGGCACTGAATCGGCACTCATAGCAATCTGTGATGATCTTAAAAACACAGTTGACCACAATGGAGTTGCTGCACAACTTCTCTTGGACTTCTCGGCTGCCTTTGATACGGTTGACCATGAAACCCTAATTCAAAGACTCCACAAAGCCGGCATACAAGAGACTGCTCTCGACAGGATTACATCCTATCTTCAAAAAATATCTAATATCATCTATTCGCCCACCTTTTCATCCAAACCATACCTCACAAAAGCAGGGGTGCCCCAAGGATCAATCATCTCACCTTTGCTTTTCAATATCTACATGATATCATTACCAGAACTGATCAATGATTTTTATCTCACATGCTACAACTATGCAGATGACACACAAATACTACTTAAATTAGAATGCCCAAAACCTTGAAAACTCAGAAATCTTCAGTTGCCTCAGAGCCGTTGATCAGTGGATGACCTGGCGCCATCTCAAACTAAATACCTCCAAAACAGAAATACACATATGTGGTGACTGGAAAAGTTATGACCCACTGTGCGCCTGGCATGACGATCGTGGACGACCTCCTCAATTATCCAAGGAAGTTAAAAACCTTGGAATCACCATGGACTCCAAGTTAACTATGAATGCCCAAGTCGACAAATTAGCACAAACAAGCTTCATCACCTTGAAGACTCTACGACGCATCTTCCCACACCTCGGTTTCCCACACAAGGTGCAAGCTACCATCTTGCTTGTACTATCCAAACTGGATTATGCCAATGGCTTCTACCATGGATCATCTCTATCTATTATGAAAAAACTACAACATATTCAGAACTCTGCAGCCAAGCTACTATTACATGTAGAGCCACAAGCCGACATCTCCCCTGCCTTGAGAGCACTACACTGGTTACCCGTTGCCAGAAGATGCACTTTCAAGCTGCTTTGTATCACCCACAAAGCTATACATGGAACAGGACTGTTTTTTATCAGACACAAAATAACAAAATACATTCAACAAAGAAACCTCCGCTCAAGATTGGCACCCCACCTTATAACACCACCATACAAGAAAAATACTATTGGTGGTACATCCTTCTCCGTTCAAGCAGCCAAACTATGGAATTCATGACCCCCAACTATAAGAGCCACAAACAACTTTCTTGTCTTCAGAAAACTTCTCAAGAGTTGGCTCTTACCTTCATAACCACCATATTCAAACAACTATAGACTGCATATGACTATGTTGATAAATATTTTTTTCTGATTATGTCTATATTCTAGTTATGCATAGTTCTTTAGAAAATATGTATCACTACTATGTCATAACAATAATCTACACACCCACTCTTTATACCTGTTTAAGTATATTTACTCATGGTTTTAAATATGTATATGTATGTGCATATGTGTGTGTGTATTCATGTGTGTATGTATGTTTGTGTGTGTGTGTGTGTGTATATATATATATATATGTATATATATATATATATATATATGAATGTATATGTATGCATGTATGTTGTTCTGTGCTTGCCATGTTTGTGGGTCATTGCATGGCTCCTGGGTGGGTTGTTATACTAGATATCTATAAATCCCTGCTTTCATCTTATATCAAACTTATCTACCCATCACCATATGGCATGTCTATCAATCTATCCTCCATTCTCACTCTGACTCAATCCCAAATCCATTCTACTACTTTCATCTCCAAAATAACTCTGCCTAAGCTCTTCCCTCCGCTTCCACATCTAACTCACCAAACCTCACTTTACTACCATGACCTCAGAAACAACCCTACTAAATTCACCCTCATTTATCTCACCCTGCTATTATGATCTCCCTAACCCCTTCCACAGACTCTTCCCTCCTCCATCCTCCTTTACTCATCCCAAGCCTAAATCCTATTACCATATACAGTACTCCCAATTAACACTTCTGGATTCTTTCCTCCTCCATCCCTCCATGACTCCAGTCGATCTAACTAACAAACTCTCATATCCGCGGCTCAAATTAACTCATAATAATACTAAAACTGTACTCGTATTTCCCTATACTAATACATCACTAATTCTTGTTGGGTTCTGGAGTAGCTTGCTACTTTCCGAAAAGCGCTTCGATGCCTCGTCAGGGGTAGTAAGCGCTATATAAATACGATTACAATACAATACAATACAATTATGGATAGCAGTAAAACAGGTGGCCCAGTGTACTGTGCCCATCAGTGAGTAGTCCTCTGAGCATTTAAATTCTCCTATTTCCCCCACCCACAAACTACAGCCCTCTCACGGAGTGAAGCACTCGTCTTACTACCCAGAAGAGGTAGCAGGTCAGGTTCATAGGTCATCAGCCAGGCAGGGTGTCAGTAATGGGCCCTGGGTTGTGTTATGGTTTCATGTACCGCATGATGTCATATGGTTCTTGGGGATGAAAAGGAATTGAGTAGCACAGTACCTAATTCAGGGGTGAGTGAGAATTTAAGGAGGAGTGTGAGGAACAGAATTTATCCGAAGCATCTATCAGACTTTGTGAAATAAATCGTGAAAAGTCATATTTGTTTGCATACATGATTAGAGTTTGAGTATATATATTTTTTTTTTTCAATTGATACATTGTTGTATTAATCATTCAATCATTTCCTATATGTATATATGTTGTATTATAGTTATTTTCGCAACGTTATTTTGTTATATTTGTGGATTGTAAAGGGGGAAGATGTGTTATGGTTTCATGTACAGCATGATGTCATATGGTTCTTGAGGAAGTGAGATAGAGATGGAATTCTCTGACCAAGAGATTCCATGGGGAGACGGTTGGAGAGAAGCAAGGGAGATGGAAAAAAATTTAATGTGCGACGGACCTGCCATGGATGTCGATGTATTCAGAAGTTAATTTATCGTAATAAAGGTATTGGAAAATAAAACATGGCAGGTTCCATCAGCAGCAGAGACCACTGTGCCATCAGAGTCAGAGCTGGGGTCAGAGGCAGTCTCTGACCACCAGACCTCAAAGGGGTTACCTCCGTGTCCAAGGGTCTTCATGGTCAGGAAGAAATAAGTGTAGTCCCTGCCTATGATGTGGAGTCTTGCAGGGAACAGGAGGGCATATTTAAGTCCCAAAGCTTGTAGTTGGGCATTCAAAGCCATGTAGAAGGTGCGTTGGCACTGTATGTCTGCAGTGTTATCCAGATATGCTGTGATTTCACAGTTTTTAAAGCGCCTGGGGCTTTCACCTGAAAGAGCCGGAGAAGCAAGTTTCTGTCCCTGTAGTTAAGGACCCCGGTAATTACCATGAGTGGGCGTGCCCTGACAGTGGAGGTCAAACCAACAATCAATGGGCTCATTGGATGGTAAAGAATTTTTGGAATCCTGCCTGCCAGCATTGTTTCTGACAGCCACTGCCCGAAGAAGAGTTCAACATTAGGGACTTTGGCATGTTCTCGAAAACCTACAAAATGCACATCATTGGGCCGAGAATGGCCCTCAACATTCTCTGCTTGTCCTTACAGGGACAGCATATCTATTGTCATCACTTTCACTTCGGCCTGTATGTCTTGCACTGTGGGATGCAGAGCAGTTAGAGTGGAGTCAGTGTCATTGACTCGGTCCACCAGCTTGCAGTGATCTGCACAAAGAAATCCAACATCTAAGGATGCTGAGTTGATCTTGGAATCCTTCTCTGTCTTGGTATCAAGTATGGCCTGTAAACATGCTTAAATTAGGTGGTGTGATGGTCTAAGGTAACCACAACGTGGCATAGAATACCTCCACTGTATTACCCTGACAAGGAACTGTCCTCCAAAGGGGCAGAAGCACCATGTTTGATTGGGGCCGTAGGCTCCAGGTACTAGGCCACTTGAATTCCCTCTATCATGGAGGGCAGAGACACATGCTTCTGCAGGGTGGGCATGCAAGTGTCAGGGGGGCCACAAAGGCTCTTGGGCAGTCAATGCTAGGCTGAGGGGAGTGGGCAGTCAGCAGGTGGGGGCCGCAGTTCGTGGATGTCTTCGAGTGTTGCAAACCACCAGGACAGAGGACCTCTAAAAAGATAGATATATAAATGCATGGGTTTTTTCCCTGGGGGCTGCGATTGGCCCCCAGGAAAACCGGACACACATATAAGAGTGATCTGTATATATATAGAGAGATATAAATGCCAAGCCAGGTCCTCCCTGGACCGGAAACAAGCATCCTGGGACTGTTTTGGGGGTATCCCCCCTCATCAGTCAGGCTAGTTTGAAGCCCAGTGACTTGGCAGTTCCGGCTGGACTATTCCCATGGGGAGCAGAGTCAAGAATGATATGCATATGGCTGGATCCAAACTGGGATGGGGTAGTGAGCAAAAAAACAATGGATTAAACCAAGATATTTGTGACTGGGGGTTAATGTTTCCATTGTTCAACATTCCATCCATCATCAGTTACTTTTGCTTTTGTCACCCTAAGTGCGAAGGGTGAGCCCAGACATGGGGCCCGTGCTCATTGCGCCACTGGGTTCAAGCTAGCTTGGCTGAAACCAGTCGCAGGATGCTTCTTACTTGTCTGGGGGATCCTGGACTGGCAGTTTGGGCTGGACTGTTCTGATGGGGAGCAGGGTCAAGACTGATTTGCACATGACTGGGTCCAAACAGGAATGGCATGATTAGAAAAACAACTTGTGGATTAAACCCAGATTTGTGACTGGGGTGAATGTTTGATTTGTTCTGCATTCCATCCATTATATGTTGTTTTGCACACATTTTACATTAGAGAGTGCAGAATCCCGAGATTCATGCGATTAGGAACTGCCACGGTTCAGTTTTAGACAATGAAGACTTGAATGTCCACTATACCGAAGGAAAACAAATATTTTTAAATGTTGTGTATATGATTATTGCATGTGTTGAAATGAGGGGTATTTATGATCTTATACTCCGTGATGTTCTATCTAGGACACTTCTGCATCAAATCTACTCCCTCAAAGCAGTGCTCAAAAGATTTTCTAAGGAAACAAATTAAAATGGTATTTAATTTTTCAACATTGTTAGTATCATTTTATAGTTACCTAATACTTCATTGAAGTTTGGTCATCTGCGTTTTAAACATAAGTCCAGTTCACCAGACCAAATCTGTAATACAGCTGAAAATCCCCTCTCTCTTATAAATCAGACTACACAACCAGCCACTGGCTACTCTTAGGAAGCACTTTCGTAACTGCTCTCATCCAAGCTGACATCCAAAGGTACTCCTAGACTCGCATTTGAACTGTCCAACTATTTCACTATGCTTCCGCATCTAGCAACTCCCCCCTCTCTCCTCATGAAAATGTTTCTGTTCCACCCTGCAGGCCACAATGCTAAAATGAAATAGAGATCTATTCCACCATATGTGGTAGTGTCGGTTTCAAAATATTTCCCCACAAAATGCTCCTCATTCAAATCCAGGAGGCCCAGTCAACAGTTTGTAACTTTGGGTAATTTCAGCACATGAGGTAATGATTCATTATTCCTTTTCTTGCCTCCCATGTTCTTTCTTTTATCTGAGAAGTGCAAATCTGGCTACATGAAGGACCAGACAATACATGTGAGGAACCATTACCACTGTGATTTACGAGTAACCCTGAAACCCTGCACACCCTTAGAATTCCCAACATTTATAAAAAAGGATTCAAATTTGGCCTAGATGCCTTTTCTGGAAAACAAGCTATGATTCTGAGAGAGCGTAGTTTAAATATTACCTTTTCTAGATGTGAAATGCTTATATTTAACAAATGCTGTATTAATAATATTATTCATTGAAACATATTTTAAACGTGGAGAATTTTTCACATGCGTAAACTAATGTCGACTGTAAGCAATAATTGTTTGTATTATGATTAACTGAAAACATTAACATGTATGAAAACTGCATTTATTAGAATTCATACGCCTTAAGTTAGCGTGAGTCGAAAACTGGCTGTGTAGCTCTCATATTAAAGCGTATTTTTCTGTTTCTCCAGTGTACTGATTTGCAAAAGGCCATGAACCAGCAATTGTTCTTTTCTTCACTTATTTGCAACAATGCTAATTTTTCTCATCCGCATGCTAGCAGCATTAGTATAAAAATTATGGACTTCGCAACAAACATGGACACTTTCAAGGACATTAAATCGCGGAGAAGACAACTCTTGGCCCGAAGTATGTGGCAGAAAATGAAGTAACCCCGGATGTGCCACCTACGAAAACGTCAATTATAAAGACCAATTAGAAGCACGAGAAATATAATAGAATGACAAATGTATTACTTAATGTATAAATTGATAGGTTACAGATAGTGGGGTGTAGTGACTGACCAATAAGATTTTGGGGGAATGTATTTCGAAAAAGGGATAAAAACTCCTGACACAAGGAACAAACGGCATTAGGTAGGGAATGATATCGATTGCATCCAGAAACTCTGTCACTCTCTTTGGTGATTTGAGACTTAGACAAAACCATCCTCACCCATAGACTGCCCCTTCTACACTTTCTTCCTTATGAGGGAAGTGTCCCCTGCCCTTAGCTTAGAAAAACTGACGGCGATTTAACTGATGTCCTGAAGACGAAGTCTGACCCTGTATGCTGACCTATTCCGAGGAGGGTAATTATACCATTGCTAATGGAAATTCATTTATTTTGCCTTTCCTTTCTAGGTACCAACTGCTGTGTGTTTTGATTAGAGACCTTAGTTAGACGTTTTCCAAATTGATGTTCTAAATTGTTTTGCATGAAGCCCAACATGATAATGCTAATCAGTGGCTAGATGAGGTGTTCATCTTAACTGACGTAACTGACGTGACTGACATGGTGCTATGCTGAACTAAGACCTTTAGGAGGTTCTATGTATTTTGATTTGTTATCTTCATAGGATTATCTTATATTTGTGATCTTTGCATTGATGAAAACTTACCATAGTCGCCGCTTTGTGATAATGTTCTTTGCTTCTTGGTTTTGAGATTAATACATTTGCTATTAGATTGTAATCAATAGGGAATAAAATTCACAAAACTTCAATAAGGTGTAGTTATTCATGACTGAAAGGTCATGGTTGCGTCGAAGATTTATTAATGTCTAAAGTAAAATATATTGTGGTGATATATGTTAACAATATTATTGACATATGGTTTGATGTATTGATCAGTTGTCTCGTCTTACGGTGTCTCACCACTGGGTCCAAAGATTCATCGACCTAAAACGAGTCCCGATGTGTATAAATTAACATAGACGGACGCGTTATCAATTCCTTAAGCTCAATTGACCACAGTATCAAACATCACATCAGCGCTAGGGAGGGGAACTGCATGGGGAAGGGTGGACGGAGATTTGAATGCTCAGCAGCAAATGTTTGAATAACCACTAATAATCTACTTTGAAAGAACAGAGAGGTAAAATCGCGAGAAGTGGAATGTAGAAGTGAGAGAAAATGGGCATATGTTTTTTAAACTAATAAGTCATGTGAAATGCATATCCATATTTTCTTTAAATGCAAGTCATAACATTGTGCTAAAAATGTACACTGTGCAACTGTCTTTCAAAGTTTTGTCCGGGAGAGTAAACCCAACATCTCTTAGACTCATTTGGCACAAAATTTAAAAAATCAGACTATTTTGTAAAGCTCCTTCAGAAGCTGTTGCTTTTTAGCCAGGTTATGTTTTTCAAAACACGTTTTAAAATATACTATTCAGCCATTCTTTGCCTCAACTGTCCATGAGAAGAACCCTATAAACACCCAGGAACAATTGCAGATTGTCTGCTCTGATAACCAGTTGTATGCAATTTGTACAAGGTGTTTACACTTCACCACTATTAGAGAATTCACCAGCCACAAGTCACCACTGCTCACAGCCGCCCTTCTAAAAGGAGACATTTTTCGACTGAACGTGGTGCTGCTCGAAGAGCGTTTCTCCTTTCCCCCCTCACACAAAAACCTGTACCCAACACTGATTTGCATTCTGGAAGACTAAGAAGAGGCAGTCTTCCTGTACACACACACACACACACACACCAGGAACACTAAAATGAGTCTTAAAACTATTGCTATTCACTATTTTGGACTGCCAATGTAAGATATTTGAGTTCATTGATTGGTTTGTACCTTCGTTCTAAAAGTGAAGGACATGGCAAAAATCCAGAATGATTACTTAAAACACTGCAGTGTCATTCAATAGCTCCATGAGTGGGAACGCCATGTTCAAAAGCCCGATCAATATTCTTTTATCTTTTTCAGCACACATTGTGTTTCCTTTGTATGCATTCATTAGCAGTATTCAAAAATATTCTTAACAACCTAATTCAGCTGGCAAGGCAGTACGAAAAATAAGTTAGCTCACATTGGTTCCTACCATGTATTCAACATAATTTCCGAAATCACATGTAAGTCTGTTTCATCTGTTTAACCAACAATGGTCCAAACCAAAATTAATGGCTTCCTTTGACCCTTTTGGCTGCATATAAGTGTCATCATGGCATAGGCCATTAAAGCATTTGTGACTATAAATATAAATTTATGACATGACCTGAGGCTCCTATTATGGGTTTCTTTCTTACTTTAATGAATAGCAGCAGTCAAGGAACAAACTACAGTTTCCATGCATGAGGCTAAGGTAAAAGAGCCAATGGGAACAAAAACGTGTACACAACATATGAACCAATAAACATGCATAAAGGGCATTATGACATCACTTGACTGCGAACAGCCCTCTTTTCTTACTGCTCGCAGTCAAGTTATGTACACTCAATATTTTCTCTATTCATTGCGGTGATATTGTGTTTATATTTGCATTATATTCCTCTATTTGTTAGTTAAATTTTATGCAGATTATACTGTGTTCTGTTTCCTCTACTTATGTTACAGTCGGCATGCTGCCGCACGTCCCTTTTCGGAGCGCTGTGCCTCGCGCTCGTTAGTGCCACTCAACCGCCTTTTAGAACGTTTCTTCGGACGACGGCTGCTATTTTAGCCGTGCCTGAGGAAACATCTTATCTCCCGCGTTGCGCTCCTCATTTAAATGCTATTTTTAGCGTTTCAGCTGCCAGGGCTATTTACAGCTTGCTTAAGTCAGCGTTTTCATTAATTCACACACGACCTGGCAATCGCTTTTTCCCCCCTAGCTCCTACCTCAAAAAATATAATAATTTGCTACTATAATTTTAAAATCTATTTTGGTCCAGTCTGTGGGGGAATGCAGTCAGCACCTCTCTCTCACTAAGCAATCTAAAAAATCACAGAAACTGGCGCTAAGGACAAGTGAGGTTTCCTCACACATGGCAGAAGACGCAGTTCCTCACAAGGCTCCCTCCAAGGAGTATAAAAATTCAGATAATGGGCATTCATCATTAAAACACAAATATAAATCCAAAAAAAATACCTTACCCCCTATAATTATTTCTTCCATCCCCGATACAGATGATGACATGCCTGATTTAGATTCTGACATCAATATATCTGACAAGACTCTTCTTCTTTATCCTCGCCTCTTCCAAAAAAATCTAGGCTTTCCTCCCTTGATAATACCTAACCCTTGTTCTCATGGACTCTGAGGGTTTTCCAATGTTTGACCCTTGTCACATTCTCCATCCCAATTCTACAGAGTGGGTCCCCGCAGACCATGTGGCGGATTATGTCTCCGCCAAACTTTCCTGTCCTGTAGACAAACAAACCAGGGCCAAACTCAAGTCCTCTTCCTTCCCTTCCTCACAAATCCTCCATTATACTCTCTATTGATCAACCTCTTTAAAAAAAATTACCAAACTCTGTAAAGACCCACGGTAAGGAGTTGACAAGGCATGGTCATCTTGTCAAGACAAGTTGCTAGATATTCTTGGCCCTCTTACTTGCATTTTCGATATAGCCAAAGAAGGCAAAATTGATGGCACTTTCATTGACCTGGAGGAGCTTACCCTATGGGTTGAGCGCATTTTTTGTCTCCTTGGCAATGCCAACTCGGCGCTTATACACGAAAGAAGAAAAGGTCTCTCATTAAAACTGGATCCTAAATTGGTAAATTTAGCAACTGTACAACCACATATAAAAACTGATGGTTTACTTTTTGGGGAATCATTTATAAAAGAACTGAGCAAATATGTGGCAACGTTCACTTCTTTGGACAAAGCACAACAATCCTTGAAGAAAATGTTTTCGCAACGTGTTTTTGGCAGGGCTGGCAGAGGAAGGAACCGCTTTGCGAGCCGGACATATGCCAATTAAGGCCACAATGCATCCCAACAAGAATACAGGCCTCCATTCTACCCACAGCGGGCCAGAGGTTTCCGTTCCAAAGGGTACAGAAATCCCAGAGCTTCTAATCAATCAGGTAAGCCTTTCCTTTGGTTCTATTCCTATGGGAGGGCGCCTTCGTTATTTTCTTCCAAAATAGTCGGAAATCCAGACGGACCCTTGGGTTTTAAATACTGTCCAACGTTATACTATTGTTCTTTATTCAATCCCTGTTCAAACACAATTACCTCCTCTTCCATGGTTCTCCACAGAAATGTCAGACCTTATTTCTGCAGAAGTACAATCCCTTATTCAGAAACAGGCCATCTCTCCTACCCTCCACGATCCTTCAGGTTTTACCAGCTCCATCTTCTTAGTTCAAAAGAAAAACAAGAAGATGCAACCTGTCATAAATTTCAAGTTCTTGTGGTTTATCACAAGTTCAAAATGGAAACCATCCTTCACCTCAGAGATACTCTCCTCCAAAATGATTGGATGGTTCAATTAGATCCTCAAGATGCATATTTGGTAGTTCCAATTCATCCAGATTTCAGAAAGTCTCTCCAGTTTCAGTGGTTAAACCAACACTTTCATTTTACCCCTCTACCCTTCGGTCTATATTCCGCCCCTTATTGCTTCACCAGGCTCATGAGACCGATGGTAGCTTTTCTCAGAGCTCAAGGTGTGAGACTCATCATTTACTTGGATGACATTCTCATAATGAGCCAATCTCCTAAGTCTCTTTTGTCCCACTTATCTCTCACATGTTCCCTTCTGTCAGATCTAGGGTTTATCATCAACAGAGAAAAGTTGTTTCTCTCGCCAACCCAAATTATATAATTCTTACGCTTTCAAATAAATTCTGTTTCGGCTGTGCTCCTCCTCCCTTCCGCAAAAATCAAATCCATAAAATCAGAGATTCTACAGATTTTATGTGGTTCTCTAATTTCCCTAAGATCCCTAGCTTGAATAGTAGGTCTTCTTTCCTCCTCTAATCAAGCTATTTTTCCAGGTCCCCTTCACTATCGCGCTCTCCAGAGACTCAAAATTCGTCACTTAAGAAAAGGCCTTTCATATTCGGACATTATTCATCTAGATCTAGATTCTTGCACAGAACTTCAATGGTGGATAGACCATTTAGACGCTTGGAACGGAAGAACTATCTTTGCATCAGCCCCAGATCTAGTGTTAAAATCAGATGCAAGCCGTTCAGGCTGGGGGGCCCGATGTGGGCCAATCTCGACTGGCGGTACATAGTCTTTAGAGGAGTCAAAATTGCATATCAACTGTTTAGAGATGCATGCCGGCTCCTTTGTAATCAGAAGCCTTGCAAAAAAACAAAGTACGTTGTGCTGTTCTTCTCAGAATGGACAATGTTTCGGCAGTTCGATATATAAATCACCTCAGGTGCACCAAATCCAAACCTTTAGCGGAACTGGCCAAGCACTTTTGGGAATTATGCCTTTCAAACCATATTTCGGTTCATGCAGAGTACCTTCCAGGAAATCTCAATTCAGAAGCGGACTGACATTCACTGCACCTTCAAGACTCAAGCAATTGGAAACTCCATGCATCAATTTTTTAAAGAATTCAGAACAAATGGGGTCCTTTACTTATCGATCTGTTTTCTCTCCCGTCTCAACACTCAGCTCCCTCAATTCTTCAGCTGGCGTCCGGATCCGTTAGCCTTAGCATCCGATGCATTCTTACAGGACTGGTCAAGTTCCCTGAACTACTCCTTTTCTCAAGATCAGTAGGGTGCTCGCTCAGCTCAGACATCAACAAGCCTCTTTGGTGCTTATTGCTCGATTTTGGCAATCCCACATTTGGTTTCCAACTCTCTTGGAACTCTCAATAGACTTTCCTTTCCTTCTTCCATCGTTTCCGAATCTATTTTTGGATCCACTGCATCGTCGTCATCCTCTCATTTTGGATAATCTTCTCACCCTTGCAGCATGGAAAATCTTGGGAATACCCAATCTCTCCCTTTCATTTCGGCGGAAGTTTCCTAGTACTTATCACAATCCTGGGCTCCAGGCACCAAGAAAGCTTACAAATCAGCATGGTCTTTATGACACAGCTGGTGTCTGGGAAAACACATTGATCCCTTTTCAGCAGATGTGATTTTAATTGCAATTTGTTTAGCTGCCGAAGCTAGCAAAGGTAAAGCTTTTCGTACCATCAACTTATATAGATCAGCAATTTCCTTCAATCATACCTAAGTGAATGGAAAACCAGTTGGAGAACACCCACTTGTTTGTCGTTTTTTAAAGAGAGTACATTTTTCTAATCCCCTTATGCCCAAATACAGACAACTATCGGATGTCAATATTGTTGTAAAATTTCTTCTGTCATGGCCTGATAATAACATGCTTACTTTAAAAATGTTATCTGCTAAGTTAACAATACTTTTATGTCTTGTTTCTATCAAACTAATTTTGGATGTCAAACCTTTAGACATTTCTAATTGTCAATTTACTCATACTGGTGTTTTGTTTATGATTGTTTGTCGAACCAAAACCAATTTATCTTCAGTTTTTTATCCTTATTTTCCAGATCGTCCCAAGCTATATGTTGCACAATGTTTAAAGGTTTTCAAACAGAAAACTGCAGATTTATGAACACCCTCTGTTTCACAACTTCTAATTTCATTCAGAAAACCTTTTAATCCTATGTCAGCCGCTACTTTAGCCTGTTGGTTCAAATGGATTATGTCTTTGGTGGGCATTGATACTTCCATGTTTGGGGCTCATTCTTCCAGAGGAGCCATGGCTTCCAAAGCCTTTTGGCCAGGTTCTCGTATAGAGGATATTCTTAAATCTGCAGATTGGTTAAATGATAATGTTTTAAAAGTTTTTTATTGCAAGCCTGTCGATAATGTTTCATTCAATGTCATTAATATGCTTTGAACTCGCATAATAGGAGCCTCCGGTCTTGTCATAAAATGTACATTTTCCTAGTCCCTTGACGGAAAGTCTTAATTTTATTAAAGACACGGAGGCGAGTATTATCCCTCCAAATTGTTTAATTCCTGTTTATTTTTCCCTCCCTTTTTTGTTAGCTTCAACGACGACCATTCAACCGCCATCCTAAACCATCATCTCCGTCCTGGTGGTCCAGTCTCCAATCTTCTTTTTCACCTGCCAGCTTTCGTCTTCCTGTGCATCCTCTATGCTGGAATCATTCTCCGTTTCCTGGAATTTTGAACTTTTGTTCTGACTTATTACCCTTTATCATGGCTATCCTTTTATATTTACCATATTTTCTTTATTTAATTCTGACTGATCTCTCGCAAGAAAAGAGGGCTGTTCGCAGTCAAGTGATATCATAGTGCCCTATATTCATGTTTATTGATTCATATGTTGTGTACACATTTTTGTTCCCATTGGCTCTTTTACCTTAGCCTCATTGGAACAGTAGTTTGTTCCTTGACTGCTGGTGTTCATTAAAGTAAGAAAAGAAACACATAATACTCGCCTCCGTGTCTTTAATAAAATTCAGACTTTCTGTCAAGGGACTAGGAAAATCTACATTTTTCCCTATCTGTCACATTTTGCAAGTTTACTGTACTTACTGGTTAAGGTCGCCTTACCCTCTTACACTGGTCTGTGCTTTTATGTATATATGTTTTATACAGATGCACCTCTTTGCCCAATTTTCGTTTTTGTTCCCTTTGTAGCGCTTCTAGTATGGTTGTTTAACTGGGATGTTGTACCTTTGTGATAACGTCTTCAACACATTTTGTTAAAGTTTGAAACATTCTCAGAAACTATATGTCCCAATATATGTCCTCATCTGCTTCCTGTCATATAGTGTCTTTATGTTTACACTCCTGACTTAGGTGTCTGGTATGACATGGGAATCTGTTTGCTGTAATTTTTTGCCGTATGTGCCTTGGTGTCTGCACATTTGCCAACCTTAAACTCTTAGGACGCCTCTTTACAGTCCTGCAAGTTTTTAAACACGTTATAACATGGAGTTTCTGCCCCTGGCTTCCGCTCTAGTTTTTTTACGAAGTCCTCTTTCTACGTCCATGATATTTGTATTTATGTAGAACAACATGGCGTCGTTCGTATAATCTATGAACACACTTACTTGTACTACGAATCACCAACCGTAGACGGTTAAGACTTATATGTGCATACCTGTCTCGTGGCTTGTACTGTACCAGACTTAGGGTGTTTCCACGTGTTATTTACATTACCTATATGCTGTTCCTGATTATACCCGTTTTCTTTCCCAGGATTTGATTAACAGTTTATTTCCACCCTATTTTTACCGACACCTCCATATTAAATTTAGGCCATGATGTCTCGTCGGAGACCTCGGTTTCCTTGACGTTCTGTTAGTTGCGTTTTTTTACTAGACAATCCGGGACATTATGGGTGTACAAGTTTTATGTGACACTGTCCTTATTACTTTGGGGTCTCCAACTTTCTGTGTAATATCGCCACACTTTGGGCCCACACTGAACATCGCTTTATGAAGCATGTTACTGGACATACATGTGGTACTAGGACGCATTCATGTACGGTCAATTATATGTCCTGATGATTTGCTTACCGGACTTTGTCTTTCCTTCCTGAGCAGACGATTTAGATCATATAAATCTTTTATACAGATGTTTGACTTTGGACACCCTACTTTACGTTTACCCCTAGTTCACAGATTGGATATTGTTTTTTCCTGTCCTTCCCTCATATATAGGGAACTACCATATTCCAATAAGTATCTTTGTCATTGTGATTGTGGTCACTTTGTTTTTATTTAGGTTTATCATGGCCGTGTCCATTTCACTTACTGGATTTACTCATTATCCTCCAGTCCTTGGGAAGACAACTTAACACTTTGCGTCACCCTGTACTTTGGAACATGAGATTCTTTCTTTAATGTCATATTGTTTGTGTACATATGGTGTGTCTCTTTTTTCATATATATTTCTTCTCTTTATTTAAACTCACTGGTGTCTTGATGGACCGCACATCTCGGTGAATGTAGTCTGCATGTTTTAACGCATGTGTGACACCATTTTATTTGTTGTTCTGTAATATATTGGCTTTACGGGTCTACCTATTCGGGACACTTTTACTTATCTTTATTACACATGAGCCATGTACAACTCACTGGTCAGCGGTTTCTAGCACAGGAATGAGACATTACTATACATATACATGACACTATAAATGGATGCCCTCCGCTCCATGGGATTATGGCCTGACACTGTAGAGGTACACATGGACTCTTTCTCTTATTCCTCTCCCTCTCCTCAGAATGATTTTTGATCACTTGATTGGTTAATCTGCACGGACTTGGGTGGGTCGAAGCAACAATCAGATTCCCTGTTGTCTTCCTTTGATCTGACTGAACTCCTATTGCATGTCCATCTTGCAGCCTTGAGGAAGTCTTGAAGATGAAACACATGTCAGCTCTTGTCCACTGGATTGCTGTGTTCACTGAATTCATGGTGCCTTGGATGAATAAGGCTGTTGTTCACTGGATTAATGGTGCATTGGATGAATACAATCTCAGCTATATACAGACTTTTATTTGGATCTTTGACTGTTTGCATTGTCCCAAGAAACTTTTCTTTTGGACACTTGTGGTGTACCTCGGTATACTATTATCAATTTCTCCATGTTGATCGATTCCTCAGTCAACTTAGTTATACCCTAGGTGGTTGGGTGTTTTACCAGTTTAACACTCTCGAAATACAATATGTGATCCTTTAGATTATTTTTCCATACACATTATATACATATATAGGTTGTGCGAACCTGCATGCATAGCCACCTTTTTTGTAGTACTCCTTGTGATTCTGTCCAGATTCAGGCGTGCCATTGTTTGACCATCTCAGTATTCTCTGTAGAAAATCAGTTTCTGTGAACTTATTGGATTTAAGGATGTCTGCCTGTGCTCATTTACTCAGGAGAGTGGAGGAAGTTTTCCTTGTGTCAGAAGCAGGGGTGGCATAACCAGTATAATTTGCCATAGCGTTATTATGCAATATTACAGCAAAAGTACACAGTGTGTAACCTAGCATTTAGCACTATTTTCTTAGCACAAAATGCACTATTGCGTTCAAAATAGACCAGAGGATGCATTTTGCACTATGAAAATAGTTCTAAATGTACTAGAACATGAACAATAACATCCGCTCAAGCTAGGTAAGTTTGTTGTTCTTATGCTTTTCTAGTAGAATCTTTATGCCTGATTACTCTGTACTTCGTGGAAACTGTCGGGAGAGAAGACTCTACAGTGAGCCAATATTTGGGAGGGGAGATAAGCAGTAGCAAGATGAAAAGAATAGCAGAAACTGCATCCATTTCAAATAAATGGTGTCTAAATACTACTAAGTACTAGATTGATAATCACACTTCTAATTAAAATAATGACATTGTTTTAGGTGCAACTTCATTAGCTCATAGGATATGACCATAAGCATCATTAAATTTACTAATTCCCTAAAGAATTTGTCACCCAAAATTGCACATAAAAAAAAACTTCCATAACCTCCTCCCTCTGGTGATTTTTTAATAATCACTATAATCTTACTAATACATTTTATTAATCAACCATCAATTCATCAAAATCTTCATCCTCCTAGATCAGTGGTTCCCAAACATTTTCGACCCACGGCTCCCTTGATCTATTGGCCACTGGCTGCGGCTCCCCATTATGTTAATTTTTGTTGGCGGGTGGGGGATGTAAGCCTGGCCTAGGGAGTACATCCATTTTTCTCCCTGAAAAGAATTGGGATGACGCCAATGAAGGTATTGTAATTCTATATATAACAGTAAAAAATACAAATTTAACAGTTGTTTAATTACAGCATGCATAGGGTTTTTTAGTAAGGGGAAAATATTGGTTGACGGTAACCCTAGTAAAATGGGCAGGTCTCATTTTTATGTAGTTATAACGTAACTGTTTAAATAGTGTGAAATGTAGAATCACTTTAGTTGTGTTTAACCACCTGAGGGCGCTCAAGGACAAAATTAAAAATGAGCTGCTACAACTGAGTAGTTTTATTTTGTACGAACTGGCCCAAGGGCTATAAATAGCTCAGTGGTTCCCAAACTGTGTGCGGCGCCCCTGGCTAGTTTTGATGGCGCACCAGCGAGCCGCGGCGCACAGATTGGGAACCACTGTCCTAGATAATCAAACATCCTCTTCCATCTTCTATAGCTGTTGATACACTTTATCCCTTTAGTCGAAGATTTAGAAATCCATTGATCTTGTTTTCTTCCTTAATTTGATGTTGCTCTTTGTTGGAAAGTTGATTAGTGGTAAGGACAGGTAAGTACCTACACTTAGCAATGGGCCACTAACCCCCACTTAGGTCCAGTTAGGTCTCAATAAATTAAAGCCAGCTCAACCCTTGGTAGCTTAGCAACGAGAAACAAAGCTTAAATTAGAAGACAAGTGTGTAAAGCATTTAAAATTCACAAAACAGTAAATAAGTGAAACACAACACACAATAAAAACCCAACACCAATTTATAAAAATAGATTATATTTTTATCTTTAAAATGACATCAAAATGATTAAAATCGGATAAGGAGATCCGGAGATATAAATTCTTAAGGAATAAATGTTTTCTAGTGCATAGAAGCAAATAGCGCTCAAAGGGTTAAAAAAAAGGTCACACTGGATAGGGTTAAAGTCCGGAGTTCAGGCCTCCCACGATGTAACACTATTACACTTTCAGAAGTGTTTCTTGATACAGGAATGTGGTCCACACCACCAGCCAAGGGTTCAGAGGCTCTGGTTTGCCTCTTGGGGTCTGGGACTACACCTCCCAAAATGCACCTCTTCAACGTATGGCGCTGTTTACAACAGTTGCTCCAAATGTCTCCAAACTTCTTCATCTTCTTCCAGAGGTCCTTTTCGGGTCCTTGAAGTGTCTACAACTTGACCCAAGTTCCCAGAAGCTCTGAGTTGCTCCTTTAGAGTTGTGACTACAATTCCCATAGTGCACCTGTTCAGACTCCTCAAATGGCCACTGGGTGCTGGTCAGCTGGGGCTCATCTTGCAGGACATGATGCAGGGGACTCTGGGCAGCTCCTTTGTACCTGTTGCTTACAGGGATTCCCTTCTTGAAGCGGTTGAAGATAAGCAATGTCCTTTTGTGGTGAAGCCCAAGTGTGCAGCTGGTGCAGACCTTCAGAGTGTAGTGTCCAGGTGCAGATCAAGGGTCCAGCAGGACAGTCCTTCTTCTTCTTTGTCTTGTTCATTGTAGGGATCTGAGGTGTGGTGCAGCTCTGCCAAATGTATCCTTGCTCCTGGGGTGAAAAGCTGGGGGCCCAAATGTCCAATCACAGGCAGACCACTACACTCTTGGATGACCACTTCCTGGGAAGTGTGGCAAACATCAACCCCAGGGCACAACATTCCTTAAAAATCCAAAATGGCAGAAACTGGATTTTGGAGGTTAGGTCTGGCTGAGCCCACCCACTGGTGTGGCTAAAAATGCTTAACACACCCTTCTCCTGCCCTCTCCTAATCTAATCAAAAGGACATTTGGTGGTCTGGGTTTTCAGGAAATGAGGGAGGTCCTGAGCTGCTCCAAATGTCCTTCTCTCCTTTGAAGACCAGTTAGGCTGCTCTCCTCCATCCTGTTTCACCATCTGCTGAGGCAGATCTCCTCTTCCAGCACTCCCTTTGGGTTCAGCCCAGGCCACTTCACACCTCATCAAGGTAGCCTGGGCAGACTGCCAGAGGCTGGCCAATCAGAGAAGGGCACCTCAGAGCTGAAACTGGTAACTTTTAGGAAAAGTTCTAAAACTCTTTCCCTGAACTGGTATATTGAAAATGGCAAGTTGTTGCATTTATTACAACAATTAGTTTGAGACCACACTTGCCATATCTAGATCCTTTGGAGACTTTATTAATTAAAATATTGTCTCAGCATTTTAGTCTATGGAGCCTAGTCACAAAAATGAGGGGAATAAAACAAATGTGGCTATTTTTCCTCACCAGGGCTTATAAAACATATTTTATAACGTTCCTGCTTATAGTTACACTGCACCCAACCCTAGAGGCACCTAGGGCACACCTTAGGGGTGACTTATATGTAAAAATAACATAGTTTAAGACTTAGGAAGTACTTTTAATTCCAAAGTCGCATTTGCATGTAAATCTAATTTAAAAGCAGCCAGCATGGCAGGCCTGTCTTTAAAATGACCCTTGGCACCTCAGCAGAACACGTATGGGGGCATTACCTATGTTGGAGTCCCTAAACCTACATGCCCTACCATATACTAGGGACTTATAGTTAGGCTGACATAGCCAATTATAATCAGCCTAATTTACATACTCATTGTACACAGAGCACAGGTCCTGGGACTGGTTAGCAGTAACGAGGCCACCATCAGAGCCAGGCAAATACCAGCAAAAAGTGAAAAAAGGGGGGCAAAAATTTAGGAGGCTTCTGCAATCAGCCCAGTTTTCTCACGCTCTTAGTTTTATTGTTATATCTACTAACCATACCCTCTATTAGTTTTATTAATAGAACATTTGCAAAAACAATTATGATTATTAAAGGTGGTAAAGCTGATTTAAGAATACCACCACCAATATTACCCAACCACTTACCTACTTACATGCAGGTTCCCATAGACCCGGTTCCTCCAGAAATGGAATTTCATGGGTCAAATTAGTTATGTTAGTAATAAAAGAGTCAATCACTCCACTACAATCTGGTATGTACGTGCAGCATCTGTTGGCTTTAATTACCTTACAAACTCCACCTCTTTCTCTAAAAGGATACTTAATGCAGATGATTCTGCATGCCCTATGCTCTAATTGACACCATCTCTACATTCACTAATCTAAGAGATCTTGCTGCATTTACAGCAATCTACCTACTACTGTAGACAATCCTCCAGTCTTCACATTATTCATTGCTGTTTCCATGGAAGAAATTATATTTCCTAAATGTCTAAAAACTTCTTGTCTGAAGCTCTACATGATATATTTGTGAGAAAACTAAAGCCAAATAAAATTAACCCACTCAGTTTGTCAGCAGGTTAAAAAAGCAGTCTGTACAAAAACATAATGAAGTCCCCTCATAATAGGTTCACCTCCGGGCAAACTATTTCCACTGACTTCATAAGGTATGTCACACACATGCTCAACTACAAACTCTATTTGATACCCTTATATTGGTCTGTGCCTTACCTTACACATTTCACCTTTCCTTTTTTGTTCTATTTTCAGTCTGGGATTTAAACCTGAAAATCAAAATCATTCTTCTTCTTTTATTTCTTCTACAACACTCTTTTGTTCTTCCTGATTTCTTACTATCTTCACTCCTCTTTCATTATAATGTCTAATAAATATATTTCCCTCATTACTCAGTAATCATTAATAATCACTATTCAAATTATCCAAATTAGTATA
This sequence comes from Pleurodeles waltl, assembly GCF_031143425.1. NCBI lineage: Eukaryota > Metazoa > Chordata > Amphibia > Caudata > Salamandridae > Pleurodeles > Pleurodeles waltl. Next base: position 246,270,706 of record NC_090448.1, on the reverse strand, counting down.
GCTATTTCATGCAATATTCATTGCATTGCATTGCTATATTCAATGAGCTTATCATTCACATTTATAAAATAATTCTCTAAAGGCACATTAAAGGCAAATAATGAGAATTGTGTTTAAAAATAGCAACAAAACACTACAAGATAATTAATATTAAATCTCTTCCTGTACATATGTTGAATCCTCCCCACAAACAGGACTAATAATATTATGATTAATAGTGTCATTCCTAGATTTTATAGTGTCTGCACTTTCCTATCTACCTTCTCTTTTGTGGCAAACAATCTGCTTGTGGTAAAAATCTAAATAAACCATATTTTTTTTAAACAATACTTTTTTTCAGTTTTTTCTTATTTCTTTAAAGCAATAGAAATGAAAGCATTAAATTCCCAGTTTCTTTCCTTAAATGTTCCTGTGTCAAACCAATACAAATCTGTCATAGATCAACTATATTCAATAATTGTTTTAAAAAATCTTTCTAAGTCTGTTTATTTACTTTTCATCGGTGTTGGACCTGGCCCTTTTACAGGGTCATTCCCCAAACTTTTTGCCTTTTTCCTCCATATTTTTCTGACCCTTGTTTGCTGACGTTATGACTCTGAGCACTTTTTCACTGCTAATCAGTGCAAAAGTGCATGTGCTCTCCCTTGTAAACTTGGTATGATTGGCTTACACCTACTTGGCATATTTAATTTACCAATAAATCCCTTGTAAAGTGGTATCCCTATACCCAGGGTCTGTAAATGAAATGCTACTAGTGGGCCTGCATCGCTGCTTGCGCCACCCACTGAAGTAACCTTTCAAACCTGTCTCAGGCCTGCTAGCGCAGGGCCTGTGTGCACAGTTTTCTGCCAGAGGGACCGAGCATCTAAATTTACTTGCTAGGCCCAGAACTCCCCTTTTACTATATGTAAGTCACCCCTAAGGTATGACCTAGCTAGCCCTATGGGCAGGGTGCCATGTATGTGGAAGGCAGGACATGCGCCTAGTAATGTGGCCTGTCCTGGTAGTGACAAACAGCCTATTTGGTTTCTCACTGCTTTAAGTGCTGCCTTCTTATAGAATTGCATTGGAAATGCCCTGCCTTATGTGTAAAGGGTTTTGTATAATTTATGAGGGGTAGTGTAGGCATGTTTGGTATGATTGTAATGGAGGTAAGAAATGCTGCTTACTGGTGTAGGTGTGTTTTTGTTGCTATTACAGAAATGCCACTTATTGAAAGTGAGCATTTCTCTGTGCTTATGGTGTTTTGCAGCTTGACTCCAATCCACGTCTGGGCAGAGTGACAGTTAGGGCTTTGTGTATAATTTTCAGACAGCCTGTACACAGGGAGGGTGGAGGTGTCACAGAGGTGCATCTGCATACTGTAGTCTTCCTGGGCTGAGAGAAGGGAGAGGCGGGGCACACCTACATTTGTAAAGGCTGTGCCCTGGCCTCACACAATATGGTTGTTTACCCCCACTGATGTTGGAGCCTGTGCTGAAGGAGAGAGGGTGCACTCCCAGAACCAGTTGTAACGGGTTGAAACCCCCTCTCCTCCTCATTGTAAAACACACTGTAAACTGAGTATAAGTACAGGGGAATTTTCCCCACAATTCAGACATTCTTGGGACTCCAGAGACTTACTTGAAACTGGACACAGGATGCTGCTAAAATGGACTCACCAGGACCCACCTTGGACTGCTGCTGCTGTGCTGACCTGTGACCTGCCTGGTCACTAGGAGGAACTGCCACCATCTGCATCCCTTGACCCGGCCTGTTGATGGGCCTGCAAGCCCTGTCCTTTCCTTCTTTTTGTCTCCAGGGTCAGGCCCCTGAACCCTGTACTCATCCACAGCATGAGGAGTGCTCTATCTCTTCATCAAGAGCCTGGCTTTTGCTTTATGCCCCCACAATTCTAAGCGCCTTGCAATGGCAGAAATCACCACCACAACCCGGGTGCTTGTAAGTGCCTTCTGCACTTGAAAGCTGTGATAACTGCAGCGGCGCGGGCATCCGTAATTACCAAAGCACATCTAAGCGCACTGTGTCTTGTGACCCCAAGACACCAGGACAATGAAGAGAGGAGCCCCGGGGCAACATCCACTAAGCCAGAGGAGCGAGCGCGCTCCTACCGTGCCCTGGGGACAAAGCACGTTCTCTAGGGAGCACCCAGGGGCACAAGCAGGGACCTACTTCGGTGTCTGCACACCGCCAAGGCCTGATCTGAAGCAAAGAGATGTCGGGCAGAGAAGGAAGCCGCGCCCAGACTCCCAGCCCCACCGGGGCCCCTGTGGTGCTGTGCACGGGCAGGGGCAAAGGAAGCCTCATTGGAGTCTCCCCCTGCCCCCCTTTAAGCCATAGTTTATTTTGTTGGAGATCGCTGGCGGGACCAAAGCCTCGACGGAGGCCCCCCGCACGGCAGGTCCCTTGTTTTAGCCCCCACTGTGGGCCTTGGTGCTTTGTTTGGCCTACCTTGCCCCCCCGTTGGAGGGCCAGAGGGGGGTCCCAGGAGGGGACCATTATAAAACATTAGAGAGGGTGCAGACCACCCCGCTCCCACAGGAGCAACACATGGCCCCTGTTTTGCACACAGGAGTACCAGGGGCCCCACGTTCCTCTTCTTGGCACTAGGAGTGCCTCTCATCATAAAACAGGTACTCTGTGAAAGATATTTCTGATGGTCATGGGATGGAGATTATTGGTTTATATGTTCCTGCCTACTTTTATGATGTTACATATGTGTGCTGATGTTCCTTTTACGGGTGTGACATGCAGATACATGTTTTTATGACTTGCCATATGTCCTCTAATGTTCCTTTTATGGATAGTTATGATGTGTTTATGACAAGTACATATATTTCTTTACTGTGATACCTGACTACTGCTTATGTTGCAGAATCCTGAGTACTTATGTGTTCTAATGTGACAACTGCTTATTCTTGCAGAGTATTAGTAACCTGTGTAACGTTCTGACAACCCTGCATACCCTAGCCAACCAGAAACCCCATGTCTAACAATCAGATTGGAATATTCAAAGTCTTTATTTCATTTTTAAAGGTGGCTCTTCTTCTATTGCAGTCTCTAAGCCACTTTTGAAACTATATTGGAACTTGCTCATTCAGGAATAAACTTCAATTTCATCTTCTTCTTCTTCCAGTATTGTTCCTAAATGCACGCACTGAGGTGAGGCATATTTTTGATTTCGAACTTTCCTTCCGGTTGATCTTTTAGCATTTGTCAATTCACTTGCACTAGTCTTTGAATTCAACTACCTCTCAAAGACTATTTCTCACTCACACTGCTTCCGATTGCAGGTTCTCTTTTTTGGAACTACTTCAACCTTTTCTTTTTCAGTGACAGTGTTTCTTTATTTGTCTTCTTCAGGATCTCGACTTGAGCTCTCATTTGAACTTGAACTCGTACCTTGTATCTCAGTGAATTTCTTCCTTCCAAAAGGGTCTTTTTCATTTTGATTTTCAACTGCAACTTGTCACTGTTTGGTCAGAGACTACTTCTTGCTCCTGCCACCCATGCTTTGCTTTATTACACTGTAACACCCCTTCACTCTGACCACTCTGAAACTGGACTTCAGAAATTTCATGTTCTTCATCTGAATTCTCACTCATCTGAAACTTTTCCTTTTGCACTTTACCTTCACCAGTTCTAGAAGTACCTTCACCCCCCTAAATTCATGTAAAAGAAGCGCAAACACTCTTCACCAAAGGTACTGTACTTGGGGGTCTGCACGACTCCGTGTCCTGCGCCGCTGGTGTCGGCTTGTTGGGAACAACTCCGTCTCGATGCCGTGTTAACACCTCATCGAAGCATTTTGTGTTTCTAAGTGCTATTTTTGAGTTTAATCTTTAAAAATTCATAACTTGACTTGTGTATGTCGGATCTTTGTTGTTTTGGTCTTGTTTTGTTTAGATAAATATTTCCTATTTTTCTAAACTGGTGTTGGGTCATTTTGTAGTGTTTTCATTAAGTTACTGTGTGTGTGGTGCAAATAGTTTACACCAAGCACTCTGTACTTAAGCCTACTGCTCTGCCAAGCTACCAAGGGGGTAAGCAGGGGTTAGCTCAGGGTGATTCTCATTTACCCTGACTAGAGTGAGGGTCCTTGCTTGAACAGGGGGTAACCTGACTGTCAACCAAAGACCCCATTTCTAACAGGCAGTGCATGTATTTGAAGTCTTCTGTTGTCACATTCTCCTGGTGAGATACATATTTCACCATATCAGTCAGACCTTTGTAATACTTCGTCAGACTTTCTTCACACCCTTTTCAATATGGTATTCAAGATAAGGGACTTCTTTCTCACAACACTGCATTTTCTTTTGGAAGACTTTATGCCCATTTTTGGCCAAAAGATTCAACAAGTCAATTATGTCTACTAGTTAACAGTCTTTCTTTGTCTTGGATGTGATTAGCAAAGTAATCTATATACTGAATTTGAACTTAATTACATGGCAATTGTAAACTCTTTAAAAAACAAATCAGCATTTGTGTAAAACAATGAAGGGCTTTCAGTATACCCTTGTAGAATTCTACCCTGTACGAGAACTTTATTCAAAAATGTAAATGCGAAGAGGAACTTTGAGTCCTCATGTATTGGAATTGAAAAGAACACTTGGCTTAAATCAATGACTATAGTACCATCCTGTTATGATGGAATTTGAAAGAATATTACTGCTGGATCTGGTACCAGTGGCCAACAAGGAACAACAATGTTGTTTATCTTTTGAAGATTCTGTATGATTCTCCATTTGCAATTCAGCTTTTTAATTCCAATCACAGGAGAACTGCATGGACTACCAAGCACTCCTTTCATTCCTTCCTTTGCCTCATTTTTTAGCCTGTTTTCCCTTGTTCTAGGGAATAGGGCATGAAGTCTAATCTTTATTTTCACTGGTTCTGCTCTTTTTTCAATTTGGATTTTTACCAAAGATTGCTTGACCATTCTAAGTTGCTAAAATCTGCACCAAACACCTTGTTCATTGAATTCTGTGACTAGTCTAGGGTGATAAACTTAATGAAATACTTCACCAGCCTTTCCTCAAACAACAGGCCTTCCGCGTCATCAGTTGATTCCTTCTTGGCTAAATCAGGAAATTTGGAGCTTCTTTGAATCAAGATTGCTTCCTTCCTTTCTGTAATAATACTTGCATTCACATTACCTAGAATGCAAATGGTTCTCTAGCTGTAGCCTCTCAACAGATTATTATCAATGTCATTCATCCTTCCCTATACAACCAGGTCATGAATTCTGGCAAATGGGCCTAGAATATATACTCATCTGTGCTCACATTGATTTGAAGAGTGTTCTAACCTGGATAACCAAATAATTCTCGATCCAGATTCGGTGTCATAGTTTCTATCCTGCCATTAATTGGCTGAGAGCATTCTGCTGCTGGTGGTAGCAGCGCCATCTTACCGCAATCCTCTATTATGGCTACAGCCGAATTTCCCCCTTTCTTGTGGCGGAAATCTGGCTGTGGTCCTAATATGGTGGATAGTGGTAGCCGCAGCAACGGTCTTTTGGCAGTCATCGCCCCAGGGGTAGGCGGTTTTTCACCACCAATGTTATAATGAGGGCCATAATTATTTGAGCTTTTGTTTGATAAATGTTTCATATTATGTTGTCCATCTCAAGAGAGTAGTTAGCGAGCCAAGGATTTATGTTACCTTAAGAAACTGGTTAGTGTTAAGATGATTTACTTAACACTAAGGCCCTCATTACAACATTGGCGGTAAAAGCCGCTTACCGCTGTGCAGAAGACCACCAACACACCGCCACGGCAGCAGAATTCCGCCACGGTCATTATGACCCACTGCTTGGAATCCGCCAAAATTGAGACACCCACACAAGTCCGCCACACCAAAGGTCAGTGACAAACTGGCGAAAACAAAACCTCCACCGTCACGCCAACAGAAATACGCCCACACTATCATGACCCACGAATCCACGCGGCGGTCTTTCAACGGTGGTATTCCATTGGCGGTACGCACCGCCACGCTCAAAATACACACACATTTACAAAACACTGCCACATTGGACAATTCAAAATACACACACCTGATACACATACACACACCACTCCCACACACCCATTACAATATAAAACACAAACCCACATCACCCACAAACCCCTACGACCAAAATACCGAAAGAAGGCCAGAGAGAGACACTACAAACTACTACCAAGCATCCACAGGCACACAATACCATCACCCACATAACTTCCTTGCACCTCACACAACAAACCACTAAATATCACCCCACTTATCACTACACACACCACCCCACACATCACGCACACCACCCCATGGCACGGAAAAGACACCCCAGGTTCTCTGAGGAGGAGCTCAGGGTCATGGTGGAGGAAATCGTCCGGGTAGAGCCACAGCTATTCGGATCACAGGTGGAGCACACCTCCATAGCTAGAAAGATGGAGCTATGGCGAAGAATCATGGACAGGGTCAACGCAGTGGGACAGCACCCAAGAAATAGAGATGACATCAGGAAGAGGTGGAACGACCTACGGGGGAAGGTGCTTTCCATGGTCTCAAGACACCACCTTGCAGTTCAGCGGACTGGCTGCAGACCCCCACCTCTTCCCCCACAACTAACAACATGGGAGGAGCAAGTCTTGGTTATTCTGCATCCTGAGGGCCTCGCAGGAGTAGATGGAGGAATGGACTCTGGTAAGGCAATGAGTTACTACTATATCCCCCACCCTACCTGAATGCCATCACATACCCCCACCCTCGCCCTCACCCCCATCACTCCAACTCCTCACAAATGTCCCAGTATCACAAACCACACATCCCAACACCAAGCCCTGCATGCAACAACAAAGCATGGACACCCATCACCAAAGCATGGCCACTGTACATACCCATATACCCCCTAAACCACCATCACACAAGGTCCCACACAGGAATGCAAGCACTGGGGTACACTGTCACCCACCCATTGCACACCATGGCACACACAAATGCAATAAACATCCTTTTATACCCCTGCAGGACCCATACCCAATGTTACCGGACAGGAGGGTCCACACATGTCCACACCACCAACAGAAGAGGCCCACAGTGATGACAGCAGCTCTGTCCAACTGGATCTAGATGACCAGCCCGGCCCATCTGGGACCTCGGGACAGTCAGTTCCCCTGACACAGTCACAGGCCACCACAGAGCTTCCCCCCTCTGGAAACACCAGCACAGCACCCACCCAGCGGGCCCATACCTCTGTCCCCAGGACACGTCAATCAGCAGTGTGTCCACCACAACAGGGAACCCAGGCTAACCCACCACCCCAACAACAACAGGGACCTGGGGGCAGTGGTAGTGGGCACACGGTCCAGGGGACAGAGGCCCAGGAACACAGGGGAACTGGGAGGGGTGCTGTGTGACAGGGGGAGGCCAGGCCCAGGGAACCCACTCTCCACTAGGCCCTCTCCAACATCATGGGAGCCTACCATCATTCCCAGGAGATGATGGCAACGCTACTTGCCAAGTTTCAGGAGACCCAGCGGCTCCAGGAAGAACAGTATTTGGGGTCAGGGAGGAACTCAGATCCATCAGTTCCACCCTGGGCACCATCTTAGGGGTGCTGAAGGAAGTCCTCAACACCAGGAGGGGCACTGTGGCACTACAAGGGGCCCCTGACACTAGCCTGGACGATTAACTGCCTACCACCTCCGCTGGCGCTAGTGGACAGGAGGCACCGCCACAGGACCACCACACCAGCACCCCACCCCCTGCAGAGGGAGAACCACCCTGCAAACGGACCCTGAGATCCAGGACAAAGATAGAGAACGAGGCCAAGACCCCCACCAAGAAATTAGACCACCCTGATTGTCATCCTTCTGTCCCACCTTGTCACCCTGTCCATCCTCAAACTGCCCCAGATCCACTTCCTATGCCCATTTGGGAGACAAATAGACTGGACTGAGCACTTAAATAAGCACCCTTAAAGCACAAAACAATCTGGAGTCTGTCTGTGATTTCGAAATAGTGTATTAGCAATTACAGTGTCAAAATGCTCTTTCAATTGTAATGTCAACATACCTATGTCACACAGCTCTAGTCCATGAGGAAACAAAGCAGATGTCACACAGTGGGACCCACATCTGTGAGATCGTAAGGGAAATTGACAACTCAGTGACCATACACTGGGTGAAAACAACAGACAATAGAGAGGTAGTAGTTTTAAAGTACATGTAGTAGGCAGGTTTGTATTCTTACCTGTGTCTCACTGGAAGTATTGCAGGATCGCCGAGTTCCTGTTGTCGATGTCCTCTTCTTCTGCTTCCTCGTCTTCACTGTCCACAGGCTCCAGAGCTGCCACAACACCTCCATCTGGACCATCCTTCTGCAGAAAAGGCATCTGTCGTCGCAAAGCTAAGTTGTGAAGCATACAGCAGGCCACGATTATCTGGCACACCTTCTTTGGTGAGTAGAATAGGGATCCACCTGTCATATGGAGGCACCTGAATCTGGCTTCAGGAGCCCGAAGGTCCGCTCTATAATCCTCCAAGTTCGCCCATGTGCCTCATTGTAGCGTTCCTCTGCCCTTGTCCTGGGATTCCTCACTGTGGTCAGTAGCCATGACAAGTTGGGGTAACCAGAGTCACCTGCAAATAGCGAGGGACAACTGTTAGACACACACTACCCTGTAGGGATATCCACAGACCCAGACAACCATTCCCACTACCTTGCTTCCAGGTGCTCACCTAATAGCCGCACACAATGCCTCTGGAGTTGACCCATCACATAAGGGATGCTGCTATTCCGCAGGATGTAAGCGTCATGCACTGAGCCAGGGAATTTGGCATTGACATGGGAGATGTACTGGTCTGCCAAACACACCATCTGCACATTCATCGAATGATACCTCTTCCTGTTTCTGTACACCTGTTCACTCCTGCGGGGGGTACCAAAGCCACATGTGTCCCATCAATGGCACCTATGATGTTGGGGATATGTCCCAGGGCATAGAAATCAACTTTCACTGTAAGCAAATCCTCCACCTGAGGGAAAACGATGTAGCTCCGCATATGTTTCAGCATGGCAGACAACACTCTGAGCAACACGTTGGAAAACATAGGCTGGGACATCCCTGATGCTATGGCCACTGTTGTTTGAAATGACCCACTTGCAAGGAAATGGAGTACTGGCAGCACTTGCACTTGAGGGGGTATTCCTGTGGGATGGCAGATAGCTGACATCAGGTCTGGCTCCAACTGGGCACACAGTTCCAGGATTGTGGCACGATCAAGACTGTAGGTGATGATCACATGTCTTTCCTCCATTGGCGACAGGTCCACCAGCGGTCTGTACACCGGAGGATGCCGCCATCTCCTCACATGTCCCAGCGGACGGTGCCTATGAAGGACAACAGCGAGCACAGAGTCAACAAACTCAGAGGTACGTACCTATAGCTTACACAGAACACTATTCATAATCTGAAATTTGCATGTGTGAGTGTTGAGGCAAGTCCTAGGTATGTGTGACGCACTTAAAAATTAAGCCATGTGGGCCCCTGAAATGGCGGCTGCCTGACCTGTAAAGTGGGACAATGGGATGTGAGATAACTGCGCTGGCGTTGTACACCATCGCGGTAGGCGGTCGAGACCGCAGAACAATTATGCATTGGTTAACATTGGATCCTATTGGTCCCAGGAGCCAATGACGATGTACGCTGGCGGTGACGTACGCACCGCCGTGGACGTGACCGCCATTTTCTATCTGTTCAATCACTCGATACCTGATCTTCGACGGAAGAGGACCGACACTGCAAGTGCTGCTGTGACCTCAGTCTGGAAGAGACAATGGCTCATGCGTCTGGGGAATGGGCCCTTGCCTTCACCACAGAGGAATTGGAGAAACTCGTGGATGGGGTCCTCCCCCAGTACACGCTACTCTACGGTCCTCCAGACAAACAGATAAGTACACTGGGAGCATGCTGTATGGGCTATGCCTGTGTGGAGTGGGGTGGATGAAAGATGGGGGGGAGATTGAGGTGTGCATGAAATGACGGTGAGTGCATGTGCCACATGGCAAGGGTAGGGATGGGGGCCAATGACTGTGACGGTGCAGTTGGTAATAACTTTTCTTTTTCCTCTGTAAAATTCATGTAGGTCAGCACCCACCAGAAGAAGGATATCTGGCGTGCCATCGCCAAGGACGTCCAGGACCCTGGGGGTCAATCACAGACGGAGCACCCACTGCCGTAAGACATGGGAGGACATTCGCCGCTGGAGCAAGAAGACGGCGGAGGCCCAACTGGGGATGGCCTCCCAATGTGGGAAGGGTGCCCGTCGCACCATGACCCCCGTGATGCTCAGGATCCTGGTGGTGGCGTACCCGGAGTTGGATGGGTGCTTGAGGGCATCACAGCAGCCACAAGGGGGTGAGTACACTTTCATTCAGCTGATTCAGCGCGCAGTGGAGGTGTCTGGGTGGGGGAGGTGGGCTGTGGGTTTCCCTAGGCCAGAGCGAGTGTGCTAGTTAGGTCCTCTTCTTCTGGCATACCCTGTGGCACCCCACCCCACCTGTGTACAGTGCCAACTACACCTAGTCAGGCTCCTGTGACATCCATGTGTGCAGATGTCGGCCATAGCCTTGTAGGCCATGTTCCAGGGATAGAACAGTGGACCCCAAGTGCGCGGCGTAGTGCAGGGGGCTTCTGTGTCTGTTGTGTCCGCCAACGGTAGTGGTAATGCATGCACTCAACATGTCTTTCTTCTGTTGTCCCTCCCTTTTTGTGGTCTCCCTGTTCTTGTGTGCATTAGCATCATCAGGCGGCGGAGCAGTGGCACCAGAGCAGGAGGGAGCTGCATCCCACATGGCCTTGGAGGGCGAGACTACGGACTCGGAATTCACCAGTGGAACTGAGGGCGAGGGGATCTCCACGGCGGGGACAGGAGCTGACACCAGTGATACGGACTCCTCCTCTGATGGGAGCTCCCTTGTGGTGGTGGCCACATCTGTGCCCCCGCATCTACAGGTACAGCCGCCACCCCCTCTACCAGCACCGCCCTCCCAGCAGCCCCTCAGCCTTTCCCCCGTGCCCGCTCACCCAGGAGGGTGTTATGTTAGGTTATGTTATAATTGTTTATATAGCGCCTAACTGCCCGGAGGCATCGTAGCGCTTATACTGCCATAGCAGAAATGGACTGTTTATGTTCGTGAAAAAGTTTAGGTTTTAAATAGCCAAGTCTTCAGATCCTTCCTAAAAGAAGTCTCTTGTGAATTTGATCTTATATTGATAGGAAGGTTATTCCAGAGCAAGGCACCTTGATATGCCAATGATCTTCCTCCCCATCTTGCTTTCTTCACCGTTGGCACTATGATCAAGTTAGCTGAGGAGGATCTGAGTGGCCTGGCTGGAATGTAGACCTGTGCCAGCGTTTTAAGCATTTCAGGACCATTATCAAATATGGCTCTGTGAATGTGGCTTAGGGCCTTGAACTGAATCCTTTCCTCTACAGGGAGCCAATGTAGGGACGCGATTCCTGCCCGTATAGAGTGTTGCTTAGGGGTATTTAAAAGCAGACGTGCAGCTGCATTTTGTACCCTTTGTAATCTTTGAATCACATATGTGGGTGATCCTATAAACAGGGCATTACCATAATCAATCCGAGAACCTATCAGTGCCTGAATAACCAGTCTTCTGGCCAAAAACGGTAATAAAGTTAACACCTTCCTCAAAGTCCTGAGCAGGGCAAATGAAGTTCCTGCTATTCTATTGGCATGTTGGGCCATTGAAAGTAGGGGGTCCAACCATACGCCCAGGCTTTTAATGAGACATTTAGGGGGGGAAAGGGGGGGCACTCCTCTTAATAGGCTAGAATTAACTAAGGGCACTTTTTTCCCAAAGAACAAAACCTCGTTTTTTTCGTCGTTGAGCTTCAGTTTGCTTCCCGACATCCAGGTAGCAACTGCTTTCAGGCAGAGCCCTAGTGCCGTGCCCATATCTGGGTGAATATTGGAGAAGGAGACGACCAGTTGAGTATCGTCTGCATAAGATACCAGGTTCAGTCCAAATGGCTCCACGATCCCTGCTAGAGGCCGCATGTAGACGTTAAAAAGTAGCGGACTCAAAGCCGACCCCTGAGGGACACCACAACTACTGAAAGTGCACCTAGAGGTATATGATCTATCCAGTACCTGAAAGGATCTTCCATGTAAAAATGAAAGAATCCATTCTAGTGCGACTCCGGCGATTCCACATCCCCGCAATCTGTCTTTGAGGATATTTATATCAACTGTGTTGAATGCCGCACTCAAGTCCAAGAGGAGGATTGCGGTTTCAATTCCTTTGTCCATCCTCTTTTTTGCTTCTTCTGTAATGGCAATCAATGCGGTTTCTGTCCCATGCTTAGGCCTAAAACCCATCTGGGTAGGATGTAGAAGCTTTCTTTCTTCCAGAAGCGTAGACAACTGAGAGTGTACATGCTTCTCCGTAAGTTTAGCCATTAGAGGCAGCAGTGAAATTGGTCTATAATTACTCAGTAGCCTGGAATCCAGATTGTTTTTTTTTAGGAGAGGCTTAACAATAGCCTGTTTCCAGGAGTAATTATTGGGCCTAATACTGATGTTCCAATGGATAGCACCTGGGGGGGGGGCAGGATCCAGCGGGGAGCCTGATTTCGTTGAGTTCAATAGTTTAATAACTTTATCCAAACTAATGGGAGTAAAGTTTGTTAGGAAGATTTCCTCTCTAGCCTCCTGGTTCATCGCCCCCTGATCTTTGATTGGGGGGTTGGGGAAAGCTTCATAGATGTTCTGAATTTTACTTAAAAAGAAGCTTGCCAGATCCTCTATATGTTGCTGTGGGAAGTCACTTATTTCTGACTCCTCAGTAGGATGAATAAGATCTTTTAAGGCGTTGAATATCTCCTTGGGTGAATTAGCTGCTGCTTCAATTTTTTCAGAGTAGTATGCCGCCTGTGTTTTTTTTATTTCTAAGTGGTATTCTCGAATCATATTCTTGTAATCCCTTTTCACAGAGTCATCTTGAGTATATCTCCATTTCCTTTCTAGCTTCCTGCATCCTCTTTTCTTCTCAAGAAGGCTTGCATTAAACCAGGGAGCCGATTTCTTTCGGGGTATGTTTTTGGTATAGGAAAGGGGTATGATTTCCTCCAGGCTATCCTCTATCCATTTATTCACGGAGTGCGTGAAATCTGTTATTTTGTTTGTGTTTATATTTCCTGGTCTCTTTTTCTCCAGTGCGTTAATAAACTCTGTGGCCTTTAGTTTGTGCCACTTCCTTCTGCATGGAGGGTCAACAGTATTCATGCTCTTATAATGCGCAGTGGATAGTTCTAACTCTAGAAGGTAATGATCAGACCATGCTAGCGGACATGAGGATAAAAATTCTAGACCTGGTACATTAGAAAATACCAGATCGAGTGTATGTCCTCTATTATGAGTAGGTCCCTGAATTAACTGGCGTAGGTCACATGCATTCATGTCTGCTATCAACATCTTAGTAGAAGCATTATCTACATTTTCCACATGTAGATTAAAATCTCCCAGCACTAAGAAGTTTGATTTAGTATATACTGATTGTGAGATATTTTCTGCCAGTGAGATCATAAAATCTCCCATTGGACCTGGTGGACGGTAGATCAACATGCCAGATAGGGTGTAATGAGGATTCACGTTAATGGAGAAAGACATACTCTCGCAATCTTTAATTAAATTGGGTGCTGTAGTGATCTTACATGTGTCTCTATAGATAACTGCTATACCACCTCCTCTATTAGGTCTATCAATTCTGCTGATCTTATAGCCAGTAGGGAGTGCCATTGCAATATCTGGATCAGAGCTTTCATCCAGCCACGTTTCTGTCAGAAATAAAGCCAGAGGTTCTATTTGTTCCACCAGAAAGTGAATATCCATTATATGAGCTCCTAACGAGCGACAGTTAACTAATAAAATGGGTAGTTTGTCAGAGTCCTTACCCTTTTGAGAGTCCGTATGCATTTGGAAAGACCAGGCACAAAAAGGGCATCTATACTTACCAATATAAGGGTCTATGCTCTTAACACACAACTTGTGAGATTTAGTGTTTAAGATGAATAATTCCTCTTTGGAGTAGGTAATAGTTACCTTCTCTGAGGAGTTTTGGGCATAGTTTCTTGGCTCTTGGCTCGGTCTGGCGCGGACGGGCGCGGACGGGCGCAGACGGGCTTGCCTTTGGCGCGCCTTCGGCGCGCCGCGTTCATAGCATCTATAAATAGCTCTCTAACAAAAAGAGGCTAGAGTGCTAACCCTCAAAAACGGCTGTGGTTTTTCTGATCTGTATTGGAAGGGAGTGTCCTATTTTTAGTATTGTTTTACCCCCGATAGTTGTGTAGAGGATACGTTACTTAACTCAAGTCAGCTTTAATTATACCAGCATGCCTGTCTATAATCTAAAAAACGATTTCATTGTGACTAAAAACGACAAAAAAACTAGCGTGTACATCGGCAAAGTGCAAAGTGCCTAAACATATAAAATTCAGTACATCAGATTCAATGCTAACTTTTCACAGTTGAAACTCATACAAACAGTAGCTTGTCGCAGGCAAAAAGCGTAGGTAGTAAATCAGAGAAACTCTGCCTACCTTCCGCTGCGCGCTGCGTTCATAGCGTCTATAAATAGCTCTCTAACAAAAAGAGGCTAGAGTGCTAACCCTCAAAAATGGCGGCGGTTTTTCTGATCTGTATTGCAAGGGAGTGTCCTATTTTTAATATTGTTTTACCCCCGATAGTTGTGTGGAGAATAAGTTATTTAACTCAAGTCAGCTTTAATTATACCAGCATGCCTGTCTATAATCTAAAAAACGATTTCATTGTGACTAAAAACAACTAAAAAACGAGCGTGTACATCGGCAAAGTGCAAAGTGCCTAAACATATAAAATTCAGTACATCAGATTCAATGCTAACTTTTCACAGTTGAAACTCATACAAACAGTAGCTTGCCGCAGGCAAAAAGCGTAGGTAGTAAATCAGAGAAACTCTGCCTACCTTCCGCTGCGTGCCGCGTTCGTAGCGTCTATAAATAGCTCTCTAACAAAAAGAGGCTAGAGTGCTAACCCTAAAAAATGGCGGCGGTTTTTCTGATCTGTATTGGAAGGGAGTGTCCTATTTTTAGTATTGTTTTACCCCCGATAGTTGTGTAGAGGATAAGTTATTTAACTCAAGTCAGCTTTAATTATACCAGCATGCATGTCTATAATCTAAAAAACGATTTCATTGTGACTAAAAACGACTAAAAAACGAGCGTGTACATCGGCAAAGTGCAAAGTGCCTAAACATATAAAATTTAGTACATCAGATTCAATGCTAACTTTTCACAGTTGAAACTCATACAAACAGTAGCTTGCCGCAGGCAAAAAGCGTAGGTAGTAAATCAGAGAAACTCTGCCTACCTTCCACTGCGCGCCACGTTCATAGCGTCTATAAATAGCTCTCTAACAAAAAGAGGCTAGAGTGCTAACCCTCAAAAATGGCGGCGGTTTTTCTGATCTGTATTGGAAGGGAGTGTCCTATTTTTAGTATTGTTTTACCCCCGATAGTTGTGTAGAGGATAAGTTATTTAACTCAAGTCAGCTTTAATTATACCAGCATGCCTGTCTATAATCTAAAAAACGATTTCATTGTGACTAAAAACAACTAAAAAACTAGCGTGTACATCGGCAAAGTGCAAAGTGCCTAAACATATAAAATTCAGTACATCAGATTCAATGCTAACTTTTCACAGTTGAAACTCATACAAACAGTAGCTTGTCGCAGGCAAAAAGCGTAGGTAGTAAATCAGAGAAACTCTGCCTACCTTCCGCTGCGCGCTGCGTTCATAGCGTCTATAAATAGCTCTCTAACAAAAAGAGGCTAGAGTGCTAACCCTCAAAAATGGCGGCGGTTTTTCTGATCTGCATTGCAAGGGAGTGTCCTATTTTT
Organism: Pleurodeles waltl; assembly: GCF_031143425.1. Classification (NCBI taxonomy): domain Eukaryota; kingdom Metazoa; phylum Chordata; class Amphibia; order Caudata; family Salamandridae; genus Pleurodeles; species Pleurodeles waltl. The sequence continues at coordinate 246,254,763 of NC_090448.1, read as the reverse complement.
AATATTGTTTTACCCCCGATAGTTGTGTGGAGAATAAGTTATTTAACTCAAGTCAGCTTTAATTATACCAGCATGCCTGTCTATAATCTAAAAAACGATTTCATTGTGACTAAAAACAACTAAAAAACGAGCGTGTACATCGGCAAAGTGCAAAGTGCCTAAACATATAAAATTCAGTACATCAGATTCAATGCTAACTTTTCACAGTTGAAACTCATACAAACAGTAGCTTGCCGCAGGCAAAAAGCGTAGGTAGTAAATCAGAGAAACTCTGCCTACCTTCCGCTGCGCGCCGCGTTCGTAGCGTCTATAAATAGCTCTCTAACAAAAAGAGGCTAGAGTGCTAACCCTAAAAAATGGCGGCGGTTTTTCTGATCTGTATTGGAAGGGAGTGTCCTATTTTTAGTATTGTTTTACCCCCGATAGTTGTGTAGAGGATAAGTTATTTAACTCAAGTCAGCTTTAATTATACCAGCATGCCTGTCTATAATCTAAAAAACGATTTCATTGTGACTAAAAACGACTAAAAAACTAGCGTGTACATCGGCAAAGTGCAAAGTGCCTAAACATATAAAATTTAGTACATCAGATTCAATGCTAACTTTTCACAGTTGAAACTCATACAAACAGTAGCTTGCCGCAGGCAAAAAGCGTAGGTAGTAAATCAGAGAAACTCTGCCTACCTTCCACTGCGCGCCGCGTTCATAGCGTCTATAAATAGCTCTCTAACAAAAAGAGGCTAGAGTGCTAACCCTCAAAAATGGCGGCGGTTTTTCTGATCTGTATTGGAAGGGAGTGTCCTATTTTTAGTATTGTTTTACCCCCGATAGTTGTGTAGAGGATAAGTTATTTAACTCAAGTCAGCTTTAATTATACCAGCATGCCTGTCTATAATCTAAAAAACGATTTCATTGTGACTAAAAACGACAAAAAATCGAGCATGTACATCGGCAAAGTGCCTAAACATATAAAATTCAGTACATCAGATTCAATGCTAACTTTTCACAGTTGAAACTCATACAAACAGTAGCTTGCCGCAGGCAAAAAGCGTAGGTAGTAAATCAGAGAAACTCTGCCTACCTTCCGCACACCTGGGCATCACCTTCGCCCCAGGCACCTCAGACCCTGCCCCAGTCACCCCTGCTGCCCTCAGTGAGGAGGCCATTGACCTCCTCAGGTCCCTCACTGTTGGGCAGTCTACCATTTTGAATGCCATCCAGGGTGTAGAGAGACAGTTGCAACAAACCAATGCATTCCTGGAGGGCATTCATTCTGGTCAGGCAGCCCTTCAGCGAGCTTTTCAGACTCTGGCCTCAGCACTGATGGCAGCTATTGTCCCTGTCTCTAGCCTTCCCCTCCAACTTCCTCCACCCAGACCCACACCCCTGTACCTCAGCCTACCACAAGCACACCATCAGACCAGCATGCACACACCTCAACACACAAGGGAAGCTCTGGCAAACATAAGCACCACACATCCCACAGGCACTCATGCAAGCATCACACACATGCAGATACATCAACATCCACTGCCTCCACTGTGTCCCCCTCCTCCTCGTCTCCTTCCTCCCTCCTAGTCTTGTCTCCACTCACACCTGCATGCACTACATCTACAGCCACTACTTCCATCACCAGCACACACACCACCACACCCCGCTCACGTGCAGTCACCACCCCCACTACCATTCACACGTCCCCTGTGTCCTCTCCCAGTGTGTCTGTGACGCCACCTCCCAAGATATACAAACGCAGGCACACACCCACCCAACAGCCATCCACCTCACGACAGCCTCCAGCGCATGCACCTTCACCCAAAGTCACCAAACGTACACCTCCTACAACCACAACCTCTTCCTCCACTCCCAAACCGCCTCCAGCTACCCATCCCAGTGTTCCCAAGAAACTTTTCCTGTCCACCCTTGACCTCTTTCCCTCACCTCCCCCACCCCGTCAGTCTCCTAGGGCCCGACTCTCCAGGTCCCAACCTAGCACCTCAGCCACAACATCTCCGGTACCAGTGGTGCCAGTAGTCACCGGATTCTGGAGTGCACCAGGCAGCAGGCCAGCCAGTGTGGCAAGGAGCTACAGCACGGACAGTCCCCCACCTGTCAAGCATCAAAAGTTGTCCAGTGCTTGGCGGGAGAGGGGGAAGACTCCAGCCACCAAAGCCGCTCCCAGGGGTACAGGTGGGAGTGTGGAGTCAGCTGCGAAACCTTCCAAGGTGGGGAAGGGGCACAAGAAACCCGGCAAGTCTGGGAAGAGCAGCACGGCGGAGAAGACCGCCATCATCACCGCTGCCCAGGAGGCCACCACCATCTTCCCCGCTGCCCAGGAGGCCACCGCCATCTTCCCCGCTGCCCAGGGGGCCACCGCCATCAGCCCCGCTGGCCAGGAGGCCACCACCATCAGCCATCAGCCCCGCTGGCCAGGAGGCCACCGCCATCAGCCCCGCTGGCCAGGAGGCCACCGCCTTCACCCCCGCTGGGCCAGACAGGACCACCAGCACCAGCCCCGCTGGGCCAGACAGGACCGCCAGCTACAGCCCCCCTGGGCCACACAGCACCATCAGCACCAGCCCCGCTGGGCCAGACAGGACCGCGAGCACCAGCCTCGCTGGGCCAGACAGGACCGCCAGCACCAGCCCCGCTGGGCCAGACAGGACCACCAGCCCGCTGGGTCAGACTGGACCGCCAGCACCAGCCCGCTGGGCCACACATCACCACCAGCAGCTGAGTCACTGCCAAGGACCCCGCTGCAACAAGCAATGCTGAACAGGACACCGCTGCCAAAAGCACCGCTGCCAAGGACACCCCCGCCACAAGCACCGCTGAACAGGACACCGCCGCCACAAGCACCGCTGAACAGGACACCACCGCCACAAGCACTGCGGCCAAGGACACCCCCAGCACAAGCACCGCTGAACAGGACACTGCCGCCACAAGCACCGCTGCCAAGGACACCCCCGCCACAAGCACCGCTGCCAAGGACACCACCGCCACAAGCACCGCTGGCCCATGAGTGCCATGGGCACTGACGCTACTGAGTCCGCCACGAGAAGGATGAAGCACTCTGGGCACAAAGCCCCCTCCAGAACCAGTGGAGAGATACATCCACTACCTCTGTCCTTGGCAGGATGAAGCACTCTGGGCACAAAGCCCCCTCCAGAACCAGTGGAGAGTTACATCCACTACCTCAGTCTTTGGCAGGATGAAGCACTCTGGGCACAAGGCCCCCTCCAGAACCAGTGGTGACTGTTATCCACTTGAGAGACTGTGGCTTTGCACTCCCCAAGATTGAACAGTGGGCAAACCACCCACTGTAGAGACTTGAGAGACTGTGGCTTTGCCCTCCCCAGGATTGAACAGTGGGCATGGGGCCCCCTCGTGGATTTGGCGTTGTGCACTCAACCCGCTGAGGTGCCCCCCCTTTCCCTTCTCCCTGAGGTGCCTGTTTTATTGCTATCTGATGCCCCTGCAGTGTTCTCTCCATCATGTTCGGGTATTGAGTGTGGGCCTCGCCCATGCCGTGTGGGCCCAGTGTTCCACAGACTTCAATGGAGCAATACCTGGACTACTAATCTTGGTGTATATATTTGTTTATAGTGTATATATATTTTTGCGTACTGGATTTTAATATATTACAATGGTTACACTAATTTCCTTTTGTCTTTGCATTCTTCCGGGGGTTTGGGGGGTGTAGCTGTAATGTATCAACATGTATTAGTGTGTGTGTTGTAGTGGGTGAGGGTGGGGGTGTTGCGTGTTGCGTGTGTGTGTCCCTGTTTTTTCCCTCCCCTGTGTCGTAGGTGCAGTACTCACCGTGGTCTTCGCCGCCGGCGTTCGTGCTCCTGGTAGAGGAGCAAGAAGATAAGGGCAGGGAAAATGTGAAGCTCTGGTTCCATGGCGTCCTGGTTCCTCTTGGGGTGTGTAGAGGTGAGTGTTTTCCCTTCGAAGTCCTGTTTCCGCCGTGTTGTTGTTTTTGTTTGCGGTGAATCCACCCCTGAAAAGGTGGCGGATTGGTAGGTTATGATACTGTGGGCGGTACATTGTCCTCCGCCTGTCTGTTGGCGGTGACCGCCATGCTCTTTGTTTGTACCACCGTGGCGGTCGGAGTGTTAAAGTGGCTGTCTTTGTTGGCGGTTTCCACCGCGGTCGTAATTCCATTTTTTTTCCACCGGCCTGTTAGCGGTCTTACCGCCGCTTTAACACCATCTGCCAGGGTTGTAATGACCACCAAAATTGTTTGTGATTTTCCAATGCAAACTAACCATGATCATAACATGATGAATTTGAAGTTTTTGCTAATTGTCATGCATAGAATGTCTATAAAAACCCCTGGTTTTAAAGATTTAGGGGCAGCTTCACATTTTCCTCCCAAGACCCTCTCCAATCATTTTTAGTCTTCCTTTTCCTCACCTAGAATCCTGCCAGTATTGTCATCAGTTTGACATGTAGTATCTGGGGAGGATCAATTGCTTGACAAGGGATTTTATTATGACTTTATGATTCTGTATTTTGTACTGCAGCCTTCATGCCAAGCAATGCATTATTTTCTTCATCATTTATTCATAATTCTGTTTTAAACCTTTTAATCTGAAATCTAATCTAGAATTCAGTTTGTCTGTGGTCCCAGTTCTATTTTGTAATTACTCTGCTAAATATTGGGGTTATTAATGGAAAGGGTATTCTTTAGGCAGTAGATCTTCAAGAGAATCTGGACCCGTACGGTCCAAGGTAAATTTTGGGGTGTACAAGAGATCAGATGGTTCAGCTCCATATATTATAATAGCAGAGAATGGTAGGCTTAAGAGCACCTCCTCTTTAATGGGTCACCAAAATGTTTTTATAGTCTCTGAGCACTTAATGCTTAAAACAAAGGAGAGAAGAGTTTTTGAAAATTTGCAAACTTTGCAGTGTCAGAGCCTCCTGGGAAGTGACTAACAGCATTGGCTGTGCATTCTTGAACAAATTTGAAGTGGGAATATGAATAGGCAAAAATTGAGTTTTTGAATGAGTCTAGAAGTATGAGTCTATGATGATGAATGTCTATTCTTGTGTTGAATTGTTTACGTGATGATTGTGGAGGCTGTTGATGGACTGATTACTCTTGTGTTGATGTATTAAATATATTTATAGCCCCATTTGAAGAAATATTGTTATCGGAATGATTTGAGTTAATTATTGGATTAGTTACAAAAACAAGATATTAATTATTTTATCTGAATTGTGGTATGTAGAGTGAGGTGCTGCATATAGATCTATAAGGGCTCTATATTAACAGTTGTGTTTAAGTTTGACAGTTTAATTTGAGTTTCAGTGCTTACACTGAGTGCACGGGTGGAGTAGATTACCTTGGAGGTGAATTTATGCTGGTCATGGTTTGCCTAGTAAGAGTCCTCTAGGTTGTTGATGTTTATTCTATCATCCATTCTTGTCTCTAATTTGATTTTCTCATCTTTGCTCATGATTTAGTTTCCAAGGTTTTCATTTGCGTTGTCTTACTCAATATACTGACTTTTACTCCTTTCTCAGGTAAACAAACACAGGGTTTATTAACTTTAAGAAGTTTATTGTGGTTCCATAATTGTTTTCTTGTTTACCAAGTAGTTGCACTGTGAGTGATTGCTCTGCCAGAGAAGCTGTGCTCAGATTGGTGAGGCATCACCAGAAAGCGGTGCTCTGATTGGTTGACTGGTTGCCAGCATAGCTGTGCTGTCATTGGATGAACTTTGAAAGAGCTGCACTGTTACTGGCTAGTGATCCCTAAGTTTGTTTATAATGTTTTATAATGATTTTGATTTGATTTTGATTTTTAATGTGATTTTTAATTTGCTATGTTTGCTTAGGTATGAATCATGATGGTGTATTCACCAAGCCCAAATCTAAGGCATGACACATTTAGCCAAGGTTAGAAATTGCAGAGTAAAGGAACACCAGCGTATGAAATGATGAAAGAAGTAAAATATCACACATGCCCCTGGATCTCTGACCTGAGTAAATGTAGAGTAGAGGATGAAGTTTGCAGTTTCCATTAGAGGGTATCTTTAATATTAAAAAGCTAGATTTTCTAGGACAAATCATTTATGATATGAGGCTAGTGCCCAGACCTACAAAGTTTGAGGCACTCAATAAATGGGATCGCATGGTGAATGTGAAAAAGAGAAGGAAAATAAAGATAGGACTATAAAGGCATTTAATACTTGGTTAGAAAGTAAATTTGATTGTCAGGAAAAGGTTGGAGAGAAGACATAATTGACTTTGGAAAGACCTTCCCTGCTATACGTATAGAGAAAGAGAAAGAGAAAAATAAGAGGAAGGGTGTAAAGCCAGCTGATGAAGATAATGAAATCATAAGTGAATTATTGAATTCAAAACTTCCTTAGTATACTGTTAGATCAATGGAGGCAACCCAGATGACTGTAGGGGTTCATAAGGATGGTGGGAGAGATACATGAAGAGTACAGCTTCTTACTGGAGTATTGCCAAGTGCCCTGACAGAAGTTACAGATACAATGGCCATCCTAGTGCAAATGGAAGTGGACTACTAAAAGGTCAGACACAGGTTACCCCTCTAAAGACTGTGGTAGTAGAGCCACAGCCTAAAGAATGTTTAGGAATTTTTATCGGAATTTTAATTATAGAATTTGGTGACATTTTTAAATGAATGTGTATTTAAACAGGCTTTTGAATTATAATGTTGTTGAAATGAGGTATCTGATAAAAGAAGCAGCCATATATGCTATAAGAGCATGGAAAATTGGAAGAAGTAGCTGATGAACTGGAAGTTCATATTAGGAAAATGAAGAATGTAAAACAAAGTTAGAAAATGATTTGGCACATGATGAGATTAAAAAAGAAATGGGCCTTATTACTTCAAGGGCTCAAATTAAAGAGTTAATTGAGAAACAGAATGGACGGAATTGCAAAAATATTGAGAGAAATAGAAGAAAGGGATAGCAAATAAAGAGAAAATGAAAAGGATTGAGAGAAAGACAAGAAATATTGTAAGTGATTTAGAAGTAGGAACAACTTCAGCGTCAGATACCACAATTACTAAACAGAGTGACTAACCTATGAAAATAGGCCCATCAGGAGTGATGCACAATGCTTGTCCTTCCACACCCAGATGCTCAACCAATTAAGTTGTACACAACACACATACTTGAGGCCCACGAAGGGGGAATTGGACAAAATAACAAAATAGCCAACCGCTGACTGTATGACAGCTCCCTGTACCACCTTTAACGCTTGTCTGTCATCTGCCCGTCATTGTGTGAGTGCCTCAACAACAACATGGACAAATCTGTAGTTTGTTCTAAAACAAACCCTTTGCAGCTTTTGATTCACAGTTTTAACCATTTACATTGTCTATCTCAATTAAGACTCAATTTACCTGTGAATTTGTGTAAGAATCCTTTAAAACGTTAACTCTTTCTCTTGTAGTTTTTTCTTCACTAGAATTAAACTAGTCTGGATTTAGTAAACTGCATGGTTTCCTTAATGCATCTCCCTGTTTAGCGCGGATTGCGTGATCCACCGAATAATAAGTAAGAACCTTGTAAATAATCATGTTTCTTGCATTTATCTTGCATTTGTGTCCACCAAGCTCTTTTATTGATGCTCAGTCATGATTCCTTTGTCTCAAATTCCTGGCTTGCATGCATGCATTAAGAAAGTCAACTGTAAATGTACATACATTTCCCTTGTCTCTTTTATCTCTTACAGATCATCCAGCACTCTCTCCAGGAAGTGCAAGATTCACAGAAGAAGAAGATTTCCTGGATGCGCAGGTAAGCTGGGTCAGCTGAAGAACAAGGGTGATGTCTCTGACTGCCTAGATAAGGTTGTTGTCTAAAAGAGTGGTATTTATACCCTCCTAAAATCAAAGATGGCTGTCATCATCACATTGCTGCCCCCAGAACCTTCTGGCTTGTTCCAGAACATTCTGGCCTGTTCCAGATGGATTACCATGTGCTGTCAAAATCTATTTACTGGCTTGTTCCAAAACTCTCTGGTTTGTTCCTGAATCTCCTGGCTTGTTCTAAACCCTTATGGAGTGTTCCAAATACAATTGCAATGTGTTCTCAAAATCTTTTTAAAGTGATTAGTTGACAACCTGGTTTATTTATACTAGCAGTCTTAAATTACGTTTTTCATTACAGTTGTATTTCATTTTAACACTTGTGGCTCCCCCCTGCCCTCAAAGCTTTGGGGACCATCTTTTTGCATCTCCTTGAATGTACCCAATGAGACCAACCCCCTGGCATGTTCTGTGAAACACCCGACTCTATAAACTGGGTGGCCATGACATTCAGTGACAGATTTGCCTTTATGAAAATTACATGGAGAGAAGTTGGTGCATGTTGCATGGATAAGGGCTAATTTTTATGCTTTTATCCAGAATTTTCAATAGATAATGAACAAATATTAGAATGTTTTTGAATATTTGAAAAAGAGAGTTCCAGAAAGGGTTATTAATTGGAAAGAAGGAAGAACTACCAAGGAATCTAAGGAACATTTGCTTCTTATTATGAGAATATGACGCATGTCTATATAGAAAATGCAGAGAAAGTTGTGGTTTTGTTTCTGCTTTCATCCATGGACTGAGACCAGATATTAGCAATCAATCAATCAATTCATCTTTTTGGTTTTTAAAAATCAAAGAAGTAGAACACACTTAAATAAATTAAAATGTACATTTAGCACATGAAACTCCATAAACAGAACAAGACCAAAAATAATTAGAAGTAAAATCCATTGTAGGATTTCATACACTAAAATTGCATACAACAAAATCTTAACATGCATGTACAAACATTAAGAGAAAAATGCATATATTAAGAGCAGAAGTCTCTAATTAAGACTATCAAACCTGTTTGCCAAGCTCCCCAGCTCTAATTTTCCAAGCCCAAGTAAATACCTGGAGATAGCAAAGACAACCTGCTCCATTGTGTCATATCTCAGGAGCCTAAGTGCCTCCTAGAGATGTATAGTGCCTAATAGTGTACAAATAAGGACAGTCCACCTCCTTCTAGAAATCAAATAACCTGGGCTGAAGAATAAGACGTGTTCTTCCATCTCTGGGGTCACCGTGCTCATTTGACTGTAAATGATTTAATGGGTAGATTGTTAGTTCTCAATTTAATGTATACATTTTTGTATGGCTAGGCAAAAATCTATCCAGATAAAGAACAAAGCTAAGAATGCATTTGTGGAGAAGTAATTATAGTGGTGAGTAGCCCCTACTTTTTATCATTCCATAACCCAGATAGCATGTTTTTTCAAACTGTTTTCTTCATCTTATTGACTATCAGCCTGATTTAGAGTTTGGCGGAGTGGTAACTCCATCAGAAATTTGATGGATATCTACTCTGATATATTCCAATCTCCATAGGCTATTGTTGAATAGTTATATGGCGGAAGGGATATCTGCACATTTGTGACAGAGTAACCCCCTCCGCCAAACTCTAAATCATGTCCTATGTCTTTTTCCATTGTCATTGGGGTCTGCCATACTTCCTCCATTTTGATGACTGAACAAAGATGTTTTACCCTCTTGAGCCAAGGAGTAAGTCCACTTTTATCTATCTCGATGAGTTTGATTAGAGCATTATGATAAGGGGCCAGTTCCACTGTTGTCCAAAGTTGCATCTAATATTTTAATGTTTTTAAAAGCACCACTGTGGCACGCTTAATCAATGCTAGGTCAAAGTGTATAGGTGCCAAGGGAGTGCTCAAGGCTAGGACCAGGGGAGAGGCATCAGCAAAGCCCCATATCTCTGCTTCATAATTGGCCCCTGCAAGGACAGTTGCCCTATAGACTTCAAGGCCAGGTGAAACTGTTCCACTAGTGGCCCTATATTATCTTACAACAGCTGCTTTCCTATGCTGCAGTGCAAACCTGAAACCCAGATAGTCAAAGCTCTTGACTCATTGCAGAGAAACCCCCTCCCATGACATCTTGCACCTAAAAGAACAAAGAGGACTAATTGCCATGTATTTTGATGTAGCAATGTTAATCCCAAGACTCCTAAAAGTGCAGAAGGAAACAAATCAATTCAAAAGAGCCTGGAGGCTCATAGCTGTTCTGGAGAGCAACAGCATATCATCGACAAACATGAGTACTGGGGTACTAATGTCTGCAGACTTTGGAGTATCACGGTTACAATTTCCCAGCCACTACACCACACCATTAATGTGTAAGGTAAACAGCTTGGGAGCCAATATACATCTCTGTCTTACACCACAATAGATCAGAATTCTAGGTATGAGATCTCCACCCCTATGCTACCTTACTTGCACGTTAGTTTCTGAGTACAAGATTTTTTAAATCCTTAATAAATCACCCAGGATGCCTTAATTCTCTAGCACTCTCCATAGAATTTCCCTTGGGACAAGGTCAAAAGCAGACCTCAAATCCATGAAGGCCACATATAAGTGATTCCACTTCAAGCCAACACCTGTCCAATATGCTGGCCTTACTTCTGTATCCTGCTTGACAATTTGAAAGGATATGGTGGTCTGAGATTCATGTCAGATGTCTTGATAGGACTTGTCTACAGAAGATTTTTTGACTACTATAAATCAGGCTGATTGGTCAATAGTTGGCAGGGACATCGCTTCCTCCTTCTTGAAGATTGCGACTATGGTTGCTCCCCACCAAGGGGGGGAGTATCTTCTCTTCTCATAATGGCTTTACTGAGAGTATTTAGGTATGGAACCTAAATTGCAGCTTGAGACAAAAACAGTTCCCATGGAATGGCATCAGAGCCCTGCTCTTTCTCCTTTTCCATTTGGTGTAAAGCCTGATTTAGCTTGGCCAGTCCAAATTTTAAAAAAATCACTTTGTTCTTACTAATATGGAGATCTATGTGGTCTCCTCTAGACTCATCGTCAAGATGCATCACATCAGTTTCCCACCTCCATATAACTCAAAAAATATGTTACTCACAATTCAGGTTGAACAACTGAATCAGGAGGGATATCTAAGAATCAACTCCAATTGGCTACTATTTTCCAGAAAACTTTCATGTTCCTATTTTGTAGAGATTATAAAGATCATTCCACTGAACTGCCTCCCATATTCTTCAGCATCTATACAGAGTTGCCTTGTAGCCTCTTCTCACTTCAGCTATCCCCGTTCGATCTCCCTTCTAAACTGTGCTTAATGATGCTGTTTTGGTTGTTGTACACTCACTTGTATTCCATCCTGGGTGACTTCCAGGGAGCTGACCCATCCTTAGTAAAATGTTGTTTTGATTGATTCAATAGTTCACAATGGAGACTGACAAAATTATTCAAATTATTACCAGTTTGCTCATATGGCCCCAAGATTTCCACAAAAGCTTGATAAATGTGAGTCAGGATTGTATTATTTTTTTAAATCGTGGCCCAGTTGACATTCCTTTGATTGTTTGTGGTGATGATAGTATTTGAAGGGGTATTTTGCATCATGTTATATGTTCATAGAAAGTTCAGATTGAATTTGTGAGCTGAGCCCTTTATGATTGCTATACATTCTAGGCACCACCTCCATATCCACCACACAGTGCCATAGTATATTGAGAATAAATATAATCTATGTTGCTTACATATAGGCCTCTTTTGAATGTGCTTAAAGAATAGGAATCAGAGGTACTGCAGCCATTCATAGCACTCAGCCCATTTATGACTACTATGTCAATAATTTGACTAGCAACCATTGGTCACTGTGCCCAAAGTTGACAGATAGAGAAGACACCCCCAAGGTTCACTCTCATCACTATACAGAGTAGACAATGGTTAGCTGATCCTAACAGTTGTATTGCAGTCACCTGCGATTATTTTAGTCCAATTGTAATGTAACTGAACAAGTATATCAGTCAGCCGGTCGATAGTAACAGTCTATAAATTATCCGGGATGGAACATATGTAAATGTTGACAATAGCAATGTGCCTGAACTAATAGGACTACCTGTAGAAATGGCAATGCCCAGTATATCTTTACATTCAGTTGGTATTACCAGAGCCTTGCTGAACATGTCCTTTTTAACTATATCAACAAGTGACCAAAAGCTCTGCGGCTTTTGATGATACACCGTTGTTCGAGAAAGAAACCTACCCTGTCCTAAAGACTGGTTCTGTTACCCATGTCTCCTGATGAAGCACAATGTTATGTTGATCTATAAATATGGCCTATTCAGGATCTTATAATTTAGATTTTCCATTCTACATTCCTGGATAATAATCGTATAGTATTATTTACCTTGATGCTCAACTCTGGTAGACATACAAGTGAATCACCACGATGGGCAACTTCTGCCTCTGTTGTTGTGTGTTTGTACCCCAAGGGAGTTGGTAGTCCAGAGGGCTGCGGGGGGCAGTTTGGCAGCCCCCCCACATATATAAATCAATCCCCCTGGGACCTGGCCCACCTGGGGGCTCTATAGAAAACAAGTGATTTTTAAAATACATTTTCATTGGATCTGCAGCAAATTGCGGCAACAATTAAAAATAATGTTTTTTTTAGCTCTAAGAGGGGTCTCTCTGAGATCCCATCCAGAGCTAAGGGGTCAGGGTGTCCCTACCCTGGCCCTGTTTCTTTTTTTATAAACTTTTTTTCTGGGACTCGGGTGAAGCCGAGTCTCAAGATGGCCGGCAACACTTTCTGGTTTGAAGTATTCGTAGCCAATCAGAGCTGTGTATTTGCCATGGGGACTGCCACCTCCCTGGGGCTTTAATCAAACAGAGTGCGCGGGGACTGCCTTGCCCCCCCATAGCCGTGGGGACCACCATCTCCCCAGGGCATTACAGTAATTATGTCTGGGAGGCTCTGTGGCCCCTCCACAGACCTGGGGACCACCACCTTCCTGGGGCATTTCAGTAATTATGTGTGGGGGGCCTGCAGTCCCAGGGACCACCACCTCCCTGGGGCAAACATTAAAAAAAGAAAAGGGGGTCTGTTTCATTCACCCGCAGTCCTGAGGGCCACCACCTACTTGGGGCTAAATAGATTGTTTGAAGGGGCCATTCAGACTGCCTCAAAGAGTCATAATAGCCCTGGGGACCACTATCCCCAGGAACGGCTCCTGCTATGTCCTGGGGTATCTACCCAAGGACGTAGCTGTTTGCTGTGGCTTGGCTGCAGCTTTACAGCTGCCACCAAGCCACACCAAACACTCTGCTCACAGTGAGGGAGAGCTGTGTAATGGCAGAGATGAAGGCAGGGAGACAGAGCAAACACTGCTCACACAGAGAGGGAGCTGCTTTAGCACCAGCCACTTAGGTAGCCCTTTGAACGTGTCTTGGGACTGCTATTGTAGCCTGTGTGTGCAGTTTAAACTGCCATTTTGACCTGGGAAAATAAACCTTTTTTCAGACCTACACATTCCTTTTCAATACATAAAAGTGACCCCTTGATTAAGCCCTAAATAGCCCATAGGACAGGGTGCAGTGCATTTAAAATGTTGTACATATACTTTTAACGTTTACATGTCTTGGTAGTGAAAAATCGTAAATTCATTTGTCACTACTGCAAGGCTTACCTCCCCATAAGATAACAATGAGTTGCCTTATTACGTCAACAGGTATACATTAGTCCCCACAAAATATCCACTTTTGGGGCTGTTATACTGATGAACGTATTATGATTTGGAATGGTTCCACTGCTGGTTTAGAGGGGTTTAAGAACTACTTAAATTCAAACACATACAACATGCCTTTTGTTTATGAATACAGTAAGGAACAGATAGTCTTCCTTGATTTACAACTGCACATCAAGAAAGTCAAGATAGATAGTGGTATACACAGGAAGAAGACCTCATGCAGTGCCTTATTACATGCTTCAAGTGCACAAATTAATTCCATCCCATATGGGGAAATTATTAGAGCAAAACATATTTGCAGTGAGGAAACCATTTTAGAGGTACCATGCTAGATATTGAGCATAGATTCTTGAGCAGGTTTTATGATAGTAATGTGGTGACCAAAGCTATAAAGAACATAGTTGGAACTTACTAAAAGAGTAACTTACAGGATAAGAACAAAGAAACTAGTGTTAGTTCCAAGCAGATAAGATTCATTACCAACTACTGCTTGATGTCACACAAAGTGTATAACATTCTACGTAAACACTTGCATTTCCTCAATAAGGACAATGATGTAAGCCATTTCTTGCACCAAACCCTGGTATTACATACCGCAGGGGTAGATCTTTGTGGAGTGTTATTAGCCCCAGCTATCCATTAGATTGTACACAAGGGTCTTGGCTAACACAGCTTGCCTTTGGCTTCATTAAATGTACACATTGTACTTTGTATAAATGGTCAGTTCCTAATATTCCTTCATTCTCCTACCATGGTGCCAAAAAGTATGAAATACGCACAGACATTAATACACACAGACATTGACTGCGGCACGAAATATGTGGTCTATGCAATTATATACAAATGTGAAATTGTATATTGGAAGTAACATCAGAGCCCTTAGAGACCCAATCTTTGAGCCCTTTAGGGCATTGAAACAATTGCACCTGAGACACCCTATAGCACAGCATGTGAAGGAATATACATCTCAAGGGTTGCACCTGAATTTTAAATTTCATGGTATTATTGATGTAATGTATAGTGATACAAGAGGGAGTAATCTAGAATTATGTCTTTGACAATGTGAAGCTCATTGAATCATGCACACAGACTGCTGAACGGGGCCTAAATTGTTATCACAAACCACAATATCTTTTGGGTACATGACCAATACCTGGTTGTATTTATAAAACCTTCCTTGTATATGAATGAATTGTGTAATAACCATATGGATTCTATTTTACTATTTAACTCCAATGTGGCCGATTGCACTTATTGATTGAGAAATATATATGATAGTACAACTTAATTCTACTCACATTTTGAACTTTCAATCAGGGTGTCTTTACTCACCTTCTGTCTCTTGCAACAGGAGTCACAGAGACTTGGAACGCTGTGCTTTCACAGGGGGCTATCATCTTTGTCCGTGTTTTAACATATGTGCATAGTCACTCTGTGTGTTTTTTTCAGATTTCCAAAGTACTGTAACCATTGACTTGTTTACTAGGAGCACTCTCACACTCCTGGGCTGTTGTGGGGATATATCAGTGTATTGGATCGTTTGGTAATGTTTCCCAGGTCCTGATTTATGCAATTGGCTATGGACATATGTAGTAACAGTACGTCAAATGTTTATTGGAGTATTAATATGGAATCACGGTTTGAAATGAGTTTGGGGTCATGCGTTAGTTAATCATGGCTGAACTGTGGTTGGTAAAAGTATATTTGGTAATACCAAGATGGTTGCCTCTATTACACTTAGATTCATCTCTGGCCATACTCTTGTCCGCTTTTTATTACTAGTGGTGGACAAGTCTGTGTGTGCTAGTACTGTGGCGCACTAACCTTGAGGATATAAATAGTGATTTAAAGTTGGCTCTGGACTTACACGCCACCTCATTATCTGAAGGAAGGAGTACTCTTCGCTCTTCACCATAGCATAAGGTATGGACCGTATGAAGGGGAAATGCTTTTGCTACCATAAAGGTGTTTTTTTGAATAATGACATACTGAGGGGCTGATTATGTGGTAATACAAGTTTGACAAGTACGGATTGAAACGGTGCTGATTTCCTTTTTCACAATTTGTTATCATTATGTCAGGCTTTACTTTACTGAAAGCTTGGGACACACGGTTCTAATGAGGAGCCGCGTGGGATTCATTTTGAAGTTGGAATGCTATGCTTTTGGTATGAACACAGCGTATTGGTATTTGGTAATTGGACACTGTTATAAGTGTGTTTTACATTGATGGATTTTGGTTTTCCCTCCCACAGTAACCGCATACGGTATCAATTAATTCATAGCTTTGGAGGTAGAATACAATTTATCATTTTTAACCTGAACTACTAGGGTTTTGGTAAGAATAGTAGCGTGCTTTTATCGGTTTTGACATGGGCTCTATTGGTGAATCATATATTGACACGCATGGGGACTTTAATGGTTGGTGACTAAACACTATTTTTCAGTCTTCTGGTGTTGTCATAACTCTTGGGTTTCCATGGAGTTTTGTTTTTTTCTTTTCTGTGCACATTGTAATGGGAGAATTGATGCACTGATCTTGTTGTGTAACAAAATCTGTTCTAATATTTTTTATACAGTATCTATTGCAGCCCTGACAAAGTAATCGGCTTACTGCTATTATGATGAAAAATATAGTGGTAAATTTGGATCTTAAGTTAGAATTTTAAAAATAACACTTTTAGAAAGCTAGCATTCTCCTGCCCTAACTATGTGGCACCTGCAGCCTGCTCCAGGATCACGTGACTGGGTGCAGTTGCCAGATGTACTTTGTTTATTCCTCCCAGACAGCTACACAATAGAGATATTAGGTGTGCCTGAATGGGCCATCAACTAGTTGGATGGGGGGAGTGGAGCTGGGCTCCCCCCAATTGCAACTGATTAGGCTGTGCTCTACCTTCACACAAAGGGCTTGTCGCCCTTACATTGTTTATGCAGCCAGTTTGGAACCAGGGCGGGGGAAGCAGGAAACCTCAACTGGAATTCGCTGGAACCTTCCCCTACTTCAAAGAAGGCTCCTGGTATAAAACAGGACCCTCAGACCCACTCTTCAGTTCACCATCTAGACCTGAAAAAGACTCTCAGATGTCTGCCTGCTGCTGTGTACTCCAAAAGATTACTTTGCTGGACCTGGAAGGTCTGCTTTGCTAACTGGAGCCTGCCTTGAACCCTCAGAGACCTGCCCTGATGCTTGAAGTCAGTTTCAACATTTTAACCTAGGACTATCAGAGTGACTCTAAGGGTTAGTTGGTTGGCAACCTGGTCAGAGCCTAGGGAATAGAAAAGGTTTAAACCATTTTGAACTTGAACTTGAACCCAGCCTAAGTGAGTCCTAACCCCCCAAGTGGTGCACCACCAGCCCTGAACTTTTGATGGTGCTGCTCGATGTGCTCAGATAGCCAAAAGCCACAATTTGGGATTTTGGGCTAAATGTTGCCCTGAGAACTGAGTGAATACCTGGAACCACCTGCTCATTTATCTGTCCAAGGTGCATTGTTGGTCGACCAGACTTTGCGGTAGCTCCCCCTACATTCTTTTCTGCAGCCGCAAATCCAGTTCAGCAGTCCTTCACCCAAGGGGTATTCTGCCTTGTGGAACTCTCATCGGCTATGTCCTCCTGCCACATCCAGATGGAGGGTTTCCACTTTAAAAAAAGAGACTAAGGGCCTGATTTAGATCTTGGCAGGCAAGCGACGCCTCCTCCTACTCGGACACCACCTGCAGCCTTGCCCCACTGAACTTTACCTTCTCAGAACATTTTCTTCAAAATACCTTCTAAGTCCAAAGGTAAATGCAGACTGGGCCCAATCCACTTGTTGTATCTAACTCGGGCTCCATGGTGATCCGCTGTCGCTTTAGACTTTAATCCGGTCTTGTGCAACTAGATGTCTACCTCTGAAAAATGTACTGGCCAACCCCTTGACCAGGGGTGCTGTATCATTGATGTTAGACCTGACAGCCTTAGGGTGGTCACCCCTAACTTTTTGCCTGCCTCCCTCCACTTTTTGGACACTGTTTTTGCTAGCTTTTAGACTCTGCGCACTTTATCACTGCTAACCAGTGCTAAAGTGCATATACTCTCCCTTTAAACATGGTAACCTTGAATCATACCTGATTGGACTATTTAATTTACTTATAAATTCCTAGTAATGTGCACTATATGTGCCTAGGGCCTGTAGATTAAATGCTACTAGTGGGCCTGCAGCGCTGGTTGTGCCACCCACTCAAGTAGCCCCTCTACCTTGTCTCAGGCTTGCCATTGCAAGGCCTGTGTGTGCAGTTTCACTTTCACCTCGACTTGGCATTTAAAAGTACTTGCCAAGCCTAAACCTCCTCTTTTTCCACATATAAGTCACCCCTAATGTGTGCCCTAGGTAACCCCTAGACCAGGGTGCTGTGTGGGTGAAAGACAGGACATGTACCTGCGTAGTTTACATGTCCTGGTAGTGTAAAACTCCTAAATTCGTTTTGCACTACTGTGAGGCCTGCTCCCTTCATAGGCTAACATTGGGGCTGCCCTCATACATTATTAAAGTGGTAGCTGCTGATCTGAAAGGAGTAGGAAGGTCATATTTAGTATGGCCGGAATGGTAATACCAAATCCTACTGACTGGTGAAGTTGGATTTAATATTACTATCCTAGAAATGCCACTTTTAGAAAGTGAGCATTTCTTTACACTTAAATCTTTCTGTGCCTTACAATCCACGTCTGGCTGGGCTTAGTTGACAGCTCCTTGTGCATTCACTCAGACACACCCCAAACACAGGGTACTCAGCCTCACTTGCATACATCTGCATTTTGAATGGGTCTTCCTGGGCTGGGAGGGTGGAGGGCCTGCTCTCACACAAAGGACTGCCACACCCCCTACTGGGACCCTGGCAGACAGGATTGAACTGAAAGGGGACCTGTTGCACTTCTTAGCCACTCTTTGAAGTCTCCCCCACTTCAAAGGCACATTTGGGTATAAAACAGGGCCCCTGCCCTACCTCATCAGACACTTGCTGGAGAAGAAACCTGAACCAGAACCTGCATCTTGCCAAGAAGAACTGCCTGGCTGCCTAAAGGACTCACCTGACTGCTTTCTACAAAGAACTGCTGCCTTGCTGTTGCCCTGCTGCCTTGCTGAACTCTTGTCTGGCTGTAAAAGTGCTCTCCAAGGGCTTGGATAGAGCTTGCCTCCTGTTCCCTCAAGTCTCAGGACCAAAAAGACTTCTCTTTTTCATTTGGACTCTTCGTGCGCTGAAAATTTCAACGCACAGCTTGTTCCGCAGCGAGAAAAACGCCGCACACCGACGCTAATTGACGCGACGCCTTCGGGACGAGCAGAACTTTGACGCACGGCCTCGCAAGGACAACACCGCCCGACTTCCAGAGGAGAAATCAACGCGACGCCTGCCGTGAGAGTGAAACTTCGACGCACAGCCCCGCGGAACGACGCGCAGCCGGAAAACAAACAGGAGAATCCACGCACAGACCCGGGACATCTGGTAATCCCCGTGACTCACAGAAAGAGATGCACGACTTCCCCGCGTGAAAAATAACGACGCAAGTCCGTGTGTGCTGGGGAGAAATCGACGCACACAACATTTTTCCACGTACCTCTTCCTCTGCGGCCCTTTGCGGAGATTTTCCACTCCAAACCAGGTACTTTGTGCTTGAAAGAGACTTTGGGGGTCATTACAACATTGGCGGTAAAAGCCGCTTTCCACCGTGCAGAAGACCGCCAATACACCGCCGCGGGCGCGGAATTCCGCCATAGCTATTATGACCCACAGCTCGGAATCCGCCAAAATTCAGACACACACACAAGTCTGCCACACCAAAGGTCAATGATAAACTGGCGAAAACAAAACCTCCACCGTCACGCCAACAGAAACACGCCCATGCTATCACGACCCACGAATCGACTGCGGTATTCCATTGGCGGTACACACAGCCGCGCTCAAAATACACACACATCTCCAAAACACCGCCACATTGGACAATTTGAAAGACACACCTGAGACACATACACACACCACTCCCACACAATCAATACTATATAAAACACACACCCACATCACCCACAAACCCCTACGACCACAAATTTAGACGAAGGCCAGACAGACAGCACAGCATAGACAACCCCACTACACAGAGGCACACAACACCATTACCCACACTACATCCACGCACAAAACACCACACACCACTACATACCACCACAGTCATCACCACATACGCCACCCCACACATCACCTACACCACCCCGTGGCACGGCAAAGACACCCCAGGTTCTCGGAGGAGGAGCTCAGTGTCATGGTGGAGGAAATCGTACGGGTAGAGCCACAGCTATTTGGATCACAGGTGCAGCACACCTCCATAGCTAGGAAGATGGAGCTATGGCGAAGAATAGTCGACAGGGTCAACGCGGTGGGACAGCATCCAAGAAATCGGGATGACATCAGGAAGAGGTGGAACGACCTACGGGGGAAGGTGCGTTCCGTGGTCTCCAGGCACAACATGGCGGTACAGTGAACTGGCGGCGGACCCCCACCTCCTCCCCCACAACTAACAACATGGGAGGAGCAGGTCTTGGCCATTATGCATCCTGAGGGCCTCGGAGGAGTCGGTGGAGGAATGGACTCTGGTAAGTCAATTCTTAACTATCATATCCCCCACCCTACCTGCATGCTATCACAGACCCCCACCCTCACCCCCTCCCCTATCACTCCAACTCCTCACATATGTACTAATAACACAAACCACCCATCCCAACACCAAGCCCTGCATGACACAACAAAGCATGGACACCCCTCACTAAAGCATGCCCACTGCACATACCCATAACACCCCCCCAACCATCATCACACAAGCCCCCACACAGGACTGCTAGCACTGGGGTACACGCTCACCCACCCATTGCAAACCATGACACACACAGATGCAATAATCATGCTTTTACACCCCTGCAGGACCACTACCCAACGTCACCAGACAGGAGGGTCCAGACATCTCTACCCCACCCACAGAAGAGGCCCACAGTGATGACAGCAGCTCTGGCCAACTGGATCCAAATGACCAGCCCGGACCATCGTGGGCCTCGGGACAGTCGGTTCCCCACACCCAGTCACAGGCCACCACAGACCTTCCACCCTCTGGTAACACCAGCACAGCACCCACCCAGCGGGCCCATAACTCCGTACCCAGGACACGTCAATCAGCTGTGTGTCCACCACTACAGGGAACCCAGGATAACCCACCACCCCAACAACAGGGACCTGGGGGCAGTGGTAGTGGGCACACGGTCCAGGGGACGGAGGCACAGGAACACAGGGGAACTGGGAGGGCTGCTGTGCGACAGGGGGCGGACAGGCCTAGGGAACCCACTCTCCACGAGGCCCTCTCCTCCATCATGGGAGCATACCACCACTCCCAGGAGACAATGGCAACGGTCCTGGCCAAGTTTCAGGAGACCCAGCTCCTGCAAGAGGAACAATATTTGGGCTTCAGGGAGGAACTCAGAACCATCAGCACCGCCCTGGGCACCATCGTAGGGGTGCTGAAGGAAATACTTAACACCAGGAGGGACACCATGGCACTCCAAGGGGCCCCTGACACTAGCATGGACGAAGAACTGCCCACCACCTCCGCCGGCGCTAGTGGAGAGGTGGCACCGCCACACGACCACCACACCAGCACCCCACCCCCTGCAGACGAGAACCACCCTGCAGGCGGTCCCTGAGATCCAGGAACAGGACAGAGCACGATGCCAAGACCCCCGCCAAAAAATGAGACCACCCTGATTGTCATCCGACTGTCCCACTTTGTAACCCTGTCCATATTGGAACTGCCCCAGCTCCACTTCCTATGCCCATATGGGCAGTGCACCTGTGAGACTAATAGACTGGACTCTGCCATGGACATTCCTCCACAATCACCCCTCACCATTTTACCACCCCCTCCAATATTTAGCACGTCAATAAACACCCTTGAAGCACAAAACAATCTGGAGTCAGTCTGTGATTTTGAAAATGTGTATGAGCAATGACAGTGACAAAATCCGTTCTCAAATGTAATATCAACATACCTATGTCACACATCTCAAGTCCATGAGGAATCTAAGCAGATGACACACGTTGGTAACCACACCTGTGAAATCGTAATGTGTGAGAAACTGGGGCTGATTGCAGAGGCCCCCTAACTTTTTGCCCCCATTTTCCACTTTATGCTGGTGTTTTCCTGACTCTGATGGTGCCCTGGGTACTGCTAACCAGTCCCAGGGCCTGTGCTCTGTGTAAAATGGATATGCAAATTAGGCTAATTATAATTGGCTAAGTTAACCTACCTATAAGTCCCTAGTATATGGTAGGGCATGTAGGTTTAGGGACCACAGCATAGGTGGTGCACACCTAGGTGCATTGCTGAGGTGCCCAGTGTCATTTTAAAAGCAAGCCTGCCTTGCTGGCTGCTTTTAAATTAAAGTTATATGCAAATTCGACTTTGGAATTAAAGGTACTTCCAAAGTTTTAAACTACCTTATTTTTACATATAAGTCACCCCTAAGGTGTGCCCTATGTGCCCCTAGGGCTGGGTGCCATGTAACTATAAGCAGGGACTTTATAAAAATAGATTTATAAGCCCTGGTGAGGTAAAAACAGCCAAATTCGTTTTTCCCTCATTGAAGTAAATGGCCTTCATAGGCTAGAATGGGCAGACTTTATTTAAAATTTTAAAGTCTCCTTAAATGTTACATACCAAGAATTTGGTATCAAATTGATTGTTATAATAAATCCCACAACTTCCAGTTGTTGGATTTAATATAACTAGTGCAGGTAAAAAGTTTAGACTTTACCTAAAAAGTTGCCAATTTCAGCTCTGCATTGTTTTTGCTGCTGTGCTCTGATTGGCCAGCCTGCAGCAGCTTCTGCCAGGCCACTTTAATGAGGTGTGAAGTGGCCTGGCTTCACACAAAGGAATGTGCTTGGGGGAGAGAATCTCCCCTCAGCAGATGGGGAAGCAGGAAGGGGGAGGGCTGCCAAACTGGTCTTCAAAGGCAGAGAAGGACATCTGGAGCACCCAGCAACACCCCCACATCCTGCAACCCCAGACAGCTAGGTGCCCCCTTGATTAGATTAGGAGAGGGCAGGAGAGGGGTGTGTTTATGATTTTTAGCCACACCAGTGGGTGGGCTCAGCCAGATCTCTCCTCTAAAAATCAGATTCATCCATTTTGGATTTTTAGAGACTGTTGCCTTCTGGGATGGATTTTTGCCACACTTCCCAGGAAGTGGTCATCACAGGGGGACGACCCTGTCCCTGATTGGAGGACCAGGGCCCCCCTGCTTTTCACCCAGGAGCAAGGATAAAACTGGCAGACCTGCACCCACGCCTCAGATCCCCTCCAGAATTCAACAAGAAAGGAACTAAAGAAGAAGAAGGACTGCCCTGCTGGACCCCTGGCCTGCACCTGGACCCTGCACTCAGAAAGACTGCACCAGCTGCACACTTGGGCTTCACCACAAGAAGGACTTTGCCTGGCTTCCACTGGTTCAAGGAGGGACTCCCTGTTTGCTACAGGTGAAAAATTGCTATCCAGAGTCCCCTGCACCAACTCCTGAAAAAGTGACCAGCTGACCACTGTCCAGTGGCCAAAAAGGATTTTGCGCCAGGTGTATTCTGGGAGTTGAAGTCCGCACTTCCCAAGGACCATCACAGAACTTCTGGACCCTTGGGGTGATCTGTGGACCCCAAAAGAACCTTAAAAGAACATCTGGGTGAAGCCCCAGAAGTTTGGAGAAGATTGGAGAATTTTTAGAAAAAAGCTCCATAAAGTGACCGACCCGACGCGGAAATTCTAGCCGGCTTGCCTCAACCGCGACCCGGCCTGACTTCGTGGTTCGTCCCGGTAAAGAAAAACATCCGAAAAAGAGACTTAGTCCGAACGTAAAAAGTTGACCGGGACCTTCCAGCCATCGTATCCGTGAAGGGCTCCACGGACGTCGGATCAAGATCCAGGTTTACCCCGGTCGAAGGATTTTCATCTCGAAAAAACGACTAAATCCGAAGGTAAAAATCACCACCGAGGAAACCGACTTCGCGTATCCGGACAAGGGCTCCAGGAGGTCGGATCCAACTGGCAGGTTCGTCCCGGGGAAGAAAAACATCAAAAAAGAGACTAAGGCCCTCATTCTGACCTTGGCGGGCGGCGGAGGCCGCCCGCCAAAGTCCCGCCGTCAGGTTACCGTTCCGCGGTCGAAAGACCGCGGCGGTAATTCTGACTTTCCCGCTGGGCTGGCGGGCGGTCGCCTTCAGACCGCCAGCCAGCCCAGCGGGAAAGAGGCTTCCACGAGGAAGCCGGCTCGGAATCGAGCCGGCGGAGTGGAAGCTGTGCGACGGGTGCAGTTGCACCCGTCGCGTATTTCACTGTCTGCGCAGCAGACAGTGAAATACTTGTAGGGGCCCTCTTACGGGGGCCCCTGCAATGCCCATGCCAGTGGCATGGGCACTGCAGGGGCCCCCAGGGGCCCCGCGACCCCCCCTACCGCCATCCGGATCTCGGCGGTCCGACCGCCGGGATCTGGATGGCGGTAGGGGGGGTCGGAATCCCCGCGGCGGTGCAGCAAGCTGCGCCGCCGCGGAGGATTCAATGGGGCCGCGGTACACTGGCGGGACCCCGCCAGTGGTGCCGGTCCGACCGCGGCTTTACCGCCGCGGTCGGAATCCCCATTGGAGCACCGCCGGCCTGTCGGCGGTGCTCCCGCGGTCCTCCGCCCTGGCGGTCAAAGACCGCCAGGGTCAGAATGACCACCTAAGTCAGAAGGTAACTTTTTAACCGAGGCCTCCCGCGACTTGTAGCCGAGCAGGGCTCCATCGCGGTCGGCCTGAAAGTTTGACTTTGCCCCGGTCCTGGTGCAACCAGATGACCCGATTGGCGCTTTTTGTTTCTAAGCGCTAGAAAATAATAATACTTTAAAAATTCATATCTCCGGTTCCCCTGAACCGATTTTAATCGTTTTTGTGTCATTTTAAAGATAAAAATATAAGCTATTTTTATAAATTGGTTTTGGATTTTGAAACTGTTTCCTGTGTTTTATTTAATTACTGTTTTGTGATATTTGAATGCTTTACACTTTGTCTCCTAAGTTAAGCCTTGACGCTCGATGCCAAGCTACCAAGGGTAGAGCTGGGATTAATTTATTGAGACCTAACTGTACTTACGTGGAGGTTTGTGGCTTGTTGCTAGGTGTAGGTACCTACCTGCCCTACCAATAACCCATTTTCCAACATAATGGAAATATACAACTCAGTTACCATATACTGGTTGAAATCGACGGACAGGATAGAGGTAGAAGTGTGAAAGTACTTGTAGTAGGTAGGGATGTGTTCTCACCTGTGTGTCACTGGAAATATTGCTGGATAACTGAGTCCCTGTTGTCAATGTCTTCTTCCTCTGCTTCCTCCTCATCACTATCCACAGGCTCCACAGCTGCCACAACACAGTCATCTGGACCATCCTCCTGCAGAAAAGGCATCTGTCGTCGCAAAGCAAGATTGTGAAGCATACAGCAGGCCACGATGATCTGGCACACCTTCCTTGGTGAGTAAAATAGGGAACCACCTGTCATATGGAGGCACCTGAACCTGGCCTTCAGGAGGCCGAAGGTGCGTTCGATCACCCTCCTAGTCCGCCCATGGGCCTCATTGTAGCGTTCCTCTGCCCTGGTCCTGGGATTCCTCACTGGGGTCAGTAGCCATGACAGGTTGGGGTAACCAGAGTCCCCTAATAGCCACACCCGGTGCCTCTGTAGTTGACCCATCACATAAGGGATGCTGCTATTCCGCAGGATGTAGGCGTCATGCACAGAGCCAGGGAACATAGCATTTACCTGGGAGATGTACTGGTTTGCCAAACATACCATCTGTACATTCATCGAATGATAACTCTCCCGGTTCCTGTACACCTGTTCACTCCTGTGGGGGGGGACCAGAGCTACATGGGTCCCATCAATGGCACCTATGATGTTAGTGATATGTCCAAGGGCATAGAAGTCACCTTTCACTGTAGGCAAATCCTCCACCTGAGGGAAAACGATGTAGCTCCGCATGTGTTTCAGAAGGGCAGACAACACTCTGGACAACACGTTGGAAAACATAGGCTGGGACATCCCTGATGCCATGGCCACTGTTGTTTGAAATGACCCACTTTCAAGGAAATGGAGCACTGATAGCACCTGCACTTGAGGGGGGATCCCTGTGGGATGGCGGATTGGTGACATCAGGTCAGGCTCCAACTGGGTACACAGTTCCTAGATTGTGGCACGGTCAAACCTGTAGGTGATGACTAAATGTCGCTCCTCCATTGTCAACAGGTCCACCAGCGGTCGGTACACCGGAGGATTCCGCCATCTCCTCACATGTCCCAGCAGATGGTGCCTAGGAAGGACAACAGTGACCACAGAGTCAAACAACTCAGAGGTATGTACCAACAGTCTACACAGAACACGAAACATAATCCAAAAAATTGTCTGTATGTGTGTTGAGTCTAGGCCTAGGTATGTGTGACGCAGTTGAAAATGAAGCCATGTGGGCCCCTGAAATGGCGGCTGCCTGACCTCTAAAGTGGGACAATGGGATGTGAGGTAACTGTGCTGGCGTTGTACACCGTTGCGGTAGGCGGTCGAAGACCGCGGCGCAATGCTGCATTGGTTATCATTGGACCCTATGGTGATGATACGAACCACTGCGGACGTCACCTCCGCGGACGTGACCGCCATTTTCTATCTGTTCAATCACTCGATACCTGATCTTCGACAGGAGAGGACCTACACTGCTAGTGCTGCTGTGACCTCGGTCTGGAAGAGACAATGGCTCGTACGTCTGGGGAAAGGGCCCCTGCCTTCACTGCACAGGAGTTGGAGCTCGTGGACGGGGTCCTCCCCCAGTACACGCTACTCTACGGTCCTCCAGACCAACAGGTAAGTACACAGGGACACGTTGTATGGGCTATGCCTGTGTGGACAAGGCTGGTTGTAAGAAGGAAGGGGCCACAGTTCTGCGTGCATGAAGGACTGTGAATGCATGTGCCGCATGGCAAGGGTAGGGATGTGGGCCACTCACTTTGACGATGCAGTTGGTAGTGACTTGTCTTCTTCCCCTGTACATGTCATGTAGGTCAGCGCCCACCAGAAGAAGGATATTTGGCGTGCCATCGCCAAGAACGTCCGGACCCTGGGGGTCCACCAGAGACGGAGCACCCACTGCCGGAAAAGATGGGAGGACATTCGCCGCTGGAGCAAGAAGACGGCGGAGGCTCAGCTGGGGATGGCCTCTCAACGTGGGAGGGGTGCCCGTCACACCATGACCCCCCTGATGTTCCGGATCCTGGCGGTGGCCTACCCTGAGTTGGATGGGCGCTTGAGGGCATCACAGCAGACACAAAGGGGTGAGTACAACATCATTCTGCATACTAAGCGCACAGTGAAGGTGTATGGGTGGGGAAGGAGGGCAGTGGGTTCCCCTAGGCCAGGGCTTGTTCCATAGGCGAGGCCCTTCCGTAATGCAGGCCATATGGTACTCCACCCCACCTCTGTAGAGTGCCAAGTACAGGTATACATGCCCATGTTTCATCTATGTGTGCAGATGTCCACCATAGCCATGTAGGCCATATCCCAGGAACTGCATCTGTAGAGCCCAACAGCGCGGCGTAGTGCAGGGGGCTGCTGTGTCTGTATTGTCCACCAATGGTAGCGGTAAGCCATGCACTCAACCTGTCTTTCTCCTGTCGCCCCCCCCCCCTTTTTGTGGTCTCTCTGTTCTTGTGTGCATCATCAGGTGGAGGTACAGTGGCACCGGAGCTGCATCCCACATGGCCATGGAGGGCCACACCACGGACTCGGAATACACCAGTGGGACAGAGGGCGAGGGGAGCTTCACAGCGGTCACAGGATCAGCAACCAGCGACACGGACTAGTCCTCCGATTGGAGCTCCCTTGTGGTGGCGGCAAAATCTGTGCCCCCCACTTCTACAGGTAGAGCCGCCACCCCCCCACCAGCACCGCCCTCCCAGCAGCCCCTCAGCCTTCGGCCCATGCCCGCTCACCCATGTGGGTGGGCATCACCTTCGCCCCAGGCACCTCAGCCCCTGCCCCTGTCACCTCTGCTGCCCTCAGTGAGGAGGCCATTGTCCTCCTCAGGTCCCTCACTGTGGGGCAGTCTACCATTTTGAATGCCATCCAGTGTGTAGAAAGGGAATTGCAACACACAAATGCATTCCTAGAGGGCATTCATTCTGGTCAGGCTGCCCTTCATCAAACCCTGCAAACTCTGGCCTCAGCACTGATGGCAGCCATTGTCCCTGTGTCTAGCCTCCCCCTTCCTACTTCCTCCACCCAGACCCAATCCCCTGTACCCCAGCCTATCCCAAGCACACCATCAGACCAGCCTGCACACACCTCAACACACAAGGGAAGCTCAGGCAAACATAAGCACCACACATCCCACAGGCACTCACGCAAGCATCACACACATACAGACACAACAACATCCACTGCCTCCACTGTGTCCCCCTCCTCGTTGTCTCCCTCCTCCCTCCAAGTCTCGTCTACACTCTCACCTGCATGCACTACCACTACAGCCACTAGGTCCCGCACCAGCACACCCACCACCACACCCCGCTCACCTGCACTCACCACCCCCACTACCATTTACATGTCCCCTGTGTTCTCTCCCAGTGTGTCTGTGA
The DNA here is from genome assembly GCF_031143425.1 of Pleurodeles waltl. NCBI lineage: Eukaryota > Metazoa > Chordata > Amphibia > Caudata > Salamandridae > Pleurodeles > Pleurodeles waltl. The sequence goes on along the minus strand of NC_090448.1, from coordinate 246,226,460 downwards.
CGCCCCCTCCCAAAGTTCACAAACGCAGGCACACACCCACCCAACATACATCCACCTCACGACAGCCTCCAGTGCATGCACCTGCACCCAAAGCCACAAAAGTTACACCTCCTACAACCACCTCCTCTCCCTCCACTCCCAGAACCCCTCCAGCTACCCGTCCCAGTCTTCCTAAGAAACTTTTCATGACCAAGCTTGACCTCTTTCCCACCCCCCCTCCAATTCATAGGTCCCGTACTAGCACCTCAGCCAAAAAATCTCCGGTACCAGTGGTGCCTGTTAGAGGTATGTGGAGTGCACCGGGCACCAGGGCAGCCAGTGTGACAAGGAGCCACAGCACAGCCAGTCCCCCCCTGTGAAGCACCAGAAGTTGGACAGTGCCCGGCGGGAGTGGGGGAAGACTCCAGCCAGCAAAGCTGCTCACAAGGGTCCCGGGGGGATTGTCCACTCAGCTGTGACTCCTACCAAGGTGGGGAAGGGGCAGAAGAAATCGCCAAAGTCTGGGAAGAGCAGCACAGCGGAGAAGACCGCCATCATCCCCGCTGCCCAAGAGGCCACCGCCAGCCCCATCGTCAGTGGCCAGGAGGCCACCACCATAGACAATGCCCAGGAGGGCAGCCCCATAGTCAGTGGCCAGGAGGCCACCGCCAGAGTCAGTGCCCAGGAGGGCAGCCCCATCGACAGTGGCCAGGAGGCCACCGCCAGCCACAGCCCAGCTGCCCAGGAGGGCCCTGGCAGCCACAGCCCAGCTGCCCAATGAAGACAGCCAGCCCCAGCCCAGCAGGGCAATGAAGGACCGCCATGGCAAGCACCGCTGAACAGGTCAGAAACTGCAGACTCAAGCACCGCTGAACAGGGCAAAGACCGCCATGGCAAGCACCGCTGAACAGGTCAGAAACTGCAGACTCAAGCACCGCTGAACAGGACAAGCACCGCTGAACAGGGCAAAGACCGCCATGGCAAGCACCGCTGAACAGGGCAAACACCACTGAACAGGGCAAAGACCGCCATGGCAAGCACCGCTGAACAGGGCAAGCACCGCTGAACAGGGCAAAGACCGCCATGGCAAGCACCGCTGAACAGGTCAGAAACTGCAGACTCAAGCACTGCTGAACAGGGCTAGCACCGCTGAACAGGGCAAGGACCGCCAACTCAAGCACCGCTAGACCATGAGCAGCAGGTGCAGTGACACAACTGGGACCGTCACGGTGAGAGTGATGCACTCTGAGCACCAGTCCCCCTCCAGAACCAGTGGAGACATGCATCCACTACCTCTGTCCTTAACAGGATGAAGCACTCTGGGCACCAGTCCCCCTCCAGAACCAGTGGAGACATGCATCCACTACCTCTGTCCTTGACAGGATGAAGCACTCTGGGCACAAAGCCCCCTCCAGAACCAGTGGAGACTGTTATCCACTTGAGAGACTGTGGCTTTGCACTCCCCAGGATGGTACAGTGGGCAACCCACCCACTGTAGAGACTTGAGAGACTGTGGCTTTGCACTCCCCAGGATGGTACAGTGGGCAACCCACCCACTGTAGAGACTTGAGAGACTATGGTTTTGCACTCCCCAGGATACATCAATGGGCATGGAGCCCCCTCGTGGATCTGGCGTGGTGCACTCATCCGGCCTTCCCTTCCCCCTGAGGTGCCTGTTGTATTTCTACCTGATGCCCCAGCAGGGTTCTCTCCATTTTGATCAGGTATCTGATGTGGGCCTCTCCCATGCATTTTGGGCCCAGTGGTCCACGGACAATGAATGGTGCATTACCAGCACTACTAATCGTGATGTATATTTTGTTTAATGTGTGTATATATATATGTATATATTTGGTTACTGTATTTTGGTATATTACAATGGTTGAAACGCATTTCCTTTTGTCTTTGCATTCTTCCGGGGGGGTTGGGGGTTGTTACTGTAATGTTTGGATATGCATTGGTGTGTGTGTTGTAGTGGGTGAGGGTCGGGGTGGGGGTGGGGGTGTAGCGTGTGTGTGTCCCTGACTTTTGCCTCCCCCTCCCCTATGTCATAGGTGCAGTACTCACTGTTGTCTTCGCCGCTGATGATGGTCGTATAGGAGCAGGAAGACTATCGCAGGGAGAATTTGGAGTTCCGGTTCCATGGCGTCCGGATTCCTCGTGGGGTGTGATGAGGTGAGCGTTTTCCCTTTGAAATGGCTGTTTCTGCCGTGTTTTTATCCGCGTTGAATCCGCCCCGGAAAAGGTGGCGGATTGGTAGGTTGTGATACTGTGGGCGGTACATTGTCTCCCGCCCGTCTGTTGGCGGTGACCGCCAAGCTGTTTGTCTGTACCGCTGTGGCGGTCGGAGTGTTAAAGTGGCTGTCTTTGTTGGCGGTTTACGCCACGGTCATAATTCCCATTTTTTTACCGCCGGCCTGTTGGCGGTCTTACCGCCGCTTTAACACCGTCCGCCAGGGTTGTAATGACCCCTTTTGTTTGCTTTTTAAAGACTTAAGACACTTTATATCACTTTCCAGTGATATCTCTACAATTTCACATTGCATCTTTATTCGTTTTTGACCTACAATTATCCTGATAAATATTATATATTTTTCTAAACACTGTGTGGTGTATTTTTGTGGTGATATATGGTGTTATTGTATGATTTATTGCACAAATACTTTACACATTGCCTTCTAAGTTAAGCCTGACTGCTCGTGCCAAGCTACCAGAGGGTGGGCACAGGTTAATCTTGGATTGTGCGTGACTTACCCCGACTAGAGTGAGGTTCTTGCTTGGACAGAGGGTAACCTGACTGCCAACCAAAAACCCAATTTCTAACAATTGATATATGAAAAGAAAATGAATAATTTCTCTGATGTTCTCCAGAAATCAAAAGCAGTTTGGGAAAAAGATTTGAGGGAGTAGAAATTAGAAGAGGCATTGATGCCCAACAAGAGATCACAATAAGATTGCATTTTAAATTCATACTGGTCTGCATTGTGCACAGGTTCTGTTCTTCTAGGCTACTCCCACATAAAATGTTTCAGAGATTCAAACTTTTAGCCAATCGGTTCGTACTTAATATATGAGGAGGAGTAAGAACCCCAAAATACCTGAAACTCTGGATGACCTTAGGCAATATTATGGTCAAGCGAAACATCGCTAGACAATGGGGTGTGAAAAAGATGCCAGTCCTCAAAAATTGGAAGAGGGACATGGATTGGGGTTTGCTTGTAGAAAAAGTGTTAACTATGAATGGACACAAACTAGAACAAAGATCACTGAATGAACCTAAAGACTGCCCACAGGCAGGTGGGGAGAAAAGGGTGAAAATATACTGATTACTTGTGGGTTACTAAAATGGGTTGTCACTTTTATGAGAGTGGAAGCTTAAGGTCTCTAGTGACTGCCATTTTTACTGTTTGTTTATAAAACCGAATAAAAAGATATTTGAAAAAATAAAAAAATATTCTTGGATCTTTCGGTCTTGTTTCTGACGGCTCGGCATACACCAGTGGTTCCCAACCTGTGGTCTCGGGACCCTGGGGGGGCCACAAAGCCTCCTCAGGGGGTCCTCGACTGCTTAGAAAATTAAATAATATTAACAAATTAGGTCCCCAGCTTTCAGTAATGACTCAGTAGGGGGTCTCCGGGTTCCAATAATGATTCAGTGTGGGGCCTCTGATTCCAGAAATGATAAAGTGTGGGTCCACAGATGTCAAATGGTTGGGATTCACTGGTCTTTTCTAATAGGGGTTTTATCCTGCCTCACCTCCTTGCATATTAAGGGACTTGCCTCTGCTGCTCTTACCACTGGTTCCTAACTGCTGAGAGGTTTTTGTAGACAAGTGTCTGATTCTTGGACTTTCTGTGGTTCTTTTGAATTGTTTCAACAGGACCAACATTCCAGATTGAGTGGTCCTCCTGACAGCAAAATGTTTCCTATACTCAGGACAGTTAGTGTAGCTGGAACCAGGCTCCTGCTGCCCCTGCGACACAGGAGGGCTACCAATCCTTCTCTGGGACCCAACATCAGAGGGCTGCCATTCAGCCAAAATCAATTAATATCTACAAGATATAGGAGACTCAGGGGCTCATCATCACATTCTGTGGGTTGGGGGAATAATTATGCGTTACGCCACTGGCTGAACCTCTCATATTTTTTCTGCACATCTTTACAGATATCACTTTTTTCCTTAAAAGCTTTCATTTAAACACAGCATTACGGGTGGAGGGACAGAGGATTTAGAGTACTGAATTCCGCCATAGAATAATTGTTTATGGAAATAGGAGAAACACAAAAATACAATGATAATTCACAACGTTAGCTTATTTCTAGATTTTCAATTTAAATGCACCTAGATCTGTCCATCAATGATGTGCCTCCTGGCGTATTATTTTATCAGTGTTTAAATTAGCAGGGTCTTCAGATGATAAATGTATTGTGTTGGGAAAAACCCTTTTTGTACTAATGGGCCTTCTCACAATATATAAGAAGAAATGCTGCACATAATTTATGAGTATAATTAACAGGTCTACTTTGAAACCTAAAACACCCTTAAAATGTTAAGTTAATGTTCATCACTTAATTATACATGGAGTATATTTACAGACATTGCTTGAGCAATATCTAAAAGGGGATGGATTATTTTTAGGAAGGTTCCACTTTTAGCAATCCTTATAATGGAAACATGACCCTGAGCTTTGAGTTGCCCAATATTACAAACCCATGTAAAATATTTTAAAATAAATGGGATTTTGAGTGTTTTAGGAATTTCTATAATTGAGGCCTAGCCTTTCTACCTTGTTGACATTTAGGACCTGATTTCTTGTGCCCCTTAGCGCCCTCCTATTGCCACCATTTGTGCCCAAGTCCTCAAAAATGGCAGTAGTTAGGGGAACTAATATTGACGTTTTTGACACTAGTTCAGAGCTTTGCAGGATTAGTGTAAACAATGTTGACCCTAATCATGCAAAGCCCACTGAGGCCCATTATAAACAATGGTGTGCCTCCTTTTAACGCCTGCTTTGAGCAGGCGTTAAAAGTGCCAAAAAAATCATGCATCTTTTAGATTTATTTTTGCCATTTGTTCGCCCCCTTTGCATACATTATGCCTGATGCAATAAAAAATAATAATAATAATCATAAAACAATTTTCATTATTCGCCAGTCCTCTACTACAGGCACAGGCTTTTGGCAGCATGAAAGCAGCATTAGGATTGGACGGAGTGCCCAGCCAGGGTGCTCTGAGGAAGTGAGTGAAAGTCTCTTCCTGCTGTCTCCAGCCCAGCAACACAGTGCCTGCATTGCTGGGTTGGAGAGAGCCCAGTGTGCATGTGTGTTTGGCCGGCCCAAGAAGGCTGGCCAAACATACATGCTCACAGAGGGGGGAGTGCTGTGAACTCCCCTTGTGCTCGTCACAGCCCCATGGCCCCATTCCTTTTATTATAAAACAATAGTTTATTATAATTTTATAATGAACGTTGTGCAGCTGCTGGTGGGGGTGACACTCCTATGCCATAGCAGAGGAGCTGCCCCTGCTCCTAAACGTGCTATGAAAATGCAGTATTGTGAATACTGAAGAAAGGTAAAGTTGCACAAATGTGTACGTTTACAGGGCCGGACTCGCCGTATCGTGCATCGGGTGTTCCCCAAGGAAGTTGATAGTGTGGGTGCCTGTTTTGCAGTGATGCAGTTTTGCAGTGGTGGGGTTTTGTTATTGGGGGCTGGTTTTGCAGCAGTGCTCAAATATTGGCCTCCAGTAACAAAAGCAGGAGTGCTTCACACTTGTAATCCTTTCTAGACCCCCTCCCTGCTGGTGGGGCTGGTCTGACATAATTGCCAGGACTACTTTGGGTTCCAGTCTGGCCCTGTAAGTTTATCTTGGTGAATCAGGTCTCATGTGTTTCTGCACAATGGGCCCCAGATCTTGGAATGCGTGTAAATCCAGCCAAAGGATGAATTATTTCATAGCCAAGCAGACTATGGGGGTCATTCCGACCCTGGCGGTAAAACCCGCCAGGGCCGTGAACGACGGAAAGCACCGCCAACAGGCTGGTGGTGCTTTCCTGCGCATTCTGACCGCGGCAGTAAAGCCGCAGTCAGAAAAGGGGATCCGGCGGTTTCCCGCCAGATTTCCCCTTGCTGGGCTGAACCTCCATGGCGGCGCTGCTTGCAGCGCCGCCATGGGGATTCCGACCCCCTTCCCTTGCATAGCAGACAGTGAAAATCACGACGGGTGCAACTGCACCCGTCGCACCCCTGCAACACCGCCATTCAGAGCCGGCTTCTGTGTTGCAGGGCCTTTCCCGCTGGGCCGGCGGGCGCTCCCTTGGCGGGCGCCCGCCGGCCCAGCGGGAAAGTCTGAATGGCCCCCGTGGTCTTTTGACCGCGGAGCGGCCAAGTGGCGGCGTAAGTTTGGCGGGCGGCAACTGCCGCCCGCCAAACTTGGAATGACTACCTATATCTGATATAGGGGATATCACATACAATTGGGTTTGTAGAAGGATTTTAGGACCAGATGTATCAAAAAAGCCTTTTGCGAATCGGTAATCGCAAATTTTAAGAAATTGCAAATGCTATTACCGACTCGCAAATAGCTATTTATCATATTTGCGATTCGGTAATAGCGATTTCTTAAAAATCGCAAATGCTATTACTGATTCGCAAATAGCTATACAGCCCCCATTCGCACCTATGGGCCTGTAGGCCCATATTTGCTAATTTTTTGCATTTCCCAAATAGCTAATTCCTAAGTGGAATTCGCAATTTTGGAAATGCAAAACCCCAGGGTGCTGGGGGCCTAAGGCCCCCTCTGCTGCATCCCAAAAAGTTTTTGGGGACATGTAAGACGCACACATGCCAAAGGGGCATGTGTGCGTTACATGTCAATTTTAAAAATGCATTTTTAATGCATTTTTAAAATTTGCACATGGTTACCACCAATTTTACTAATTGCAATTCCTTAATGCCAAATTCGCATTAAGGAATTGCTTGATACATGTGGTTTAGAAATCGCAAATAAGGATTCCTTATTTGCAATTTCTTATTTAGAGAATCACAATTTGCGATTCTCTAAAAGGGTCGCAAATTTAAGGAATCGTTATTTTAGCAATGCAAAAAGGCTTGATACATCTGGCCATTAGAGCATTTTGTCCAGTATGAAGGATTGCTCAATCTCAAGCACAGAAGATGATATGCAAAAGTGCTCATTCGTTCAAAGGAATTTACAATGTGTTGTGTTCACATTGCGGGTGGGTTTAACGCTTGGCTGAAGGTGAGATTATATTTCATAACTATAACTAAGATTATATAAACACACACCAGTGGCCAAACTATTTTGCAATTGCAATTATGTAATTTCCAAAGTAATGGTAAGATGATTTGTGATGTCACTAGTGATGTTATTGAATATATCATTCATGATATTGATAACGCGTCCTTCTATGTTAATTTATACATTTTAGGACTCGTTTTAGGCCGATGAATCTTTGGACCCAGTGGTGAGACACTGTAAGACGAGGTAACTGATCAATATATCAAGCAATATATCAATAATATTGTCAACATATATCACCACAATATATCTCACTTTAGACATTAGTTAAGATCGTTAACGCAACCATGACCTTTCAGTCATGAATAACCACACCTTATTGAAGTTTTGTGAATTTTATTCCCTATTGATTACAATCTAATAGCAGATGTATTAATTTCAAAACCAAGAAGCAAAAGAGCATAGTCACAATGCGGCAACTATGATAAGGTTTCAACAATGCAAAGATCACAAACATAAGATAGTAATATGAAGGTAAACAAATCAAAATGCATAGAACCTCATATATGTCTTAGTTCAGCATAGCACCATGTCAGTCACGTCAGTTACGTCAGTCAAGGTGAATGCCTCATCTAGCCACTAATTAGCATCAGCATGTTGGGCTTCATGCAAAACAATTTAGAACATCAATTTGGAAAACATCTAACTAAGGTCTCTAATCAAAAATACAGCAGTTGGTACCTAGAAAGGAAAAGCGAATAGACAAATTACAAGAGAATCTGTCATAATTACCCTCCTCGGAATGAGTCAGCATACAGGATCAGCCTTTGTCTTCAGGACATCAGTTGAATCGCCGTCAGTCTATCTAGTCTAAGGGCAGGGGACACTTCCCTCATAAGGAAGAAAGTTTATTGGGGCGACTAAGGGTGAGGATGGTTTTATTAAGTCTCAAGTCACCAAACAAAGTGACAGAGTTTCTGGATGCAATCAATATCATTCCCTACCTAGTGATCTCGAGTCTCCTGTGTCATGGGTTTTTATCCCTTTTTCATAATACATTCCCCCAAAATTCTATTGGATAGTCACTACACCCCACTATCTGTAACCTATCAAATTATACATTAAGTAATGCATTTGTCATCTCGAGATAAATTATAACATTTTGATTGGTCTTCATAATTGACGTTTTTCGTAGGTGGCATATCTGGGGTTACTTCACTTTCTGGCACACTCTTCGGGTCAAGAGTTCTCTTTTCCGTGGTTCAATGTCCTTGAAAGTGTCCATATTTTCTTGCAAAGCATATAACTTTATACTAAAGCAGCTAGCATGCGGATGGGAATATAACTGTCAATGATACAATAAGCGGAGAAAAGAACAAATGCTGGGTCATGGCCTTTTGCGAGTCAGCACACTGAAACAGAAAAAATATGCTTTAATATGAGAGTTACACAGCTAGTTTTCGACTCATGCTAACTTAAGACTTATGGATGCTAATAAATACAATCTTCGTAGATGTTAACGTATTCAATTAATCATAGTACAAGCAATTATTTCTTCAAGTCGACATTAGTTTATGCATACAATAATTCTTCACGTTTATAGGTATGTTACAATACATTTCAAATGAATAATATTTTATAACTATTAATGCAGCTTTGTTAAATATAAGCATTTCACATCTAAAAATAGATAATATTTAAACTACGCTCTCTCAGTCCCTCCTCTGATGACACTCGTCATCACACAATTTTCTTCAAACTAATTTTCCACCTTGCGCATAATACGCATTTCAACATCTTGCCTTTATGTGAGCTTTCCCATATTTCATTGAACATTTTCTCTCTTTCACTTTCTTCATTTCGTCGGGCTCTTTTAGTCCAATTTCTTTTTACTTTGTCATTGATTTTACATGCCCCCCATAATCCTAATAGACAAACCAAAACAATTAATAGACCCATCATAATTTTTGCAAGTACCCCATTCCAAATGTTGGTAAACCAGCTTCCCACTCGGGCAATTCCTTTTCCAAATTTCTCCCAAACACCAGGTTCTTTTAGATCTTTCAAATCTGTACTGTCTCTAGTAAGGTTAGTAAGCATGCTTCTAATTTTCTTACTGTTATCTGGTATGAATGAGCAACAATGACGCTCATTAAGCATTTTACAGACACCTCCACTCTTTGCTAAAAGAATGTCTAAAGCAAGCCGATTTTGAAGAGTCATAGCTCTTTCTGCAGCAAGATCAGTATCCATCAGGAGTATGGCTCCTGTAAAATTTGTCAACATGTTATCCACTATAGTAGACAACTTTTTAATTTTCATAGGATTCAAGAGAACCCCTACTGATGGGATTATAGCTCCAAATTTATCACCAATGACAGCCGCCACTGATTCTCGTTTTTGTCTAGAATGTTGCAATTCGGACGTTTTAGGTATTTGTTTTAAGTCATCAATCTGGTATATCTTTGGGAATACTATTCCCAAATAACATGTCCCATACCATCCCTTAGGGAGACGGTAATATGCATTTAGTCCACAGATATAATAGATTCCAGGGATCGCTGGATCTTGTCCATTTAACATAAAGGTCCATTTACTCTGAAACAAAAACACATGTCTGCATTCACTTGTACCCACAAATATATTATCTTGATCAGATTTTGGCCTATATATACAGAGCCTTCCTACGTGTAATGCGTCTATAGCTAATTTGCCTTGCGTTTTGATTGCAGTATAAGCATAATCATTTGCATAAGTACGTTTTTCTAGTCCTTTTTCTAACCTTTCTTTTAACGCCTTGCGTCTATCATCTGTGTGATCTAAAAAGCTTTTTTCTACAGGCGATAGTAAGCAAGTCAAATTTTTGCGATGTGCGTAAGCAGTTCCAAATGTAAGTGTTGGCTCAAAGAATCCTCTAACTATTTTTATATCATGCTCTTTTGCTAATCTATTTAGGAATTCAATCACAGGCACAAAAGTAAACACAACATCCAAATTTGAATAAAAATATTGCACATGCTCTTGATTATAGAATCTTGTTAATAGCAAGCTGCAACTAATTCCATAAGTAAGAGGGAGGCTATGATAAGTAACTCCCTCCTGCACAGATGAAGGAATTTTTGCACATACATAACAATTTTTCGCATCCATGGTTTCCACATACTCATTTAATAAGCGATAGAAGACATTAGTAGAAAGCTCCCCTTTTGCATTAGTTCCCTCATGCATATGTCTTGCATCCTGCTCAAATCTCTCCCACAGTGTTAGTTTAGTAGTAGTTTCAGGTTTTGAAGTTGCATTAATAGTTTCTTTCTCTCTCCATGGCATTCCCACAATCACTCCTACAACCATTATTGCACACACAACACCTATTATAAGACCTAAGGAACCACACACCTTACTTCCTTTGCTACTATAAGCCATGTTTGTATAGAATCAGAATATCAGATTGACAATCAACTTGATGATAAACTCTTTGCATATATTACAGCGTCTTCACTCACTCCAGGACCCCCTTTTTGTCGATTCCGGTTAGCAGCTTGTCGTAATCAGGTTTCTTTAAAAGTCAAGTTCGGTTTTAGTGTCACTTCCAGTAGTTTCTAAAGTCTCTTTCTCTTTTTTTTTTATTTTTTTTTTTAGCTTTCACGAATTCAATTTTAGCCGAGTTTCCCTTTGAATATCTTCAGGTACCGTAGTATTGGCCTGGTACTTCTCGATCAAAACAAAATGCTAAGAATTCTTGTTGCCATTCAGATGTTGTAGCATATGCCCATTCAGGACCTGTATATCTTCTGTTCGCTATTCTTTTTCTTTTTAACCTTCGTTCACCTTGTTGTTCTCCTTCACTCAGATCATCTGCTTGTGAAGTATCACTTTCTTCTATTATTGTGTCATTCGATACCTCTCTTATTTTAGGATGTGACTTGTCTGGCCAATTATCGCCTCTATGTGTCTTGGTTCGATGTTTTCCTTCAGGACGTTGGACAGCACCCTCCTCTTGTGATATGGTGTTTCCTCTTGACGGACCTGCAACTGGTTCGGGAGACTCAGACACGTTTTGATTTGTATCTACAGTTTCTCCTTCTCTTTCGTCTTCTGGTTCTATGTTGGGTTAAGACTCTAACCCGTACTCGTCTACTTCTGGGAGAACTTCTCCTTGGCTTAGTTCTCCTGCTGCCTCGACTGAGATAGGCACTCTGTCACCCCTCTCGAACTCATTGACAGTTTGAGGGACGAGGCTGTTCTCAGTGGGCTCTTCAGTAGTCTCAGTTCCTTCTTGACTGATCTCTGACTCTGAGACTTCTCTTCCTGAAGTTGCTGTACCGGAAACTTCAAGTTCCTCTTCAACAGGACACGTTACCTTTTTCGTGTGACTGGCATGTATCCAGTTGGGAACCCCGGCACACTTCACAGCAGTGGTAGTCGTCAATATCACTTGATACGGCCCCTTCCAACGTGGCTCAAGACACGATTTTCTCACGTGTTTCTTGACAACCACCCAATCTCCAGCTTGCAGAGAGTGACCTGGATCGCCAATCGGTGGCAAGGTGTTAGCTTCCACCTGGTGAGAAAAAGAGCGAATTACGTCAGCCAAACCTTTGCAGTAATCCAACACCATATCATCTGTAATATTCACTAGTGCATTTGTAGGTACTGCTGGTAATCTCATAGCTCTGCCCATGAGAATTTCGTGGGGAGATAATCCTGTCTTCTTGTCTGGGGAATTTCTCATAGTCATCAGCACTAGAGGTAAGGCGTCTGGCCACTTCATGTTTGTAGCTGCACACATTTTTGCCATTCTTGATTTTGAAGTACCATTCATCTGTTCAACTAGTCCTGATGCTTCAGGGCGATAGCTACAATGCAGCTTTTGTTCAATGTTGAGTGCAGCACACAGAAGTTTAATCACCTCATTGTCGAAGTGTCTCCCCCTATCTGATTCTATAGAAACCGGAAACCCGAATCTTGGTATCAGCTCCCTGAGTAGTAGTTTTGCAACTGTAAGACTGTCATTCCTACGTGTGGGATATGCCTCAATCCAATGACTGAAAACACACCCAATCACCAACACGTACTTCAATCCTCCACAAACAGGCATTTCGATAAAATCCATTTGCATTTTGTTGAATGGACCTCCAGCTCTACCAATGTGGCTCAAAGTTACCACAGTTCCTTTTCCAGCATTCATCTGTTGACAGATCACGCACCTGTGGCAAGTGATTTCTGCGGCATGTCTGAATTTTGGATTGAACCAATCAATCTTAAAGGATCTGATCATGACATCTCTTCCCATATGTGCCTGGCCATGATAGAGCCGGGCAAACTGCGACAAAAGACTATTTGGCAGAACCAATTTTCCCTCTTCTGAAACCCATAGATCATCGGCTCTTTGTACACATTGCATTCTCTGCCAGGAACGTTTTTCTTCTTTGCTAGCATGACTTTGTAATGTTTTCAGTTCGTCTAAGGTATCAACCACTCATAATGCTAGACTTAAACTTGTGTCGTTTTCAGTTTGTGGTAACAATTCCCACTGCTCTTTAAACTATATACAGTTTAATGCACAAAATCTTGCGACTTGATCTGCATAGCTGATTCCCATAGACACAAAATCTTGTGATCTGATGTGAGCACTGCACTTCACCACGGCAACTTCGAGAGGTAACTGAATCGCATGTAACAAATCTCTTATTTGTTCACCGTTTTTCACAGGAGAACCAGAGGAGGTCATGAAACCCCTCTGTGACCAGAGTTGGCCAAAATCATGCACAATTCCAAATCCATATCTGCTGTCAGTATAGATAGTGACTTTCAAATTTACAGCTGCGTGGCATGCCTTAGTAAGAGCTATTAATTCTGCCACTTGTGCAGAAAACACTTTCTCGAGCCAGGAGGCTTCGACAATGCCAGTTATGGTACATACTGCGTAACCGGCTCTCAATGTTCCTGCTGAATCTCTTAGATAGGACCCATCAACAAACATAATGCAATCATTTTCTTTTAGCTGGGTATCCTGTATGTCTGGGCGAGGTTTGTTACAGAGTTCAGTCACCTCAAGACAATCATGTTAAAATTCTTCCCCATCTTTGATTTAAGTATTTTCATTGGGAAGTAAGGTTGCCGGGTTCAGCACAGTGCATCTCTTTAGTGTGACATTTGGTGACCCCAGTATGATTGTCTCATATCTAGTGAGACGTGCATTTGTCATGTGTTGTGTCTTAGTTCGTGTCAACAGAATTTCAACTGAATGTGGAACCATTGCTGTCAGAGGGTATCCCATGACTATGCCTTCAGATTGTGAAAGGCTTTGACCAACTGCTGCAACTGCCCGCAAACAACCCGGTAAGGCGGCTGCAACAGGGTCCAAGGTAGCTGAAAAATATGCTACAGGGCGATATGCATCTCCGTGGACCTGTGTTAAAACAGACAAATAACAAGCATCACGTTCATGACAAAACAACAGAAAAGGTTTCTCATAGTCAGGCATTCCCAATGCTGGTGCCCTGCACATGCATTCTTTTAATTCTAAAAATGATTCAAGCTCCTCTTTTGTCAAAGTTATTGTGTATGGCTCATCCTTGACTTCTTTTCCTGTCAATTTTATTAAAGGCTTTGAGATGATTGAGAAGTTGGGTATCCACTGACGACAGTAGCCCACCATTCCCAAAAACATCCTGACATCTCTTTTTGTTGTTGGGGGATTCATCTGCAAAACAGCTGTTATTCTTTCCTTTGATATTCTTCGAGACCCTTTCTCAATCAAATGTCTCAAGTATTTCACTTCTTTTTGACAGTATTGTAATTTTCTGGGTGACACCTTGTGTCCATTCTTTCCCAGATGATTCAATAATGCAATGGTATCATATTTACAACTGTCTCTGGTTTTGGATGCAATTAGCAAATCATCAATGTACTGCACAAGAGTCGAATTAAAAGGCAGCACAAGAGGTTCCAAGTCCTTCTTCAATATTTGATTGAAGATGGATGGTGACTCTGATGGTGACTCTGAGAACCCTTGAGGAATTCTGCACCAAATGTACACCTTGTCCAAAAATTTTAAACTGAAAAAAATTGGCTGTCCTCATGAAGAGGTATCGAAAAGAATGCTTGTGATAGGTCTACCACAGTAAACCATTCAGCATCACAAGGAACCTGGAACATTATTACCGCTGGGTTAGGTACCATAGGGTAGCATTTTATCACAATTTCATTTATTTTTCGCAAGTCTTGCACAATTCGAACTTTCCCACAGGGCTTCTTTAAACCCATGATGGGTGAGTTACATGGACTGCTCAAGACTTCTTTCAGGACTCCCTGTCTGAGAAAATCTCAATGAGGACGTCTTGGGTCATGTGGTATTGTGACACTTGTGGGAACACTGCATTCGGCTTTATTTGAACCTTGACTGGTTCTACTCCTTTTCTCTGTCACGGTCCCTTGTAGTTCACCAAGTAGGTTGATCAAAGTATGCATTGGGAATAAAGTAATCAAAGGGTAGTCTTCATTTGTCTCTCCTCCTTCCTCTATGAATTGACTCTCATCTCCCTCATCGTCACTATTTGTCTGTACTTCTATTCCATCGTTGGAACAAGTAATTGAACATTTTGTCTTGCACAGTAAGTCCCTTCCTAGTAAGGATACTGGACTTGAATCGCATACAACAAATCTTGCCTGCACTCTTCACTGTCTGAGCTGTCATCTGACCAATCCTCATTCATGCCTTTTTCACCTCGTAATGGGAATTGTTGCACAGTATTATTTTGATTGGTTACCTGGCCTGTGACCTGCTGAGGAAGCATCACCTATTGCTGTCCCATCAGAGCCATTGGTAATTGCATTTGCTGTCTAGGCACCATAGGAATCTGCTGCTGTACTGGTTGCATTTGTACTGACTGAAAACGCGGCATTTGCATCTGCTGCATGGGCTGTACCCCTTGCATTTGTACCAAATTATTCAGAAAATTCGGGTTTTGATGTCTCACTTTTGGACCTCGTGAATTTTGTAATGTACCAACATTAATGCTCTGCTGAACTGCACCATCCTGCACCATATTCGGGCACTCCCGTTTCCAGTGCCCCACGCCCCACACGCGTGACATGGTGACATCCTTTTTACTCCTTGAACATCATTTTGAACAACAACATTATTCATGTCCAAACCACGGTTCACAAACCCTCGACCTCGGCCTCTTGGTTGAGCCTGAAACACACCATTCATTTGCGGTTGTTGCTGTATCATTTGCTGAGCTCCATTTCCCTGTATTCCAGCTTGGGCAGCCCTTATCTGCATCGCCATCACCTTTTCCTTCAACTTTTTCTGCTTCAACTCAATCTCATCACTACAGTATTTTGCATACTGCAACACCTCATCAATCGGTTTAGCTTGCCAACAAATGAAATGATTCTTAATCATTTGGCTAACCTCTGGTCTCAGCCATTCAACGAATCTAAACACAAGGGGCCTCATTCTGACCCTGGCGGACGGCAGAGGCCGTCCGCCAGGGTACCGCCGCTGAATGACCGCACCGCGGTCAAAAGACCGTGGCGGCCATTCAGACATTTCCTCTGGGCCGGCGGGCGCTCTCCAAAAGAGCACCCGCCGGCCCAGAGGAAATGCCCCTGCAACGAGGACGCCGGCTCAGAATTGAGCCGGCGTAGTTGCAGGGGTGCGGCGGGTGCAGTTGCACCCGTCGTGTATTTCAGTGTCTGCTTAGCAGACACTGAAATACTTTTCGGGGCCCTCTTATGGGGGCCCATGCCATTGGCATGGGCACGGCAGGGGCCCCCAGGGGCCCACACGGCACCCCCTACCGCCATCCTGTTCCTGGCGGGCGAACCGCCAGGAACAGGATGCGGTAGGGGGTGTCAGAATCCCCCATGGCGGCGCAGCAAGCTGCGCGCCATGGGGGATTCTAAGGGCAGCGGTAAACCGGCGGGAGACCGCCGGTTTGCCTCTTCTGACCGCGGCCGAACCGCCGCGGTCAGAATGCCCTGCGGGGCACCGCCGGCCTGTCGGCGGTGCTCCCGCCGACCCTGGCCCCGGCGGTCTTAGACCGCCGGGGTCAGAATGACCCCCAAGATGATTCATGTCCTTCGGTTCGATAGTCTCAGTACCACTGTAATGTTTGAACGCTTTCAATAATCTCTCGTAATAAGCATGTATTGACTCCTTAACCTCTTGAGAGGTCCGGTCGATTTTCTGCCAATCGGTCACCTTCAGCGACACCTTTTGTTTCAAGAACTCAATTACTTTATGATAATATTTCATCACCTCTTCTGAAGGTGCTCCAGTCACCTTATCTCTTGCCGGCTCCTTCGTTGGCCAATCTACCCCTCTCTTGCACTCGAGCCACAAATCAGGCGGAACAATGATCTCAAATAAAGTATTCAAGTCTTCCCAGAGACACTTTGCAAGTTTCACAAACCTGTCCGTTTGTTGATACCACTCAATCGGCTTCTCTCTTAATCTAGGATAATTGTTCGTAAAAGATAAAATACCTCCTCTAGACCACGGCACATGTACTAAAACACCACCAGCTGTCTCTCTCATAGGTAAGATTTTTACCGATCCCAGATCAGGTGACGTCCTAACTTCATTGGACCCGGGACTGTCTCCCTTTCCCTTATCTCTTTTCTTTGCCCATCGGCCTTCCCATTTCTCCAATGCACCCCAAATTTGTGCACTTTGCAACAGTTCTCTCAGATGTGCCTTCATGCCTGCAGATCTCATGTGTTCAAAATCTTTGGAGTCAAAATCTAATCTGTAACTTCTTTTCAAATGCTTAGTGTTTCCGATATCAATATTATATTTATCTGCCAAATTCGCTAATCTCTGATGTACTTTGCCTACCTCTTTGGTAATCTTGGGGCATAAGTACCTCAATTCTGCCTCAGTGTATGTTTCCAACCTATTTACTCCCATTGTTCCTTCCACTAACTCAGCAGCTTCTGCCCCTAGTCGTACAAAATTCAAGTATTCATCTTGTTTTTCTTTCTCAGGTTCAATGGTAGTCATTGCAGTCTTTTGTGAGGTACAAGTTTTCTCTAACCACTCATTTAACTGCTGTACTGTAAAACCCTGCAGTGAACTATTCCCTGCATGTATCATTGGGGTGTGTGAGGTATTTGTACTCATAGTTTGGGGAGTTAAAACTCCCAACCCTGCTTGACGCATCGCTTCGAGAGGTGCCCCTACTGGACTAAGATCCATTAAGGATCTCGGTGGCTCATTTACTTGTTCTCCAGGGGCCATTATCTGGGGTGTTCTCATAGGCCCTCCTCTTATCGCTTCCTGAGTCATCACTCCCTGATCACACATCCCTGATTTACCTTGTGCATACAATGGTACGGGGGGACCAACAGTAATGGGTAACGATATAGCGGCAGGTGTCTGACCTGGACCCAGACTTCTTGGGGCCTCAACAACATAGGTCTGCTCCAGTGTACCCGGTACAGGTACTAACGGTGGTCCCGCTACAGGGTTCTACCCTGGTATCAACTGTGGTGGTTGAGACATTAGCTTCGGAGTCGATTCAATCTGTATTAACTTTGGCTTTGTGTATATCGGGTCTGGCGGCACTATCAAGTTTGTAGTACTCTCAAGCACTGGAACATCAGGGTAGATTCTCTTTATCATTAACTGTATCTGCAAGTCTGGTGCAGTGGGTACACTGACACCATTCTGTATCAAAGCTGTATCGCTAGTCTGTACTGTATCAGTAACTCCCTTTTCCTGCGTCTGGTTCCCAGGATCCAAGCTAGTACTTGGGAGTATTGTCACTCACTGCATATGGTGGCGGACGATCATGTAACAATCTATCCATAAATTCCTCATCATCTGAATCATCTTCCTCTTCCCAGGACCTTTTATTTTCTTTAGTTTTGCCTGAATCTTTGTTGGTTTTACAGGAGGCTTTCTTTCCCTGTGTCTCTCCTCCCTGGGTTATTGCTGGGAATAACTTCAACCCATCTACGATTCCCCTCCTCCACATTTTGCTCTCGTTGTCCCACTTAGCCTCTGCATATGATTTTTCTGCCCTTCTCAGCCTTCTTTGAAACCTTTCTTGTCTATGTTTAAGGGCCATCAAGTCCCAAATCGCCAAAGCCTCGTATTGTGCCGGTCTCGGAGGTGGCTTCTGTGTACTTAACATCCACCTCAGATTTTCTAGTACCTTTGGATTAAACGTCCCATGCTCTGGAAACGCTAAACACCCTTCTTTTTCTGTTAATTTGAACCACTGTTTCATCCATAAACAAGGTGCAACACCTTTCTCTTCCATAACCGTGTAAGCCGGAGTACCCTCAGGTGGTGTGGGTTCTCCATCGGTTGCAACAATATACACATCTCCCTCTAGAGCGCTCTTAAATGCTTTGACAAAATTCATTTTTGCGATTTTCTTATTTCGTATTTAATCAGAAATGTCTTAGTTCCCAGGACACTCTTCACCCGCCCTTTCTCAACCTATTGCCTCTCACGGACGGCAGCCAATCCGTGCGCGACCCCTCTCGACATCTGACCTATCTCAGCGCAGCACCACTGACGTCACACTCACACACACACAGCAGCTGACAAAGGGGGTCATTCTGACCCTGGCGGGCGGCGGTCGCCGCCCGCCTGGCAGGAACCGCCATTTGGCCGCCCGCGGTCAAAAGACCGCTGGGGCCATTCCGACCTTCCCGCTGGGCGCTAACATTGTTAGCTCCCGCCGGCCCAGCGGGAAGGCGGCCTGCAACACTGAAGCCGGCTCCGAATGGAGCCGGCGGTGTTGCAGGTGTGCGACGCGTGCAGTTGTACCCGTCGCGCTTTTCACTGTCTGCTAGGCAGACAGTGAAAAGCAGGCTGGGGCCCTGTTAGGGGACCCCTGGAACTGCCCATGCCGGTGGCATGGGCAGTGCAGGGGCCCCCAGGGGCCCCAGGACACCCGTTCCCGCCAGCCTCTTCCTGGCGGTGTAAACCGCCAGAAACAGGCTGGCGGGAAGGGGGTCGGAATTCCCAGGGCAGCGCTGCTTGCAGCGCTGCCCTGGAGGATTCTCCCAGCCGGGGGAAATCCGACAGGAAACCGGAGGACCCGGCTGGGCGACCGCGGCTTTACCGCCGCGGTCAGAATGACGAATGAAGCACCGCCAGCCTGTTGGCGGTGCTTCCGTCATTCGCGACCCGTCGGAATGAGGGCCAAAGTCTTGCGGCTTGTCCGCTCTTCACTGACCCCTACAACTCACACAAACTAATGCAAATTATTGCGAGCACCTTAAAATGACAACACAAATCTGTCGGTTTACTACAGGAAGGGTAACACATTCACTTCAGAACTTTACAGAGATTTCACTTGAAGCCTCGGCCGCTACTCTCTCCTTATCAGTTCCTGCATACGCAAGCAGAATTCGACCTGCAAATTCTACTCTCGACTTGTCAATGACTCCTTCTAGTGCACTTTAGAATTTGTCAAATCTCCATCTAAGGTTTCATTCACACGTTACAACTCAAACTCGACTTGTCAACCACGCCCGATTGACCTACTAAACCGCACAGATTACAACATGAACCACATTTATCATCATTCTCCGGCGTCTTAGACCTCGACAGGTCTGTACACAACAACCAACCATGTGGATAATTTTGAGCAACAAGCGCTACATTCACATGAAGTACGCCAACTTCTCTACTCTCATACTGTGGAGTACGCCCACTCCTGCTAAACAACACTTAATTTGGCCTAAATACACACAAATTTTTCACAACCACCTGCAAGATGCATAAGCTTAGGCAAGCGCGAAGACCCTAACCACGCACACTATGGCGCCGAGAACATTCCCAACTCATTTAGGCAGGCTCCGAGATCTCGGGAAAGCCATGGCGAACTTAGAAACCCATCATATCTCCAAATTGCATTATCACAGAAAAACAAATTAAACAATGAATCTTCGTCTTAGGGCCCCCAAGTGCCAAACCATCGCTCTGCTACCAGAACTGATAACGCGTCCTTCTATGTTAATTTATACATTTTAGGACTCGTTTTAGGCCGATGAATCTTTGGACCCAGTGGTGAGACACCGTAAGATGAGGTAACTGATCAATATATCAAGCAATATATCAATAATATTGTCAACATATATCACCACAATATATCTCACTTTAGACATTAGTTAAGATCGTTAACGCAACCATGACCTTTCAGTCATGAATAACCACACCTTACTGAAGTTTTGTGAATTTTATTCCCTATTGATTACAATCTAATAGCAGATGTATTAATCTCAAAACCAAGAAGCAAAAGAGCATAGTCACAATGCGGCAACTATGATAAGGTTTCAACAATGCAAAGATCACAAACATAAGATAGTAATATGAAGGTAAACAAATCAAAATGCATAGAACCTCATATATGTCTTAGTTCAGCATAGCACCATGTCAGTCACGACAGTTACGTCAGTCAAGGTGAATGCCTCATCTAGCCACTAATTAGCATCAGCATGTTGGGCTTCTTGCAAAACAATTTAGAACATCAATTTGGAAAACATCTAACTAAGGTCTCTAATCAAAAATACAGCAGTTGGTACCTAGAAAGGAAAAGCGAATAGACAAATTACAAGAGCATCTGTCATAATTACCCTCCTCGGAATGAGTCAGCATACAAGATCAGTCTTCGTCTTCAGGACATCAGTTGAATCGCCGTCAGTCTATCTAGTCTAAGGGCAGGGGACACTTCCCTCATAAGGAAGAAAGTGTATTGGGGCGACTAAGGGTGAGGATGGTTTTATTAAGTCTCAAGTCACCAAACAAAGTGACAGAGTTTCTGGATGCAATCAATATCATTCCCTACCTAGTGATCTCGAGTCTCCTGTGTCATGGGTTTTTATCCCTTTTTCATAATACATTCCCCCAAAATTCTATTGGATAGTCACTACACCCCACTATCTGTAACCTATCAAATTATACATTAAGTAATGCATTTGTCATCTCGAGATAAATTATAACATTTTGATTGGTCTTCATAATTGACGTTTTTCGTAGGTGGCACATCCGGGGTTACTTCACTTTCTGGCACACTCTTCGGGTCAAGAGTTCTCTTTTCCGTGGTTCAATGTCCTTGAAAGTGTCCATATTTTGTTGCAAAGCGTATAACTTTATACTAAAGCAGCTAGCATGCGGATGGGAATATAACTGTCAATGATACAATAAGCGGAGAAAAGAACAAATGCTGGGTCATGGCCTTTTGCGAGTCAGCACACTGAAGAAACAGAAAAAATATGCTTTAATATGAGAGTTACACAGCTAGTTTTCGACGCATGATAACTTAAGACTTATGGATGCTAATAAATACAATCTTCGTAGATGTTAACGTATTCAATTAATCATAGTACAAGCAATTATTTCTTCAAGTCGACATTAGTTTATGCATACAATAATTCTTCACGTTTATAGGTATGTTAGAATACATTTCCAATGAATAATATTTTATAACTATTAATGCAGCTTTGTTAAATATAAGCATTTCACATCTAAAAATAGGTAATATTTAAACTACGCTCTCTCAATATCATCTGTGACATCCGGTGTGAGGTTATGCGCAGTACATTGGGATTAAGGTGTGGTTTGGTCAGCTAACCAAGACTGTTCATTTTAGTAGTTTCAAGTTTTTTTTGTGAAGATATTGACACTTTACCTGTGCTTTTTAGGACATTTCTTTAAACTTGCTTTATTTTCTGAGCAAACAATAAGTTAACCTTAAGGAAGATTTTGAAGTATTTATTTTAGATTTTTCTTATGCTATTGTACGTGAAACTACCATGTTACAATATTCCACGGTCCTCAATCCACTGAGGCACCAGGCCCAGCTCTGCATGTCCTTTGGTAATGCAATATGGAAGTCAGTCACATGACTTATTCTGTAGCAAGGACTGACACCCAGGACCTACATCAAGCCTCTGTTGTGACCCCTCCCCCACTGTGCCAGGATTTTATCTGTGCATAACTAGGAGTGGCACAGGGTCTGGCCAGCAAACACACAATTCACACAACCACCCATCCATCCAATCCTCACTGTACATTGCCTTTTGCCATGCACAGGGGGGTTTTGCCAAATGGCGAGGCTCATGGCCACAACCAACACTAAGCTCCCATCAAGACAGTTTATAGTATAGGTTGGTACAGGGACAGGCCTTCAGTTACCAAACCTTGTGTCCACTCCACTTGGGGCACAATTTCTGCTACACTTGATCTTAGGCCATGTGTAGCAGGATTGCCTAGTTTGGGGTCAGGCCCTTCATCCAACCTCTTGTATGCCAAATCACCATTGTCCATTGCCTAATGGCTGTAGGACATGCCCTTTTCCCAACCTACGTTCCACTTAATCTCCAATTTTCACAGCCTTAAGCTGTGGAGAGTCGAGATGTACAGAGCGCCCTGCCAGGATCCAGGTCATGCACCCACGCTACATGCTTTCAACCCACTGTGTGACCTACCCACCATGCAGCCAACTTTTATTGCACATGGCCTGCAGCTGTGCAGAGTGTGCACTGTCTGCGCCATGCCCTCTGTGAGGTTCCTTCCATCCCAAACATCTGCTTACTTAGGCCCTCATGATGAACACAGCAGTAAACACCGCACCGCCGGTGGTGGCAGTAACAACTGCCAAATAATGAACCAACTGAAACACATGCATCCTGAAAACCACTCAGGAGAGGGTTGCCGACAACAACGGCAGAGCCCACCCACAGGCCGATGGAAAGGACCTACCCGCCCAACAAATAATGAACCACTAGACCGCCGTCAGTTCCGGGGCGGCAACCACCGCCACGCAAAGTATGGCGGAAACAAACCAAATATAAGGAAACACTCACTGGAGGCTCACACAACATGCCGAAGCAGACATGGATAGAAAGTTGCAGATCACGCCAGCCCTTCTCCTTGCCATATACCTCCACGACCGAGACCACCGACGAAGAAGACAACGGTAAGTACTGCAACCTACTAAACAAGGGAATAAAGGGCACAGTTACATACCCACTCACTCCACCCACAGTGCAACACTCCCACAACCCTTCACAGCAGCAAAAGCCATACACCCCACAGCAAGAGGTACTTACCCGACACAAGGCAAATCCAACCTGCCCAAAGTACGTACATGTGCCCAACACCCCCAAGCAATGAAACGAGAGACTACGGCTCCAGAGTGTGCCTCTAACAACACAGGCCACACAATAACCTTTATTATGCACACTGAGCAACAGAAGTGCTTAGAAGGCCAAAGGCCAGTTCATTGTGCAATAGGTCCAATGGGCCATAATGGCCCTAACAAGTGCTAAGGTACTCCACCTCATAGGGGCAACAATGGGGCATCCAGGCACCTCAGGGAACAGAGGCAGGGGGTTGTGGGGGTGGGGATTTACAACGGGGGGCTTAAACTTTCGTGTGGCAGGTGGAGGGGGTTTGGTTTTGCCCTTGGAAGGTGGGGGAGTGGGCTTAGACTGAGGGGTGGAAAATGGACTTGGTTCAGCACGGGCTTCTTCCTCTTTGGGGATGGGGCACGGAATGGGAAGGGTGGACAGGGGTGGGCTGGGACGTGGGAGCAGTGGACAGGGCAAGGAGGTGAGCACCTTTAGGGACAAGACGGTGTGGGCCAGTGGGTTGGAATAGATCAACACGGGAGAGGAAAAGTTTCTTAGGTGCAATTGGGGTGGCCCTGGGGGAAGGTGTGGGAGTGGAGGTAGAAAGAGTGGTCGTGACAGGTGTAGGTGTGCGTGACGTGGGTGCAGGTGACTGGACAGTATGCTGAGGTGTGTTGGATGTGTGATGGGTGTGTGTTTTGGGGCGTTTGAGTGTATTGGGAGGGGGGGTGGACACAGTGGGACAAGACAGACTGCCAGTGTAAATAGATGTTGTCTGGGTGTCTGCTAGTCTGGTGAGTGTGCTGCATGTGTCAACTAAAGCCGTTGTGGTGAGTGCAGGTGTGGTGTCTGGGGTGCATGAATGGATGTGTGCAATTGTGGTGACTGCAGGAACAGGGTCAGCAACATTGAATGAGGGTGCAGTGACTGTGGGTGCATGTAGTGGGGACAGACAGGGAGGCGGAAGAGGTGGGCACACTGAGGGAAGTGGATGTTGGTGTGTGTGTATGTGTATGCTGGCTGTGTGTATGCTTGTGGTGGGAGGTGTGGTGCTTGTGTTTTGAAGTGTGCTTTTTGTGTGTTGAGGTGTGTGCCTGCATGTCAGAATGTGTGCTTTGGACGGGTGAAGGGAGTGGGGTGCTGAAAGGTGGTTGGAGGGGGGACGGAATGATCAGGGACACTAGCTGCTGTCCTAGAGGAGGTCAGAGCCTGAATAGATCTCTGTAGGCCAGACATGGCACAGTGAATGCCATCCAGATAGGCATTGGTCTGCTGCACCTCTGATGCTAGCCCCTGGATGGCATTGACAATGGTTGTCTGCCCTACAGAGATGGTTCTCAGGAGGTCAATAGCCTCCTCCGTGAGGGCAGCAGGGCTGACCGGGGCAGGGGAGGAGGTGCCTGGGGTGAAGGAGACGCCCACCCTTCTAGGTGAGTGGGCACGGGCAACTCAATGGGGAGCAAATGGGAGGGCGGTGATGGTATGGGGGTGGTGGAAGATGAAAAAGTAGGGATGGGCCCACTAGGGTCCCATCGGAGCTTCCATCGGAGCCACTACCTTCAGTGGTAGTTGCCTTCCCCTCACCCTTCAATCCACTGGCCCCCTTGCCGCCTGACAACTCTGCCTCCAAGGATCCGTGGGCCGCTGCATCCCCACTCGCCGGTGCCTCAGCTCCCTCGCCAGATGATGCTGATGTACACAGACAACACAAGAGAACAGGGAGGGGGAGACAAAACAGGAGAGACACTTGTAAATAGCTGAATGGAGGGACATTAGTGGGTCACACATACACCCACCCAGAAAACCTTCCACCAGGCAGCACCTACCACTATACACATGGCTATGCCTCTGACCAGTGCCCAGAACCCTGATCTGCAGCCATTCCCCAACTAACTTAAGGACCTGACGTACTGCAGACTTGACCCAAAACACCCCTACTCCCTACGGGGCCCATTATGCAGATGGACATCAGTCAGAGTCCCTGCCACTAGACAGCCTAAATACAAATGCACACACACACATCCATAAAGGGGCCAAAACATAGTATATGTACTTAACCCCTTGTGACTGCTGTGCAGCCTTTAAGCGCCCATCCAGGTCTGGGTATGCCACCACCAGGATGCGTTGCATAAGGGGGGTCAGTGCCCGATGGGCACGCATTCCTCGTTAGGCAGACTTCCCCAGCTGTGCCTCGCAGATCTTCCTCACCCAGCACCGCAGGTCCTCCCACCTCTTCCTGCACTGGGTGCTCCGCCGGTTGTAGACCCCCAGGGTCAGCACTTCCCTGGCGATGGGATGCCAAAGTGCCCTTTTCTGGTGGGCGCTGACCTATATGGGACACACACAAAAATAACACTGAGGTCAGACAACGGCCAATATATACAGCTGGCTATACGTCCACTATGGGATGGACATTTCAAACAGCCTAACAGCACACACACAAAGCATGTCAGGAACCCTGGACCATACAGTGTCACAGTGCACACATGTATGCAGCCACCACCCACCACTACACACATCCATGCCCCCCAATCCTCCTACTCACCTGTACCTCTGGCCGTCCGTAGAGCTTGGCTTTCAGGGGCAGGACCCCGTTCACGAGCCTCTACAATTCCTCGTTGGTGAAGGCCGGAGCCCTTTCCCCTGCAACACGTGCCATTTCCATGACCAGAGGCAGGAAACAGCAGTACGCTCAGTTGAGTCCCTGCATGCACAAGATCAGGGCGTGCTCCAAGGAATGGAGAGGGTCCAAAACACTGAATTCCTGTGAAAGTGCCTGATTCATATAAACTGATAGTTCAAAGGGACTTAGCAGGAGGCGTTGGACCCTAGTCCTCCTAACGTACACAGTTAGAAAATGGAATTATGCGAAAGTCCCTTATGATTAAAGTCTTTACAGAGGAAGTCCAAATACTTGAAATTTGATGAAAAATATAGTAAACTTAAGCCAACACGTGTTTCGCATGGTCCTGGTTTCTCACATGGAAACGGACGCGTTTCTAGATTAAGAACAGACCGCATGACTATATCACAGAGTGTTTTGTATTGTTCTACTTTACCTGAATGCCTTGAGAAAGCCCTGGCTCACGTGCCCTTGGGGCGAAACACGTGTTGGCTGAAGTTTCATATGTTGTTGTTCAGGATTCACTACTGATGTTACCTACGTTGGAAATGATGTGTTCTACTTATATTAATAAAAAAGGAACTTGTGGATCAATCATGAAGTAATCGAGTTTACTACATTTTTCATCAAATTTCAAGTATTTGGACTTCCTCTGTAAAGACTTTAATCATAAGGGACTTTCCCATAATTCCATTTTCTACATATGCACAAGATCAGCAAGTCAAGTGAAGTTGCACTACGGCGGTGTGCACCGTCACCGCCGGCGGCGATCATGATACGCTAAGATTGCCCATTGACATCCATGTTAACCAATGAATTTGCCCACAACGGTAAACACCGCCTTACGCTATTGCGTGAACTGCTAGCGGTATGAGGTCACTTCCACCACAACACTTCTGGATTACAGGGGGCAGACATTTTGGCCTTAACTACGCAGTTATAAACCCTCATCTGCACAATGCAGTTCCTATTGTCCCCTAAACACCCATAGGCATGTAACATAATACATTACCTCACCTGACCAGTCCTGATATATCATTCTGGTCATGTGACTGTAATGTCACACACACTAAGCATTAGTGTCGTCTACAATCATGCCAGCTGTGCTGAATGAAAAACAATGTGTGCATATGTATGTGTGTTCCTCACACGTGTTTTAAACTCCTCCTAGGTACAGACCCTTGTGGCGAGGAAGGGCCCCATCAGCATACAGACCACTTGTTGATTTGCAGACCATGGTGGAGCGTCACATCATTATCAATTATAGACTCACTCGTGCAACTATTCATGAACTTTGTGCATTACTGGATCCGACACTGACACCGGCAAATCGTAATCAGCATGCCATCCTTAGTGAAGTGCAGGTGCTCTCTGCACTCCATTTCCTGGCCACGGGCTCATTTCAAGTGACAGTGGGCATGGGTGCAGGTTTTTCACAGCAAATGTTTAGCATGATACTGTTCAGTTTCCTGAATGCATTTGTACTACACCTACAGTCCTATGTGATGTTTCCCCAAACTGCTGGCCTCCCTGCCATCAAGTCAGACATCTATGCCTTTGCCAACATACCCCATGTGAAAGGTGACATTGATGGCACCCCTATAGCTATCATCCCCCCAAGAGTCAGAGAACAGGTGTACAGACCAGGAAGAACTTTAATTCCATGAACATTCAATTGGTGTGTAATGCAGACCAGTACATCTCACATGTGAATGCCATGTTCCCTGGATCAGTCCATGATTCCTTTGTGCTGAGGAACAGTAGTGTGCCACACAAGATGAAACAACTACAAGAGGACAGAGGGTGGATCATAGGTAGGTGTTTCTGACATGTATTGCCACATAGCAGACAGCCAGGCTGTCTGCCTCCGAGGGTTGTCAATGAATGTCCTGTTTTGCACCTTTTTCTAAGTGATTCTGACTATCCCAACTTGCATTGGCTCCTGACACCAGTGAGGAATCCTGGAACAGATGCAGAGATGAATTACAATGAGGCCCATGGACGTACTAGGAGGGCGATAGAGCACACAATAGGTCTCCTGAAGGCTAGATTTCGTTGCCTGCATATCTCTGGCGGTTCCCTGGCCTATGGGCGTGAAAAGGTGTGTAGAATAGTGGTGGCCTGCTGCAGGCTGCACAACGTGGCTGTGAGAAATTCTATCCCCCTCTTGGAGGAGGAGGGGGGTGTTGTATATCCAGACCAGCTTCCTCAGAGAGGGGATGAGAGTGATGGTGATGATGAGGAGGGGGAAGATGTACAGACCAGGACCCAACTGATACAACTCTACTTCCAGTAACTTTGTGGGACACTTGGATGAGATTGCTGACTGTGAATCATACTATCAGTGTGACTTGTCATCTATGGGGGTGTGGGTCAATACTCATTGCCACTGTAACCAGGTCTGCACAGGACAGATTACAATATAGTATAAAATGTCAACACATCTGTAGGCACAACAACATGTAAGGCGTGTGGTGCATTTCCTGCTAATCAGATAACAATAAAAGAGTTATCATACAGTTGCATCCATACTTCACTTTGTTTCAACTTAATGACAGGGGACATTGTAACAGGTGAAAAGGTGTTTTATTTGGTGCAGGGGTAAAATCGTGCAGATTACAGTGATGGGAGTGGCTACTGGTGGTTGAACAATATGGCAACATGGTCGCAGCAATGTTGGCAGTAGTGGTAGGTCCATCAATGTTTACAGGAGTTTGTTGTTGTTTTGACATGGTTTGGTGGTTGATTGAGTGGGACACTTGGAGGACAGTTCTTGCAAGAGTCACTTCTTTGAGGGGGCCTTCTTTTTGGCAGGTGTTCCTGTGCCATATCTGGGCCTGAGCGTCCGTTTGGGCACCTAGTGTTGGCCACTACAGGTTGAGATGGATGTCCCCTGTGTGTCCTGAGAGGGTGGTACATGTGCAGTTGCTGCTGATGCTGTTGTTGTCCAGTCTGTATCCTGGCCTGTAGTAGGGGCTTACTGGTCTGTGTGGGCCTCAGGCTGTTCTGGGGCAAGGTGCAGCAGCGCACCTGCTATGCTGGCCATTGTGGCATTGTGCAGTTTCCACTGCTCCATGGCCTCTTGGTGGTGTGCTAGCTGCATCCTTTGACTCTGCTCCAGGGTGGATACTATCTGGGCCAATCTGTCCTGGGTATGATAATATGCTCCCAGGACCTCAGAGATCATGTCATGGGCTGCAGCATCCATCCTGTGGCCTCCCCCCTGGGCCACTGATGCCCTCCCACTGGGCCAAGCCCCCTGTGTCCCCTGCACAGGTCTGGTGGTACCACTTGTACTGGGACCATCGTCTTCCTGCTTGTTGGTAGGGGGTGACTATGGCCTATGTACTTGTGTTCCACCAGTCTGTGGCCTGGATACACAGGTGTGGGGACAGTTGTCCACGGCTGATGTTGTTGGCTGGGTGGTAGGGGTGTCAGTGGTAACCTGGGTGGGGCTACTGGATGGTGACAGTCCAGGACTGTGTGAGGGGCCAGGGTGATCGTCAGTGTCCAGGGTTCCATGCCCAGTGTCGTGGGAGGTGCCTCTGTCTTTCTGTGGGCCACTGCCACTCCTTGTCCTGTCCGTCAGGGTGGCATGGGTGGTGGTGCCTGTTGGGAGGAATGGATATGTCTGTTACATTAGCAGGATCGGATGGGGTGCACAGGACTTGGCATGTTTGTGCAGGTTTCACACTTTGGGGCCATGCAGGTTGCTTTCGTGAGGTTAGCATTGCTTTTTAGCTTAAGATGTGGAGGTGCATTGTGGGTGCTGTAGGCCATTGTGATTCCTTGCAGAGGTGGGTGGCTGTGCACAGGGGGAGGGATGTGGGCCTGTTGGTGGATTTGTGGGCATGCGGAGGGACTGGCTGTAGTGATTGTGGGCTGGGTGGGGTAGTGGTCCTGGTGGTAGTTGGAGGGGTGAGGTGGTGCATGCATTCCAGGTGTGATGGATATGGGGTAATTGTAGATGACTTACCCAAGTCCATTCCTCCTGTGCGTCCAGTGAGTCCCTCAGGGTGCAGGATGGCCACTACCTTTTCCTCCCAGTCAATGTAGTCAGTGGTGTTGGTAGAGGTCCTCCCCCAGTCTCTGGACTGCAATGTGGTGCCTGGAAGCCATGGACCTGACCTCCCCATGCAGGTCGTTCCAAGTCTTGCGGATGTTGTCCCTGGTGCGTGGATGGTGTCCCACTGCATTGACCCTGTTGACTATCTGCTGCCATAGCTCCATCTTCCTGGTGATGGGTGTGCGCTGGACCTGTGCCCCTAATAAGTGTGGCTTCACCTTCAGGATCTCGTCCACCATGGTCCTTAGCTCCCTTTCTGTGAAGCGTGGGTGTTTTGGGGGGGTGCCATGGTGAGTGTTGTGAATGGTGTCTTTTGTGGATCTAGGTGAGGATGCTCTTGTGTGGTTGGGTGTCTGTATCGTGGATTGTGGCGTTTGGTGTCTGCTTCTGGAGTTCTCTGTATTGGTTGGCCTAAATTCATTGCAAAGGATTGTTGGGTGTGTCTGTGTGTGTTTTATAGTGTTGTGGATATGTGTCAGGTGAGTGGGTTTCAAACTTACCAATGTATGCATTTCTTACTGTTGGGTCCACTTGCTGCCCGTGGTGGTCTGTACCGCCACTGGTTGTTCGGCTTCCACTAACCGCCACAGTGATTTCTGCTTCATTATTTGGAGGGTGTGGTGTTTGTGTGCTCGGCGGTGGCGGCGTGGGAGGTCCAGAATTTTCACCGGCAGGGTCCTGGCGGTGACTGGTGGCAGGGAGATTTTTGGCGGTTTCTGATTTTTGCATCATTATATGGTCGACGGTGTATAATGAGGGCATAATCTCCAATTTGCACAACCTTCAGCTGTGGGCAGTGGAGATGGACAGAGGGCTGTGCCTGGATCAAGGTCATGCACCCACCCCATCATGCTCTCAATCCACTGTGTGTCCTACCCACCTTGCAGCCAACCCTTACTGCACTAGGCCTGTAGCTGTGCACAATGTGCACTGGCTGTACCATGCTTTCTGGGAGGTTCCTTACCCCCCAGACAGCTGTTCACATTCTTTGTACACGAGCAGCAGACTCCGTGTACAGGGCCTCATCATAAAATATGAGGAGTGGTGGTTCGCAGAGGTGCCTGGTCTGTCCAAGAGGATAATTTTATGTTATGCATATGAATGAAACTCACTTAGCCTTGGTCAAGGCTAAGTGAGCTGAAACACGTCTGACTTCTAGTTCTGCCATAGTGCTGAAATCAGAATAAACTGATTAAATGCTCCAGGTAAAGAGTATATACATAGCCTTACTTCATGCTGCGGCTTCCACGTCCAGAGGGGGTGGCAGTAAAGGCAACCAAAAGATAAAGGGTACTCCAATAATCAGTGCAAAAATGAGTGAAACTTTATTCACAAAAACATCCAAGGGTGCATCAATAAAATATATCACATCCGACGCATTTTGACAGAACACCTTCTACTGGCCTGGGCAGAGTCTTTGTGGTAATTTTTTATTCACATTTTGGAGTCTAGTCCATCATCACTTTTCTAAACCCTTTATAACCACTAAAACGCTGTCATCCTTGTTGTAACGTACTTCCTTAGCATACATTTTCCAACCTAACAGACACTGTAAATATTGATATTATCACATTTCAGTGGCTAAAAACATGTGAATTGTAGAATCCTAACAATTTGCTTCTTCAAATTACCATCCACAATGGGCGTTACAAAAGGAATTATTACACAATTATTCCATTTCACACTTACACTATCATGCTAATACAAAACATTGCTATATGAAGTTCAAAGTGTATCTGTGAGCTACTATGTACAACACATATCCTATTTTTATCATATTGAGGATGCAAAAATCAGAGTTTAAAGTGTCATGTGTTAAATAATTGTTCCTTACAATGTGTTAAGAGTAAGAAGGAAGGTTTCCTTCATGAGTTGGGTGTATCTCTTACGTTTAGTGACGTATTTCATTGGCACTATTATATAGGTTCTTAATGAAGGTGGCTGTACATGAATTATATACGAAAGTTGAAAAAAAGGGTGTTCCTCCCTAATTGATCTTTTGTGCACACTTCTTTGCGATTATTGCCAACATGCATTAAGAAAATATCCTCCTGAAGTGTACTAAAGTTATGTTCAGGGAGAAGGAAAGAGAAGTACCCATTACCTTATGACTCAACCCATTTACGTTGTTGAGCTTCCAGGTTAAAGTACCTGTACATACTGGAACTTCACAGATAAAGTGCTATGAGTTTACCTAATTGATTCATTGAACACTACAGTTCATTCATGATGTTGTCATCATGCGCTAGTTCTCTGACTGTAGCACTAAGTTTTACATTGAACACTTCAATATTTTAGTTATTACAAAACCTTAGAGATAAAGGGGGTCATTCTGACCCCCGCGGGTGGCAGAAGCCGCCCGCCTGGCGGGAACCGCCAGAAGACCGTACCGCGGTCAAAAGACCGCGGCGGTAATTCAGACTTTCCCGCTGGGCTGGCGGGCGACCGCCAAAAGACCGCCCGCCCGCCCAGCGGGAAAGCCCCAGCAACGAGGAAGCCGGCTCCGAATGTTGCTGGTGTGCGACGGGTGCAGTTGCACCCGTCGTGATTTTCAGTGTGTGCCAAGCAGACACTGAAAATCTTAATGGGGCCCTGTTAGGGGGCCCCTGGAGTGCCCATGCCAGTGGCATGGGCACTGCAGGGGCCCCCAGGGGCCCCACAACACCCGTTCCCGCCACCCTGTTTCTGGCGGTGAAAACCGCCAGAAACAGGATGGCGGGAAGGGGGTCGGAATCCCCATGGCGGCGCTGCTTGCAGCGCCGCCGTGGAGGATTGCCTGGGGCCGCCGGAAACCGGCGGGAAAACCGCTGGTTTCCCTTTTCTGACCGCGGCTGTACCGCCGCGGTCAGAATGGACCCAGAAGCACCGCCAGCCTGTTGGCGGTGCATCCGCGGTCGTTGGCCCTGGCGGTCCATGACCGCCAGGGTCAGAATGACCCCCAAAGTGTCAAGTGTTTATCTTGAATTATATTGCACATTAATAATTCTAATCATTGCACAGATCCTCAAATAAAATATTGACGTGCCAATTCCGATATCCTTGTGCTTGGACTGGGGGTAACCTGACTGCCAACCAAAGACCCAATTTTTAACAGTAACCTAAACATGACATTGTGACACCCCTGGCAAGTTGTAGAAACAGATCTTACTCTTACATGGTATTACTCATGCATGCCCAGGCGAGACACAAAAGAGATGCAAGATGAGTTTTCTTGAAACAGTCACAATCTAGCATAACATGAATGAGCTGCATTAATTAGGCAGATGAAACAACGCAAAATAATCAGCATCACAACACAGTAAATCAAATAAACAATTCAACCATGATGAATGTAGTTCCAGATATTCCTGAGGTTCTAGAGATTCTAAAGATCCCTACCTAACCCGAAGAGTATACTCAAGAGCATAGCAGGAAAAATAAAGGAGGACAGAAAAAAATAACGAATCAAAGAGGGGAGGAGGAGGGAAAAAGTGAAAAAGGAAGGATTTAATAAGAGATGTCATGCTGTCTTACTCTGTAGACAAAGAAGCCCACACATTGAAAACCAACATGCCCCCGATGTGAAGCAGGTTAAAGGGTAAATGGCAACTGAGAAAAAGTGGAAATAAATCCACAGGCAGAGAGGTCATGTGTATCCCAGATGGAAAGGCTGGGCTCCTCACAATTACTTTCAAGGTCAACCCATAACAAAAGCACCAAACTGGACAATCGGGGAGCCATTGCGTAGAATGCTCTCAAATCCTTCTCCCAACACTGTAGTTCACAAACATGGGCACCATATTGTGAGAGTGACTACTGAAATATTATACTAGGTACCCCTGAGGGGAATCATACCCGCCAGCAGTACAAAAGAAAAAACAAAAACAAAATACATATTTCTTTGTTTGTACACAGAAAAACGCCCCCCCCTAGAACATAAGCACATTCAGGACAACAAACCCTCCTTGCCTGTTCTTTGGAGCTCCACATGAATGTATGCTGCCTAAAAAAAAGACCACAGGGGCCAATCTCTTGAGCCACATCAAGTGAAACCCAATCCATTAGGGTCATCACTGATCCCTATTCACAACATAAAATTCAATAAAAAAATAAAAACATACATATAATGCTTCCAGGTACCAAAACGCAACAAATCCTCTCAGATGAACACCAAAGATGGCTCTACAACAGGGAAAATACCTACTCCAATCCAGCAGGCTATTTGATGGTATTCTCCCAGGCGATGAACTCATTTAAACCAGTCTCATGTGTTGCTAACATATAAATCCAATATACATCCCATTTCTTCTGATATTTATCTAGGTCCTGTCCTCTGATGGATCATATCTTCTCTACTATAATCCACCTAAGTTGTTTTTCGGTACGTATAGCCTCTATCCAGTGATGGACATTGGGACCATCTCCTTGCGATTATAGATGGCCGATTTGTGCTCACTGTAGTGATGTCTGAACTCTCTGCCAGTTTCCCTGATATTTGCGAGTCAATACGGGTGTAGGAAGAGATAGATAACAATCATTGTCCTACAGTTCGTCATAAGAGGAAGTCGGATGGTTGTCCTTCCAGTGTAAATTCCTCCAAGACAATGACATCTTCACAAGCATGATAAGATTCCCATTTGTTGTTTACTCTCATAGGGATTAATCCCATGATGGATTTCTTTCTATCTTTAGGTTGGTTGATGATACGTTGTTTCAGCAGAATACTCCTCAGGTTGCGGTTCTCCCTGATTGCAAAAATAGGTCTGTCTAAGACCCCTGATTCTAGAATCATGTTTAGTTAGTGCCACTGTGGGTTAATTATATGTCTCATCTTCTTGCTCATCCTTCCTCCTCTCCATGAACATGCTGTCCGTATTGTAATACCTTTCTCTCTTAAGGGAGTCCTTCTCTAGCCTTTCAGGGTGTCTGCGGTCCAGAAGTTTCTCCTTAAATGTATTTGCATGTTGCAAGAAATCCCTCATAGTCACACAATTTCTTCTCCGTCTGAGAAATAGGCTGAATGGGATACCTTGTTTTTGGCATTGTGTATGGTAACTGTCATAGTGGAAGAGATTGTTTCTTGCTGTGGGTTTCGTATATAAGGACACCATGAGACACTGACCCTGATGTTTAATTATTATATCCAAGAATTCCAATTGGGGGTGGCTTGTGTTGCTCGTGAACCTCAAATTCTCATCACACACATTAATCCATTGCAGGAATTCCTCTAATACAGTTTTCTCTCCTTTTCAGATGAAAAAGATACCATCTATAATTCTCAACCAAAATTTCACATTTTCATAGACAAGAGCAACTTCATTATAGTTGCGTTTTTGCTAAAATCTTCTCATATATAGATTCGGCACACTTGGGGCACAGGAGGCCCCCGTTCTGACTCCCTTTATTTGGAGATATATTCCACTGTCAAATTAAAAAAAGTTCTCATAGAGGACTACTTCCGAGCACTGTAAGGTGAATTCATTTTGTGGGTTATCATCTAAACTGTATCCAGTGCTTCTGGTTGGAGAATGTTTGTATACAGCGCCTCAATGTCCAGTGTGACTAAGATTTCCTGATGGGGTCAAACTTCATACTTTCTATCTTCCCAATATTGTGTCCAGTGTCCTTTGCAAAATAAGATAATTCACTGGCTGACGGCTTCAGAAACACATCCAAATACTTAGAGAGTGGCTCTGTAGCTGCCCCAGTGGTAGACACAATAGGGCACAGGGGGAATCCTCCAATTTTTTAGCTCTTAGGAATGCCATTGATTGTTGGTAGGGGAGTATGAGTTTGGTTAAGCTACTAAATTCTTTCTTGCAAATAGTACCTTGGTCAAGTACAACCTGACTCATAGTCCAAATCCGTTGAATGAGTTTCCTTTCCAGGTCTCTCAAAACTCTTTGATAGTGCTCTGGTACTTGCAACATCAACTTCATCTTAGATTTATATGTTTAGGTATCTAGTAATAAAATACCACCCCCTTTGTCTCATGGCTTTACTGTGATTTCCTTATCCTTGCTAATTTCCCAGAGTCCCAAATGTTTCTTCTTTTTTAAATTGTAATTGGGTTTGAGTACATATTTAATCATTCCTTGGATCTTTCTAAGAACCGCCTTCTCAAAGACTTTTACCTCCTGCCCCAGACTACCTAAAGATGGCATAAATGTGGAAGGGGCTACAAGGCCAGAACGGTTTTCCTCACCCATGTTCGTGCTGATAGAAAATACTTTTTCAGCCTGATACGCCGAAAAAAATGCAAACAGATCTTGCCTGAGCTCAAACTTCTCACACCCTACACTCAGGACAAATGAAAGTCTTTTAGATAGTAGGCCCCTCGTCATGGGCAAAAGCTCATTCCCACCAAGATTGAATATAGGGACCAAATTTAGTTTCTCCAGTACTGCAGTCATCTTGTTTGGAGGTAGTGACAAGATAGATTTGCTTCCTGATATCTGTTCCTTCCTTAATTCCGTAATCTGGGTTAATGGCCTCCCATTCCGGATCCTGAAAAACAGTTCTGGGAATTATAAACTTCGGCCTGATTATACTGATTCCCAAATTAATCAAATTGATGAGAGCTACCCTCTCCTTCCAAATCTGACATGTTTTAGAAGGTAACGATTTTTATGCTGGTCCACTCCTGTTTATCTACTGGAGACATACCTCCTCCGGATACTTTATAACAGTTATCCGAAAGGTATGTGTATAGTCTTTCCTGAGAAAAATGTCTAATATCCTTCTTGAGTTTTTCTGTTTCCCTCTTAATTAGGTAATCACAAAAGGAATGCAGCTCCCCATTCACTTCCTCAATTATTTTCCTAGCTTCATGTAGCGCATTAGATTGTTTGAATATTTGCTTTAATTCTTCTATCTCCTTATTTAGGATCTCCACAAGTTCCCTAGCAGTCTCTTTAATGAGTAACATCCAATCCTGTGAATATCTCTTAGAGATAAGTGACCACTTTTCTAGGAACTTCCTGATCTCTACAAAGAGTCCCGGAATCAAGAGGGATTCTGCATTTGCAAAAGTCATAACCACCAAAGCCTTGGCGAGTAAATCAAAGGAATAGACATGACTAAGAGCCTCAGTCTCCACTGCGGAAGTAGCATCCTGTTCAATGTGCACAGTGGTTGAGCCAGAGGAAAGGACTCCAGGAGCCGTAGAATCAATGTAAGGTGGCTCATAAAAGGCATCTTGAAGCATCCGTAGTCTCATAGGACAATTCCAGAATTGAGCCCTCAAAAGAAACATTAACAGATTAATGTCTGTAGATAGTATCAATTGTGTTGCAGACACATATGAAGTGCACACTCAAAAGGGCACCAAAGACAGCAGGACCCAGACTGCACAATACAGTACTCAGCAGAACCATACTGTTTAGAAAGACAAAGACCAGTTGTCATTTAGTTCTTCAAAAAAGACATATCAAAGTATTGTATTATGCATTCATGACACAGCTGGACGGGTGGTAGTTCCATCAACATTGGGCTTTGAAATGGGCCATTCAGTGCACAGCAGAAAGAAGAGTTACAACATACCATCAATTAGGAAAAATACAAGTGGTATGCCTCCACATACCCATTTTTTTTTTTTTATAATAGATGGAATTACTCCAACGATAGTATGGAAAGTGTTGACAATGCCAGACCCAATCTCCCAAAAAAAAGTACAACACCTACGTTGTTGGAAGCATTAAAAATGTGGGTCAAAAGTTAACCGAAGGGCAATGGAACGCTGGTATTTAAAAGTGACTGTAGCTCGTTGGATGACCTTGCCACTTGCAATTCAAATGTTTCACGGGCAGATATAAGTGCCACATGTTTTTTAAACAATAGAGCTTTTAGTATACTTAGTTGTTGAAGTTAACACTAAAGGTAGGAATGAAAGGCCACAAACTAGCTACCCTAATCTTATGCATGGGACAAAATAGCACATTCCAACAGCAAATCACTGTTTGAGAAACAGAAATTATATAAGCGATACCTGCTCTCATCCCACAACAGCCTTGATCACTCAGCATCAAGTTACTACCATTTGAAAGTAACTGAAACACTGGGCAAATCCATGAGACAGATACTCAATTCAAGTAACATGCCAAAGTGGCCACTGATGCCTCGCACGTGTGCAATGCCACCTGTTTACAAATGATTGAGTGGCTTATAAAAGTTTCACAATTTCTTCCACTAAGAAAGACTTCCTTTTCCCTGCCCATACATTTGTAATTAAAAGGTAACCTTGTGTCTAAAACTCTCACCAAAAGCCTAAAATCTGCCTATTGAAAACTGTTTCAAATATACTGTGAATTGAAATGTGGAGTTATGCAAA
Organism: Pleurodeles waltl; assembly: GCF_031143425.1. Classification (NCBI taxonomy): domain Eukaryota; kingdom Metazoa; phylum Chordata; class Amphibia; order Caudata; family Salamandridae; genus Pleurodeles; species Pleurodeles waltl. The sequence continues at coordinate 246,188,115 of NC_090448.1, read as the reverse complement.
GATATTACTCCATGTATTAACGACACTCATAGAAGTGTTTCAGCCACTGCGAAAGGCAGCTTTTCTAACTGTTCTTGCATTGTGTACATTGCATCCTTCTTTGCAATTTTCCTCTATTTGCATGGTAAATTAAATGACAAAAACAACTCTTTAGAGGTGTGCTTCAGGGACTCACAGTTCGATTTTAGAACCTGTAATGTCCAACTCAACTCCATTATTGGTCCACACTGACTTTGCCCATGCTGCAAAAAAGAGATATATTTTTGTATGATGTCAATTGCAGAAGTTCAATGTATTCATTCTATTACTGGCAACAGCCAAAGGTTTCTCTAAATTAGCCTGATCTATTTGCCTTTAAAGAGCAGCAGCTTCCATGTGGAAAATCTTCTATATTTCTATATTTCATTGTAAATTGCATACAAGAATCTTCTGGAGTGTGGTGATGTTGGACCTAACAAGAAATCTTGTAAATCCATGTCATCAGAGAGGAGAGAGAAGTGCTCTTTTTCAGCAGGTTGAATGGAATGTTGCATCCATTACTGATATAACTTCCCAAAGCTGAAAGTAGTAGCAATCCCTGCATGTTGTGTTTTGATATAATGCTCCCCAACCTAGAGGAAACAATGTTGGTGTCATTTAACTCTTGAAGAGGAATTTTCTTCATGGTAGTGAGAGGGGATAGGGAACTTGTCAGGAGTGTTTGAAGCCTACTTTGTAGGATCGGCCACATGATGCAATTTAACTTGCTCAATTGAGATAAAACATGTTCCTTTACAGCCAGCAAGTGGTGGCATGATCAAAGTTCTGGTACCTTGAATTCCAAGGACTGGCACCTGCGCATGGTATGATGGGCCAAATTATTTCTTCAACACAATCTTTTCTTGAACTAGAGTCCCAACTTTTGGAATCCGGCCTGTGATGCGGGTTTTTCTCTCATTCCCTCAGTAGTAGAGTACACAGTAGAAATCTCATTTCAGAAGTTCCCGTGAGACAGTGAGATTTTAAATTATGTCAAAAGGTGTTTCTGCTGCCACTGTGCCAGCACCAACAAAATCTGGAACATACATCTGGATGCCAAACAGGACTTTATATTGGGTATGTCCACCCCAAGACCTTCTAGGCAGATTATTCAATGCTCTCTGGACTTCATTAAGGTGATAGATCCAACTGTGACCAGAACTTAATACACTAGCTGTTAAGGATTGCTTTAAGTCTCAATTTTTCCTCTCCACTATTGAAAGTCCCTCTGGATGATAGGTGTCTGAATAATGTACAGCTACTCCCAGGGTTCCCAAGGTATCGCTGTACGCTGTACGCAGGGCCCTGGTCTGAGGGTAATGCATCTATTGCATATGTCCCAATGAAGACTTGCAAATGTTTAATAACAGTGTGAGTGTCAGACAATCACTGTGGCAACACAAAAAAAAATCTGAAGCAGGAATCTATAGCAAGTAGAATGTACTTGAATGCACCATCTGAATTCATAGGGCTACAATGGTCTTGCTATTCACACTGTAGTGACTTGTTGAAAACTAGGAGAGGTGTCTGCAGTGGGTGCTTAGTGGTGAAACCATTAATTTGTTGGCAGATACCACAACACCAGACATATTGCTTTATCTGTCTGTACAGACCATGCCACAATGGTGTTTTTGTAACAACAAACTGTAGCCGCCACACCAGCATGGTTGGATGCAACCCCCTTATATGCTGCTTTAATTAATGCTAGCCTGCGGTCCTAGTTGGGGATAACCCACCCCTGGAATGGTTACATAAGGAATGTTTTGTGCACTGAAGCGGTAAGAATATTTTTCTGGATATGCTTTTGGCAGAGGGGTGACAAGAGCTGAAGCATTCACAGCAGCCAGTATTTCTTCATTCACCCTTGTATGAGAATAAGTAATCGTAGCTACAGTTGCAGTAATGACTGCAGATTTGGCTGCTTCATCAGCCAATGAATTCCCTAAGACGTGTATTCCAGCACTTTGATGTCACAATGAATGTAAAACATGAACTGTGACAGCCGTTTTTTTCAGTTCTGCCACCTTTTCCTAAAGCAGTTTATGGTTGATAGTATTTCCCTTAGAGTGTTTGAATCCATTTAAGCACAAGTAGTGCAAGTTTTTATTAAATGACTGGACACATTAATACAAATTGCACACTGTGAGAGTGTGGAATTTGGGATCTGTATGTTCCAGTGCTAGAATCAAAGCTTTTAGTTCAGGTAGCTGTGCAGTGCAATCCCCAAGGTGTTGCGTGAAGGTTTGTTGAGAGTGGAATTCTTCATCTCTCATTTCTCATTATTCCTTAATCAGCTGTGCAAGATGCAGAATGTTGATGTTTGATACCTACGGCTGGTTGGGCTGAACCGTCAGTGGAAATAACATATTTAAACCAATCAACAGACAAAATATTAGTGGACATGGAGTATTCCAGCTTGTACTGAAGAAATTCTTGTGTTTGCAATTTAGGGTCATACACATACTGTAGATCAGTGGCAGTCATGGAAGTGTCCCACTGTATAAATCTAGGATGTAATGCTTTTTATTTGGAACAGTGGCCTTTGTGACAGTCTCTAAGGCTGGGACTGGGGTGACAACAGTGGCGTTTCCCCAAGCCAGTTGTCTTTCCTAAATGGCAGTCATCTAGACTGTATTCTGTATTTTTTCAGTGGACACAAAACACATTTCAGCATTGGAATGTAAATGTGATTTATATATCAGCATTGTCATCTTCATTCAATGTGACATAAAGCCAATAGTACCTAGCATTATCGGGATGACTAATTTTGTTTTACTTATTTGTGTGTGTAGATGTTTCACTTCAAGCATGTCAGTCTGTTGTGATCTGAGTATTTGTATGTGTTCTGGTGTCCAATGTTTGTTGGAAAAATCTGACTGAATTAAATCATACATTGGTTTTATGCGTTGTTCATAGTCTGGTTTGTAAGTTGTGATAAAATTGAAAAATCCTAATAAGGATTGTGATTTTTTTTTATGGTGTTTGGTGGTTGCGATTTTGCACACTTCTCACAAAAGTGTGGTACCAGGCTCCTACCCTGATTTGATAACTAAAATCCTAGGAACAGGACACTGAGAAATTTGTAGGCATGTTCTGCAAATTCCAAAATAATGCAATCTACTCTGGTTAGATAAGTGTCTAAGTCTTCATACATCAAGCATATGTCATTGACATAGGACAATTCTTCTGGGTCAAATTTGTGTCATATTAATGTTACATGGGCATAGAAAGGACCTCAACTGTTCTTATACCCCCAAAGGAGCTGGCAAAAACGCCGCTGGGAGCCAGGTACAACAAAGCAATTAGATCCTTTCTTTCAGACACAGTGGCCCTCATTATGACTGTGGTGATCTTTTCCCAAGACCGCCGCAGCCGCCAGAAGACCGCCAGCACAGCACCACCGTATTATGACGGCGCTTAGGCAGTTTCACTGCCGACACTGCCACGCCAGAAAAATACCACCCACAGAATTACAACCAGTAATTCTGTGTGGTGGTGAGCTGGGTCCCATCCCCTCATAGAGGAGCACCTCATCGGACGAGGTAAGTGTCGGCCATAAGGGGAGGGGGGCATGAATGGGTGTGTGTGAGTGTGTGCATGTGTGTCATGAATGTGGGGGGGAGTGATTGTGCATGTGAGAATGTGTGTCTGTGTTTAAATGTGGTGATGCGTGTGTGTATGCATGTGAACGGGGTGGGGGTGTGTTTATGGGTAAATGTGTAATGTATAAGGGAGGGGTGTGCGTGCAGGTGGGAGTATGTTTGTATGTGTATATGGTGTATGTGTGTGTGCGTGCGGTGAGGTACGATTGGGGTGGGGGAGTGGTTGTGTGAAGATGAGTGAGGGGGTGTGGGTTGTGTATGTATGTAGTTGAAGGGATGAGGTGGGGGATGGAGAGTGTATGTGTGTGTGATATGTATGAGTATGTATGCATGTCTATGGGGTGAATGTTGTGAGTGTATGTGTGGGGGGGTGTTTTGGTGCATGCATGCATGTGTGTGGATGTGTTTAGGGGGGTATCCCGGTGACACGAACGCAAGTTCCTGTCATCACAATACTTTTCCGCCAGCATTTTGTGGCAGTGAGACCGCCAGGAAAATGCATGCGGTGTCCCTAGTCGGAATAACCTCAGCGGTTATCTGGCAGGTGGAAACCTCCAGCCCGGCGGGTCACGGGAAAGAGGTGGGACGGGCTGGGACACGACTGTTTGGCAGTGGGCAAACCTCCGCGGTCATAATATGGCTGTCTGCACTGCCGGTCCCGCTGCAGTGAGACTGCCACCATGGCCCTGGCACCCATGGACCGCCAGGATCATAATTAGGGCATATGTTTTGGCAGAAACCCAGTTTGAAATATCGGGGTTGTTTTGTATTTTTTACATACATATTATTCATTAATGCTTTGCTGCATGAGTTTTGTATTGCAAATGTGCATGTGTGACTATTTAAATGTCTGTAATGTAAGACTATTCAATAGGAGTGATCCGACTTAGCAACTGGGAAAAAAATGTTGGTCATAGGAGATATGCTGGGTTCACTTACTCCTTGGTACTTGAGCTGTGAGAGAAACTCTCTCACAGGAGCTTTTATTTTATGTTTTATGGGGTATTGTGGTTGTATCTGTGGCTGGACTTTATGAGTATCACATGATAAGGAGAGTCCCTATCCCAGCCAACATGGTTGCCATTTAGTGCTAGGTCTTGTGCAAGAGCCCTGTCTGCATCATATGTTGCTTTACTTGCCAGGAACAACGACTCAGATAAATTATAAAATCAAATCTTTCACTTGTGGTAGGGTTGTGAGAAACTCTGATGGCCAGTCTTTTTCAACCAAGCAAATGTTGTAAATGAGTGTTTATGTGTCCCGGAAAATTACTTTAATTGTGTGAATTATGTCCCACTCTTTCTGTATGTTTAATTTACAGACTCAGTCAGGAGGGTGACTCGCCTATCTGGGGTTTCGCATTCTATATAGTCATTAGTTGCTCTCACATCCAGAAACTCCTGAAGATTCTGGTGAACTATTGTGACCTCTGTCATGCTGTGTAGCAGAGTCATGGCCATAATTTATGAATCAATGATATATATAATATTTCCCCCCCCTTCCTGTAGTTACAGTTGGTCCATTCCTTCAGTTGAGGATTGCAGCCTGAAAAGGAATGCTGTTTTCCTTGAAATTCTAATCTGTCAAGAATAGACAGAGCTGAATGGAAGTGGAGAGAGGAGACATAAAATAAAGACTTCTGCTTTACTCACGATTAAATGTCACTCCTCCATTGTCAACAGGTCCACCAGCGGTCGGTACACCGGAGGATTCCGCCATCTTCTCAAATGTCCCAGCTGAGGGCGCCTAGGAAGGACAACAGCGACGATCGAGTACATTTTTTTCCAGGTATGTACCCACAGTTACACAGAAGACGACACCAAACACAAAACCCTTCCTGTATGTGTGTTGAGTGTAGGCCTAGCTATGTGTGACGCAGTTGCAAATGAAGCCATGTGGGCCCCTGAAATGGCGGCTGTCTGACCTCTAAACTGGGACAATGGGATTGTGGGGTAACTGTGTTGCTGTTGCACACCGTCGCGGTAGGCGTTGTAGACCGCAGCGCAATGCTGCATTGGTTAACATTAGACCCTATGGGTCCCAGGAGCCAATGAACAAGTGCGCCGGCGGTGATGATACACTCCGCCGCGGACGTCACCGCCATTTTCCAACTGTTCAATCACTAGATACCTGATCTTCGACAGGAGAGGACCTACACTGCAAGTGCTGCTGTGACCTCGGTCTGGAAGCGAAGATGGCTGCTGCGTCTGGGGAAGGGGCCCCTGCCTTCACTGCTCAGGAGTTGGAGAAACTGGTAGACGGGGTCCTCCCCAGTACACGCTGCTCTACGGTCCTCCAGACCAACAGGTTAGTACACGATGTATGGGCTAGGCCTGGTTGGAGAGGGCTGGTTGTAAGAGGGAAGGGGGCAGAGTTCAGGGAAGATGAATGCATGTGAATGAATGTGCCACATGGCTAGGGTAGGGAGGGGGGCCACTCGCATCAACGGTGCAGTTGTCAATGACTTCGCTTCTTCCCTTGTGCATGTCATGTAGGTCAGCACCCACCAGAAGAAGTACATTTGGCGTGCCATCGCCAAGGACGTCCGGACCCTGGGGGTCCACCAGAGACGGGGCACCCACTGCGGTAAGAGATGGGAGGACATTCGCCGCTGGAGCAAGAAGACGGCGGAGGCTCAGCTGGGGATGTCCTCCCAACGTGGGAGGGGTGCCCGTCGCCCCATGACCCCCCTGATGTTCAGGATCCTGGCGGTGGCTTACCCTGAGTTGGATGGGCACTTGAAGGCATCACAGCAGACACAAGGGGGTGAGTACACTCTTATGCTGCTGACTTTGTGCGCAGTGGAGGTGTCTGGGTGGGGGAGGTGGGCTGTGGGTTTGCCTAGGCCAGGGCAAGTTCCGTAGGCAAGGCCCCTCCGTAAGACAGGCAATGTGGCACCCCACCCCACCTCTTTAGAGTGCCAAGTACACCTAGTCATGCCCCTGTGGCATCCATGTGTGCAGATGTCCACCATAGCCATGTATGCCAGATCCCAGAAATTGCATCTGCAGAGGCCAGGAGCACGGCGTAGTGCATGGGGCTGCTGTGTCTGTATTGTCCGCCAACGGTAGCGGTATGCCATGCACTCAACCTGTCTTTCTTCTGTTCCCCCCCCCCCCCTTTTTGTGCTCTCCCTGTTCTTTTGTGCATCAGCATCATCAGGCAGAGGTACAGTTGCACCAGAGCACGAGGGAGCTGCATCCCACATGGCCATGGAGAGCCACACCACGGACTCTGAATGCACCAGTGGGACGGAGGGCGAGGGGAGCTTCACGTCGGCCACCGGATCACCAACCAGCGACACGGACTCGTCCGCCGATGGGAGCTCCCTTGTGGTGGCGGCACCATCTGTGCGCCCCACTTCTACAGGTACAGCCGCCACCACCCCTACCAGCACCGCCCTCCCAGCTGCCCCTCAGCGTTCGCCCCGTGCCCGCTCACCCAGGAGGGTGGGCATCACCTTCACCTCAGGCACCTCAGGCCCTGCCCCAGTCACCCCTGCTGCCGTCAGTGAGGAGGCCATTGACCTCCTCAGGTCACTCACTGTTGGCAGTCTACCATTGTGAATGCCATCCAGGGTGTAGAAAGGGAGTTGCAACACGGTAATGCATTCCTGGAGGGCATTCATTCTGGTCAGGCTGTCCTTCAGCGAACCCTGCAATCTCTGGCCTCAGCACTGATGGCAGCCATTGTCCCTGTGTCTAGCCTCCCCCCTCCAACCTCCTCCACCCAGACCCAATCCCCTGTACCCCAGCCCATCCCAAGCACACCTACAGACCAGCATGCACACATGTCAACACACAAGGGAAGCTCAGGCAAATATAGGCACCACACAACCCACAGGCACACACACAAGCATCACCCACATGCAGACACAGCAACATCCACTGCCTCCACTGTGTCCCCCTCCTCGTCGTCTCCCTCATCCCTCCCAGTGTCGTCTACACTCTCACCTGCATGCACTACATCTACAGGCACCAGGAGTCGCACCAGAACACCCAGCACCACACTCCGCTCACCTGCAATCACCACCTCCACTCCCATTTACACGTCCCCTGTGTCCTCTCCCAGTGTGTCTGTGACGCCCCCTCCCAAAGTACACAAACGCGGGCACCCACACACCCAACATCCATCCACCTCACAACAGGTGAGTACCTGCACCTGCACCCAAAACACCTAAAGTGACACCTCCTACAACCACCTCCTCTTCCTCCACTCCCAGACCCCCTCCAATTACCCATCCCAGTGTTCGTCAGAAACTGTCCCTCTGTAAAGTTCACCTTTTTGCCCCCACCCCCTCTCCTATTCATCAGTCCCGTCGTAGCGCCTCAGCCAAAAAGCCTCCAATACCAGTGGTGCCTGTTCAAGGTGTGTGGAGTGCACCGGCCACCAGGGCAGGCAGTGTGACCCGGAGCCAAGGCACTGGCAGCCCACCCCCTGTAAAAGTTCTGAAATTGGAAAGTGGCCGACGGGACCCTGTGAAGACTCCTGGAGGCAAAACAACTCACAGGGGTCCCAGGGGGATTGCAGAGTCAACTGTGACTCCTCCAAAAGTGGGGAAGGGCCAGAGGAAGTCTGCACAGCCTGCTGTGAGCATCATGGCGGAGAAGGGCGCCATCCTTCCCAGCGGTCGGGACGCCACCGCCAGCACAGTCGTCACTGGTCCGGAGACCACCGTCAGAGTCATTGCCCAGGAGGGCCCAAGTATCGTCACTGGTCAGGAGACCACCGCCAGTGTCAGTGCCCAGGAGGGCCCAAGTATCGTCACTGGTCAGGAGACCACCGCCAGAGTCAGTGGTCAGGAGGGCCCAAGTATTGTCACTGGTCAGGAGACCACCGCCAGAGTCAGTGCCCAGGAGGGCCCAAGTATCGTCACTGGTCAGGAGACCACCGCCACCGCCAGTGTCAGTGCCCAGGAGGGCCCAAGTATCGTTACTGGTCAGGAGACCACCGCCAGAGTCAGTGGCCAGGAGGGCCCAAGTATCTTCACTGGTCAGAAGACCACCGTCACCGCCAGAGTCAGTGCCCAGGAGGGCCCAAGTATCGTCACTGATCAGGATACCACTGCCACCGCCGGAGTCAGTGCCCAGGAGGGCCCAAGTATCGTCACTGGTCAGGAGACCACCGACACCACCGGAGTCAGTGCCCAGGAGGGCCCAAGTATCGTCACTGGTCAGGAGACCACCGCCAGAGTTAGTGCCCAGGAGGGCCCAAGTATCGTCACTGGTCAGGAGACCACCGACACCGCCGGAGTCAGTGCTCAGGAGGGCCCCGGCTGCCACAGCCCCGCTTGGCAATGAGGGAACGTCATGCCACACACCAATGCCCAGTCCAGAGAACGTCATGCCCCACACCAATGCCCAGTCCAGAACCGCCATGGCAAAGCACCGCTGAACAGTCCAGAACTGCCATGGCAAAGCACCGCTGAACAGTCCAGAACCGCCATGGCAAAGCACCGCTGAACAGTCCAGAGACCGCCATGGCAAAGCACTGCTGAACAGTCCAGAACCGCCATGGCAAAGCACCGCTGAACAGTCCAGAGACCGCCATGGCAAAGCACCGTTGACCAGTCCAGAACCGCCATGGCAAAGCACCGCTGAACAGTCCAGAACCGCCATGGCAAAGCACCGCTGAACAGTCCAGAACCGCCATGGCAAAGCACTGCTGAACATTCCAGAGACCGCCATGGCAAAGCACCGCTGACCAGTCCAGAACCGCCATGGCAAAGCACCGCTGAACAGTCCAGAACCGCCATGGCAAAGCACCGCTGAACAGTCCAGAACCGCCATGGCAAAGCACCGCTGAACAGTCCAGAGACCGCCATGGCAAAGCACCGCTGACCAGTCCAGAACCGCCATGGTAAAGCACCGCTGAACAGTCCAGAACCGCCATGGCAAAGCACCGCTGAACAGTCCAGAACCGCCATGTCAAAGCACCGCTGAACAGTCCAGAGACCGCCCTGGCAAAGCACTGCTGAACAGTCCAGAACCGCCATGGCAAAGCACCGCTGAACAGTCCAGAACCACCATGGCAAAGCACCGCTGAACAGTCCAGAGACCGCCATGGCAAAGCACCGCTGAACAGTCCAGAACCGCCATGGCAAAGCACCGATGACAAGTCCAGAACCGCCATGGTAAAGCACCGCTGAACAGTCCAGAACCGCCATGGTAAAGCACCGCTGAACAGTCCAGAACCGCCATGGCAAAGCACAGCTGAACAGTCCAGAACCGCCATGGCAAAGCACCGCTGAACAGTCCAGAGACCGCCCTGGCAAAGCACTGCTGAACAGTCCAGAACCGCCATGGCAAAGCACCTAAGAACAGTCCAGAACCGCCATGGCAAAGCACCGCTGAACAGTCCAGAACCGCCATGGCAAAGCACCGCTGAACAATCCAGAGACCGCCATGGCAAAGCACCGCTGAACAGGGCATGCACCGGGGAGGAATGAAAAGGCTGCCACATCAAGCATCGTTATCCCATGTGCAGCTGGGACAGTGACGGGACAGGAACTTTCACGGGGAGACTAATCCAGTCTGTGCACCATTCCCCCTCCAGAACCAGTGGAGACATGTATCCACTCCGTCTGTCCTTAACAGGATGAAGCACTCTGGGCACCAGTCCCCCTCCAGAACCAGTGGAGACATGCATCCACTCCGTCTGTCCTTAACAGGATGAAGCACTCTGGGCACCAGTCCCCCTCCAGAACCTGTGGAGACTGTTATCCACTTGAGAGACTCTGGCTTTGCACTCCCCAGGATTGAACAGTGGGCAAGCCACCCATTGTAGAGACTTGAGAGACAGTGGCTTTGAACTACCCAGGATATGGCAGTGGGCAAGCCACCCACTGTAGAGACTTGAGAGACTGTGGCTTTGCACTCCCCAGGATTGAACAGTGGGCAAGCCACCCACTGTAGAGACTTGAGAGACTGTGGTTTTGCACTCCCCAGGATACATCAATGGGCATGGAGCCCCGTCGTGGATCTGGCTTTGCCATCATCCGACTGAGGTGCCCCCCCTTCCCTTCCCCCTGAGGTGCCTGTATGTTAGGGTTTGTGCACAGCAAAGAGCATGCCCTCTCTCACTGCACTAATGGGTTCTGTAATAGCTCCCTTTTAAACTCACTATTGAAAGCCTTTCTTGTTATCTCACCTTCCCCCCCCCAGACTTCTGTGTATGTTGTTTAATGTGCTGTTTTGTTTACACATTGGGCCTTGCTTTTACCAAGGCTTCTTTAAAACACTCCTCCCTAGGCCATGTGTTAATTCAACTCACTTGTATAATAACTGAAACTCTGCACAACTTTCAAGAACATGTGCAGCATGTGAGGACCACACCCAGCTCTTCAAACCACACCCAGCTCTGCACACCTTTCAAGAACATGTGCAGCATGTGAGGACCACACCCAGCCCTTCAAACCACACCCAGCTCTTCGAACCACACCCAGCCCTGTCTATAAAAGGCAGCCCCCGAGCCTCACCCAGTGCTTGTGCTCGTCTACCTCCCGCTTACCTGTGACCAGATCCCTCGGCGCTGGCACTCCTGCTCTCTACAGACTTTCATTGGCTTCAATGGGTGCAGCTGCTGGCTCTTCCTTCCTCCGGTTTCCGGTTCCTCCTTGCCTCAGCCTCTCTCCTACAAGCAACCTGCAAAAGAGAAAGAAGACAAGGTTAGACTGATCAGTATCTCTTGCCAGCAACAAGTAAGTGCAAAACTTTTTATTACCTGAAAGAACTTTGACAACAATTTCTGGATTCGTGTATAGACAATTTGAAACAAGACACCTTCCACGAACATTGTGATTCAAACTCTTTGTTACAAGAATACTTTGCGGAACTTTGTGAAGCAAACATTTTTTTTATGGAACTTTTAAGAATTGAACAGTGGAAACCATTAACAGCAAGACAAACAGTAAATCAAGGACTTGCACAAATTACATGCTTTTTTTTTATGTAAAAGTACAGTATTTGTTTTATAATAGATTCTGGAAATATGGGAAAAGTGAGTCTGCTATTGGGAGTTTAGGCTTTAGTTATATTAAGATGAATGTTAGATATTGGTAATTCTGATAACAGTATTTGTTTAATGTTTTAGAAGCTTTACAGCAATAGAAAGCACATCCCAGAGTAGTAACACATTCCAAACCTGGAAACTAGAGACCAGGATCCAAGAGGTACTTTTAGAAGAGAATTTCTAATAAATAAAGGGATAGTCAGGAACCCATTTAGGAATAGGTTGTACTTATCTGTTCTTTGTTTATGTTTCATTAGGCACCAGTTTCTACAGAAGTCAGAAAGGGCCGCAGATTTGTGCAGCACTTCAACAGTGGAAACGCAAGAACGGTGTTGTCTCTCTTTTTTATTTTATCCACTTCCTCCCTTCCCTTGAGCTTCTGTTCTTAGTGCACTGTTTTAAAAACTAGTGTGCTGGAACAAGCAGTTTCAGGGTGGGGTCGGATTGTCTTCAACCTCCATCAGAACTGAACAAGGATTCAGGTGAGCTGGGCTTTGACAGAAGCACAAGCCTTATAAAAAAATATATATATATTTCAGTTCTGGTGGACGATGAATACCGGGGAAGTAATAGAGGGCATTGACGTCACGGATATGGCGCAGGCCCCAAATGAGGACTTGGCTCATAATGAATCAGTGTCTGGCATCTTGCAACATATGCAAGAGGAAATAGAGAGATTAAAGATGGAGAATACCTCTTTAAAACAGGATTTAAGCAGGTATAAATTTAGGGGATCTCAGTGGAACACAGTTTTTACGCCTTTGTTTAAACCCTCCTCAGAGACAGGGGCACCATCAAAACATACAACTTTGCCTCCCCCAGTTGAGGTTACTGTTAATGTTCCTAATGCTGTGCCCTTAGCAGCACCTGAACGTTTTCATGGAGATAGTAACAAATTCCATGTTTTTATCAATCAATGTCAATTACACTTCGTTGGTAAGCCACAACAATTCCCTACTGATGCTACGAAAGTGGCATTCGTCTTGTCTTATTTGGGTGGCACAGCAGCCAATTGGTCAATTCCTTTCGTGGAGAGAGATGATCCCATCCTCCATAATTGGAATCAATTTAAACGTACCATGACCAGCCTTTTTGCAAAACACACTTTCATGCAGGCAAGTGATAATGAGCTTTTAAATCTTAAACAAGGTAACAAGGATTTATTGACCTATCTTACTAGTTTTAATTGTTTACTCACCGAGACACAGTGGGCAGAAGAAAAGCGTGTCTCCCTTTTTTATAAAGGTTTGAGAGACGAGTTAAAAGACGCGCTGGCTCATATCGTTGATTTGCCAGAAGAGTATTCGGACTTTGTAGATTTAGTTGTGAAATTAGAACATAGACTAGGAGAAAGAAAGGGAGATAAATACAAACTGGAATCACGGTTAACTTTTATTAGACACGAGAAGAAAGACCCAGATAATAAACTCCCTGAACCTGAGCCTATGCAAATAGGGACACTCAGAGGTCCACTCACATCAGAGGAAAAAGAAAGAAGGAGAAAACTTCAATTATGTTTATATTGTGGCATGGCGGGTCACTTTGCCAGAGAATGTCCAGTAAAGACTAAAACTCCACGAAAGGGTGCTGTTTCCTCCACCTCCTCAACTGAATCGGGAAACGATTAAGCTCGACAAGGGGAGAGGTTACTTGTTCGAGAAAACATCTTAATAAAACCTCTAATGCTGCAGCCTTCATGGTACCGCACATACCTAGACATTTCATAATTCAGGTAGTTTTAATTGTTACTACCCAAGTGAGGCATTCTCTCCCTGTCCTACTGGACTCAGGCGCGACAGGAAATTTTGTGGATAATAAGTTAGCTGAAAACGTAGGACTTCCTATGTGACTAAAGCCTTGTCCAGAAGCAGTATGTGCAGTGGATGGGTCTGAATTGACCTCTGGATTAATCACAAAACAAACAAGTCCACTTGTTATGGTCTGTCAGAACGGGCACACAGAGGTGATTAGCTTTGATCTGATAGATACTCCTAATTTTGGTTTGATTCTCGGGGTACCCTGGTTAACAACTCATAACCCCAAAATTGATTGGGTGAATAGAACTGTTACTTTGGATTCCTCTTTCTGTAGAACCAATTACTATCAAGAAGCAGGTACAGAACAGAGCACAGTATTACACTGTGCTAGTCTTACACAAGATGAACCAAGTCTCCCTCCTGAATATTCTGACTTTAAAGACATCTTTGATCCAGTAAAGGCTAGTGTGCTGCCCCCACATCGGTCTTATGACTGTCGTATAGATCTTATCCCAGGGGCCCCTTTACCTAATAACAGAGTATATGCTTTGACTGACGAAGAAACCAAATACTTAAGAACCTACCTAGATGACCTACTACAGTCTGGGTTCATCCGTCATTCCACATCTCCGGTGTCATCTCCACTCTTTTTTATCCCGAAGCCGGATAAATCCCTGCGCACGTGTATCGATTATAGAGGACTAAATAAGGCTACAATAAAGAATAAATATCCTCTTCCTCTAATACCTGTGTTGTTGGATCAATTAAGACATTCTACTGTATACACTAAACTAGATCTGCGGGGAGCTTACCACCTGGTCCGAGTAAAAGAGGGGGATGAGTGGAAGACAGCTTTCAAGACAAAGTTTGGTTTATTTGAGTACACAGTAATGCCCTTTGGGTTATGTAATGCCCCTGCGGCCTTTCAGTTCTTTATAAATGAGGTCCTACACAAATTCCTGGACGTTTGTGTCATAGTATACATAGACGATATCCTCATTTACTCTAAGAACTCAGAAGAACATACCCAACATGTTCGTGCAGTATTATCAAAGTTAAAAGAAAATCATCTTTTTGCTAAGTTAGAAAAGTGTACTTTTAATGTCAGCAAGGTGGACTTTTTAGGATACTGCCTGTCACCTCAAGGAATAACTATGGATGTAAAGAAAATCAGTGCTATTGCTGATTGGCCAGAACCATCCTCTGTAAAAGATATTCAGAAATTTCTGGGTTTCGCCAATTTTTATAGGAGGTTTATTGCACATTTTGCAGACATTGCGGCCCCAATAACTACCTTGTTGCGGAAAGGGCAACGATTTCTTTGGACTGATGAGGCGGCACACGCCTTTCAACTCCTAAAACAAAAATTCACTTCAGCCCCAATTCTGAAACATCCTGATCCTGACTTGCCCTTTTTTGTTGAATCGGATGCTTCACAAGTAGCTTTAGGAGGAGTTCTCTCTCAACGAGATGCAGTAGATGGCCAGTTACATCCTATAGCCTTCTATTCCAAAAAGTTATTACCAGCTGAACAAAATTACACTGTGGCTGAAAGGGAACTACTAGCTATCAAAGTAGCCTTTTCAGAATGGAGGCACCATTTAATGGGAGCCAAGTACCCAGTTACAATCTTTTCTGACCATAGGAACCTACAGTTTTTTGGATCACTTAAAGCACTAACACCACGTCAGATGCGCTGGTTAAATTTTTTTAGCACATTTGACTTTGTAATAACCTATAGACCAGGTGCACAACAAATTCAATCTGATGTGTTATCTAGATACGGACATACCTCAGACATGAAACAAGATAAAATAGGAGAACCCATTATTTCTCCCCAAAAGTTTTTGGCACCAGTACAACAGAAGGATTTCATCACAGATCTATATAATGCACACATGAAAATAGCATCTCAGGATTGGTTAAAGGATTCCCATAACACAATACAACGAGGTTTATTGTATCACGACAACATGCTGTTAGTGCCCACCTCTGAATTACAAACACAGGTGATAATGTGGCATCATGCCTCACCGTTGGCAGGTCATCCTGGTTGGGTAAAAACCCTGGAAAATGTGCAAAAACACTTTTGGTGGGACACTATAAGAAAGGACATTAAGCAATTTGTCACTACCTGTCCAATTTGTGCAAGACATAAATCTTCTCATAAGGCCCCTGACGGCTTGTTAATACCAATGCCAGCACCCAAACAACCTTGGCACACTGTGAGCGTAGACTTTATTGTAGGTTTACCACCTGTAAAATCTTTCACAACAGTGTTGGTTATAGTGGATTTTTTATCTAAAATGGCACATTTTGTACCATTACGAAAATTACCCACGGCGGCAGAATTTGCCGATATTTTTATAAGGGAAATTGTGCGTTTACATGGTTTGCCAAGCAAAGTGGTGTCAGACCGAGGGAGCCAGTTCAACTCTAGATTTTGGAAACAATTACGTGAAAAACTGAAAATAGATGTGGCATTATCCACTGCTTTCCACCCAGAGACAGATGGACAGACTGAACGACTGAACCAAACCTTACTTCAAACGCTACGTTGTTTATTGGCTGATTATTCTAGTGAATGGTTGGAAGCTCTCCCTGTAGCGGAGTTTGTTTATAATAATACTGAGCATTCAGCTCTACTTTGCTCACCATTCTATTTCTTGCAGGGGTATCATCCAAGAGCTATACCCATTTTGTTAGAAGATTCCCTGTTACCTACAGTAACGGATAGACTAACGAGGTTAGGTGACATACAAGACAAAGCCAGGAAACATTTATTAAAGTACAAGGAAAGCATGAAAAGACAAGCAGACAAACACAGATCTGAGGCCCCAATGTATAAAATTGGTGACAAGGTATGGCTCTCCAAAAAGAACCTAAACATAGAGGGATCCCGAAAGCTGCAACCACGTTTCATTGGACCCTTTAGTATAACTGCCATAGTAAACCCTGTAACAGTAAAATTAGATTTACCAAAAGACTATCCAGTACATACTACATTCCATGTGTCCTTGCTTAAGCCGTACAACCCAAAAACCCGACCTGAACCACCACCTCCACCCATACCAATTAAGGGAAATCTAGAATATGAAGTGAAAAGCATAAAAGACTCAAAAAGAATTAGTGGACGTCTGTTTTATTTAGTAGAATGGAAAGGATATGATGAATCTGAGAATTCATGGGAACCAGCATCATATGTACATGCCCCACAGCTGATTAGACGGTTTTATTTAAAAAATCCAGGAAAACCCCGTCCTGTAGGAGGGCCTTTGAGGGGGGCAACTGTTAGGGTTTGTGCACAGCAAAGAGCATGTCCCCTCTCACTGCACTAGTGGGTTCTGTAATAGCTCCCTTTTAAACTCACTATTGAAAGCCTTTCTTGTTATCTCACCTTCCCCCCCCTAGGCTTCTGTGTATGTTGTTTAATGTGATGTTTTGTTTACACATTGGGCCTTGCTTTTACCAAGGCTTCTTTAAAACACTCCTCCCTAGGCCATGTGTTAATTCAACTCACTTGTATAATAACTGAAACTCTGCACACCTTTCAAGAACATGTGCAGCATGTGAGGACCACACCCAGCTCTTCAAACCACACCCAGCTCTGCACACCTTTCAAGAACATGTGCAGCATGTAAGGACCACACCCAGCCCTTCAAACCACACCCAGCTCTTCGAACCACACCCAGCCCTGTCTATAAAAGGCAGCCCCCGAGCCTCACCCAGTGCTTGTGCTCGTCTACCTCCCGCTTACCTGAGACCAGATCCCTCGGCGCTGGCACTCCTGCTCTCTACAGACTTTCATTGGCTTCAATGGGTGCAGCTGCTGGCTCTTCCTTCCTCCGGTTTCCGGTTCCTCCTTGCCTCAGCCTCTCTCCTACAAGCAACCTGCAAAAGAGAAAGAAGACAAGGTTAGACTGATCAGTATCTCTTGCCAGCAACAAGTAAGTGCAAAACTTTTTATTACCTGAAAGAACTTTGACAACAATTTCTGGATTCGTGTATAGACAATTTGAAACAAGACACCTTCCACGAACATTGTGATTCAAACTCTTTGTTACAAGAATACTTTGCGGAACTTTGTGAAGCAAACATTTTTTTTATGGAACTTTTAAGAATTGAACAGTGGAAACCATTAACAGCAAGACAAACAGTAAATCAAGGACTTGCACAAATTACATGCTGTATTTTGATGTAAAAGTACAGTATTTGTTTTATAATAGATTCTGGAAATATGGGAAAAGTGAATCTGCTATTGGGAGTTTAGGCTTTAGTTATATTAAGATGAATGTTAGATATTGGTAATTCTGATAACAGTATTTGTTTAATGTTTTAGAAGCTTTACAGCAATAGAAAGCACATCCCAGAGTAGTAACACATTCCAAACCTGGAAACTAGAGACCAGGATCCAAGAGGTACTTTTAGAAGAGAATTTCTAATAAATAAAGGGATAGTCAGGAACCCATTTAGGAATAGGTTGTACTTATCTGTTCTTTGTTTATGTTTCATTAGGCACCAGTTTCTACAGAAGTCAGAAAGGGCCGCAGATTTGTGCAGCACTTCAACAGTGGAAACGCAAGAACGGTGTTGTCTCTCTTTTTTATTTTATCCACTTCCCCCCTTCCCTTGAGCTTCTGTTCTTAGTGCACTGTTTTAAAAACTAGTGTGCTGGAACAAGCAGTTTCAGGGTGGGGTCGGATTGTCTTCAACCTCCATCAGAACTGAACAAGGACTCAGGTGAGCTGGGCTTTGACACTGTAGTATTTCTATCTGATGCCCCAGCAGTGTTCTCTCCGTTTGTGGACAGGTATCTTTTGCGGGCCTCGCCCATGCATTTTTGGACTAGTGGTGCACGGACATTGATATGTGCATATCTGCACTACTCCTCGTAATGTATATACTTATGAATGATTTTATAATATATCTGTATATTTTAGAGACATGTATTTTGATACATTACAATGTTTGAACTGATTTTGTTTTGTCTTTGCATTCTTCTGGGGGGGTTGTGGGTTGTTACTGTGATTTTTGTGAATGCATTGGTGTGTGTGTTGTAATATGCGATGGTGGGGGTGGGGGTGTTTCGTGTGTGTCCTCCTAACTTTTGCCTCCCCCCTCCCCTATGTCGTAGGTGCAGTACTCACCGTTGTCTTCGCCGGCGCCGGCGTTGCTCTTCGTAGATGAGTAGGAATACAAGGGCCGGTAGGATATGTAATTCCGGCTCCATGGAGTCCTCCTTCCTCATGGGATGTGTTCAGGTGAGCGTTTTCACATTGCAGTAACTGTTTCCGCCGTGTTTTTATCCACAGTGAATCCGCCCCGGAAAAGGTGGCGGATTGGTAGGTTGTGATACTATGGGCGGTACATTGTCTTCCGCCTGTCTGTTGGCGGTGACCGCTGCGCTGCTTGTCTGTACCGCCGTGGCGAGCGGTGTGTTAAAGTGGCTGTCTTTGTTGGCGGTTTCCGCCAGGGTCATGATTCCCTTTTTTTCTCCGCTTGCCTGTTTGCGGTCTTACCGCAGCTTTAACACCGTCGCCAGGGTTGTAATGACCCCCATAGTCTTTTTGTATGAGAACAAGGAAATTATCTAAAAGTTTTCTGGGAACACCATAGGAGCTGTATTAAGGGACTTATTATGCACATATAATGTAACATCTAGAATTTTAACACATGGGGGGTAATTTTTACCTCAGTGGTCTTTTTTAAAGACTGCCGAGGGACCGCCGCGCAGAAGACCGCCAGTGGTGGCGGTTTGCCGCACGGCCTATTATGACCGTTGTCAGCTCCCCGTCCTTTTACGGACGGAAAGCCACCAACAGCCATACTGGCGGGAGGCGGGGAAGTGGAGGTTGCTCCACCTCCACCGCCGCGCCAACAGAAAATCGTCCAGTGAATCACGTCCTGTGATTCGCCGTGGCGGTATTCTGTTGGCGGTGTGGTGTCGGCAGAGCTGCCCCCATGGCTCCCGTCCCCTCCCGGAGGATCGTGGACCAGGTAAGTCGATCGTCCGTGAGGTGAGGGGGGGTGTTGTGTGTTGTGTGGGTGCATGGGGGTGTGCGTGTGTGTATGTAGAGGGGGTGTGAGTGCGTGTATGCTTGTGGGGGTGTTGTGTGTATGGGAATGAGTGTGTGTATGTCTGTGGGTATGTCTGTATGGATGTGTGCGTGTATGTTTGAATGTGGGTGTGCATGTCTGACTGTGTGTGTGGATGTAGGCATGTATGTCAGCGTGTGTGCGTGTAAGTGTGTAGTTGGTGTCTGTGTGCGTGTTGTGTGGGTATGGGTGATGTGATGTTGAGGTTGGGGTGGGGAGGGGGGCCCTGCCACCTTTGGGGGGTGGCAGGGGTGGTGGGGGGTGTAGGGGAGGGAGTCGGGGTGGGGGTGGGAGGGTGGGCGAGACCCCTATCAGTGCCAGGGAAGAAATTCCCTGGCACTGATAGGGCTTACCGCCATGGATTTCATGGTGGTTCGAACCGCTGGAAATCCACGGCGGTAAGCCGGGACCATATACCGCCGGCGGTCTAGTGACGGCCGCTGGGCTGGAGAGCCGGGTCTCCAGCCCAGCGGGCGGAATGGAGAACCGGCGGATGACCATGGCTGTAACCGCCATGGTCATAATTCCACAAAGTAAGACCGCCAGCCTGTTGGCGTTCTTACCGCTGGTTCTCCGCCTTCAGCCAGGGTCATAATGACCCCCTTCGTTTTTTAATGCAGAAACATGAATTGCGCACATTGCTGATTTCCATAAGAATATGCAAATGCCATGAAATGATTGCGCACACTGCAAGCGATCTGAAACATCAAGTTTAATTGCGGGAAATGAATCGCGCGTCTTGCCGATTCGAATGTCACCTTGTAAATGGCAAGAAATGGTTGCACACAATGAGCATTAAGAGTTACACACAAAGAATGAATCGCGCATCTTGCCGATTTGAATGTCACGATGTAAATGCCATGAAATGCAAGCGCACAATGAATATCATTAGTTACGCACAAGAAATGAATCGCGTATCTTGCCGATTCAAATGCCACCATGTAAACGCCATGAAATGGTAGCGCACAATGAATATCATGAGTTAAGCATAAGAAATGAATCACGCGTCTTGCCGATTCAAATGCCACCACGTAAATGCCATGAAATAGTAGTCCACAATGAATGATATGAATTAAGCACAAGAAATGAATCGCGCGTCTTGCCGATTTGAATGCTACCTTGTAAATGCCATGAAATGGTAGCGCACAATTAATAACATGAATTAAGCACAAGAAATGAATTGCGCGTCTTGGCATCGAATGCTACCTTGTAAATGCCATGAAATGGTAGCACACAATGAATAACATGAATTAAGCACAAGAAATAAATCGCGCCTCTTGCCGATTCGAATGCAACCTTGTAAATACCATGAAATGGTAGCGCACAATGAATCACATGAATTAAGCACAAGAAAATTCTTTATCATGAAAATTAGGCCCGTGAACTCGAAAACCTTCGAGAACGGGATCGGGGGCCCAGCCCGACCTCCGTCTTACCGCCCTGATCAAGGATCACCAGCACAATGAAGGGCAAGGCCTGGAAGATCAAAGTAGGCCTCCGGAACAGGAGCTCAGGAAGTTGTTGCTGCTCTGCACCGGGACCTCTGAATAGTGAGCACGTGGAGCTGGGGTGGCTCCCTTATATAGAGTCTTGGCCCAGCCCACAAACCACACCCAGTCATGCTGCAGAGAGAGCTTCTAGAAGGCCCTGGAAAGGGACCACACCCTAAAACACTCTGAAAGCCTGCAGCAATATATTGCAAATGAACAGTATATACAAGCACCTTGAACATAAGTCTTCAGGATTAAACTCTGCAATGCAAAAGGTTAAACAACAGCACATCAGCATAATGAATGAAATACTTTATCTTGTAAGTGCTGGGTTTTTGCATTTCAGTCGCCCGTAGAGCGCGCACTGCCCTGATGTTGACAGTACTCCCCTCTCCTAGACGCGCTCTAGGGCCTGGCTTGCCTGGATTGAGACGATGAAAAGCCTCACAAGTAGTGGAGCATGAACATCAGATGCGGAAACCCATGTGTTACTTTCAGGGCCATAACCTTTCCACGAGAATAAGTACCATAGGTTACGCCCTCTCAGTTTGGAATCCAACACCTTCTTGACTTCCTATTCCACTTCCCTGTGTACTAAAACTGGAGCTGGATGAGGGCGGACCTTCTGGACTGCTTTTTTCAGGAGGGAAGTGTGGGACACTGGATGAATACGTAAAGACCTTGGTAATTGCAGCTCATAGGTCACAGGATGGATTTGCTGAAGGACAGTTTAGGGACCTATGAATTTGGGATTAAACATGTGCTTTTTCTTGAAGTCTCTATGTCTTGTAGAAAGCCACACTTTATCACCTGGTTGATACTGAGGACCCTCACAATGTTTCTTGTCATAATGCTTTTTGTATTTTTGTTTGGCCTTTTCTAAATGCTGTTGAATTCATTTCTGGGTTTAGTGAAGGTGTTGAATGGTTTCCGACACAGCTGGTGTGAGAACTTTCTTCAGGGATCGTGATGGGCAAGGTGTTGGGATGATAGCCAAACAAGCCAAAAAAGGGTGTAACACCAGTGGAAGTGTGAAATGAGTTATTGTAGGCTAACTCAGCTAACCAGAGCATTGATGTCCAAGAATGAAGTGCTTTCTCAGTGTAAGTACGCAGGTATTGTTTCAAAGTCTGATTTAGTCTCTCCGTTTGACATCTGTTCGAGGATGATGGCTAGTAGATAGTGTGGACGTGACTTGAAGTGTTTTGCACCATGTTTTCCAGAAATTGGAGGCATTTTGTAACCCTCGATTGGAGAGAATCAGTTTTGGCAGCCCATGGTAACGGACAACTCTATTTAGTAGGATGGTCGCCAGTTCGCTGGAGGTGGGCAATTTCTTACAGGCAATGAAATGTCCATACTTCGTGAAACTATCTACTACCTCAAGGATTACTGAATGTTGTTGAACCACTGGTAGTCCTGTAATGAAGTCTAAAGAGATGTGTTCCCAAGGTCGACATGGAGTTGGGAGTGGATGTAACAACCCTCTCAGTTTTGAATGACTTGTCTTGATGCGAGCACAGACTTCGCAGTTGTTTACCATTGTTTTGACGTCTTTTGTCAGAGTAGGCCACCAAAAGTAGCGTTGGATTAATTCAAGAGTTCATACTGACCTGCCGTAGGTATAACATGCAACCAATGAAATACAAACGTGCGAAGCTTGGTAGTGGGCACGAACAAGCGAGCATCATGGAAAGGTAGTCCTTGCTTGATTGACCTTTTGGGGTCTGCTTGAGCCCATGTCTGCCATTTCTCAATGGTGAAGGAATTACGGATATCTTCAAAGAAATCTTCAGTTTTTATGATGCATAGGTCTTTGTCTGGCGCAATGATAGCTCTGGAGGGCTGGACTGCAGGCACCATGGTAGACTCTTGGCGGGACAAGGCGTCAGCTTTGCGATTGTCTTTACCAGGATGGAAAGTTACCACAAAATCAAATTCGGCAAAAAACAACATCCAGCCTAATTGCTGAGGAGTCAAAAGTCTGGCTGAACTCATGAACTGGAGATTGCGATGATCAGTATATACTGTGACAGCGTACTTGGCACCCAACAAATGATGTCTCCATTCATGTAAGGCGTCACAAATCGCCAGAAGCTCTTTCTCCGCAATTACATAGTTCTGTTTGGCTTCGTTCAGCTTGAGAGACATGTAAGCTACAGGATGAAGTTGGCCAGTGTCTTTGCTTCGTTGTGACAAGGCTACACCAACTGCCACATCTGAGGCATCGGCTTTCACTATGAAGGGACGATCCGTATCAGGGTGATACAAGATTGGGGTAGCGGAAAAAGCTTCCTTCAAAGTTTAAAAGGCTTGGTCAGCTTCTGGGGACCATACAAAATCTTTCTTTTTTTCTCAATAACTTAGTGATTGGGGCCACTGTTTGAGAGAAATGGTTTATAAACCTGCAGTAAAAGTTTGCAAATCCCAGGAAACACTGTACATCTCGAACAGTCTTTGGAGTGGGCCAATCAGATACGGCTTGTACTTTCTTTTCTGCCATAACCATACCTTGAGGGGTAAGGATAACCCCTAAAAACTCAACTGTGGTAACATGAAACTCACACTTGGTTAGTTATATAAACAGTGCTTTCAAAGAGCTGCGAGAATTTTCTTGATATGTTGTACATGTTCGTTTTCGTTGTCAGAGTAGATCAAAATGTCATTGATGTAGACTATTGCACATATGTCGAGATACTCTCTAAGAACGTCATTCAAGAAAAAATTGAAGTGCTGCTGGAGCATTACACAGACCAAAAGGCATGACGGTGTATTCAAAGAGGCCATATCTTGTCTTGAACGCTGTTTTCCATTCATCGCCCTCTCTCATTCTGACTAAATGATAAGCATCTCGTAGATCGAGCTTAGTGTAGATTTTAGCTTTCTTTACTTGTTCCGGCAAGACCGGAATCAGGGGCAAGGGGTATTTATTTTTGATGGTGAACGTGTTCAAACCCCTATAGTCAATACAAGATCGAAGATCTCCATTCGTTTTAGGGACAAACAACAAAAGAGAGGCTGCAGGAGACTTAGAAGGGCGGATGAAACCATTCTCCAAGAATTTATCTAAATACTTTCGTAAATATTGTTTTTCATGTTCTGACAGGGCGTATACACAACAGCTGGGGAGTATCACACCTGGGGTTAGGTCTATTTGACAGTCATAAGGTCTATGAGGAGGAAAGTTTTCTGCTTCTTTTTCATCTAATCCGTGAATACTGCTTGGGCAACTTAACTACTTTTTCCGCTGCAGTGCCTATGTAAGAGTTGCCAGCTTTGGTTACTTGAAACTTTTGGAAGCATTTTTCTTTACATAGAGCTGATGAGAATATGACCTTTCGTTATGCCCAATTAATCTCAGGATTGTGATGAGTTAACCAGGGTAAGCCAAGGATAATTCCATACTGAGGAGCATGGATCACGTCAAGGATGGGTTTCTCTTTATGTTTGCTTCTTTGGTCCTTCCCCTCACAGATCACCGACAAGGGGACAGTCTGAAGAGTTATTGGGCCTCCAGTCAAGAGTTTTCCATCTACCGCGAGTATTATTACTGGAGTCTTCTTCTCGATGCATGGGATCCCCCAGGCGCGGACCAGTTGGACGTCAACAAAGTTCCCGGTAGCCCCACGATCTACAAGGGCCTTCTTGAAATAGTTATTTTTCTTTACTTGAACTTTTATGCCCAGCTTGAGATTTCTAGATTGTGAAGGGTCCATGGTGACACCCAAGAGCAACCCTTCTTTACATCTTGGGTGATTTCGTTTTCCGGCTCGACTTGTGCATTGGCTACAAGTTTCTTGACAGGACCTCGTTTGCTCTTTGGTTTGATTGGACATTCCTTTGGCAGAATGACCCTTGCGCCCGCAATTAAGACATTGTCCATTCTTTCTACGTAAGTGCTTTTCGTCTTGGGTCAGAGGCCTCCTAATTGTACCGATTTCCATAGGTTCTGGCGTTCTTTCTTTCTGAGCCCTTGATTCTCTATTATTGTGAACACGCCAGGAATATCTCTCAGTCTTTTTGCGTGTTCCCCTTCGTTCCGCTAAACGATGATCCAGTCTTAAAACGAGGTTTATCAGGTCTTGACAGTCTGTAGGCTGCAGGTCTATTTGAGCTAGAATATCTTTTAGCTCCTCCTTGAGTCCCTTGTAGAACAGGGCCGCTTGCTTTTCTTCAGGCCAGGATGTCTTGGCTACCAGCCAATTAAAGTTAGCTAAATATGACACTAGATCCTGGTTACCTTGTCGCAAGTCTAATAATTCACAATCTGCCGACAATGCCACAGTTCTACGATCAAATACTCTTTTAAACTCATGAACAAAATGTTTCCAATTGTAAAGCAGGGGACTGTCTTTACGCACAAGAGAAATAGCCCAGGAAGCTGCATCCCCAGACAGGTATGATAACAAGAAAGCCACTCTGGGTTGGGCATCAGGGAAAGTGTGTGGTCGGCAGGTAAAATGTAATTCCACTTCAACCAGGAAAGATTGCGCTTTCAAGGGATCACCTGAGAAACGTTCTGGAGGAGCTAGGGGAGTGGCTGATGGAACATTGAGGGAAATGTTCATAGGATTACCTCTCACTCTCTCAGCTAGGCTAGCTGCTATATCTTTGGATGTCATTACCTCTGCTTGGAGCTGTGTGATAGCCTTGACGAGCTCATCCAAAGTGGCAATGCTGAGAACACACGCAAACCAGGAGGATAATTAATTTGTGGGCTCACTATTCTGTCAGAGTCACCAGATCCTTGGGGTCTGCGCACGTTCCCAACATGTCCACCTCTGGACAGCTCCAAGACTCTGATAGATGAATCACAGAGACTGGAAGAGTCCAAGAGGGGAAATGGGGGAATTAGGTTGGGAACAGCTGGGAAGGAGACCTGTAGGAAGCAAAAGGTTACACACACACAATATCCAGATTATATCACATTAAAATTTTACTAGACTATGGGCCAGATGTACGAAAAAACCAAATTGCGATTTGCAATTTGCGAGTCTCTGCGTCTCGCAAATTGCAAGTCGCAATTTGGGATGCAGAAAGGTGTCTCAGACACCTTCTGCAAGTCGCTATGGGGTCGCAAAGACCCACCTCATTAATATTAATGAGGTGGGTCGCAAATTGCGGCCCCATAGCGACTATGGGCACTCGCTAACATGGAGGCCTGCTGATGTCAGCAGGCCTCCATGTTAGCGACCTGCTGCTCAATAAAGCAGTTTATTTTTTTTTTAAATGTAGCCCGTTTTCCCTAAGGGAAAACGAGCTGCATTTTAAAAAAATACGAAACCTTTTTTCGGTTTTTTCAGGGCAGGGAGTGGTCCCTTGGACCACTCCCTGCCCTGAAAAACTATTTTTGGGTGCAATCACAAACTGGAAGGGGTCCCATGGGAACCCCTTCCAATTTGCGATTGTGTTACCATCCACTTGAAGTGGATGGTAACTGCGATGCCATTTGCGACCGCATATGCGGTCGCAAATGGTATTGCATACCATTGCGAGTCGCAAATAGGAAGGGAACACCCCTTCCTATTTGCGAGTCGCACATGCATATTGCGAGTCGGTAACGACTCGCAATATGCATTTGTGCATTGCAAACCCACGTTTGCGAGTCGCAAACGGCGATTTTCGCCGTTTGCGACTCGCAAAAGGGTTGCTACATCTGGCCCTATGATTCTAGCATTGTCATACTGTAACCATGGATAACTTAAGCATGGATTAAATAACTAGGCCTCAAGACGACTGATTACCTGGGAAGAGATTAAGAATGATTAATACGGGAAACATCCTTTATTACGACGTCTTTTTAACGAAGTCGTGGTTAACGAAAGCGCAACAACGCTTTTTTTAACCACTACTCTGTTATTTTGTGCCTTAACTACATATGTTCTGAACTACGAACATGTGTGGTTAAGGTACAAAGAAGAGAGTTGGCGAAGGAGGAGGACGCAGGTGAAAAGGGGTCGACTAAGGTAAGTGGGGGGTTTTAGGTTTTGGGTTGGGGTGGGGGGTCAGGGGGTTTTAGGTTTTGGGGTGGGGTTGGGGAGGTGGGGCGTTTTTGGTTTTGGGGAGGGGGTGGGGGTCAGGGGGTTTTAGGTTTTGGGGTAGGGTTGGGGGGTGGGGCGTTTTTGGTTTTGGGGAGGGGGTGGGGGGGTCAGGTGGTTTTAGGTTTTGGGGTGGGGTTGGGGGGTGGGGCGTTTTTGGTTTTGGGGAGGGGGTGGGGGGTCAGGGGGTTTTAGGTTTTGGGGTGGGGTTGGGGTGGTGGGGCGTTTTTGGTTTTGGGGAGGGGGTGGGGGGTCAGGGGGTTCTAGGTTTTGGGGTGGGGTTGGGGGGTGGGGCGTTTTTGGTTTTGGGGAGGGGGAGGGGGGTGGTGTGAGGTATGTAGGGTCAATGGTACCTATTAGTAATGCTTTTATCAGGAATGCCTTTACAACGAAAATTGTTGTTAAGGCATTCATGGTAAAATCATTGGTAGTAGCAACGAGGTCAGTGTTCCGACCTCGTTGTTAAGGCACTAGTTGTTTAGGAAATCGGTGTTCCGTCGTACAACCATTAATACAACTTCTCAATGAATCTCTAAATGAAATGTTACACATTGACTAGAAACATAAGAACCCTCTAGAATTATGTTTTAAAAATCAAACATAGTCTTTTTGTATGAGAACAAGGAAATAATCTGAATGTTTTCTGGGAACACCATAGGAGTTGTATTAAGGGACTTATTATGCACATATAAGGTAACATCTAGAATTCTAACACTTAGGGCCTGATGTAGCAAATCCAGATTTTGCGAATCGGAAATTGCAAGTCGATGCGACTCTCAATTTCCGAATCGCAAAATCAGATGCAGAACGGTGTCTCAGACACCGTCTGCGAATCTCAATGGGGTCGCAAAGACCCACCTCATGAATATTAATGAGGTGGGTCGCATTTTGTGACCCCATTGAGATTCCCTGCACTCACAGGGATGGTGGCCTGCTGGAGACAGCAGACCTCCATGTCTGTGACTGCTTTTTAAATAAAGCTGTTTTTTTTTTGTGTGTATTGCAGCCCGTTTTCCTTAAAGGAAAATGAGTTGCAATACAAAAAAATAACGAAACCATTTGCTTGGGGACCCCTTCCCTTTTGCGAATGGGTTACCACCAGTGTGACACTGGTGGTAACTGCGAATTGCTTTGCGACCGTGTGTCACGCCGCTGCGCGCGGCACAAGCCGAACAATTGGCTCGGGCCGCAGCACGCGGTCCTAAGACGCGCCACGCCCCCAGCCTGCTCTGTACCTTATGAGGCCCCAAATTGGCCATGGGGCCTCGTTCTTTTTTAGCGCACTGCATGTCTAGGCAGGTCTGACCCCCCACTAACCTTTTCTTTTCTTCTTTTCTCTGGACATCTGGTTGTGCCTTCCTTTATGTTTTTTCCCCCTTCCCATATTACCCTTCTCTTCCCAGCATTCCTTGTTCCCTACTCTCTATGGTTCCTAGTCCATTCTGTTCTATGTGCTTTTCCCCATCTAAGATGGTGTCCTTTTACTTCCTGTTGGTCGTTTCCTGTTTGTTGGTATTTAAAGGCTGTGATTCTTTCTCTCCTTGCGCTGCAACACTTTCTGTTTGAATGGTGTCTTCGCTTCTGCTTCCTTGTATTCCTGTGCTGGTTCTCGTCGGTCCCAGTGTATTTTCCTGTATTTGCTCCTGCTGTTACCTCTTCTTTTTGTTCCTGTTGCAGGAACCTATCTTTTTCGAGTTTTTTTTCCCCTTTCAGGGTTTTTTTCCCTCTGGCACTACTTCTGAGGGACACGGCCTGCTCTTGCCGTACCCATTGCCTGCAGCACCGTGGCTACCAGAAAGAGTCGCTCCTACTTGGGCCAGGGCCGAACATTCAAGAACAGGACCCACGCCACTCGCTCTGCGGCCTCCAGGGTAAAGCAGCACGTAAGTCGTGACACCGCGTTCGCGGTCACAAAGCAATTCTTCATCGCTGTGAGAGTCGCAAATAGGAAGGGAACACCCCTTCCTATTTGTGAGCCGCACTCCCATTTTGCGAGTCGGTGCTGACTCGCAAAATGGGAATGTGCATCGCGATGCGCGTTTTGCATGGAGCAAACTGCGATTTTCGCAGTTTGCGCCATGCAAAGCGCTTACAACATCTGGCCATTAGTTTTTAAATGCAGAAACATGAATTGCGCACATTGCTGATTTCCACAAGAATATGCAAATACCATGAAATGATTGCGCACACTGCAAGCGATCTGAAACATCAAGTTTAATTGCGGGAAATGAATCGTGTGTCTTGCCGATTCGAATGTCACCTTGTAAATGCCAAGAAATGGTTGCACACAATGAGCATTAAGAGTTACACACAAGGAATGAATCACGCGTCTTGCTGATTCAAATGCCACCATGTAAATGTCAGAAAATGGTAGCGCACACTGAATGACATGAATTAAGCACAAGAAATGAATTGCGCGTCTTGCCAATTCAAATGCTACCTTGTAAATGCTATGAAATGGTAGCGCACAATGAATAACATGAATTAAGTACAAGAAATGAATCGCGCGACTTGCCGATTCGAATGCTACCTTGTAAATGCCATGAAATGGTGGTGCACAATGAATAACATGAATTCAGCACAAGAAATTAATCGCGCGTCTTGCTGATTCAAATTCTACCTTGTAAATGCCATGAAATGGTAGCGCACAAAGAATAACATGAATTAAGCACAAGAAAATCCTTTATCATGAAAATTAGGCCCTAGAACTCGAACGTTCGAGAACGAGATCGGGGGCCCAGCCCGACCTCCGTCTTACCGACCTGATCAAGGATCACCAGCACAATGAAGGGCAAGGCCTGGAAGATTAAAGTAGGCCTCCAGAACAGGAGCTCAGGAAGTTGCTGCTGCTCTGCACCGGGACCTCTGAATAGTGAGCACGTGGAGCTGGGCTGGCTCCCTTATATGGAGTCTTGGCCCAGCCCACAAACCACACCCAGTCATGCTGCAGAGAAAGCGTCTAGAAGGCCCTGGAAAGGGACCACACCCTGACACACTCTGGAAGCCTGCAGCAATACAGTATATTGCAAATGAACAGTATTTACAAGCACCTTGAACATAAGTCTTCAGGATTAAACTCTGCAATGCAAAAGGTTAAACAGCACGTCAGCATAGTGCATGAATTACGTTATCTTGTAAGTGCTGGGTTTTTGCATTCCAGTTGCCCGTAGAGCGCGCACTGCCCTGATGTTGACATTTACTTCACTTTGTGTCATCTTTATAACATTTGCAATAATTGGTCTGTGCAAGAGCACAGTAGTGGCCTCCCATTCTGTATATTTCCACATCTACTCTCAAGGGAAACATCTTGTGGTGATATATGACCTGTTTCTGGTGAGCCTTGTTTGCCTCCTTCTCTCGATACATGGAACCTCTCCAAGAGAACTTACCAATTTAAGGTACTGTGATTTGCCGCCTCGCCAGGATTTATAACTAATTCCTTTTCAGTGTATAACCTTCTTCTTGTCCACTTTGAGACACCCTGTGGAGCGCTCTAATTAAAAAACCCTGATTTCTGCGATACAATTCAGCTGTCCTACTTCTCATCTCACATACTCCTGTGCTGTGTTCATATAAACACTTGCACCTTTCCTGCTGTCTGATTCTCTAGAGGACCGGCTTTTGCTTCCTATTGTACCATCTCCATTCAGGAACCTTGGGGTGGTTGTGTGAGCCGCATCAGTGCCTGTGGTCTCCAGCTGTATTCCCCATAGTGAAGCGCTGCTGGATATCATTGCTGTCTTCCTCAACCGCCTCAGAGAAGTTCTTGGTGGAAGCAAGCAAGGACCACCCACATATGGGAGTGTCTTGCTAGGGCTTACTAATCAATTCCTCTTGGTTAGGCGTTACCAGGCATGTCTTCACTTCACCTCTGGTGACATGCTCACTTAGTGCGGTACTTACCATGTCTTGATATTTTCCTTCAGTGATATGTACACCTTCGAAAGACAAATTTCATGGACACGCACACTAACCTAAATATAATGCATGTCCTGAATCTCATCTTTCTGTGACATGCACATCATAAATTTAACCAGTTCACAAGGTGGGGTACGTACTCCTGCACACAGTAGCAGTTTGTGCTTATGAGACCACAATTTCCCTGAAGTGACACACACACACACAAGATGAATTCCCTTCACAGCATGTCCTAATGTGAAACGCTATGGGTGACATGCACAATATTTTTTCAGTGTGTCCCATAAATTATTGTAAGAAATAATTCCTACTAAAACAAAGGTGTCACATCCTAAACGCTTGTTTTCTTAGGTAATACCACCATCTTCTGGCCTCTTACTGTAACGGCTCACCAAGACTCTTGTTTTATGCATATTCTGTAAAATTGAAGTGTGTACTATTTTAAATACTTGATTTCTTAGGCAATGTTGATAATGTCTACCAATTCATGGTATATTCTCACCCAAACATGTGTATATGTTCTGTCCATGCAACAATAGCCATGCATTTTAAGTCCAGCAGTAGTACTCAATAGTGTATTTATGCATGATTTACTGGTATAGTTTAGAGCAATGAGGCAAAGCCCTCTAACCCTTTTGACCAGGGCAATAAACAAAAATATTAAATGGTCAATGCAAGGGGGAAGTAATCCTAGACTTCCACGGTAAGCTGTCTAGATGACAATTACATAAATCCAATCTTTATTGCATTAATTGTACTTTATTTCTTTTTGTTTTAAAGAAATTTAACAGCATGTTTTGTACATTTTCTTTATAAAGTATCTGTGATAGTAGGTGCTCCTATGTTAAAACACAGTGAAAGTGAATATTGTGAAGGAAAGTGATAGTGTTATATACAATATGTACAGAAGGTGGTTAAAAACAACTTCTAACGGACTTCTAAAGGCTCCGTCAATCCAGGAAGCCCTGAAGTCACAAAGTATTTTTACAATTTACAATCCACATTCGATTTACTGTCGACGTTTTGACCCCATTAAGAGACAAAAATCATTAGAGGGTCATCCTCAGGACTGATGTTTCCTGTCGGTAGCGCCTACAAGTAATTACATTAACCAGATTAATAGGAAACTTAATTTTGCAGTCCAAGTAATGAGGCTAAGACTGGGCACTCACCTAGAGATTCCAGTGATTAGTTTGGTCTTCTGGTCAATGTCTTCTACCTAGTGGGGACATAGCATCTATAATGCCAATGTCCACTCGTATAGCTGAGAATTATTTACTTCAAGCCGTGCGTCCGGCACTGAAGGAGATAGGAGCAAGCGCTCATATCATTGGCCCGTGAAAGTGCCAATCAGAGGAGTACTATTCCTCTTTCTGGTCCCAAGTTGCACGCACGGACCTGTACTCTGTGAATAGGTGCGGTTCCCTCTCTGGTCCGGTGTGTGGCACGGCAGTTGGAAATTGCCAGAGTAGACGGGAGGTTGATTACAATCACATGTATGGACCGAGAATCAGTTTGGAAGGGCATGTCACTACGCTAAAGCTCCAAGGAGCGTCTACATGTATATCAAGCTCATCTAATCGGAGTTAAATGAGCCAAGTATAGTAAATCGGCTTGTGGGGACAATATAATGTATTATCAGGACGTCACCAACCAAATAAGTGGAGAGGATATAATTTAAGTATATCACTGGGATAGAAACGTGTATATCTTAATTCATAAATCAATTGGTCAATTGGTGTGTATGTAAACGCGACTCAATGTACAGCAATGGAGGCAGGCTTATCTCGTAGGAGTGAATTAAGCCAAGTATAATACAGCTCGTAGAGACAAAATAATGTATTATCAAGACGTTAGTCAGCAGTTGTCAACAATAGTGCACATAAAATCAGTAAAGCAGGAGATATGTTACATTAATTTGCGTATGTCCCTGGAATATTTAGATGCAGGAAATACGTATACCTTCATCCATATACTAATTAACATATATTTAATAGCCATAGCTCCTCATGTGTGTATCACAAGCCAAGTCTGTCGGTATGTTTCTAGAGAGACATGTCCCAATCTTCTAGGGTATTCAATCCTTCATTTATAGTGCCACATTTTTCCATCCAAATTCACATTTGGTCAAAATATAGGCCCTCATTACAACCCTGGCCGTCGGTGTTAAAGCAGCGGTAATACCGCCAACAGGCCAGAGGAAAAAAAAATGGAATCACGACAGCCACTTTAACACTCTGACTGCCACGGCGGTAGAAACAAACACCGCGGCAGTAACCGCCAACAAACTGGCGGAAGACAAGGTTCCGCCCACTGTATTACAACACGCCTACCCGCCACCTTTTCCGGCGCGGAACCAACGCTATCAAAAGCACGGTGGAAACAGTACACAGAAGGGAAAACCAGTCACCTCTCGACACCCAACGAGGAACCAGAATGCCATGGAGTCCTGCCCATGCTGGTCTTCCTCCTTCTGTATCAGGAGCAGGACAGACGCCGTCGACGACCACAGTGAGTACTGCACCTACAACACAGGGGAGGGTGGGAGGGAAAAGAGAGTGACACACACACACGCAATATCCCCATCCCCACCCTCACCCACAACAACATACACACAAATACATGCAGCAACATTACATATACGCCCCCTCACCCCCTGGAAGAACGCAAGGACAAAAGGAAATGATTGTAACGAGTGTAATCAATAAAAATCAGATAGTGCAATGTCAAAAATCAGTATATAAAAATATGTAGGAAAAGAGAAATAAGAGTAGTAAGGGTGAGAGGCGCCGCACCTCTGAGCAGTAAACAAATAGTTTATACAGAGTAAAGAAGTACGAGCAAAGTCCGGTGCAAAGCGGCCCAGTGCCTTACTACCCAGTAGGCACCAAAAAGGGTACTAGGAGTACCCTAGGCAAACATGGGACAAGAAGGCCACAGCACACAGAATGTAATGTCCAACAGTAAAGCAAGAATAGATATTCCTGATGTCGTTCTGTAGGTTGGAAGAATATGAAGTTGAAACGAGTCTCAGATCCTGTTTGCAGATGGTGTCTTTATTTATAGTTGTTAGAAATCATTGAGTCATCATGGAGATACAAATTGGCTGTATCTCCTGCTGGTGCAGGTGCACGTGGTGGTGTTCACTGCCGTACAGGTTGGTGTAGTGGTTGACAGAAGGGGTGACTCTAGTCCCTCAGTCGGAGCCACCATGCCCTGTCCTGACCTGCTCTTCAGCTTGTGTCCCTTCCCCACCTTTGATGTTGCCACTGGTGTCTTGACACTGTCGCCTTTTGGTTTGGAGGAGCCCTTGCTGGCTGGTAGGCGCGGCTCCTCCCTCTGGGATGTAGGCACCTTCTTCAGCTTGGCAGGTGGTGGAATGTCCTTGGCCTTGCTAGGTGGCACACTGGCAGCCCTGATGGGTGGTGCACTCAATGAGACCGCAGTTGCTGGCACCACTGTGCATGGGGATTTGGTGGCTGAGGTGCTGGGCTGGGACCTGGAAAGCCTGGCCCTAGGAGAAGGCCGGGGGGTGGGAGGTGAAGGGAAGAGGTCAATGTAGACAGGTATAGTTTTTTAGATACACTGGGACGGGAAGATGGAGGGGTTTTGGGAGTGGAGGAAGAGGTAGTGGTTGTAGGAGGTGTACGTTTGCTGAATTTGAGTGAAGGTGCATGGGCCGGAGGCTGTTGTGAGGTGGATGGCTGTTGGGTGGGTGTGTGCCTGCGTTTGTGTACTTTGGGAGGAGGGCTCACAGACATACTGGGAGAGGACACTGGGGATGTGTGAATGGTAGTGGGGGGGGTGGTGATTGCACATGAGCGGTGTGTGTTGTTGGTCCTGTGATGGAGGTAGTGGCTGAGGATGTAGTGCATGCAGGTGTGAGTGGAGATGAGACAGGGAGGGAGGAAGAGGACGTGGAGGAGGGGGGCACATTGGAGGCAGTGGATGTTGGTGTGTCTGCATCGGTATGGTGCTTGTGTGAGTGCCTGTGGGAAGTGTGGTGCTTATGTTTGCCTGAGCTACTTTTGTGTCTTGATTTGGCTGAATGCTGGTCTGATGGTGTGCTTGGGATAGGCTGAGGTACAGGGGATTGGGTCTGGGTGGAGGAAGTTGGAGGGTGGAGGTGGACACAGGGACAATGGCTGCCATCTGTGCTGAGGCCAGAGCCTGAAATGCTCTTTGTTGGGCCGCCTGCCCGATGAATGGCCTCAAGATATGCATTTGTTTGTTGCAAATGCCTCTCAACACCCTGAAGGGCATTCAAAATGGTATATTGCCCAACACTGAGTGATCTCAGGAGGTCAATAGCCTCCTCACTGAGGGCAGCAGGGCTGACTGGGGCAGGGGCTGAGGTGCCTGGGGCGAAGGAGATGCCCACCCTCCTGGGTGAGCGGGCACAGGACACACGCTGAGGGGCTGCTGGGAGGGCGGTGCTGGTAGTGGGGTGGCGGCTGTACCTGTTGATGCGGAGGGCATCAGAGGAGTCGCTGGTGTATGCTCCTGTCCCCGTCGTGGAGCTCCCCTCGCCCTCCGTCCCACTGGTGCCTTCAGACTCCGTTACTTCACCCTCCAGGGCCATGTGGGTTGCAGCTCCCTCCCGCTCTTTTGCCAATGCTCCTCCGCCAGATGATGCTAATGCACGCAAGAACAGGGTGACAAAACAAAAAAGGGGGGGAGACAGAAGAAACACATGCTCAGTGCATGCAACACCACTACTGTTGGCGGACACAACACACAGGGAGCAACCCTATGCACTAAGCCATGCACTAACAGTTCTGAGGAAATTCACATGCCCATGAGGGACGATGCCTAAGCCCAATTGCTGCACACCTGGAACCCACAGGAGCCTGGCTAGGTGTAGATGGCTATTACCAGTAGTGGAGCTGGGGTACCACAGAGCCTGCCTAACAAGGGACCTACCCTCTCAAGTTCGCCCTGGCCTAGGGGAACCCACAGCCCACTTCCCCCCGCCAGACTCCTCGTAAAGCACGCAGAGTCAGATGAATCAGAGTGTACTCACTCCCTTGTGGCTGCTGTGATGCCCTCAAGCGCCCATCCAACTCCAGATAGGCCACCACCAGGATCCGGTACATCAGAGGGGTCATGGTGCGACGGGCACCTCTTCCACGTTGGGAGGCCGTCCCCAGCTGTGCCTCCGCCATCTTCTTGCTCCAGCGACTCAGGTACTCCCATCTTTTCCGGCAGTGAGTGCTCCGTCTATGGTAGAACCCAGGGTCCGGACGTCCTTGGTGATGGCACGCCAAATACCCTTCTTCTGGTGGGCGTGGACCTAGAGGAAAAGTGAAGTTAGAATGGATGTTACTATCCCGTACAGTTCATTTCACGCATTGCCTAAACACCTCCCACCCTGGGCAAGACATACAAACACACACACTATCCTGACATGCTGGCCTGTCCCCCTCCCCACCCTCCTCCATCCACGACACTCCATACAATCATGTACCATCCACCATGCTCACAGTGTACTCACCTGTTTGTCTGGAGGACCGTACAGTTGCGTGTACTGGGGAGGACCCCTTCCACTAGTTTCTCCAACTCCTCTGAAATGAAGGCAGGGGCCCTTTCCCCAGACACTGTAGCCATCGTCACTTCCAGACACAGGTCACAGCAGCACTTGCAGTGTAGGTCCTCTCCTGTTGAAGGTCAGGTATCAAGTGAGGGAACAGTTAGGAAATGTCGGCCACGACCGCGGCGGTGCGTACCGTCACTGCCGGCGTACATTGTCATTGGCTCCTGGGACCCATAGGGCCCAATGTTAACCAATGCTGAATTGCGCTGCAGTCTTCGACCGCCAACGGCGACGGTGTACAACGCCAGCGCAGTTACCTCATTTCCCCTTGTCCCACCTTACAAGTCAGGCAGCGACCATTTCAGGGGGCCACATGGCAGGCAAAAAAACTGTGTCACACTTATTTAGGCCTGGAATACTGACAGATAAAGGCACATTGCGAATTTCTAAAGTTTTAGCTAATAACATATTGTTTTACCTAAGTGTTGGATGACTCTCTGTTCACTGTTCTCCTCCATAGGGCACGTCTGCTGGGGCAGGTGGTGAGATAGCAGCATCCTCCGGTGTACAGACAACAATGGAAGAGAGACACATCATTATCACTTACAGACTTGATCGTGCAACAATCCAGGACCTGTGTGCCCAGTTGGAGCCAGACCTGTTGTCAGCTATCCGCCAACCCACAGGAATCCCCCCTCTAGTGCAGGTTCTGTCTGTACTCCATTTCCTGGCCAGTGGGTCTTTTCAAACAACAGTGGCCATGGCATCAGGGATGTCCCAGCCAATGTTCTCTAAAGTGTTGTCCAGAGTGTTGTCTGCCCTGCTGAAACACATGTGCAGCTACATCGTTTTCCCTCAAGTGGAGGATTTGCAACAGTGAAAGGTGACTTCTATGTCCTGGGACATATCCCCAGCATCATTGGTGCCATTGATGGTACACATGTGGCATTTGTCCCCCCGACACAGTAATTAACAGGTGTACAGAAACCGGAAAAGCTAACCTTCAATGAATGTGCAGATGGTGTGTTTGGCGGACCAGTACATCTCCCAAGTATCCTGGCTCAGTGCATGACACTTACATTTTGAGGAACAGCATCATCCCTCATATGATAGGGCAAATCCAGAGGCACCGTGTGTGGCTAATAGGTGAGCCTAAAGTCCCCATACAGTTTCATTTGGGGTCTGGGTATGCGGGATTCCCTAGTGTTTGGAGGATGTCTAACAGTTGTCCCTCGATCTTTGCAGGTGGCTCTAGTTACCCCAACCTGTCATGGCTACTGACCCCAGTGAGGAATCCCAGGATAAGGCCAGAGGAAGGCTACAATGAGGCACATTGAGGAACTAGGAGGATTATAGAACGTACCTTCGGCCTCCTGAAGGCGAGATTCCGGTGCCTCAATCTGACAGATGGATCCCTATACTACTCACCGAAGAAGGTGTGCCAGATCATTGTGGCCTGCTGTATGTTACACAACCTGGCTTTGCAACGCCAGGTGCCTTTGCTGCAGGGGGATTGGCATCTGATGGTGGTCTTGTGGCAGCTGTGGAGCCTGTGGACAGTGAAGAAGAGGAGGCAGAAGAAGAAGATGTAGACAGCCTAAACAACATCATCATGCAATACTTCCAGTGAGACACAGGTAAGAAGATGGAACTGCTTCCCACATCTCATACTATTGTTGGAGCTAGCATAAGTCTGCCATTTTCACTCTGTGTATGGACCCTGACTTGTTACTTTGCCTTCCATTTCACAGATCTGGGTCCCAATTTGTGCCCTCTGCTATGTTTACTGCTAGCCTACAGCTGTGGTACATTGGTATGTGAACAAGTACATTGACATTGCTATATTCCAGAGGTTTTGCAATTGCGCATTTGTGAAAGCACAGACTGTCTCCAGATTGTTTTGTGATTCAAGGGTGTTTATTTCTGTGCAAATAAGTGGAAGGGCTTGTGACATGGGCTGGGGTGATGGTGGGAGAATGTCCATGGTAGAGTCCTGTCTCTTGGTATCACAGGTGCATTGTCCAAGGGGGCATAGGAAGTGGAGCAATGGCAGTTTAAGGTGGACTGGGTGACAAAGTGAGACAGAAGGGGGACAATCGGGAGGGTCTTATTTCCTGGCGGGGTCTTGGCAATGCACTCTGTCTTGTTTCTGGATCTCAGGTACCGTTTGCGGGGTGGTTCTCCTTCTGTAGGGGGTGGGGTGCTGGTGGCCTGTTGGTCCTGTGTTGGTGCCTCCTGTCCACTAGCGCCGGCAGAGGTGGAGGGCTGTTCATCGTCCAGGCTAGTGTCAGGGGCACATTGGTGTGCCACTGTGTCGCTCCTGGTGTTGACAAGGTCTGCCAGCACCCCTGCAGTGGTGACCAGGGTGGTGTTAATGGACTTCAAGTCCTCCCTGATCCCCAGGTACTGTTCCTCCTACAGCCACTGGGTCTCCTGAAACTTGGCCAGTACCGTGACCATGGTCTCCTGGGAATTGTGGTAAGCTCCCATGATGTTGGAGAGTGCCTTGTGGAGTTTCGGTTCCCTGGGCCTGTCCTCCCCCTGTCGCACAGCAGTCCTCCCAGCTTCCCTGTTATCCTGTGCCTCTGTCCCCTGAACCATATGTGCCCACTGACACTGACCCCAGGTTCCTGATTTTCTTGGGTTGGTGGGTTTGACTGGGTTCCCTGCAGTGGTGGACACACTGCTGATTGACGTGTCCTAGGAACAGAGGGATGGGCCCGCTGGGTGGGTGCTGTGGTGGTGTTTCCTGAGGAGGGAGGCTCTGTGGTGGTTTGTGACTGTGTCAGGGGAACCGACTGTCCAGAGGTCCCTGATGGGCCGCGCTGGTCATCTTGATCCAGGCGTGCAGAGCTGCTGTCTTCACTGTAGGCCTCTTCTGTGGGGGGACTGGATATGTCTGGCACCTCCTGTCCGGTGACGTTGGATATGGGTCCTGTTGGGATGTGAATGCATGATCTTAGTATCTGTGTTTGCCACCTTGTGCAATGGGTGAGTTAACCTCTACTCCTGTGTTTGCATTATTGCCGTGGCCCTTGTGTGATAGGTGATTTTGGGGCATGAGTGAGTCTCTCTACTGGACATGCTTTGGTGATGAGTGTCCATGCATTAGTGTTACATGCAGGGCTTGGTATTGGAAGGTGTGGGTTGTGGTAGTGGGGTATCTGTGGGGTGTTGGGCTGATGGGTGTGAGGGTGAGAGTATGTGATGGCATGCAGGTAGGGGGGGAAATAGTAGTAAAGAAATGACTTACCAGTGTCCAGTCCTCCTGCTACTCCTGCCAGGCCCTCAGGATGCAGTATTGCCAAGACTTGCTCCTCCCATGTTGTTAGTTGTGGGGGATGAGGTGGGGGTCCACCGCCAGTCCTCTGTACAGCAATCTGGTGTCTGGATACCACGGAACGCACCTTCCCCCAATAGGTCGTTCCACCTCTTTCTGATGACATCCCGTGTTCTTGGATGCTGTCCCACTGCGTTGACCCTGTCGACGATCCTCTGTCATAGCTCCATCTTCTTAGCAAAGGATGTCTGCTGCACCTGTGATCCAAATAGCTGTGGCTCTAACCAGATGATTTCCTCCACCTTGACCCTGAGCACCTCCTCTGAAAACCTGGGGTGTCTTTGAGGTGCCATGATGTGGTGTGGGTGATATGTAAGGTGCTGTCTGTTGTGATGTGTGAGGGGATGTGTTGGTGTGTGTTGTTTGAGTTGCGTGGATGTTGTATAAGTGATGGTGTTGTGTGTCTGTGGATGCTGGTTTTGTGTTCGCTAATCTCTATCTCTGGCCTTCTTTCAATTTTGTTCATTGTAAGGGTTTGTGGGTGATGTGGGTGTGTGCTTTATATTGGATTGGGTGTGTGGGTGTGGTGTTTGTATGTGTATCAGGTGTGTGTATTTTGAATTGTCCAATGTGGTTGTGTTTTGTAAATGTGTGTGTATTTTGAGCGCGGCCGTGTGTACTGCCAATGGATTACCGCGGTTGAAAGACCGCTGCGTTGATTTGTGGGTCGTGATAGTGTGGGTGTATTTTTGTTGGTGTGACGGTGTGAGTTTTGGTATCGCCAGTTTATCACTGACCTTTGGTGTAGCGGACCTGTGTGGGTGTCTGTATTGTGGCGGATTCCAAGCTGTGAGTCGTAATACTTGTGGCGGATTTCCGCCTCCGCAACGGTGTGTTGGTGGTCTTCAGCACGGCGGAAAGCAGGATTTACCGCCAGGGTTGTAATGGGGGCCATAGTCTTTGTCTCTGCCCCTCGGACCCAAAGTGATCTGTTCAACAATTTGCCATTGTATATCATCACATTTATGTTGCATTGTTTCATAGTGTTCCACTAAAGGTGCTCCCACTGTTTTACTTTTGCTCCTACTTTTATGTTGCAGAATCCTGCATTTAACTTTCTGTGTTGTTTGTCCACTATATAAGAGTTTGGAGGGACACCAAATAGCGTAAGTTACATCCTGTGTATTGCAATTAGTAAACGTGGTTAGAGAAAATACATTTTCTTGAAGTAAATAATTCCCGGCTATACGAGTGGACATTGCCAAGTTAAAATCATACAAGTAAGTGACTATACAGACACGCTTTATACAATTTATCTACCATCTTATTCTGTACTAAGGCCACACTTTAATTTTTTTGTTTCCCAGCCAACATTGTTCCACAGCGGGCTTACTAAAGAAGAACGCTATATTTTGGAATCATAGAAAATATTCCAGTCTTCACCACATCATTTATAATAATTGATAATGTTAGTGGTTACCCACATTACCACACATTTTTAAAAATAACAATTTAATTTAAGCTTTTTGGACTATCATGGAACAATAATAGATGCTATGTCCCCACTAGGTAGAAGACATTGGCCAGAAGACCAAACTAATCACTGGAATCTCTAGGTGAGTGCCCAGTTTTAGCCTCATTAATTGGACTGCATAATTAAGTTCCCTAATAATCTGGTTAATTTAATTACTTGTAGGTGCTACCGACAGGAAACATCCTCAGTCCTGATGCTGAGCCTCTAATGATTTATGTCTCTTAATGGGGTCGAAACATCAACAGTAAATTGAATGTGGATTGTAAATTGTAAAAATACTTTGTGACTTCAGGGCTTCCTGGATTGACGGAGCCTTTAGAAGTCCATATTGTTTTTAACCACCTTCTGTACATATTGTATATAACACTATCACTTTCCTTCACAATATTCACTTTCACTGTATTTTAACATAGGAGCACCTACTATCACAGATACTTTATAAAGAAAATGTACAAAACATGCTGTTAAATGTCTTTAAAACAAAAAGAAATAAAGTACAATTAATGTAATAAAGATTGGATTTACGTAATTGTCATCTAGACAGCTTACCGTGGAAGTCTAGGATTACTTCCCCCTTGCATTGACCATTTAATGATTTTGTTTATTGCCCTGGACAAAAGGGTTAGAGGGATTTGCCTCATTGCTCTAAACTACAACAGTGCAGTTGTATGACTGCGAAGGCCGGTTTGTATTAAATCAACTCTTAGAGAAACCGTCAGGTTCCCACTAAATTATTGATATATATAATAATGATAGAGAGAGACACTTTATCCTATACAGAAGACTATAACAACAGGATAGTTAGTGGCTCTTCGTTTATTGATGCTCATCCCACTATTGTAGAGGATGCTCTCCATGAGAAAATGACTAAGTTAGAAAGAATCAAAAAGAAATTGGTGCGCACACAACTACATGGACATTTGATGAAAGAATATTGACGCACAAATGTCATTCCAGTAGAGTTACAAGTGAGAAATGAACCGGCCATATTCATTGAGGATCCCAAATATAGGCAAAACTTTAGCTATGTAGCCAACCAATGCACAAGACACTGGATGGTACTAGGAATCGACACCACGCTAGAACATATAGCCAAACTAAAAAAATAAATTGAGGATTTAGCAAAGAAGATACTGGAAGATACTGCATTGACCAATGCACGCCAGGCTTTGGAAGCTCTGGAAAAGACATAAAAATAATTTACGTTCATCACACAAAAGAAAAAAGTGGATAAACTAGCCAAAGATATAGCCAAGTATGATAAATCTTCCACTTACCCATACCTGGATGAAGATTACTACAAACAAGACCAAATAGGCAAATTTGTAAACAGAGGCAGAGGAGGATATAGGAGATATGTAACTTTCTCTGACACCTCGGCCTCTGACAGTTGAAATAGTGAGCAACAAGGCTCCACCTCGACTGCTCACCCACAAGCTCTGGAATCTTTTTTAGACAGGGGCCGGGCGGAGGACAGCAGACAGAGAGGGAGAAGGGGGAGAGGCAATGGGAGGACCAGAGATTGGATATACTTTCAAGAACCCCAGGGGGAACGCCAGACCAGACGTCAGCAATACTCCTGGTAAATGATAACCCTGCCCAACCCTTATCCCCCATATTAGAACAGACTACTCTAACACAGGATAGGGGTGTGGGTGACACAATCCATCCCACCACCATGGCTCCCATCTTCAACCTCTCACGACACAAATTGACAGCTTATGAACTTTCTGTATTAAGTAAAGGGCTGTCGTTCGTACCTACGACTCGCCCTAATTTTTTTAAAATTTAAATTGAGATGCAAATTTTTTTTAGACGCATACATTTAAGCAGTTTCTATAAAGGAAACTCAGTGGAAGGCCTGCTAAATACAATTGGCCTTAGACCGCCATCTTCCTTTACTCCTCCTTCCAACTCCATGCCGGTCAAAATACTAACATTCAAGAAAGTTGTTTTGAAAGATATTGATACTTTGAGTACCAAACAGAACTATGTCAAATACAACCTCTCTTATGAGGAAAACTTAGCTCTAAAAAAAAACTAAAAAAGAAACATGATATAGTAATCAAAGCAGCCGATAAAGGTGGAGGAATAGTACTACAGGGCTTGAAAGATTATAAACATGAAATTCTCAGCCAGTTGAGTGACAAGAATTATTATAGGGAGATAGGCTCGGACACTATGAAATTATTGAGGGAACAGATTTTAGAACTAACCAAAATAGGATTAGAACAGGGTTTTGTGTCTAAAAAGGAATATCTATTTCTCAGTAAGAAAGATCCCGGCACCCCTGTACTATACACTTTACCTAAGATACACAAACGCTTAGAAAATCCACCTGGTAAACCCATTGTATAAGGCTGTGACTCCTTATTAGCACCACTGTGCCAATACCATGACATTTTCCTGAAACCATTTGTGCCTCTAACAAAGGCTTATGTAAGGGACAGTATGCATTTAATGGCTCTATATGAAGGGTTAGAATTTTCTCGTAGCACTGACCTGTTGGTTACAACGGATATACAATCCCTATACACAAATATTCCCCAACAGGAAGCCTTAAGAGTCTTAAACAAAGTGCTTGATTACCGTATACAACCAGTGCAGGTACCCACTTGGTTTCTTATTTCCATGATGGAGTTAGCAATGGGCAGAAACTATTTTTTATTCAATAATAATTTTTACTATCAGGTCAAAGGAGTGCCCATCGGAGCCGCCTTTGCACCTAATTTGGCGAACCTATACATGGCAGAGTATGAGACTCAGAACATCTTTAACCAGTCAAATTCTTTCCTACGCCGTATACGGAAATGGTCGAGATACATCAACTATGTATTACTAATTTGGCGAGGCTCTACTATCCAACTCCAGGAATTCCATACCTGGTTGAATGGAAAGTCCAAAGATATCCAGTTCACCATGGAGTCTAATGAAGAGAGTATTCCTTTTCTAGATCTTAGAATAGGACTAGATGTGGACACATTTTTTTTGTCTCATTATATCGAAAACCTACAGAAAGAAACACGCTATTACACTACTCTAGCCACCATCCGAGAAGCTTGAGAGACAACCTTCCATTTGGCCAGTTCATTCGCATTAGGAGAAATTGCACAAAAAGATCTGATTACTTTAGGGAATATGATACCCTTATAGAAAGACTATTAGAGAGAGGATACCCCAAAAGACTAGTCAGGAGAGCTAGAAAACAAGCCTGGTATAATCACAGAGAAACTCTCTTAGAACCCAAAACACCAAAAGAGGACATTAATAGATTAGCGTGTGTTACCACATATAGCCCTGCCAGTATTGATATCAAGAAGAAAATTCTACACCATTGGGAATTAGTTAGAGAACACCT
Organism: Pleurodeles waltl; assembly: GCF_031143425.1. Lineage (NCBI taxonomy): Eukaryota > Metazoa > Chordata > Amphibia > Caudata > Salamandridae > Pleurodeles > Pleurodeles waltl. The sequence continues at coordinate 246,143,481 of NC_090448.1, read as the reverse complement.
GCACACACAAGAACCCCCCTCTTATTTTCCTTCAAGAAAGGGAGAAATCTAAAAGATTGTCTCACATGTGTATTACTACCAAAGATACCAAAGGGGCAGGAGAACACATTATGGGGCTTACCAGCAGTTGTGGGACACTATAAATGTGGGAATTGTGTAGCATGTAAGATGAGCTTCAACACTATGGAATTTCGCCATAAAGAAAATGTATTTTCTCTAACCACGTTTACTAATTGCAATACACAGGTTGTAATTTACGCTATTTGGTGTCCCTGCAAACTCTTATATATTGGACAAACAACACAGAGTTAAATGCAGGATTCTGCAACATAAAAGTAGGATCAAATGTAAAACAGTGAGAAAACCTTTAGTGGAACACTATGAAACAATGCAACATAAATGTGATGATATGAAATGGCAAATTGTTGAACAGATCACTTTGGGTCCGAGGGGTGGAGACAAAGACTATGGCCCTCATTACGACGCTGGCGGTAAATCCTGCTTACCGCCATGCAGAAGACCGCCAACATACCACTTCGGCCACTGAATTCCGCTACAGGTATTACGACCCACAGCCCGGAATCCACCACAATAGAGTCACCCACACAAGTCAGCCACACCAAAGGTCAGTGATAAAATGGCGGGAAAAAAAACGACACCGTCACGCCAACAAGAATACACCCACACTATCACGACCCACGAATCAACGTGGCGGTCTTTCAACTGCGGTAAACCATTGGTGGTACACACCGCCACACTCAAAATACACACACACATATACAAAAGACAACCACATTGTACAATTCAAAATACACACACCTGATACTCATACACACACCACACCCACACACCCAATCCAATACAAAACACACACCCATATTACCCACAAACCCTTTCAACCAGAAATTTAAAAGCAGGCCACAGAGAGACACCACCTAAAACAACACCAGCATCCACAGACACACAACACCATCACTTACACAACATCCACGCACCTCAAACAACACACACCAACACATCCCCTCACACATCACAACAGACACCAAATCACACATCACCCACACCACATCATGGCACCTCAACGACACCCCAGGTTCTCTGAGGAGGAGCTTAGGGTTATGGTGGAGGAAATCGTCTGGGTAGAGCCACAGCTATTTGGATCACAGGTGCAGCAGACATCCATTGCAATGAAGATAGAGCTATGGCGGAAAATTGTCGACAGGGTCAACGCAGTGGGACAGCATCCAAGAACACGGGATGACATCAGGAAGAGGTGGAACGACCTACAGGGGAAGGTGCGTTCTGTGGTATCCAGACACCAGGTAGCCGTACAGAGGACTGGCAGTGGGCCCCCACCTCCTCCCCCACAACTAACAACATGAGAGGAGCAAGTCTTGGCAATACTGCATCCTGAGGGCCTCGCAGGAGTAGCAGGAGGATCGGACTCTGGTAAGTCATATCTTTACTATTATATCCCCCCACCCTACCTGCATACCATCACAAACAACAACCCCTACCCTCACACCCATCACTCCAACACCTCACATATACCCCACTATCATAACCCACACATCCCAATACCAAGCCCTGCATGTGACAACAATGCATGGACACCCATCACCAAAGCATGTCCAAGGGAGAGACTCATCCAGGGCACACAATCACCACTCATTTAAGGGCCAAGGCGATATTGCAAGCACAGTAGTAGAGGGAAACACACCCACTGCACAAGATGGCACACACAGCTACAATAACAATGCATGTACACCCCAACAGGACCCCTACGCAACGTCACCGGCAAGGAGGTGCCAGCCATATCCAGTCCCCCCACAGAAGAGGCCCACAGTGACAACAGCAGCTCTGCACGCCTTGCTCAAGATGACCAGCCCAGCCCGTCAGGGACCTTTGGATAGTCGGTTCCCCTGCCACAGTCCCAAACCACCACAGAACCTCCCCCCTCAGGAAACACCACCACAGCACCCACCCAGCGGGCCCATGCCACTGTCCCCAGGATATGTCAATTAGCAGTGAGTCCACCACTACAGGGACCCCAGGCAACCCCACTAACACAGGACGATCAGTGACCTGGGGTCAGTGTCAGTGGGCACACGGTTCAGGGGACAGAGGCACAGGATAACAGGGAAGCTGGGAGGACTGCTGTACGACAGGGGGAGGACAGGCCCAGGGAGCCCACTCTCCACGAGGCACTCTCAAACATCATGCAAGCATACCACCATTCCCAGGAGACCATGGGCACAGTACTGGCCAAGTTTCAGGAGACCCAGCGGCTGCAGGAGGAGCAGTACCTGGGGATCTGGGAGAACTTGAAGTCCATTAACACCACCCTGGTCACCATTGCAGGGGTGCTGGCAGACATGGCCAACACCATGAGGGAGACAGTGGCATACCACCGGGCCCCTGACACCAGCCTGACTGATGAACAGCTTTCTACGTCCACCGGCGCTAGTGGACAGGAGGTCCCGCCACAGGACCAACAGACCACCAGCACCACACCCTCTGTCAAAGGAGAACCACCCCCGCAAACGGTCCCTGCGATCCAGGTACAAGACAGACGACAGTGCCAAGACCCCCGCCAGGAAATAAGACTCTCCTGATTGTCACCCTTCTGTCCCACTATGTCACCCTGTCCACCTTGAACTGCCATTACCCCACTTCCTATGCCCCCTTGGACAATGCACCTGTGATACCAAGAGACAGGACTCTATCATGGACATTCCTCCACCATCACCCCAGCCCCTTCCACATACCCCTATACACATTAGCCAATAAATAAACACCCTTGAATCACAAAACAATCTGGAGTCAGTCTGTACTTTCACAAATGTATAATTACAACTTCTTCTACAAATATCAATGTTAGATCTGTGAAATGGAAAGCCAAAGTGAACTGTCAGGGTCCATATACAGAGGTTAAGAGGCTGACTTACATAATATCCTACAGTAGTCAGATATGAGATGAGCAGTGCCAGTCTCTTACCTGTGTCTCACTGGAAGTACTGCGTGATGATCTTGTTTTGGTTGTCAATATCTTCTTCCTCTGCCTCCTCTTCCTCACTGTCCACAGGCTCCACAGCTGCCACAATACCTCATGCAGAAAAGGCACCTGGCATCGCAAAGCCAGGTTGTGCAACATGCAGCATGTCACGATTATCTTGCACACCTTCTTCGGTGAGTAGTATAGGGAGCCACCTTTCAGATGGAGGCACCGGAATCTGGCCTTCAGGAGGCCGAAAGTCCCCTCTATAATCCTCCTAGTTCGCCCATGCGCCTCATTGTAGCGTTCCTCTGACCTTGTCCTGGGATTCCTCACTGGGGTCAGTAGCCATGAGAGGCAGGGGTAACCAGAGTCACCTGCAAATGTCGATGGACATCTGTTAGACACACACTAACCCTTGGGGACTACCCCATACCCAGACACCTATTCATACTGTGTGGGGATCTTGGGCTCACCTATTAGCCACACCCAGTGCCTCTGGAGTTGCCCCATCACATATTGGATGCTGCTATTCCTCAAAATGTAAGCGTCATGCACAGAGCCAGGATACTTGGCATTCACATGAGAGATGTACTGGTCTGCCAAACACACCATCTGCACATTCATTGAATGGTAGCTTTTTCAATTTCTGTACATCTGTTCATTCCTGTGAGGGTGTGGGGACAAATGCCACATGTGTACCATCAATGGCACCAATTATGTTGGGGATATGTACCAGGACATAGAAGTCAGCTTTCACTGTGGCCAAATACTCCACCTGGGGGAAAACGATGTAGCCACGCATGTGTTTCAGCAGGGCAGATAACACTCTGGTCAACACGTTAGAGAACATTGGCTGAGACATCCCTGATGCCATGGCCACTGTTGTTTGGAAGGAACCACTTGCCAGGAAATGGAGCACTGACAGGACCTGCACTAGAAGGGGTGTCGCATAGGCTCTCATTATTCTAATGAGACTACTGGATTTTGAGCAGCAAGATCATCCACTGTGTGGGAGACTGAGTCTGACCCACTGTGGGTGACGCCTGTCGCTCCAAATCCAGGTTTTGCTCCGGCTAACTAGCAGTGCCTCATCTCTACCAAAAGATAGGGATGATTGGGCAGCCGAGTGTATGACATATTAGGCTTCTCAGGGAAGTCGTGGTCACTCAGGTTGCATCTGGTTCTCTCATTCACAATTCGATTTCATACATAAATGACAAACGGAAGCAGTATATGTTCTAATGATTGGTTTAATAAAATGACTGCATCTTAGATAGCAAAGCGTGAGCTGCAACAACCAGGACTACACAACATGACAATATTAAAATGGTGACTAGGAGAGTGTAGCACAAGAATAACGCTATCATATTGTCACTAGAATTTATGGACTATTTCCTATCTAAGTCATAATCTGAGCACAGCATGTTATGCTCTAATCCTGCTTTTCAGGTTCCCCCAGGAGGACATCGACCCTCATACCTGAGCAAAGGCCTGTAGTCTGGGTTTGCATCTGAAGCAAAGCATTCAGCAATCAGCATACAGTCATGGTTCCCTGGTTGGAATCTCCCTCTTAACGTGTAATGGACTAGGAAGTGTTTTTATAATAACACAGCTGATGTTCTAAGAAAATGTCCATACGTAAGGATGTGTATTTTCTACGAATGTTGGATACTAAACTTCTACCACGTTCACCGGCAATGTACCAAACTGTAGCCTTGACTGAAGCACAAAGTGATCAAGAATGTCTTGTTTGAGAACACAGTGCTGGGTAAGCAAAAACAGTTAGATAGATTAAAATAAAACAAGACTGTAAAACTGGTTATTGTAAAAATAACATTGCAAAGCCGAAAAAAAGATATCTAGGTCAAAGTGCACAGCGGCCTAGTGTGTTAAACTAACGTGCATGGAGCTATAACTAAAATGGCTACACAACACCCTCCCCTTGTTGGTTGAAAGTGGTTCAAAGCCATAACTAAAATTTCATTACTAAAAAGCTCAACCTAAGATATATATGAAAACCAGGTCAATTTTGACAAGTTAAAAGGACACACAAGTACAATATGTGGCAACTTAAAACATGAGCATGTGACTTATAACCGAATTCAAAAGACATGTCAATTTAGAAAGGTTTCAAACTAAGTACGGCCATGGAGAACAGGAGATCTTCCACTTTGGCAGATGTCAGAACCGGAAAGTCCAGCCAAAAATGATCAAGGAGCAAGCGTGTTCCATAGCCCCAGTGTTAACCAAGGCGGCATCCAGTGGAGTCCCCATTGATGGGTTGTCCGCAACTTCCTCCAGGAAGGGTAACTCATAATTAGCTTCACGTAGGAAACGCAACCTCAGTGTGCATGTCTGGTAATGAACCCTCCGTGAGAACATCAACAGATGAGCATCTATTGCTGGGGGGGCGCTGCTGTGAAAGGCAAACTTCCAGTGCATGTTCGAAAGAGCACCAGAGGCACCGAAACACGGGCTGCACACAATACAGAACCGGTCTGAATGAGAAAGACCAGTCACACTCCAATTGCTCCAGGAGTGTTGCTCCAAAATGCTGCATCATAGACTCACGACAGAGCTGCACTGAAAGGAGTTGCGGCAGGACAGCCATTGCACATAAACAGCAACAGAAGGATGCCAGCTGATAAAGCCAAAGTAATCGGAAATCCCCCCAAAATACTACCGAAAATTGAGTGGATGGCTGAAGGTATCAAACCGAATATGGAGGAGGTGTGCGCGAAACCAGAACCAACAGTTTTGAAAAAATTTGCGATTCCAGTCGTGCTGGACGCATTAAATATTCATCCCACGAGTTCACCAAAGTGTCTCGGAAAGTTCGTATTTACCAGGGACTGTATTTCTGCTGATGACCTTGCCACTTTAAGTGCGTAGGTCTTGCGCGCAGATGTAAGGGCCACATGCTTTTGAAACAGTAAAGCCTTGAGTCTACTCAACCTGTCAAAATTCACGTTTGAAGTAGCAATGTAAGGCCAAATATCAGCTACCTCCTTAAATTTAGTTGGGGGAAATAGTATGTTCCCGCAGCATGTAACGACCTTAGAGACCGAAACAACGTAAACTATTCCGGCCTGCATGCCACAACAGCCTTCACTATTGAGAAGGACGTAGCTGCCGTTTGAAAGCACCCTGAACGTGGGTCTAATCAAAGGGACTGGTACTCGCTTAAGTTAACAAGCCAAGTTTTCAGCCGAGGTGTTAAACGCCCCATGCAGGGACAGCTGTTAACAAATCATCGAATGGCTGACAGAAGTCTTGCATTCACTACCGCTAAGACCTCTTTCATGCCATTAAAGCATTTGTACGAGAAGGGAAGCTCCCACACCTCATGGATGTAACTATCCCCCAGCTTTTCATATCTGCTTACCGGAATGTGTTTTAAACAGGAGGTGAATTGTAGTGTGGAAATAGGCAGATTAATAACCCCATGTATTAACCACTCATCCGATGGTATTTTGGCCACGACGGTAAAAGGCAACTTTTCTAATTTCTAGATGTTAAGCATAACATAAGTTGCTTCCTTTTTAGCCATTAGTTGTTGTTGTCGCGTTAGATTAAAAGAAGAAAATATCTCCCTTGCACTGACGTTCTGCCATGGAATGCAACCTGCCTTCAATGTTTGAAGAGTCCAACCCAACTGCATAATGGACCGGATCTGATTCTGTCCATGGTGTAAGGAAGACATATCAGATTGTATAATGTCTATAGCAGAAGAGACAATATTATTAATGGTATATATCCGGTCGGCAAGGTGTTAATCCCATTATCCACAAAAGCTAATGCCTTTTTTAAATGTTCCTGGTCTATTTGCCTTAACCAGGCTGCAGCATCTTGTTGGGAAAGTTTCCAAATCTCATTATATGCTGCATATAAAAAACGCTTCTTACGTGGTGTTCTAGGGCCTGACAAGAAATCTTGTAAGTCAGTGGAGTTAGACAGGAGATTGAGGTGATCCCTAACCGCATTCAGCGAGGATGATTTTAGCCACTGTTGGCATAATTTTCCCACACTATGGCCCTCATTACAACCCTGGCGGTCGGTGTTAAAGCAGCGTTAATACCGCCAACAGGCCGGCGGAAACAAAAATGGAAACACGACCATGGCGGAAACCGCCAACATAGACAGCCACTTTAACACTCCGACCGCCACAGCAGTAGAAACAAACACCGTGGTGGTAAACGCCAACAGACAGGCGGAACACAAGGTTCCTCCCATTGTATTACAACATGCCTATCCGCCACCTTTTCTGGAGCGGAACCAACGCTATCAAAAGCACGGCAGAAAGAGTACATGGAAGGGAAACCACTCACCTCTCGACACCCAACCAGGACGCTATGGAGCCTGAACTACACGTCCTGCCCATGCTGTTCTTCCTCCTTCTGTATCAGGAGCAAAATTGATGCCTTCAACGACCACGGTGAGAACTGCACCTACAACACAGAGGAGGGGGGAGGGAAAAGAGAGTGACACACACATGCAACACGCAATACCCCCACCCCCACCCACAACACCATACACACAAATACATGCAGCAACATTACATATACACTCCCTCACCTCCTGAAAGAATGCAAGGACAAAAGGAAATGATTGTAACGAGTGTAATCAATAAAAATCAGCAATTTCAAAAATCAGTATATACAAATATGAACACCAACTACACAAGTCCGGATAGTGTTCCAATCATTGTCCGTGGACCAGTGGTCCCAAAATGCATGGGTGAAGCCCACACAAGATACCTGACTCAAAACGGAGAGAACACTGCAGGGGCATCTGATCAAAATTAAACAGGCACCTCAGGGGGAGGGAGGGCACCTCAGCCGGATGAGCGCACAACGCTACTGCTGCATGAGGGGTGCTCCATGCCCATTGCTGTATCCTGGGGAGTGCAAAGCCACAGTCTCTCAAGTCTTTCCAGTGGGTGGTTTGCCCACTGGTTTATCCAGGGGAGTGCAAAGCCAGTCTCTCAAGTCTTTCCAGTGGGTGGTTTACCAACTGCTTTATCCTCCTCCACTGAAGACTCCCCTCTTGCCGCTGAACACCTGCATTTTCAGATTCGCACCGACCCGAGGACCACCCTCAGAGGATCCCTCGTCTACCGTCCTCCCGGACCTCGCGCCCCTTTCAGCGACACCATCGCCGACTTCATCTCCCCGCACGCCCTCGCCTCACCGGACTACATCCTCCTAGGCGACCTCAACTTCCATCTGGAACAAAACAACGACCCCAACACCACCACCCTGCTCGACAACCTTGCCAACCTCGGCCTCAAACAACTGGTGAACACTGCCACCCACATCGCCGGACACACACTCGACCCTATCTTCTCCGCCAGCAAACACGTCTTCTTCAGCCACGCCTCCGCCCTTCATTGGACCGACCACAGCTGCGTCCACTTCACATTCCGACGCGAGACCCGCCACCTCCGCACTCAACCCATCCCTCGCCGACAGTGGAACAAGATCCCTGAAGAGCAACTCTTCGCCGCACTCGCCGCCAACCAACCCACCCTCACCACCGACCCCAACGTCGCAGCCCTCAACCTCACAAACTGGATCTCCAACTGCGCAGACAACCTTGCTCCCCTCAAACGCTCGCAGCGACAGAACAACACCAAGAAACCCCTCTGGTTCTCTGACACCCTCAAAGAATCAAAGAAAACTTGTCGCGCACTTGAGAAAGCCTGGCGCAAGGACCGCACCGCTGACAACATGACCGCCCTCAAGAATGCTACCCGCAAACACCACCACCTGATCCGCACTGCCAAAAGGAATTTTTTCACCGACAGACTGGACAAAAACAGCCACAACAGCAGAGAACTCTTCAGCATCGTCAAGGAGTTCTCCAACCCCAGCGCCAACGCCAACGCCGTCACGCCCTCACAGGATCTATGCGAATCCCTCGCCACTTTCTTCCATCGCAAGATCAGCGACCTCCACGACAGCTTCGGACACCAGACCCAACCTAACACCACCGAACCCACATCCCCGACCATCACCCTCAACAACTGGACCCACATCAGCACGGAAGAAACCAAATCCATCATGAACTCTATCCACTCCGGCGCCCCTTCGGACCCCTGCCCGCACTTCATCTTTAACAAAGCCGACAACATCATCGCCCCGCACCTCCAGACCGTCATCAACTCTTCTTTTTCTTCTGCTACCTTCCCCGAATGCTGGAAACACGCCAAAGTCAACGCCCTACTAAAGAAACCTACGGCTGACCCGAGCGACCTGAAAAACTTCCGCCCCATCTCCCTTCTGCCTTTCCCAGCCAAAGTAATAGAGAAGACCGTCAACAAACAGCTGACCACCTTCCTGGAAGACAACAACCTGCTCGACCCCTCACAGACCGGATTCCGAACCAACCACAGCACTGAAACCGCCCTCATCTCAGTCACAGACGACATCAGAACCCTGATGGACAACGGTGAAACAGTCGCCCTCATTCTTCTCGACCTCTCGGCTGCCTTTGACACCGTCTGTCACCGTACCCTAATCACCCGCCTCCGCTCTACCGGGATCCAAGACCAGGCCCTGGACTGGATCGCCTCCTTCCTCGTAAACCGCTCCCAAAGAGTCTACCTCCCTCCGTTTCGCTCAGAACCCACTGAGATCATCTGCGGCGTACCTCAAGGCTCATCACTCAGCCCGACACTCTTCAATGTCTACATGAGCCCCCTCGCTAACATCGTACGCAAGCACGACATCATCATCACCTCCTACGCCGACGACACCCAACTTATACTCTCCCTCACCAAGGACCCCGCCAGCGCCAAGACCAACCTACAAGAGGGTATGAAGGACGTCGCAGATTGGATGAGGCTCAGCCGCCTAAAGCTGAACTCTGAAAAAACTGAAGTCCTCATCCTCGGCAACACCCCGTCCGCCTGGGACGACTCCTGGTGGCCCACGGCCCTCGGCACCGCACCGACCCCCGCAGACCACGCCCGCAACCTCGGCTTCATCTTGGACCCCCTTCTCACCATGACCAAGCAAGTCAACGCCGTGTCCTCCGCCTGCTTCCTCACCCTCCGCATGCTCCGCAAGATCTTCCGCTGGATCCCCGCCGACACCAGAAAACCGTGACCCACGCCCTCGTCACGAGCCGCCTGGACTACGGCAACACCCTCTACGCTGGGACCACCGCCAAACTCCAAAATCGCCTGCAACGCATTCAAAACGCCTCAGCCCGCCTCATCCTCGACGTACCCCACAACAGCCACATCTCCGCACACCTGAGACACCTGCATTGGCTCCCAGTCAGCAAAAGGATCACCTTCCGACTTCTCACCCACGCACACAAAGCCCTCCACGACAAGGGACCGGAATACCTCAACAGACGGCTCAACTTCTACGTCCCCACCCGCCCCCTCCGCTCCTCTGGCCTCGCACTCGCCGCCGTCCCTCGCATCCGACGCTCCACGGCGGGTGGGAGATCTTTCTCCATCCTGGCGGCCAAGACCTGGAACTCCCTCCCCACCAGCCTCAGGACCACCCAGGACCACTCCGCTTTCCGGAGACTCCTAAAGACCTGGCTGTTCGAGCAGCGATAACCACCCCCTGTCCCTAGCGCCTTGAGACCCGCACGGGTGAGTAGCGCGCTTTATAAATGCTAATGATTTGATTTGGGGAGTGCAAAGCCACAGTCTCTCAAGTGGATAACAGTTTCCACTGGTTCTGGAGGGGGCTTTGTGCCCAGAGTGCTTCATCCTGCCAAGGACTGAGGTAGTGAGTGGATGTCAATCTCTACTGGTTCTGGAGGTGTCTTGGTGCCCAGAGTGCTTCATCCTTCCAAGGACTGAGGTAGTGGATGACAATTTCCACTGTTTCTGGAGGGGGCTTTGTACCCAGAGTGCTTCATCCTGTCAAGGACTGAGGTAGTGGATGTCAATCTCCACTGGCTCTGGAGGGGGCTTGGTGCCCAGAGTGCTTCATCCTGTCAAGGTCTGAGGTAGTGGATGTCTATCGCCACTGGTTCTGGAGTGGGCTTGGTGCCCAGAGTGCTTCATCCTGTCAAGGACTGAGGTAGTGGATGTCAATCTCTACTGGTTCTGGAGGGGGGTTTTTGCCCAGAGTGCTTCACATGCAGTGTGGCTGGTCCCATCACCTCACATGGGTGTGTGTGCCACGAGATTGCCTAGGAACAGGTAGCATGATACGCCATGGAGGCAGAGACATACCTCACCCTGCTGCGGCTTCGCCTGCCACCTGCAGGTGCAAAAAGTGATGAGGCAATCCTCATGGAAGCTGGGCAGGGGCCAGGAAGTCTCTTCCAGCCTCGGACGGCTGCCCACTGGGGATGATAGCCATGTCAGATGTGGTGGCACTGTCTGAGCACGTCGCGGGGCTGGTGGCGGAGCCTGTGGCGGTGTCTGTGGCGGAGGTGCTGCCGGTGGTGCATGTGTCAGCACCTGTTGAGGGACACAGCAGGACGTCTCCTGCAGCCTCGGACGGCTGCCCACTGGAGATGATGCTGGCGACTGTTGCTGAGGCAGCAGACGTGCAGGTGGCGGTGTCCACCGCCTACAGGTTGGTGTAGTGTTTGATAGAAGGGGTGACTCTACTCCCTCAGTCGGAGCCCCGTGCCCTGTCCTGACCTGCTCTTGCCTCACAAGAAAATGCCCTCTTACAAACCAAACAGGTATGATATCTATGATTCTAAAATCCTAAGGCTCCGGAAGGAGGTAGAATAAATATTCACCATTCACCACAACATTTGTGTGTACCTGGTCAAAATAACCTCATACATTTCAGACAGTGTTTAAAAGCTAGAAAAATTTCGCTTTCATGCATGTTTGATATATCCCCTTTATTCGTTGTTGTCCTTACAATACTCATTAAGCCACTCCCACAAAAGTCTGGAGTTTTACATCAAACCATTGGTGTAATATTGGTTTTCAAATCCCCTCAAATTAGCCACTGGAAGTACTTACAATTGAAATGATGCATCCTGGCCCAAACTCCAGGCCACCTTAGTCTGGTACTTAGGAATGTTAACATGTCCATAATATTAGGGATATGATAGAGACTGAAGGAGAAGAGTAAAATGCTCTCTCGCCTTACATGTTTGAGGTATGCTAAATGCCCCTTGGGGACATTATAGGTGTATAACAAGTCCTCCGTGCATTCTTCAGTAAGCCTCAGCTTGAAACTCACGTTAAAATATTAACTGTTAATTGTTTGAAGCATACATTTCAACTGCCCATTGAAGAGGCCAATCATATGTTGCATCTAAAAATGTCACAGCCTAATGTGAAGCTTTGAAGCTATGAGCAGAATACAGCCTAAAGGGAAGCTGCCTTTTAATTGCTAAGCTGCCTTATTCACCATTTTAATACCATTCAATATGTGAAAGCGAGAAAGCAGTGAGTAGGAAGCAGATTCTGAATCATAAGAATCCCCAGTTCTTCTTTTTTTGTCCTTTTGACCTCTGGCTTTTAAACTTCTACTCTGAGTGCATTTCTCTGACTGTAGGCTTCTGTTAAAAACTGGATTTAGGTTTTAGCCTCCCATGCCCACCAAAAAAAAAGGGTCTGTCTATGTTCAGCTAGGGTAAGAGGATCTGCACAGGTTAGACATGCACACATGTATGCACACTTGTGCACAGACTGAGGAGGACTGTTGTCTCAGTTAGCCTAGCATCTATGTAGCAATAGTAATATAGCAGATAGGAACTTAATAGGAAGTTAACTGATAACTGTTAAGCACTAATGGGATGTTCTCACAGGGACAAAGAAACCAGACACACCTCTGTCTGCAGTCACCACAGGAGGTGTTTCTTTGACGCTTGGAGGGAAGCAACAAGGTCAAAGTGAGCCATTTTTGGCTCAGAAAGAGGGAGCTGTTCTAATGCACCTAAAAATGCCATCTAAAGTCTTCACAGAATGCTGTGCTGAGTGTTAGACAGCCGTTCGGCTGCCCCATGGAAGTGCAAGTCAGAGGTGGGTTGTCATGAATCTTAATCCATTTGGAAACCAAAATGTGACTAGATATGACTGGATGTAATGAGCTTATATGGGTAAATTAGGAAAAGACAGAATCAGAAAGGGTATTGTTTCCAGTGTTAATTAGTTTAATAAGAAATCATCACAGAAAAATGTGGCAATGCCTGCCTTGCAGTCTTCAGAAAATAAGTTATTATTGGAAGAACATGATTATGCTATGGAACCAGAAAAGCTTAAGTCTTGAGAGACACACCGAATCAAGTATTGTGGGCATTTTCATAGTAGCCACCTCCTCATTTTGCAGACAGATCAGATGAGCTGAGCTGCGGAGCCAATTATGTTCTTCTGTGGGTATGTTGTTGGTGTTTTCCTTAGTAGGATTGATACTGAGTGGAGATTTTAAATTATGGAACCTTTCAACTTCTTACAAAGACTTTAAATTGTCTGTGAGTTTTGTAAACTTCAGCGGATCAATAGGAACCAAACTAGTTGTAGAATTTTCATCTCAAGGCTGTATGAGCTTGTGAGAGAAGGCTCACTCCCTCTTCCACAGGGACAATGCTGGTCCAGCTCTTACTTTCAAAATTAAACACCGGCCAGGGATTGTTTTATCCTGAGATCAATGAGAGCTTCCGAAGGGAAGGTGAAAATGGATAGAGAGAGGGAGAGATACTCTGTGGCCTCTTGTTGTAGAGTTTTATGATTAGTCTTGTGTTTGGTAGGGTTCTCTGCTTACTCTTGTGTTTGGTGTTCAGCGATTGTTCCTTCAGTCCATGTTGGTTTCTGATTTGTCTTGATAAGTGAAACGAAGTGTGCTCACTATCTATTGCTTGATTACCACTTGACATTAGGAAGCATTGCTAAAATGAGTCTGCAGTGAATGCCGACCTGAGTTAAGTGGTACAATATTGCTGATGAGGTTTTCAGCATTCTGTCCTCTGGAGTGCAACAGTGTTTCTGTTAATACTTTCCTCAGGCTCTACTTGTGAGTGCAACAATGCTTCTTTTGAGACTTTCCTCAGTCTTTCCTCATGAGTGCAACATTGTTTATATTAAGACTTTCAATAAATGTCAACCAAGTCCTCAAATGATCTAGTGGGGCATGAGAACAGGTTCCCAAGATTTGGTCCTCAGGCCTGTATCCCTTCCAGTCTATCAAATAAAAGAGACAACCTTTGACTATTTTGGCATCAGTAATATTTTGGACTTAGAATTCTAGATTTTGACCTACTGTCACAGGAAGGGGAGGTTTTCAGTATAGATGCTGAGATTGTATGGACAAAGTAGCGAAGTCTGAAATACCAGCTCTATTGGTAAATCATCTGGTAATTTCAATTTGACTGCTACTGTGTTAATAACCTGCTGGATCCGAAAAGGTCCCAAAACTCTAAAGTGTAGTTTTTTAGGCCTAACAAATTTGAGATTTTTAGTTGAGAACCATACTATATCCCCTTGTGATATGTGGGTTGCTGAGTACGGGTTTTGTTTGCTTGTTGTTTGATTTGATCTTTGTTGTCCTGTAAGTGTTGTTATTATTCTCTGCAGTTGGGAGAGTGTTTTATGACACTCAGTAATAAGAGGAACAGTACTTAATGTTGAGGAAAACTCGATTGGTAGTGTACTAGGATGTATTCCTGTTTAACAATAAAATGGGGAACAACATGTAGCAGGAATGTTCAGAATTGTACGCAAATTCCTCCAAATGTAAGATATTTTCCCACTTGCTTAACAGGGTTGAGATAAGACATCTTAGAATTTGTTCAAAGGATTGGTTCAATCGCTCTGTCTGCTCATCAGTTTGTGGATGACAGGCAGATGACAGACTGACACTTATGTTCAAGGAGGTGTATATTACTTGATAGAACTTTGACACAAACTGTGGTCCTTTGTCAGGGACTATAATGGAAGGCAGCGCATGAAACCTGTCGATATGTTGGAAAAAAGTTTCATTAGTTCTTTAGCTGTTGGGAGACATTTTAAGGAAATGAAAATTGCCATTCTGAAAAAAAGAGTCACAACCACCCAAATAGTGGAATACTCATTGGACTTGGGGAGATCTGAGATAAAGTCCATGCTAATAGTGTGCCAGGGAACTGGTGGTACTGGCAGAGGATGTGCTAAACTAAAGAGAGAGGAATGAGAGGCCTTATTTCTTATGTATGAGGACAACTCTGGACATAGACCCTCATTACAACCCTGGCGGTAAATGCCGCTTTCCGCCGTGCAGAAGACCGCCAACATACCGCTGCAGCCGCGGAATTCCGCTACAGGTATTACGACCCACAGCTCGGAATCTGCCATAATACAGACACCCACACAAGTCTGCCACACCAAAGGTTAGTGATAAACTGGCGATAACAAAACCAAACCCGTCACGCCAACAGGAATATGCCCACACTATCACAACCCACGAATCAACGCTGCGGTCTTTCAACTGCGGTAATCCATTGGCAGTACACACTGCCGCGCTCAAAATACACACACATTTACACAACACAACCACATTGGACAAATCAAAATATACACACACCTGATACACATACACACACCACACCCAATCCAATATAACGCACACACCCACATCACCCACAAACCCTTTCTACCAGAATTCTGAAACCAACCAAGAGAGAGACACTACCTAAAACACCATCAGCATCCACAGACACACAACACCTTCACTTACACAACAGCCACGCACCTCAAACAACACACAACACATCCCCTCACACATTACAACACACATCACAGCACACATCACCTCACACATCACCCACACCACATCATGGCACCTCAACGATACCCCAGGTTCTCTAAGGAGGAGCTCAGGGTCATGATGGAGGAAATCGTCCGGGTAGAGCCACAGCTATTCGGATCACAGGTGCAGCAGACCTCCATTGCAAGGAAGATAGCGCTATGGTGCAGAAGAGCACTATAAGTGCATGGCATAGTGCAGAGGTCTTTTGTGTCTTTTGTGTCCGCCAACGGTAGTGGTGTTGCATGCACTGAACATGTCTTTCTTCTGTCCCCCCCCCTTTTTGTGGTCTCCCTGTTCTTGTGTGCAATAGCATTATCAGGTGGAGGAGCACTGGCACCGGAGCAGGAGGGAGCTGCATCCCACTTGGCCCTGGAGGGTGAAGCAACGGAGTCTGAAGCCACCAGTGGGACGGAGGGCGAGGGGAGCTCCACGGCAGGGACATGTGCTCTCTGGCGGTGGCGGGCCCCTCTGTGCCCACCGCATCAAAAGGTACAGCTGCCACCCCCTACCAGCACTGCCCTCCCAGCAGCCACTCAACGTGTGTCCCGTGCCCGCTCACCCAGGAGGGTGGGCATCTCTTTCACCCCAGGCACCTCAGGCCCTGCCCCAGTCAGCCCTGCTGCCCTCAATGAGGAGGCTATTGACCTCCTGAGAGCCCTAACTGTTGGGCAGTCTACCATTCTGAATGCCATCCAGGGTGTTGAGAGGCATTTGCAGCAAACACATGCATACCTGGAGGGCATTCATTCTGACCAGGCAGTCCAACAGAGAGCATTTCAGGCTCTGGCCTCAGCACTGATGGCAGCCATTGTCCCTGTGTCCAGCTTCCCCCCTCTAACCTCCTCCACCGAGACCAAGTCCCCTGTACCTCAGCCTATCCCAACTACACTATCAGACCAGCATGCACATACATCAACACACAAGAGTGGCTCAGGCAAACATAAGCACCACATATCCCACAGGCACTCACACAAGCATCATACCCATGCACACATACCAACATCTGCTTCTTCCACTGTGTCCCCCTCCTCCACGTCTCCCTCCCAGTCTCGTCTCCACTCACACCTGCATGCACTACATCCTCATCCACTACCTCCATCACCAGCATGCCCATCACAACACACCGCTCACGTGCAATCACTACCATTCACACATTCCCCAGTGTCCTCTCCCTGTGTGTCAGTGATCCCTCCTCCCAAAGTACACAAACGCAGGCACACACCCACCCAACAGCCATCCACCTCACAACAGCCTCTGGCCTATGCACCTTCACTCAAATTCAGCAGACGTACACCTTCTATGACCACTACCTCTTCCTCCACTCCCAAACCCCCTCCATCTACCCGTCCCTGTGTGTCTAAAAAAAAATCCTGTCAATCCTTGACCTCTTCCCTTCACCTCCCCCCCTGTCCTTCCCCTAGGGCCAGGCTTTCCAGGTCCCAGCCCAGCACCTCAGCAACCACATCCCCAGGCACAGTGGTGCCAGCAACTGCGGGGTCATGGAGTGCGCCAACCATCAGGGCTGCCAGTGTGCCACGGAGCGAGGGCAAGGACATTCCGCCACCTGCCAAGGTTAAGAAGGTGCCCACATCCCGGAGGGAGAAGCTGAAAACACCTGCCGCCAAGGGGTCAGCAAAAACGAAAGGGGATATTGGCAAGACAACTACGCGACCATCAAAGGTGGGGAAGGGCAAAAAACTGAAGGGCAGGTCAGGAGAGGGCATGGTGGCACCTACTGAGGGACCAGTGTCACACCTTCTGTCCACGTCAACCTATACGGCGGCGAACACCGCACCTGCATCGCCACCTGCACCGCCTCCGACACGTCTACAGCCGCTAGCTTCTTCGCCCGTGGGCAGCTGTCCGAGGCTGAAGGAGACATCCTGCTTTCTCCCTCAGCAGGTGCTGACACATGCCCGCCGCCACAGACCCCATCGCCAGCACCGCCACCACAGACCCCTCCGCCAGCACCACCGCCACAGACCCCGTCACCAGCACCGCCGCTACATACCCCGCATCCAGCACCGCCGCCAAAGACAGCGCATCCAGCACCGCCGCCAGAGACCCCGCAGCCACAGATGCCGCAGCCAGCACCGCCACGACTGATACCGCCGCAAGCACTGCCAGTGGCTCCGCACGTCCTCGGACAGTGGCATCACCGCAGACAGGCCTACCATCCCCAGAGGTCAGTCGTCCGAGGCTGGTGGTGAGTTCCAGGACCCTGGGCAGCTTCCATGAAGCATTACTGTCATCACAGCTGTCACCTGCATATGGAATGCGAAACCGCAGCAGTGTGGGGTATGTCTCTGCCTCCATGGCATATCATGCTACCTGTACCTCGGCAATCTTGTAGCACACACACCCAGGTGAGGGAATTGTACCGGCCACACTGCATGTGGAACACTCTGGGCACAAAGCCCCCTCCAGAACCATTGGAGAATGACATCCACTACCTCAGTCCTTGGCACGATGAAGCACTCTGGTCACAAAGCCCCCTCCAGAACCAGTGGAGAAAGGCATCCACTACCTCAGTCCTTGGCAGGATGAAGCACTCTGGTCACAAAGCCCCCTCCAGAACCAGTGGAGAAAGGCATCCACTACCTCAGTCCTTGGCAGGATGAAGCACTCTGGGCACAAAGCCCCCTCCAGAACCAGTGGAGTAAGACATCCACTTGAGGGACTGTGGCTTTGCACTCCCCAGGATAGAGCAGTGGGCAAACCACCCACTGGAAAGACTTGAGAGACTGTGGCTTTGCACTCCCCAGGATAGAGCAGTGGGCAAACCACTCACTGGAAAGACTTGAGAGACTGTGGCTTTGCACTCCCCAGGATAAAGTAGTGGGC
This sequence comes from Pleurodeles waltl, assembly GCF_031143425.1. Lineage (NCBI taxonomy): Eukaryota > Metazoa > Chordata > Amphibia > Caudata > Salamandridae > Pleurodeles > Pleurodeles waltl. The sequence goes on along the minus strand of NC_090448.1, from coordinate 246,124,917 downwards.
AAACCACCCACTGGAAAGACTTGAAAGACTGGCTTTGCACTCCCCATGATAAAGCAGTTGGCAAACCACCCACTGGAAAGACTTGACATACTGTCTCTGCATGCCCCAGGATAAAGCAGTGGGCAAACCACCCACTGGAAAGACTTGAGAGACTGTGGCTTTGCACTCCCCAGTATACATCAATGGGCATGGAGCCCCCTCGCGCAGCAGTGGTGTCATGCGTTCATCTGGCTGAGGTGCCCCCCTACTCCTCCCCATGAGGTGCCTGTTTCATTTCAACCTGATGCCCCTGCAGTGTTCTCTTCGTTTCCAATCAGGTATCTAGTGTGGGCATCGCCCATGCATTTTGGACCCAGTGGTCCACGGACAATGATTGGTGCACTATCCGGACTTGTGTAGTTGGTGTACAAAATTGCGTTTACTGGATTTTGAACTTTGATAATGAGATTTCACATGATTACATTTGTTCAAATAAATTCCTTTTGTCCTTGCGTTCTTCCGGGGGGGAGGGGTGTGGGGGATATGTATGTGTACTGTTGCTGCATGTATTTGTGTGTATGGTGTTGTGGGTGAGGGTGAGGGTGTTGCATGTTGCATGTGTGTGTCACTCTCTTTTCCCTCCCCCCCTCCCTTGTGTTGTAGGTGCAGTACTCACCGTGGTCATTGCCGCCGTCGTTGGAGCTCCTGATAGAAATAAGGAAGACCATCATCAGCAGTATCTACAATTCGGGCTCCATGGCGTCCTGGTTCGTCGTGGGGTGTGGAGAGGTGAGTGTTTTCCCTTCTGTGTACTGTTTCCGCCGTGTTTTTGTTCGCGTTGGTTCTGCCCCGGAAAAGGTGGCGGATAGGCATCTTGTGATAGGGTGGGCGGTACATTGTCTTCCGCCTGTCTGTTGGCGGTATCCGCTCCACGCTGTTTGTTTGTTACGCCATGGCGGTGGGAGTGTTAAAGTGGCTGTCTATGTTGGCGGTTTCCACCATGGTCGTAATCCCATTTTTTTTCCGCCGGCCTGTTTGCTGTATTACCGCCGCTTTAACACCGACCACCAGGGTTGTAATGAGGGCCATAGTCTTGCACATCCGTGGAAAAAGTGGGCCAGCAGAATCGTATTTACATTTTTTAAATTTTTTTTTATTCCAAGATGCCTTGGAAAACATGTGTCGCGGCACCATTATAAAACTTTCTGTATCAGATTTTATGTGGGGAGAAACAACTTTTATTCATGGTAGAATAATCATTCATGGGCACTATTTTGTTTATCATTCAACCAATCTTTCTGTTTTACCATTAGCATTTCTTTGTTTAGTCTATCCAGAAAATTTGAATCATCTTTGTTACCTATGGTTACCACTTTCTCAGGAGGAATTACACTTTCAAGAGTATTTGCATCAGTTTCCATGGAAGAATATCTTTAATGAGATGAAGTATCAGTCTTAGTATGCTGAGAGCCTGGTTGATAGGAAATCACAGAATCAAATTCACTAAAAAACATTAGCCAATGGGTTTGTTGTGAAGTTAGGGCCAGATGTAGCAAAGTTTTGCGAGTCGCAAATGGCCCGATTCACAATTTGCGACACCGCAAAATCGGAAATGGGATGCAAAAATCCCATTTCCGAAGTGCAAATTGCGATGCGAGCCATTACCGACTTGCAAAAATAGCGACCTCATTGTGCAACCCTCAAATAGGAAGTCGCAATTTGCGAGTCGCAAACCATATGAAAAAGCCACTCGCAAATTGCGACTAGTCGCAGAAAGCCCATTTTACACACCCAAATTATCACTAAGTCAGAGCAGGTGGTAACCAGAACCAAAGTATAAAAGGAGACCCAGAAGGCATCTGGGTTACTCAAAATGGCTGAAATATATGTGATAGCAAGGAGGAGGAGAGTCCACGCCGCCCAGCAGAGGAGGAGGAGGAGCCAGAGACAGGAGAGGATATACAGAACCAGGCAGACACTTTTCCAACAAACAGAGGAGGGGATTTATGACAAATGCAGTGCAGCATTATTAGAAATAATTGAACTACTCAATCCGCAGCTTCAACACCAGATTATGTGCGGCAGTGCCATCCCCACACATGTGCAAGTGCTATGCTCACTGCACCTCTTGGCCTCGGGTAGCTATCAGGGAGTGATTGCTGTGGCAGGTGGGGTATCCCAAAGTGCACTCTCACGATTCCTCAGATGTTTCCTAGATGCCATACTCACACACATGTCCAGATACATATACCTACCCAGGAATGAGGCAGAAATTAACAGAACCAAGTTGGACTTCTACAGAATTGCCAACTTCCCTCATGAAATAGGGTGTGTAGACGGGACACATATACAAATCTGCCCTCCTGCAAATCTTGAATATTTATTCCGCAATAGGAAATGTACCCACTCACTGAACATCCAGGTGGTATGCGACGCCCATAATGTCATCACTGACATTGTAGCCAAATTTCCAGGGAGTACACATGACTCATACATTTTCAGGCACAGTGGGATACACCAACGCCTAGAACGTGGGGAGTTTGGAGACTGATATCTGTTAGGTATTGCTGACTACACGCTGAAGCCATACACACAGGTCACTGTAGAAACCATCCATGCCCTGCTAACATTGCTTATTTTTGCCAAACAGATGACAGTGCATATGTGCTAACACCAAGGATACTTACCCAGTACCTAACACCTGGCAATGAGAATGAGAGGCGATATAACAGTGCACATCGGCGGACCAGAACTGTCATTGAGAGGACCTTTGGACTGTTAAAGGAAAGATTCCGATACCGCCACAGAAGTGGAGGTGCGCTTCAGTATGCCCCAGTAACAGCATTCAAGATCGTTGGCGCATGCGCAATCCTACACAACATTGCCACCAGACGTGGGCTACATCGAACCCCTGAAGACACAGATTCAGAGGAGGAGGAGCAAGAGCTACCACATCGCCAGCCTGGGGATAGAAGCATTGCAAATCAAGGCAGACAGAGACGGGACCACATTGCAACCCAATACTTTGGCAGGTATGTGGCAACCGTCACCACACTCACTGATATCACACAAACAGAGCCCAGGTGTGTAGTGGAACAAACAAAACCTTTTTATCAGTGAACTACATTTTGAAAGAAAAAATCTGTCCGTAAGGGGCTGCACATGTCCAATTTTTATGAGGAAACATTGACTTCATGTGCCTCATGACTTATGCTGTCTTATGGCCTGCACCCTCCTCCTTTTTCGCCCAGCATGGCTCATCCCAGGTGGGGCTGCTGACCCCTGACGTGCACTTCCACTCCTCAGCACACGTGAGTCAGTTGCAGACACACTGCTGATAGTGGACCCCTCCTCACTGTCCTGAGGGGTCTCACCCGTGCCCCTTTCCACCTGCCTGGCTTCCAACATGTCCACTGCGTGGCTGATGTGGCCTAGTGCCTGTGCCACATCCCCAGCAAAGTGGCCAAGTTCGACCTGAAGACTCGCGGTCTGTCTTGACAGGCCAGTAGTGTTAGTGGCAAGACGCCTAATGGACGCTGCCATGCGGTCAAAGCGTTTGACTAGGTGGAGCTCCCTGCACCTTGCGCTGCGTCTATCATCCACTAGTTCTGTCACTAGTTGGCGGATGGACTGGGTGAGTTCGCTCACATTGTCATTGAGTCTTGTGAACTGCGAGTTCACATCAGCCAGGCCATGGGTCATGTTATTTTCAAGTCTGTGCAAAGCACCTGATATCAACCGCAATTGTCTTGTTTGCAGGCCTGACCGGTAAGGAGGGATGCCTCGACTACAGACATTGCTGCCTCCCCTATCTCCTCCTGGGGCACCACCTGAACTTGGCATCTGCAACGTGGTTGTGCTGCTGGCTCTGGACGTCTTACTGTGGGGCTGGGGACAGGGGTTGTGTGTTCTTTCTCCATGTCCTGCACTTGTTCTGGAGGGGACTGTAGTAGTGTCGTGCTGGGCCCTGGAATATCAGCTGCAGCCTCCTGCACTGCCTGTGGCCTGTTGTCTCCTCCCTGGATGGTGTGGCTGCTGGGGGTGTTGTGTGGGAGACCTGTGAGACATAGGGAACACACTGTCAGTCTCTCACATCTGTTGTATGCCTCATAATAAAAATTTGCCTATATGCTAACTACTGTACTACATTACCCATAATGCACCATTCTAGTGGTTGCTAGTCTGGTTGTGCCTGCTGCTGTGTACTGGGAGTGTGGATACTGCATTTGTAGGTGTGAATGCATATTTCATGGTACTCACTTTTGGATGTCCCTTGCGCAGAAGTGTCCAATGCTCCAATTCCTGACACGGCCTCAGGCTCCAGTGTCTGCTCCACCAATTCTTCCATGGCTGTGGGTGGTGGGATGGTGGATGGGCCTCCTCCTGTGCCCCTCATTTCCCTGAGGCGCTCTCCCACCCTCTCCTTTGTTCTAGAGTGCAGGGCGTACCACCTTTTTTAAATTTCATCCAGGGTTCGGTGGCTCACCCCAATGGCATTGATCCGGTCCAGGATTTGCAGCCAGATCTTCTTCTTCTCAGTGTCTGGGACACTCAGGGCTCCCTTGCCAAAAAGTTGGTCATGGTGCTGTCAGAATCACCTAGGTGATTCTGACATCAGTGAGGAATCCTGGAACAGATGCAGAGAGGAATTACCATGAGGCTCATGGACGTACTAGGAGGGTGATAGAGTGCACAATAAGTCTCCTGAAGGCTAGAACTAAGGCTAGATTTAGTTGCCTGCATATCTCTGGCGGTGCCCTGGCCTATGGTCCTGAAAAGGTGTGTAGAATAGTGGTGGCCTTCTGCATGCTTCCCAACGTGGCTGTGAGGAATTCTATCCCCCTCTTGGAGGAGGAAGGTGGTGTATATTCAGACCAGCTTCCTCAGAGAGGGGATGAGAGTGATGGTGATGATGAGGAGGGGGAAGATGTACATTGCAGGACCCAACTGATACAAATCTACTTCCATTAACTATGTGGGACTATTTGATGAGATTGCTGTCTGTGCAGCATACTGTCGGTGTGCCTTTTCATCTAGGGGGTGTTTGGTCAGTAGTCATTGCCGTTGTGACCAGGTCTGCATAGGACAGGTAACATTGTAGTATAATGGTTCAACACATCTGTAGGCACATGTTATGTGTGTGGTGCATTTCCTGCTACTCAGATTATAATAAATGATTTATAATACAGTTGCATCCATACTTCACATTGTTTAAACATAATGACAGGGGACATTGTAATAGGTGAACTGGTGTTTTATTTGGTGCAGGGATTACATTGTGCAAATTACAGTGATGGGAGTGGGCTACTTGTGGTTGTACAATATGGTAACATGGTCGCAGCATTTGTTGCCAGTAGTGGTATGTCCATCTATGTTTACAAGAGTTTGTTGTTGTTTTAACACGGTTTGGTCATTGATTCAGTGGGACACTTGAAGGACAGTTCCTGCCAGAGTCACTTCTTTGAGGGGGCCTTGGTCTTGGCAGGTGTTCCAGTGCCATACCTGGGCCTGAGGGTCCGTTTGGGTGCCTGGTGTTGGCCTGTACGGGTTGAGATGCATGTTTCCTGTGTGTCCTGAGAGAGTGGAACATGTCCAGTTGCTGCTGATGCTGTTGTTGTCCGGTCTGTAGCTTGGCCTGAAGTAGGGGCTTCCTGGTCTGTGTGGGCCTCAGGCTGTATTGGGAAAAGTTGCAGCAGCGCACCTGCTAGGGTGGCCATTGTGGTATTTTACAGTTTCCACTGCTGCATGGCCTCTTGGTGGTGTTCTAGCTGCATCCTTTGACTCTGCTCCAGGGTGGATACTATCTGGGCCAATCTGTCCTGGGTACGGTGATATGCTCCCAGGACCTCAGAGATCACGTCCTGAGCTTCAGCATCAATGCTGTGGCCTCCCCCCTCTGCCACTGATGCCCTCCCACTGTTTCTGTTGAAGGACGCTGTAGATGGAACTCTCCTTGGCTTGCTTCGGACCTACTTCAACTTCAAAGAGATTGCCGGAAGTGTGAAAGGAAATGGAGAAAATATCAAGATGAATCTTTAAGACAAGAATATAAGCAAGCGATTCTGTCTTACCATACAGAAATAAAAACTGCACATACTAGATACTACACCTCAAAAATTGAACTAGCGGCCAATTCACCTAAATAAATGTTTTGTGTCCTTAATGAAATCACTCACCCCCCAGAGGATCTGAGACCTGTGGATGCACCTCAGAACCATGTTGATAATCTGGCGGCTTACTTTCCACAAAAAGTGTTGGACATTTACACGACCTTTCCCAGTATCCCGAATGCTGAAGATAAAGCTACTAAGCAAGAATCGAGGGAATTAGCCACCCTATTTGATTTCTTGCCGATACAAGAAGATATTGTAATGAAACATCTTGGAAATATTAAATCAGGCTCCCCTCTTGATCCAGCAACGCGTCAGATATTATCTATGGGTTGGCCAGTGACAGTCCCGGCTATTACGAACCTTATTAATTCTTCACTTACCACCGGGGTAGTTCCAGAATCATGGAAACAGGCCATCATCAAACCACTTCTGAAGAAAACTAATCTGGATCCAGAACTGTTCAGCAACTATAGACCTATTTCATTGCTGACCATTTTGTCTAAAATAGCGGAAAAACATGTGCACTCTCAGCTTACCTTTTTTATGGAGGAAAACAAGATACTGCACCCCACTCAGATGGGCTTCAGACCATTGCATCGAACGGAAACTGCATTAATCGCCGTCACGGAAGAAGCCAAAAAGCATCTAGATAGTGGGATAGAAACAGCAGTCATCCTCCTGGACCTGAGTGCGGCCTTTGATACGGTGGACCTGGATATATTAAGGAATAGGGTACAAGAGATCGGAATTTCTGGATCAGCCTTTGAATGGATTACCTCATTTATCAATGGCAGGTTGTTTCAGGTATTAGATAGATCACACCCAGATTGATAAGAGCTTCAGAAAGGAAGGGTGCATGGATTGAGAGAGAGAGATACTCTGACCTCGTTTTGTAGGGTTCTTTGTTTACTCTTGGGTTTTGCGTTTACAGATCTTTTTTTAGCCCATGTTGGTTTCCAGTTTGGTTTGATAAGCGAAGCAAAGTATGTTCACTATCTAATGTCCAATTACCCCTTAACTTCAGGAAGTAGCATTTTAAAGGTCTTCTCCAAATGTCCATGTTGAGCATTCTCTCTTTTGGAGTGAAACAAGGTTTCCAGTGACATTTTCCATAGTCTGCTTGTTGAGTGCATCAATGTTTCTAAGGAGACTTTCCTCAGCATTTCCTCGTGAGTGTGCAGTGTCTTGCAAGTTTTATGATGGAACCTTTTTTCAGGTATTAGATAGATCCCACCTGTCAAAACGCACCGTTGGCTGTTGCGGAGTTCCGCAGGGGTCTTCCCTTAGCCCTGCACTATTTAATATCTATATGTTGCCTCTGGCCGAAATTGTTCAATCTTTCGGCCTGAAGGTGGTGTCATATGCAGACGGTACTCAACTAATTGTCTCATTCACAAAAGACTTGCGGGTATTCGGGGCAAAATTTGGGCCCTGTCTCCAAGCAGTTGATGTTCTTCGGGCATCCAACAAAGTTCGTTGTGATCCCAGCAATGATAGATGGTGTGGGTGCTTTGCCCCCTCCTAAAGAATTCATTAAAAGTTTGGGGGTCTGGCTGGATCCACAGCTTTCAATGTCTCATCACGCATACAGGATAGCGGCAACCTCCTTTGCCCTTCTTAGGATGCTGAGGAAGGCCTTCATGATTCTTCCCTTTGTAGCTAAAAGACTAAGGGGGTCATTACAACCCTGGTGGTCAAAGACCGCCAGGGCTGTTTTGGCGATTGCACCACCAACAGGCTGGCGGTGCAATCTTGTGTATTTTGACCGCGTCGGAAGCTCCGCGGTCACGCCGGCGGTTTCCCGCCACATTTGCCCCAGCAGTGATAATCCACCTGGGCAGCGCTGATTGCAGCGCTGCCCAGGGGATTACGAGTCCCCAACCGCCAGCCTTTTCCTGGTGGTTTGAACCGCCAGGAAAAGGCTGGCGGTACGGGGAGTCGCGGGTCCCCTGACAGGGCCCCATGCAGCTTTTCACTGTCTGCTATGCAGACAGTGAAAAGCGCAACGGCCGCAACACCGCAGGCTCCATTTGGAGCCGGCTCCTGTGTTGCGGCCGAGATCCCCGCTGGGCTGGCGGGCAGAAATGAGGTTTCCACCCGCCAGCCCAGCGGGGATCTCAAAATGACCACGGCGGGAGTGCGGCCGCATTGGCCGCCGCCCGGCTGTCAGATCTTGGCAGGCAGGTCATAATTGTTCAGGTACTGATTGGGTCTCGGATTGACTACGGAAATGCCTTGTTCATTGGCTCACCAAGCTATGCTATTAAAAGATTGCAGAGGGTGCAGAATGCCTCCGCTCGTCTGCTGCTGGATGTTCCCTAGAAAGAATCCATAAAGGTGGGAATTTCCTTGCTACATTGGCTCCCGGTGGCCAAAAGGATACAATTTAAGGCACTTTGCCATATGTACAGAGCACTGCATAATCAAGGCCAGAGATGCTAAGGTCCCTAGCTTCCTTCTACTCACCTCATGGGGTGGAAGATCACTGGTGTATCAGGGAGCAAAACTGTGGCATTCGCTCCCTTTTAACATTTGAGCAATGACACAAGAACTCTCCTTTAGGAAGGCTTTAAAGACATGGTTATTTAGAGCTTGATTACTGGGGTACTACTGTGTTATGCTGCTGTTTCGGTTTTGAGCACTGCGAGGCCCCTGGACAGTCAGGCGCTATATAAATCCATATAACATAACATAACACTGGGCCTAGCCCCCTGTTCCTGTGTCCCCTGCAAAGGTTTGGTGGTAACACTTGTACTGGGGCCATTGTCTTCCTGCCTGTTGGTAGGGGGTGACTGTAGCCTCTGTCCATGTGTTCCACCAGTCTGTGGCCTGGATACACAGGTGTGGGGACGGTTGCCCTGGGCTGATGTTGTTGGCTAGGTGGCAGGATTCTATCCCCGTGTCCTGGGAGGTGCCTCTGTCTCCCTGTGGGGCGCTGCCACTCCTTGTCCTGTCCATCAGGGTGGCATGGGTGGTGGTACCTGTTGGGGGGAATGGACATGTCTGTTACAATTGCATGATCGGATGGGGTGCACAGGACTGGGCAGTTTTGTGCAGGTTTTCACACTTTGGGGCCATACAGGGTGCTTTTGTGAGGTTTGCATTGCATTTGGCTTTGGATGTGTAGGTGCATTGTGGGTGCTGTAGGCCATTGTGATTCCTTGCAGGGGTGGGTGGCTGTGCACAGGGGGAGGGATATGGGCCTGTTAGTGGGTTTGTTGGCATGCAGGTGGACTGGATGTAGTGATTGTGGCCTGGGTGGGGAAGTGGTCCTAGTGGGTGTTGGAGTGGTTTGGTGGTGTATGCATTACAGGTGTGATGGATATGGGGTAAATGTAGACGACTTACCCGAGTCCATTACTCCGGTGAGACCAGTGAGTCCCCCAGGGTGCAGGATGGCCAGTACCTTTTCCTCCCAGTCAGTGTAGTTGGGTGGTGTTGGTGGAAGTCTTCCTACAGTCTTCTGGACTGCAATGTTGTACCTGGATGCCATGGACCTGACCTTCCTATGCAGGTCGTTCCATCTCCTGTGGATGTCATCCCTGGTGCATGGATGGTGTCCCACCTCATTGACCTTGTTGACCATTGTCTGCCATAGCTCCATCTTCCCGGCGATGGGTGTGTGCTGGACCTGCGCCCCGAAAAATTGTGGCTCGACCTTCAGAATCTCTGCCACCTTGGTCCTTAGCTCCCTTTCTATGAATCGTGGGTGTTTGGGGGGTGCCATGGTGTGTGTTGTGAATGGTGTCTTGTGTGGATCTAGGTGAGGGTGCTGTTGTGTGGTTGGGTGAGTGAGTCGTGTGATGTGGCGTTCAGTGTATGCCTGTAGTGTTGTCTGCCTGGCTTCTCCTATTGGTGATGCAAAGGAGTGTGGGGTGTGTCTGTGAGTGTTTTATAGTGTTGTGGATGTGTGTCAGGTGTGTGGGTTTCAAACTTGCCAATGTATGTATTCCTTACTGTTGGGTCCACTTGCCGCCCCCGTGGCGGTCTGTACCGCCAATGGTCGTTCAGCTTCCACTGACCGCCACGGTGATTTGCGCTTCATTATTTGGAGGGCGGGGTGTTTCTGTGCTCGGCGGTGGCGGGGTGGGAGTTCCAGCATTTCCACCGACATGGTCCTGGCGGTGACTGGTGGCAGGGAGATTTTTGTCAGTTTCTGATTTTTGCATCATTACATGGCGGGTTTTTGCTCACCGCCAATGGCGGTCTTCTGTTGGCCGTTGCCACGGCGGTCGACGGTGTTTACCGCCATGTTCATAATGAGCATTTCCACCAACAAGGTCCTGGTGGTGACTAGTGGCAGGGAGCTTTTTGTCAGTTTCTAATTTTTGCATCATTATATGGCGGGTTTCTGTTCACCGCCAATGGTGGTCTTCTGTTCGCCGTCACCACGGGGGTCGATAGTGTTTACCGCCATGTTCATAATGAGAGCCTAAATTTGGTATGGGGGTGGTCTTCCAATTGTCACCTTCCTTGACTCAATTTGGATGATAGGGACCCCGGAAGTCAAATTTTATAAAAATAGTTGGTTTTCTCATCTGGTCCAACAAAAGCCAGTAGAGGGTACCAATTTTTGGTACCATGACCTTGTTAAGTGTGCAGTAATCTATGCATGCACACAGTTCTGTGTTCTTTTCAAGAGATGAAGAACAAGGAATTGATGGATAAATCCTAGTTCCAAAAACTCATCAATATATTTCTTCAGATGTTGAGTCTCGGGTTCTGATAGCACATAAATTCTACGGCACAGGAGACTGGCCTTTGGTAGGCGGTTGATGCGGCAATCAATCTCTTGCTTAGGTTGTTAACTCTGTAGCCCTCTTATTTATTGAAAACATCTTGGAACTTCTGATACTCAATAGGGAATTTCTGGTGCCAAGTCAGATGGAGAAACAGCATAAGTCAACAGTGATATTAAATTTTATAGGTAGTCCTGCAAAAGTGGGAGTTTAAAGTCATCAATCGCAATCTACAATCTATTTGTGCGTTGTAGAGTTGCACCCAGGGTACTTCCAGAATAGCTCCAAAGGTAGGGGTAAAAATTAAGTAAAAGATTAATTTTTTAGTATGATGATTCTCACATGCCAAAGAACGGTTTGATTTTGGATCAGGCCCAGAGATATTTCAAAGCCATCAACTGTTCGTACTGTCCCAGGCTACCTTTTCTTAATTTTTGGTACTTTCAAAGTGGTAGCAAAAGTTATGTGCAGAAAATTGTGTTGAGGTGACAGATCAAGGTAACTAGGATTGTTAAATGAAATAGAATTTTACCTATTGAGTTAGTTACACACTGTGAGGTCTCATCTAGAGCCGTACTCATTAAGGTGACCTCACCCCTTGCTGAGTGGTTTAGTTTTCCTTTTCCTTTTTTTCAGTGGCTGCCATGGGTTTTTGGTTTCACAGAACTGTTGTGGGAAAAATGCCCCCTCTTACAATAATATAGACAACAGTTTTGTTTTCCTCTTCTGTCTTTTTCCTCAGCCAATAGAGTGCCTCGTATTGCTCCAATTTACATTGGTTCAGAGGTATTTTGGATGTTGCCCTCAACTGTTTTCTTTTCAGTTCCAACAACTAGGAACTTACGGTCCTCCCCGAGGACGCCCTCCTTTTCTTTCTGTTAAGCAATGATCTATTTTAACCATCAAGCCAATGAAGTTGGAACAGTCATTTGGGGATCAACGATATGAGAAAGAACATCCTAAAGATCATCTCACAAACCTCTATAGAAGAGGGACATTCTCTTCTCCTCTGGCCATTGGATCTTGGTAACTAATCTATAGAAGGTTTTTAAGTATGCCAGTAAATCTTTATTGCCTTTGCGTAGGTTTAAGAGTTCATTATCATTAGCTCGTCCAAATGTGTTTGGCAAATAATTTTTGCATCACCTCTTTGAGTCTTCGGAAATTGAAAGGCAGTGGTCATTATTTTCAAGAAAAAGAATTGACCTATTTGTCTTTGTGTCACTCAAGTAGGAAACAATGAAGGCCACTGAAGAGAAATCCATTGGAAAGGCGTCAGGTTTACACAAAAACAGCAACTGATATCGACTCATAACCACATCTAATTTTGTATTATTGCCAAAAAATCACTGGGGGGACCAAAGACACTGGGGTTAGAGTGGTAATGGTTATGTAAACCAGCTGAGAGCCCCTGTGAATTGGTAATGTCATAGGCTTCTGGTCTTACTTGCCAAACCTGAAAGTTTGAACAACTAGGCCTGTTTCTTTGAGTGCAGCCCCTAAACTGCTTCACCAAGGGGTATATTAGAGTCTATACTTATGTAGTTCCTGGTTTAGTTTTGATTTTCCAGTCATAAAGACAGAACTTCACTTTGAATAATTGCTAAGGCTCGGACCATGTCAACATCATTAGGGGATTCCTCACTCCTGCCCTTTGCTAGATCGTGCATGTTTATATGTTTGTGTGATTCCATATCATTCAATTGGAAGGGGGGTTAGTAAGCTTGGTTTTCAGTCAAGACCCATTCACTTTGAACCTTTTCTCTTCTACCCGGACAATCCTGGTCCACCTCTCCCTTCCAAAACTAAAACCGACCAGAGATTATTTTACCCTGGGATTGATAAGAGCTTCAGAAAGGAAGGGTGCATGAATTGAGAGAGAGAGATACTCTGACCTCGTTTTGTAGGGTTCTTTGTTTACTCTTGGGTTTTGTGTTTACAGATCTTTCTTTAGCCCATGTTGGTTTCCAGTTTGGTTTGATAAGTGAAGCAAAGTGTGTTCACTATCTATTGTCCAATTACCCCTTAACTTCAGGAAGTAGCATTTTAAAGGTCTGCTCCAAATGTCCATGTTGAGCATTCCCTCTTTTGGAGTGAAACAAGGTTTCCAGTGAGATTTTCCATAGTCTGCTTGTTGAGTGCATCAATGTTTTTAAGGAGACTTTCCTCAGTATTTCCTCATGAGTATGCAGTGTCTTGCAAGTTTTATGATGGAACCTTTTTGGGTCCAAACTAACTTAGCAGCAGTGTGACGTAATCACTAGACTAGAAAGTAATGAAGGCTTGGTTTAGAATGTGGGAGTTCCCAGGTACACACATAAGAATAAAGATGTGTGATTTACAGTTCTGTGTGTGGCGTAGACATTGGCGGGTACACAGGCTGGGGAGGATGCTACAAATGGTGACAGGATAGGGGATAAGTAACCTGAAGAAAGAGAGTGCTCTCTCAAAGAGTTTGCCATGGTCCAAGAAAACTGCTCTTGCGTGCCACATGTGCCTTTGTCAAAGTGCTGAGTCGACGGTTGGCATATGTAGGAGTCAAAGTGCAACTCCAGCCAGTATGAAGCATTTGAAGATAAAGAAAGCTTCACTGAGAAGTCTATGCATCGTTGGTCAAGAAACTACAACTAAGGTCATACTAAAAGGTACTACACTGCCACGCAAGATAAAATTATACATAATATGGAACATTAACACTGAAGGCGGGTACAACCAGGTTTACAAAGCACAGTCAAAGATAATCATACCTCCCCAAAGAATGCTGTGAACAGAAGCACTGCAAGGCAGAGATCAACCAGGTGTGAAAAGATAGACTGAAAACAAGATCCATCAAGTACATAAAAGGGTCATCTCCTTACCTGAACCAATCAATCAGAGTCCTCATACCGCAGCCGAAGGTGGCTCCAAGAGAAGTGCCTGGGGTTGTGTTTATGAAGCTGGCCATACCTGCAATGGTGAAAAATCCGGCCGATGGCCGTTCTAGTGGTGGAGCCTATCAAGAACTATGCTAAGGTTAGCCCATCACAGGGGCATGAATGGAACCGTTTGTGATTTCCAGCAAGGAGAACCAGAAAGAGCTCTGGTTGCAGTGTCAGCTAATCCGGAGAACCATTACAATGCTGCTGCCTTCCTGAAACCACCTTTTGATACCACTACAAAGCAGAATATTGGCATTAGATAGTTTGTTTGGATAGAGATATTTAAGGATGTCATTGATGCACTTGACTGAGACTGAGAACAGAAAGATTATAAAGTATCTTGCTGGTGTTGGTGTGGAAGAAATTTGAAAGAAAATGCAGAGAACCAATGAAAAAGTCACATACCATCAGATTAAAGTCACTTTAAATCTCAAATTCAATCCAGTACCAAATGTTGATTACAAATGATACATTTTCAGCCAAGAACATCAAAGAGTTGTTGGAACCACCAATGAGTTTGTGGAACGACGAGATGCACTCATCAAAGACTGTAAGTTCAATGAATTTAATGATGAAGAAACTATACATCTTAGAGTTATTGATGGATGGTTTTCAGATTCAGTCAGACAACGAATGCCGAGAGAAGCTTTTAGGGCCTGATTATGATCTTGGTGGATGGAAGACTCGATCACAAACATAACGGATATTCTGTGCACTCTATTACAAGTGTCATAGGATATAACAGTATTGTAATTTGACAGATGGGATATTCATCACCTTTGTGATGGAATAATCCCGTTCGCCAAGATAGTAATCAGGCCCTTCATTTGGAGCAGGTGTTGATGGCAGCCAGAGCTGAGGAGCGTGCTGAAAGACAAGCTGCTGACTTGGAGGTCGAAGGTGCGCAGAGCAAATCAGTTGTGAGTATAAAAAGTAAGCTAAATTAAAAGAATAAAGACACAAAGGCGGTCATACTGACCGCGGCGGGCGGCGGGCGGCGGGCGGCGGTCGCTGCCCGCCATGCGGTTACTGACGAATGACCGCTCCGCGGTCAAAAGACCGCAGCGGTCATTCCAACTTTCGCGCTGGGCCGGCGGGCGACCACCAAAAGGCCGTCTGCCGGCCTAGCGGAAAGCCCCTGCAACGAGGAAGCCGGCTCCGAATAGAGCCGGCGGAGTTGCAGGGGTGCGACGGGTGCAGTGGCACCCGTCCCGATTTTCACTGTCTGCAAAGCAGACAGTGAAAATCTTTGTGGGGCCCTGTTAGGGGGCCCCTGCACTGCCCATGCCAGTGGCATGGGCAGTGCAGGGGCCCCCAGGGGCCCCACGGCACCCGTTCCCGCCATCCTGATTCTGGCGGTGGACACCGCCAGAAACAGGCTGGCGGGAAGGGGGTCGGAATCCCCATGGCGGTGATGCAAGCAGCGCCGCCATGGCGGATTCCCTGGGCCAGGGGAAAACCGTCTGGAAACCGCCAGGTCCCCTTTTCTGACTGCGGCTTTACCGCCGCGGTCAGAATAGCCCAGGAAGCACCGCCAGCCTGTTGGCGGTGCTTCCGCCACCCTCCGCAATGGCGGTCATGGACCGCCAGGGTCGGAATGACCCCCAAAGTGCTGTCTACATGTAAAACAAAGTTATGTTTTAAAGGTGGATTTTCATTTCCACACAAAGGTGAATGTCTCCCCAATGGACAGATATGTAAAGGCTTTGGAAAAGAGAACCATTTTGTAACATGGTGTAAAGTGAAGGTAAAAGTAAGTTTGTCATGGTGCCAAAATAAAATGTGCGCCAAAATATTCCAGAAGCAACACTCGAAGCACACCCACAATGCCAAGCATCAACATCAGTTGAGGCAAATTAATACTAAACAAAATTGATCATCACTTAAATTATTGTAAAACAGTTCTCCCGTCTCAGTATCAAGTGAAAGTTGAGAAGGGGATTGTGCCATGCTGATACTTACCTCAGAGAAATGTGTACATGTAGGACTGGTTGTATTTGAAGAAAAATGTCAGTCAAAGAAAAGTCGACATGCCAAAACAGCAAAATCACACAAACGCTGTCCAGAGATTACATTGAAAATAAATGGTTGTTCAATACCTTCCATTATCAACAATGGTGCATCAATAAACATAATGGTCAAAGAGAAATACAATGAACTATCTCCATTACCCCGGCATACTCCATTGAAAACCAAAATATAATCATTGACTGCACTGATGACCAGAAAGAGTCAAGGTTCATTTGTTGCAACAGTGAAACATAAGTAAACAAAGGTACAAGCACCGATCCATGTGCTTCAAGGTACAGCGTCACGTGTCTGCTTACTCAGCTTCAATACAGCTGCTGATATGGGACTGAATAATGTAAATTACAAAAATAACAAAATGAATGCACATCACAAAATAGTAAGTCAATTCTCTTCATTGTTTCATAGTTTAGGAAGCTTAAGACTATTGAAGTAAAACTGCATAATAATGAGGATGTCCATCCTGTTGCTCAGGATCGTTATTAAAGCATGACATTATTGAGTGTTCCACTGGTCCAACACTATGGGTTTCTCCCATTGTAGTAATACCCAAAAAGGACAGTGAAGGAGCCTTACGCATCTGCGTTAACCTGGGTCAGGCAAGCAAGGCTGTTGAACAAGAACAACATCCAGGTCCACACATTGCTGACGTGATATTGCAATGGAATGATTTAAAGCTCTTTTTTTTGCCTTGATTTAAATAAAGATCATCATCAGTTGGAACTCGAAGAAAGTTGTAGGTACATTACAGTCTTTTCTACACAAGTTAGTTTGTTTCAATAAAATACAAAGTTTTGGTGTGCCATCGACTGCCGAATGTTTCCAATACGTCATTTGATGTATCATTCAGCCTGTTGTGAATGCATTCAATTATAGCAATGTCATATTAATTATCAGAGCCATACAGAAGGAGCACGATAGAGCTCTCACACAAGTATATCATTTACTCAGTGATGCAGGTTTGACTTTGAAAGCAGACAAAACTAAAATTCTTTCTTCACAGCTTTTTCTAAAGGAGGGATGACATCTGATCTTGAAAAAGCACAGGCTCTTTCAAATACTGATACCAGACTAGATGTTTCGATGGTATGTTTCTTTCTTGGCATGGCCAGTTACTGTTCAAGGTACATGAAAAACGTTGCCACTGTTAGAGCTCCATTATGAGATCTGATGAAGAAAAATGTTTCCTTTTAATAGTCACAAGAACGTGAGATGTTTCAAGAAAGTCAAACACACCATTGAAAATGCTACTGAAATGGCATACTTCAATCCAAAACTTCATAGAGGTTGTCATTGATGCTAGCCTTTTTGGGTTAGGCACTATCCTTGCACAGCACAGTAGACATCCAAATGGTGGATGGCATATTGTGGCCTATCCTAGTAGAAATTTCTCCAGAACAGAAAGATCTTGCTCACAACCTGAGGAAAAACGTTTAGCTGTGGTATGGGGTTGTGAACATTTCCATGTGTACCTGTATCTAAAGCCTTTTACTCTGGTAGCTGATCATCAAGCTGTACTGACTATCTTTCGCAATCCAAACACCAAGATGCCTTGTCACATTGAACGATTGGAACTCCAATTGCAAGAATCCGATTATGCGATTGCCCATTGTCCAGGAAAGTATCATAATCCTGCTGACTACTTTTCAGGAGTGCCAATACAAGGTCAAAGTACTCCATCCAAGACGACTAAAGCCTACATGAATTTAATTCTCAATTCAAATACACCAGCTGCTATCTCGTTAGTCCAGATTATCACTGCTACGAGGCATGACAATGACATACTGAAGTTAAAAACATAATTACACCTCACACATCAAACTAACAGACTTTACCTCTCGCCACTGATGGTGAATATCAAATATACAAAAATGTCAAGGATGAATTACCCATACCTCAGGAAGGAGTTATACTGCGAGGGTCAAGAATCCTGCTTCCTGAGAGTCTGTGACAGAAAGCAATGGAAATGGCTCACAAAGGACATTGTGTGATCATTACCACAAAAAGAGCTCTCTGAGACCAAGTTTGGCTTCCCTACTTAGATAAACAAGTTGAAAAAAAAGAAATAAAGGGCTTTCTACCAGTGTTACTCAAAATACTCTAAACATGTCAGAAAACCCTTAGCATGCATTGGAGAGAATAGCCATTGACTTCTTTAGTAATTTTGGATGAATACTCAAATTTCCCTTTGGTTGAAGATCTTACATCTACAACTCATGAACGAGTTATTGAAAAGCTTCATGGTATCTTAGCGACCTGGGGCATTCCAGCCTTTGTGAAGTCTGATTGTGGCCCACCCTTTAACAGAAAAGAATTCCAAGAATTCCTGGTGCATCTGAACATAAAGCATCAAAAGAATACACCTTTGCGGCCGCAGGCCAATGGACTTGTTGATCGCTTTATGAGTAATAAAGAAAGCAGTACAGCTTACAACTCTTGAGAAGCTCAGTTTGAAAACAATACTAAATTCTACTCTAAGAGCTTATCATTCAACACCTCACTTGACCTCAGGTGAAATTCCTGCAAATTTAATGTTGGGAGAGCAATGACAAGCAAGGTACCTCAATGGACCACCAGGAGCGACAAAAGCGAGAACATGATTCATACAAGGGACTTAGTTACAAGCAGAAAATGAAAGCTTACGCCGTGAAGAGGCGACACATGCAAAGAACATCATATTTAAAAGACATGGTTTGGTGATCACCCAACAGATGTCCAAAAAGAAATTGTGCTCCATATGATGTTAAACTTTTACGAGTGGTGTCTCCCAAGGGGCATATGGGGACTGTCCAGTGCCCTGGGAAATCTTCTCACTTTAGACCTGTGATTCATCAGACTTCAACTTGAAATGGTTGACAAAAGACTGACCCTAAAAACTTAGTGACTGCTGCTATCTCTTTACTATGTATGGTAATCTCTGACACTGAGCATGACAGCTTATAGCTTCCAATAACCAGATTGGGTTGAATGGTCAAAGCGCCAAGAAGACTGATCGAACAGAAATAACTGTACAATGCTGATATATATCTATCTATCTATATATATATATATATATATATATATATATAATATGCCTACTGATTTTGCAAAAAGTGTAATTTTTTTATTTAACAAATGGGGAGATGTAGGGCCTTATTATGACCTTCGCGGACGGAAAAGCCTGTTTGCCAAATCCCAATGGGTAAGTTACCGCCAGTGTGGCAGCCTCACCGCCGGGCCCATTACGAGTTTCCCGCTGGGTCAACAAGTAGAAATTCAGTTTCCGCCCACTGGCCCAGCGGGAAATGGCCTACAGCATTGTCTCTGGCTCATAATAAAGACGGTGGCAATGCTGTAGTGTGTAGAGTGCATCAGCAACCGTTACAATGTTCACTGTCTGCAAAGCATTGCGACGGGGCTGGCCAGGGAGGCAGAGAAGGGGATTGTAATCCCCAGGGCAGCGCTGAGGATTAGGATCACCAGCACCACCAGGCCGCCATGAAGTTGTAATCTGGTGGTCTGACCATGGCGCTACCACCACAATCGTAATACGGCACTTGGACTGCCACATTGGCGGCAGTCGGACCCTCACTGTGACCCTGGCGGTCATTAGACTCTTGGGTCGTAATGAGGTCCATAGTGCCTTGCAAGATTTAGGACAGAACCATTTTTTTTACTCCAAACGGCCTCCATAGAAGTGCTACTTGTTCGCTACAACAGAATGTAATTAGTTTAGAGCGTGGGACTTTACAGGTACACACAGAAGAATAAAGACATGTAATTTACAGCTCTGTGTATGGTGTAGTCTTTGGCTGGGACCCAGGCTGAGGAGGGCGCTACAGAGTGCTACAATGTTTATATTAAGACCTTCAACAAACGTCAACCAGTACCCAAATATTCCTGTAAGCGTGGGGATTAATCGCAGCAGGTGTTTTGTGTTAAGAATTGGTGCACTAACCTTTGGCAGAAGTCCCTGTCCTTTCTTTCATGTAGGTTTGGCCTATGGCTATCATGGAGCTTGGCGGATCATGACCGTGGCAATGCCAGATTCAAGGTAAGTGATTCATCAGCCAGTTTCCTGGTGGGAGGCGGGTAGGTTTAGATTCCAGGTTGGAGGCAGGAGATTCACGTTCCAGGTAGGAGGCAGAAAGGAGAAATCCTCTCTCCAAGCTGGTTTGAAGCCAGGTGGGGCCTTGTAGTTTTGGTGTGTTTTCTTCCAAGAGTTTGAGTGCTACAGACCTTACCTTGAGAATCAAGCCAGAAGCTATCCTGGATTCCTGGGAAGCGCATTATGTGGGTAATTCAAAGTGAAGGCACTGGAGGCCCATCCGAGGGGATTATACAATGAGGGCCCATGCTGTGGTCACATAAAGCAGAAGATGTGCCGAATGTTGTGGTTTTACTCTCATGTGTAATAATTTACAAGAGGATTCTCAGATAAAGACTTAACTTCCTGGTACTGATTATCACGGTTAATATCAATGCTATTAGTTAACATTTTCCTATTTTTGTTTACACTAAGATGCCAAAGAGGGGAGTAATCTAGAGGTTTTACAGACAATAGAACACAGTCTTCAACCAGCTGTGTTTCTATTTCACATTCCTCTTTCTCTCCACAGAGCTCTGGATTGTTCACTTGGTTGTTCTGGGTGCTATTTGACTCCTGAAGTATGTGAGATATGCAAAGTCCTGCACGCCTGTAGACATTTAGAGTTCATGACATGAAGAGGTAATGTATCACCTCTGGATTGGGTTGGATGCTCAACCTTCTATAACAGTCCATACACGTTTTTAAACCCTACTGTTGATCTACAGGGAAGAAGAGCAACAGAAAAAGAAGAAAAGATCCAGATGAAGGGTTGTCTAGAGTGGAGGGACTCTGAACTTGTAGTACTGGCACTTTAATGGGTTTCCAGAACTAGTTTCACTAACTGTCTACCTCTTCCTGGGACCAGTAGAAAGCGGGCTTGCTGGGGACCCAAAAGAAAGTGACAGTGTTCTGTTTTGAGTAACTTGGGGTGCTGCTGTAAGAGAGACCCCAAAGTCAAGTGGCTACAGAGGCCTAAACAGAAGGACAGGTCCAGATTCTTCCAACCCAGCTGCAGGTAGGCACAAGGATGCCCGATTGTTGTGGGCTATCAAAGGCTTATCCCAAATCAACCAGAAAAAAATTGAGGTCCTGAAGGTCCCAAAAGAACAATCCACATCTTTGTAGCTAGCCGTCAGGTGAACAATGACAGCAACCATATTTGTTGTGGCCCAGTGGTAACAGAGATATACTGAAAGCAAGCAACTACTTGTGAGTGGAATTGACATCATCTAAGCACGTGCCAATGAACTAAAGGCCACACACAGCATCATCTGATCCCAAGCTGAATTTCTGCATCACCCTAGGGGCTCTTGGGAACTTGAGCACTTTTGTGCCTTTTTAAAAAGAAATGCCACCATTTAGAAATGGGAGAACTAACAAGCCATACCACTTTAGATCCTTCAGGCCTAAGATCCATGGCCCTGTGAATTTGTGGTACCCATGGCATGAGGGGCACTGTTGCACTCTGTCCTCACACCCAAACCCCTTTCCTGGGTGGTGAGGGTGCTGAGAAGAGAGGAGGAGACACTTCCACTGCCACGCACCAGAGAGCAGTGACTACATGTCTTTTAGAGTCTAGCACTTGGTGCATTCAGTGTTTGAGCATTGCCCAAGAGGGCACAAGGACCTACACTAAGTATTGCTTAGTAGGTGCAAAAATAAAACAAAACAAAACTTTTGCCCATAGTACTGTCACAGAGATAGCTACAGGTGAGCAAGGAAAAGTGTACATATGCCCCCGTGAGCTGTGCATATTTTAACTGTTTGTGACTGAATGTATGTATGTATGTCTGTATGTGTTACTTTATAGCGTGCACCTAGCCAAAAGGCTGTGGAAAACTATGAGGGTCAAAGGCAAGGCTACTTTCAACAAATGGCTGGATATGAGGCTACTTTCTGGGCACAGAAGTCTATGGGGGTCATTCTAACCCGGGCGGTCCAAGACCGCCAGGGCTAAAATGACGGGGGCACCGCCAACAGGCTGGCGGTGCCCCGCTGGGCATTCTGACGCGGCGGTTTGACCGCGGTCAGAAGTGGAAAACCGGCGGTCTCCCGCCGGTTTTCCGCTGCCCATTTGAATCCTCCATGGCGGCGCAGCTCGCTGCGCCGCCATGGGGATTCTGACAGCCCATACCGCCATCCTGTTCCTGGCGGCGAGATGCAGTGTTCTTTAAAAAGGTACATCTTCCGCTCTGTCCCAAATTACAGCAGGGCTGCGAGAGTCTGGATGTCCATGGCGATGTTGTTTCAGGTCCTTGGTACAGAGGCTGAAAAGGCATGTTGTCTGCCTTTTACTTTAAAAAAAAATACTTTTTTGCCATCAGTATGATGGTGTTCTAACTGTGAATGTGCTGAGAGACACCAGAGATGGTGAGCATTTCAGCAAGACAGACAGGGGAGCTGCTTATGTTGACTTTGTGAATGATGCAGGTGGTTTTGGTTGTGAACTGCAGGTTGGCAAGGGGAGCTGTTGGAGTTTCATCATGATGCAGGGGATGTAATTATATTTCTTCAGGTTCTGAATGTGACACGCTGAGGGGCGTAGGATGCCTTTAATAAGGACTAGTGTGGGGTCCGGGAGGCCTTGGAATAGGATGCTTTGACCAGACAATTTCTGGAAGGAATGGTTTCACTTTTCTTAGAAGAGAGAAAGAGAGAAGATCCCAGCCCTTCTGCATTTTCTAGGAAATGTGTTCCTAGAGAGTGAGGTTGGTGAATTTCCCCTGCAGGTTGGAGCATTTCGAGACCATTTTAGGGTGAAAAGCTTCTGCTGGTGCCTATGTCAATTTCAAAGCTTTTGTAAGGCAAAACTAAAAATCTGTATCTTCCTTTAGATGATAATATTAACACGTTACAAATCGAAAGATGTTTGTCCTGAGTATGAGATACATTTATTTTGATGTGCCAACTAATTCACTTTTACTGTTAGAAATGGCCCTTCCTGCAGGGTCAACCTCCAACTTTTTTGTCTTCCTCATTCCCTTTTTGCTGAATTAGTTTTTGTTGGTTTTAGGACTTTGAGCATTCTATCACTGCTAACCAGTGCTAAAGTGTATGTGCCCCTTCTCACATGGTAACATTGGTTTATACTTGTTTGGCATTTTTAATTTACTTGTAAGTCCTTTGTGAAGTGGTATACCATATACGCATGACCTTTAAATTAAATGCTATTAGTGGGCCTGTAGCACTGATTGTGCAACCCACTTAAGTAGCCCTTTAAACATGCCTCAGGCCTGCCTTTGCAGGGCCTGTGTGTGTGCAGTTTAATGCCACTTTGACTTGTCATCTAAAACCTCTTGCCAACCCTTAAACCCCCCTTTTATTACATACTAGTCACCCCTAAGGTAGGCCCTAGGTAGCCCATAGGGCAGGGTGCTATGTAAATAAAATGCACAACATGTACTTTTAAATTTTACATATCCTGGTAATGAAAAACTCCCAAAGTCATTTTTCACTACTGAGAGGCCTACTCCTCTCATGGGCCAGCATTGGAAATTCCTTAATAGACTTTTAATCTGAAATTTCTGATTAGAAAGGAGTGGCCAAATCATGGTTCATTTCATTGAAATGGTAAAGTCAGATTAAACATTACTATTTTAGAAATGCCACTTTTAAAAAGTGGACATTTCTCTGCTCTTACTGCTCTGTGTGCCTTGCAGCCTGTCTCCAATGCACATCTGTATTTGTGATCCTTGCCATAGTGCATCAATGATCCCCTTATATGTCCCCAAAATTACACACATTCATCAAGTTAGCTGGCAGACATTGCACTAATCCACTGATGTCACTACAGAGCATTTAATTGTGCACAATAACAATAGTCGTACTCACCAACAGTGCTACCAATCATGATTCCCAGGTGGTCCAAGAGATCCTGCTCCCTGGTGATGAGGTCAGCCCACCGGTGCTTCAGCTGGTGGTCACTCCTCTGGCTGGCATACACACGCTACAGGTGATGCAGCACTTTTCCCCACCGGATTCTGCGCGCCTCTGTCGGGTACCCCTGTATGACCCTGCCCCCTGCCTGGATCATGAGCGGCAAGAAATGTGTCACCAGCCAGATGAAGCCCCCCAACTCCTCTTCCCCATCCTGCCAAGACGTGGCCTACCAGACATACTTATAATTGAAGAGAAGGAATAGGGGCAAAAGAAATAGAAAGGGGAAATG
The DNA here is from genome assembly GCF_031143425.1 of Pleurodeles waltl. Taxonomy (NCBI): domain Eukaryota; kingdom Metazoa; phylum Chordata; class Amphibia; order Caudata; family Salamandridae; genus Pleurodeles; species Pleurodeles waltl. The sequence goes on along the minus strand of NC_090448.1, from coordinate 246,100,903 downwards.
GGTGAAAGTAGGGGTAAAAAGACAGAAAAAAAGTAAACCTAAACACTAAAAGAGCCCAACTATCCCCAAATAAACACTACCCACAACAGACTCCCACAAACAAGAAATACACAAGATAAATGGACAAATGTAGACAAAACACAGTACTACAGTATACACAAACAAAATGTATTTCACAAAAGGACTTTACAGACAGCACACAGGACAAATACAGCACAAAATCTCTGGACAACACTCTCTACACAGCCACACAGTCTAGAAGGATCATAGACTGCAAAGTGAAAGTGAAAGTACACCCACTGTACATGATCTGTAAACAGGATATCCTATTATATCACTTCCTGTATGAAAAGTCCCGCCTTTTTCGCGTTATGCGTCATTTTTTGTTGCACAAAACTGTATTTGCGTCATTTTTTTCTACGCACAGACGTGAATATTAACCTGCATCCACATAATGATACATGGACTGTAGAAATATCTGGATGCGGGCTAAATTTCACTCCTGTGCGTCCAAAAAAATGACGCAAATAGAGTTTTGGTAAACAAAAAATGACGCACACCGCTAGGGACGTCAAAATTACAGTGCATTAACTGGTTTGGGGCATTTTTACGTCTTTTTTGGTTATTTTACATTTGGAACACATCAGAGATTGGCTAATTGAAGACAGTATGTTGTTGATGGTGTATTTTCATATGTGTGACATCATACTGCAGTGGAACATCATCCACTACACCCTTCACAGTATGTTTACAGTTGGCTGACGTCATAGATGGTCATAAGTGTGGCCTACATATATGTGTGGCACAAATTGTGCATGTTTGCCATAAGGAGAGGATAGCAATGTGACGCACATATGTACAATACCTAATTGCCTTTGGCTCAAAGTGTGTGCTTTGACAACTAATGTGTTGGTTGACCAAGTGTGTGTGTACATCACATGAAGCATTATTGTACATTTGGTTGTATGAATGTGAAGTCCATGTGTCCAACCCTAAGATGCAAGTAAAAATTGGAATGAGCAAGGGCATGTGTTAGTCATACATGTATCAACACCCGCAAAGTATACTTCCAAGTTTTAGGGTCACGTAGACACCACATGTGACATAGCATGCACCAGATGGATGGCAGACGCATGTTCATGTCAAAGGTCCACATTTTCTACATCCTATGTCCTAGAGTATTGGTAAGAGCTTCCTAGGCACTAGTTGATGAATCCCACAGTAAGTCATACACATGCACTGAGGAAGTGGGCACCATGTTGTTTGTACAGACAGACAAGGGGCAATCTCATATGTATGATGACACCACAGTTGAGGCCATAGAAGTAAGCCCCAACTATCAAGTGGCTGTGGTGGACCAGCATACAAGACAGCACGTGTCCACATATTTCCAGTGATCAATTGCACATAGGTGTCTTGTTCATGTGTGTGGTCCAATGATGATCCTGTAGATTTTTTGGGGTGTAATTTGTCACAGTTTGGACCAGGACTCATCATGAGTCAGTGGCAGCTATTCCTGTAACTACTGAGTATCCTTTGTTGATCAATGTGAGTAAAGTAGATGTGGACATGTGAACCAACATGTGGATGGTCCCACCCTGTCACTAAAGACGTGTAATGAGACAGTCAACAGGGCAACCTTGGTGTGCTGAGTGAGATAATGTCTCAATTGTCATGTTCCGGCAGGTGTCATTACAACATTTGTACACAGGTTGGCCTCTGCACTTCCCACTGCATCTGGGAACATCATAGCCTCTGTGCTGTTTATTCTCGCAGCTATTCACCACACATGGCCCATCACTATGTGCGCACTGTGATGCTGTGCGTGAACTGTCATGGTTCTGACATTTGTGTATTAGTCATGGACATTATCAGAGGTTGCTGGTTGTGCTGAAAGCCCCGTACCCAATCCCTGCCTATGACCCTGGGACACTGTCACACTTTGTCATTCATGCATAAATGCAACCCAGACAAGGAATGGGCCATTAATTTTGCATTTCCAAGAGGATTTAACTCAAATGGTACAGTTAAAAGGCAGATGATGCTATACAATGTATTTGTGTATGCATGGTAGAAGCCCATGCCCAATGCCCCCTGATGAATGGCAGGTTTGCTAACGCAAGTGTGGTACATATGTAGACACAGGGATACTTTAGTGTGACGCACAGACAGTTGCCAGTCAGGCTGACAGAATGCAAGATGATTCAGGAGCCAGCTACTAGACAAGTTACATAATCAGTGGTCTGACTGAGACTGTTTGGAGGACAAACTAGACAGTTGACATGTCAATCTGTGTATGTCCTGTGTTTTTGAAGGTGACAAATGAACCCAAGGGCTGTGTTACACGGCTTAATTACTATCAATGGTTGACAATGTATTTGACAAAATGACAACTCCTATGCTGTTCCAGGCATCATCAGAGGCAGTGCTTTTTGTAATGGGTGGTGTGCATGGAGGTGATCGCAGGTGTGGGCTGCATCTGTTTCTCACCAGTCCTGTAGGTGAGACTTGCATTCTAAGGGCCAACAGACATTTTCACAAGGGGAAGCAATCTACATGTGCTAACAGGGCTTTGAAACTAGAAGACAATGTATAAATTGACCTGACGTCCATGCAGTCAGATGTTCTTTGACAATGGCATACCTTAGGAAAGGGTGTAGCACACTGGTTTGCTAATGTTGGTCTGTGTTTGTAGAGGAGGTATTATCAGGGTACACCTCTTAGTATTCCAGGGACCTCTCCCGACAGGTGGGTTGTGACCAGGTGCATGGGTGTGTCAGGAGTTAGGAAATGGGCTGACATGTACATGGAATGTCATGGGCGCAATGCATGTCATATGTGTGGCAGTTGTGCGGTCTATGTTCTGCTTCTATGGAACTCTAGTCACAGATATCCCTTGCAAATATTGGATGCAGTTGGACTAACTGCTGTCAAGGGTCTTGTCAGACATTCCTGTTAGTGATGCCAAAGCACATTGACTGCCTCATGTATGAGGCTTGTTTTCCCCTTATTGAGTGATGGTGTCATAGTTGTGTGCCATATGCTGCGTTGGACCTTGCTTTTAACATGTATGTGTGAAATAGTTGTGGTCCTCTGCTATAGGCTTTCAAAGGAGATATGTACATGATATATGTCATTAAGAGTGTGTGTGTATGTGACCATTGTATGTTAGGCATCACATAAGCTCTGGGATGTTCCGTGTCCTACTCAGTATCTCAAGTAGAGATGAAGGTGTGTAAAAAGGAATAGCCAGACCATGATATGGTGATTATAATAGGTGTTTATTTAAATTAGTTAACTAAAGTGGTGAAGGTGATCATATTCAGAAGAAATTATTTACAATCTGTTGCCGCCTGCGTATACCAGCAGCTGTGTTCTGTAGTTCCCCCTCCTGTTGCAGGCCAGCATCCTCCTCTTCCTCCTCTTCAGGCATGTGTGGCTCTGGTTCCAGGAGGGGAATGTTTCTTCTGATACAAATGTTGTGCAATATTGCACATGTGAGGATGATCCTACAGACCATCTCGGGGGACTATAGCAGGCTACCACCAGTGATGTTGAGGCAGCAGAACCTTGACTTGAGGATGCCAAAGGTCCGCTCGACAATGCTGCGTGTCCTCCTATGGGCCTCGTTGTATGCACACTCTGCAGCTGTACTCGGGTTGCCAAATGGTGTCATAATCCATGGCTGGATGCCATACCCCTGATCAGCTGCATGAGAAAATGAATAGGATCATGTTGATGTAGATGGCACTATTGAAAAGACCTTTAATGGCAGTAGTTGTCTTGTGTTGTCTGTGACTCTTTTGTGTACTAATGTGACATCCTATGCTTGTAGGATGTACCATTTGCATTGTGTTGTTTCCTTGGCTGAACAAGTGTTTGTCTGCTAACTGTTTGTCAGCAGTATGTTTTTGGATTTGCAGTACAGTATGCCCTCCCTAGCATTGTGACTTGTGATACAGGTGTCCGTGTGTCTTCACTGGGGGTGAGATGATAGTTCCATGCACAGTTAAAATTGAAAGTTTTGTTAACACGTTCATATGAAAGTACCCTGGACATTCCATACCTTTAGACTTAGGCACTGTATTAATGTAAAGGTCATTGGGACACTTACAATTTGCAAGGTGACATTTAGGCAACCACACTCATTGACGTCTTCACATTAGGCTGTACAGTAAATTCCGATGTGTGACAGGTTCAATGGTGACTTAAGAAACATGGCTAGCGATGTCACGACCTCAGTGTGTTCCTGTCGACATGTTGCTGTTGTGGTGTATGTGTTGTGTGTCCTAGAGGGTTGCTGTGCAGTGTGTAAATAAGTAGGTTTTTGTACTTACCAACAAGTAGTCCATTGCCATACCGTCCATCCTGGAAGTGTTCATTGATGGTGCAGTGATGGAAGATGTATGAGTCATGTACACTCCCAGGATATTTAGCCACGATGTTGGTGATCAATCCTTTGGTGATTGACTATGGCCTGCACGTTGATGGAATGTGTGTGCTTCCTGTTGCGGTAGAGGTGTTCAGTTGCAGCAGGTGGCACAAGGCGTACATGTGTGCAGTCGATTGCACCAAGGACGTGTGGGAAGCCACTGATTGCGTAGAACCCCTGTTTAGTTTCCTGCTGCTTCTGCAGTGTGTTAGGGAAGCAGATATGGCGGGGTGTCAGTCGAATGATGGCGTCCAGTACTTTGGGCAAAAAGGGGGAGAATGATGGTTGTGATATTCCGCCAACCAGGGCACCAGTTGTTTGAAAAGAGCCACTTGCCAGCATATGAAGTACGGCAAGCAGCTTTGTTTCTGTTGGGTTGGTGCGGGGTGTCACCAAAGTGGGGGCCAACTGCTGTTCAATGTTTCGCAGCAGCTGCTGAATGGCCTGCCAGTTCAACCGGTACCTCTGTATGATGTCGTGTTCCCTGAGGCCCTGAAGGGTTGTTCTTGGGCGGAATATCCTCTCCTGCCTTCTGCGCTGCCTTTGGGGTCCCTGCTGGTGTTGTTGTAGCTGCTGCTGTTGCTGCTGGGCTCTGCGTCTGCGTGCACGCTGGATTAGAATCACCTCCATGGTTCCCTGTTGCTGCTCTGCTGCTCTGCTGTTTGTTCTGTGTGTTCCGATTAAATACAGGTGTGTTTGCCCTATTTTATCGCCTGCCCTGTCCCAGGCATTAATTTTTGACACAAATCGGGCTGTGCGTCATTTTCTGCCTCCGCCTCCCGGCTGTGCATCATTTTTGCCCGAAAGCATAAATACGACGCACGGCCCTTTAAGCCATTTTTTGGACGGGAACGCCTACCTTGCATATAATTAACGCAAGGCGGGTTGCCGCATCCAAAAAATGACACACACAGCGGAATTTTGTCGTCCGCGGGCTCGGGCGTCAAAGTTTAAATACGGGGCAACGTTTGCGCTGATTGTGCGTCAAACTTTTTGACGCACAGTCGGTGCGTCAAACTTTTTGACGCACAGTCGGCGCCGACGGAGTATAAATATACCCCTGAATGCCACTTCCTAGGCAACTATATCACCCCATCTTTATTTCTTAAGGAGATCACTTGTGGAACATTGTCACTTCTTCTGAACATAATAAATGTTCCACTGAGCAAAGATGTTTTCCTGGGCACACTGAAAACGGGCCAAGTCCTGCCACTCTTGAAGAAGCACAAGTTGCATCCGGATGATTTTGCCAACTATCACCTGCTCACTCATCGTAATTTTGAATTATGAGAAAGCCAGAGTGTGCCCCAGATCTAGGAGTACTCAATGGGAACAAAGATGGACTTCCTTGTTAATCATGCCTACTTGTGAAAAGCAACAACATCTCAGGCATATTTTCTTGACGAAACATCGACTGCAATTTACATTACGGGGCTCATTGCAAGGGGAAACCCCTGACAATAATTGTCTTATCCATATTAGTAAATTATGTAAAAACAGGTAGGTTTCACAAAGGCCAAAGATGCTTCATGTGCATCAAATACTATGCAAAATTTGAGGGCAAAAACATGGGAACAAAATTTCTGGGCATGTTCATGCTTCAAATTCAAATCACAAAGCAAATCAAATCAAATCACAAAGTGCTAAATATAAAGGGGACAAAGACATAAAGATGTCTCTGCTGTCCCGACAGCACACAAAGGAGCTATGGTTCCACCACCTCTGTCCTTCACAATGTGCATAACATAGGCGTCTGCAGCAAATACAGCTCAGGGGGCTGTCGGGCTCCACCCTCTGGGTGCTCCATTCACTCAAAGGGCTGGTCAGTGAACTGCTCTGCCACCACATAGCTCCACTGGCAAGTGAAGCCCTTCTGTCCCTGAACTCTGACCTCTATCAGTAGTTCAAGGCCCTCCTCCACCTGCATGCTTCTGCCTGTGCCTCATCCCTGGTGTCTAATGGGGAGCTCTGCCTTTCTGCTGGGCTGCCCTCTGCCTCTTTTCTCCTCATTTCTTTTCTTTTGTGTGCTGTTTTTTATGCCTTTCGCTTTCTGCACTTTACTCTATCTTTTCCTCATTTTCTCCTCACTCATCTCTTTCTCACATCTCTCTCTCTCTCTCCCCCTTTCACTCTCCCCACCACTGCTGCCCCTGTGGCCCTGCCCCCCTCCACTCTCTCATTCTCTCTCCTCTCCACTGCTGCCCCCGTGGCCCGGCCCCATTTTTTGCATCGTTTCCTGCTCCAGCCTCCCAGCTGTCCTCTCCTCCCCCTCTACTTAATGGCGGCCACTGCACGGTAGGAAGAACAACCTCACTGACCTGGTCAGATAACCGCTCTGCCAACTCGTAGCTCCAGCGGCAAGTGAAGCCCTTCTGTCCCTCAACTCTGACCTCTGTCAGTAGTTCAAGGCCCTCATCCACCTGCAAGCTTCTGCCTGCACCTCATCCCTTGTGTCTAGTGGGAGAGCTCTGCTATTCTGCTGGGCTTCCCTATGCCTCTTTTCTCCTCATTTTTTTCTTTTGTGTGCTGTTTTTTGTGCCTTTTGCTTGCTGCGGGTTTCCTCTATCTTTTCGTCGTTTTCTCCTCACTCCACTCTTTCTCGCATCTCTCTCTCTCTCTCCCCTCTCTCACTCTCCCTGCCGCTGCTGCCCCTGCGGCCCGTGCCCTCCTCTCTCTCATTTTCTTTCCCCGCAGCTGCTGCCCCCGCGGCACGCCTCCTTTTACGTGCTGTTTTCCGTTCCGGCCTCCCAGCTGTCTGCCCCTCCCACCCTTCTTAATGGCAGCCGCTGTGCGGGCGTGCCGTTGGGGACCGAAGGCAAGCCCATCTGCACCCATCCACAACCCAACCACGACCAGCATCAGAACCCCTGGTACTGCCACCCACCGCCTCTACACATCAGCAGCACTCGTCACACTCAATCCAGGACAGAACAACTTCAAGCAAGCATCACCAGCTAACGCCCACGATCCCTTCAGTTGCCTCCGCTGCTGCCAAACTTACACCACCACCAAGACCTTTCAGCCCATCTGCAACAACACTCCGACCCCGAAAACTCTGAAGTGTATTCTCCTCAATGTCCGCTCTCTCCATAAACACACTACCGAAATCTGGGAACTCCTTGACAGCACCACCCTGGACATCGTGTTCCTCGCCAAGACTTGGACCAACACCACCGTAGGCCCAGACATCGCCATCGCAATCCCCTAGAGATACAAGATCACCGGGAAAGACCACCCCAGCAGGCCCTGCGGGGGGGGGAATCACCATTGTCCACAAGTTCAACCTCTGCCTGAACATACACTCCTAAGACTCCAAATAATCCACAAGCCTGATGGAACACCTCCACTTCAAGCTACATATCAGCCCGACATCCACCATCAGGGGAAACCCCATCTACCGCCCTCCTGGACCGCATAACTCCATTACAGACTGCATCTCGGCAAAAGCCATCGCAGCCACCAACTGCACCGTGCTGGGATACCTCAACTTCTACCTCAAAAACCTACAAGGCCCCAACATTGCATCCCTCCTAGACAACCTCCACAACATGAGACTCCGACAGATCGTGACAGAGCCAGCACACTCAGCAGGACACACCCTCAATCCCATCTTCACAACAGGAACCTCCACCACCTTCATTCACACCACAAAACTCCCATGGACAGACCACCGATGCATCCATTTCACCTTTAGCATACCCACCGTCATCAGACCTCAGCACCAACCATCACATAGAAACTGGACAAGAATAACAGATCAGCTCACCGCCGCCCTCGCCATCCCCCCACCATCGCACACAACAACGACCTAAACACCGCAGCACGCACCTTCTACAAATGGATCGCCGACTGCGCCAGCACCATACTCTCCTTCAAAAAGAACAACAGCGCCCATGCAAACAAAGCCAGCTGGTTCATCCCAGAACTCCGAGAATCTAGGCACACTTGTTGTCGCCTTGAGAAAATCTGGAGAAACACCAAATCGACAGAAACCCAAAGAAACTTCAGAGCCGTCACCACTGCACACCATCAACTCATCAGAAACATCATAAAGAAAGCTATACAAGACAGAGGCCCTCATTACAACCCTGGTGGTAAATGCCGCTTACCGCCGTGAAGAAGACCGCCAACATACTGCTGCGGCCACGGAATTCGGCTAGAGGTATTACGACCCAAAGCTCGGAATCCGCCATAATACAAACACCCACAAAAGTCAGTGATAAACTGGCGATAACAAAACCAACACCGTCACGCCAACAGAAATACGCCTACACTATCATGACCCACGAATCAACTAGGCGGTCTTTCAACCGTGGTATTCCATTGGCGGTACACACCGCCGCACTCAAAATACACACACACTTACAAAACACAACCACATTGGACAAATCGAAATACACACACCTGATACACATACACACACCACACCCACACACCCAATCAAATATAAAGCACACACCCACATGATCCACAAACCCTTACAACCAAAATTTAAATTTTGAAAGAAGGCCAGAGAGAGAGATTAGCTAACACAACACCAGCATCTACAGACATACACCACCATCACTTATACAACATCCACGCACCTCAAACAACACATCCCCTCACACATCACAACACACACCACCTCACACATCACCCACATCACATCATGGCACCTCAATGACACCCCAGGTTCTCTGAGGAGGAGCTCACGGTCATGGTGGAGGAGATCGTCCTGGTAGAGCCACAGCTATTCGGATCACAGGTGCAGCACACCTCCATTGCAAGGAAGATGGAGCTATGGCGCAGAATTGTCGACAGGGTCAACGCAGTGGGACAACATCCAAAAACACGGGATGACATCAGGAAGAGGTGGAACGACCTACGGGGGAAGGTGCGTTCCGTGGTCTCCAGACACCAGATTGCTGTACAGAGGACTGGTGGTGAACCCCCACCTCCTCCCCCACAACTAACAACATGAGAGGAGCAAGTCTTGGCAATACTGCATCCTGAGGGCCTCACAGGAGTAGCAGGAGGACTGGACTCTGGTAAGTCATATCTTAATTACCATATCCTCCACCCCACCTGCATGCCATCACATACCCACAGCCTCACACCCATCACTCCAACACCTCACATATGCCCCACTATCACAACCAACACATCCCAATACCAAGCCCTGCATGCAAGACCAAAGCATGGACACCCATCACCAAAGCTTGTCCACTACAGATACCCACACAGACCCCAAACCAACACAAGGCCCAAGCCAAGAATGCAAGCACTGGAGTACAGGGTCACTCACCCATTTCACACGATGGCACACACAGATGCAATAATCATGCCTTTACACCCCTGCAGGACCCCTACCGAATGTCACCAGACAGGAGGTTCCAGACATATCCAGTCCCCACACAGAAGAGACCCACAGTGATGACAGCAGCTCTGCACAACTGGATCAAGATGACCAGCCCGGCCCATCTGGGACCTCGGGACAGTTGGTTCCCCTGACACTGGCACAAGCCACCACAGAGCCTCCCCCCTCAGGATACACCACCACAGCACCCACCCAGCGGGCCTATATCTCTGCCCCCAAGACACGTCAATCAGCAGTGTGTCCACCACTACAGGGAACCCAGACAAAACCACTAACGCAGGACGATCAGGGACCTGGGGGCAGTGGCAGTGGGCACACGGTTCAGGGGACAGAGGCACAGGAAAACAGGGAAGCTGGGAGGACTGCTGTGCGACAGGGGGAGGACAGGCCCAGGGAACCCACTCTCCACGAGGCACTCTCCAACATCATGGGAGCTTACCATCATTCCCAGGAGACGATGGCAACGGTACTGGCCAAGTTTCAGGAGACCCAGCGGCTGCAAGAGGAACACTATTTGGGGTTCAGGGAGGACCTGAAGTCTATTAACAACACCCTGGTCACCATTGCAGGGGTACTGCAAGACCTTGTCAACACCATATGGGACACATTGGCACAACAAGGGGCCCCTGACACTAGCCTGGCGGATGACCAGCCCTCAACCTCTGCCGGTGCTAGTGGACAGGAGACACCGCCACAGGAACACGACACCAGCACCCTGCCCCCTGCAGATGGAGAACCACCCCGCAAACAGTCCATGAGATCCAGGAACAAGACAGAGAACATTGCCAAGACCCCCGCCAGGAAATTAGACCCCCCTGAATGTCACCCTTCAGTCCCACTTTGACACCCTGTCCATCCTTAAACTGACATTGCTCCACTTCCTATGACCCTTTGGACAATGCACCTGTGAAACAAATAGCCATGGACATTTATCCTCCATCCCACCAGCCCATTTTTCAACCCCCTCCACTTATTTGCACAGAAATAAACACACTTCATTCACAAAACAATCTGGAGTCAGTCTTTGCTTTCACAAACGTGTAATTGGAGTAACCATGGAATATAGCAATGTCAATTTAGTTGTGCACATACCGATGTAACACAGCTGTAGGCCTGGAGGAAATATAGCAGAGGGCACAAAGTGGGACCCACATCTGTGAAATGGAAAAGCAACGTGACAAGTCAGGGTCCATACACTGAGTGAAAATGGCAGACTTATGCTAGCTCCAATAACAGTATGAGATATGGGAGGCAGTGACATCTTCTTACCTGTGTCTCACTGGAAGAAAGTATTGCATGATTATGTTGTTTCGGTTGTCGATATCCTCTTTTTCTGCCTCCTCTTCTTCACTGTCCACAGGCTCCACAGCTGCCACAAGACCACCATCTGGCCCATCCTCCTGCAGAAAAGGCACCTGCCATCGCAAAGCCAGGTTGTGCAGCTTACAGCAGGCCACGATGATCTGGCACACCTTCTTTCGTGAGTACTAAGGAAACCATCTGTCATATGGAGGTACCGGAATCTGGCCTTCAGGAGGCCGAATGTTCGTTCGATCACCCTCCTAGTTCGCCCATGTGCCTCATTGTAGCATTCCTCTGCCCTTGTCCTGGGATTCCTCACTGGGGTCAGTAGCCATGACAGGTTGGGGTAACCAGAGTCACCTGCAAATATCAAGGGACAACTGTTAGACACACACTAACCCTTAGGGACAACCCCATACCCAGACACCTATTTACACTGTATAGGGTCCTTGGCCTCAAATATTAGCCACACACGGTGCCTCTGGAATTGCCCCATCATATAAGGGATGCTGCTATTCCTCAAAATTTAAGCGTCATGCATGGAGCCAGGAAACTTGGCATTCACATGGGAGATGTACTGGTCTACCAAACACACCATCTGCACATTCATTGAATGGTAGCTCTTCCGGTTTCTGTACATCTCTTCATTCATGCGGGGGTACCAATGCCACATGTGTCCCATCAATGGCACCAATATTGTTAGGGATATGTCCCAGGGCATAGAAGTCACCTTTCACTGTGGGCAAATCCTCCACCTGAGGGAACACGATGTAGCTGCGCATGTGTTTCAGCAGGGCAGACAACACTCTGGACAACACGTTACAGAACATTGTCTAGGACATCCCCGATGCAATGGCCACTGTTGTTTGAAAGGAACCACTGGCCAGGAAATGGAGTACTGACAGGACCTGCACTAGAGGGGGTATCCCTGTGGGATAGTGGATAGCTGACATCAGGTCAGGCTCCAACTGGGCACACAGTTCCTGGATGGTTGCACGATCAAGTCTGTATGTGACTATGATGTGTCGCTCTTCCATTGTCGACAGGTCCACATGCGGTCTGTACACCGGAGGATGCCGCCATCTCATCACCTGCCCCGGCAGACGTGCCCTATGGAGGAGAACAGCGAGCAGAGAGTCAGCCAACACTGAGGTATCACAAAATGTAGTTTGCACACGTTTATTAAATCGCAATGTGCCTGTAACTGTGTGTATTCCAGGCCTACATTGGTGTGACGCAGTTATTATTAATGCCATGTGGCACCCTGAAATGGCGGCTACCTGACCTGTAAGGTGGGACAAGGGGATATGAGGTAACTGCTCTGCCGTTCTACCATGTCGCGGTGGGCGGTCGAAGACCGCAGCGCAATTCTGCATTGGTTAACATTGGGCCCTATGGGTCCGAGGAGCCAATGACGATGTACGCCGGCGGTGATGGTACGCACCACCGCAGACGTGACCGCCATTTTCTGTCAGTTCACTCACTTGATACCTGACCTTCAACAGGAGAGGACCTACACTGCAAGTGCTGCTGTGACCTGTGTCTGGAAGCGACAATGGCTACAGTGTCTGGTGAAAGGGCCCCTGCCTTCACTTCAGAGGAGTTGGGGAAACTAGTGGATGGGGTCCTCCCCCAGTACACACAACTGTACGGTCCTCCAGGCAAACAGGTGAGTACACTGTGAGCATGCTGCATGGGCAATGCCTGTGTGGAGTGGTGTGGATGGAAAATACATGTGGGTGGGGGGCTGAGGCCTGCATGTGCGGACTGTAAGTGTATGTGCGTCAGGGCAAGGGTGGGAATGGGAGCCAATTAGTATGACGGTCCGGACGGTTAAAGATTTTCCTTTCCCCCTGTACTATTCTTCTAGGTCAGCACCCACCAGAAGAAGGTTATTTGGCGTGCCATCGCCAAGGACGTCCGGACCCTGGGGGTCCACCACAGATGGAGCACCCACTGCTGTAAAAGATGGGAGGACATGCACCGCTGGAGCAAGAAGACGGCGGATGCCCAGGTGGGGATGGCCTCCCAACATGGGAGGGGTGCCCGTCGCACCATGACCCCCCTAATGTTCCGGATCCTGGTGGTGGCGTATATGGATTTGGACGGGCGCTTGAGGGCATCACAGTAGCCACAAGGGGGTGAGTACACTCTCATTCAGCTGACTCTGTGTGCATTATGAGGTGTCTGGGTGGGGGAGGTGGGAAGTGGGTTCCCTAGGCCAGGGCGATCTTGGTAGGCAAGGTCCCTTGTGAGGCAGGCTATGTGGCACCCCAACCCCACTAGTGGTCAGAGCTATCTACACCTAGTCAGGCTCCTGTGACTTCCAGGTGTGCAGCAATCAGGCTTAGGCCTTGTACCCCATGAGCATGTGATTAATCTAGGAACTATAAGTGCATGGCGTAGTGCAGAGGGCTGCTGTGTCTGTTGTGTCTGCCAACGGTAGTGGTGTTGCATGCACTGAACATGTCTTTCTTCTGTCTCCTCCCCCCCTTTTTGTGGTCTCCCTGTTCTTGTGTGCAATAGCATCATCAGGCAGAGGAGCACTTGGCCCTGGAGGGTGAAGCAACTGAGTCTGAAGCCACCAGTGGGACGGAGGGTGAGGGGAGCTCCACGGCGGGGACAGGAGCAGAGACCAGCGACAGCGACTCCTCCTCTGATGGGCGCTCCCTTGCGGTGGGGGGCCCCTCTGTGCCCACAGCATCAACGGGTACAGCCGCCACCCCCCCTACCAGCACCGCCCTCCCATCAGCCCCTCAGCGTGTGTACCGTGCCCGCTCACCCAGGAGGGTGGGCATCTCCTTCACCCAAGGCACCTCAGGCTCTGCCCCAGTCAGCCCTGCTGCCCTCAATGAGGAGGCGATTGACCTCTTGAGAGCCCTCACTGTTGGGCAGTCTTCCATTCTGAATGCCATCCAGGGTGTTGAGAGGCATTTGCAACAAACAAATGCATACCTGGAGGGCATTTATTCTGGACACGCTGCCCAACAGAGAGCCTTTCAGGCTCTGGCCTCAGCACTGATGGCAGCCATTGTCCCTGTGTCCAGCCTCCCCCCTCCGACCTCCTCCACCCAGACCCAATCCCCTGTACCTCAGCCTATCCCAACCACGCCATCAGACCAGCATGCACACACATCAACACACAAGAGTGGCTCAGGCAAACATAAGCACCACACATCCCACAGGCACTCACACAAGCATCATATCCATGCACACATACCAACATCCACTTCCTCCACTGTGTCCCCCTCCTCCACGTCTCCCTCCTTCCTCCCAGTCTCATCTCCACTCACACCTACATGCACTACATCCTCATCTACTACCTCCATCACCAGCACGCCCATCAACACACACCGCTCACGTGCAATCACCACCCCCACTACCATTTACACATCCCCAGGGTTCTCTCCCAGTGTGTCAGTGAGCCCTCCTCCCAAAGTACACAAACGCAGGCACACACCCACCCAACAGCCATCCACCTCACAACAGCCTCCAGCCCATGCACCTTCACCCAAATTCAGCAGACGTACACCTCCTACAACCACTACCTCTTCCTCCACTCCCAAAACCCTTCCATCTACCCGCCCCAGTGTGTCTAAAAAACTTTTCCTGTCAAACCTTGACCTCTTCCCTTCACCTCCCCCTCATCCTTCCCCTAGGGCCAGGCTTTGCAGGTTCCAGCCCAGCACCTCAGGCACCACATCCCCAGGCCCAGTGGTGCCAGCAACTGCGGGGTCATGGAGTGTGCCAACCATCAGGGCTGCCAGTGTGCCACGGAGCGAGGGCAAGGATATACTGTCACCTGCCAAGGTTAAAAAGGTGCCCACATCCCGGAGGGAGAAGACGAAACCACCTGCCACTAAGGGGTCAGCGAAAACGAAAGGGGATAGTGGCAAGACAACTGTGCCACCATCAAAGGTGGGGAAGGGCAAAAAACCGAAGGGCAGGTCAGGAGAGGGCATGGTGGCACCGACTGAGGGACCCGTGTCACAACCTGTACTGCAGCGAACAGCGCCATCTGCACCGCCACCTGCACCACCTCTGGCACGTTTACAGCCGCTGCGACAGTCCCCAGCCTCTTCCCCTGTGGGCAGCCGTCCGAGGCTGCAGAAAACATCCTGCTTCCTCCCTCAGCAGGTGCTGACACATGCTCTGCCACCAGAGACCCCGCCGCCAGCACCGCCACCACAGACCCCGCAGCCAGCACCGCCACCAGCACTGCCGCCACAGACCCCACCGCCAGCACCACCGCCACAGACCCCACCACCAGCACCACCGCCACAGACCCTGCTACCAGCACTGCCACGATGGATCCCGCAGCCAGCACCGCCGCCACAGACCCCACAGCCAGCACCGCCGCCACAGACCCCGCCACCAGCACTGCCACGACGCACCCCGCAGCCAGCACCGCCATGACTGAAACCGCCGCAAGCACCACCAGCGGACCCACGATGTCCTCAGACAGTGGCACCACCGCAGACATGCCTACCATCCCCAGTGGTCAGTCGTCCGAGGCTGGTGGTGAGTTCCAGGACCCTGGCAGCTTTCATGAAGCATCACTGTCATCACAGTTGTCACCTGCAAATGGAATGTGAAGCCGCAGCAGTGTGGGATATGTCTCTGTCTCCATGGCATATCATGCTACCTGTACGTCGGCAATCTCGTTGCACACACACCCAGGCGAGCGTATTGTACCGGCCACACTGCACGTGGAGCACTCTGGGCACCATGCCCCCTCCAGAACCAGTGGAGAATGACATCCACTACCTCTGTCCTTGGCAGGATGAAGCATTCTGGGCACCAAGCCCCCCTCCAGAACCAGTGGAGAATAACATACACTACCTCTGTCCTTGGCAGGATGAAGCACTCTGAGCACCAAGACCCCTCCAGAACCAGTGGAGAATGACATCCACTACCTCTGTCCTTGGCAGGATGAAGCACTCTGGGTATCAAGCCCCTTCCAGAACCAGTGGAGACTGTTATCCACTTGGGAGACTGTGGCTTTGCACTCCCCAGGATAAAGCAGTGGGCAAACCACTCACTGGAAAGACTTGAGAGACTGTGGCTTTGCACTCCCCAGGATAAAGCAGTGGGCAAACCACCCACTGGAAAGACGTGTGAGACTGTGGCTTTGCACTCCCCAGGATACATCAATGGGCATGGAGCCCCCTCGTGCTGCAGTGGTGTTGTGCGTTCATCTGGCTGAGGTGCCCCCCCTCCTCCTACCCCTGTGGTGCCTGTATATTTTTTATCTGATGCCCCAGCATTGTTCTCTCCGTTTGAAGTCAGATATCTGGTGTGGGCTTCGCCCATGCATTTTGGACCCAGTGGTCCACGGACAATTATTGGATTACATTTGTTCAACTCAATTCCTTTTGTCCTTGCAGTCTTCCAGGGGGTGGGGGTGTGTATATGTAATGTTGCTGCATGTATTTGTGTGTATGTTGTTGTGGGTGAGGGTGGGGGTGGGGGTGGGGGTGATGCATGTGTGTGTCACTCTCTTTTCCCTCCCTCTCCCCTGTGTTGTAGGTGCAGTACTGCCGTGGCGGTCGGAGTGTTAAAGTGGCTGTCTATGTTGGTGGTTTCCGCCACGGTGGTAATCCCATTTGTTTTCACCAGCCTGTTTGCGGTATTACTGCCGCTTTAACACCGACCACCAGGGTTGTAATGAGGGCCAGAATCTCCTCACACGCACACAACAGCAAGGAACATTTTAGCATCGTCAAGGAGTTCGCCCAACCCAACAGTGAAACAATGGACATCCCACCCGCCCAGGACCTCTGTGACAGACTCAACATCTACGTCCACCACAAAATCAAGACCATCTACGACAGTTTCAGCAAACACAACCTTTGCGCAGATCCCCCCCACCTAAACCTGACACCAACAAACCAACAATCACCACCTAGACCCCCCTCACCACTGAAGATACGTTGAGAACAATGAGTTCCATATACTCCGGGGACCCAACGGACCCATGCGCCCACCACATTTTCAACAGAGCCACAAACACCATCGCCCCCAAGCTCCGCCTCACCATCAACTACTCACTAGCTGCCACCACCTTCCCTGACGACTGGAAACGCACCGAGAATAACCCCTCCTCAAGAAACCCTCGGCAGACCCCACCCACCTCATAAACTTCAGGTCCATCTCCCTTCTCCCATTTCATGCAAAAGTAATTGAAAAAGAAGTCAACAGCCAACTCGCCACATTCATAGAAGACCACAACATCCTCAACATCTCCCAATCCGGATTCAGGAAAAGCCATAGCACTGAAACAGCCCTCCTGGCTGCAACAGATGACATCTGCTCCCTGCTAAACAAGGGAGAGATGACGGCACTCATCCTACTAGACCTCTCGGTGGCCTTCGACACACCCTGATAAGAAGACTCCACAAAGCTGGCATCAGAGACAAGGCACCTCGCTGGATCCAATCCTTTGTCTCCGGCAGAACTCAACGAGTGAGACTCGCCCCCTTCCTTGCAGACCCCACACCCAGTATCTGTGGAGTGCCCCAGGCATCCTCCCTCAGCCCCACGTTGTTTAACGTCTACATGGCACCACTAGCCACCCTTGTCACAAGCTACGGAATGAACATCATTTCTTACACCAACAACAACCAACTCATCCTCTCCCTCTCTGATGAACCCAATAAAGCCAGACACAACTTCCACAAAGGCGTGGAAGCAGTTGCCAACTTGATGAGACACAGCTGCCTTCAGCTCAACGCAAACAAAACGGTGTTCATCATGGGCCCTCAACCCAACGTGTGGAACGATTCCTGATGGCCACCCACCCTCGGAAACCCACCAACCCCCACCAGCCAAGCCCGCAACCGCAGAATCATCCTGGACTTGAACCTCAGCATCAAATCAACTCAGTCACCTCCACCTGCTTCCGCACCATCCGCCTCCTACGCAAGTCCTTCAAGTGGATCCCCCTCAAACATTGAAAGACCGTCACACACGCCCTCATCACCAGCAGACTGGACTATGGCAACGCACTCCATGCCAGAATCAACAAGAACCTCACCTGCAAACTACAAAACATCCAGAACACCTCCGCCAGCCTGGTCCTCGACCTACCTCGACACTGCCACATCTCGCAACACCTGCGTACACTGCACTGGCTTCCCATAGAGAAAAGAATCACCTTCAAGCTCCTCACCCACACACACAAAGCTCTCCACAAACCCGGACCAGCCTACCTGAACCACCGACTCAACCTCCACGTGCCCCAAAGGACCCTACACTCAGCCCATCTCTCTCTCGCAGAAGTACCCTTCATCAGGAAAACCAGAACAGGAGGATGCTCCTTTTCCTACTTCACAGCCACCGCCTAGAACACCCTCCCTCTCCACATCAGACAAGCCACCTCCCTCCTCAGCTTCACGAAGAAACTGAAAACATTGATTTTTTAAGAACCACCTCACTGGTAGATGCTACACTTACCCCCCCAAGTGCCTTGAGATCCTTAAGGGTGAGTAGTTGCACTATACAAGCACTGATTGATTGCTTGATTAAAGACCTCTTGGATACCTGTGATATATGAATGTAGCTGGCCCCTCATCACACTCTGAAGGGGATGGCATTGTTTTGCTTTACACCACTGCCCACATTCTAATGCCTTGATGTATCTGTGAAATGTCAGAAAATCAGAACTCTGTGTGGTGGTCCTGCCATTTTGCATTAGAGCAGTGAAAAGGAGTTGGGGTTCCACAAGTTCTATTTTCTTATAGAAGTCGTCAGCTTTGGATTTAGCACAACACACAATATTCACTTCACTGCATGAGTAAAATAGCTACACTAGTCAGATTTGAAGGAGCATAAGTTCCACATGCTCACAGGCAACATTAGACATCCTGGAGATTCATTACTGGTAGCAAAGATACACTGAGAACATTTCCCAAACCACGCGACTCACATCCGCATCTTTCTTTCTCTGTATTTTGCTGAGCAGCTCAGACCCATGAAAAATATTTTTTGCTGATCCATGTTCATTGTACAAGTTCCCAGCTTTACAATCAGTTAATCAAATGTACGAAGGAATTGTTAAAGTTTATGGGATGTTGTACCCTCCTAAACAGAGTTGGATTGGGGCCACAATGAGCCCTGGGCAGCCAAAAAATAGTAGCCTACATGTGCAGATCACAAACTTTCACAATAAACTGCCTGGTTAGTATCATGAAGCTAAGTGTTGGCAAACATTTGCAATAATGGCACAGACCTAGACTGATTTTTACACTCACCCAGGGCTTTTAGATATTTAGGGGCATATTTATACTCTGTTTGCGCCGGAATTGCGTCGTTTTTTTTGACGCAATTCCGACGCAAAACTAACTCCATATTTATACTTTGGCGTTAGACGCGTCTAGCGCCAAAGTCCATGGAGTTTGCGTCATTTTTTAGCGTGGACACCTACTTTGCGTTAATGATATGCAAGGTAGGCGTTCCCGTCTAAAAAATTGACTCCCAGGCATGTGCACCGTATTTACACTCCCGGGCAAAATTCACGCCCGGGAGTGGGCGGGTCAAACAAACTGACGTACATCCGCTTTTGCGCCGTTTTTTAGCGCCTGGTCAGGGCAGGCGTTAAGGGACATGTGGGCTCGGAAGGAGCCCAGAGGTGCCCCCCCATTCCCCCAGGGACACCCCCTGCCACCCTTGCCCACCCCAGGAGGACACCCAATGCTGGAGGGACCCATCCCAGGGACATTAAGGTAAGTTCAGGTAAGTTTTATTTATTTATTTGTTTGTGGCATAGGGGGGCCTGATTTGTGCCCCCCTACATGCCACTATGCCCAATGACCATGCCCAGGGGACATAAGTCCCCTGGGCATGGCCATTGGGCAAGGGGGCATGACTCCTGTCTTTGCTAAGACAGGAGTCATTTCAATGGGGGTTGGGAGTCGAAAAAAATGGCGCAAATCGGGTTGAGGCGAAAAATTTGCCTCAGCCTGACTTGCCCCATTTTTTGGCGCCCAAGCTCCATATCCCCCTACGCCGGCGGTGCCTGGTGTA
The DNA here is from genome assembly GCF_031143425.1 of Pleurodeles waltl. NCBI lineage: Eukaryota > Metazoa > Chordata > Amphibia > Caudata > Salamandridae > Pleurodeles > Pleurodeles waltl. The sequence goes on along the minus strand of NC_090448.1, from coordinate 246,080,786 downwards.
CGTCGTTTTTTTTCACGCACACCAGGCAGCGCCGGCGGCTAACGCCGGCTAACGTCATTGAATAAATACGGCGTCCGCATGGTGCTTCAGAATGGCGTTAGCCAGCGCTAATTTTTTGGACGCAAAACTGCGTTAGCGCAGTTTTGCGTCAAAAAGTATAAATATGGCCCTTATTGTTTACTGTACTTAAGAGAGGCTCTCCAATGCTCAGAGACTGGCGAAAGGTATATCTGTTTTTGAGTTTTGTTTTAGTGAGCTAAGGCCACTCTCGCTGTTGACTCCAGTAATGAATTTACTGCCGGCAAGACAGCAGCAGAGACTAATTTTTCTCTGCCTGTTCACTGCAGGAGAGGGAGACAAAAATAATTGAAGAACCCCCTTGCTGACCCTCACCACATGACCAGCTCCTGTCTCTGCCCTGCCCTATCTCCCGGCAAAGCAAGTCCTAATAGCTTCCCATCAGCCACTCCTTGCGGCCTCTGTCACAAGAGGAAGGAGCCAGAGGACAGGCACACCTCATGCTGTGACACCCGGAGCACCCCATTGTCATTCTGCCTCTGACAATGCTTCAGCCTGACTTTAATGTACATTAGGTGAGGCTCATTATATCTATGCAAAGGCTTTAACTACAGCCTTTGATGTTGTGTCCTTGCGGTAAAGACTGAGATGGCCACCAAAAAACTGGCCCACCAAATGAGCCTTAACAACAACAGCCTGTAGCCGATTGCTCACCTTGCCAATCAAGGGTGCTCATACAACCAATGAGAGCTGCCTGCATCAGTATATATTTTTTCAGTACATCAATAGTTCAGTTAGTTTTAAATAAGCGCATTTTGGAACATAATGCAAAATATATAGATCAGCAGTGAATTGTTCAGTAACTGTTAACAAGTGAATACTGTTCATAAAGTTAATTACCCTTACTGACATGCTAACAATGTCGCTGGAAACTCTTTCTGTGGCAACCACGATCCAATTATAATGATTCACAGCTTCTTTATATACGCTAAGCATGATATATTCCTAATTATCAACAGCTATAGCATTGTATTTATTAAAATCAGAGCAAACCTCGTCTTTGACCAAACAGATCTTACAAGCAGTCTTCACTTGGGGTACTTGGAATTAAAGAAAATATAATTCTTGGGTATTAGTTTAACATTAATGGTTATTGCAGAATTTGAATTCAGTTAAAATATACTGAGCCTAGGTTTAGAAATGCATAATTTTGCAAAGTTGAAATATGGCAGATGCGAAGGAATGCTCAGTGGACATGTTATTACAATTCACAGACTTGGAGCCATAATATCTAGATGACCAAGGGCGCTACATGCAGTGGCACCTCTTTTTTTGTGCTCCTGAGGCATTTTCTTATTATGGAAGGAAACACATATGCTTGCACAGCCCTTCCTGTAACAAGTCACACAGACTCCAGGAGATGTACCCTCATCTGCCTCTGGGTGTTCCTTACCCAAGGGAGAGAATGTTTTTGTTCCTGCACCTGCTCTATATTACAGACACATTACAGGTGCATTAAATGAAGTGGTCCACCACTGGAGTAGCCAAGGGTACATTTTGATAGAGAAATAGGAATGAGATGCAGTCAAACACTGTGCTCAGCTGTGTCTGGGTCCGACTCGCCCTTTTGGGAATGAAGCTGAGTCTGTTGTCAATGTATGATGGAGCATTGGTTTCAAACACTGGCACTGTCTTTATCAGCTGTAGTTGTACGCTGGGCAGGTGCAAACTCAGGAATTGTTACCTGTGCTGGGGAGGGTGCATTTCTTTTTTGTAACCTGTCACTTGGTCCCAGTCTGTGGTGAACTCTTCCAATAAAGGTGAGCCTGGATCAGACGAAGATCAAGGATACCAATTAGAGTATTCTGGTGTCAGACGATTCTGTTCAATAGACACAAGATAATATATTAAATAGTTTTTGGTCAGGCTGGAAAAACTGAAATGTTTTATACTCAGGAATTTCAAATGACATCAAAGACAATAACAAGGCAAGGAAGACAGAAAGTAAATGCCAACTTTATACTCTCACCATTTTTTAAAATATCCACCAACACTATTCCTCTTATCTTTCTAAATACCTGTGTTTTTTGACCGGCACCACATATACTTTAACATTTGCTTCCTACTTTCTTCAAAGATGTTCACAAATCTATTTCTTTTTGTCCTTCCATTTATGCCAGTGCTTCCATCTAGCTTCTTTTCAAATATATTTTTAAAATACCTGGTGCCCTGGTATACTTTTTATAATTTTGGGCTTCCCTCTCACTCTTCCTTGGTCCATGCCTACTGGCTTGCTGTTGAAGAGGAGCCAGAATTATATTTGCTACTTCCTCTGGGTGTCAGCAGACCCAAGAGAGACAGGAAATGAAGGGGGCATGGTAATATTACAGCATCTGCCTCCCCATCCCTATCTCAGAGCCATGGGAAACCAAGTAAAGAGAGGAAAGGTAACATTTTGGACCCAGCCTTCAGTCAATTTTTTCAGTTCTACAGAGACTGGGGTGTAATGAGACGTGGAAGTAATATTGAGATTGCGAGAAGTCTGTCACTTAAAAGTAAAAGTGATCAAATTTAAACAAGAGAATTAAGACTATGTATTCATAATCACTAATGCTGTACTAATGGGTCCAACGTCTTCAGGCATAATTCCACCATCAATGTGTTTGACCCACACAGGATCTCCACCAATTGAATCAGAAGAAAGGGTCAATATGTTTGAGATTTATTTAGAGACATTGGATAGTCAGAGTCTTCAGCCAGCATGAAAAAGAGCAATTTTATTGGGCACATGATTCAAAGAGTGGCAGCATGTCTTTAAAAACTTTTCTATCGCCACTATTCAGGATGGGAGTGAAGTCACAGATGTGTATAAGGAAGTAAAATTGAGATTACAAAAGCGATTTGCCAAAGACTCAAATGTAGTGATGAACAGATTTAAGTTTTACATGTAGCCACAAAATAATTGATGAATCTGTAGATGAGTTTGTGTCCAGGATAAGAGATCTATAAAATAAATATCAGTTTGGTGGAATTACTGGTGAATTGATATTCAACTAACTAATAATACAGCGCAAAAAAGAAAATGTTGGAGAGGAAATAGACAGAGAAAAATTCAACACTAAAAGACGCTATTGAAATAGCTGTGGTTGTAGAGCAATCAGAATTCTGCATGAAGGAAATGGAGAAGAGGGAGAGTGCAATTGGTGATGCTACATTTGTGAAGGAGAACAAAGCAATGGATATACTAGCAGCCACAAGTCGAAATTCTTTGATCAAGACAGAAAATATTCACAAACCCAATAACATAACATATTTTAGATTTTTTCACAATGCAGATTTTAAAGGATGTGTTGTGATAGGAAGATTGCAGAATCCGTGGTCACAAGGGCCACTTTGCACAGATATGTAAAGGATATCCCAAACCAAAAGTAGCAATAGTACAAGAGGAGGGTGGAGGTAGCATTAGTGAGCTATATGAGAAAGAAGATAAGATTCTATATGTTGATGATTCAGATACAAACACAGGGAGAAGGGTTAGACTGAAAGGAGACTTCAGAGTCAAAGGGAAAATTGTTCAACTTATGGTTGACTTAGGTTCATAATATATGATCTTACCTAGAAGCATGTTTGTGCATGAATTGCCAAATGTATGCTTGTTACCCATGGACATAAATCTGGAGGATACTAGTGTGAAAAGATTGACATGGTGTGTTACATGGTGAAAAAATTGAGATCCAGGACAGATATGTGGAAGGCAAAGTGCATGTGACAGAATCAGAACCTCGGATTTTAGGAGGGCAGCACCAATATGATCTCAACATTATTATTAACCCAAGAGCCCCCAACCAGGTTATCATTGTAGAAAATATTGCGATTGAGGAGATCATTGAAGGGGCAAAATTGGTATTTATGAAGGGATGGGTGAATTAAAATGATATGTACATAAGACTGTGTCAAAGAAAAATGTGGTGCCTGTATAACATACACTAAGGAAAGTACAGGTTGTGGTAAAGGAGGAGGTCAGAAAAATGATTGAGGACATGATTGATTATTGATCCAGTCAAGAGCTCTAAATGGGTCTCACCAGTGGCAATTATGAAGAAAGCAGATGGCCTCTTGAGGTTCTGTGTTGACCTTCACAGTGTCAATCAAAACGTTCCTTGACCAAATATCAATGAATTTGTATTGTTGCTCAAAGGGGGGTGTTTTTTTCACTATACTTGATCTGAAAAGAGCACATCATCAGATCAAGTTACACAAAGAGTCAAATAAACTCACAGCCTTTATAACCCTGAAAGGCACCTTTCAATTTAACAGGCACCTTTCAATACATGCAAGTATTTTTCAAAGAATGATGGCAGAGGTCTTCAAAGATGTAGATGACATTGTGTTTTTCAAGATGATTTCTTGGTATTTGGTGAGTCTATAGAAAGTCACAATATCACACTTAAACAGGTGTGGAACAGACTTATGGTTGCCAGCTTAACACTCAAAAGACAGAAATGTAAGTTCCTTGTGGAAGAAAGTGAAAACCTAGGGAACACACTCTCAAAAGATTGTGTGAAAGTAAAAAAGGTTTTGTTGAGGGCCATTAAAAATGCCCCAGTTCCAGTTAATGAGGATCACCTAGGATGTTTTATAGGCCTCATAGAATATTATTCTCAATTCATACAAACCTTAGCCGACAAAATAGAGGATTTAAGAAATCTATAGAGGAAAATGTGTTATTTTGCGTGGGAAGAGAAACAGCAGACAACCTTTAAAGTTATTAAGGATGAGATATGCAGAGCTAATGTATTAGCTCCTTTTAATACAGGATGCAAAACCATGGTTACGGTGGATGCAAGTGCAGTGGGAGTAGGGGCAGTATTGACCCAAACCAATGCTGGAGGAGAAAGAGCAGTAGCATTTGCATCAATGTCTCTCACTCTTAGTGAGAGAAACTATTCAGTCATTGAGAGGGAGGGCTTGGCTGCACTTTGAGGGTTAGAGTATTTTTTAACATACATTTGGGGCATACCAATAACTCTACAGAGCACAAACCATAGTACTTTTGCCAAGTGGGACGTGGAAAAATTCTGCAAAGTTCTGCAAGGTTGGCATGTTTGGCATCCGGCTGTAGTTTTTACCTATTTAAGAATGGTGCAAGCGGATTGTATGTCACGCCTACCTTTAGAGTGGCAAATGGTGGATACAGAAAATGTGGAGGCATGGCAAAAAGAGGGTGACATGGCAAGTATTCAGGATCTTTTTGAATGCACTCAAGTTGCAGTATCAAGAGAAGAGTGGCAACAAGAAATGGTTATGGATCGCACACTGACAGAAGTGGTATATTTGGCTAAGAACAGAGGCAAGATGGAAAGTTCTGTGAGTGTACAAGCACACCCATATTTAAAGGTGTTGGATGAGCTGTCAGTGGTTGGGAGAGATGTATTATTGAGAGGTGACAAATTCATGCCAACAGGTAATTTGTGTCTGAAATTGTTTAAGCTAACACATGAAGGGCATTTAGGACAAACTTTAATGAAAAGAAGATTACATGAACGTATTTGGTGGCAGGGAATGGACAGCGATATTGAGGTATGGGTGGACAGTTGTAAAGAGTGTAAGGACAGTGAAAAAAGATTGAAAGTGGGAAATCAGGTGTGTTGCGGGCCGATTGATGATTTGGGAAAGGTGTGGCACATGGATTTTATAGGCTCATTAGACAATTTGACAGGAGAAGTGAAGTTTGCCCTGATCGAGGTGGATGTTCGCTCCAAATGATTGGTGGTGAAGTTTCTTAGAGAAGTCACCACCAGAACAACCATACAAACCATGGAAGAATTTTTCAGGGAGGAAGGGTACCCTAATAAGATTATAACTGATAACGGGACACAATAAGTGTCTGAGAAAATGAAGAAGTACTTGGAAAGGAGTAGGATCAAACATTCTCACACCAACCTATTGTGCTGCTTTACACTTCAGGATATTTTAAGGCACAATGTAAAGCAATCACTCTCAAACACCTTCGTAAGTAGAATAATCAAGTTTATTTAAGGGGCACGTTCTCAGCTAGCAAAACTAAACCACACTAATATATATATACATCTGGAGAATAACATGTGAATAATGATGAAGATATAAGTACTCTGTGAATAATTGCAAGAGTAAGTGCATATAATACAAGCACACACAATATACTTCAATGCTCAATAGCATGAAAATGACTGCAAGAATAAGTGCATATTACGCGCGCAAACACAATATACTTCAATGCTCAATAGCATGAAAATGACTGCAAGAATAAGTACATATTACGCGCGCACACACAATATACTTAATAAATTGAAAAGCTTCACCGAAAAGAGCGTCTGCATCCCTCCGCCGTACACAAAGCTGGGGAACCCAAATTAGCTGGCACAGGGAGCCTCTGTTCGGGACAATCAGTCCTCCTGGCGTTGCGTCCAACCCAGAAGAGAGTTCCTAAACCAGTCCATCCAGGCCCCCAACCTTTATAGTATTTACTAACGCCCAGGAGTCTTTTCTAGAAAAAGACCCCCTCCTTTACAAATTGTGCAATCGGCGGTACCTTGTTCACCCTTCGAGACGTCTCCTCAGAACGGGCCAAGTTCCCAGGAGAGGGCTCCAAGGTGAAGCTTGCATTCCTCCTTGTGTACAGGCAGCTTGCATTCCTCCTTGTGTACAGGCGCATCCCCCTGTTGTTCTAACTGATAGCTCGTGGAATGTAAATAGCGCCCTTCGTACCAGGCAGATGGAGCGAAGTTGAGCAGAAAAACACCCCACCCTTCAGCTTGCCGAAGCTTGTGGAAAAACACAGAACATTGCCTTACGCACTGAACCAGACTCGACAAAATGGAGTCGTGAACCAAAATGGAAGTGAAGGCCAATGAAAGCAGAGGCCAATGGTCCACACCCTGCACCACTGTTTACCTTGCACGTGGTGCTGCCACATGCACGTAGTGCATGTAGCAATACACCTATACAACCGATAAGTCAATGGAATTGTTGAGAAGACTAACCATGTGGTGAAAGGCGCTATTCACATGGCGGTGACTCACATAAGTGATATCAGTTCAACTGTTATGGATTTGGTATGGGCTTACCATGCAACCAAGAGCGGTGTAACATCAAACTTTCCCGTCAAGTTACTGAGGAGAGGAAGGCAGCTACAAAAATGTTTTCAGCGTGGATGAGGTGTCTACCGAATAAACGTATGGAAGATGATAAAGGGACTGAACACCAAAGAGAAACTAGGGAGGATGGAGTGAAAAATTCTAGGAACATTCCGGTGGGAGACTATGTAAAGGTGACATCAGGCAGAGTTTCAGGTGACTGGAAGAAATTTCAAGGGTCCTTCAAAGTTAGGGAGGTACATTGTGTTTTGTAGTATTGGAAAACTTAATTGGAGGAAGGTGGTGTGGTATGGTGGTGGAGGTTCTCTGAACATGAGAGAGGAAGATGAGTATAGCAGTTTTATTTTAGAGGAGGATGAAGAACTCTTGCATGAAAGTGTCAGACAAGAGCCTGTAGATGTATGTGGGAGATAGTGTGTAAGAGGAGGAGTTTAAGTGGAGCAAACTGAGATGGTGCCACAAGGCTCTAGAATATTTGAGAGATTTAATTACATAACTTTTCAGGTCTGGGTTCAAAGGGTGTTCTCGATGGGTGTTAATTTTGTATTATTTAATTCTTGTACATTTTTGTTTCTTATCATTCATTAAGTATTTTTGTTTGTAAGGAGGGAGATGTGTTATAGCCTGGAGTAGCTTCCAGTCAGGAATGTTACATATGTCACTAGAAGAATGTTAATGTTAGTTCCACGCAGGAATTCCACACTGAGTCAGTTGATGTGGCTGTCTCGTGGGGAAGGACTGTGCAAGGCGGTCTTAACAAGAATAAACCTTTTTTTGAAGAATAAGACGTTTGGAGAAATTATACAGCAAAACTGTGCAAGACATGAACTGCATCAAATAAAGTGATTATTGCAATTGCTAATTGTACCTCAGTTTTGGGCTGACTATGTCAAATAGTAGAGCTAGAGCAGTGCCCTTTTATCACCCTACTATGTGGATTCTAAAGGAAGTGCCACGTTTGGCCGGAAATGTATTAACACGTGTTGACATATTTAAAAGAAACAACCGAACATAGCAGAATTATATAAATGCCATAAAGTAACAATACAATTAAAATATAACATAGCACACCACAATAGGTGTCATAAGAGAGCGTAACACAACAACAGATAATACAACAGGACAGCATCACATTGTAATTTAACAGCACAAAAACACAACGGAACAAAAACACAACATATTACCATGGCAAATAAAACATAACAAAAATACACAAACATTTTTGTAACGCATTACCACGCCCAGAAACCTAAATTGATAATTCCATGGTCAATAAGGCTGGGACGCACAGGAACATTTCTATTACCCTGGTACATTTAGAGAGGAACACACTAGGGACTTGCTTAATGTAAACAATACACTTCAAATGAATGGACTCAGGTTTACTATATTGGAGTTTTTAATACATTTGGTCACGTTTCCATTTCATTTGAAATGTTTCACAAATTTCAATAGAAAGTCAGCCCTATAATGCTCACAGATTTAGGGGGTCATTCTGACCCCGGCCGGCGGCGGAAGCGGCCGGCCTGGCTGGGACCGCCAGAATACCGCTGCGCGGTCAAAAGACCGCCGCAGGTATTCTGGGTTTCCCGCTGGGCTGGCGGACGACCGCCAGAAGGCCGCCCGCCAGCCCAGCGGGAAACACCCTTCCATGAGGATGCCGGCTCCGAATGGAGCCGGCAGAGTGGAAGGGGTGCGACGGGTGCAGTTGCACCCGTCGCGATTTTCAGTGTCTGCATGGCAGACACTGAAAATCTTGGTGGGGCCCTGTTACGGGGGCCCCTGCAGTGCCCATGCCATTGGCATGGGCACTGCAGGTGCCCCCAGGGGCCCCACGACACCCCATACCGCCATCCTCTGCCTGACGGCCAAAACCGGCAGGAACAGGATGGCGGTATGGGGGTCGGAATCCCCATGGCGGCGCAGCAAGCTGCGCCGCCATGGAGGATTCCCCAGGGCAGCGGAAAACCGGCGGTACACCGCCGGTTTTCCGTTTCTGACCGCGGCTGTACCGCCGCGGTCAGAATGCCCAAGGGAGCACCGCCAGCCTGTTGGCGGTGCTCCTGCGGTCGTTGGCCCTGGCGGATTTTACCGCCAGGGTCAGAATGACCCCCTTAGTGTCAAAATAAATAAAGAATAGTTAGTGGCTATACAATCCACCAATCCTCAAATATGCGTTCGTCTACTTCCATATTATTGCTTTAATTGATTTTATTATAACCAAACATTTTGCTTGGTGCTTGCAAGACTGCCATCTGCATATATTTTTACTTACTTCTCAGACTGCGGTCAGTCAATTTCCTCTGCGGAGTGCATTTAGTCAGCTGTTTGAGCAAATATGTTTTAAATTATTTAATCAGTGGTTCTTGTATCATTTCTTTAAAATCAAAAATGTAACCCTCGAGCACTGAAACAGTGTGTTATGAAATAGATTTTACAAGTACTGATGCCCTGCATAATAATTGTTAAATCTGTCCCTGCAGACGCTGTCGTCATTGTTCCTTCCACGATAGCTGATAAAACGCCTCTGACTGTCATTTGATTTGGAATAAAGTAAGGAAACAAAACACATTCAAGATGAAGTTGACAATATATAGAGAGGTCTAAGTTTTACGCTCTGGACGACGCTGAAGGATTTTTGGCATAATTCTTTAAATGAAACAACTCATCCACACTGACAACTAATTTTGGTGCTGCCTGGCTTCTACACGCTGATAACAAACAAGCATTTGCAATGTAATGGGTCTCACGTTTGCTCTAGTTATAGCTATTAGCATCATAAACTCCTAACCCGACTTTTCTTGCCACATAAACTGAAAATGAAAAGCAAAACAGTTTCACATAAGCGAGACGACGACTGCCATGGTTGTGAAGCAGACACACAAAGGGAAACAGAAGTTTGCTCGCAGTGAAATATATCTGCAAAAGATCAGTTATCCGTGTAACCGGCAAAAATGCAATTATCCATGTAACAGAGTCAATGTCATGCAAATTGCTCGACTACTGCCCAGAGAGATTGCGCTGCCTACAAAATAAAGAGAAATAGTAGTCTAGAAACCATGCAGAAAACATGGAGCCCCGTATGTTTTCAGTAGTTGGCCTGTGCTCTCGAGGAGGGCTAAACACCAGAAAAGGCATGACCCATACATGCCTTTCACTAATGAAATCAAGTGAATTTTAAAAGGCAAGCCAACGAACAAACCAAACTGATGGGCATGGTTAAAACCCCTTTAGGCTTTGCGTGCTCAACCCTAAAAACACTCACTTCACCAGATGTTTTTGATGTGTTTCAGAATGCAGGTATTCGTGGAGAAAGTTTGCAAAACACAAAGAAACGAGATCTCATTACACAAATGAAAGAAGATAATGTGTGGATAATGTGTTAGTAATGACAAGGAACAACAAAAGCAATTACAAAATGAAATATTGTTTGAAACGGCGTGTGATTAAAAATAAACAATTTACTTCTGAATCTTGCTTAATTGTATATATTTTTTTTTTAAATGGTCTAAAGTATGGCAATGAAACAGCCTGAATGCTGGTGATTTTAAGTCATCTCCAAACTCCTTTTCAAAGGCAATGTAATGCCCTTCCTCTGAGGCATTCAGGGGATTTGTTAGCAATCGGAGGAAGCTTCCACGCAATGGGGCCAAAAGGGGCAATGTTGATGAAAATCATATGCAGACTGGGAGTTTGGTGGACAGAATACTCCATTATGTTTGCACCAGAGTACCCTGTCTACCAGACTCTAAATGATGCTCTAACTTCTTTAAATGTACAGCAGCCAGATAAAAATTATAAAAGAGGCTGGGTAGATGAACATCTATTAGGCATAAATTATGCCCTTCTGATTTGATAATTGAAAGGCACAATGTGTGCACGGAGAACAGATAGGTGGTCACAGAGCTGTGGTAAGTAAAATATAATGAGACATTTGAAAGATACTCTCAGGGTTTATACTGAGAACAATTGATCCACATGCTACTGCTAGTGAGATTTACTTTGAAAATAATTTAGTTGTCAAACTATTATTGGTTGAAATAGATATATTAGATATCTCTAAATATCCAGCTGAAACGAATTATGGTAACAATGCTGGCACTGACTGAACATCAGTCAGACATAATTAGTGTAGCTTCCTTATGCTAAGTAATTCAGTCCGATGGAATAAACAATTGCACATAGATTGTTTTGTCAGGTACCGCTAATTAAATGTTTTTATAATCCAGGGTTAGACATTTAACTGGGTTTGTCCGATATATGGCAATAGTAAAAGAATTTAAAATATTTGAGTGCAAGGATTTGTAAAATCTATAGTAGCTCCAATTATGGATGCACTCACTAATTCAATCGATAAAGATCTATACTGTGGATTCTAATAAGGCACTTGACCTGTTCCACTGTATCTAATGATGCTCGAAGAAAGCCCTGCAACAGTTTTATGTAAGTATAAGTAAAGAGCTGAAATTAATAACCTGCAAACAGTTATCAAGTTTATCAGCTATAGCTGTTAAGTTTTACAAATTAAGGTGAGACATTCATAACTGCTGCCTCATATCATTATTCTTGTACTGATGTACAGATCAACTGCTAGGAAGGGGTATGTGTATTGTTCCCTTTATTTATTGGGATTCGAGGTAAAAAGCAGATTGTATGCTTTTGAGTTTTCAATGTATTCAATTAATATGAATATACTGTTACAAATGAGCAATACTATTCTTTTTGTAAGAATGTGTATTCATTTGCAAAAGATACAAAAACAGCGAAACAATCATTTTTTGTAACAGCAGTGGTTTTCATGACGGGACCACTCACCTGAAAAGCAGGATGTCTGCAGGGGCGATTGTATGCCCCCAACCTCCTGGAACACCTCTTGGCACTTCCTGGTGGACACAGAAACCCCAGCAGGTGTCCCTAAAGGAAAGGAGGAGTGGAAGAGAAAGAGACAAAACACTGCCACATCTTGCCGGTTTAGCCAGACACCCTGTATCCTCAGGGGCAGGTCGTCGTTGACAGAGTGATAGTAGAGTTAATGCACTCAACTTCCTTGAAACTGAATCTCTCTTTCTGATATGGGCACAGGAGTGGTAGAAGAACACCGGGATGCTCCAGCACTTTTCTTGGATAATAATAACTGTTGGCACAATTACTAACTCTGCATTACCAAAAACACAAACTGAGTACCATAACAATAAGTACTGCGACACTAGGGGTGGCTTCACAGAGATTCACTGTTGCACACTACAATTAGAACTGTGGTTGCACTTATCATCCACAAGAAAGACAAACAAGGGCATTAATTATATCACGTATAACTTTCCTGCATGCATAAGGTTAAACTAAAAGGAACAAAAACAATCCAAGAAATACAAATGTCCACTCTGGGTTTAAACAGTTAGGGTGGCACAGTTTGATTTGGTTTCACTGTGTGTCTGAAAAACCCTTCAAAAGCAAATTCCTCAAACCTGAAACACCGGCATGAATGACACAATTTAAATCAAAAAGTTAAGCTATTAGAGAAAGAAAAGTCGCGTAAATGCTCTTTTAAAATTGCACTGTCACTTTTTGGAGTACTTGAGCTCAAGCAGATTTCCTGAAGCACATTTAGGCAAGTAACTACAATAATAATGTAGAATGTTCAGAAATGCATTTGTCTCTTCAAGATAAGCACTCTGCCACAATACGAGGTCTAAAATACACTAGCTGTTCGAGGAAAGCGTGGCTCTAAAAGAGCAAACTCCCTGGACAATACTAGTCACTTAGCTGCAGTCTTTTCCGGAGTGCTGGAGGAATGCCTGGTGTCATCTGGTACAGGAACAAAGAAAATAATTGCCTCAAAAGTCCTGAATACGAGGATGACAGCAGGGGATGGACTGCCAAATCAGACGCTGAGATCAGGAAGCAAAACAAAGCCAAGCAGAGAGGCATGCTTCACTCTGCTATTTATAGCCAATCAGGAAAGCAGATGAAGGTCCACATGTGGATGAGTCACCACACCCAATTAGAAGCACATGTCTACACCACACCCAATTAGGAGCACATGTCTACACCTGCTCACATTAGCAAACAAGCATTGGTAAAACAAGCATTGATAAAACCAATTGTGTAACACAGCACATTATGTTTACTTAGCAACATGAAGGTTTAACCAAGAATAGAGATATGATTTAACCCTAATCCCTGGAGATGCTGACAGATAATGCAGGAGGCACCTGGAGGTTGACTGACAGTGGTATACAAATGTCTCACAAGGTCAAAAAGAGAAGTGCATGTCAGGTGACCCCCTGTCCAAGCAAGGACCCTTACTCTAGTCAGGGCAAAGGAGAATCACCCTTAGCTAACCCCGCTCACTCCCTTGGTAGCTCGGCACAAGCACGTAGGCTTAACTTCAGAGTGCTATGTGTAAAGTATTTGTACCAACACACACAGTAACTTAATGAAAACATTACAAAATGACACAACACAGGTTTAGAAACATAGAAAATATTTATCTAAACAAAACAAGACCAAAATGACAAAAGTCCACCATATACAAGTCACGTTATTAATTAAAAAGCAAAAAAAATCTTAAAACCTTAAGAAAACAGGTAAAACACTGTTAGAGTTGAAAAGTACCTGGGTAGTGTCAAAATAACACGCACTGGCGAGTGTGCGTTGAAAACAGTAAGCTGTGTGTCGATTTCTCACCCTCAAGCAAGACCGTGTGTCATTTCTCCTTTGCCAGTCAGGTCGGCATGCATCGTTTTTCCACGCCCAGCAAGGTTTGTTTAGGAAATCCTGCTGCACGGTGATAGGAAAACCGCGCTGTGTGGTTTGCGACGTTACTAGCCTCCGTCAGTGATGCAGCGTGTCATTACTCCAGCCACGTGCATCGATCTTCCAGCCGTGCTGCAAGCGATGTGTTGATTTCAGCCGCGGAGCCGGCGGCGCGTCGTTTCTTTAGCCACTCTCGTAGGTTGCGTCGCAAAATTTCCCACACAGCGGTCTGTGCATGGATTTTCAAGCTTGGTCTACCAGCTTCACCTGTCAAGGCCCCAGGAACTGGATAGGGCACCACTTGGCAGGGCAGGAGTCTCAGCAGAGAGTACAGGTGCTGGCAGGGGAAGTCTTTGATGGCCCTGAGACTTCAACAACAGGAGGCAAGCTCAGGACAAGTCCTTAGAGATTTCTTCACAAGCAGGAATGCACAACAAAGTACAGTCTTTGTTCCCTTTCACCAGGCAGAAGCAGCAACTGCAGGATAGATCAACAAAGCACAGTAACAGGCAGGGTGGCACTTCTCCTCAGCTCTTCTCCAGGCAGAGGTTCCTCTTGATGTCCAGAAGTGATCTAAAGTCTATGGTTTTGGGTGCCTTTCCTATACCCATTTTGGCCTTTGAAGTAGGCTTACTTCAAAGGAAAGTGTATTTTGTTTGTGAAATCCTGCCTTGCCCAGGCCAGGTCCCAGACACACACCAGGGGTTTGGAGACTGCATTGTGTGAGGGCAGACAGCCCTTTCAGGTGTGAGTGACCACTCCTCCCCTACCTCCTAGAACAGATGGCTCACCAGGATATGCAGGCTACACCCCAGCTCCCTTTGGGTCCCTGTCTAGAGAGAGGTGCAAACAGCCCAACTGTCAAACTGACCCAGACAGGGAATCCACAAACAGGCAGAGTCAGAGAATGGTTTAAGCAAGAAAATGCTCACTTTCTAAAAGTGGAATTTTCCAACACACAATCTTAAAATCAACTTTACTAAAAGATGTATTTTGTAAATTGTGAGCCCAGAGACCCCAAACTCCACATGTCTATCTGCTCCCAAAGGGAATCTATGCGTTAATCATATTTAGGATTAGGAAGTGTCCAGGAGTCACCCCATCCTAGAAAAGTGACACCTCTCCTGCAGCTCATTAGAACACATCTGAACCTGCGTGAGAACCAGGGAGCAATTTAGCAGTATTTCATTGTTAGGACATATAAAACACATTAGTATATGTCCTACCTTAAACAAACACTGCACCCCGCCCATGGGGCCCTAGGGCCTACCTTAGGGGTGTCTTACATGTAAGAAAAGGGAGGATGTATGCCTGGCAAGTGGGTACACTTGCCAAGCTGAATTGACAGTTTAGAACTACACACACAAACATTGCAGTGGCAGGTCTGAGCCATGTTTACAGAGCTACTAATGTGGGTGGCACAACCAGTGCTGCAGGCCCACTAGTAGCATTTGATTTACAGGCCCTTGGCACCGCTAGTGCAATGTATTAGTAACTTACCAGTAAATTAAATATGCCTATCATGGATAAACCAATCAACAATACAATTTACACAGGCAGCATATGCACCTTAGCATTCGTTAGCACTGGTAAAGTGCTCAGAGTTCAAAAGCCAACAACAGTTCAGAATAAATAGGAGGCAGAAGGCAAAAAGATTGGGGATGACCCTGCATAAGGAAAACAGTCCAACATATGCTAATATAGCATACCAGTTCATTGTTTCATACAATATTATTGATCATAAAAACATCAGTTTTCTTGTTGGGAATGTATGATACCCTGCACACACCACCAACCGTCCTCCTAAAGGAGTGACAAATTCAACTAAAGGTTAAGGTAAATCTTTACCTTTCCCCATAATCTGCATTATGGGGAATTGGAACAGTTTTCAATGAAACCTTAATTACTTCATGTGGAAAAATAATGATTTGTTCTTTGAATTATAAAACTAAGAAGGATTATTTAAAAATATGGATTTGCTTTCTCTTCAAGAATTGAAGAGGTACCTAAAAAACCTATAAACTCTACTATGATTGGCAGGATGTGTTTGGCCAAAATTGATATCCTTCTTCTTTCAAACCATGTAGACTATACCCATTCATGTTGTTAAATGTTTTCCCATAAAATGTTAACACAGTTAATCTAAACATGTCTGTCTACCTCAAAATCACATGGCATGTTTTGGAATGATTACAGTATTTTGTCAAGTATGGGGCTCTGTTTTGAGAAGTACAATTAAAGGGAATAACATTTTGTTTTCCCAGAATAAACAGGATAATCAATATTGTATTTTAAATATTATATTGCACTTGCAAATCTCACCCTTGTGATTTAATCCATAAAAGTTGGTTTGAGGTGTCTTTAAGCATACTGCTAAACCTGGTAACAGACATACTGTGAACGTTACTTTTAATCATTTTCACACTATTTCCTGGTTTGCTGCTTCCAATGTTTCTCTAAATGTTGAAGATAGATTTTGTGTTTCAAAAGGCAAGTGTAATTTGCATTGGCGATTGAGGTGGTCTTTCTATGAACCTGTTTTCAGGAGTGGCAAGCTTAAGCAAAATAAAGTAAAATTAAGCATCTACAACAATTGCAGTTATGCAGCATTCTTCATGGGCTGGTCCTTATAATAAAAATTAAATGCATTTTTATATATTTTTTTCCAATTATTATCTACTAATATAGATGATTATGTATATGATTAATAAAGCAACTTAATATATAACAATGATGTGAACCTCACATTGATGATGAGTTGAGTTTGCCCAAGGTCATTCTTATAGCCAGTATATGTTGTCAAAATCTATAAGTGTTGAGTAGTGGTGAAAGAAAGTTTAATTTGAACACAATATAAATTGACACATAGAAAAGAATAGCATTTTGTTTCATTTCTATTGTATTCAATATACATACTCTAAAATGCCAGAGTATCAATTGTGTTGTCCAAAATGTATTCGAGATAAGGTTTAATAACCTGATATGTTGGTGCCCCATTACCCTAGTCTGGAGCCCTTTATATGCCAGAAGATCAAGCATAAAGCTATTGCGCTACCTAAATATCATCAATCCCACAAAAGTTGATGGAAGGAATGCTTGTAATAAACATATGCACTGGCAATTGCTTGGGGTAGCCTTCTAACCCATTGTTCTTTTGCAACCATGCCACCTCTGTTTGGACCCAGCCATATGCAAATCAATCTTGACCCTGCTCCAGTAGAAACAATTCACCTCGAACTATCAGGCTAGGTCCTCCCAAAATGCAAGCAACCTAAAACCGGTTTTGCCCTCACTGGGGCTTGCTACTCTGGGGTAGTTTTGGTTCCAGTGACACAGTGAGCACAGGAACCACATATGGGCACCGGTTTTAGTTTGTTTGCATTTTGGGAGGACCTGGCCAAAAGGCCTACCATTAAAGCCATAGTGCATGATGACAGAGAGTGCACCAATGGCATCATTAGTTATATGTCATATTTGGACTACAGCACTAAGATGACAAAGAAAACATGGCTTCAATGTCCACCTATTTAGCCTGACTGCTACAGCATTTAAACCTATTGATGAGCCTGTCAAAATAGCCCTGTATAACAGGAAAGAACCCCACTTTTAAATATCATACAAATCATCCCTAAGTAGACCTTGCAGTCCACAAGTTTGCTTAGTATTTAAAAATGTTACCTATAGGAATTTAGGCCCACATTACATCTTTGGTGGCAAGTACCGCCTACCGCCGTGGCGGCTGATGCCAAAAGACCATCGCCGTGGCTAACATCCGTCCGCCATAATATGACCACAGACGGATTTCCGCCACAAGAAGGGTGGAAATCTGACTGTGGCCATGCTGGCAGACGATGTTAAGGTGGCGCGGCTATCACCAGCAGCGCCACGCCAGTAGACCGCTGCCAGACGTATTATGACAAATATTACGGCTTGGTGGTGTTCTGCTGGCGGGCACTGCTGGCAGTAGCAGCCCCCTATCCCGTCCCCTGCCAGAAGACCCCCTGGATTCAAGTAAGTCGGGTTTACAACAGGGGAGGGGGATGGGGTGTGTTTTGTGTGTGGGGGTGTGTGTGCATGAATGTGTGAGTGTGTGTGCATGCAAATGAGTGTGTAGTGTTGCTTGCATGTGTGTGTGCATGTGTGAGAATGTGTATATGAATGCATGTTTGGATGTGTGTACAGATGTGTGCGTGAATGACTGGATGCATGCGTGTATGCCTCTGTGAATGAGTGTGTGAATACGTGGTGTGTGCCTGTGAGTGTGCGTGTATGGGGGGAGGTTTGGAAGGGGGGAGTGTGGATGGAGTGGGGTTGTCTGGGGAGTGTTGGGGGGTGGGCCTTACGAACACCACAAAAACCATGGCGGTAGGCAGGGTCATAATGTCGCCAGCAAGACAGTGGCGGCCGCCAGGTTGGAGATTGTTATCTCCAACCCGGTGGCTGCTACTGCCATGGCGGTACGCGTGGTACATTGGCAGGTTGGCTTCAGCTAACCCACCAATGTCATAATGGTATACGGTATGTACCGCCAGCCTGTTGGAGGTACTACCGCCACATTTCCACCGACCACAGGGCTCATAATGACCCCCTTAGTGTTGTCCTCTATCTGCAGTGACTAGCCCCTAAAAGCTAGTTCAGATAAAATTCTATTTTTGTTAACTCAAATTTGGGATAAGCTACAGATATGATTCAACCACTGTTTTAAATATATAATAAAAATCTAGGTCTCTGGCAAAGTCACATATCTGATAAATATATATAGGAAAAGTAACTTCTAAAAAGTTAGACTTTGTTTGCCTGTACCATCAGTGGACTAGATAGAATACTAGCAGCTGGTCCCTGCCAGTGCTTCCCATTAATAATGTATAAAAATTGCTCCCAGAAATTATGGATTAGACTTTTTTGGCAAGAAGATGTACTTGTGAAGTATGTGATTCCTCTCTGCCC
The DNA here is from genome assembly GCF_031143425.1 of Pleurodeles waltl. Lineage (NCBI taxonomy): Eukaryota > Metazoa > Chordata > Amphibia > Caudata > Salamandridae > Pleurodeles > Pleurodeles waltl. The sequence continues at coordinate 246,061,929 of NC_090448.1, read as the reverse complement.
AGGAAGGGTAGCTGGGGAGGGCTCAAGAACTTCATTTACTTAAAAGGAACAGAGTGAGAACTTCTCATTTAAAGTTAAATGTAAAATAAAACTTGGGAGATAGTCTTTGTTCCCTGGGCTAACTGTAGTAAGTTTGGCATCAGCCCAGTGGGTGAGGAGCTGTTCCCACAACCATGTAAGTATAGTTTGTTTGCCCACATACATGTCTGACTGGGAAACCAGCCATCTTCAAGGGCAGAAGTGAGGTGCCGTTATGAATTTTACTCAGAATTTTGCACTGTACGATAGTTTGAAATAAGGTCAACAAAAGGTGTTGAAAAAGAGGAAGGATCACCCCTAGGAACTTTTCTGCTCCATTGGTTAGGAAGTGTCCAGGAGTCACCCCATCCTAGAAAAGTGACACCTCTCCTGCAGCTCATTAGAACACATCTGGACCTGCGTGAGTACCAGAGAGCACTGAACTTGCAACCGATCACTGTGAAGACCTGATAGGCTGGAACTGCTCCCACCTGTTGTTAGAACTGAAAAGTGAACTTCAAGAGTCAATTACCTTCTATGTTGCTACGATGACACAACAAGCTGCAAGAGGGCTTTCTCCTGACATGACCAGTTGACCATTTACAACTGACCTGAACTGGACCATGCTGATGGCCTCTGTTGGTGTGTGTGCTGGATTCTAAGGGGCATACGTTTGCACCAAATTAGCGTCATTTCTTTCACTCTAATTTGGTGTAAACCTAACTCCATATTTATACTCTAGCACCAAATTTATGGAAGTCATTGTTTGGACGTGGAAACCTACTGTGCTTTAATGAGATGCAAGGTAGGCTTTTGCGTGCAAAAAATGATTCTATGGCCTTAATGCCATATTTATACTCCTGTGCAAAAATGGTGCACGGGAGGGAGGAGGGGTCAAAAAATGGGGGAAAGGTAGCTTTGCCCCATTTTTTAACAACACCTGGGTCAGGGCAGGCGTTAGGGGACCTGTGGGCCTATTTCCATGGTGGAACACCATGGAATAAACCCACGGGTGCCCTCGCCAGGCCCCACGGACACCCCCACCCACACCAGAGAGAATGCATAGGATGGGGGACCCCATCCCAGGTAAGTACAGGAAAGTACAGGTGGGTCTGTAATTTTATTTTTTAAAGTGCCAATGGGGGGGCACTGAAATGGATCCCCATACATGGCACAGGGTGCAGTGGTCATGCCCTGGGGACCTGTGTCCCCTGTGCTGGCCAGGTGGGTGGTGGACATGACTCCTGCCTTTTCTAAGGCAGGAGTCTTGTGGCATGGTAGGTTTAGCGCTATAAAATGACACTAAGCTGGTTAGAGTAATTTTTTTAACTCTAACCTGCCTAACGTAATTTTGGGGTGCAAAATCCCCTTTTTCCATACCGCCAGCTCCACCCGACTAACATAATTTTTATTGACGCTAGCCTACCCTTTGCACCGGCTTGCACCATTCCAAAAAATATGGTGCCTGGCTGGGGCACAGAAATGGTGCAAGCGGTGCTAAATGTTTGGGTGCAAAACTGCGTTAGTGCAGTTTTGCACCAAGAAGTATAAATCAGGGCCTACCAAAAAGTATAAATCAGGGCCTAAGTACTAGTAGTGACGTCCTGAGAGGGTTAGAAGTGACCAAATGCCAGAATATAAATGTTTAGTGATTCTGTAATCAGTTAATAACTGATTACTGACTGCTAAAATGGAGATTTGACATTTGTGGGAGGTTTTTTGGTTGCTTTTTTAAGCCACCAGACAGAGGTTTGAGTCGCTAATTTAGCAATGGTGAAAAACAAATAGTTATTAGGGATTTCCTAGTAATGTTGTGGCATTTCTATGTGTGCAGTGTTCGCAAATTACGACTAGTTGCAGAATTAGGATTTTGCATGTGCAGTTTACCAACAAATCAGATCAGGTGCTAATCAGATGCAACCTATATAAACAGCCCCAAAATGTGTCAGGTACTTTCACAATAGCTAATTTGTTTGTGATGTGGGGAGGATTAGCATATTGGCTTGTTTGCAGAGGAGGAGGAGGAGACAGGAAGGAATTTTAGGGTGAAAATTACCCTTTTTGAACAAACTGAGAAGGACACATATGACAAATATAGGATTCGTTTTCAGGTTATTTTAGAACTAATTGCTGAGCTTAAACCCCTCCTAAAATATCATACAGAGAGACGTAATGCTATTCCACCTCACGTCCAAGTGCTCTGTTCTCTTCAAATGCTAGCTTCAGGAAGTTACCATAAAGTAATTGTAGTAGCAGGTGAGGCCTTCCCAAATTGTATTATCTCATTTTCAAAAATGTTTGTGAGATGTGGTGTTGTTTAAACTAAATCAATATATTCATTTTCCAAACACACAACAGGACGTACAATAGACAAAATATTATTTTTTCCACATTGCCAAATTTCCATGTTATTGGTTGTGTAGATGGGAATCATGTTGCAATATGCTCTCCATCAGCAAATTAGTTTTTATTTTGTAATCACAACCTTGTAGCGTGTTTTCCAGACAGCACACATGACTCTTACACATTCTGCCATAGTGGGATTTGTAATTGACTATCTAGAGGACCCTTTAGGGATGGCTGTTTGCTTGATAAGTGAGTTTAATATTTTGCACACACATCTAAGCTGGGTTAATGAAGATCATTTTTAATATGAAAATGTTTGTCCCTAGCAGACTGTGGTTATGCCTTACATCTGTGGCTATTGACACCATATCTTAATCCAATCACCGGAAGTGAGCCTAAGTACAACAAAGCTCACAAGGGGCACATGCTCTATAATACAGTGCACTTTTGGACTTTTAAAAGGAAGGCTCCGGTGTGTTGAAAAAGGTCACAGAACATTGCATCACAGCCCAGACATCTTCTGTAAAATCGATGCCTCCTGCCCAATGCTATATAGCTTAGATATAGGAAGGGGCCTTCCTAATGTTGATTCAGATTCAGAATCTGAATTTGAGGATATCAGTCCTCTACCACAGCTACTTTGAATGCATTTTGAGCTGACAAAGGCAGAAAATGTTGTGAAGACATAACCTAGTATTTTTTAAGGTAAGCTTTAAAAATACAGTTGAAATGGTTCGCAAGACAAAAGTGTTACTGCACAATTGAACAAAATGCATATTTTAATCAGGTTTTTTAATACTGAGATGTGGTTTGGTTATCACAACAAAATGAAGAAATGGCAAAAGGCTGAGGAAGGATGTTACTCCACATCAGTTGAGGATGAAGGGAGAGCATGGTTGTTACATGTTTATAATATGATAGGTGCCCAGTTATGTATGTGTTGAGGTTGGAAACTTGTATGGAGCCCTAGGGACAGAAAAAGGTACATTGATGAGGATTGTAATACCACATGGTATCATTGCCAACTGTCATATCGATTTGTTATTACTGAATCTTAATATTGTATAAATGCCAATAAAAACCTATACAGAAAACAATGAAAACAAGTCTTGGCCAAATTTGTTGATTATTATTTTGAGTGACAAAAAAAATGAAAACTGATGGTAAGTATGCACCTTTGCAAAAATAAAAACCACTGTGTGCAGGTCAAAACCCACACAGAGGTAGCCCATTTCAGGAGCAAGAGCCCTCATACACCCCAATGGGTGTCATGGTTCATCACCGGGTTGCTCCACATTGGGCCAGTGCTGTAATAACTGGGCCCATTAGGGAGCTCTTTGCAGGAGATCTTTTCTGGTTGTGGATGTGAATGGTGAGGTGTCGTAAAGGTGTGGTGTTATGAGTGAGTAGATTGGTGCAGGAAAGGTAAATTAAAAATGACTAGGGGAGGTCCAAAATCAGTTTATTGTGTAGGAGCCCCTGTAATGATTAAATGCAACAGAGCAAGTCAGTAATGGATGCAATGATCCATCTGACTCAGGTGTATGAATGGAATAAGGTTGACATGTTTCTTGCCTATTTAGTGTCCCACATTGATCATGGCAATTCTTCAGGCCCAAAAACCTAGCCTATTCTCAGGGGGATTGTGAGTTTAATGGATATCCCTATGTAGTTCACCCCTTTCAAAATAAGTGTGTATGGTCTACCTGTTTTGTAAATAGCTGACCTGCAAAGAAGCACCGAAACGATCATATGAGGAAATTCTCTCAAAGAAAGCACAAAAACACAGTAATGACATACAGCAAAGAAATCCTGATTCAATGTGGTCATAAAAACAACAGCAGCCTGTTTAGTGACAAGGCTAACTCTGGCTTACCAACATGATCACTTAAAAATGTCAATTGAGTTGCAGATGGGACACCTCTTGTGTGTCTGCCTAAAAGGTTTGAAAGGGAAGGTAATGAGAGTGAAGCAAAGTAAACTATGCCCAAGGCTTAAAGAATCTAAAAAGGCAGTCATTCTCACCGCCAGTCCCACAAGAGGAGATTCTCACTTGAGTCCCGTAGAACATCTTGCCAGAGAATAACCCTGTCCTCTGCTCTTGCCGGAGTGAAGGCAGGAACTGGTGGTAGGCTTTTAAAGCTTGTTCCCATTGCCTAAACTTGAACAGCTGAGACTCATGAACACTCAGGCTGTTACAAAGACTAGACTGGAGCTTGTGTTCAGAGTATGTATGGCCACCTTCTTAAGATTAGCATTGGCTGTGAGCCCTTCTTTGTTTCTAAAAGGCATGTCTAAACTGAATCAAGCCAAAGGCCCAATCCGGCGGCCATCATGGAAAGGGGGTTCATTGTACATCAATGGTACACGTCATGTCCCAATGCAAATCTGAAAAGATTGCTGTCAAAGAGACCACTAGTGGGGCCCATTGGGCACTGCAGCACTGGCGCAACATGGAGCTGCCCGATGATGAAGCATGACAGCTCTTGGGGTGTGTGAGGGCATTTGTGTCTGAAAGGGGATACCCCATGTGAGTTTCTAACCTACATGCAGTGCTCTTGTTTTTTGTACGAACTACATACTTACCTTTAGTTATAGTTAGATGGGGGAATATATGCTGGACCTTTAATATCCTTTAGTCCATTTTTGTTGTGAAGAAAAAGGAAAAACAAAGTCATGCTATGAACAAAAGATTTTTTTAACGTTTCCATCTCCCTCACTAACGTTTGTCGGTGTGTGGGCCTCACATGCATTCTTTCAGACACCCAGAGCTTACTAAGGCTTGAAGTCTCTCAATTGCCCCTATACCTACATGACCAGTAGCAGAGATTTGGTGTGTTAGGATTTTTCCAAAGCATTGGTGCCATGCACAAGACCAAGTGCAACATCACTGTGGTGAGATAACATAGCAGTTGCATGTGTCAGACAGCTTACAGACTTGCTAAAGTCATATAAGTGAGATGTGCTGGTAATGCCTGTGTTTCTGATTGATATTGTCTTGCTGCATAACCTTATATAAAGTGGTATAACCTCAGTCAGTTTATCAAATGTTTTTAGGAATTACCTTTTTTCGGTCCTGTACTGTATCTCTCCGTTTTTCCTGGCCATCTATCATATGGGTCATGTTTTATTCATAACCACTAACAATTGATTTACAACTTGTCGGTTTTCATTTTGCCGGCACTGCGCTGCTGCCATTGAGGCATTGTAGTCACCAAACATTGCTTATGGTCACCACCACATTTAGCTGTTACAAGTCCTGCACGTCTATGCCAGAAATCACTGTGTTGGTGCTGCAGAAGCCTCCTGCACATCTGTCTGTCCCTTACAGCAGATTGTGTTTTGCCCCTATTGAATACATTAGGAGTTACAGGATGAGAAAAAAAAGTGGGTACACATCACTCACATTTTGTTCAATCTAAACATTCAATCATAATGCATGCATTTATGTTGGATCCATGTATTTGTGTTGGCTTATCCTACGTGGATTTCTTGTATTCAAAGTTAATCTTTTGGGTGAAAAGGAATATTTAACTACTGGAGTATGAATCAAGTAGGATACGGGCGCTAAACACTTGTTGAGCATACAATCCTAACTTTGTTCAGGTTACCTGAGGTTTTCTCATCAGTTCTCATAAACTATTGAGTGTAGGGTAGCAAACGTGCCATGAGCAGTTTGTGTGCACTCCTGTTTGGCAACATAAGTGTGGAACTCATGCTAAACCTACCTAAGATACATTGCCTTACATTGTCAGTCAGTGATAAATCCCAGTATGGTTCTGATCAAATTGGCATTACAACTCACACAAAAATACCTGTTCTCCTGATGTTTACTCAACATTACACTTGTTGAATCCCAGCAAAAAGTTCAGGTTGGAATTAAAGTGGAAATGCTGTGCACAAACACCAGTTTGTGCAGTATCTCAGCATTTTGCGCAGTAGAACTCTGATTGCATGTTATTCCTGAATATTATACTCACTCATGACAGATATATCAGTAATTAACTGACAGTCTTACGGTGGTCACCCCTAACGTTTTGCCTGCCTCCATCCACTTTTTGGATGCTGTTTTTGCTGCCTGCACACTTTACCACTGCTACTGAGTGCTAAAGTGCATATGCTCTCTCCCTTCAAACATGGTAACATTGGTTCACACCCAATTGGCTTATTTCATCTACTTATAAGTCCCCAGTAAAGTGCACTATGTGTGCCAAGCCCTGTGGATCAAATGCTACTAGTGGGCCTGCAGCACTGATTGTGCCACCGAACATAAGTAGTCCCTCAACCATGCCTCAGGCCTGCCATTGTAAGGCCTGTGTGTGCAGTTACACTGCCACTTCGACTTGGCATTTAAAAGTACTTGTCAAGCCTTAAACTCCCCTTTTTCTACATATAAGGCACCCCTAAGGTGTTCCCTAGGCAACCGATAGGGCAGGGTGCTGTATAGACAAAAAGCAGGACATGTACCTGCGTAGTTTACATGTCCTGGTAGTGTAAAACTCCTAAATTAGTTTTTGCACTACTCTGAGGCCTGCTCCTTTCATAGCCTAACATTAGGGCTACCCTCATATATTGTTTGAGTGGTAAATTCTGATCTAAAAGGATTAGGAAGGTCATATTTGGTATGGCCGAGATGGTAATACAAAATCCTGCTGACTGGTGAAGTTGGATTCAATATTACTTTTAGAAAGTGAGCATGTCTCTCTACTTAAATCCTTCTGTGCCTTACAATCAATGTCTGGCTGGGTTTGGTTGACAGCTCCCTTGTGCATTCACTCAGACACACCCCAATCACAGGATACTCAGCCTCACTTGCATACATCTGCATTTTGAATGGGTCTTCCTGGCCTGGGAGGGTGGAGGGCCTGACACTTGCATGTCAAAAGACAGTAGCACACAAAGGACTGTCACACCCCCTACTGGGACCGTGGCAGACATGGTTGAACTGAAAGGGAACCTTCTGCACTTCTAAGCCACTCTTTGAAGTCTCCCCCACTTCAAAGGCACATTTGGGTATTTAAACAGGGCCTCTGCCCCTACCAACGCAGACACTTCTTGGGGTAGATACTCTACCTCACAGACACTTCCTGGAGAAGAGAACCTGAACCAGAACCTACATCCTACCAAGAAGACCTGTCTGGCTGCTCAAGGGCTCATCTGTCTACTTTCTGTGAAGGACTGCTGCCTTGCTGTTGCCCTGCTGCCTTGCTGCTCTCTGGCTGTGGTAAAGAAGTGCTCTCCAAGGGCTTGGATAGAGCTTGCCTCCTGTTCCCTGAAGTCTCAGGACCAAAAAGGCTTCATCTCTACAAGGACGACTCCTTGTGTGGCAAAATTGGACGCACAGCCTGCCAGAAACAACGCACAGCCTGCACTGCAGTGAAAACTTAATCGCACACTGAACTGCAACGATGCAGCCCGACTTCGCAATGAGAAGATCGACGCAGTTCCAGCGTAGCGACCTGAAATTCAACGCACAGCCTCACCAGATCGACGCATAGCCGAGCCGGAACGACGCAGCCCAACTTCCAGAGAGGAATTGACTCAGCACTTGCCGTGAGGTAGAAAATTTGACGCAACGCGCACTGGATCGACGCAGCTCCTGTGACTTCGTCCTGCCAGCGTCGGAAATCCACGCATTGTCCCCGGGGCATCTGAAAACCCCGCAACCCGAAGAGGATCCACAACCGAGCGCCGGAAATTGACTCACAACCGTCCCTGCGTGAAAACTAAATGACGCATTGCTGTGTGCGGCCCTAGAAATCAAAGCACACCCCTTTGTTTCCACGCATCTCCTCTTCTGCGGTTCTTTGTGGAGATTTTTCACATGAACCATGTACTTTGTGCTTGAAAGAGACTTTGTTTGCTTTTAAAGGACTTAAGACACTCTATATCACTTTTCAGTGATATTTGTACATATACTTGTTGCATTTTGATAATTTTGACCTGCATTTATCCAGATAAATATTATATATTTTCCTAAATACTATGTGGTGTATTTTTGTGGTGCTATATTGTGTTATTGTATGATTTATTGCACAAATACTTTACACATTGCCTTCTAAGTTAAGTGTGACTGCTCAGTGCCAAGCTACCAGAGGGTGGGCACAGGATAATTTGGATTGTGTGTGACTTACCCTGACTAGAGTGAGGGTCCTTGCTTGGACAGGGGGTAACCTGGCTGCCAACCAAAGACCCCATTTCTAACCACACCGGAAACCAATATTGTTTTTCAGGCATCTTGGAATGAGGACCTTTATCTTGTACTTTTGGGGTATCAGCCCTATTGATTGTGGTCTGATTTTCCCAGATGTACCTGTTCCTATTTGTTCTGTTCTGCATTATAAGGAATCTGGTTGTCTGCTTAATTGGGTGTGTGTTTTAATTTAAAAATATAAAAACAAGCTGTTAAGTATGGTTGTGATGTGTGTTTTAACCACTGTCACACTACATGAAAACTTTGAAATTTCAAAATCTCAGTAAAAAAAACTATTTTACAACATGATTCATTAATATTGGGAGTAGGGTGCTTGTCCCTATGTGCATTTATGGTGATGTCACGACCTACTCGTTGCCTGAGCCTGGAGTCCGCTGAACGTGTGACGAGGTTCTTGTTCTTGCAGGTTCTGCCTTGGCCGAGATAAGGGCGACTCTTTCTGGTAGCCACGGTGCTGCAGGGGGTGGGAACGCCAAAGGCAGTCCTTGTCCTTCAGAAGGAGTGCCAAAGGGAAACAAAACCCTAAAATAGGGGAAAAAAACTCAAAACGGACCTCCTGAAATAAGAGCAAAAGGATCAATAATTTCAGAACACGAAACAAAATGAACAGGAAAAAACTGGAACAAGAGCGGAATCAGTATCTGATGCAAAGGAGAAGGAGCGAAGACCACCATCCAAAAGGAAGTGTTGCAGCGCAAGAAGAAAATTAATCACTCCCCTTAAATACCCACAGAACAGGAAACGACTGGCAGGAAGTAAAAGGACACCATATTGGATAGGGAAACAATATACAGAAAGCAATAGACAAGGCACCATAGTGAATAGGGAACCAAGGTAGGCTGGGAATGAGAGGGGAATCATGGGTAAAGGGAAAACATAAAAAGGGAGAAAAAACGAGGGTGACAGCAAGAGAAAAGGAACAAAATAGAAGGTAAGTAGGACCTTGAGCGCCTTGAGACCCGCACGGGTGAGTAGCGCGCTTTATAAATGTTAATGATTTGATTTGATTTGATTTGAAAAACACAGGAGTCAATGGGGGCGTGCTGCGCCAGTATAGAAGCGAGGCCCCATGCCTAATTTGGGGCCTCGAGTTAAACAGGAGATGCTGGGGGCGCGGCGCATCCTACCGCCGCATGCCACGTCCCGAACCGAGTGTTCGGCTCGCGCGGCTTGCCGCTGCGTGACAGTACGTCCTCCTCCCCAGAGACCCAGGTTTGTGCGGAAACAAGCGGAACAATTGACAAATCAGAAAAGGGGTGTGAACAGAAGAGGCATCTTCTCAAAAGCATTCGCTAAGAGGGTAACCCTTCCAATGGATCAGATACTGAAGACGGTTTCGAAAGAAACGAGAGTCACAAATTTCCTGTACCTCATATTCTGGTTCATCATCCACCAACAAGGGAGGAGGACATGGGAATTGTCGGGAGAAAGGATTAGGTGTATAGGATTTGAACTGAGAAACATGAAAGACCGGATGGATCTTCCAGGTTCGAGGTAAGCAAAGACGGAAAGTGACAGGATTAATTAGCTGAAGAATACAGAAAGGACCGTAGTAACAAGGTGTAAACTTATTCTGAGAGAGTCGCAGGGGCAAAAATTTCAAAGAAAGCCAGACTTTATCCTGGATGTGATATATTGGAGTTTCACTGTGTTTCTTATCTGCCACTCTTTGCACGTATCTTTTTGTGTGCAGCAGATTAGATCGAATCAGTCTGTGGATTTTCTTTAGTCGTTTGGAAAAAGAGGTGATAGCAGGACGAGAATAGGCAGCATTAGGAGTAATAGGAAAAGAGGTATGATGATAGCCGTAGGAGGAGAAAAAGGGGGTAACCTTGGAGGCATTATAGACTGTGTTGTTGTAAGAGAATTCTGCGATAGGAAGGTAAGTGTTCCATTTACTCTGAGTAGAATTACAGAAGCAACGAAGGTACTGCTCTAGTTCTTGGTTGTGACGTTCGGTCTGCCCATTGGTTTGGGTATGGAATCCAGATGACAAGGCTATATTGATGTTCAAGGTTCTACAGAAATGTTTCCAAAACCGTGAGATGGATTGAGGTCCCCTGTCTGACACAATGCTGTGGGGGAGTCCTTGGAGACGAAAAATATGGTGGATGAATATCTGACTTAGTTCTTGTGAGGTAGGTCATTTCTTCAGGGCAGTGAAGTGAGCCATTTTCATGAAGGAATCTACTGTTACCATGATAACCCGATTCCCTGCTGATGGAGGTAGTGAACACATGAAATCGGTCGAAATTGTGTGCCAGGGAGCTGGTGGAACAGGTAACGGTTGCAATAATCCTGCTGGCCTGGTACGGTATTTTCACTTGACCACATATCGGACAGGCCTTTACATAACTTTCGACATCCGGTTTCAAAGTAGGCCACCAAAAGGATTGCAAGAGTAATTCCTGCGTGGCTTTGATACCTCTATGACCAGCAATCGGACAATCATGACACATCTGAAGTGCCCTATCTTGCACTATTTTGTGGGGAGGAACAAGAGGTCCTTATAATAATAATATATTTCTGTTTGTGTATCTGGGGGCATAAATCCTTAAGTTCTTGTTCAGAAAGGTTTGAGTATTCCAGCTGTACTTCATCCAGGAATGATTGAACTACACCAATGATCTTGCTAGGTTAAAGTAGATACTGTGACGTGATAGGAGTACAATCAGGATAACGGCGAGATCGGGCATCGGCCAGAATATTTTGGGATTCGGGAATATAGGTGATATAGAAGTCGTACTGACTAAAGAAAATGGCACAACGAGCCTGACAACTGTTTTGGCACTCAAAACTACGTAAACATTGCAGATTCCGATGGTCCGTTCTCACTTCAAAAGGTTCTTTGGAACCCATAAGGAATTGTCTCCACTGCTGACAGGCAGTTTTAAGGGCTAATAATTCCCTTTCCAGTACCGAATAATTCTGTTCAGATACAGAGAGTACATGGGACAGATAAAAAACTGGGTGTTCTAAACCATCGTCATATTGTTGTTGAAGTAATACTGCTCCGATGGCTCTTTCGGAAGCGTCAGTAACAACAATAAATTGTTTGTTGGTGTCCGGATGTCTCAGTATCTGTGGCTTTATTTAGGTTTTGAAAAGCTGTTTCAGCCACGTCTGTCCAGACAAATCCATTTTGTAGATTCTCTTTTTTTAGTGTTTGTGTAATTTGACTGGTCTGTTCCGCAAAGCCCAAGATAAATTGACGATAGAAGTTGGCCAGCCCTAGAAAACATTGGGTTTCCCTGATAGATGAAGGGGAAGGCCAGTCTACGATGGCTTGAACCTTCTCCAGATTCAAAGATATACCAGCGGGACTGATATGATAGCCTAAGTATTTGACTTTGGTTTTATCAAACTTGCATTTCTCTGGTTTACAGTAGAGTTGATGTTGCCTGAGTCTCTGTAGAACTTGTTTAAAGTGTGTAGAATGAAGTTCAGGACGTCTAATATATATATATATATATATAAGAATATCGTCTAAGTATATCACAACTGTATGGTTCAAAAAATCAGAGAACACAGAGTCCATAAATCTTTGGAATATTGAGGGGGCATTAGTTAGGCCCAAAGGCAGAACCCTGTATTCATAATGCCCAAATGGAGTTCGAAAAGCAGTCTTCCACTCATCTCTTTTCTTGATGCACAAAAGGTGGTAGGCTCCATGAAGATCTAATTTGGTAAACCGTTGTGCCCCTCTGATCGCTTCCAGAATGTCTTTTATAAGAGGTAACGGATAACGATCCTTTATAGTGATTTTATTTAAACCACGAAAGTCCAAACAGGGGCGAAGATCTTTTGTTTTCTTGGGTACAAAGAAAAGGGGAGCCCCCGCAGGGGATGAAGACAGTACAATAAGACCACTGTGAAGATTTTCTTGGAGGTAGTCTTTGAGAATTTCCCTTTCAAGTTCAGTGAGAGAAAACATTCTCCCAAAGGGAACGATCGCCCCGGGTTCCAGGGGAATTGCACAATCATAATCTCGATGTGGGGGCAAAGCAGGCTTGGATGGTTTTTTAAATACATCTTGAAAGTCCAAATAGTGGTCGGGGACCCCCTGGACTCCCTGGACTGTATTGATGGAACAACCTGCAGTAGGTTCAGAGGGTATCATTTTCTTGGGTGACCAGTAAGTATCTGAAGCATAACAATGTTCGTGACAAAACTGAGCTGACAAAGAAATAGTCCTGGTTTCCCAATTTGCATAAGGATTGTGTCTTATGAACCATGGAATCCCTAGGATTATAGAATGATTGGGAGAAGATATTAAGTCAAAGGAGACGTGTTCTTGGTGGTTCCCAAATTGTAGACTTAGAATCGGGGTAGTAGTAACAAATGGACCAGAGGATATTAAGGACCCATCTACAGCGTGTACTTGTTCCGGGACATCCTTAGGCCGTGTTGGTATTAGTTGTGTTTTAGCCCAGGACATATCCAGATAAATGCCACTAGCTCCACAATCCAATAGGGCCAGTGTCCTTTCTTCACGACCATCAGGTAACTGCAGGGTCTCAGGTAACATGAATACATTTGTGGCATTGTCCTTGAAAGAACTGATGAAAGGTATTGCAGATGATCCCGTCCCCTCCCTTCTTACAGAAGATGGGAAGTAGCATTTCCTGATGGCTTTAGAGGACGAACTGGGCATGTACAGAGCATATGGCCAGCAGCACCACAAAACAGGCACAAACCTTTTTTCCGTTTTTCTTCACATTCACTGAATGAAAGTGGGCAACGAGTAGTATCCACCTGCATAGGTTCACCTTCGGTTTCTCTTAAGGGAGGTCGAGGTTCTTCCGGACGGTGCACAGACACGTGAGGTGCTTGACTGGGAAGGTCCTCTATTTCTTCTTTTCTCCAAACGTCGTTCCTGGAGACGGTATTTGATAGAAAGAGCTAAATCCATTAGACCACAAAGATCTTCTACTCGGGTAGAGTGCACTAATTTGTCTTTGATTTCCTCTCGAAGCCCTCTACGAAAAAGGGTAACCAAAGTACGCTCCACCCATGTTGCTTCGGCAGCCAGTTGTCTAAAGCGTGTGATGTATTGGAGAACATCTTGAGAGCCTTGTTGGATGTCACAAAGTGCTTCTTCAGCAGAGGCCTCTAATCCTGGGCGGCCAAACATTTGTTGGAAGCGATTCACAAAGGCTGGATAATCAGACAACACCGGGTCATTGGAGGCTACAATCGGAGTCACCCAGGCCAAGGCAGGACCGGGTAAAGGCACTGATGAGATAACCCACCTTTGTCTTGTCTTGAGAAAATTGTGTGGGTCTGAAAGCAAAGTAGACAGTCAATGCATCCAGAAACTCTCATAGTTTAGTTGGTTCCCCAGAAAACCGAGGAATGGTTGTGGAAACGGTAGGAACGTCCGTACTGCGGAAGGCCAAAGCTTGTTGTAAGGCAGCATTCTCGTTTCGTAATTGTTGCAGTTCCTGTGTCTGTTGCTGAATGGTTGCCAGAAGGGACTGGTCGGGGTCTGCAGCCGCCACCACAGTATCGTCCATTCTGCTTGTCGAAGTCGGGTTAATTGGGCGCTGCAATCTGTCACGACATACTTGTTGCCTGAGCCTGGAGTCCGCTGAACGTGTGACGAGGTTCTTGTTCTTGCAGGTTCTGCCTTGGCCCAGATAGGGGCGACTCTTTCTGGTAGCCATGGTGCTGCAGGTGGTGGGAACACAAAGGGCAGTCCGTGTCCTGCAGAAGGAGTGCCAGAGGGAAAAAAAAACTAAAATAGGGGAAAAAAACTCCAAAAGGACCGCCTGAAATAAGAGCAAAAGGATCAATAATTTCAGAACACGAGACAAAATGTACAGGAAAAACTGGAACAAGAGCGGAATCAGTATCTGATGCAAAGGAGAAGGAGCGAAGACCACCATCCAAAAGGAAGTGTTGCAGCGCAAGAAGAAAAGGAATCACTGCCCTTAAATACCCACAGAACAGGAAACGACTGGCAGGAAGTAAAAGGACACCATATTGGATAGGGAAACAATAAACAGAAAGCAACAGACAAGGCACCATAGTGAATAGGGAACCAAGGTAGGCTGGGAAAGAGAGGGGAATCATGGGTAAAGGGAAAACATAAAAGGGAGAAAAAACAAGGGCGACAGCAAGAGAAACGGAACACAATAGAAGGTAAGTGGGAAAAAAACACAGGAGTCAATGGGGGCGCGCCACACCACTATAGAAACGAGGCCCCATGCCTAATTTGGGGCCTTGAGTTAAACAGGAGATGCTGGGGGCACGTCGCATCCTACCACCGTGCGCCGTGTTCCGAGCCGAGTGTTCGGCTCGTGCCGTGTGCCGCTGCGCGACAGGTGATGTGCTAAATTTTGATATCAAGTAATTGGGCACTAAACTTCAAAGTCGACCATGCAATCCTCAAACACACCCGGGAGTCCTTCACTAGTTCTCCTTCTACCATTCCACAACACCAGTTAGTTCACATGGGCACCTTCAGGTCACAAAAAGCCTTTATCACCTGTTGAGTTCCCCTGGGTTCCATTATGGCCCTCATTACGACCGAACCGCCGTGCTGAAGACCGCCAGTGCAGGCGGTTTGCAGCGCAGCGTATTATGACTGCTGGCAGCCCTCTGTCCTTTTTCGGATGGAGAGCCGCCAGCAGCCATACTGGCGGTCGGCGGGGAAGTGGGGGTTGCTCCACCTCGACCGCACCGTAATTAGAACACCACCCACCGAATCACGTTCCATGATTCGGTGTGGCGGTGTTCTGGTGATGGGGAGCTGTAGGCGGAGAGCCCCCATGGATCCCATCCCCTCCCGGAGGATCAACGGACAAGGTAAGTTGATCGTCCGTTAGGGGAGGTGTGTGGGGGGGGTGTTGTGTGTTGTGTGCGTGCATGGGGGTGTGCATGTGAGTATGTAGAGGGGGTGTGTGAGTGCATGTATGCATGCAGGGGGGTGTTGTGTGTATGGGAAATGTGTGCGGGTCGGTCTGTGTGCATGTCTGTTGTATGTGTGCGGGTATGTGTTGTTGCAGTGTATGTGTGCGTGTTGGGGTGTGTGTCTGTGCATGTTGGGGGTGGGGAGGGTGTGTGTGTCTCTGCATGTTGATGGTAGAGGTGGGGAGGGGGGACCTGCCACCTTTGAGGGGTGGCAGGGGGGTGGGGGGTGTGGGGTGAGGACTCAGGTGGGGGAGACCCCTATCAGTGCCAAGGAATTCCCTGGCACTGATAGTGCCTACCGCCATGGATTTCGTGGCAGTTCCAAGCCACCCGAAATCCATGGCGGTATGCAGGTTTGTGATACCGCCGGCAGTCGGAGTGGAGAAGTGGCGGATAACCATGGCGGTAACCGCCATGGTCATAATTCCATTTTTTTTCCACCGGCCTGTTGGCGGTATTACCGCCACTTCTCCCCCGTCCGCCAGGGTTGTAATGAGGGCCACTGTCTAATTTAATTTTCAACCTTTAGAAGCAGGTGTTTGGTGGTCTGCTTACCAATATGCAGATGATACACAACTGTAATTGAACATTTTCTCTGCATCAAACATCCAATGCCTCAAACACTGCCTGAACATCTTCCAGACCTGAATGCCCAGTGCCTACCTGAAGCTCAACCCAACCAAGACAGAAATCCTGTTATTTGCCAAGAACAAAAAATACAATACAGTACATATGTGTCAATAACATGAAACGTAACAGCTTAAAACCCCAACTTTAATTAAATGCCAAGTCACTTGGATTCACCCAGGATACCAACCTCAACCTCAGGGAACACATTACCAAAAAACACAAAGACTGCCTGTTACTAGCTCTCTCTTCTAAAAAAAAGTCAAACTGTTTTTTCCAGAAAGCTTCTTCAGAACTGTTGTTTAGGCCCTCCTACTTACACATCTGGATCTGGATAGTGTTAATGCCCTACTGCATGACCTCCTAGATACCATTCTGGTGCCCAAGGCCAGACTGGCTACAAGGCGTTTCAGTGCGCTGGCAGAGCTGGTTTCACTGTTGTGGTGGACAGTTTTCTTCCTGGGGATCTGCTGGTCATGTTCCTACAGCAGCACTTCAAAATAAACAATGCAAAAGAAAATTGTTTAAAAGCATGTGCAAAGCATACTTTAAACCCATGCTGCAACTCCTTGAGACATCCTACATGTAGCAGCATGTCTCGCCTACGTTTTAAAGAAATATGATCACATCACCCCATCCTGATGGAATTTCATTGGCTCCCATTGACAGCCTGCATCAACTTCAAAACCAGTGGCATTGTTTACAAAGGCTTCACAGCCAGTAACACTGCTTATCTTGCAGACAAGCTCAACATTTTCGGTAGTTCTCAGCACATCAGAAGCCAGGATACCATCACAGAGCAGACTGAGAAGTTTAGGAAATCAAAAAACAAGACCACAGGTCTTCCTAGCTCTCCACCTAAGATGTTGAACAATATCCCTGTATTTCTCAGGGGACGCCCTAATACTGCACCAGTTTAGGAAAGAGTGGAAGACTTCCCTCTTGAAAGAACACTACATCACAATATATTAACAGTACACAACCCAACTTCCTCATTTATTACTCAACCTTATGGTTGTTTTTGACTATGTGCAGCGCCCGTTGTAATTTGGCTAGGTTCATACTAAAGAAATGCCATTTACAGACAACGACTAATAGACTGGGAAAACATGTGCTCATGTACTGGTCCAAATAGCCGTCATACATTGAACTTGAGATTTTTATTTTAGACTTGAGATCGTTGGGTGAACACGTTTCAGGACCGTAATTTGTTTTATGTTTTTGTTTCCATTGGTTTTCGGGTGACTAGCCCTGAATTCCATCATGCCACCTTGGAAGGTAAGGCCTTGTGAGTAGTAGCGGCAAAACTATGGTTAGGCTACAATGCCCTTGCAGGACAAGCCATACATGTTGGAATCCAGGAGCTATCTGAAATCCTGGCTCGTTCCAGCTTAGAAGTGATTGTTTTTTTGCAGTTGTAATGATGCTTTTTAGCCATTTAGGTTGTCAGTATCAAGATACACATATTAGTGGTTGCAGCTCTGTATGTGTAGTGAAAACAATAAAATAAAACAAATACTTACAAGCAAAACCGAGTGTGCCTGTAGACCCACTTGGTGGTAGAGGCCATCTGTGTTCTCGGAAAAAAAAATAAAAAGAAAATTGTGTACTATCATGTGTACATTGTGTACTATCATTGGGAAATCAGAAGTTAACAGGTTTTGACATTTTCATCTCTCTTGCTAATTTAACCCCTTCGCTGCCAGGCCTTTTCCCCGTCCTGTGCCAGGCCTTTTTTTGCCTATTTGGGGCAGTTTGCGCTTAGGCCCTCATAACTTTTTGTCCACATAAGCTAACCAAGCCAAATTTGCGTCCTTTTTTTCCAACATCCTAGGGATTCTAGAGGTACCCAGACTTTGTGGGTTCCCCTGAAGGAGGCCAAGAAATTAGCCAAAATACAGTGAAAATTTCTTTTTTTTCAAAAAAATGGGAAAAAGTGGCTGCAGAAGAAGGCTTGTGGTTTTTCCCCCGAAAATGGCATCAACAAAGGGTTTGCGGTGCTAAACTCAGCAGCTTCCCAGCTTTCAGGGACAGGCAGACTTGAATCAGAAAACCCATTTTTTCAACAGAATGTTGGCATTTTACTGGGACATACCCATTTTTGCTATTTTTTGTGCGTTCAGCCTCCCTCCAGTCAGTGACAGAAATGGGCATGAAACCAATGCTGGATCCCAGAAACCTAAACATTTCTGAAAAGTAGACAAAATTCTGAATTCAGCAAGGGGTCATTTATGTAGATCCTACAAGGGTTTCCTACAGAAAATACCAACTGAAAATGAAAAATATTGAAATTGAGGTGAAAAAAACATCAATTTTTCTCTACGTTTTACTCTGTAACTGTTCCCTGCAATGTCAGATTATCGAAAGCAATATACCGTTACGTCTGCTGGACTCCTCTGGTTGCGGGGATATATAGGGCTTATAGGTTCATCAAGAACCCTAGGTACCCAGAGCCAATACATGAGCTGCACCCTGCAGTGTGTTTTCATTCTATACCGGGTATACAGCAATTCATTTGCTGAAATATAAAGAGTAAAAAATAGCTATCAAGAAAACCTTTGTATTTCCAAAAAGGGCACAAGATAAGGTGTTGAGGAGCAGTGGTTATTTGCACATCTCTGAATTCCGGGGTGACCATACTAGCATGTGAATTACAGGGCATTTCTCAAATAGATGTCTTTTTTACACACTCTTCTATATTTGGAAGGAAAAAATGTAGAGAAAGACAAGGGGCAATAACACTTGTTTTGCTAATCTAGGTTCCCCCAAGTCTCCCGATAAAAATGATACCTCACTTGTGTGGGTAGGCCTAGCGCCCGCGACATGAAACGCCCCAAAACACAACGTGGACACATCCCATTTTTTTTAAAGAAAACAGAGGTGTTTTTTGCAAAGTGCCTACCTGTAGATTTTGGCCTCTAGCTCAGCCAGCACCTAGGGAAACCTACCAAACCTGTGCATTTCTGAAAACTAGAGACCGGGGAATCCAAGATGGGGTGACTTGTGGGGCTCTGACCAGGTTCTGTTACCCAGAATCCTTTGCAAACCTCAAAATTTGGCTAAAAAAACACATGTTTCTCACATTTCTGTGGCAGAATGTTCTGGAATCTGAGAGGAGCCACAAATTTCCTTCCACCCAGCATTCCCCAAGGTCTCCAGATAAAAATGATACCTCACTTGTGTGGGTAGGCCTAGCGCCCGCGACAGGAAATGCCCCAAAGCGCAACGTGGACAAATCCAATTTTTTGAAAGAAAACAGAGGTGTTTTTTGCAAAGTGCCTACCTGTAGATTTTGGCCTCTAGCTCAGCCGGCACCTAGGGCAACCTACCAAACCTGTGCATTTCTGAAAACTAGAGACCTCGGGGAATCCAAGATGGGGTGACTTGTGGGGCTCTGACCAGGTTCTGTTACCAAGAATCCTTTGCAAACCTCAAAATTTGGCTAAAAAAACACATGTTCCTCACATTTCTGTGGCAGAAAGTTCTGGAATCTGAGAGGAGCCACAAATTTCCTTACATCCAGCGTTCCCCCAAGTCTCCCGATAAAAATGATACCTCACTTGTGTGGGTAAGCCTAACGCCCGTGACAGGAAACGCCCCAAAGCGCAACGTGGACACATCCAATTTTTTGAAAGAAAACAGAGGTGTTTTTTGCAAAGTGCCTACCTGTAGATTTTGGCCTCTAGCTCAGCCGGCACCTAGGGAAACCTACCAAACCTGTGCATTTCTGAAAACTAGAGACCTAGGGGAATCCAAGATGGAGTGACTTGTGGGGCTCTGACCAGGTTCTGTTACCCAGAATCCTTTGCAAACTTCAAAATTTGGCTAAAAAAACACATGTTCCTCACATTTCTGTGGCAGAAAGTTCTGGAATCTGAGAGGAGCCACAAATTTCTTTCCACCCAGCGTTCCCCCAAGTCTCCCGATAAAAATTATACCTCACTTGTGTGGGTGGGCCAGGTGCCTGCAACAGAATAGGGCCCAAAACTTGTAGAGATAGAGGGGATAGCACAGCAAGTTTATAAGGACATATTCTTTTATACATCTTTAGACGGACTCTGCTTTGGGGACCCACATAAGTGAGGTGTCATTTTACTTGGGAGACTGAGGGGAAAACTGGGGAGTAGGAATTTTGTGCTGGAGCGGTGATCCTACTAAGAAAAGTCAGGAAAATATGCTTTTTTATGCAAATTTTGAGGTTTACAGAGGATTCTGGGTAAGAAAATGTTGGGGGAGCCACGCAAGCCAGACCTCCCTGGACTCCTTGGGGTGTCTAGTTTTAAAAAATGTCTGGGATTTGTAGGTTTCCCTAGATGAAGGCCGCACCCAGGACCAAAAACATAGGTGGGCCCTCCCCCCAAACACAGGTATTTTTGTAATATATCATTTTGATGTGTGCACATACGTCTGTGATGTGCTAAACACAAAAAGTGTGAAAAGAAACACACTTAGGTTATGTGAAAAAGACCCCTCACCCACCAATCAAGTTGGTGGCATGCTTCATCATCGGGGACCCACCCGAGGCACCTAGCGTGTCACAGGTGTGCTGCAACGCCTGATTACAGCGGAGCAGGTTTTGTCATTTTTACCACACATACTGGTTGGATTTGGCACAAGGGTGAGTGATGGTTCAGTGGATCAAATTTTATTAACAAGAGATTTCACAAAAATGAAATGCACTGTTAATAACTGAAAGGCAAAAAACTGAACCAATGACTCACAGCTCGTGAGCTGTAAAGCCGCGACAAGGCACCAACCGCTTTACAGTCCATTCACACTACTTTCATACATGACACGCACAAGACGATTCACACCGCCAGCCACGGGCCCAGCACATTACAACACTCACATCGACAGACCGCGCCACTCAAGAGCCCATCACTTACATACCACCACATGCCTGATACAAGAATCACACCAGCTGATGGGAGTGTGGACTGGCATTTGACTGGCACCGCCATAAGACTTACGAAGAGCAGTGTAAGGTTCCAACCTCTGATCTACTCTATCAACACCACCCATGTGCCTATTGTAGTCCAAAATGCACGCAGGTTTGCGCACTTCCGCAACCTGACCCCAAACAGTCAGAGGGGAAGTACTCTCATCATGGATGGTCGATAGCATGTACACATCACTCCTGTCTGAAAATTTCATAGCTAGCAGCTCATTATTCCGCAAGGCACTGCACTGTCCCCTCACAAGTTTCTTACAGACAAGCTCCCTTGGATAGCCTTTCCGGTTAGAACGGATTGTGCCACACAAAAAGGACCAAAGACTCGTCCACACTTATCTCTTTGCCTGGAACATAGACCTCTGAAAACCAATCCACAAAATGATCAAGGACAGGCCTAATCCTAAAAAGACGGTCACAATCAGGGTGATCTCGTGGCAAGGCTAAAGCATTGTCTACAAAATGCAGCATATGAAGAAGAAGCAAATACAGATTACGTGTCATAGTTGCAGGAAATATAGCAGTTGCCATCAAGGGACTAGTAGACCAATAAGAAGCCAGTGACGGCTTCCTGATCAACCCCATCAAAAAAGACAAACCTAAAAACCTTTTCATCTCTTCCAGATATGTGGGAACCCACTGAGTAGCTCTAGACTGAGGCTTAAGTCTGGCAGCGTTGTCCCGCAAATATTGCTCTGCATACACATTTGTCTGCTCCACAATCTCTTCCAAAAATACATCGTCCATAAACAAGTGAAAGAAATGGACAGGGAAAACGTTTTCTGTATTAACTCTACACCCTGGGAGACCAGTAAATGCAGGTAACTGTGGCTGCTCCATGTTTGGGGCAATCCAGGTGTCAGGTCTTCTAATGGGAAACCCTTCAGCCCCAGGCTGCTGCACTCTTGGCACATCAATGTCCTCCTCTAACACAGGCCCTTCATCTGCACTGAGAGTAGCTTCCTCATCAGAAGAATACTCTCGGACAGAAAACTCACTTCCAGAATCTCCTTCTTCCTCCTCTGCCTCAGATGCAGAGTCAGTGTCGGAATCATGGTCTGAAGACGACTCAAAGAGCATGCGAACAACCTGCTGAGCGGTCGCTTTGTGGCTAGCCATGATCCTCACTAACAACAAATGGATTGCCAACAACAACTAGCACTAAAATAAGTAATAAACAAAGTGTAGCTTTATCACAAAGAGTTATGTACTACAAAAAACTATACCACTCACTTGCCTGAAAAAGCTACTCACCAAGCAACTACTCTGCACAGACACAGCAATCACCAATGATATCCCACTAAAAAGAAAAAAGAAAAAAGCAAATTAGACATATGACAACACAAACATCACTGTGCTCAAATCTAAGGACAATGTCAAACACACAATACTGCATTTAGTACACCACCTACAAACATGTCATTCATGCATGTCAACAATACTCCTTTGGAGTAAATTGCTTTCACTTACCTAAAACATGCAACTATGCAAACCGCAGGACAACTACTGCCAAAACCGCAAGGATCCATAGCAAAGGAAGCAAAAGCGTTGAACTAGAAGAAAAAAGAAGAAATAAATTGTTCTAATCACAAAACAAATACTTCGCCAGTTGACAAACACCCCACCACCAAGAACTTAGAAGTTGTCCCTGGTACCTAAGTGGATCCTGCCCCCCTCAGGGGTAGATGGGCGTAAAAAAATTGGCCAATCTGCCCCCAAGGGGGGCAGAAATGGGCAACACCTCTTCCCAAAGGGGGCACCCCCAGCACAAAACAAAACAAAAAAAAAAATCCCTGGCGTATTGGTGGTTTCTGCCCTCCTTGGGGGCAGATGGGCCTACAAAAATAGGCCCATCTGCCCCCAAAGGGGGCAGAGATGGCCAGTACGAACTTTCCCCACTTTAGAGGGGCGACCGTTGGGGTGCCCACAAACACACACCACACACACACCACACACAATCCCCGGCGCCTAGTGTGCTTCCACCCCCGGGGGCCAGATCGTCCAAAAAAATGGCTGGTCTGCCATCGGGGGGGCCGAAACAGAAAAATAAATAAAAATAGCCCCCCCAGGGGACGACCCTTGCCCAAGGGGTTGCCCCCAAAAACACAATAAAAACAAAATCCCTGGTGTCTATTGGATTTCTCCCCCCCCCCCCGGGGAAGATCCGCCAAAAAAAAGGCGATCTGCCTCCGGGGGGGGGCGAAACACAAAAAAAATTGACCCCCGGGGGGGCGACCCTTGCCCAAGGGGTCACCCCCAAAATAGAAAAACAAAACAAAATCCCTGATGTCTAGTGGATTTGGCCCCCCCCCCCCCTGGGGGCAGATCTGCCGAAAAATCGGCAGATCTGCCCCCAAGGGGGGGCGAAATACTAAAAAAAATTGACCCCCGGGGGGGCGACCCTTGCCCAAGGGGTCGCCCCCAAAATAGACAAACAAAACAAAATCCCTGGTGTCTAGTGGATTTCGCCCCCCCTGGGGGCAGATCCGCTGAAAAATCGGCAGATCTGCCCCGGGGGGGGGTGAAATACTAAAAGAAATTGCCCCCCCAGGGGTCGCCCCCAAAATAAACATAGCCAAGAAAATCCCTAGTGTCTAGTGGAGATTCCTGCTCCACGATCGCAGGCTGGAGCAGGAATCTTGTGAAAACAGGCACAGGGGGAAAGGAAAAAGCCTTTCCTTTCCCCCTGTGTCTGTTTCCCCCCCCCCAAAACCCCCAAAACGGAAAGGACTCACCTTTTGGGTCCTTTCCTCCTCGACGCGATGGAAGCAAATGGCTTCCATCGCGTCCGGCAACACCTGATGACGTTGGTGTGCTGTGCGCACGCTGACGTCATCAGATTGCCGGGGGGGGTCGGGGTGGAAGGGGAAGGTCTTCCCCTTCCATCCCCGCCTTGGGGGGGAGGAGGGTCACGGGGGGGCGCGCTAGCGCTCCCCAAAGTTCCCCTGTGCCTTGGACGAGGTCACCTCGTCCAAGGCACAGGGGAACTGTAGCCTTGGACGAGGTCACCTCGTCCAAGGCACAGAAGTGGTTAATGACATATGACGAACCCTACTAATATCTTGATATTAGACTATCGTCTTCAATTTCAGCCTTGTAGTCATTACTCTTCTCAGGGTATTGAAAATAGCTCTGCATCATTTTCAGTAAGTGTGGCAATTTACGAGTTGGAAATCCATTACAGTTGTTTTCATTCTCTTAACAGAGTTGGAAATCCACTCGAGTTTGTTTTATTGTTAGATCAGGAATGACGGTTTCAAATTTGTTATCCCCACTTTGCTGGTAAAAATACGGGTTAGAACATATATTTCTTTGTGAAGCAGACTTATCAGTACCTGCTGAACCAATGGTATTCTAAAACATTCATCACAGAACTAATTTAATAGTAAGTATGAATAACACAAATCAAACAGTAAATTGTCTCCCAAAAATATAATTTCAATAAAGGCTTCAAAATATTTCCCTGACTTATACTTGGATATTTCAACAGTTAATGTTAATGAATTAATTATGATTAATTGTCTGACTTCTTACATGTGGGCTACAAAACACACCAATAAAATATCAGAGAGGGAGACACAACAGACATTCATGTTTCATATAATACCAAAATAAAAGATGTTGCAAACTTTGAAATGTCTAGGAAAGAGCAATCCATTGACAAGGTATGAAGGAAGGAAGGAACAAATAAGGTACGGAATGTTAGAAATTGTGTCTCTAGTTGGCAGAGGTATGCACCCTGTTCAAGTAGGAACCACAGTCCTTGTCAGGGGAAGAAAAATACATACCCCAAATGAACCTGTGTTCACACTCTGGTAGCTTGGCACAGAGCAGTCAGAGGTAACTAAAGAGGCAATGTATGAAGTGTTTGTGCAACACTTAATTACAGTAACACAGTGAAAACACCACAAAAAGACTCTACAACATGCTGTGAGTTGTAGGGGAGGAGGTAGGGGTCCACCGCAAGTCCTCTGTACAGTGAGCTGGTGTCTTGCTGCTATGGAACGTACCTTCCCCTGTAGGTCGTTCCACCTCTTCCTGATGTTGTCCCTTGTTCTTGGATGCTGTCCCCTGGTGTTGACCCTGTCCACGATTCTCTGCCATAGCTCCAGCTTCCTTGCTATTGATATCTGCTGCACCTGTGCTCCAAAGAGCTGTGGCTCTACCTTGACGATTTCCTCCACCTTGACCCCTAACTCCTCCTCAGTGAAACGGTGGAGCCTTTGTGGTGCCATGGGTGTTCTGTGATGTGTATTGATGAGGGTGTGTTGGGTAATGTGTTGGGGTGTGTGATGTGGAGTGTGTGAGGGGTGTATGGGTGTGAGTGGTGTGTTGTCTAGTTGTTGCAGTGGTCTTGGTGTCTGTCTGGTGGCAATGATTTGTCATCGTAAAGGGTTGTGGGTAATGTGGGTGTGTGTTTTACAGTGGTGTGGATGTGTGGGTGTGGTGTGTGTATGGGTGTCAGGTGTGTGTTGTTTGAATTGTCCAATGTGGTGTTGTTTTGTCTGTGGGTGTCCATTGTGAGCGCGGCGGTTTGGTTCACCACCAATGAATGTCTGCCGTGGTGATTCGTGGGCTATAATGTGATGGGCATTGTTCTGTTTGTGCAACAGTGTGGGTTTTGGGACCGCCACTTTTGCACTGACTTTTGGTCTGGCGGATTTGTGCATGCGGCTGTATTCTGTCGGATTGTGTGTGTGTCATAATATGGTGAACGCATATTCGCCAGCGCGGTGGTAAACAGCATTTACCGCTATTGTCATAATTAGGGCCTATGTCTGAAACATCGTAAACCTAAACCTAAAATGAGGATGTGGGTGCTCATTCGTTTCTTGTAAGACATTCACCACTGCTTTTAACCATGGTCCCAGATTACCACTATTAAAATATACCACATTGGTTGATAGGCCAAAGACAATTTTACTTCACCTCCTTTCTCATTTAAAAAGAAATGAAACACCTGCACTGTAATCAGGTGTTGAAACACACCCTTGATGCACTGTTTTCATCATGTTTTGATGCTTCCCTGTTCCTCTGACTCCTCACTGCAAAACAGACAGCCACTGCTGATGTTAGGACATGCAGCAAGGCAGAAAAGGCAGATAGTAGTGTGCTTAGGCAGCCATCATGGGTGAAACCTGCATCACATGCGCCACCTGTTCTAGTCAGGGTCTATCACTGTGCTGATACAGGCATTCTTCCTAAATCACACCAGTCTCTAGGCTTGGGGTGAGCAAATGGACATAAGCACCAATCCATTGTTT
The DNA here is from genome assembly GCF_031143425.1 of Pleurodeles waltl. NCBI lineage: Eukaryota > Metazoa > Chordata > Amphibia > Caudata > Salamandridae > Pleurodeles > Pleurodeles waltl. Next base: position 246,035,594 of record NC_090448.1, on the reverse strand, counting down.
TTCCTTTCTCTGTCCCTCTTCATATGCTTTTCAGCCACTGCTGCTCACATTGTTCGGTTAATTTATGTCTTTGGTGCTCTGGTTCTTTTTTCTAAGGTGAGTTAATGTGAGCCCATTAGCGGTGAGGTGTTCACATCAGCATTTGTAATGCTATCTTGTTGCTCTCACACAATGGGCTGGTTAACCTTATTTGCCTAAAAGGAAAATTGTATTGCACATGGCCTGGAGCCACTTGTCAGCTATGTTTGAAAATTTTGCAAAGACACCCAGTCCCTTTCAAACGCTTCTTTTCATGTGTAAAACCAAACGTAAACTTAGATTGTATATTTTAATTCACATTGTGCATTAAAACAAATTTTGGCAAAATGAAATATTTTGACTTTTTTTTTGTGAAAAATGGTGTACCAAGCTTCACAACACCACAAAGGTAAAACATGGACAGCAGCAGCCCAACCTCCCCTAACACAAAGATTAAGAAAAGGGAGGTGACAGTAGCAGGTGGAGCATCACAAACGTCTCCCACAATGCAGCCCAGTAACTTATATAACATAATAATAAAGAGGGAGTGAGGAGTTAAATAATTGTACACTCTCTGTAAACAGACATAAACATTCAGGAAGCAGAAAACTTTTGGAAGAAACAGTCAAACTTCTCATGGAATTACCGTACATTTGTTTACTCAAGTAGGATAATGACCCCTCACCTAGCTAGGGTGGAATGCTTTGTCACTGGCTTCCACATCAAGTACTGGGAAGCATTTCAGAATACTTTTGTTCACTGTCTCTACAGTCTCCTATATGTGGGGTCCCTAATTTGAGTAAAGTTGTGCTCCTTATGCCAACCATTACATTTTCCCTTTCCTTAACTATACGACTTATATTTAAATTGTGCGTGGGTGAGCTAAAATGTTTTTATTAGTATCTCCCGACCATAATTTGAAAACAGGAGAGTTGAACAGGAGTCCGTGCTTCTCTTTTCTAAGGGCATACTTTTGCAACTGAATATTGCTTCAGTAGGGTCAGACACCTCCCTCATGATTATAGGTCTTGGTATCTCACATTAACTGTTGTGATTACAATTTCGGATTCAAAGAGCATGTTATTTGAGTGCATTAAATATTTACTCATACGATGTGGTAACAGCAGTGGAAATACCCCTTCTTCATAGTGCAAGTTTCCCTCCTTTAAACTACATGCTAACCTAGGGCAGCATCTGGGCAAGATTTCCCCATTACAAGACACCTCAAAAATGGGAAGCAGCAAAAATGTTAGGCTTCCTCACAGAAAAGCAACAGCATGTGAATACCAAAGTAAGCTTCCCTACCTTATAGGAGGCAGCAAATGCAATCTTCCACTCTCACCAAAGCAGATTCAACAGGACAGGCAATTACAAGCTTTCTTTGATCATAGAATATGTATATTTAAGGAATGGGTGGCAGGTAGGTTATTGAAAGATATCTGGAGCAAGAGCTTAACTCACTGAGAGAAATATACAGGCGGACGAGTGAGTGAAAATGTGAGTTCTAATAGCATTGTCACTTAGGTCATTCAAATACTACACATTGAGTAGTAGCTGTTATGTAGTATGTCATTATTATGTGCAGAAGTCCAGTCACAGCCTAAGTAACTATGCTTTAGACAGGCACACAGCTGCCAACCTCTTCTAAAAGGTTCTGAATGTACTGTGCAATACCAACCTCATTGGTACACCTATTCAAAACGGAGAGGGCCACGACTGGAACCAAGGAGTCATGCAAAGTGGAGTGGGACGCAGGGTTGCCAGATCTCTCTCCACTGTAGTAGGTCACTTTCATTTGCATTCTTCAGTGCGACTGTGCATAGGGTGATGATGCATATTGACGAAACAGCTGCATTCCACTGTGTGACCTGCGAAATGCAGAGATGGGCTGCACCATTAGTGCCTTTGGATGCACTGCTGCTTTGTTTACTAAACCTAATTTGTAAGATCTGTGTGAAGTAAACAAAGGAATGGTCAGGATATGTGTACTCTATAAGCAGTGCCAGTTGTTGCCAGTGAGGCCCACCGGCACTCATTTTGTGGGACCGGCACTCAAAAGGGAAAGAAAGAGTAAGAAAAAGACACAAAACACATCACAGAAGAAGAAAGCAAAAAACCTGCATGAGTGAGGTAACTTGGCAGAGAGTATCTGGTAGTGAATTAAAGTGGCAGGAGGTAGATTCAACACCATCCAGCCTTGGTATTCAGCACGCCCACATTTAATGGCACCAGCAGCATTCTTCTGAGCAGAGCTTTGGGCGCTGGCATTCATTCGTTTACAAACTAATCACTGTCAATTGGATAGACTGAGCCTCTACAATCAGTGTAACCAGAAAGGAATAACTCCTGAAGTTACGAGATCAGCCTGACGTAAGAATTCCTTTTGCTGTCTGAGGCCTGAGATCTGAACTTGAACAATGTAACCGAAGAGATTGCACCTCAAGTCTAACCTTACCTATAAGAAGCATGAAAACATACATCTAAAAGTTTTTATTTTTCTGCCTATGGCTTAAGTCTGTGCTAGCTTTGCTTGCATGTGAGCCTGGGAATTCTGTTGAATTGCGGACTGTGTGGTGAGTCAGTGAAAACCTGAAGCTTACAGAAAGTCTTGAGGTATTTCACTGTAGACAAGAATATAAACATTTACTCCAGAGAAACCATTCAGTGTGATATTATTGAAGTAGTGTGTGTGATGGGTTCCCTGGGGAAAAAGGGATGATTGTTTAATTGGGAGACATAGAGCGAGTTAATAGGTCTTTTACAGATCTAAACAAAAAAAAATGTCCTTTTTACTTCTTTGTTTGTTTATCTTGTGCTTCTCTGTTTTTCTTTTGACTCCGATTGTTATTAATTTTTGTCTTTCCTTTAATTGCCCTTTCTTCTTTTCTTTTAGGTATTTCCTCATTGGCGTCTCATTCCCAGATGATGTGCCGTTGATAACGCGTTCCTTTATGATAAATTATTACACATTGGGACTCGTTTTAGGCCAATGAATCTTTTGACCCTGTTGAGAGACACCTTAGGACGAGGTAACTAATCAACATGTCAATTAATACGTCAATAATGTCATCAATATTTATCACAATAATACATTTCACCTTAGTCAAAGACATTAATCAAACTCAAGACACCACCATGACCTTACAGTCATGAATAACCACACCAGTTTAGTATGAATTTAGTGATATTTATTCCCTATTGGTTACAATACTACTAGCAAATTTATTAGTCTCAAAACCAAGAAACATAATAGCATAGTCACAATATGGCAATTCTGATAAGATTTCAGCAAAGCAAGAATCACAAACATTAAAATATAACACGGCATGAACATAAACTATTATTAGCAGAGTATATCAGTGTATGGTTGAACAAAGCGTAGATTCAGTCATTTGTCTATTTGCATCAGTTTTAGTGAACCCCTCACCTAACCTCTGATTAGCATTGGCATGTTGGGCTTCATGCAAAACAATTTTGTAACACTAATTTGGAAAACATCTAACTATGGCTCCTGTCAAAAGAAAAGCAGTTGGTACCTAGAAAGGAAAAGTAAACAGACAATCACAATTTCATTGCCATATAGTTACCCTCCAAGTTTGGTCAGCACTCAGGTTCTGTCTTCGTCTTCAGGACATCAGTTGATTCGCCATCAGGAATTCAGCTCTGGGAAAAGGGGCACTTCCCTCATAAGGAGGTAAAGTGTAAACGGGTAATCTAAGGGCAAGGATGGTTCTAAGTTAAAACAGCAAAGTCTCTAGGCAAAGTGACAAAGTCTCTGGATCATATCAATATGCATCAGCCTCTCCCTAACTAACTAACTAACTCATTTCCATGTGTCAAGGGGTTTTATCCCTTTTTCGTTGTACATTCCCCTAAAATCTAATTAGACAAGGGGTTGCACCCCAGTATCTATAACCAATTACAAACACATTAAGGGGGTGATTCTAACTTCGGCGGGCGGCGGAGGCCGCCCGCCGAAGTTCCCCCACCAAAATACCGCTCCGCGGTCGAAAGACCGCTGAGGGTATTTTGGGATTTGCCCTGGGCTGGCGGGCGGCCGCCAAAAGGCCGCCCGCCAGCCCAGGGCAAATCAACCTTCCCACTAAGATGCCGGATCAGAATTGAGCCGGCGGAGTGGGAAGGTGCGACGGGTGCAGTTGCACCCGTCACGTATTTCAGTGTCTGCTAGGCAGACACTGAAATACTTTGTGGGGCCCTCTTACGGGGGCCCCTCGTCACCCCCTACCGCCATCCTGTTCCTGGCGGGCGAACCGCCAGGAACTGGATGGCGGTAGGGGGTGTCAGAATCCCCCATGGTGGCGCAGCAAGCTGCGCCGCCATGGGGGATTCTAAGGGCAGCGGTAAACCGGCGGGAGACCGCCGGTTTACCCTTTCTGACCCCGGCCAAACCGCCGCGGTCAGAATGCCCTGCGGGGCACTGCCGGTCTGTCAGCGGTGCTCCCGCCGACCCTGGCCCCGGCGGTCTGAGACCGCCGGGGTTAGAATGAGGGCCTAAGTCATCAAATTTGTTACCCCACAACAGTTCCCACGTATTTTATTGTTGCTTATGATTGACGTCTTTAGCTAGTGGTGTGTCCGGTATGATTTCATCGTCTTGTGGTCCTTTGCACATCTTTGATCAGCGGCTCCATTGTCCGTACCGGTTTAGGCGACCTTGTTAATCTACACTGTTGCATTTAGCTAAAAATGTTACTATAGGCAGGGTGAATTTAATGAGAACGGATCTACTACAGTTACATTCAGCTTCTAACTTTTGGAAAAACAAGAGTTCATGTCCTTTAGCAAGTCAGCACACTGAACGTTAGAAAAATACATTCAATATGAGAGTCAGGCAGCTAGGCCTCGACTTATGCTAACTAAGGCCTACTACTTTATTAGCAAGAATCTAATACATTTAGCCTTTCAACATTAATGTAAAATCACGATTTAATAAACATTTCACAATTTTTTTGTCAGCTTTCATTAGTCCCCATATATATATTGGCGGCCACTCCCCGTGGTCACATTTCAAGTGCACGTTTTAGCAAAACATGTTAATACAATTTCTATGCGACATTATTATACATTAGTTCATAAACATTTCATGTTAATATAGCTACGCTCTATCACCGTCATATAGAGGAACGAGGGAAAAATAAACAAACCGTGGAAAAGAAAACAAAACAAAAGGTAAGTGGTTTTGTTTTAAATTGGTTAATCTCTTTTGATTACAGTGTAGGGAGAAGAGAGTGCTGGTCGGAGGAGTGCACCAGAGAGGAGCAGGAAAGTACCGAAAAGAAAGGTATGTCCTGTGGTGGTAGGGAAGAGAGTGCGAATATAGTCGTTTCTGACACCGCAGTGAAAACAGGTTTATTTGAGAAGTACCCGTCCTTGCCCCGGTTTTCCCGACCTTCCTTTTTCCTTCACTACTCTCCTGTTATCTTGCCTCCACCCCCTCCTGCACATCCCTCGTCCCTTCTCCCGCCTCCCCACTTCCACAAGAGCCCCCCTGTGATGGGGAGGTAAGCACACACCTGCATAAGCTGCATCCCTCCAGGGACGTGGCTCGGTGTCGGGTCTGTCTGGTGTGCGGTTCCGGGTCTCTGTCTCCACCACGTCTCGACACGCCATTGGTAGCATGCCTCCCTCTTCGTCTTTCTTAATTGGAGACTCAAGCTTTTCTTGGGGTGTTCCGTGCCATTATGTGTCTTCCATCCTTGTGTCTCCTGCGCCTAGCATTTCTTCCTCTCCCTCTTTATCGTTGCGTCTTCTTGTTTTTTGTAGAAACGCCTCAATCCGGATATCCGGGTGGCCGGTCTGGTCTTCAACTCTCTCTATGGGCCCGCCGGGGTATGCATACAATGACCCCGTCATGTTCTCTGGAGACAGGGATACCGCGACCCTGTCACATAGTGCCTTGAAGGTAATGAAAGATTAAAGGTTTTAAAGTAGACATTTTTTATAGCTTCTGCATTTCCTTTATGCTCCAATTCTGAGTCAGGTTTCATCAGTTTGCTAGGGGTCAACATACACACTTACTGCAAATGGAAGGACCCCTGTCTCTGCTCTGCTTCTATCGCTCCCTGTTCCTGCTTCTCTCCACTAGTTCCTTATCAGTCCACTCACTGCAGTATACATGCTCACCTCATGTAACATGATTGCAGAGGTTCAAACCTGGAAAAATGAAATTTCTGAGATTTTTGCTCTCATGTACAAAGATTTTATTTAAGGAATTGTAAATTGTGACAAATATTGTTCTCAATTCTCAATTTGCAATTCCTTAACTGGAAAGTACAACAGGGATTTGTTAGAAGTGGTCTCAATTTGCGCATAAACTTCTAACAAATCCATTGGCATTTTGTGAACTGACTGAAGTATTAATAGGTTGGATCTAAAAATACTGTTTGTAGTGGGTTGTAATTTGACCTACCTCATTAATATGTCTAAGGTAGATCACAAAACTGTGGCCCACTATGAGTGGATACAATGACAGGTGATGTGGCCTGTTGGGGTCAGCGGATCACCATGTCTTTGATTGCTTTTAAAGAAGTCAAATCATTTTAAACTCAGACCATTTTTCTTAAAGGTAAACATGGTGCATTAATAAAAAAGAAAAAGTACACAAACCTTGTTTATGAGCAGGCAGTGTTCTCATTGAAAATGTTTTTTGTGAACGTTCACAATACGGAAGAGTCCTATGAAGAGCTCTTCCCATTTGCTCATGGCCTATCTCTTCCTTTGAGGAGGTGGTAAAATATTAATGTTTTACAACAGGATTATGGTTGCAAAACACTAATACATAGCTCAAAAAATGCAATATTGGGGTCTGAAAGGCTCAGATTTTGTGAACTGGAGCCTTACTGACTATCAAATTACTTAATACATGAGGGCCTTATATTTGTTTATATTCCACTGCTGCACTTTGAAGGAGAATGTAACTCTTGATTTAAAGGCAAGAGTGAATGTAAATTATGCATTTACAAAGATGAATCTTCAGAATACGTTATCTATCTTTGTTCAAAACTGCTAGCCTTGAGGCAACAATGCCTGTAAGCCTCCTTTATAGAAACAAACCTAAGAATAGTTAATTATGTATTGTTTCGTGGTGCAATCCTCTACTTTTATTAGTCAATTTTTTAAATTTTTAGACCTAAACTGTATTGAGAATGCAATTTGTCTGAACATTGGTTTAAAGATTGGTGTTATCTTTTGTACATATATTGTAACCAATGTGATTTATACAATACAAGTATTAATTTATCTGTTCCACCTTCATGTTCCTACTCCCACCCCTCCAAACTGGCATACAATTCAAGCTTCCACATCCTATAGAGGTTGCAGGATCTTCCTCTTTGCCTTACACTAGCACAGGCAGAGGAAGGTCCAGTGAACGGCATGCAGGCAGAAGCAGACTAGGCCTGTCAGATTCCCCAGCACATCCGAATAACTGGAAACTAATCACTTATGGATATTAATAGTACAATTCTTTCACACGTCTCAGACTACCCAGTAAATTGCCCTCTTATGATGTTGCGTGTCTTGTTAGAGACTTAGCAAAAAAAAACTGATACAGCAATCAGATGACTTTAAAATCAGAATAAACTCTATTCAGATGCAAAAGCAGCCATAAAAGTGCACAAAGTCAACAGTGAAAACAAGTATTCACATGTTCATTTCAGGGCAATTTCAGATACCGTAATAGCAAATCAACTGAGATAATACAGTACAATGTAATAAAACTCATACATATACAGCTAATCATGACACAGGGATAAAACATTAGCCAGATGTACGTATGTCCTGAATTGCGAGTCGCAAATTGTGAGTCAGAGCGAGTCGCAATTTGCGAGTCGCATTTCAGGATGCAGGATGGTGTCCCTGACACCATCTGCGACTCGCAAGGGGGTCGCAAAGGCCCACCTCATTAATATTAATGAGGTGGGTCACAATTTGCAACCCCCTAGCGACTCGCAGCACTCACAGGGATGGTGGCCTGCTGGAGACAGCAGACCACCATGTCTGTGACTGCTTTTAAATAAAGCAGTTTTTTTTTTTGTAATGCAGCCCGTTTTCCTTAAAGGAAAATGAGATGCATTACAAAATGAAAAAAAAAATTCCAGGCCATTCACAAAGGGGTTTCCACCAGTGTGACACTGGTGGTAACTGCAATTGCTTTGCGACCGCGTTCGCGGTCACAAGGCAATGCAGCATTGCGCTGCGACTTGCAAATAGGAAGGGAAACACCCCTTCCTATTTGCAACTCGCAGTCCCATTTTGCGAGCCGGTAACCTGGTTACCGACTCGCAAAATGGGAATAGGGCATCGCGATGTGGGTTTTACACATCGCAAACAATGAAATTCACTGTTTGCGACGTGAAAAACCGTTGCTACATCTGGCCCTAAGTGCATTGTGCTACTTGACCTCACAGTGGTTCTCAGGAAGGAACTAACATAAAAACAAGACTTTTCATCAGTCAATTGTTGCAAAAAGTAAAAGGCTGGCCTGCATTGCCTAAAATTCCAGGACTATACAAAATGGATTAAAAATTGTTTAGTATATCTTTTATAAAACCCACAAAAGAAGGTAATGTGCATCATTGTTCCACCAAATTTGTCATCTCAAGGACACAGGCTAGTTTCAAGATTCTACAAGGCTGTTATGCTCTATTAAAAGGGCTCCTCAATGGTGAGCAAGTAGTGCTGGGATGTTATTATGCACCTCCTCGCTCGTCTTTCCATAGTGTTATCGGACTGGGCCCATCTCCCTTGGGTGCTGGATGGGAATTTTAATGCAGTGCTCGATGAACTCCTTGACCGCTCACTTCCAGCCCTCCCGAACACTCCATAGGTTAGACAGTCCAGAGTATTGCGACAATGGGTCGAGTGCTGGGATCTTTTAATTGCGTGGCGCAGTCGCAATGTTGATGCTAAAGAATATTCCTTCTACTCGCCCCCACACATGCTTCACTCCCGCCTAGATCGGTTCCTGTGCACCACCCACTTGCAACCCCATATCACCCATGCCAAAACCTACTTGAAATCATGCTCTCTTGGGGTTGAGTGCCCACTCCTATACCAATGTGGCACCTACAACCTAAGTTATTAGAAGACACAGTATTTCTGGAAACACTGGCAACTACTATTGATACAGTCTTTTCAGAAAACACTGGCATAGCTCCACCCCCCGGGTTGAGTGGGAGGCCTTTAAGGTGGTTGTGCAGGGATCATCCATTTCTACACTGGTGGGAGCACAGGGGGAAGAAATGAAAGACCTCACGCAACTAGAAAATAAATTGGGTATTTGGGAGCAGGTGGTAGTGCGAGGTGATACAAAAGAGGCACAAGCACAATTGGCCCGAATCCAACATGCGGAGCTCCTAGAGCATCTCAGGGACATTGACTATAGGTCCTACACTCAAAAGGCACATATGGAAGCAGACAAGCCTGGGGCCCTCCTAGCCAAACTAATCAGGCTGCAGCAATCCCCTACACCTATATTAACAATACACTCCCCACATTTTGACATAATAGATACTCAATTAGGCATTAATGACACCTTTCGTCAATATTATGCAAACCTATATGCCGCGCCTCTGCCTATTGAACTTGACACTTTACACTCATTTCTACATCGTCACACACTACCCTCAAGTGAAGGTCACAGAGAGGGAAGTGGTGAGAGCTTCGATTGCGAGAGATCGGGCTAGCACTTAGGGAGCTGGCTTGTAATAAAACCCCTGGCTCTGATGGATTGCCCATGGAGTTCTACTCCGTTTTTGCCAATCGTCTAATGCCCCACCTTTAAAAATTATATAATAGGTCACTGGAATAGGGAATACTTCCAGCTACAACGTGGGAAGCAGCAGTGACCACACTCCTTAAACCCAATAGGCCCCCTTCAGACATGTCCTTCTATCAACCACTTTCTATTTTAAATACAGAGTATAAGCTCCTTATTAAGATACGGGCACGCCGCCTCCTTCCACTTCTTCCATGGCTCTTACACACGCATCAAAGTGTCTTTGTTCCTCGCCGTGGCATGTCGATGACCATTTGGCGGCTATTCCAGCTGAGGGATGAGATGGAGCACCGTTAACCTGCCGCCGGCGGTATTTCCTTAGATATGCTGCAAGCTTTCGACACTCTTAGCTGGGATTATGTTTGCAGCTTCTTTGGAAGGCTATGGAATACCCCCAGATTATGTCCGTTGAGTGAAGCTCCTCTATTCGACTCCCACTGCCAGAGCTAAGACTTGTGTACATATCTCCACCTAATATGGTATATATCGGGGTACAAGACAAGGTTGTCCTCTATGCTCATTATACGTAGACAATATAATCCTATACTATAGGATTCTGCAACAGGACACCAGACAAGCGACACAAATATTTTCCCAATTCACAGTACTCTCAGGGCTTCAGATTAATCCAGATAAATGATATGTATACTCCTTTGGAGACACTTACCCAGAACCCACTCTCCGCTTCAGAGCAATGACCATTTCAACAGCGGCAGTGTTGTTTTGTTATCTCAGTATTCGAGTATCTGTGGATCTGTTGGAGGATAATTTAACTCTGGCGATTACTTCACTCCGGTTTCAAATTGATTTTTGAACCACTCTTTCCCTTTCCGTAACAGATTTTTATTTTGCTAATCTACCACTTATGGTGCCGACTCGGGTATTTTAGTTCACTAAACTCATTGCTGATTGATTTGATGTGGGTGAAGGTCAGACGCATTATCAGTCTGGTGAAAATACAGTTGCCTCCTGATATGGGAGGTCTAGGGGCCCCAGATTTCAAAGCTTACTGCATGGAGGGCCAGCTACAGTGGTTATCCTACTGGCTGGCTGGACATAATTTGGGAGAAATAAATTGTACAACGGCAATGCTGAAGAGAGGCTTCTTACATTAATTGCTATGTCAAAGTGCCCCCATGGCTGCCAACAGGTGCTACCTTACAGTTGCGTATTGCTTTAGCATACTGGAAATTAACGATGCAGTACATGTCCTCATTATTCCCACATGCACCAAATGTGCCTTTTTGCAGGCTTCCTGTCCCCTCAGGGACTATTATTACTGCCATGTTACATGGGTGGGAACAACAAGTAGTCCATACAGTGGGAGACCTGTTCGAGGATGGCATGCTAATGCCGCATGCGGACTTTGTACAATCTCACAGACTGCCTGAGGCTCTTTTTCTGACCCATGCTAAAATACTAGCCTATGTGTGTAACCACTGGGCTCTGGACGGCTCTGAACTAGTAACACATGAACTCCTCCAGGCTCTTCATACGATGGGACATGGTAGACATCTAATCAGATGGCAATATCGGGGAACCCGTACACATCTTAACACATCTTTAGATTAGCTTAAAACAAAATGGGCAGCTGATATTGGAAGGGACATCACACCCAAGAAATGGACCTTCCTACTTCGATATGCTACAAAAATGTCCTACAATTTTAGATTCAAACTGATATAATTTTTTCTCTTTCATTGTGCATATCTTACACCCCACAGACTCAACACAATATTCCCCACAGCATCTGCTCACTCTCCTAGGTGCCATACTCCAGAGGCTGACCTCCTTCATATGCTATGGGCATGCCCTTCCATCTCACAGTACTGGTCTGAAATAGGAGCTTCATTGACAGATATCACAGGCCAGGAAATAGCGCCAACACCCCATCATTTTCTACGAGAATTATACACTAGACCGGGAGGCTCTAAAGTGACTTTCCACTTTGTAGACCTTGCTATGCTATTAGCCAAGCGACAGTTAACGAGGTGTTGGAAGTCACCCCATGCTCCTTTAATTAGCTTCTTGAGAGAGGAGGTACAGCACTGGGGACAAGCCGAAGGCCTGGCAATCTGACATGAAGAATACAGCGGGTTAGGACAGAAACTGATATCACTAAAGTGGGATGAATTGTTGCAGTAATTCAGAGCACAGAGTGAGTCCGAAGGGTCGGAACACTGTAACTAGTGGAGCTACTAGCAAAGCGCTCTGGGCGAGTGCTAGGCCCAGGACTTCATGTCTTTCTAATTATAGATGCAGGAAGTTCCCTCTCACCCTCCCCCCTTCCCCTCTATACCAGAAAGTGGTTAGCACATAGACCGATTTATACAGTCCTCGACACAAATTAACACACACGCCCCACTCTGTTTGTCTGTGTATTTATCTGTAGTTTAAATTAGACTAGCTACATGCATTGGTTTAACTAGCAATTAGTTGCCAGAATCTAGTTGGAGGGTGGGAGGGAGCGGGTTGGCTTTATATCTCTTGACAATATTGGACTGTGCCTATGTTGGTCTGATCCCTTTAGCTACCCTAGAACCAGGGCTACTTGGACTTTCCATAAGTTGTACACCAACGTATCGGTCAAAGTCAATGTAATGTAACCTTGTCACATTCCCAATAATGTTTATTTAAAAAAAAAAATACAACTTATCACAGCTGATAAATTCCAAACCCTGGGGAGTTGTATTTTATTGGGTGCGAAAAGTAGCACCTACACTTCCAAAGCACTTAGATTCAGGGCCCTAGACTGCTAAACTGCAACGAAATATATTTTGAAAGGACTAGGTTCATTAAAAGAGCTGCTCTGCTGCCAAACTGCTAGCTTCGTGCCAAACAGGGACAGAGGAGATGTGCCAGTGGTGTTCATATGTCAAGAAACTGAAGGCAGAAACCATGCCATGGTGACATTCTTAGCAAAAGGGAAAGCCAACATGTAAGTACAAGTGGCACTAATGAGAAATCCTGGCTTTGTGATTAACCTGAAGAATCAGTGGGAATGAAGGACCAGCATACAGGAGGCTCCGGGCGAAAGTGCTGGGTCAAACTGGAAACAAAAATTAGCCCTGGGAAAAATGTTCAGACCAGTCCCAGAATGCGGCAGGCTGCAAGTAGAATGGGGCTACAGGGACATGATTGGATCATGGCAGCCCATATGCCTCCAGAAACAGCCTCCTACTGTTCAGCTTAAAGGGGCAATGCCAAAGGTCCAGAACAGCCAGTCCTGCTCCGTGAAGGTGTCACCAGAACACCAACACCCTCTTGTATCCTGAAACTTGGAAAATAAGGAAGGCACCACTTTGTTTCTCCAGGAAACAATCAAGCAAAGAACAATGTGGTCGAATCACCTGCTCAGACAAATTAATGTCATTGGGCTGCTGCAAAGTGAGTCCAAAGATGAGAAAACTCTTCTCAGATGTTGTTACCATTGAGTGACCATCCCACTGACGTCCTCTGCTCTGAGTAAAGGAACCAATATTTCTGGCTATTGCATAGTCTGAAGGTCCAGGCATGAAAGGTTCCTCACCAGGTACCCCCAGTTACTTGGGGTAGGCTTTTGCCACAATAGTGGCTACAAAGATTGGTGGTTCCTGCAGATGAGGGAGAAAAGCTAAGAGACCCGCATAACATATTTTTGTTCCCAACAGGTGAAGGGTTGCACTCTCTCTTTCACAGTCTGTTGACTTTCTCCCACTTGCCCCTGGCATGTGGCATCCCAATCAGAACTGGCATCTGTCATGACCACACCTAAGCAGCCTTGTCCAACTGTCCCTAGAGGTTCTGGAAGACTGTACAAATAGACAATTTTCTACAGTGGGAGTAACTGTACAAAAGTCAGTCCCTTGAATCTTAAATCAGTTGATGCTGTAATCAAGGCTTTATGGAATATGGTCAGTGAAACTAGAAAAAGGTCCTATGTGGCTTTACAACTTTGTCTTAAGTCTATATGTCAGGCCCAGGAACAGAAAACACATTGTGAACAGGAGAAATCTCTTGCGAGGTTTCTAAATCTGGACATGCACATGTACATCCTGCAGAAGTGGTGATAGCAGAAGGTCATAAGGAAGAACCATAAGAATCACTTTTGGCAAAGCTTCTATCCTAAAAAGTAACTTTGGGATTCACAGATTCCAATCCTTGAAATCTAATACCAGTAAAAAAATAAAAAGACAGCATAGAAACTAGTCCCAAACTCTTTCTGAGAAACCGGTATCACTGTCCTCTTGCTAAGCAGATCATAAATTATTTTCATTGGATACTGACTAGAACCCTGAGTGTAGGGTTAATCACAACCCTGGACTGGACTGGTAGAGAGCAAAAGTCAAATGTATACCTGTAGTCCACCACCGAAAGTGAATAGAGGTCTGTGAAAAACTGAAGTCCTAAATCTGTGAAGGTAACCACCTCCTCTTGCAGAACCTCTGGAAGTGACGGGTGAAACCACTCAGGGCCATTACTGTTTAGTTTATGTTTTTGGAGGAAAATTAGACCTCTCCACTTTGCAATCAAGGACTTTTTTGAAGTTGTCAAAAAAGCAAGAAGGACTAAAGCCATTACCTCAACATCCAGAATCCATTTAAGCCAATACCTGCTCTTTTGAGTTTTCAAATGCCTTATGGATCACATCCTCCAGTTCAGCATCAAACAACTTTTTAGCTCAAAAAGTCATATGAAAGAACCATGTTTTTTCCCTGAAATCGATGTGCCATTCACACGCTCAATTGTTCTGTCTGATCACTATTATAAAACCACTGGTAAATGCTGTGACTCCAACAAGTGAAAAGCCATGTCTGCCAACAAGTCTACTTGCTGTTCTCTCATTAAGAGTACTTCCAAAAAATGTAAACCATCAAGCATGAATTGAAATAATTATTGAGATTGTGTTTCAAAGATTGTTCACATATGTGGCATAAACATTGGCTGTCACTGGTCCCTGCACAGACGTGTTCACCGTTGAATCAACATTATGGCCCCCTGAATCTTTTGGTGTCATGTCCTCTATAGGCATATGCATGTTCCCAGCCAAGTTAGGTAACACAGCATCTAATGTTACAGCTCCGTCAAGCCCAATTTCTCACCATCCATAGGATACATCTTGACAATGCCATGATTTTAGGCATCACCAGTTTTCAGGATCCCTCTTTTCTCTTAAACCACACTTTCATAGACTTGTGTAGGTGTTTATCAGGGTGAAAAGGCAGGTAATACTTATGAGAAATATCACCACCCAACACAGGTGGCACTGCCCGAGGAGCAAGTGCCATATTTTTTGTGGTGTGACACATATTTCTTGCACCACTTCTTTTCACATGAAATCAGATTGAAAAGTGACATCCACCTCATTCTGATAAGAAATTGAAGAAAGAGTGCTGTGGCTTCTTCTGCCTTTAGACATAGCTACCTCCACACACACTCAAATCACAGCCTGCGAATCTGTGTGTGATCGAGTTAAATAGTCCTCTTCCCCTAAAGCCCAGGTGTTCAAATGAAATAGAAGAGACAGAGCTTGCACCACTTCTTTTCACATGAAATCAGATTAAAAGGTGACACCCACCTCATTCTGATAAGAAATTGAAGAAAGAGTGCTGTGGCTTCTTCTGCCTTTAGACATAGCTGCCTCCACAGACACTCAAATCACAGCCTGCAACTCTGTGTGTGATCGAGTTAAATAGTCCTCTTCCCCTGAACCCCAGGTGTTTAAATGAAATAGAAGAGACAAAGCTTGACTAGCACTGGCTGCAGGATGTCCACTGGCTGTCTTTGACTGTCAGATAATAATTAGTGGTAAATAGCATATCAGCAAGAACTAAGTAATATGCCCGCTTTCCTCCTGCTATACTTCTGGAGAAACAGTCTTCTTCATATTCAAGATGGTGTAAATTCTCCACCCTCTTGCTTCAGCATACTGATGTGGCAATAGTAGCACAGGGACCGTCTTTACCCCTTTTGCTGCTAGTCCCCCCCGTGATGAGCCCTTTTTTGGCTGTTTGGGGTAGTTTGTGCTTAGTCCTCCATAACTTTTTGTGCACATAAGGTATCCATGCCAAATTTGTCTCCTTTTTTCCAGCATCCTGTGGTCTGGTTTTTCCCTATAAAAGGCATGCATGAACAGTTTGATGTACTAAAGTCACCATCTTCCCAAACTTTCAGGAACATGCAGAGCTGATTTAACAAAAAAATTGCACCACAGTTTTAGCATTTTTTAAGAGGTAGCCTATTTGCCCTGTGTTTGTGCTCTCACCCTTCTTGCAGTTTGTGGTGGAAACCAGTGTGAAACCCATGGGTGATCGAGAAAAGCTATCAATTTCTGAAAAGTAGACACAATTCTGAATTCATCAAGGTGTAATATTTGTAGATCCCTCAAGGTTTTCCCAATGAGAATAACTGTTGAAATAAAGACATTTTAAAAATGAGTGTGATAAAACAGGCATTTTTGACATTTTCATCTGTACCTTTTTGTCAGAATGGCTGATTGACAAAAGCAATATACCATTACATCTGCTAGATCTTTCTGGTTTCGGGGATACATAGGGTTTGAAGATTCTTCAAGAAACAGAGGTACCCAGAGCAGCACCTTACAATAGTTTGTCATTGAGTACCTAGTATAGAATGATCCTTATAGAGAAATCGGCAGAGTGAAAAATGGGTATCAAGGAAAATGGGCACAAGATGTAGAGCTTAGGAATATTCAAGATCGCTGATTTTTTTTGTACCCATACTAGAGTATGACTTTGAGGGTATTGTTCAAAATGTAATCTTTCTTATGCACTGGCTTACAATTGAAAGGCACAAATGCAGCAAAATCCAATTGGAAATAACAAATATTCTATTATTTTATGCTCCCACAAGTCTCCTGACAAAAAGGGGTACCTCACTTGCGTGGGGAGACCTAGTGCCCGGGACAAGAAAAGGCCAAAACACAACATGTATGCAGCACATTTTTCAACTGAAAACTGACCCTCTTTTTCCGAAGTGGGTATCTCTAGATTTTGGACACTAGCTCAGCTGGCACTGAGGGAAACCTAGTCAACCTGTACATTTTCAAAAACTAGACCATAGGGGAATCCAGGATCATGTGAGTTGCATGGATCCCATTAGGTCTTCTTACCCACAGCGCCCTACAAACCTCAAACTTTGCCTCAGGTCACTGATTTTCGTTGCATTTCTGTGATGGAAACTTATAGAATCTGCAGGAATCCACAACATTCCTACCATCCAGCATTGCCCCATCCATACCAGTGAAAATACTTTCCCATTTGTGTGGCTGGGCCTAGTGCAGCAACAGGAAGGAATCAAACGAAGAACAATGGGAGCGCTTGCATGGTGACTTTTATTGATCTTGGTTTGATCTGTTCCTGTTACTGGCACCAGGCTCAGCTGCACAAGTGGGGCAGAGTTTTTATCGGCACAAGTGGGGCAATGCTGGGTGGTATGAATTTGGTAGGTTCCTGCAGACTCCAGAAATTTCCACCACAGAAATTTAGGGAAAATTAGCTACTTCAGGCAATGTTGGAGGTTTGCGGGGCATTGTTGGTAAGAATATGGTGTGGGGTGCATTTGAAGCACACCACCCTAGAAATCACCAGATGTCTACTGTTCAGAAGTGACTGGGTCTGGTAGGTTTTTGCAGATAGCAGCCTATCCAAAACCCAAAAAGTTCACCAATGCAAATGGGACAATATTGGGAGTTAGCCTAACTCTGCTGGCCCGTATATAAAATCAACACCAAAAAGAGTTAAATCTCCTTTTGCTTGTCATTGGGATGAGATGCTTTAGTCAGCAGGAGTGGGTGGCAGAAAGTCTATGCCCTTTTTGGGAGATGGGGCATTGCCATGCCCATTGCTAGCAGCCCCACCCCTCATGGTTCCTGGTGCGTAGTAGGATATGTGCCACCCAAGGGGGGCAGAAAGACTGTGCACATTGTTTAGGGAGTGGGGACATTGTCATGCCCATTCTGGGCATCCCCCAGCCCCTACACTAAAAAAAGAATCCTGGTACCTAGGGGGCTTTCTGCCCCCGAGTGGGGGGCAGAAAGACTGTTCCCATTTTTTTTTGGGGGGGGGGGTAATTGACAGGCAGCCCCCACATATATGGTAATTAAATATAAAATTCCATGGTGTGCAAGTGGGCTTTCTGCCTCTCCTGGGGGTAGATCAAGGGTTATTGCCCCCCATCTGCCGCTTGGGGGGGCAAAATGACTGTTATGCCAATAAAAAACAGGGGGAGCAAAAGTCCTTGCCCAAGGGACCATTCCCCCTCCCTGGTGTCTAGGGGAGTGGATCCCTTCTTGGGGATCATCCTCCCTGGGAGATCCCCAAGCAGTGATCCACTTGGAAAGGTACCATTGGAAAGGGGAGATTTTCCTCTTCTCAACAATACCTTTCCTGTCAGGATCAGTGCTCGGGGGACTGATATAGCTCCACAAGCACCAATGCTGAGAAAGTGAAATGAGCTGATTGACATGCGCACTAGGGTCTCCCCAACCCAGCAACCGAGAGAGCAAGCAGAGGCTCCCAGTCTGCCAGCTGCTTTGAGTGGCGTCAGGATTGGCCACAGGGCAGGGTGGGAGCCTGTGCCTGCAACGACAGAGCAGGGCAGAGCAAATGGAGCGGGGCTGCGCGGAAAAGGTGCGTTTTTGTTGTTGTTTTGTTTTTAGTTCCCCCCCACCCTCCCCGCCATGTGTCGTGCCAGCCCCCCCTTTTCCCTCCCGCAAGCCGGGCCTGGTCCCCGCCCTAAGTTGGCGGGAACCCAAAATCATCACCTTTCCCACTTTTCAGGGCATTTCTAAACTCTCTCGTGGCTAGATCTTTTTTTTACAGCTTAGGGTAGTTTGTCTTCTAGAGGCCTGGTGTATGTTAACATTTTAGGAACCCTGGAAGGCCTAAAAATGTATGCATTGTGCTCTCTAGGGGTTGAATATATGGTTACACTGTAACGCCTTTTAATGTAATTACATTGTAATGATATTGCATGGGGTTATGCTTTCTAGCGGCTATATGTATATGTATACTGCAGTATCTTTCCCCATATCTCTTTCATGTGGTTATGTTCTCTAGGGGCTGATTATATGGGCATATTACAATACTTTTTTGACCTTTCCAGTCTAATGCCAAGTGTATGAAAGTGTGAACAAACACAAAGTTTCTTTCTGATAAATAGTATTTATGGGTTTACATGATGATTTGCATATGTTTTATTGATCCACTATTATTGCAATTACAATGATTCATGCCAAAGTATTATCTTTACTACACCATGACCGTTGAACACACTTGATATGTTTCTGTGACTCCTCTAGGGGGTCACCAGTGGTTGTACAATGTCATTCTGGTATGTCCCATCTGCCAATGTAAATTTGTAAATTATTGCCTAATATTAGTAGTGTGTGCATAATAAATGTATTTTTCCTTTCCCTAAGAAAAAGTACTGACTAATATTGTTTATTGAAGTGCTATTATTGTGTTCCATTTATTGGTGATTCCTAGCCCACACCACCTCCCTTGAGTAGGCATTAGACTGCTCCGCCTCGCTACCTGGTGACAGTCATGTGCTACAATTTGGTGTTTGGATCCCACTGAAGACAAAAAGGGACTATGGGCCAGATGTATCATCACGGCCCTTTGCGATTCGGAAATAGCGATTTTGAAGAAATCGCTATTTCCGACTCGCAAAGTGCCATGTATCACATTTGCGATTCGGTAATAGCGATTTCTTAAAAATCGCAAATGCTATTACCGAATCGCAAATTGCGATACCGGCCCCATTCGCAGCTATGAGCCTGTTGGCCCATATCTGCAAATTTTTTGCATTTCCAAAATTGCCATTTCTGAACCAGAAATCGCAATTTTGGAAATGCAAAACCCCAGGGTGCTGGGGGGCTAAGGCCCCCTCTGCTGAACCCCAAAATATTTTTGGGGGACATGTAAGGTGCACACATGCCAAAAGGGCATGTGTGCTTTACATGTACAATTTAAAAATGCATTTTAAATGCATTTTTCTTCAATTTTGCACATGGTTACCACCAAGTTCAACTTGGTGGTAATTAGCGATTCCTAAATGCCAAAATCGCATTTAGGAATGGCTTCATACATGTGCTAAGAAATCGCAAATAAGGAATCCTTATTTGCGATTTCTAATTTAGAGAGTCGCAGTTTGCGACTCTCTAAACAGGGTCGCAATTTTAAGGAATCGCTATTTTGGCGATTGCTTAAAATTGCATTCAGAATGTATTTTATACATTCTGAAATGGCATTTTGCATTCGCAAACGGGCATTCGCACCGTTTGCGAATGCAAAATGCTTTCATACATCTGGCCCTATAATTTGTGCTGGCCACAAAACTATTAGCCCAATTTCCAACCCACGGTGTGCTAAGTTGGGTGAGATGACGATCACTGTGGGGGACATGCTGCCAGGTCAAAGGTTTCCACTGGAGTCACCACTGGACCCTCTTCTATCATAAACCATGTGCGCCCTCCACCATTAAACAGGGCATGGGAAACATTACTTTAGAAGAGCATTGTGTTCTACCATGTCATAGGGGATGCACAGTTCCAAGAAATGGTCTTTGATTACCTGTTTTCAAGTGTGGCAACAGATAAATCATAACATGATTACAATTCGTTCACAAATCTGCAAGTAATGAGCACGTGCTGTTTGCACGCATCATAATGTGGAATGACTCGTGCTGTAAGTGTGTCATTTCCCATTTCAAGGTATCACACGTAGAATGGGGTAAACAGTGGATATCCATTCATTAGTGAACCCCACACTAGTGCTGACATGTTTTAAACCCCTTCCCGATTGGGCTTCACTCACTTTTCCACCCCCAACCACTCAATTAATTTATTTAAACATGATATAGTTATGACGGCAGTAAGAGACAAATATTTCTGAAAATATATTTACCATGCCCACCCAATTACCACTGGCCCGATTTGAGGCATACATTTACTTTTATTAAATTATGTTACGTAAAACGTATTTGTCAATCAGTTCGCCAACTTTCAAATCCTTATGAGATTTTTGTTTTGGAGAATTGGGTAGCAGAGGGTCTGAGAATGGAGCTAAAATATTCTGCATCATTAAAAGAAATCAGAAACATCCAATTATCTATCTCATATTTTTTTTCAATGCATGATTATTTCATTTTAAACGTGTGGAGACTCAGTATTATAAATTTATGAAGCAGTAAAAGTGATGAACAAGGCTTGGTTCTTTGCTGTCGGTACCTCATTATTTTTAATTCAAACAGAAGGATACATATAGGCCCTCATTCCTACCGCCCGCCAAGCGGGAACCGCCAGAAGACCGTACCACGGTCAAAAGACCGCGGCGGTCATTCTGACTTTCCCGCTGGGCTGGCGGGCGACCCCCAAAAGGCCGCCTGCCCGCCCAGCGGGAAAGCACCAGCAACGAGGAAGCCGGCTCCGAATGGAGCCGGCGGAGTTGCTGGTGTGCGACAGGTGCAGGTGCAGTTGCAGGTGCACAAATCAATGTGGGGCCTTGTTAGGGGGCCCCTACAGTGCCCATGCCAATGCATGGGCACTGCAGGGGCCCCCAGGGGCACCACGACACCCGTTCCCGCCAGCCTGGTTCTGGCAGTGAAAACCGCCAGAACCAGGCTGGCGGGAAGGGGGTCGGAATCCCCATGGCGGCGCTGCTTGCAGCGCCGCCGTGGAGGATTCACAGGGGCAGCGGGAAACCGGCGGGAAACCGGCGGGAAACCGGCGGGAAACCGCCGGCTTCCCTTTTCTGACCGCAGCTTTACCGCCGCGGTCAGAATAGCCCCAGAAGCACCGCCAGCCTGTTGGCGGTGCTTCCTCCGTCCCCTCCCTGGCAGTCTCGGACCGCCAGGGTAGGAATGACCCCCATAGTGTTTCTGCGTTTAGGTATGGCTTCAGCCAAGCTGTTAATGCGCGTGTTCCAGCAGACAAGTACATTGCTTTTTTAATGAACTGAATTGAGGGTGTGTGGTACATGAGCGATCGTGATCCAGGACAAACTTTAATTTCCACTGTAGAAAGCATTACTCTGTTGTTTCTCTAGACGTGTACTGTATTTGAGACCTGGTTACATTAGCTGGCGCCTGCTGGATTTGCTCCTAAACTTACGATGGAATTCGTACTCCACCAAGATGGCGGTGGTAGAAATTCAGCCACATTGGCAAATATTGAAGAGGCCATCCAATGTAGAAAAAAATGTTCTCTTTACTCAGTCCTGCATGTTACCAATCACCAGTATAATGCTCCTTTGTTCGATAAGGTCTGCAGAGGCTTGGCAGTGTATTATGATGAGAGAGCATAGTTTAAATATTACATATTAGATGTGAAATGCTTATACCTAACAATGCTGCATACAAAAACGATTACAAAATATTATTCGCTTGGATGTATTCTTAACGCAATTATAAGTGTGAAGCTGCTATTGTACACATATACTAATGTCGACTATAAGAAATAATTGCTTGCATTATGATTAATTGAATATGTTAACACCTACAAAGATTACGTTTATTAGAATCCATAAGTCTTAAGTTAGCGTGAGCCGAAAAACTTAGTCGTGTAGCTCTCATATTAAAGCATATTTTTCTGTTTCTTCAGTGTGCTGACTCACAAAAGGCCATGACCCAGTATGTGTTCTTTTCTTTGTTTTATGTTGCAAGTCATGCTCCGTTCACATCCGCATGCTAGCTGTTTTAGTATAAGTTTTATACATTTTGCAACAAATATGGAAACTTTCAAGGACAATCGACCATGGAAAAGAGAACTTTTGACTTGAGGAACGTGCCAGAGAATGAAGTAACCCCGTATGTGCCACCTATGAAAAACGTCAATTATGAAGACCAACCAAAGTGTTATAAATTATCGTGGGGTGACAATTGTATTACCTAATGTATAATTTGATAGGCTAAAGATAGTGGGGTTTAGCGATTATCCAATAGAATTTTGGGGGAAGGTATTGCGAAAAAGGGATAAAAACCCATGACACAGAAGACTCAGGGGAACTAGGTAGGGAATGATATTGATTACATCCAGAAACTCTGTCACTCTGTTTGGTGATTTGAGACTTAAACCATCCGCATCTATAGACTGCCCCATTACACCTTTCCTCCTTATGAGGGAAGTGTCCCCCATCCCTTAGACGAAGCAGATTGACTGCGATCTAACTGATGTCCTGAAGACGAAGACTGATCCTGTATGCTGATTCATTCCGAGGAGTGTAATTATGACAATTGCTATCGTAATTTGTCTATCTGCTTTTCCTTTCTAGGTACCAACTGCTGTATTTCTGGATAGAGACCTTAGCTAGATGTTTTCCAAATTGGTGTTCAAAATTATTTTGCATGAAGCTCAACATGCTGATGCTAATTAGTGGTTAGGTTAGGTAATCACTTTGAGTGACGCAAATAGATGTGAATGACATTGTGCCATGCTGAACTAAGACGTATATGATGTTCTGTGCACTCTGATCTGTGTATATCTCACATTGGTGTTTTTATGTTTATGATCTTTGCATTATCAAAATCTCGTTACAGTTGCCATATCGTGACTATGCTCTTTTGCTGCTTGGTTTTGAGATTGATATTCTTATTATTAGATTGTAATCAATAGGGAATAAAATTCACAAAACTTCAAATAAAGGTGTGGTTATTCATGACTGAAAGGTCATGGTTGTGTCGACAGTTTAATCAATGTCTAAAGTAAAGTATATTGTGGTGATATATGTTGATAACATCATTGACATATTGCTTGACATATTGATCAGTTATCTCGTTCTACGGTGTCTCACCACTGGGTCAAAAGATTCATCGGCCTAAAACGAGTCCTATTGTGTATAAATTGACATAAAGGGACGCGTTAACAGTTTGGTAGCAGAGCGACGGTTTGGCCCTTGGGGGCCCTAGGATGGAGATTCATTGTTTAATTTGTTTTTCTGTGATAATGCAATTCGGAGGTATGATGGGTTTCACAATGGCTTTCCCGGGATCTTGGAGCCTGCCTAAATGAGTTGGGAATGTTCTTGGCGCCATAGAGTGTGTGGTTAGGGTCTTTGCGCTTGCCTAAGCTTACGCATTTTGCAGGTGATTGTTAAAATTTGTGTATATTTAGGCCAAATTTAGTGTTATTTAGTAGGAGTGGACGTACTCCACAGTATGAGAGTGGGGAAGTCGGCGTACTTCATGTGAATAAAGCGCTTGATGCTCAAAATTATCCACGTGGTTGGTTGTTGTGTACGGACCTGTTGAGGTCTAAGACTCCGTAGTATGAAGATAAATGTGGTTTATGTTGTAATCTGTGTGGTTTAATAGGTCAATCGTGCGTGGTTGACAAGTCGAGTTTGAGCTATAATGTGTGTATGAAACCTTCGATGGAGATTTGACAAATTCTAAAGTGCACTAGAAGGAGTCATTGACAAGTCGAGAGTAGAATTTGCGGGTCGAATTCTGCTTGCGTATGCGGGAACTGATAAGGAGAGAGTAGCGGCTGAGGCTTCAAGTGAAATCTCTGTAACGTTCTGAAGCGAATGTGTTACCCTTCCTGTAGTAAACCGACAGATTTGTATTGTAATTTTAAGGTGCTCGCAATAATTTGCATTAGTCTGTGTGAATTATAGGGGTTTAGTGAGGAGCGGACAAGCCGCAAGACTTTGTCAGCTGCAGTGTGTGTGAGTGTGACGTCAGTGGTGCCACGCTGAGATAGGTCAGATGTCGAGAGGGGTCGCGCACGGATTGGCTGCCGTCCGTGAGAGGCAATAGGTTGAGAAAGGCAGTTGAAGAGTGTCCTGGGAACTAAGCCATTTCTGATTAAATACGAAATAAGAGAATTGCAAAAATGAATTTTGTCAAAACATTCAAGAGCGCTCTAAAGGGAGATGTATATATTGTTGCAACTGATGGGGAACCTACACCACCTGAGGGTACTCCAGCTTATACAGTTATGGAGGAGAAAGGTGTTGCACCTTGTTTATGGATGAAACAGTGGCGCAAATAAACAGAGAAGGAGGAGTGTCTAGCGTTCCCAGAACATGGGACGTTTAACCCAATGGTGCTAGAAAATTTGGAGGTGGATATTAAGTACGCAGAAACAACCTCCAACACTGGCACAATATGAGGCTTTGGCGATTTGGGACTTGATGGCTCTTAAACATAGACAAGAAAGGTTTCAGAGAAGACTGAGAAGGGCAGAAAAATCATATGCAGAGGCTAGGTGGGATAATGAGAGCAAAATGTGGAGACGGGGAATTGTAGACGGGTTGAAGTTATTCCCAGCGATAACACAAGGAGAAGAAATGCAGGGAAAGAAAGCCTCCTGTAAAACCGACAAAGACTCAGGCAAATCTAAAGAGAATAAAAGATCCTGGGAAGAGGAAGATGATTCAGACGATGAGGAATTTATGGATAGATTGTTACATGATCGTCCGCCACCATATGCAGTGAGTGACAGTGCTCCAAGTGCTAGCTTGAATCCTGGGAACCAGGCGCAGGAAAAGGGAGTTACTGATACGGTACAGACTAGCGATACAGCTTTGATACAGAATGGTGTCAGTGTACCCACTGCACCAGACATGCCGATACAGTTACAGCCTCCACCACAGATAAAGAGAATCTACCCTGATGTTCCAGTACTTGAGACTACTACAAATTTGATTGTGCCGCCAGACCCATTATATACAAAATCAAAGCTAATACAGACTGAATCGACTCCGAAATTAATGTCACAACCACCACCACAGCTGATACCAGGGTATAACCCTGTAGCGGGACCACCGTTAGCACCTGTTCCGGGTACATTGGAACAGACCTATGGTGTTGAGGCTCCAAGAGGACTGGGTCCAGGTCAGACACCTGCCGCAATATCGTTACCCAATACTGTTGGACACCCAGTGCCATTATATGCACAAGGTAAAGCAGGGGTGTGTGACCAGGGAGTGATGACTCAGGAGGCGATAAGAGGAGGGTCTATGGGAACTCCACAGATAATGGCCCCTGGAGAGCAAGTAAATGAACCACCGAGACCCTTAATGGACCTTAGTCCAGTGGGGGCACCTCTTGAAGCAATGCGTCAAGCAAGGTTGGGAGTTCTAACTCCGCAAACCATGAGTACGAATACCTCACATTCTCCAATGATACATGCAGGGAACATTTCACTGTAGGGTTTTACAGTTCAACAGTTAAATGAATGGTTAGAAAAAACTTATACTTCACAGAAGACTGCAGTGACTACGGTCGAACCTGAGAAAGAAAAACAAGATGAATACCTGAACTTTGTACGATTAGGGGCGGAAGCTGTCGAGTTGGTAGAAGGGACAATGGGAGTAAATAGACTGGAGTCATACACAGAGGCAGAATTGAGATACTTGTGTCCCAAGATTACCAAGGAAGTAGGCAAAGTACGTCAGAGATTAGCGAACTTAGCAGACAAATACAATATCGATATCAGAAACACTAAGCATTTGAAAAGGAGTTACAGACTAGATTTTGACTCAAAAGATTATGAACATATGAGATCCACAGGCATGAAAGCACATCTGAGAGAACTGTTGCAGAGTGCACAAATTTGGGGTGCATTGGAGAAATGGGAAGGCCGATGGGCAAAGAAAAGAGATAAGGGAAAGGGTGATAGCCCAGGACCTAATCAAGCTAGAACCTCACTTGATTTGGAATCGGTAAAAATATTACCTATGAGAGAGACAGCTGGTGGTGTTTTTGTACATGTCCCATGGACTAGAGGAGATATTCTATCCTTTACTAATGATTATCCCAGATTGAGAGAGAAACCGATCGAGTGGTATCAACAAACGGACAGGTTTGTGAAACTTGCAAAGTGTCTCTGGGAGGACTTGAATACTTTGTTTGAGATTATTGTTCCGCCTGATTTGTGGCTCGAGTGCAAGAGAGGGGTAGATTGGCCGACGAAGGAGCCGGCGAGAGATAAGGTGACTGGAGCACCTTCTGAAGAGGTGATTAAATATTATCATAAAGTCATTGAATTTTTTAAACAAAAGGTGTCGCCGAAAGTAACCGACTGGCAGAAAATCGACCGAACTTCTCAAGAGGTTAAGGAGTCAATACATGCTTATGAAAGATTGTTGAAAGCATTTAAGCATTACAGTGGTACTGAGACTATTGAACCAAAAGACATGAACCACCTTGTGTTTAGATTTGTCGAAGGATTGAGACCAGAGGTTAGCCAAATGATTAAGAATCATTTGATTTGTTGGCAAGCTAAACCGATTGATGAGGTGTTGCAGTATGCAAAGTACTGTAGTGATGAGATTGCGTTGAAGCAGAAAAAGTTGAAGGAAAAGGTGATGGTGATGCAGATAAGAGCTGCACAGGCTGGAATACAGGGAAATTGAGTTCAACAGATGATACAGCTCCAACCGCAAATGAATGGTGTGTTTCAGTCCCAACCGAGGGGCCGAGGTCGCGGGTTTGTGAACCGCGGTTCGGACATGAAATTGTTGGTATTCAAAATGATGTTCAAGGAGCAAAAAATATGTCACCATGTCACGCGTGCGGGGGTGTGGGGCACTGGTCGCGGGAGTGTCCGAATATGGTGCAGGAAGGTGCAGTTCAGCAAAGTACTAATGTTGGTACCTTACAAAACTCACGAGGTCCGAAAATGAGACATCAAAACCCGAATTTTCAGAATAATTTGGTGCAATTGCAAGGGGTACAGCCCATGCAGCAGATGCAAATGCCACGTTTCCAGTCAATACAAATGCAACCAGTACAACAGCAGATTCCTATGGTGCCTAGACAGCAAATGCAATTACCAATGGCTCCGATGGGACAGCAACAGGTGATGCTTCCTCAGCAGGTCAAAGGCCAGGTAACAAATCAAAACAACACTGTACAACAGTTCCCACTACGAGGTGAAAAAGGGATGAATGAGGATTGGTCAGATGATAGTTCAGATAGTGAAGAGTGTAGGCTTGCAGCGTCCCTAGAGGTGGATCAGAGAGGCCCATACGTCGAGGGGAAGGTGATGGGCTATAAGGTTTAATTTCTGGTTGACACAGGAGCCACACGCTCTATAGTCAGAAGTGCAGAAGTTCCGAGATTACCACTGTCAGGGCATACCATACGAGTGGTTGGAGTAGCAAATCAGTATCTGACTAACCCGATTACAGATCCAGTACAGGTTGAGATTGGAAATTTTCAGGGACTACATAGGTTTGTAATATGTGACTAAAGTCTGGTATCCCTACTGGGAAGGGACTTACTGTGCAAGACAAAGGCCCTCATTCTGACCCTGGCGGTTTGTAACCGCCAGGGCAGAGGGCAGAGGAAGCACCGCCAACCGACTGGCGGTGCTTCCGGAGCAATTCTGACCGCCGCGGTCAGAAAAGGGGAACCGGCAGTTTCCCGCCGGTTTTCCCCTGCCCCAGGGAATCCTCCATAGCGGCGCTGGCGGCCGACCCCCTTCCCGCCAGCCTGTTCCTGGCGGTTTACACCGCCAGGAACAGGCTGGCGGGAACGGGTGTCGTGGGGCCCCCTAACAGGGCCCCATTAAGATTTTCAGTGTCTGCAAAGCAGACACTGAAAATCGGTACGGGTGCCACTGCACCCGTCGCACCCCAGCAAATCCGCCGGCTCCATTCGGAGCCGGCTTCATCTTTGCTGGGGCTTTCCCGCTGGGCCGGCGGGCGATCTGCTTGAGATCGCCCGCCGTCCCAGCGGGAAAGTTGTGATCACCGCTGCAGTCATTTGACCGCGGTGTTTGGGCGGTTTCCGCCCGGCGGGCGGTGCCCGCCGCCCGCCGGGGTCGGAATGACCCCCAAAGTGTTCAATTACCTGTTCCAATGACGGAATTGAGGTGCAGACAAATAGTGACGATGAGGGAGATGAAAGTCAATTTTTAGAGGAAGAAACAGGGACAAATGAAGATTACCCTTTGATTACTTTATTCCCAATGCATACCTTGATCGACTTACCTGTCGAATTGCAAGGGACAGTAACAGAAAAAGTGTGGGATTTAACTGGAAAAGAAGTATTATTGATAAAGGGAGTAGAACCAGTCAAAGTTCAGATAAAACCGAATGCAGTGTTCCCACAAGTACCACAACATCACATGACCCAAGACGTCCTCATTGAGGTATCACAAATAATTGCAGACTTTCTCAGACAGGGAGTTCTGAAAGAAGTCTTGAGCAGTCCATGTAACTCTCCCATAATGGGTTTAAAGAAACCCTGTGGAAAAGTTCGAATTGTGCAAGACTTGAGAAAAATAAATGAAATTGTGATAAAATGTTGTCCTGTGGTACCTAACCCAGCAGTAATAATGTTCCAGGTTCCCTGTGATGCTGAATGGTTTACTGTAGTAGACCTATCACAATCCTTCTTTTCAATACCTCTTCATAAGGACAGTCAATTTTTGTTCAGTATCAAATTCCTGGACAAGGTGTACAGTTGGTGAAGAATTCCTCAAGGGTTTTCTGAATCACCATCCATCTTCAATCAGATATTGAAAAAAGGTTTGGAACCTCTTGTGCTGCCTTTTCATTCAACTCTTGTGCAGTACATTGATGATTTGCTAATTGCGTCCAAAACAAGAGACAGTTGCAAATATGATACCATTGCATTACTAAATCATCTTGTAAAGAATGGGCATAAGGTGTCACCCAGAAAACTACAATATTGTCAGAAAGAAGTAAAATACTTGGGACATTTGATTGAGAAAGGGTCCAGAAGAATATCAAAAGAAAGGATAACAGCTGTTTTTCAAATGAATCCCCCAACAACAAAAAGAGATGTCTGGATGTTTTTGGGAATGGTGGGCTACTCTCGCCAGTGGATACCCAACTTCTCAATCATTTCAAAGCCATTAATAAAACTGACAGGGTTATAGTATATGTCAAGGATGAGACATATACTATAACCCTTTCAAAAGAAGAACTTGAGTCATTTTTGGAATTAAGAGAATGCATGTGCAGGGCACCAGCATTGGGAATGCCAAACTACGAGAAACCTTTTCTGTTGTTTTGTCATGAACGTGATGCTTGTTCTTTGTCTGTCTTAACACAGGTCCACGGAGATGCAAATCGCCCTGTAGCATATTTTTCAGCTACCTTGGACCCTGTCGCAGCAGCCTTACAGGGTTGTTTGCGTGCAATTGCAGCAGTTGGTCAAAGCCTTTTACAATGTGAAGGCATAGTCATGGGATATCCTCTGACAGTAATGGTTCCACATTTAGTTGAAATTCTGTTGACACGAACTAAGACGCAGCACATGACAAATGCACGTCTCACTAAGTATGAGACGATCATACTGGTGTCACCTAATGTCACTCTTAGAAAATGCACTGTACTGAACCCGGCAACTTTGCTTCCAAATGAAAATACAGAAATTAAAGATGGCGAAGAATTTGAACATGATTGTCTTGAGGTGACTGAGTTGTGCACCAAGCCTCGTCCAGATATTCAGGACACTCAATTGAAAGAAAATGACTGCATTATGTTTGTCGATGGGTCCTGTCTAAGAGATTCTGCAGGAACACTGAGAGCTGGTTATGCAGTATGTACTATAACTGGCATTGTCGAAGCCTCCTGGCTCGAAAAAGTGTTTTCTGCACAAGTGGCAGAACTGATTGCTCTTACAAAAGCATACCACGCAGCTGTAAATTTGAAAGTCACTATCTATACTGACAGCAGATACGGATTCGGAATTGTCCATGATTTTGGCCAACTTTGGTCACAGAGAGGTTTTATGACCTCCTCTGGTTCTCCTGTGAAGAATGGTGAACAAATAAGAGATTTGTTAGACGCGATTCAGTTACCTCTCGAAATTGCAGTGGTGAAATGCAGTGCTCACATCAGATCACAAGATTTTGGGGGTCATTCAGACTCCCGCCGGCCGCGGTAACCGCGGTTCCGGCGGGAGGCGCCAGAATACCGCTGCGCGGTCAGAAGACCGGCGCGGTTATTTTGTGTTTCCCGCTGGGCTGGCGGGGGACCGCCAGAAGGCCGCCCGCCAGCCCAGCGGGAAACCCCTTCCCACGAGGAAGCCGGCTCCGAATGGAGTTGGCGGAGTGGGAAGGGTGCGACGGGTGCAGTAGCACCCGTCGCGATTTTCAGTGTCTGCATGGCAGACACTGAAAATCTTTGTGGGGCCCTCTTACGGGGGCCCCTGCAGTGCCCATGCCATTGGCATGGGCACTGCAGGGGCCCCCAGGGGCCCCACAACACCCCTCACCGCCATCCTGTTCCTGGCGGTCAGAACCGGCAGTGGCGGTGAGGGGGTCGGAATCCCCATGGCGGCGCAGCAAGCTGCGCCGCCATGGAGGATTCCACAGGGCAGCGGAAAACCGTTTTCCGTCTCTGACCGCGGCCATACCGCCGCGATCAGAATGCCCTTGGGAGCACCGCCAGCCTGTTGGCGGTGCTCCCGCGGTCCCCGGCCCTGGCGGTCCATGACCGCCAGGGTCCGAATGACCGCCTTTGTGTCTATGGGCAATGGCTATGCAGATCAAGTCGCAAGATTTTGTGCATTGAATTGTATATCGTTCAAGGAGCAATGGGAATTGTTACCACAAACTGAGAATGACACATGTTTAAACCTAGCATTGTGGGTAGTTGACACATTAGATGAACTAAAAACATTACAATGTCGTGCGAGCAAAGAAGAAAAACGCTCTTGGCAAAGAATGCAATGTGTACAAAGAGCTGATGATCTATGGGTTTCAGACGAGGGAAAATTAGTCTTGCCAAATAGCCTTTTGTCACAGTTTGCCCGGCTCTATCATGGGCAGGCACATCTGGGAAGAGATGCCATGATCAGATCCTTTAAAATTGATTGGTTTAACCCAAAATTCAGACATGCCGCGGAAATCACTTGCCACAGGTGCGTCATCTGTCAACAGATGAACGCCGGAAAAGGAACTGTGGTAACATTGAGTCATATTGGGAGAGCTGGAGGTCCGTTCAACAAAATGCTAATGGATTTTATTGAAATGCCTGTTTGTGGAGGATTGAAGTACGTGTTGGTGATTGTGTGTGTTTTCAGTCATTGGATTGAGGCATATCCCACACATAAAAAAGACAGTCTTACAGTTGCAAAACTACTCCTTAGGGAACTGATACCAAGATTCGGGTTTCCGGTTTCTATAGAATCAGATAGGGGTAGACACTTCGAAAATGAGGTGATTAAACTCCTGTGTGCCGCACTCAACATTGAACAAAAGCTGCATTGTAGCTATCGCCCTGAAGCATCAGGACTAGTAGAGCAGATGAATGGTACTTTGAAATCACGGATGGCAAAAATGTGCGCAGCAACTAATATGAAGTGGCCAGATGCCTTACCTCTAGTGTTGATGTCAATGAGAAACACCCCAGACAAGAAAACGGGATTGTCCCCCCATGAAATCCTCATGGGCAGAGCTATGAGATTGCCAGCAGTACCTTCAAATGCACTAGTGAATATTACAGATGATATGGTGTTGGATTACTGCAAAGGTCTGGCTGACGTGATTGGCTCTTTTTCTCACCAGGTTGAAGCTAACACGTTGCCGCCGATTGGCGATCCAGGCCACTCCCTACAAGCCGGTGATTGGGTGGTTGTCAAGAAGCACGTGAGAAAATCGTGTCTAGAACCACATTGGAAAGGACCATATCAAGTAATATTAATGACTACTACTGCTGTAAAGTGTGCCGGGGTTCCCAACTGGATACATGCCAGTCACATGAAAAGGTAGCGTGTCCTGTGTAGGAGGCTGGACTGGCTTGTAGTGAGTACCAAGGGGTACTTATACCTTGCACCAGGCCCAGGTATCCCTTATTAGTGTATAGTGGTGTCTAGCAGCTTAGGCTGATAGAAAAGGTAGCTTAGCAGAGCAGCTTAGGCTGAACTAGGAGACGAGTGAAGCTCCTACAGTACCACTAGTGTCATATGCACAATATCATAAGAAAGCACAATACACAGATATACTAAAAATAAAGGTACTTTATTTTTATGACAATATGCCAAAAGTATCTCAGTGAGTACCCTCAGTATGAGGATAGCAAATATACACAAGATATATGTACACAATACCAAAAATATGCAGTATAGCAATAGAAAACAGTGCAAACAATGTATAGTTACAATAGGATGCAATGGGGACACATAGGGATAGGGGCAACACAAACCATATACTCCAAAAGTGGAATGCGAACCACGAATGGACCCCAAACCTATGTGACCTTGTAGAGGGTCGCTGGGACTGTAAGAAAACAGTGAGGGTTAGAAAAATAGCCCACCCCAAGACCCTGAAAAGTGAGTGCAAAGTGCACTAAAGTTCCCCAAAGAGCACAGTAGTCGTGATAGGGGAATTCTGCAGGAAAGACCAAAACCAGCAATGCAACAATAATGGATTTCCAGACGAGGGTACCTGTGGAACAAGGGGTCCAAGTCCAAAAGTCACGATCAAGTCGAGAGTGGGCAGATGCCCAGGAAATGCCAGCTGTGGGTGCAAAGAAGCTGCTACTGGACAGTAGAAGCTGAAGATTCTGCAAGAACGACAAGGGCTAGAAAATTCCCCTTTGGGAGATAGATGTCTCACGTCGTGAAGAGTTGTGAAGAAGTGATTTCCCGCAGAAAAACCACAAACAAGCCTTGCTAGCTGCAAAGCTTGCGATTAAGGTTTTTGGGTGCTGCTGTGGCCCAGGAAGGACCAGGATGTCGCCAATTGCGTGAGGGGACAGAGGGGGCGTCCAGCAAGACAAGGAGGCCTCTCAAAAGCAGGCAGCTCCCGCAGAAGTACTGGAACCGGCACTACAAAGTGGAGTGAAACAGTGCTCACCCGAAGTCGCACAAGAGAGTCCCACGCCGCCGGAGGACAACTCAGGAGGTCGTGCAATGCAGGTTAGAGTGCCGTGGACCCAGGCTTGGCTGTGCACAAAGGAAATCTTCGTGGAGTGCACAGGAGCCGGAGTAGCTGCAAAACATGCGGTTCCCAGCAATGCAGTCTGGCGTGGGGAGGCAAGGACTTACCTCCACCAAACTTGGACTGAAGAGTCACTAGACTGTGGGAGTCACTTGGACAGAGTTGCTGAGTTCAAGGGACCTCACTCGTCGTGCTGAGAGGAGACCCAGTGGACCGGTGATGCAGTTCTTTGGTGCCTGCGGTTGCAGGGGGAAGATTCCGTCGACCCATGGGAGATTTCTTAGGAGCTTCTAGTGCAGAGAGGAGGCAGACTACCCCCACAGCATGCACCACCAGGAAAACAGTCGAGAAGGCGGCTGGAGCAGCGTTACAGTGTCGCAGTAGTCGTCGTTGCTACTTTGTTGCAGTTTTGCAGGCTTTCAGCGCGGTCAGCAGTCGATTCCTTGGCAGAAGGTGAAGAGAGAGATGCAGAGGAACTCTGATGAGCTCTTGCTTTCGTTATCTAAAGAATTCCCCAAAGCAGAGACCCTAAATAGCCAGAAAAGAGGGTTTGGCTACTTAGGAGAGAGGATAGGCTAGCAACACCTGAAGGAGCCTATCAGGAGTCTCTGACATCACCTGCTGGCCCTGGCCACTCAGAGCAGTCCAGTGTGCCAGCAGCACCTCTGTTTCCAAGATGGCAGAGGTCTGGAGCACACTGGAGGAGCTCTGGGCACCTCCTAGGGGAGGTGCAGGTCAGGGTAGTGGTCACTCCCCTTTCCTTTGTCCAGTTTCGCGCCAGAGCAGGGCTGGTGATCCCTGAACCGGTGTAGACTGGCTTATGCAGAGATGGGCAACATCTGTGCCCATCAAAGCATTTCCAGAGGCTGGGGGAGGCTACTCCTCCCCAGCCCTGACACCTTATTCCAAAGGGAGAGGGTGTAACACCCTCTCTCTGAGAAAGTCCTTTGTTCTGCCTTCCTGGGCCAAGCCTGGCTGGACCCCAGGAGGGCAGAAACCTGTCTGAGGGGTTGGCAGCAGCAGCTGCAGTTAAACCCCGGGAAAGGCAGTTTGGCAGTACCCGTCTGTGCTAGAGACCCGGGGAATCATGGGATTGTCTCCCCAATACCAGGATGGCATTGTTGGGGCAATTCCATGATCTTAGACATGTTACATGGCCATATTCGGAATTACCATTGTGAAGCTACACATAGGTAGTGACCTATATGCAGTGCACGCGTGTAATGGTGTCCCCGCACTCACAAAGTCCGGGGAATTGGCACTGAACAATGTGGGGGAACCTTGGCTAGTGCCAGGGTGCCCACACACTAAGTAACTTAGCACCCAACCTTTACCAGGTAAAGGTTAGACATATAGGTGACTTATAAGTTACTTAAGTGCAGTGTAAAATGGCTGTGAAATAACGTGGACGTTATTTCACTCAGGCTGCAGTGGCAGGCCTGTGTAAGAATTGTCAGAGCTCCCTATGGGTGGCAAAAGAAATGCTGCAGCCCATAGGGATCTCCTGGAACCCCAATACCCTGGGTACCTCAGTACCATATACTAGGGAATTATAAGGGTGTTCCAGTATGCCAATGTAAATTGGTAAAATTGGTCACTAGCCTGTTAGTGACAATTTGGAAAGAAATGAGAGAGCATAAGCACTGAGGTTCTGGATAGCAGAGCCTCAGTGAGACAGTTAGTCATAACACAGGTAACACATACAGGGCACACTTATGAGCACTGGGGCCCTGGCTGGCAGGGTCCCAGTGACACATACAACTAAAACAACATATATACCGTGAAATATGGGGGTAACATGCCAGGCAAGATGGTACTTTCCTACACAACCTCCCCCCCAAACGAAGGACAATAAGACTAGCCATGACCTGATGAGTCTTCATTGTCTAAGTGGAAATATCTGGAGAGTCCATCTGCATTGGAGTGGGTACTCCCAGGTCTATGTTCCACTGCATAATCCATTCCCTGTAGGGATATGGACCACCTCAATAATTTAGGGTTTTCACCTTTCATTTGTTTTAGCCAAAGTGGAGGTTTGTGGTCTGTCTGAACAATGAAGTGAGTGCCAAACAGGTATGGCCTCAAATTCTTCAGTGCCCAGACCACAGCAAAGGCCTCCCTCTCTATGGCAGACCAACGCTTTTCTCTAGGGATCAACCTCCTGCTGATAAAAGCAACAGGTTGATCCTGGCCCTCAGAATTAAGTTGTGATAAGACTGCCCCTACCCCTAATTCAGATGCATCAGTTTGGACAATTAATTTTTTGGAGTAACAGGGGCTTTTCAGGACAGGTGCAGAGCACATGGCCTGCTTCAGCTCCTCAAAAGCTTTCTGACAGCTAGCTGTCCACAATACTTTTTTAGGCAGTTTCTTAGATGTGAGGTCATTAAGAGGGGCTGCAATGGAGCCATATTTCTTTATGAACCTCCTGTAATACCCAGTGAGGCCTAAGAAGGCTCTCACCTGGGTCTGAGTTGTAAGGGGAACCCAATCTATAATAGTTTGGATTTTCCCCTGAAGTGGTGCAATCTGTTCTCCACCTACCAGGTGTCCCAGATAAACCACCTTCCCCTGCCCTATCTGGCACTTTGAAGCCTTGATAGTGAGGCCTGCCTTTTGAAGGGCCTGCAAAACTTTCCATAGGTGGACCAGGTGATCATCCCAGCTGGAGCTAAAGACAGCTATATCATCTAGATATGCTGCACTAAAAGCTTCCAGCCCTTGCAGGACTGTATTCACCAACCTCTGAAAAGTGGCAGGTGCATTTTTCAATCCAAAAGGCATTACTGTGAATTGGTAATGGCCTCCAATGG
The DNA here is from genome assembly GCF_031143425.1 of Pleurodeles waltl. Lineage (NCBI taxonomy): Eukaryota > Metazoa > Chordata > Amphibia > Caudata > Salamandridae > Pleurodeles > Pleurodeles waltl. The sequence continues at coordinate 245,999,095 of NC_090448.1, read as the reverse complement.
TTGAAAATGCAGCTTTTGCTTTTGCATCTTCTGATAACTTGATCTGCCAATACCCTGCAGTCAAATCAAAAGTGCTTAGATACTTGGCAGATGCCAGTGTATCTATTAGCTCATCTGCCCTGGGTATAGGGTGAGCATCAGTTTTGGTTACCTGGTTGAGACCTCTATAGTCTACACAAACCCGCATTTCCTTCTTTCCATCCTTGGAATGAGGTTTTGGTACAAGTACCACAGGAGAGGCTCATGGACTTTTAGAGTGCTCAACCACTCCTAGTTCAAGCATTTTCTGCACTTCTTGCTTTATGCAGTCTCTGACATGGTCAGGCTGCCTATAGATCTTACTTTTGACAGGCAAGCTGTCTCCAGTATCTATAGTGTGCTCACACCAAGAAGTGGTACCTGGCACAGTAGAGAAGAGTTCAGAAAACTGACTTAGGAGATTTATGCAGTGGTCTTTCTGCTCAGCAGTAAGACAATCTGCCAAAACTACACCTTCCACTAGAGCATCTTGTTCTGTGGAAGAGAAGAGATCAGGGAGAGGGTCACTCTCTTCTTCCTGTCCCTCATCTGTTGCCATGAGCAGGGTGAGATCAGCCCTGTCATAGTAGGGTTTCAGGCGATTGACATGGAGCACCCTAAGGGGACTCCTGGCAGTGCCTAAGTCAACTAAGTAGGTGACTTCACCCTTCTTTTTAACAATTATGTGGGGTCCACTCCATTTGTCTTGGAGTGCTCTTGGTGCCACAGGCTCCAAGATCCACACATTCTGCCCTGGTTGGTACTGAACCAAAACAGCCTTCTGGTCATGCCATTGCTTTTGGAGCTCTTGGTTGGCCTGAAGGTTTTTACTGGCCTTTTTCATGTACTCAGCCATCCTAGATCTTAGGCCAAGTACATAGTCCACTATGTCTTGCTTTGGAGCTTTTAAAGGTTGTTCCCAACCCTCCTTAACAAGTGTTAGAGGACCTCTCACAGGGTGTCCAAATAGGAGTTCAAAGGGGCTGAAGCCCACTCCTTTTTGGGGTACCTCCCTGTAAGCAAAAAGGAGGCAAGGTAACAGGATATCCCATCTCCTGCTGAGTTTTTCAGGGAGTCCCATAATCATGCCTTTGAGAGTTTTGTTAAATCTCTCCACCAGTCCATTTGTTTGTGGATGATAGGGTGTGGTGAATTTGTATGTCACACCACATTCCTTCCACATGGCCTTTAAGTAAGCAGACATGAAATTGCTTCCCCTGTCTGATACCACCTCTTTTGGGAAGCCCACCCTGGAAAAGATTCCCAGGAGGGCCTTTGCCACTGCAGGAGCTGTAGTGGTCCTTAGAGGAATTGCTTCAGGATATCTGGTGGCATGGTCCACTACCACCAAGATAAACATATTGCCTGAAGCAGTAGGAGGGTCAAGGGGGCCAACTATGTCAACCCCTACCCTTTCAAAGGGAACCCCAACCACAGGCAGTGGGATAAGGGGTGCCTTTGGAGTGCCACCTGTCTTGTCACTGGCTTGACAGGTTTCACAGGACGTACAAAATTCCTTTGTGTCCTCTGACATTCTAGGCCAATGAAACAAGGGAACAAGCCTGTCCCAAGTTTTCATTTGCTCCAAATGTCCAGCTAAGGGAATGTCGTGGGCTAGAGTTAGGAGGAACTTTCTGTAAACCTGAGGAATCACCAATCTCCTGGCAGTTCCAGGTTTTGGATCCCTTGCTTCAGAGAACAAGAGGTTGTCCTCCCAGTAAACTCTGTGAGAGTCACTGACATCCCCATTTGCTTGTTTGACAGCTTGCTGCCTTAGACCCTCTAGGGTGGGACAGGTTTGCTGTGCCACACTCAGCTCCTCCCTGGCAGGCCCCCCCTTCACCCAAAAGCTCTGCAGTGTCTGCTTCCAGCTCCTCTGGTGTAGGTTCTGCACAGGGTGGAAAGTCTTCTTCCTCAGAAGTAGAATCCACTGTAGAGGGAGGGATAGTAGGTAGTGATTTACTTCTACTAACCCTAGCTTTAGGGAGCACTTGGTCCATTCTTCCAGGATCCAAGTCACCCTGTCCTTTTTGCTTTTTGGCCTGAGCCCTGGTTAAAGCAAAAATATGCCCTGGAATGCCCAGCATTGCTGCATGGGCCTCCAACTCCACATCTGACCAAGCTGATGTCTCTAAAGCATTCCCTAATAGACAGTCTACAGGTAAACCTGAGGCAACCACAACTTTCTTTGGACCAGTAACTCCCCCCCAGTTGAGATTTACAACAGCTATGGGGTGGCTAAGTGTGTTGTTATGAGCATCGGTTACTTGGTACTGGTGACCAAGTAGGTGTTGTTCAGGGTGGACCAGTTTCTCTATTACCATTGTAACACTGGCACCTGTGTCCCTGTAGGCCTGAACCTCAACACCATTTATTAGGGGTAGTTGCTTGTACTTATCCATGTTAAGGGGACAAGCAACTAAGGTGGCTAAATCAATAGCCCCCTCAGAGACTAACACAGCCTCTGTGGTCTCCCTAACAAGACCAACCCCAACTAAGTTACCAAAAGTGAGCCCAGCTACTCCCTTGGATTGGCTATTAGTAGGTTTGTTGCCACCACCACTGCTATTACTAGGGGCACTAGGTGTAGCAGCAGGGGTTGTAGTGGTAGGAGGCTTGGTGCTTTTCTTTGGACAACTGGGATCTGTTGTCCAATGGCCTTTTATTTTACATAAATAGCACCATGGTTTATTTTCTTTGTTTTGATTTGAAGAGGATTTGGGCCCACCACCCCCACCAGAGTGTTTTTGTGGGCCTGATGAAGACTCATTTTTAGATTTGTCCCCACCCTTGTCAGAAGACTTACCATCCTTCTTCTTGCCATCTTTGTCACCCCCTGTATGAACTTTTCTGTTCACCCTTGTTCTGACCCATTTGTCTGCCTTCTTTCCCAATTCTTGGGGAGAGGTCAGATCAGAGTCCACCAGGTACTGGTGCAACAAATCAGACACACAATTATTAAGAATATGCTCTCTCAGGATTAAGTTATACAGGCTCTCATAATCAGTAACTTTACTGCATGTAACCACCCCTCCAAGGCCTTCACTGAATGGTCAACAAAGTCTACCCAGTCTTGTGAAGACTCCTTTTTGGTTTCTCTGAACTTCATCCTGTACTGTTCAGTGGTTAAGCCATAACCATCTAGGAGTGCATTCTTAAGAACTTTGAAATCATTGGCATCACTTTCTTTTACAGTAAGGAGCCTATTCCTACCCTTTCCACTAAATGATAGCCATAGAATAGCAGCCCACTGCTTTTGAGGGACATCCTGTACAACACAGGCCCTCTCAAGTGCAGCAAACCACTTGTTAATGTCATCCCCCTGAATATAAGGGGGAACTATCTTATGCAGATTCCTAGAATCATGCTCTCTTGCAGGATGACTATTGGGAATACTGTTGCTGCCACCATGGGTTTCTAACTCAATTTTCTGTCTTTCTCTTTCTATTTCTAAGGATTGCCTATCTAAATCCAGCTGTTGCTTCTTGAGCTTCAGTCTGGATTGTTCCACTCTCAATCTATTGAGCTCCCTTTCTAACACTCTGTCATCAGGGTGGGTGGATGGGGCATGCCTTGAAACAGAAGTATGGTGAGAATGAACAGAAGGAGACCTGTCCCTAACAGATGGCACTCTAACAGCCTGGCTAACAGAAACAGCACTTCTGCTATGATGAGAAGGAATACTCTTACTGTGATGTGAGGCAACACTATTACTGTGATGTGACTCTACATCAGTACCAGCTATGCTAGGTGGTCTGCTAATGGGCAGGCTAGGAAGTTTCCCTTCTAAATCTTTTGCTAGGGGTGCCCCAGGGTCAGATTGGGAACCATCAGCTAATTTCTCAACAGAAGTGCGAACTCTGGTCTTATCTTGTTCAATGAGCATATTAACCAACAGTTCTCTACAGGGATTCTTCCCTACCCCTAAACCTCTTTCAATGCAGAGACTCCTTGCTCCTTTCCAGCTAAGGTGATCATAAGCAAGTTTGGACAGATCAACAGTTTGGCCTGTGCCAGACATTTTAGAAAGTGTTTAAGGGATAGAAAAAGAAAGAAAAAGTTTTTTAGAACTTTTTAAAGAACAGAAAAAAAACTTTTACAACTTTTTAAGAACTTTTTAGAAAGTTTAGAGGTAGTTTTCAGCACTTAGAAAAGAAGTGAGAGAAGAAAAGCAAAACTTTTTGGTTAGGTGTACATACACTGAACTTGTTTTGTATATTTTTCTCTTATGAAAAGTACAATGACAAAAGTGGTAAGTAGTTGCAAAGTACTTATCCCATTCGCTGCACAACCAATATAGGAGGCTGGACTGGCTTGTAGTGAGTACCAAGGAGTACTTACACATTGCACCAGGCCCAGGTATCCCTTATTAGTGTATAGTGGTGTCTAGCAGCTTAGGCTGATAGAAAAGGTAGCTTAGCAGAGCAGCTTAGGCTGAACTAGGAGACGAGTGAAGCTCCTACAGTACCACTAGCGTCATATGCACAATATCATAAGAAAACACAATACACAGATATACTAAAAATAAAGGTACTTTATTTTTATGACAATATGCCAAAAGTATCTCAGTGAGTACCCTCAGTATGAGGATAGCAAATATACACAAGATATATGTACACAATACCAAAAATATGCAGTATAGCAATAGAAAACAGTGCAAACAATTTATAGTTACAATAGGATGCAATGGGGACACATAGGGATAGGGGCAACACAAACCATATACTCCAAAAGTGGAATGCGAACAACGAATGGACCCCAAACCTATGTGACCTTGTAGAGGGTCGCTGGGACTGTAAGAAAACAGTGAGGGTTAGAAAAATAGCCCACCCCAAGACCCTGAAAAGTGAGTGCAAAGTGCACTAAAGTTCCCCAAAGAGCACAGAAGTCGTGATAGGGGAATTCTGCAGGAAAGACCAAAACCAGCAATGCAACAATGATGGATTTCCAGATGAGGGTACCTGTGGAACAAGGGGACCAAGTCCAAAAGTCACGATCAAGTCGAGAGTGGGCAGATGCCCAGGAAATGCCAGCTGTGGGTGCAAAGAAGCTGCTACTGGATGGTAGAAGCTGAAGATTCTGCAAGAATGACAAGGGCTAGACACTTTCCCTTTGGAGGATAGGTGAATCACATTGTGAAGAGTTGTGCAGAAGTGTTTTCCCGCAGAAAGACCACAAAAAAGCCTTGCTAGCTGCAAAGCTTGCAGTTAGGGTTTTTGGGTGCTGCTGTGGCCCAGGAGGGACCAGGATGTCGCCAATTGCGTGAGGGGACAGAGGGGGCGTCCAGCAAGACATGGAGCCCTCTCAGAAGCAGGCAGCACCCGCAGAAGTGCCGGAACAGGCACTACAAAGTGGAGTGAAATGGTGCTCACCCAAAGTTGAACAAGAGAGTCCCATGCCACCGGAGGACAACTCAGGAGGTCGTGCAATGCAGGTTAGAGTGCCGTGGACCCAGGCTTGGCTGCGCACAAAGGAAATCTTCGTGGAGTGCACAGGAGCCGGAGTAGCTGCAAAACACGCGGTTCCCAGCAATGCAGTCTGGCGTGGGGAGGCAAGGACTTACCTCCACCAAACTTGGACTGAAGAGTCACTGGACTGTGGGAGTCACTTGGACAGAGTTGCTGAGTTCAAGGGACCTCGCTCGTCGTGCTGAGAGGAGACCCAGAGGACCAGTGATGCAGTTCTTTGGTGCCTGCGGTTGCAGGGGGAAGATTCCGTCGACCCACGGGAGATTTCTTTGGAGCTTCTAGTGCAGAGAGGAGGCAGACTACCCCCACAGCATGCACCACCAGGAAAACAGTCGAGAAGGCGGCTGGAGCAGCGTTACAGTGTCGCAGTAGTTGTCGTTGCTACTTTGTTGCAGTTTTGCAGGCTTTCAGCGCGGTCAGCAGTCGATTCCTAGGCAGACGGTGAAGAGAGAGATGTAGAGGAAATCTGATGAGCTCTTGCATTCGTTATCTAAAGAATTCCCAAAAGCAGAGACCCTAAATAGCCAGAAAAGAGGGTTTGGCTACTTAGGAGAGATGATAGGCTAGCAACACCTGAAGGAGCCAATCAGAAGGAGTCTCTGACGTCACCTGCTGGCCCTGGCCACTCAGAGCAGTCCAGTGTGCCAGCAGCACCTCTGTTTCCAAGATGGCAGAGGTCTGGAGCACACTGGAGGAGCTCTGGGCACCTCCCAGGGGAGGTGCAGGTCAGGGGAGTGGTCACTCCCCTTTCCTTTGTCCAGTTTCGCGCCAGAGCAGGGCTGGGGGATCCCTGAACCGGTGTAGACTGGCTTATGCAGAGATGGGCACCATCTGTGCCCATCAAAGCATTTCCAGAGGCTGGGGGAGGCTACTCCTCCCCAGCACTGACACCTTATTCCAAAGGGAGAGGGTGTAACACCCTCTCTCTGAGGAAGTCCTTTGTTCTGCCTTCCTGGACCAAGCCTGGCTGGACCCCAGGAGGGCAGAAACCTGTCTGAGGGGTTGGCAGTAGCAACAGCTGCAGTGAAACCCCGGGAAAGACAGTTTGGCAGTACCCGGGTCTGTGCTAGAGACCCGGGGAATCATGGGATTGTCTCCCCAATACCAGGATGGCATTGGTGGGGCAATTCCATGATCTTAGACATGTTACATGGCCATATTCGGAGTTACCATTGTGAAGCTACACATAGGTAGTGACCTATATGTAGTGCACACGTGTAATGGTGTCCCCGCACTCACAAAGTCCGGGGAATTGGCCCAGAACAATGTGGGGGCACCTTGGCTAGTGCCAGGGTGCCCACACACTAAGTAACTTAGCACCCAACCTTTACCAGGTAAAGGTTAGACATATAGGTGACTTATAATTTACTTAAGTGCAGTGTAAAATGGCTGTGAAATAATGTGGACGTTATTTCACTCAGGCTGCAGTGGCAGGCCTGTGTAAGAATTGTCAGAGCTCCCTATGGGTGGCAAAAGAAATGCTGCAGCCCATAGGGATCTCCTGGAACCCCAATACCCTGGGTACCTCAGTACCATATACTAGGGAATTATAAGGGTGTTCCAGTATGCCAATGTAAATTGGTAAAATTGGTCACTAGCCTGTTAGTGACAATTTGGAAAGAAATGAGCATAACCACTGAGGTTCTGGATAGCAGAGCCTCAGTGAGACAGTTAGTCATAACATAGGTAACACATACAGGGCACACTTATGAGCACTGGGGCACTGGCTGGAAGGGTCCCAGTGACACATACAACTTAAACAACATATATACAGTGAAATATGGGGGTAACATGCCAGGCAAGATGGTACTTTCCTACATCCTGTTGAAGAGGAACTTGAAGTTTCCGGCACAGCAACTTTGGAGAGAGAGGTCTCAGGGTCAGAGAACAGTCAAGAAGGAACTGAGACTACTGGAGGGCCCACTGAGAACAGACTTGTCCCTCAAACAGTCAATGAGTTCGAGAGAGGTGACAGAGTGCCTATCTCAGTAGAGGCAGCAGGAGAACCAAGTCAAGTCAAGGAGAGGTTCTCCCAGAAGTAGACGGATACGGGTTAGAGCCCGAACCCAACTTAGAACCAGAAGAAGAAAGAGAAGGAGAAATTGTAGAGAGAAGTCAAAACATGTCAGAATCTCCAGAACCAGTTGCAGGTCCGTCAAGAGAAAACACCATATCACCAGAGGAGGGTGCTGTCCAACGTCCTGAAGGAAAACGTCGAGAAAAGACACATAGAGGCGACAATTGGCCAGACAAGCAACTCCTTAAAATAAGGGAGATATCAAATGACACAATAATAGAAGAGAGTGATACTTCTCAAGCAGATGATCTGAGTGAAGGAGAACAACAAGGTGAACGAAGGTTAAAAAGAAAAAGAATCGCAAATAGAAGATATACAGGTCCTGAATGGGCATACGCTACAACCTCTGAATGGCAACAAGAATTCCTAGCATTCTGTTTTGATCGAGAAGTACCAGGCCAATATTACGGTACCTGAAAGAGTTCAAAGGAAAAACTTGGCTAAATTTGAATTTGTGAAAACTGAAAAGAGAGAGACACTAGGAAACTACTGGAAGTGACACTAAAACCTGATTTGACGTTTTGAAGAAACCTGATTACGACAAGCTGCTAACCTGAATTGACAAAAGAGGTCCTGGAGTGAGTGAAGACGCTGTAATATACGGGGGGATAAAAAAAAATCCTCAAGTTGATTGTTGATCTACTATTCTGATTCTATATAAACATGGCTTACAATAGAAATAGTAGCAAGGGAAGTAGGTGTGTGGTTGGTTAGGTCTTATAATAGGTGTTGTGTGTGCAGTGATAATAGTGGGAGTGATTGTGGGAATGCCATGGAGAGAGAAAGGAACTATTAACGCAACTTCAAAACCTGAAACTACTACACTAACACCGTGGGAGAGATTTGAGCAGGACGCAAGACACATGCATGAGGGAACTAATGCAAAAGAGGAACTCTCTACTAATGTCTTCTATCGCTTACTAAACGAGTATGTGGAAACTATGGATGCAAAGGATTGTTATGTATGTACTAAAATTCCTTCATCTGTGCAGGAGGGAGTTACCTATCATAGTCTCCCTCTTACTTATGGAATTAGTTGCAGCTTGCTACTAACAAGATTCTATAATCAAGAGCATGTGCAATACTTTTATTCAAATCTGGATGTTGTGTTTTCTTTTGTACCTGTGATTGAATTCTTAAATAAATTAGCTAAAGAGCACGATATAAAGATAGTTAGAGGATTCTTTGAGCCAACACTTACATTTGGAACTGCCTATGCACACCGCAATAATTTGACTTGCTTATTATCGCCTGTAGAGAAAAGCTTCTTAGATCACACAGATGATAGATGCAAAGCACTGAAAGAAAGATTAAAAAAAGGATTGGAGAAACGTATCTATGCAAATGATTATGCTTGCACTGCAATCAAGACGCAAGGCAAATTAGCTATAGATGCGTTACATGTAGGTAGGCTTTGTATATATAGGCCAAAATCTGATCAGGATAATTTGTTTGTGGGAACGAGTGAATGCAGGCATGTGTTTTTGTTTCAGAGTAAATGGACCTTTATGCTGAATGGACAAGATCCAGCGATTCCTGGAATCTATTACATCTGTGGGCTAAATGCTTATTACTGTCTCCCTAAGGGATGGTATGGAACATGTTATTTGGGGATAGTATTCCCAAAGATATACCAAATTGATGACTTAAAACAAATACCTAAGACGTCTGAATTACAAAATCCTAGACAAAAATGAGAATCAGTGTCGGCTGTCATTGGTGATATATTTGGAGCTATAATCCCATCAGTAGGGGTTATCTTAAATTCCATGAAAATTCAAAAGTTGTCTACTATACTGGATAACATGTTGACAAATTTTACGGGAGCTATACTCCTGATGGATACTGAACTTGCTGCAGAAAGGGCTATGACTCTTCAAAATCGGCTTGCTTTAGACATTCTTTTAGCTAAGAGTGGAGGGGTCTGCAAGATGCTTAATGAGTGTCATTGTTGCTCATTTATCGTGGACAACAGTAAGAAAATTAGAAGCATGCTTACTAACCTTACTAGAGATAGTACAGATTTGAAGGATTTGAAAGAACTTGGGGGGTCATTCCAACCCTGGCGGTCGGTGTTAAAGCGGCGGCCAAGCCGCCAACAGGCAGCCGGTAATAAAAATGGAATTCTGACCCTGGCGCGAACCGCCAACACAGCCCGCCACTTTAACACTCCGACCGCCACGGCGGGACAAACAAACAGCGCGGCGGTCACCGCCAACAGACAGGCGGCAGACAATGTACCGCCCACACTATCACGACCCACCAATCCGCCACCTTTTCCGGGGCGGGCGCCCGCAGATAAAAACACGGCGGAAACAGACTACGAACGGGAAAACGCTCACCAATACACACTCCACGAGGAATCTGGACAGCAGGGAACCCGAATTAAACATCCTACCAGCCATTGTCTTCCTGCTCCTCTACCAGGAGCACGAACGCCGGCGCAGAAGACAACGGTGAGTACTGCACCTACGACACAGGGGAGGGGGGAGGAGAAAAGGTTACGGGCACACACATAGGCGACACCCCCTCCCCCCCCCAAATCCCTACACACCAATGCAGAGCAACAAGCCAGAGTGACACTCCCCAAACCCCCCGGAATAATGCAAAGACAAAATAAAATGTTCATTAAAATTGAAGTATATTAAAGCATATTTGAACGTGAGTGAAATATGAAATTTATCAAATAAATATATTACAACATGAACAATATATACATAGTCCAAAAGTCCGGCACATATTGGCTACATTCCATTGTTCGTGGGCCAATGTGCATAAACACACGGGCAAAGCCCACACACAAGACCCGAATCCATTGGAGAGAAAACTGCTGGGGCATCAAATAATAAAACCACAGGCACCTCAGGGGGAAGGGAAGGGGGGGCACCTCAGCCACATGAGTCCACTATGCCAGATCCATGAGGGGCCTCCATGCCCACTGTACCATCCTGGGGAGTGCAAAGCCACAGTCTCACAAGTCTCTACAGTGGGTGGGTTGCCCATTGTACCATCCAGGGGAGTGCATAGCCACAGTTTTCCAAGTCTCTACAGTGGGTGGATTGGCCACTGTACCATCCGGGGGAGTGCAAAGCCACAGTCCATCAGGTGGATTACAGACTCCACTGGTTATGTAGGAGGCATGTTGGCCAGAGTGCTTCGTGAAGCCCTGCCCGACACAGATCCGGCCCTGCCAATGGGCCAGCGGTGCTTGAGATGAAGGGCCCAGCGGAGCAGTTCAGAGACGGCGGTGCCCAGCGGAGAAGTGCTTGACAGGAAGGGCCCAGCGGAGCGGTGCTTGACAGGAAAGGCCCAGCGGAGCGGTGCTTGAGATGAAGGGCCCAGCGGAGCGGTGCTTGAGAGGAAGGGCCCAGCGGAGCAGTTCAGAGACGGCGGTGCCCAGCGGAGCGGTGCTTGACAGGAAGGGCCCAGCGGAGCGGTGCTTGACAGGAAGGGCCCAGCGGAGCGGTGCTTGAGATAAAGGGCGCAGCGGAGCGGTGCTTGAGATGAAGGGCCCAGCGGAGCGGTGCTTGAGAGGAAGGGCCCAGCGGAGCAGTTCAGAGACGGCGGTGCCCAGCGGAGCGGTGCTTGAGATGAAGGGCCCAGCGAAGCGGTGCTTGAGATGAAGGGCCCAGCGGAGCGGTGCTTGAGAGGAAGGGCCCAGCGGAGCGGTGCTTGAGATGAAGGGCCCAGCGGAGCGGTGCTTGAGAGGAAGGGCCCAGCGGAGCGGTGCTTGAGATGAAGGGCCCAGCGGAGCAGTTCAGAGACGGCGGTGCCCAGCGGAGCGGTGATTGAGATGAAGGGCCCAGCGGAGCGGTGCTTGAGATGAAGGGCCCAGCGGAGCGGTGCTTGAGAGGAAGGGCCCAGCGGAGCGGTGCTTGAGATGAACGGCCCAGCGGAGCAGTTCAGAGACGGCGGTGCCCAGCGGAGCGGTGCTTGAGAGGAATGGCCCAGCGGAGCGGTGCTTGAGAGGAATGGCCCAGCGGAGCGGTGCTTGAGAGGAAAGGCCCAGCGGAGCGGTGCTTGAGATGAAGGGCCCAGCGGAGCGGTGCTTGAGATGAAGGGCCCAGCGGAGCAGTACAGAGACGGCGGTGCCCAGCGGAGCGGTGCCTCTCATGGCGGGGCCCTGTTCAGCGGTGCTTCTCACGGAGGGGCCCTGTTCAGCGGTGCCTCTCACGGCGGGGCCCTGTTCAGCGGTGCTTGTCTTGGCGGGGCCCTGTTCAGCGGTGCTTCTCACGGCGGGGCCCTGTTCAGCGGTGCTTCTCACGGCGGGGCCCTGTTCAGCGGTGCCTCTCAAGGCAGGGCCCTGTTCAGCGGTGCTTCTCACGGCGGGGCCCTGTTCAGCGGTGCTTCTCATGGCGGGCCCTGTTCAGCAGTGCTTGTCTTGGCTGGGCCCTGTTCAGCGGTGCTTCTCATTGCGGGGCCCTGTTCAGCGGTGCCTCTCACGGCGGGGCCCTGTTCAGCGGTGCTTCTTACAGCGGGGCCCTGTTCAGAGGTGCTTCTCACGGCGGGGCCCTGTTCAGTGGTGCCTCTCACGGCGGGGCCCTGTTCAGCGGTGGTCTTGGCGGGGCCCTGTTCAGCGGTGCTTGTCTTGGCGGGGCCCTGTTCAGCGGTGCTTCTCACGGCGGGGCCCTGTTCAGCGGTGCTTCTCACGGCGGGGCCCTGTTCAGCGGTGCCTCTCACGGCGGGGCCCTGTTCAGCGGTGCTTGTCTTGGCGGGGCCCTGTTCAGCGGTGCTTGTCTTGGCGGGGCCCTGTTCAGCGGTGCTTGTCTCGGCGGGGCCCTGTTCAGCGGTGCCTCTCACAGCGGGGCCCTGTTCAGCGGTGCTTGTCTTGGCGGGGCCCTGTTCAGCGGTGCTTGTCTCGGCGGGGGCCTGTTCAGCGGTGCCTCTCACGGCGGGGCCCTGTTCAGCGGTGCTTGTCTCGGCGGGGCCCTGTTCAGCGGTGCCTCTCACGGCGGGATCTGTTCAGCGGTGCCTCTCACGGCGGGGCCCTGTTCAGCGGTGCTTGTCTTGTGTTCCTAGGGAACCAGATCTGGCCAATAATTCCCGCTCAGTCGCCATCCAACCTTTCGCTTGCGGGGCCCTCCTGTGCTGGAGTCCTGGGCCCGTGGGTGTCCTCCGTCACACCCCAAATGGGGCTGGTGGGGCCCTCCTGGGCAGCTCGCCTGCTGCCGGACTTGTCCGCCCTGCTGCCCTTGCCCTCCTTGCCAGAAACTCTGGGGCCCTTGCCTCCCTTTGTGGATGGGCCAGGTGACGGTGCAAGGGTGGTGTCCTTGGGGGCAGCCGTCACAGGCCTGTCGCGCCGGCCCTTCCCTTTTTTGTTATTTTTCCCAGGGGGTGGGCTGGCTGTCCCCTTGCTGCTGGCCGATGTTCCTGCCCTAGGAGCTGGTGGACTCCAATAGCCCTGAACGATGGTCCTAGTAGGTGCAGGGCTTGTGGTGGCTGAGGTGCTGATTGGAGTCTTATGAGATGGAGGGGGTGGGTCAGTTGTTGGAAAAAGGTCAAGGTTGGAAAGGAAAATCAATTTAGAAAGACAGGGACAGGTAGTTGCAGTGGGTATGGGAGTGGAGGAAGAGGATGTGGTTGTAGGAGAGTGAAGTCTGGTGTCTTTGGGTGCAGGTGCTTGTGCTGGAGGCTGTCGTGAGGTGGATGGCTGTTGGGTGGGTGACTGCCTGCGTTTGTGTGGTTTGGAAGAGGGGGTGACAGACACACTGGGAGAGGACACAGGGGACGTGTAAATGGCAGTGGGGGTGGTGACTGCACGTGTGCGGACTGTTCTGGTGGGTGTGGTGGTGATGGACGTGCTGGCTGATGGTGGTGTGCATGCAGGTGGGAGTGGAGATGTCACAGGGAGGGAGGAGGGAGACGAGGAGGAGGGGGACACAGAGGAGGCAGTGGCTGTTGGCATGTCTGCATGTGGATGTTGCTTGGGTGAATGCTTGTGTGATCTGTGGTGCTTATGTCTGGATGAGCTGCCCTTGGGTGTTGAGGTGTGTGCAGGCTGGTCTGTAGGTGTGTCTGGGATAGGCAGAAGAACAGGGGAGTGGGACTGGGTTGAGGAAGTTTGAGGGGGGAGGCTAGACACAGGGACAATTGCTGCCGTCAGTGCTGAGGCCAGAGCGTTGAACGATCGCTGATGGACAGCCTGACCCGGATGAATGCCCTCCAGGTATGCATTGCTCCGATGCACCTCCCTTTCTACCCCCTGGATGGCATTCAAAAGGGTAGACTGCCCAACAATGAGCGTCTGGAGGAGGTCAATGATCTCCGCACTGAGGGCAGCAGGGGTAACTGGGGCAGGACCTGAGGTGCCAGGGGCAAAGGAGATGCCCGGCTTCCTGGCCGAGCGGGCACGGGTGAAAGCTGAGGGGCTGCTGGGAGGGCGGAGCTGGTGCACTGGGTGTCGGCTGTACCTGTTGTTGCGGTGGGCACGGATGTTGCCGCCACCACAAGGGAGCTCCCTTCCGAGGACGTGTCGGTGTCGCTGACGTCTCCACGGGTCCCCGTTGTGGTGCTCCCCTCGCCCTCTGTCTCACTGGTGAACTCGGAGTCGGTTGCTGGGCCCTCCGGGCCCATGTGAGATGCAGCTCCCTTGTGCGCCGATGCCACTTCTCCTCCGCCTGATGATGCTAATGCACACATGAACAGGAAAACCAAAAAAAAGGGGGGGAGAAGAAAGAAAGACATGTTGAGTGCATGCATTGGCGGCACCGTTGGCAGAGAGGACAGACACAGAAGCCCCCTGCACTACACCGCGCACTCGGGGTACACTACTCAATTCTTGTGACTTGGCCTAGAAGTCTATGGACGACAAATGCACACATAGGTGAGCCCGGACCATGGATAGCTGTACTTAGCACCCTACAGAGGTGGGGGGTGGGGGCACAGGGCCATGCCTAACGGAGGGGCCTAGCCTACAGAAACCGCCCTGGCCTAGAGATAGCCACAGCCCTCCTCCCCCACCCAGACACCTCCACTGTGCGCTAATATAGCAGAATGTGCTGATACTCACCCTCTTGTGTCTGCTGTGATGTCCTCACGTGCCCATCCAAATCGGGGTAGGCCACAGCCAGGATCCGGGACATCAGGGGGGTCAATTGCCGTGTGGCACCCCTCCTAGGTTGGGAGGCCATCCCCAGCAGAGCCTCGGCGGTCTTTCTGCTCCCGCGGCGGATGTCCTCCCACCTCTTGCGGCAGTGGGTGCCCCGTCTGTTGTGGACCCCCAGGGCCCGGACGTCCTTGGCGATGGCACGCCAAATGTCGATCTTCTGATGGGCACTGACCTATGTGACATGTACAGGGTGGAAAAATAAATATCATCACTTTTCTGCATGGTCGATGTGAGTGGCCCCCCCTCCCCAACCTTGCCATATGGCACATGCTCTCATCTGTCGTGCGTTGCACTCCTCATTCGCTCCACTCCCAACCATCTTACATCCACACCACTCAACACAGGAATAGCCCATACTACGTGCTCCCTGTGTACTTGCCTGTTGGTCTGGAGGACCGTAGAGTCACGCATACTGGGGGAGGACCCCATCAACAAGTTTCTCCAATTCCTCAGATGTGAAGGCAGGGGCCCTTTCCCCACTCGCAGCAGCCATTGTATCTTCCAGGCCGAGGTCACAGCAGCACTTGCAGTATAGGTCCTCTCCTGTGGATGATCAGGTCTCGAGTGATTAAGCAGTTAGAAAATGGCGGTCACGCCTGCAACGGTGCGTACCGGGGCGGTGCGTACCGCGACCGCCGGCGCACATCGTCATTGGCTCCTGAGACCCATAGGGTTCAATGTTAACCAATGCTGCTTTGCGCCGCGGTCTTTGACCGCCTACCGCCTCGGTGTGCCACGCCAGCGCATTGACCTCACATCCCATTGTCACACTTTACAGGTCAGGCAGCCGCCATTTCAAGGGCCCACATGGCTTAATTTCTACTGCGTCACACAGGCCTAGGCCTTGCATTGCCAATCATACAAGCCATTCAATGCATAGCGAATCGTGTACTGTGCAAGCTGTGGTTACGTACCTGTGGGTTGCTTGACTCTGTGCTCCATGTTGTCCTTCCTAGGCACCGTCCGCTGGGACTTGCGAGGAGATGGAGGAATCCTCCCGTGTACAGACCGCTGGTGGACCTGTCGACAATGGAAGAAAGACATGTCATACTGACATACAGACTTGACCGAGCCACTATACAGGAACTGTGTGCCCAGCTGGAGCCAGACCTGATGTCCCCCATTTACCAACCCACAGGGATTCCCCCTCTGGTGCAAGTGCTGTCAGTACTCCATTTTTTGGCAAGTGGATCATTCCAAACAACAGTGGCCATATCATCAGGGATGTATCAGCCTATGTTTTCTAAGGTTTTGTCCAGAGTGTTGTCTGCCCTGATGAAATACATGCGGAGCTACATTGTTTTCCCTGAGGTGGGCGATTTGGCTACAGTGAAGGGTGATTTCTATGCCCTTGGACATATCCCCAACATCATTAGTGCCATTGATGGGACCCATGTGGCTTTGGTTCCCCCCAGTGGAAGTGAGCAGGTGTACAGGAACAGAAAAAGTTATCATTCGATGAAAGTCCAGGTGGTCTGTTTGGCTGACCAGTACATCTCCCATGTAAATGCCAAGTTTCCTGGGTCAGTGCATGACGCATACATCATGCGAAATAGCAGCATCCCTTATGTGATGGAACAGCTACAGAGACACTGTGTGTGGCTAATAGGTGACTCTGGTTACCCCAACCTGTCGTGGCTACTTACCCCAGTGAGGAATCCCAGGACAAGGGCAGAGGAACGCTACAATGAGGCCCATGGGCGAACTAGGAGGATTACAGAAAGAACCTTCGGCCTCCTGAAGGCCAGGTTTAGGTGCCTGCATATGACAGGTGGATCCCTAATGTACTCACCAAAGAAGGTGTGCCATATCATCGTGGCCTGCTGTATGCTTCACAACCTGGCTTTGCGACGCCAGGTGCCTTTCCTGCAGGAGGATGGTCCAGATGGTGGTGTTGTAGCAGCTGTGGAGCCTGTGGAGAGTGAAGAGGAGGAAGACGACGGGGACGACACAGACAACAGGGACACAGTGATACAACAGTATTTTGAGTAGCACACAGGTACGAATCGACCACGCCATTTTAAATTTACTTAAAGTCTCCTGACTCTCTACTGTCTGAGTTCCCCCCCAGTTCCTGTTAACTGAGTTGTGACTTTCCCTTCCGTTTTCAGAGCTGTGGGCCCCACTGCGTGACCTCTGCTTTGTTTGCCCGTGGACTACAGCTGTGTGACAGTGGTATGTTGTCATCACAATGTGACTGAACATTTTTGCACCGTTCTGTCTAATACATTTGTTCAAAATACAAGCAGACTCCAGAATTTTTAAGTGCAATAAGTGATTTAATTAAGGTGCTACATTTAGGAACATGATTGTAAAACGGTGATGGGTGATGGTGGAGTAATGTCCATGGCAGAGTCCAGTTCTCAGTCTCACAGGTGCATTGTCCATATGCCTGTGGAAGGATGGAGCAGGGGCAGTTCAAGGTTGGACAGGGTGGCAATGTGGGACAGTGGGATAACATCAGGGGGTATCGTTTGCTGGCGGGGTCTTGGCATCCTACGCTGTCTTCTTGTGAGATCTCAGGTTCCGCTTGCGGGTGGTTCTTCTTCTGCAGGAGGTGGGGTTCTGGTGGCCTGTCGTTGTGTGGGGGCCTCCTGTCCACTAGCGCCGGCGGAGGTGGTAGGCTGTTCCTGGTCCAGGCTAGTGACAGGGGCCCTTTGTGGTGCCACATGGTCCCGCAATGTGGTGACTATCTGGTTAAGGGCCACGACAATGGTCCCCATTGCGGAACTAATGTTCCTCAGTTCCTCTCTGAACCCCATGTACTGTTCCTCCTGCAGTACCTGGATCTCCTGGAACCTGGCCAGTACCGTAGCCATCGTCTCCTGGGAGTGGTGGTATGCTCCCATGATGGAGGAGAGGGCCTCTTGGAGAGTGGGTTCCCTGGGCCTGTCCCCCCCCTGTCGCACAGCAGCCCTCCCAGTTCCCCTGTTTCCCTGGGCCTCTGTCCCCAGGACGGTGTGCCCACTACCACTGCCCCCAGGTCCCTGTTGTTGTTGGGGTGGTGGGTCAACCTGGGTGCCCTGTAGTGGTGGACACACCGCTGATTGACGTGTCCTGGAGACAGAGGCATGGGCCCGCTGGGTGGGAGCCTTGCTGGTGTTCCCAGAGGGGGTTGGGTCAGGTGTAGCCTGTGGCTGTCTGGGGGGAACCGACTGTCCCGAGGTCCCCGATGGGCCGGGCTGGTCATCTGGGTCCAGGGAGACAGAGCTGCTGTCATCACTGGGGGCCTCTTCTGGGGGTGGGATGGACATTTCTGGACCCTCTGTAGCGGTGTGGTGGCGTTCGGGTCCTGCAGGGGTATAAGAGTATGGTTATTGCTTCTGTGTGTGGCATTTCGTGTAATGGGTGGGTGGCCGTGTACCCCAGTGCTGCCATTCCCTTGTGGGGGCTTTTGTGACGGTGGCTTGTGGGGGTGATGGGTGTGTGCAGTGGGCATGCTTTGGGGATGGGTGTCCATGCTTTGGGGACGCATGCAGGGCTAGGTTTTGGGACGGGTGGGATGTGATGGTGAGGCATTTGCAAGGAGTTGGTGTGGTGGGGGTGGGGGTGAGGGTGGGGGTATGATTTGGCATGCAGGTGGGGTGGGGGGAATGAAGTAGTGAAGATTTGACTTACCAGAGTCCATTCCTCCGCCTACTCCTGCGAGGCCCTCATGATGCAGGATGTGCAAGACTTCCTCCTCCCATGCTGTGAACTCTGGGGGAGTAGGTGGGGGTCCGCCGCCAGTCCGCTGTACCGCAATGTTGTGCCTTGATACCATGGAACGCACCTTCCCCCGTAGGTCGTTCCACCGCTTCCTGATGTCGTCCCGATTGCGTGGATGCTGTCCCACAGCGTTGACCCTGTCGACTATTCTGCTCCATAGCTCCATCTTCCTGGCAATGGTGGTGTGCTGCACCTGTGCCCTGAAGAGCTGGGGCTCTACACGAACTATTATCTCCACCATGACCCGGAGTTCTTCGTCAGAGAACCTGGGGTGTCTTTGGGGTGCCATGGGGTGTAGTGGATGTGGTGAGGGGTGGTGTATGTGTTGTAGAGTGTGGTGAGTGTGGTGGTGTATGGTGTTTTGTGCGTGGAATTGTGTGGGTAATGTTGTGATTTGCCTCTGTGTGACGGTCTACTCTATGCTGTGCTGTCTCTCTCTGTCCTTCAGTCGCAATTGTGGTTGTAAGGGTTTGTGGGTGATGTGGGTGTGTGTTTTATATTTAATTGGGTGTGTGGGAGTGGTGTGTGTATGTGTCTCAGGTGTGTATATTTTGATTTGTCCAATGTGGTAGTGTTTTGTAAAGGTGTGTGTATTTTGTGCGCGGCGGTGTGTACCGCCATTGGAATACCGCAGTTGAAAGACCGCTGCGGGGATTTGTGGGTCGGAATGGTATGGGCGTATTTCTGTTGGCGTGACGGTGGAGGTTTGGTCATTGCCAGTTTCCCGCTGACCTTTGGTGTGGCGGACTTTTGTTGTTGTCGGGTTTTTGGCGGTTTGCCAGTTGCGGGTCAGAATGACAGTGGCCGTTTACCGCGACCGTGGCGGTGTTATGGCGGTCTTCTGACCGGCGGTTTGCGCCTTTTACCGCCGAGGTCAGAATAACCCCCTTGGTGTTTGGGAGAAATTTGGAAAGGGAATTGCCCGAGTTGGAAGCTGGTTTACCAACATTTGGAACGGGGTACTTGCAAAAATTCTGATGGGTTTACTAATTGTTTTGGTTTGTCTATTAGGATTATGGGGGGCATGTAAAATTAATGACAAAATAAAAAGAAATTGGACTAAAAGAACCAGAAGAAATGAAAAGAGTGAAAGAGAGAAAATGTTCAATGAGATATGGGAAAGCTCACATAACGGGCAAGATGTTGAAATGCGTATTATGTGCAAGGTGAAAAATTAGGATCAAAGAAAGATTTGTGTGATGACGAGCGTCATCAGAGGAGGGACTGAGAGAGCGTAGTTTAAATATTACATACTAGATGTGAAATGCTTATACCTAACAATGCTGCATACAAAAACGATCACAAAATATTATTGCTTGGATGTATTCTTAACGCAATTATAAGTGTGAAGCTGCTATTGTACACATATACTAATGTCGACTATAAGAAATAATTGCTTGCATTATGATTAATTGAATATGTTAACACCTACGAAGATTACGTTTATTAGAATCCATAAGTCTTAAGTTAGCGTGAGCCGAAAAACTTAGTCGTGTAGCTCTCATATTAAAGCATATTTTTCTGTTTCTTCATTGTGCTGACTCACAAAAGGCCATGACCCAGTATGTGTTCTTTTCTTTGTTTTATGTTGTAAATCATGCTCCATTCCCATCCGCTTGCTAGCTGTTTTAGTATAAGTTTTAAACATTTTGCAACAAATATGGAAACTATCAAGGACAATCGACCATGGAAAAGAGAACTTTTGACCTGCAGAACGTGCCAGAGAATGAAGTAACCCTGGATGTGCCACCTACGAAAAACGTCAATTATGAAGACCAATCAAAGTGTTATAAATTATCGTGGGGTGACAATTGTATTACCTAATGTATAATTTGATAGGCTAAAGATAGTGGGGTATAGCGATTATCCAATAGAATTTTGGGGGAAGGTATTGCGAAAAAGGGATAAAAACCCATGACACAGAAGACTCAGGGGAACTAGGTAGGGAATGATATCGATTGCATCCAGAAACTCTGTCACTCAAATCAAATCAAATCAAATCATTAACATTTATAAAGCGTGCTACTCACCCGTGCGGGTCTCAAGGCGCTAGGGGGAAGGGGTTACTGCTGCTCGAAGAGCCAGGTCTTGAGGAGTCTCCGGAATATGGAGTGGTCCTGGGTGGTCCTGAGGATGGTGGGGAGGGTGTTCCAAGTCTTGGCCGCCAGGTAGGAGAAGGACCTCCCACCCGCTGTGGAGCGGCGGATGCGGGGGACGGCGGCGAGAGTGAGGCTGGTGGAGCGGAGAATACGGGTGGGGGCGTGGAAGCTGAGGCGGTGGTTGAGGTATTCTGGTCCCTTGTTGTGGAGGGCTTTGTGTGCGTGGGTGAGAAGTCGGAAGGTGATCCTTTTGCTGACGGGAAGCCAATGCAGGTGTCTCAGGTGGGCGGAGATGTGGCTGTTGCGGGGTATGTCGAGGATGAGGCGGGCGGAGGCGTTTTGAATTCGTTGCAGACGTTTCTGGAGTTTTGCAGTGGTCCCAGCATAGAGAGTGTTGCCGTAGTCCAGGCGGCTAGTGACGAGGGCGTGGGTCACGGTCTTTCTGGTGTCAGCGGGGATCCAGCGGAAGATCTTATGGAGCATGCAGAGGGTGAGGAAGCAGGAGGAGGACACAGCGTTGACTTGTTTGGTCATGGTGAGGAGAGGGTCCAAGATGAAGCCGAGGTTGCGAGCGTGCTCTGAGGGGGTCGGTGCGGTGCCAAGGGCCGTGGACCACCAGGAGTCATCCCAGGCGGTCGGGGTGTTGCCGAGGATGAGGACTTCCGTTTTGTCTGAGTTCAGTTTCAGACGGCTGAGTCTCATCCAATCTGCGACGTCCTTCATACCATCTTGCAGGTTGGTCTTTGCGCTGGTGGGGTCCTTGGTGAGGGAGAGTATAAGTTGAGTGTCGTCGGCGTAAGAGGTGATGATGATGCTGTGCTTGCGAACGATGTCGGCGAGGGGGCTCATGTAGACATTGAAGAGTGTCGGGCTGAGCGAGGAGCCTTGAGGGACGCCGCAGATGATCTCGGTGGGGTCTGAGCGAAAAGGTGGGAGGTAGACTCTTTGAGAGCGGTTGGAGAGAAAGGAGGCGATCCAGTCCAGGGCCTGACCTTGGATCCCGGTGGAGCGGAGGCGGGTTATTAGGGTGCGGTGACAGACGGTGTCGAAGGCAGCCGAGAGGTCGAGGCGGATGAGGGCGACTGTTTCATCGTTGTCCATCAGGGTTCTGATGTCGTCTGTGACTGAGATGAGGGCGGTTTCAGTGCTGTGGTTGGCTCGGAATCCGGATTGTGAGGGGTCGAGAAGGTTGTTGTCTTCAAGGAATTTGGTAAGCTGCTTGTTGACGGTCTTCTCTATGACTTTGGCAGGGAAGGGGAGGAGCGAGATGGGGCGGAAGTTCTTCAGGTCGCTTGGGTCAGCCGTAGGTTTCTTCAGTAGGGCGTTGACTTCAGCGTGTTTCCAGCTTTCGGGGAATGTAGCAGATGAAAACGAGGAGTTGATGATGGTCTGGAGGTGCGGGGTGATGATGTCGTCGGCTTTATTGAAGATGAAGTGTGGGCAGGGGTCTTAGGGGGCACCGGAGTGGATTGAGTTCATGGTGGTTTTGGTTTCTTCTGTGTTGATGTGGGTCCAGGCGTTGAGGGTGATGGCTGGGGGTGTGGGTTCAGTGTTAGTCGGCTGGGTCTCGTGTCCGAAGCTGTCGTGTAGGTCGGTAATCTTACGATGGAAGAAGGTGGCGAGGGAGTTGCACAGGTCTTGTGAGGGCGTGATGGCGTTGGAGTTGGAGAACTCTTTTACGATGCTGAAGAGTTCTCTGCTGTTGTGGCTGTTTTTGTCCAGTCTGTCTGTGAAGAAATTCCTTTTGGCTGCTCGGATCAGGTGGTGGTGTTCGCGGGTAGCGTTCTTGAGGGCGGTCATGTTGTCAGCGGTGTGGTCCTTACGCCAGGCTTTCTCGAGGTCGCGACAGGTTTTCTTTGATTCCTTAAGGGTGTCAGAGAACCAAAGAGGTTTTTTGGTGTTGGCCTGTCTTGGAAGGCGTCTGAGGGGAGCGAGGTTGTCTGCGCAGTTGGTGATCCAGTTCGTGAGGCTGACGGCTGCATCATTGGGGTCGGCGGTGAAGGTAGGTTGGTTGTCGATGAGCGTGGAGAAAAGCTGTTCTTCGGGGATTTTGTTCCACTGTCGACGAGGGATGGGTTGAGTGCGGAGGTGGCGGGTCTCGCGTCGGAAGCTGAAGTGGACACAACTGTGGTCAGTCCAGTGTAGAGCGGAGGCGTAGCTGAAGGAGACGTGTTTGCTGGCGGAGAAGATGGGGTCAAGCGTGTGTACAGCGATGTGGGTGGGGGTGCTCACCAGTTGCTTGAGGCCGAGGTTGGCGAGGTTGTCGAGCAGGGCGGTGGTGTTGGGGTCGTTGTTCTGTACTAGATGGAAGTTGAGGTCGCCGAGGAGGATGTAGTCTGGCGAGGCGAGGGCGTGCGGGGAGATGAAGTCGGTGATGGAGTCGCTGAAGAGGGCGCGCGGTCCGGGGGGGCGGTAGATGAGGGATCCTCTGAGGGTGGTCCTGGGGTCAGTGCGGATCTGGAAGTGCAGGTGCTCGGCGGCGAGGGGGGTGTCTTCGGTGGAGGTGGTGACGCTGATGGAGTCTTTGAAGACAATGGCGATTCCTCCTCCTACTTGGTTGGTGCGGTCTTTCCTGGAAATCTTGTAGCCTTCAGGGATGGCTATGGCGATGTCGGGGGCCGAAGAGGCGTTCATCCAGGTCTCCGTGATGAAGGCGACGTCTGGTGCTGTGGAGTCCAGGAGGTCCCAGAGTTCAACGGCGTGCTTGTGGACGGATCGAGTGTTGACCAGGATGCATTTGAGGTGGTTGATGGCGCGTGGGCTGGTGGTCGTGGTAGTTTTGTGGTGGAAGGTAAGTTTGCAGGTGTGACATGCGAATGGTCCATGGGTACGTTTCGGGTTAGCTTGGAAGCATGTGCTGGAGCGCCCTGGGTTGAGGGCGTGGAGGGTGATGGGGTCGTAGCGGTGCAGCGGGGTTTGGGAGTGCTGAGGACCAGGGGTCGTGGCGCTGGGCGCGGGCCAGGCGCGGACGGGCGCAGACGGGCTTGCCTTTGGCGCGCATGCGGCACGCCCGCTGCGAGCGGTCGCGCAGCGGCCGCCATAAGAGAGAGGAGGGGTCAGCTGGGGGCGGTGGACGGGAGTGGGGCGACGAATGGGAGCTGGGTGGGCGGGGCGTGCAGGAGGTGGCGGCGGGAAAGCGGAGGGAGGGGGGACAGGTAGAGGGGAGAAGAGATGGGGGAGGGGGGGTTAAGGGTGGTGGGGGGTGAGTTTAGGAAGAGTTTAGGAAGAGAGTTAGGAGGAAGGTTAGGAAGATAGGGGAGGGGGGTTGTAGAGGTGGAGGTGGGTGAGGGTGAGAGGTAGAGTGAAAGGATAGGAAGATGGGGGGGTTACAGAGGAGGAGGCGAGTGAGGGGGAAAGATAGAGAGATAGGTAGATAGGTAGATAGGTGTGTTAGAGAGGGGGAGGCGAGTGAGGGAGAGAGATGAGACAGGCGCAGGAGGACAGGCGCGGGAAGAACCCAGAAGCAGGTAAGAGAAGAAGAGGAGCAGTAGAGGAGCCGAAGAACTGAAGACAGAGGAACACAGAAGTAGGTAAAGAAGAAGAGGAGCTGAAGACAGAAGAACACAGAAGTCACTTTGTTTGGTGATTTGAGACTTAAACCATCCGCATCTATAGACTGCCCCATTACACCTTTCCTCCTTATGAGGGAAGTGTCCCCCGTCCCTTAGACGAAGCAGATTGACTGCAATCTAACTGATGTCCTGAAGACGAAGACTGATCCTGTATGCTGACTCATTCCGAGGAGGGTAATTATGACAATTGCTATCGTAATTTCTCTATCTGCTTTTCCTTTCTAGGTACCAACTGCTGTATTTTTGGATAGAGACCTTAGCTAGATGTTTTCCAAATTGGTGTTCAAAATTATTTTGCATGAAGCCCAACATGCTGATGCTAATTAGTGGTTAGGTTAGGTAATCACTTTGACTGACGCAAATAGATGTGACTGACATTGTGCCATGCTGAACTAAGACGTATATGATGTTCTGTGCACTCTGATCTGTGTATATCTCACATTGGTGTTTTTATGTTTATGATCTTTGCATTATCGAAATCTCGTTACAGTTGCCATATCGTGACTATGCTCTTTTGCTGCTTGGTTTTGAGATTGATATTCTTATTATTAGATTGTAATCAATAGGGAATAAAATTCACAAAACTTCAAATAAAGGTGTGGTTATTCATGATTGAAAGGTCATGGTTGCGTCAACAGTTTAATCAATGTCTAAAGTAAAGTATATTGTGGTGATATATGTTGATAACATCATTGACATATTGCTTGACATATTGATCAGTTATCTCGTTCTACGGTGTCTCACCACTGGGTCAAAAGATTCATTGGCCTAAAACGAGTCCTATTGTGTATAAATTGACATAAAGGGACGCGTTAACAATGACATCATTAAAGGGTGTAAAAACTTTTAAGAAACCTCGAAATCAAAAGTATAAATCAAAACTAACATGAGTTTGCTTGCCTAAAATGCTAGAATCAGGGGGGAGTTGATTATTCTCCCCCCAAAATTCAGAAAATCATAAGGTCCTGAATGATTTCAAAATGCAATAATGTGGCCCTAGTGCGCTAAAAAACAACTGCGTTCAGACTGAAGCACTGCGTAAAAAAGCATGTTATTATTTAAATAAATATATATAAATTGGGATATTGCGTACATTTAATCAAGATTGTTTCCCACAAAATCCTTAGAAAAAATACAAATTGCGTAAAAAAATTTTCAAGCATATTGTTGTCCTCCATCTCTAAAGAAGGGAGTGTGACAAACCCAAAGAAGTGGTAATTTTGGAAGGGTGAAAATACTATTTTTTGTATTCCACTTACTTGCTCACATTACTTCCCTTTAAATTGTTCAAACAGAAATGTAGATGCCCGGGAATAATTTTAAGGTGCCAGTTGTGCCAACTGTGGTTATGGGGGATGACTAATAGAACTGTTTCTTGAGGTCACATGACATTTTAAAGGAAAAGAACTACACATCAAAGTGTAAGCAAAGGGGGATTGTATGTTGTGTTGACAATGGCTGAGGCACGATGGGATCATAATTAATTGCAATGATGTCACTCAAAATAAAATCATATAAGAGTGTAGACGAGAATAGCTCTGTTTACTTTGGGAAAATGTGATGTGTCCATGTTGTGTTTTGGGGCATTTACTGTCGCGGGCACTAGGCCTACCCACACAAGCGAGGTACCATTTTTATTGGGAGACTTGGGGAAACACTGGGTGGAAGGGTGGAAGGAAATGTGTGGCACATCTCAGATTCCAGAACTTTCTGTCACGAAATGTGAGGAAAAAGTAGTGTTTTTTTGGCCAAATTTTGAGGTTTGCAAAGGATTCTGGGTAACAGAACCTGGTGAGAGCCCCACAAGTCACCTCATCCTGGATTCTCCTAGGTATCAAGTTTTCAAAAATGCACAGGTTTGGTAGGTTTCCTTAGGTGTCGGCTGAGCTAGAGGCCAAAATCCACAGCTAGGCACTTTGCAAAAAACAGCTCTGTTTTCAATGGGAAATTGTGATGTGTCCATGTTGGGTTTTGGGGCATTTCCTGTCGCGGGCACTAGGCCTACCCACGCAAGTGAGGTACCTTTTTTATCGGGAGACTTAGGGGAACGCTGGGTGGATGGAAATTTGTGGCTCCTCTCAGATTCCAGAACTTTCTGTCACCAAAATGTGAGGAAAAAGTGTTTGTTTGGCCAAATTCTGAGGTTTGCAAAGGATTTTGGGTAGCAGAACCTGGTGAGAGCCCCACAAGTCACACCATCCTTGATTCCCCTAGGTGTCTAGTTTTAAAAAATGCACAGGTTTGGTAGGTTTCCTTATGTGCCGGCTGTGCTAGAGGCCAAAATCCACAGCTAGGCACTTTGCAAAAAACAGCTCTGTTTTCTTTGGGAAATTGTGATGTGTCCATGTTGTATTTTGGGGCATTTCCTGTCGCGGGCACTAGGCCTACCAACACAAATGAGGTACTATTTTTATCAGGAGACTTGGGGGAACGCTGGGTGGAAGGAAACTTGTGGCTCCTCTCAGATTCCAGAACTTTCTGTCACCGAAATGTGAGGAAAAAGTGGGTTTTTTTGCCAAATATTGAGGTTTGCAAAGGATTCTGGGTAACAGAACCTGGTGAGAGCCCCACAAGTCACCCCATCTTGGATTCCCCTAGGTGTCTAGTTTTCTAAAATGCACAGGTTGGGTAGGTTTCTTAACGTGTCGGCCGAGCTACAGGCCAAAATCCACAGCTAGGCACTTTCCGAAAAACACATCAGTGTTCAATTTAAAAATGTGATCTGTCCATGTTGCGTTTCCTGACACGGGCATTACATGTGACGCCACGAGGACGTGCGGCGCCCCACTTGCGGACCGCGGTCATATCGGCAGTCCGAGTCCTGGTCAGCCGTTTCTGCTGCGGGACGTGTTTTGAGCCGCGTTTCAGGCCACTGCCTATTTTGCGGTCCACAGCGTGACCAGTCAATCATTCTTTGGGTGCTGCTTCACGCTGCCCCCACTTTTCACCCTTATAATCTCTCTTATCTAGTCTTTCTACCTTTTTTCTTTTTTTTTGTTTTCTCTTTCTTTATGGTTTTCCTCTTAGCCATCTTTTCTTCGTCCCAGGAGTCTGTGTTTCCTTCCCTACATGCTTTGCTTCCTCTTTTACACCATGGCTATTTTTCCATTCACTCAAATGTGGCTTTTCCCAATTCAAGATGGTGTCTTTGGATCTTCCTGTGTGTCACTTCCTGTTTTCCAGTATATAAGCACAGTTGGTCTTCTGTTCCTTGTGTTGCAAACACTTCCATTCGGGTGGTGCTCCTCGCTCCAGTTTCCGGTGATTTTTGGACTTCTCCTGTTTTTTCTTGGCTGCAGTATTGCTATTTCCAGTTTATATTACGCTTCTCTTTTTTCTTACCTCCTTTCCAGGAGTCCCTTGCTTCTGAGGTTTTTCCCAGGACTGGGGTTTTTCCTCTGGGACTCCTTCTGGAGGTCACTGTCTGCTTGGTCTTACTCTATCAGCAGCACCATGGCTACTGGGTCGCCCTTACCTTGGTCAGTCCAGAACCAGCAAGAGACCAGGTGGTGCCTCGAGATTGACAAACAATCACTGTAAGAAGCATTCAGATCGTGACATTACACCTACCCATGCAAGTGAGGTACCATTTTTATCGGGAGACTTGGAGGAACACAGAATAGCAGAACAAGTGTTATTTCCCCTAGTCCTTCTCTACATTTTTCCTTCCAAATGTAAGCCAGTGTGTAAAAAAGACATCTATTTGAGAAATGCCCTGTAATTCACATGCTAATATGGGCAGCCCGGAATTCAGTGATGTGCAAATAACCACTGCTTATCAACACCTTATCTTGTGCCCATTTTGGAAATACAAAAGTTGTCTTGATACCTATTTTTCACTCTTTATAATTCAGCAAACTAATTGCGGTATACCCGGTATAAAATGAAAACCCCTTGCAAGGTTCAGCTCATTTATTGGCTCTGGGTACCTAGGGATCTTGATGAACCTACAAGCCCTATATATACTCGCAACCAGAAGAGTCCAGCAGATGTAACGGTATATTGCTTTCAAGAATATGACATCGCAGGAAAAAGTTACAGAGTAAAACATGAAGAAAAATGGCTGTTTTTTTCAACTCAATTTCAATTTTATTTTTATTTCAGCTGTTATTTTCTGTAGGAAAACCTTGTAGGATCTACACAAATGACACCTTGATGAATTCAGAATTTTGTCTACTTTTAAGGAATGTTTAGCTTTCCGGGATCCAGTATTGGTTTGACACCCATTCCTGTCACTAACTGGAAGGAGGTTGAAAGCACACAAAATAGTAAAAATGGGGTATGTCCCGGTAAAATGCCAAAATTGTGTTGAAAAATTTGGTTTTCGGATTCAAGTGTGCCTGTTCCTGGAAGCTGGGAAGATGGTAATTTTAGCACTGCAAATCCTTTGTTGGTGCCATTTTCAGGGAAAAAATAACACAAGCCTTCTTTGGCAGCCCTTTTTTCCAATTGTTTTGAAAAAGACAAATTCTTTGCTGTATTTTGGCTAATTTATTGGTCTCCTCTAGGGGAACCCACAAACTGTGGGTACCTTTAGAATCTCTAGGATGTTGGAAAAAAAGGATGCAAATTTGGCGTGGATAACTTATGTGGGCAAGGACAGAAAGTTATGAAGGCCTAAGTGCAAACTACCCCAAATATCCCAAAAAGTGTTTAGCACGGGGAGGCCCAACAGCTAAGGGGTTAACAAAGGATCATCTGTGTCTCAGAGGCCATGGATGACTTCATACTAAGGAAATGGGTCAAAACATTCATAAGTAGAGTACAGAGTATTCCTATGGTTGTTAAAGAAATTGTGAAAAAGAAATGGTAAGACTGCAGGATTTGGGGTTAAAAGAACGTCTAAAAGGTATGGAATGGTTAGCCACATGTAGTGGCCCATGAGCCAGAGGGTGATATAAGACTCTGCATAGGTGTAAAAAAGCTAAATAATAACATTGTGATGGACAATTAACCACTCCCATATATAACTGTGATAATGACATTATTGAAGGGAGACAAATCTTCACAGTGCTGGATTTAACCTCAAATTATCACCAGATCTTTCTACACAAAAGTCTTGTGGCTTTGGACATTCAATTTGGCACATTCAGATTTATACTGATGCCTCTTGAGTTAGTAACTGCTGCATCTGTTTTTGGGATGGTTTTGGGTAGGTTCTTGGGTGATATTGAAGGAGTCCTTTTTCCCATGACAATGTAATAGTAGTTGACAAGCACGACCTCAGTGAAAGATTCATTTTGGACATCTCACAAATTTGTGGTATGACACTGAAAGCTAAAAAGTGCTGATTCGGAAATGATGAGTTATAATATTTTGAACATTTCACTTAAAGGGTATGAGAACAACCTAAGGAAAGTAATGTTTGAACCATAGAGCACTTGGTCAGCCCCACCAAGAAAGAACAAGTATTGGCCTGTTCAGGCATGCCAGGATTCAACAACAGATTTGTGGACAACTCTGTTTCTGAACAAATCAACATGAGAGCACTATTTAATAAAAGTACTGAGTTTGTATGGGATCGTGAGTCTGAAAGAGAATTTAGCAACGTCAAGAGTGACTTGAGATAGTCACTATATTGCAAGAGTTAGCTTCTGACAACATGCAGTAATGAAAATAGATTCTACTCTAAGTTTCTCATATAGAGTCGGAATTTAGCTAAGAGAGGCTTCACAAAAGAGATTGCTCCACAGAACTGACTCAGAGGGGTTTCATGCAGTAATTTGTCAAGTGATCTTTCTAAAAATTGAATGGTATCATCACGTGACAGCTTGTTCTTTGGTCTACAGTTGTTGGAGTCTGATACTAGAAAGCTCATTCTGGGTGGTCTTGGAAAGGTCTTAATCAAGGAGAGGTGTCTTATGTCATCTGCACCAATCAAGAGGACTGTATGTGTCACAGATGTGTTGCCCAATGGATGTAATAAGTACCTCTCTATTGTTCGCTCTCTGATCTAATATTTTCTCAGAAGTGAAAAATGCTGGGTGATAATTGGTCTGTTCATATCCATAAAGAACTGATGAACAGATATCCAGATCAAAATATCACAGTCAAAGCAAAATGGTGCATGTTTCCAAATAAATAGTCTCTACATCAACATAGACCTACACATATCTGCCTCTCTCCAGAGAGATTTTTCAAGATAAGGCGGCACCACTTAGTCTCACAAGCCAAACCACTCCAGGTGCAATTTTGGTATTTTTATTTGGTGCAAATAAAGGCAGTCCAGAGAGTTTCGACCTGTGTTTGTGTGTATGTCACAATTTGAGAAGAACAAATAAAACAATGAAAACATTTTAAGAGGTACTGTACTTTAGGGAACTGAAAATTTGAGAGTGCATTTAGTCAAGAAACCAATACTTTCATGTACTAATGGCTCATCTAGGAAAGGTTTCTATCAAGTAATGATCTATATTAGGATAATCTTGAAACGGGCAAAAGGAAGGACTCAAGGAGCTGACTACAACGTTGGTGCCCAAGACACTTTTATTCATTTATTTGCATGATTAATTCAAATCTTAGCAAAAATAGCCAATAATTAAATACAATCG
Organism: Pleurodeles waltl; assembly: GCF_031143425.1. Classification (NCBI taxonomy): domain Eukaryota; kingdom Metazoa; phylum Chordata; class Amphibia; order Caudata; family Salamandridae; genus Pleurodeles; species Pleurodeles waltl. The sequence goes on along the minus strand of NC_090448.1, from coordinate 245,968,494 downwards.
AAAAAAGAATTTGCTATCCACTATAAGATTCTTGAATTTATACTAAAACACTAATAAAAGTAACTAATAAAAGTAATTAAACAAGTGTTAAGCGCAAACTGTTTAATCTGTCTGATTCAATTAGTTGCAAGAACATAATCTACATCCTTAGGGTGAATTTGTGGTCCCAGGCCACGAGCTTACACATGTAGCGTGCGCAATCAAGAATTTAACAAGTCTGCAGTTTGCCTGCGTATCAGTTGAGTCAAACGTTTTCACCCCTGCTGGCCGACAAGAAAGAATCCCATTTTTTCTGAGAAACTGGTTTTAACAGTTTGCAATGTGTTTCATTTAGGGCTGGGCAGATAAGGGTCAAGTGGATCATATCCTCCCTGGCAGCGTTGCATAGCCTGCAAGACGTCTCTCTCCCATTCTTCCACAGTGGTTGATCCGCTCTAAATGGTAGGGATCCTAAGGGTAGCGCAAGCAGGAGGCGTTTAATGTAAACTGAAAATGTTGAAATCAGATATTGCGATGGTGCCAGGGTAGTGTAAGTATGCATAAGAAACCATGCATGTGAGCATCGTGCAAATTTACATTTATCATCTAGAAAGGATTGTAGACCTATGTCCACTTTTATGACACATGGCACATGAGGGGATATGACATATTGGAGTCCCATAGGTGCACCATTTGTGTCTCTTGCAGAGAATGCTGCAAATACCTTTTATATACTGACTTTGAATAATTTTCTTACTGAATTCCATAAAGCCACGACTAAAGGGCTGGCATTGTTTCTTCTAATTTTATACCAGGTCTTTATTGTATGTGCTTTCCCGTGCAGCTGTTGTTGTTTAAGGCCAAATTCTAACCTAACCTGTGCAGGGGAAGCAGTACGGGGAAGGTTAAAGACTTGTTTGTAGATTTTTATTTGTTGTTGATCCAAGAGCAAGGCATCTTTCCCGTACAGTACTGCGCTTCCATATGTGGCACCTGGAAGGAATTTGGCCGACATGATGGACAGTAAAGGTTTGTATGAAGGCCCTTTTCACCTTTTGGCTAGGCCGCAGAAGGCGAACGACAAGACTTTACACTTCTGCGCAATGTGCTGCTTTTGTGGCGCAAGGTTAGCCTTGTTGTCTATAGTAAAACCCAAGTATTTATAGCAGCGAGTCACTTCAAGGCTAATGCCGTCCAACTTAATTTTGTTTACAGAATTAGAAGGGCATTCTATAGACATAGTTTTGGACTTCGTAGTGTTGATTTCTAATTTATTTGTAGTTGTAAAATCGCCCAGGGTGCTAACTAGCCGCTGTAGCCCTATTTACGTGTGGCTCAATAAAACAATATCATCAGCATATGAGAGGTGTGATAAAGGCAAATTCCCCATCCTTGCAGAGTGTGAATTGGTCGCATCTAGCTTGGGGGAGAGATCCACCATAAAAAAGTTAAAGAGGTGCGGGCCAGAACGCATCCTTGTTTTAAACCTATATTTGTTGGAATCCTCCTTGAAATGTTTGAGCCATCTGCTACCTTGATTTGCACCCAAGTCTTATCATATAGCATTTCGATGCTCCTGAGAAGCCGTTCTTGCAGGCCCCAGCTTTGCAATTTGCTCCAAAGAATTGCTCTGTCCACCCGATCAAAGGCGCTTTTGAAGTCCACAAAGCATAAATGTAACTTTTACTTTAGGAGTTTTGCTTTGTCAGCAATGTCACTTAGCACGAGAATATTAATCACTGTGCCATAACCATTCCAGAAACCAGTCTGATAAAGGGGAACAATGTTATTTGAATTAGACCAGTTGAGCAGGTCGTCCAAGTTTAGGGTGGCAAAATACTTGGCCTCACTTCCATTTAAAGCAATCGGTATAGTTGGCCGGATTTGTTCTATCATCACCTTTGAATATTGCATTGGTGATAGATCCTCTCCAACTGTCTGGGATAGTTGTATTACGCTCAACTTCGGTGTAAAGAATTGACAGTGTAGTTGACCAGTACTCCGGATCAGCCTTAAATATTTCCTGTGGAAGGCAATTGGGGCCGGGGGTCCCATCCCTGCGGCCCCTCCTGATTACTTTGGAGACTGCCTTGGCACTGAATCCAGCATCGATCTGACACAAAACTTTAGGATTTGCAGTGTCCTTCAGATGTAAATTTGCTTCAGATGAGACTGGTTTGAAAAAGATGTTGGCCAAGTAGTCCACCCATTTATGCTCAGAAATTGATGAGCAGTTAATTACTATTGACTGTCAGTCAATGCCATTGATTGCTGCCCAAAAGGCCCTGGAATCAGCCCTTCTTGAGTTATAGAGTAATTTGAGCCAGAAATTGTCCTCCGTCTTGATGTGCTCACACCATACCTTATTTTTATAGTATTTTCAAAGAGCCTTTATTTGGGCACATGAACATTCTGTGAAAGGTTTATCTTTAATTAGCCTGAGCTCGTGCCTCGGTTCCTTTCTTAGATTTAGAATTTTCACTGACAGGTTTGAAGACATCATCCGATTGTATGTTAGTGATTGACGCCTGGCAAAGCCGAGCGAGGATAATGAAAGTGGAAAGGCGGCCCACACGCCCACAACTGGTGAGTCCTGAAGCATTGCCAACTGAAACAGAGTTTTTGTATTTTCACACAACTGTGGTAATGAGGACTCTGTTCAAGTCAGGTGGTTTAAATTGATGGATGTTATTGTTCCTAGTTCAACAACAGCTGGGAGAAAATGTAGGGCATTCAAGTCCAGTTCTATATGTTGATATGAGTGATCGATGTGGAGAGTAGTTTTAATTTTAAACTTGCTCACACAAGCTAGCAAGGGGAGAGACACAGGTGTATAGTCTATTATGGTCGCAGACTTTGTGCTATAATAAGTATAGCTTGGCAGCATGTCATCTTTAGTCCTCCCATTTAGAACCATCATGCTCAAATGCTCTAATGCCCCTTCCAGTTGCTTACCCATTGCATCCAGTCTCCTCCGTATTGGTTGGAGTTCAGGAAGCACTGACCCTATAGCATTTTCAGCTGCCAATTTCTCATCAGGTTCAGGAGTGTGAATTAAGTTAGCGTTGAAATCGCCAGTCACTAAAAGGTCCCATGATGGGTGACCCAATCTTATCTCTTCTGCCTTGTTCAATAGTTTCTCAAAAGGAGGTTTTTCTGGTGTTTCTGCGTGTGAACATTAAAAATTAGTAAAGGGGTTTGTCAATTATTGCTGAAAGTGAATATGCCAGCTGGTCTGTTGTAGCATGTAGCACCGTGGAAACATACATGGCTAGACCTCCACTTGGCCTGCCTGATTTGTTTTCTTTTTTGGCACTGACGTGGTGTAGTGATTAGTCTCCTAAGTGGACCGGGTCTATTAGCCATGTTTCTTGCAGTATGATTATAGAACAGTTGCAGCTGGTTATTGCTGAGAATTCATCTGTAATAATAGTTTTCACTCCAGCGATGTTCCAGGACATGATGGTGACAGCCGGCCCCTGATTCATATTTTCGGCATCATAAATGTTAAGTCAGTTGTTCCTTCTTGAGTTTAAACTGTGAGCCATCCACCTCCGTTCATCCTGAACACCATTCTGTGGTTGTGGGGGTATTGGCATATGGCTTCATGCAGTTGGGAGGTCATTGGATGTTTTTTGGTTGGGTTCCGCCCTGACAATGTTGATGTCTAATTGTACAACTATACAGAGATAGAAGAGAAGGATATAGCAACACCACCAAGGGTGGTTGAATGGCATACAGAGCGAAGGTAGGGCATGGACAGAGGCTTCAAGTCTGCCTGATAGAAGAAATTGTGGTGATACATCCTTCCCAGTTTACAGAGAAAAACCTGATGCTTGGGTGAGGAACAGGGGTTTTCAATGAAACATTCTGGTAATGTGCTGAGTGAAACAGCTTGCAACTTGGATGTGAATGGGGGATTTTTGCACTTGTGAGAAGCTGCAGATTTTTAACATGTTGACAGCTCTGGAACTCTTGATGGCAACAAAATAGCTCTTAAAATGTGGGAGGCAAGTGGAAAGGAGGAAATGGGGAACTTGTGACTTTGAAATTTCTATGACTTAGCAAATTGTAGCTGGTATTTTTGCGAACTGACATTTATACTAATATGTCTGTTCATAAAATTCCAAACCGTAGTTGGTCCCAATCTGACCTACCTTATGTACGTTAATGAGGCAGATTGTGTATCGCAATTTACTATGATTGAAGGCTGTTGGGCCTGTCAGCTGTTGGTGTGGTTTCCCCTGTCTTTTTGCTTCTGACTTCCTGTTTTTGATCCTGTGGTAGATTTAGTTTTTGCTGGCTTTAGGACTCTGGGCACTTTACCACTGCTGACCAGTGCTAAAATGCAAGTGCTCCCTGTGTAAATTGTATTGATGATGGTTTTCTCCATGATTTTTATATTTGATTTACAAGTAAGTCGCTAGTAAAGTGAACTATGTGTACCGACGGCCTGTACATCAAATGCTATTAGTGGGCCTGCAGCACTAATTGTGCCACCTACACGAGTACTCCTGTAAACATGTCTCAGGCCTGCCATTGCAGTGCCTGTGTGTGCAGTTTAAAACTGCCATGTTGACCTGGCAAGTGCACCCACATGCCAGGGCTCAACCTTACCTTTAACTACATGTAAGTCACCCCTAAAGTAGGCCCAAGGCAGCCCCATGAGCGGGATGCAGTGTATATGTAGAATATAGGAAATGTACTGGTGTGTTTTACATGTCTTGATGGTGAAATACTGCTAACTTTGTTTTTCACTATTGCACAACCTCTCTCTCCCATAGGGCAACATGGGGATTGCCTTGAAATAGCTTTTAAGTGTAATTTCCATTGGGAACAGATAGAGATATGGAGCTTGGGTCTCTGAATTTACAACTTAAAAATCCAACTTTTGGTGAAGTTGCTTTTTGAATTGTACGTTTGAAAATGCCACGTTTAGAAAGAGGGCATTTATTTTGCTTAACCATTCTGTGCCTCTGCCTGTCTGCTGAATACTCGTCTGGGTTGGGCTGTTTCTGCATTCACTCTAGACAGTCACACAAAGGAAGCTGAGGTGTGTCCTGCATATCCTGATGGCCCATCCCCAGGCTGACACTGCACTTGAATAGTGCTGTGCTTCTCCTCACTCAAAGCAGTCTCCAACCCTTTGGAGTGTGCCTGGGGCCAGAGGAGGGAAAGGCAGAGTCCTGTGCACTACAAGGACTTCTCTTTGAAGCTTGCCTACTTCAAAGACAGAAATATGTTTAAGTACCAGACCTCTGACACCACATATTAGGAATCCTTCTGGACTGTGGACATTCTACCAGGAAGAAGAGCTAGATGCTATAGGAGAGACTGCCACTCTGCCTGTTGCTTTGCTGTGCTGGTCTGTTGCTTGCTGCTTCTGTCCTGGGAGTAAAAGGACTGGACTTGGCTTTCTACATCCTGCTTCCAAAGTTATTCTCCCTGGGCTTGAACTGAGCTTGGCTCCTGTTAAGAAGTCTCATGGAAATCAAAGACTTTACCTGCCAGAGTCTGGGCTCTCTTGCTGAGAGTCCTGACTCGCCAAGTGGTGTCAAATCCAGTTCCCGGGCACATGGGAGTGAGTTCTGGTGTAACAAGGAAGAAACAAGTGCATTGACTTCCAGAACAGCAGGACAGACACTGCTTTCTGACTCTATGCTGCTGCCTGCATGGGAGCTATGGTCCTTGCTGAGTGCCACAACTGTGACTTCCAATACAGGCCAGATGCCACCACAGCCTCTCCAAAGTCCCACCACAGCATGGAACCAGAACGCCATGTCACTGACGTCCATGGCACCCAACTCTGACTCCGCTGTAGCACCTGTGGCCCTGTGGTGAAATCATGACACCACAAAGCCAACACCTCACGTCTTGACCTGCTGCATCAATCGTCCCGGCTGGACGTAAGGAACCCACACCTTGCCACCAGCACTGCATCACCACCAATGCAGGCGTAAGGAAGTGGCCCCTCACATTCCCTGCCTACCAGTAAGGAACCAATGCCTCACCTCCCAAGTAGCAGTGAGGAACCGATGCTGCACTGGCTCCAGCGACGCCTCACTTTACCCGGGGTCTGTGCAACTCCATGACAGGCCCACACTTCCTCACGAGTGCAGTTGGACTGTTGGAGACTACTCCGTTAAGATGCCTCAGGTGGAGCTATTGTGTTTCTAAGTGCTAATTGTGATATTTATTCTTGAAAAATTCTTATCTTTTGCATGTGAATGTTGGATTTTTGTCATTTTGGTCTGTTTTACTCAGATAAATAGTGGCTATTTTTCAAAATCGGTGGGGAGTACTTTTGTAGAGTTTTCACTGTGTTACTGTGTGTGTTTACAAATACTTTACACATTGCTTCTGAAATAAGCCTTACTCATCGTGACAAGATACCAAGGGGGTGAGCAGGGGTTATATTAGCTGTGTGACTTGCTTACCCTGACAAGAGTGAGGGTCCCTACTTAGACAGGGTGCAAACCACTGCCAACCAGACATCCCCTTTCCAACAAAGGCCATAACAGGGATGGTGGCCTACTTGACTGGGGTCATCAGACAACGTCAGTGATCACTTTAAAATAAAGTAAAAACATTTTTTCAAATGCAGCTCAATTTCCTTAGAGGAAATTGTGGTGCATTTAAAATGAAAAACTTTTTTTTGATTAGTTTCAAAGTTGCAGTGCCTTTTGCCTCACGAGGGGACCCCTTCAATTTTGCATCCAGATACCAAATTGTGATCTTTTCGCAATCCCATTTTAGGAGTCTGAAAAACTTTTCTGACTCTTAAAATAGTTTTTACATCAGAGAAAAAACATTTTACAGTCCCAAAAGTGCTGCATCAGTGCATTTGCAAGCATGATAATGCTTAAAACAGCTGACACTTCATTTTTATTTTTTTATGTAGGGCAGCCCAGACTGCAGACCTCCACATCACACACAGACCCACACCTACAGACACAGACACTCCCCTATTCAAATCTGACTCCCAATATGAACCTTTAATATCCTTTTTAAATACACACCAGAGTGATGCGACGAATTGCTAAATTGGCCAGAAACACAATAGCCCACACATTTAGCCAAACATATTTACAGGGTAAAGTGACTTTTAGATTTAGTAGATGCACAAATGCCCACCATAACCATGAGTTGTGGAATTATTTGTGACTTGATGATGATGACTGATGATGCTTGATGATTGACCTGGAGAGCAGTATCAATCTGTTGAGCTTGGATACAGAGCTAAGGGAGTGATCCTACAGAGAACAATGACTAAATAAGAAAAATGCTACAGCTGCCTTTGAGGGTGATGCAAGGATTTGCTTTGTATTGAAAAAGGGTGCCGTGCTTTTAGCGCTGAAGATTTACACATTGCAAATGGGCACTAAGTGCCAGTGAGAAGCATATGTGTGTTTTGGCTAAATGACCTAGCCTCTCTTAGATAAATGGAGTCTTGATTATCATCATTTAACTTTATTTCGGTAATAAAAAAACATAAACGTAAAAAACATCAATATAAAACTGGGCAAAACAGAATCAATTCAATAGAATAGAAACATTAAAAAAATGAAATCTTCAAAGAGGCAGGAGCATGATAGGGCCTTTAAACTTTAAAGTCATGTTACCTAACTATTGTGCTTGGACAAGAGATACGAAAGGTCACTTAACTTTTCCTAAGATGCCTTACAGAGTTAAAATAATGGACAACTGAATAACTTAAAATCATTAAAAAAGTAATTATCCCAATTAAAATAAAAAAGTGCATGGTGCGTTAGAAACGTATTAATTATTTTCCTAAGATGCCATACAGAGTTTAAGTAATGAGCAACTGAGTAAACAACACAGATATCTGCCCTATGTATTCTCAGGGCAGTATGCCTATCATCAAGTCCCATGAGGTGACACAAATGAATTATCCAGCAAGCACACTATTTGGTATAAGCACCACAAAAAAGCTGGAGGTGATCATTATTCTCCACTGGTTGTAGTAGCTGACATTACTCCTCTAGGAGGCAGTAAATGATGCAGTAGGTAAGATCCCCAATCCAAATTTGACATAAAGATACATTATTTATGGCGTACTCAGATAGTCCTTGAAATCCTCAAGAAAACAACCACATTTAAAAGACAAATACTGGTCTGTTAGGCTATCAGGGGAAACAGCAGAAATGAACATTCTAATAAAGATCTTTAATAAGACCCTTGGAACTGCTGGTCATTGAGGTAGAATGAAGCCAGAAATCAGGCAATCCTAGATTACCCAGCTAAGATTTAACATGGATCCAGATTTAAAATGGATTTAACATGGACTATCTATTCAATATTGGAAGTAATATCGACTAGAATTAGGAGATGGGTTATCTATCTACAATAGTTTACCTTTGATGTTGAATATATTCCTGATGTTAGGAATCATGTAGCAGATAGCCTGTCACAGTTAATCCGGTATGGAAAAGGATACCGAAGATCATTTTGACTTGCTGAGAGATGATGTGTGTGTGATCACAAAGGGAGTAGTTGAGGAAAAACATGGAAACAACCCCTAGGGGCCCGTTGGTAGGCTAAAATTTCAGTAAGGCACTCTCTAGAAGGGATCAATTGCTCAGTAGACCATAACCTTGCCCAAAATAAAATAGATTTAAGATGTGCTATGTCTGAAATCATCCTTAGGTTTAGATCAAACCTCAAGGGGAGTAGTGGTGCACTTTTGGGTAACTTCAGTAAAGATCTTAGGAAATATTTCTCACATTGTTTAGCACATCGAGATTACACTGTCACCATAGTTCAGAACCATAGAGAGTGGCACTACACACTTGGCTTTTGCTTGCAAATCTGACAATAGATCCAAGTTTATACTTGAGGGACAGAGTGCTTTTCCCGATCTGCACTGACCAACCATTAGAATCTAACAATGTCATCCCTGAAATAGTCAAATTCTAGAACTCTATCTAATTTTACTCCGTCTAGGGCCAAATTCCCTTGGACTTTCTTGATGTGTGAAAATACCATGTATTTTATTTTGGACTTCTTTACCTCGAGGCCATAGTCCTTGCAAAATTGATTAAACTTCCTCAATATTGCACTGAGGCCTACAGCAGTTTTGGATAAGAGAGGTTTGTCATCTGCAAATAGCATACATGGAACTTTGGAGACAGCTAACTTGGGAGCATTGTTTATGCAATCGTTAGATAAGAAATACTTTAATTAATGAATAGTAAGAATAGAGTGGAAGCAAGGACACAACCTTGCCGTACCCCATGCTTTATTGGAAAATTCTCTTTGGTCCCCCCAACAAGGCATCATCTGACTCTAGCAAAATTATCAGTGTACAAATTCCGAATCAGTGACAAAAGCCCTAAGGAAACCCCAATCTTAATTGAGATCTCCCAACATTTTGCCATTGGGAGAAGGTCAAATGCCACAAGAAGATCTACAAAGGCAACAGAAAGCGCCCCCCCAATCCAGGTTGACAATTTTCCATTTTATGGTAAAAAAAACGAAAAAGCTGATCCACGCTACTTGTTTTAAGCATTAAGCCGGTTTGGAGGTGTGCTAGAAATGGGGTCTTTGGTTGGCAGTCAGGTTACCCCTTGTCCAAACAAGGACACTCACTCTAGTCAGGGTAAGTCACACACAATCCAAATTATCCTGTGCCCACCCTCTGGTAGCTTGACACTGAGCAGTCAGGCTTAACTTAGAAGGCAATGTGTAAAGTATGTGTGCAATAAATCTTACAATAACACAATATAGCACCACAAAAATACACCACACAGTGTTTAGAAAAATATATAATATTTATCTGGATATTTGCAGGTCAAAACAATAAAAGATGGAATAAGAAATTGTAGAGATATCACTGAAAAGTGATATGAAGTGTCTTAAGTCTATAAAAAGCAAACAAAGGGGGTTATTCTAACTTTGGAGGAGTGTTAATCCGTCCCAAAAGTGACGGTAAAGTGACGGATATACCACCGGCCGTATTACGAGTTCCATAGGATATAATGGACTCGTAATACGGCTGGTGGTAAATCCGTCACTTTTCCGTCACTTTTGGGACGGATTAACACCTCCTCCAAAGTTAGAATAACCCCCAAAGTCTCTTTGAAGCACAAAGTACCTGGTTTGGAGTGAAAAATCTCCGCAAAGGGCCGCAGAGGAGGAGATGCGTGGAAAATGGTGTGTGCATCGGTTTCGCCCCTTCACACACTGACTTGCGTCGTTAGTTTTCACGCGGGGAAGACGTTGCGTTGATTTCCGGCACGCGGACAGTCTCCTTTCTGGGTCGCGGGGTTTTCAGATGCCCCGGGGTCTGTGCGTGGAATCCTGGGCTTGTTGTCCGGCTGCGCGTCGTTCCGGTGGGTTGTGCGTGGAATTTTCTCCCTCACAGCATGCGCTGCGTTGTCAAGACGGGCTGAGCGTCGAAGTTCCGGTCGCACCGCAGGCGCCGCGTCGATCTTTTCCTTGCGAAGTCGAGCGGCGTCATCCTGGGTCGGCGTACGGTGAATTTTTCACTGCAGAGCAAGCTGTGCGTCGAATTTTTCACTGCACAAGGAGTCCAGTTGAAAGAAAGAAGTCTTTTTGGTCCTGAGACTTCAGGGAACAGGAGGCAAGCTCTATCCGAGCCCTTGGAGAGCACTTCTGCAGCAGGGCAAGAGTTCAGCAAGGCAGGAGGGCAACAGCAAGGCAGCAGTCCTCTGTAGAAAGCAGTCAGGTGAGTCCTTTAGCCAGCCAGGCAGTTCTTCTTGTCAAGATGCAGGTTCTGGTTCAGATTTCTTCTCCAGCAAGTGTCTGAGGTGGTAGGGCAAAGGCCCTGTTTTATACCCAAGTGTGCATTTGAAGTGGGGGAGACTTCAAAGAGTGGCTTAGAAGTGCACCAGGTCCCCTTTCAGTTCAATCCTGTCTGCCAGGGTGCCAGTAGGGGGTGTGGCAGTCCTTTGTGTAAGAGCAGGTCCTCCACCCTCCCAGCCCACGAAGACCCATTCAAAATGCAGATGTATGCAAGTGAGGCTGAGTACCCTGTGTTTGGGTTGTGTCTGAGTGAATGCACAAGGAGCTGTCAGCTAAACCCAGCCAGACTTGGATTGTAAGGCACGGAAAGATTTAAGTGCAGTGAAATGCTCACTTTCTAAAAGTGGCATTTCTAAAATAGTAATATTGAATCCAACTTCACCAGTCAGCAGGATTTTGTATTACCATTCTGGCCATACTAAATATGACCTTCTTACTCCTTTCAGATCAGCAGCTACCACTTCAACAATGTATGAGGGCAGCCCCAATGTAAGCCTATGAACGGAGCAGGCTTCACAGTAGTGTAAAAACAAATTTAGGATTTTTACACTACCAGGACATGTAAACTACACAGGTACATGTCCTGCCTTTTACCCACACAGCACCCTGCTCTAGGGGTTACCTAGGGCACACATTAGGGGTGACTTATATGTAGAAAAAGGGGAGGTTTAGGCTTGGCAAGTACTTTTAAATGACAAGTCGAAGTGGCAGTGAAACTGCACACACAGGCCTTGCAATGGCAGGCCTGAGACAAGGTAAAAGGGCTACTTAAGTGGGTGGCACAACCAGTGCTGCAGGCCCACTAGTAGCATATAATATCTACAGGCCCTAGGCACATATAGTGCACTCTACTAGGGTCTTATAAGTAAATCAAATAGCCAATCATGGATAAAACAGTACAATTTACACAGAAAGCATATGCACTTTAGCACTGGTTAGCAGTGGTAAAGTGCCCAGAGTTCAAAAGCCAACAACAACATGTCAGAAAAAATAGGAGGAAGGAGGCAAAAAGTTTGGGGATGACCCTGTAAAAAGGCCAGGTCCAACAAGGTGCGATAGCGCCTTTTTGGATTTGATCCAATCCCAAAGTTTTGCCAAAGGATGCTTGCTATAGATTTTTTGTATGTTGTCTACCTGGGAAATAGGGTGATAATTTCCTTGTTCTTGCCTTGAGCCCTTTTTATAGATGGGTAGGATTTCAGCCCCTCTCCATGCTTTGCGGATGAGGCACCTGCCACAATTGCATCAACCAAAACATTAATATACGGAGCCCAGATGTGGGGTTCCGCACAGAACATATCTAATGAGATCCTGTCCATCTCAGGGGCTTTTCCCAATTTCAGCCCCTTAAGAGCATTAAAGGATTCTTCGATAGAAAAAGTCACTGCCTCTTGCAATCCGGCTCTACTAACTAGCGGGGTATCTGGTTTGGGTGGAAGAGTTTTGGAGGAACGCTCTGTGTAGAGGGCAGAGAAGTGCCACACCCAGTATGATTTGGAAATGTGACATTCAGGATAAGCAAAATCTTTGTGGCCTTTGTGAGCGACCAGATGCCAGAGCAATCTAGCATCCGCTCCCTTTGCAGCTTCCAGCAGATTGTCTGAAACCTTAACTTCCCATCCAGATTTACTGGATTTAATAGTTTGGGCATAATCACATCTAGCATTTAGAATGTCTGGCCTCACGTTGCTTTTTATGGCATCCATCAGAGCTGTTTTAGCCGCTCTGCATTTTTGATCAAACCATTCATGGGTGCTAGAAAACACTTTATGGGATGAAGTCTTCCTCTCAAAAAAAGGTTTCAATTCCTCAAAAAATGATGCACTTGTGGCCAATATCTGGAAGGGACTGTTAGCCCGGTCTATACAGCATACTAGTGCATTGTCGACAAATCCATAAATCTCCTTCAACAAGGCCTCTTTGCTAGAAATATCTATCCATTTCACCTTATTCCTATTATTACTCAGGGCCACCATAGTAGGAGATGCTTTTCCCATACAGGATTTTTCCTTAAGGTGGGTCCATTTTAGCGTAATGGCGAGATGGAGATGAGTGCTCTGCTGCCTATCAATGATCTCCATATCTACCATCCTGTGCCAGGTCATGAGATCAATTAGTACGTAATCTATATTGCTGCAATAGTCTCTCCCTTTAAAGGTTGTCTTAGCAGTAGAATATGACATGGAATGCCCATTACAAGCTCTTAAGTCAAAGGTAACAATTATATCTACAATCTAAAGGGCAGATGCACTCATCTTGGGGCTCTTTTTAGTTGAAGAATAAGAAGGAACCCCCCTACATTCATTCTCTAACCAAAACAAATCTAGCAGGGGCTGGTAGGGCTCAAAACAACAGTTGAAATCACCTACAATAACCTTGGCATACCTGACCCAAATTCTTCTAATAGGGTGGTGAGGGTATTCAAAGTTTGTGACTGCTTGTTGCCTTGCTTATAGTGCTTATCAACAGCACCAGTTTCTTGAAACACACAAATTTGAAACCCCTCCAAAAATGACCCCAATCTGTATCCATAAGCTTAGATCTAAAGTCTGCTATTTTCCAGTTGACAAGCCAGATACCCTCAGACCCACTGGTGGTGGATACAGATGCAGAGGTAAGCACTCCTAATCCCTTAGACATACTGCTAACTTTATTTAATCTGCCAATTTCAGGTTCATCAGGAGATATGGATACCTCAAGAATAATGCCCTTCCCACTGGCCGCAGGAATCGACAGGCTGCGAATAGCAACCCTGTGCATTTGGAGAAGAATATCTGATTAGGTGGTGGTGGGAGGAGCAACTGGAAAACTGGGGTGGGGCACACAATACAATATTTGTAGGTTTGGGACCTCGTTGTACCAATCTGAAAGGTAGTATTAACCCTACTTCCTCCCTTCAGATGGGAAGGCCCCTCCACTGTGGCCGTGTTGCTCTGGGGGCCCGCTTCATCAGAGAGTCAATTTACTCCGGCCAGCGCATCAAAGCCATTTGAAACTGGAATGTTGTAAGTCCTTCTTGAACCATATTGGCCATGAGGAAAACCCTTAAAGGAATGCAGGGGCGGGCAAGTGGTCTGGAATAGTCACTTCTAAGTCAGGGCTATGTTCGATTCCCCAACGAGCTATGCACATATTCTAGTAATAGCCTACAAACCAAATTGGGCTATTTAAAGTTAATTATGATACAATCCCTAGGAGGTCTACCCGACCCTGTCCAATCCACCCAACTCTGTGCGTTAAAAGAGTGTTATGTGCCAATGAGACCAGAAAGTTCTTGTTGTTCGTTAGCCAGTTCAGACATTTGTTGGTCAATTCCTCGTGCATCCCCCTCTGGCGTTTGTGCAATTCAGGAACTCCTGCCAGAATTGCCACATAAGGGCCTGTGGCTGCGGGTTGAACTAGCTAACCCATGATTCATTGAGCTGGTACTCTTCAAGACAAGTTGGATCCCTTGTTGCACCCCTTCAATGAGCTGCCCATTGGACAATGCAGTGGTTCTAGGAGTTGGAAGAATTGGAAAATGAACCATAGAGGGGGGGGAGAAGAGGGTCCACTCTTGGGACAGGAACTGGTACTGCGATCACTAGCTATGCAGGGCAGAGCAGGGTTGTGAGGAAAACCCCCAGCTCCCCCTACAGACTGCTGGGGTTGAAGCTGGGGTTGGAGCTGAGGGCTTTAGGTGACTTTGCAAATTAGCTCGATGGCTTCCAGAGGCACCGGTAAGGGTGTAAGTTCTGAGTGCAAAACAGCCTTTACTTTATCAACAACCTCCGCTATCACTTGCATTGCCCAGGTATGATAGAATCTCCGTACATCAGTGGTGTCACACGAAGGCTTTGTGGCCACAGCGGTGATAGGAACAGAGACAACATGGGTACCGGACTCACACAGTCTGTTCCGGGCTGTTCTCTGAGACTGTTTTGTTGGTTGATGGAGTCCCACACGCCCAGGCTCAGGGGAGTTGACTTCATTCGATGCACCGAAAGATGAAGTAGCTTTTCCAACCCCACCAGACTCCACCTCGGGGATAATAGTAACCACACTAGGCTCTGCCTCAAGAGTAATAATAACAGCAGAAGGGCCAACAGTACCAGAAAGGTTGAACAATGGCTGGGATAAAGCCCCTGCACTCAAGGACAGTCTCCTTTCTTCAAGATCGAGTTTGGTAGACTCCATTCCTATTTGAAACCTCCGATCCAACAAAGAAGGTTTGGTACGCGGGGTGGTGGCGACAGTGGGGAGGACACTTCCGTTTGCCCATGGGTCCGCAGCGGGCATAAGAGTGGAGAAGAAAGAGCCGTCAGAACACAGTTTGAAGGGCCAGGAGCCAGAAACCAGTGCCAGGAGCTGAGAACCGATGAAGGTGCAAATACAGGTGCATGTGAAAGAGGTGACAGAGAAAGTGAACGAGCAGGTGTAAGCCACTAAACGAGTCAGTCAGAGCAGAGTGACGAGACTAAGAGAGACAAAAGCAATATTGACACGGCCAGGTAGTACAACACAACAACACAGCAAGTCTAAAGAACTGCCAACAGTAGCAGCGACAGCAGACATCCACTTACCTCCTCCCCCAATCTTGCTGGAGTGGCCAACTCCACCTCCACCCACACAAACCAAAGCTATAAGGCTGCAGAAGGAACTGGCTGAACAACAAAACAGACAGTGGCTGTGACTGAAGCTGTAGCCGGGGCAGCAAAAGTCTCTGACTTCCATCCTTGGTCCTGCAGTCACTGGGAGGCACCTCATGCACTTGCTTGGCAGCTGTCTGGACCTTCTAGCGTGAAATGATCCCTCCACAACTAGGGCATGGCACCAAGCTGCTACACTAGCACTCTGCAGCCAAGCCCACCTCTGACTGCCACTGTCCTGCCATACATTTGTGCCCATCCGTCTCCACGAGTGGGCCGGGTACAGTTGCAGCAGACAGAATAAAGGTGCAGCAGCAAGAGTGCCAGAAGGGAGAGCAGGAGCTGTAGAGCAAAAAAAACATCACAGTAGTTGTAAAGTGGCAGTGCAAATATCCAGAAATATCCAGAACTGAGAGCACAGTCTGGTCGACAGGGTCAACAGGGGAGCTGGGGTTCAAAACAGACACCTGGAAATCGCTGATGGGTCTAGAACAGGCCCAAAACAGACACCTGCAACCCTCCCAAGTGAAAGGGTCAGTGCCAATGATTAATTTCTCCAGGTACCCACAATCTGTGCTGCAGTCCGCAGCCCACAACTACGTCCTTCCCTCACAGCTCTCCAGAACATGTGCATGTGTGGTAACACACAAGCACAGGGTCAGGGAGAGGAGACACCCAGGTATATAAATGGAGTCACTTCTGCTGTCTGGGGGGGGTTAAGCACCACTAACCCAAAATTAAAACAAAAATCAAATTGATTCGATTTAACCATTTAGGTAAGCAATTTGCCTTTAAACAATATTCATAATATTAGATACTTATTTCTTTAATGTGTATATTTTTTTAACATGTTCACAACAATCTAGTCACTGCTTAGCATGGAAGTACACTGGTACACAAATTTACACCATGTAAAACCATTGTAGGCTAGGCACGAGCACAAACCACACATTTCAGGGGCACATGGGTGATAAGCAGTCAGCAATTACAGGTGGAAGGCAAAAGATGGGATGAACATCAAGGAGTTGCATCTCATAACAAGTGAGCATGAAGCATGGCGCTTTAATCAGGATAAGCCAATGGTCCTAGAAGTTGTCAACTGTTATCTTGGTACTGGCCTCTGGTTCTGGTAGTAAAGTGATATGTCATTTCTTTGGAGGCATCAGGTTAGGTGTGTAATGCAGTTTTTCTGACCAGCAGGGTTGATTCTGCATGCTTGAGATGCTTGAGATGTTTTTGTTCTTGGAAACGAAAGGAGCTCTCAACTTGAAGACGCTTAAAGATGTGGCAGATAATTTTAAATTTTTTCTTGGCCTGATATTGAAATGGTGGTTGTTACAGTGAGTCAGCTTAACTTACACCAGTTGCTTGTCTGTCAGCAGAATTCATATTTTTTAAGACTGGCCATGCTTGTATTCTGGCTGGTGTACATTTACAGCATTTACATACTCTGGTGTGGAAATAAAAGCATATATTTGCAGGGTAATCATAGTGTAATTGGATGGCCATGGATTGTATGCTCTCTTCAAACCTACTAAAGGTTTTGGAATGAGCAGAAATGAGAATAGCTTGATTTAGCAAGGGGATACTAATGTCTGGTGGCTACACCAATGGAGCATGCAATTAAGACTTAGAGGCAGGACTTGCACTTTGCTTCCCTTCATTTTGAGGCTTCATCTTCCCAACCAGCCTTCCATGATGCATATTTGTTTTGATATATGATCAAAGTTGCCTCGTGGGACATGGATTCTGGGGCAAAGCTGGGTGATGTCCACATGAGAAAGGAAAGTAAAAAGTGATTAATCAGAGTATAAAGCTATTAGAAAGAACGGGGTATGCGCTGCAGAAGATCTGTATCAAAACCAATCAAGTATGTCTTTATTTTTAAAAGGTGAACATTTTTCTGAGGACATGAATGGAATCTCGTTCTTGAAATGTAATTTTCTGAATATGTCACCAGAAGCTTTTGCTTTTTGTCTGAATTTAACTCACTGTTTCCATCTTAGTTACTATTTGTGACAGATGAAGTAAAATAATGTTCTCCGACCCAATTATATTTATAGTGATAGTGCGTCCAGTCCTTATAAATTACTTATACTTGGACACGCCGGAGGTCGGTGAACCTTTTGGCTGGGTTGAGTTCTCCTCATCCAAGAATAGTCGGATCCCTCAAATCAATAATCAATAACCATTTATAATCAATGGCCAATACTCAATTAGTAATCAAACAACAAATTAGTTCAACAGAAAATCAGTAATTAGACACACCATGACCTTTCAGTCATGAATAACCACACCTGTTTATTAAAGGTTAATGAGTTTATTTCCCTATATTAACAAAGCTAATAAAATATTAGTAAGTCTCAAAATCAAATGATATACGTATGCGAACATTACTAGCTGTCCATAGCGACGGAAGAAACGCAATCTACGCAAAATTTGGATTATAATGCACTCAGTTATAGCAATGCAAATCACTAATAAGAGTAATTGAATTTGACTAATTGCATACATCGGTCAGCATAACAAGATTTCAATTTAGCATGGTGCATCAAATGAATACCTCAACTAACCTCTGATTAGCATTGGCATGTGGGGCTTCATGCAAAACGAATTTAGTCAACACAAATTTAGAAACCTTCTAGCTTGGGCTCTGTCAAAATCAAGCAGTTGGTACCTAAGAAGGAAAACACAATGCATGATACAATTATCCTTTTATAAATACCAAATACAATCAGCATTCAAGGAAAGTCTTCGTCCTTCAGGCACCGGTTCGATCAGCATGGGGCAGACTTCAAAGGGGCAAAGTTTAAGGCAAGTTTTCCTTGGAGCAACAAGGAAAATGGGGCAAAAGTTATTGTATGGGCAAGATGGGGTAACGTTAAAGTTAAAGTCTCTAGGGTGAGAATTCTTAAAGTCTCTCTCTCTGGGATAGAGAAAAAGCATCAGAGGGTCATCAAAATGGCTTCTTGAATCTTGCTTCAAAATGGCATCAAAGAAAATGGCTGACTTCTCTTTGTCCGGCGGGTTTAAGTAAGAAACGTTCCAAATTCTTCAGGTTCTTCCATTGGAGGGTCCATAGGGTGGTTTCTCTGTGACCAATGAATAGTGTCTTTCTCTTAGCACTCATTTATGCTAAGGTGTCCTTGGAGTTTTGGAACACAAGTAGCAACAAAGTTTGCCAATTATTTCTGTATCAGTGTCTTTATTGTCTGCACCTGCAGAAACTGACCTTGCTTCAAAGGGGATGAAACTTGCCTAGCACGAAACCTTGAGAAAAGTGTATTAGTCATTCTACTGGAAAAGTACAGCTTTTAAACTTTAAACACGTTTTTGTTAATACAATTGAAAACCACGCAGTTGAATTTGAGACCAGGCAACTAGGCCAAAGCCTCTGCTAAATTTAAGCTAAGCACATAACAGTTTCAACAAGAAAATCATAGAATACATCTGCAATTATGACGGATGACTACATTGTCGATCCTTGATGATTAATTAAGCTAGTTTTTAATAATGGCGAACTACTTTGTGGGCACATTTTCCCACATACATTATTTTTCTTTTCTAAAATCACATGGTCTTATACGATTTTCTTACATGATATATGAATGTTTGTTAGCCTTTCTTTTTCTGCTTCATCAATAGCTACCAATTATGTAATTTCTTTTTAGGATCAAACGATATATCTCTTGGATGCCATTATCCAAAGTGCCAACAATGGGTTTACCTTGCTTTAAATAGGATTAAGAAGTTCCTCAAACGCACACACAAAGAATCATCCATCACACTTTCCTAAAACATTTCAAAGAACATGAAAAACATGGACAAGGACCAATAATTCACAATGAGATTGCCCCGCTAAAACTCAATCTTCGAAAACCATCCTCTAATCTCTAGACCCCAGTTTAGCTTCCCTGCCGCATGCTAGTTTTACCAGCACCCTTATTTTGTTCTTGAAACACACCCTAGTACCACAGATATAACATTCCAGTTGACATGACCATAAAGTGTACATGCATAACATACATAATTGCTTCATGTATGATGGGCACCATCAACTAAATCCTAATTGCAATAAATGTGCCCCAGGTTTCATAAAAGACATTTGTCGCCCAAGCTTGGAAAGACTCTACAGCAGTTTTTCCTGGATGCTTAAACATATGTTCAAGAGTGTATTTTCCATTTAATTAATTTCTTCATCAGCCATGCATCCCAAACGCTTGTCTTCACCAATAGCTAGGACACTGAGAAGGTATTCATCGTAATTGAAAATGATATCCTCTTCCCTTTGACTGCTCACCAAATGTTTAAATAGATTCCTGCTTCAAACCTAGTTTCGAGTCAGACATGGACAGTTCTGACCAGTCATTAGAAGATTTTAACTGCCATAAAAGTATTAAAGTGACCTCTTTGTCATCTTCTCCTAGTATACCAGAAATCAGGATAATTTTCTCACCAACTCTTGGAATGTCAATATATATTCATATATTTATTTATTTAATTTCTTGATATAGTGTGTCAGTGCCAACACAGGATGACAGAGCACTTCACAAACTGGACAAAAACGCACAACATAGGCGGAGGAAAGGCATGAACAATTATGAACAGAATTTAAAATGTAGACCTACAGGAGAGGGAGAGAGAAGCATTCATCAAGTATTTTTGGATAGTTATGTTCAGGCATTATGGCAACAATATCATCTGACTTTGCAAGATGTCACCAATGTGGTTCCTTCTGACTGCATGCTTCTAACACCTCATGCCTATTATATTATTTGGCCTTCATTCTGTCATGCAAATATCATTTCTAAATGGGGGTGCCTTGAAGTACTTTTCTACCACCACTCTAGGAGTTTTGAGATTTCACCTCAGGTGGGAGTCATTTTGATAGCACAGTGGAGGCTGTCATCCCAAGTGCAATGGTCTTGTTCTACAGCATCGTATTGGCATTATTCTGTGGTGCAGTCCAACGTTTGTCAATGTAGCATCTACTTTGTCACAGTGATATTTATATTCTGCAGCAAGAGTACATGCTGTTTTCTTTGTCCATAATGATAAGCATGTTTTCAGGCACAAGAGCTATATTGAGCAAACACATTTTAGACAGTTTTATTACTTCATTTAGCCTTGCGCATGTTGAATACTAATGAAATATAGTGCATAAAGACAAAATTGTAAGTTAAAAGATGACTGGTCTTTTAACTTACAATAATAAGAACATTCATGTCACTGATATAAACAGTGTACCCCAGAGTTAGCTAAGGTTGTCCTATTGTATGCATACATTAAAAATGATTTATTACAAAGATTGTATTATAAAATAAAATATTTAACCCTTACCATGACAGATCTTGATAATTTTTTTGTTACAACTACAAGACGTTTGAAAATTATCCATTAAACAACAATGATTTTTTTGACTTACATAACTTGCATTGTTTAAAAAAAAAAATGAAGTTGCACTTATTTAAGCCTCAAATTATAGCAAGCATTATCAAAGCTGATCAAGGTCTCTTTGCCAATGCTTGTTGATTCCTTCTATTGACTTTGTCATTACTTGTAGCCTGGAAGCAGCACTGGACAATCTAAATGTGTCTGGAAATCATCTTGTAATTGTATTTTCTATCCTCGTACGTTGGCACTAATTATGCATGTATGTTCAATGTGTTGGAAACAAATGTTTGGCCATTTTGGAGATGTATTTCTATAATTCAAAGATTGCCATTACACTGCTTGAAGATACAACCAAGGGGCCATCTTCAAAGTATAAAAAATGCATTACACAGATGATCACCATCTTGGGTCTAGATGTAATGTGGCTGCCATTTTTGGGCTATAGAAAGTAATGCTCCAATAGTACTACTTCTATACTTTCACAAAGGCTGCCACCTTGTGACTACATGCTTGGTGACAACAATCTTGGAAATATAGAAAACAATTCCAAGATGACCTGCTGCTGCTATTGGTTTGCTGTTGGTGGCTATATTTTACAAGTATCAGCAAAGCCACCTTTTGCAAGAAGAGAACAATGGAAAAGAGTTGGGTAGGAAGGCGCAAGACAGCAGCAATGTTACATAGTAGTAGGGCTTATGTGAAAAGCGATGGACAATAAAAACAGAGTTAGAAGGGGTATGGTGGTGAGGGAGGAGGACTAGTGGAGGGAAGAGAAACAGACATAGATTAGCCATGCACTCCAATGAAGTGC
This sequence comes from Pleurodeles waltl, assembly GCF_031143425.1. Classification (NCBI taxonomy): domain Eukaryota; kingdom Metazoa; phylum Chordata; class Amphibia; order Caudata; family Salamandridae; genus Pleurodeles; species Pleurodeles waltl. Next base: position 245,946,897 of record NC_090448.1, on the reverse strand, counting down.
TAAATCACTCATGGTATAGAGACAATTCAAAGAAAAACAAACATTAGCAAAGTCAAGATCTTGTTTATGTGAAATCTTTTGTCTGTAGGAGAGGAGTGGATTGGATTGGAGTGGAGTATAATGGGGTGGAGTGAAGTGGCAATAAGTGGAGTGGAGTGACAGTGAGTGGAATAACACTGAGTGGAGTGACATTCAGTGGAGTGGCTGAGAAGAGTAGAGTGGCATTGAGTAAAATGGAGTGGTGTGGAGTGGAGTTGCATTGAATGGAGTGGCACTGAGGGGAGTACGGTCAAGTGGAGTTAAAAGGAGACACAAAGGGGAGCAAAGTAGACTGGAGTGATACTGACTGGACTGGAGGGGAGTATCATTGACTGAAGTAGAGTGGAGTGCCATTGAGTGTAGTGGAGTGCCATTAAGTGGAGTTGAATGGATTGTAGGGGAGTGCCATTGAGTGGTGTGGGGTGGAGTGGCATTGAGTGGAGGAAAGTGGAAAGGCACTAAGTAGAGTGGAGTGATATGGAGTGCTGTGGAGTGGCATTGAGTGGAGTAGACTGGCACTGAGTGGACTGGAGTGGCATTGGGTGGAGTGGAGGGGAGTGGAGTGGAGTGGAGAGGAGAGGAGTGGAATGAAGTGATGTGGAACCGAGTGGGGTGGAGTGGAACGGCATGGAAAGATGCCCAGTTACCACTGAAATGCTTCAAAGCCTTGTGCTATATAATTGCAATTATAAAAGAATGTGTTACCAATTATCTCGACCTACAATATATGTAAACATCTGTTGTCTTTGGTCCAAGAACTGATTTGTTTAGAAATAAAGTCATTTTAGACCAGAAGGGGCTAGTGGACGAAGGATCAACATAGATTGAACTCTTTGGAGATAAAGGAGCTGGAGCGAGTTGGCAGCAGTGTTTTGGAGCTATACATTGTTAGGGGAAGAACCAACATGGAGAAAGGGGTGAAAGAGTTTTGGAAATAGTCCTTTCTGCAAGGTCATCCTCAGATGTTTTTACCTTCCTCCTCCTTATTTTCTGACCTTGTTTTTGGTGTCTTTAGGACTCTAGGCATTTTAACAGTGCTAAAGTGCATTTGCTCTCTGCTTAAAACATTGTAACATTAGTATGTCTACAATTGTCATATTTAATTTACTTGTAATTCCCTAGTAAAGTGCACCATGTGTGCCCAGGGCCTGTAATGTAAATGCTACTAGTGGGCCTGCAGCACGGATTGTGCCACCCAGTACAGTAGCCTTTCAAGCATGTCTCAGACCAGCCACTGCTGAGCCTGTGTGTGCAGTTCTAAACTATCATTTCGACCTGGAAAGGGCACCCACTTACCGCTCCCAAACCTTCCTTTTTATTACTTATTAGACACCCCTACGTTAGGCTCTAGATAGCCTCAAGAGCAGGATGCATTGCATTTAAAATGTTGGACATGTATATTTAAGTTTGACATGTACAGGTAGTAAACAACTGCTAAATTTGTTTTTAACTACTGCAAGGTCTGTATTTCCCATAGGTTAACACTGAGGTTACCTTGAAATATCTTCTAATGGTAATTTTCAATTGGGAAAAGATAGAAACCTGGAGTTTGGTGTCTCAGGACTCAAAATTTAAAATCACAATTTATGCTAAAGTCTCATTTTAAATTGTAAGTCTGGAAATGACACTTTTTGAAAATTGGCATTTTCTTACTTTAACCGTTCTCTGCCTCTGACTGTCTCTGAATACATGTCTGGGGTGGATGATAGCTGGAGTTTGTACTTTGCCTCTAGACAATCACACACAAAGGTAGCTTGGTTGTGACATTTACATCCTGATGGCACATCACTGGGCTGATGGTTCTTCCTGGACTAGATTGGTGAGAGGAGCTAACACACAGTTGGGTATATGTACTGGATTCCAAACCCCAGCAAATTCGAACTCTACTGGAAAAAAGAACACTCTGCCAGGAAGACGGACTGCTGTGCTGCCAGAAGGAACTGCCACCTCTGCAACTGCATTGCTGTGTTGAATTACTGCTTCCTGTGTGCTGTGCTGTAGGAGGGAGTTCCACTTTGCTACTTGCTTTGCTGTGTTGGTCTGCTACCTGCTCCTTCTTGCCTGCAGTGAGAAAGACTGGACCTGTTGCCTATGTCCTTGAATCCATGATTCTCCAAGGGCTTGGTTTGCCCCCTGTTCTCCTGCAGTCTCAGGGGCATCAAAGACAGCTTGCAACTCTCCTGGTGCTGCTGGCCTCTGCCATTTGTGAGTCCTACTATTGCCTCAGGTGCCACCCTCCAGTCCGGGGAATCAGAAGCGGGTTTTTGCAGCCTTTTTCCTCTCGACGTCGACACATTGACTTTGTGCCAATCAGAACCACCACATCTTCCCTCTGACGTTGATGCAGTGATTGCTCTACGACATTGCCTTGATGCCCACAGACATCGGATCCACGATCTACTCGGCTCAATGACAGCACTTGGTGTGGCTCAACGTCGACATATTTCCATTCACTGCAACAGAGTTTGATGATAACACAGAACCCCCTTTGCATGGCTCAAGAGTGACGCAGTGGATTCTTGATGTCGACAAGGGCTCCATTGAAGGTACTGTTTCAGAAGGACCTGTCTGGGTCCTGTAATCAGCCTACCCTCCATCGCAGTCGGCCTTGATTTAGGATTTTCACAGGTGCTTCCCAACTTCAAATAACCTTTAACTTTTTAACTGCTAGTGACTTATAGTTAGCAATACCTGCCGACAGATGAGACCTAAATAGTTTCTGTGGTCAGCAATGGAAGAATATACTGAACCAATAAAAAATGAGGGTGAAACCTAAATACAAACACGAGAAGAGGGAGAAAAGCCAGTAAAGAAGCTGCAGGGAATTGAAACAGACAAGGAAACTATCCGGCGCAAAAGGCATATCCAAAGCCCACCCTAGATGTATGTTACAGTATTGGTTGCAATTCAGGATGTGGCAGACAGCTAAAGCTGTATATGGCTAGACCTCAAAATACCTGCTAAATCAGAAATAAAAAAAGAGTCTGAATTTCTCTAGAAGTTACAAAGTGTTTATAAATTCAAAATAAAAGGAGTCAGAATCACCCCAACATCTACAAAGTGTAAAATAAATAACACATTTTCAATAGACCATGAACAGAGGCCTGAGTTTCTCGCTTAGCAAAAGACAATCTTGTTTTCGGCCCATATGTGTTTCTTTAAGTCGATCAAGCAGTTAAATAAAGTAACCTTCTGTGTTAACGTTTTTGAAATATATTCTAATGTTCAGACTTGATTTCAGTGCAACATTGGCTTAATATGTCCTCACCACTATTTGCAATAACTTTTTATTTCCTAACTTTTTGTAGGCCAGAAGCGAATCACAGACTATGAGCAATTCACAAACCCTAACTTGGATAAAGCATTCATAGCATTACATTTAGCCTTTTCCCTAATGGAAAATGTCGGGTTATTTTCAATGACACATTGATAATTCTTCTATGCAAACACAATACAGTGGGATAATTCATAACCTCTTCTAGTCGAAGACGTCCTTAACTGTGCTCTTATCGCTAAAACTGAGGTCTAATGTGGACCGCCACATGCTTCATTCTACTTCAGTAATGGAACACAGCATGTGGCCGCACACTTTTGGAACCTATATTAACAGCTGTATACTGTAACGCTGACAATGCGTTCTCTGCAAGCCAAATAAGTATGCTTCCACCACAGCTCCTGGCAAATCTGAGCAAACCTTCAAAGGTAGCTATAATCTGACACATCCTTATTGTTCGCCACAGTTCTATCTTTAATCAGCTGTTTAGCTCTAAAAAGCAGAATACTTCTTTTGATTTATCACAATTAATTATTACAAATGTAATTTTCACATAATAGTCTGGCTCTTTCTAACCGCTTCTGGAGACAACTTGCATGCCATGATTGACAGATTCAATAACTTGCAATGGACATCTACTACAACACAAATGGTAACACCATGTCACAACGTTGGGCATATTTTCTGACATTTTGGTAAATATTATGACATCATTTTGGCAAGGCTCAACCCAAAAAGTCATGCTGTCTCCTACTTAGCTTTCGTTTTTGCTCGGCTAATAATATGGCCTTCTTTTCTCAACCTATTAAGAACATATTTTCCGATTCAGTTTGTGACTACTCACTGTCACAATTCTGAACACTTTTATGAAAAAAGCATTGGCAAAGCCAGAAGGTCTCGCAGTAAAACCAGTTGGCTTTACCGATGCTCTTTTCCCCTAGATGGCTTTCATACTCGAATCACCATCTGTGGCATTTGGACGGAGGAAATTATCTGGGCGGTAATTCAGTAATATCTCAACAAGGATAATTCGTCATCTAGAGTAACTCTCAGCATCAAATGTACAATTCTGTGGTTTGCAGTTTTTATTTTGTACTCAACACCCGCAAAAACACAGCATTATCTAAACACTGTCAGAGTAAGGTCAAAAAGTGCATCCTGTAACTGGTGTCCAAGTTCTACTTTCCCATTTAAATTGGTAACCACCCATTTTGATGAATTCCTAAAGTGAAGAAAGTCAGTCTGTCGACGACAGGATGACGAAAATTCATTTTAGGAAAAAGTTGAAATGCAGAAAAAACGTTTTTACGAAAGTGTTATGCTTTTGTGGCAAAGGTAATTGTAGAGAAAGTAGAGGGAGGGCAGTGTGTCAACTAGGAAATAATGGAAGAGGAGTGGTTATGAAGGACAGGAGTAGATTATTGTGGAAGTAAGGGGTTTGTAAAAAAGGATGGGGAATGAAGTGGGAGTGCAAATAAGAGAATTTTGAAGAGAAACAGTGGGAGTAAAATAGGAGGGGAAGTATGTTTTATTTTAGAAAAAAGACTACAGTGGATGTGTTAGGGATTTAAAAATACACGGGAGTAAATCAAAAGTGGATGTAAGAGATTTGTTAAAAAACTAAACAGGAGTGGGCAGGTGGAATAGTAAGTGGTTTTATAATAAAAGGGAGTAAATGGGAGACAGATTTTTTTAAAGAAAAGGAGAAAAGCAGGAGGTAGAGTAAGGCATATGTTGAGTAAAATGCGACAGGGAGAGTATTGGGTGTGAAAAAAGTGAGCGAAGAAGGAAGTGGAATACGAGGTCTGAAAAAACAATAAAAGTGGAAATAGCAGTAAAGTAGTGTTGGACTTTTTCCCTTATGCAGGGTCATCCCCGTTTTTTTTGCCTCCTTCCTCCTGGTTTTTCTGACCTCTCGCTGTTGGCTCTAGGACTCTCAGCACTTTATCACTGCTGACCAGTGCTAAAGTGCAGGTGCTCTCCCATCTAAAGTTGGTATGATTGGCCGATACCTTTTTAATTTACCTATAAGTCCCTTGTACAGTGGTATCTCTATACCCAGGGCCTGTAAATTGAATGCTACTAGTGGGCCTGCAGCGCTGCTTGCGCCACCCACTGAAGTAGACTTTCAAACCTGTCTCAGGCCTGCTAGCGCAGGGCCTGTGTGCGCAGTTTTCTGCCACAGGAACCTGGCATCTAAATTTACTTGCCAGGCCCAGAACTCCCCTTTTACTACATGTAAGTCACCCCTAAGGTACGCCCTAGCTAGCCCTATGGGCAGGGTGCTATGTATGTAGAAGGCAGGACATGTGCCAGGTTGCGTGGCCTGTCCTGGTAGTGACAAACAGCCTAACTGGTGTCTCACTGCTGTGAGTGCTGCCTCCTCATAGGATTGCATTAGAAATGCCCTGCTGTATGTGTAGGTGGTATTGTCTGATTTATGAGAGGTAGCGTAGGCATGTTTGGTATGGTTGTGATGGTGATAATAAATGCTGCTTACTAGTGTAGGTATATGTTTTATTACTATCACAGAAATGCCACTTCTAGAAAGAGACCATTTATCTGTGCTTATGACTCTGGTGTTTTGCAGCTTGACTCCAATGCACGTCTGGGCTGAGTGACAGTTGGGGCTTTGTGCATACTTTTCAGACAGCCTATACACAGGGAGGGTGGAGGTGTCACAGAGGTGAATTTGCATACTGAATAGTCTTCCTGGGCTGAGAGAAGGGTGTCACGACTTACGTGCTGCTTTACCCTGGAGGCCGCAGAGCGAGTGGCGTGGGTCCTGTTCTTGAATGTTCGGCCTTGGCCCAAGTAGGGGCGACTCTTTCTGGTAGCCACGGTTCTGCAGGCAATGGGCACGCCAAGAGCAGGCCGTGTCCCTCAGAAGTAGCGCAAGAGGGGAAAAACCCCTGAAAGGGGAAAAAACCTCCACAAAGATATGTTCCTAAAACAGGAACTAAAAAGACGAGATATCAGCAAGAGCAAATACAGGAAAAAGTGTTCTGAACTGACGAGAACCAGCACAGGAATACAAGGAAGCGGGAGCGAAGACACCATCCAAACAGAAAGTGTTGCAGCGCAAGGAGAGAAAGAATCACAGCCCTTAAATACCAACAAACAGGAAACAACCAACAGGAAGTAAAAGGACACCATCTTAGATAGGGAAAAGCACATAGAACAGAATGGACTAGGAACCATAGAGAATAGGGAACAAGGAATGCTGGGAAGAGAACGGTAACATGGGAAGGGGGAAAAAACATAAAGGAAGGCACAACCAGATGACTAAAGAAAAGAAGAAAAGAAAAAAGAAGAAAAGAAAAGGTGAGTGGGGGGTCAGACATGCCTAAAAATACGGTGCACAGCAAAAGAACGAGGCCCCATGCCAAATTTGGGGCCTCTGAAAGCACACAGCAGACTGGGGGTGCGTCGCATCTGGGAAACGTGTGCTGTGGCCCGAGCTGAATGTTCGGCTCGTGCCGCGCGTAGCGGCACGACAAAGGGAGAGGTGGGGCACACCTGCATTTGAAAAGGTTGTGCCCTTGCCTCGCACAATAGGGTCATTTACCCCCAACTGATGTTTGGAGCCTGTGCTGGAGGAGCAAGGGCGCACTCACAGAACCAGTTGTAACTGGTTGGAACATCCTCTCCCTTCCTTTGTAAAGACACTGTAAAACTGAGTATAAGTACAGGGGAATTTTCCCCACAATTTGAACATTCTTGGGATCTGAAACTGGACACAGGACGCTACTGAATGAACTCACCAGGAAACCGCCTTGGACTGCTGCTGCTGTGCTAACCTATGACCTGTCTGGTCACTAGGAGGAACTGCCATCATCTGCACCCCTTGTGCTGGCCTGTAGCTGGACCCACCAGCCCTGTGCTCCTTTCTGCGTTTATTGTTCCCAGGGGCAGGGTGACGTGGCCCCTGACCCCTGCAACTGTTTAGAGCACGAGGAGTGCTCCAGCATCGTGGGATTCCGAGTGTGGCACTTGGCGAGTGCCTTGCTTTATGTTTGGCCCCGAGCGCTTTGAAAAGCGCTGTTTTGTCATCACCGGGATCACCACCACAACCCGGGCTTCAGAGTGGCTTTGGCGCTTTGAAAAGCGATCTTTTTGATGTCCCGAATCACCGCCGCAGCCCGGGCGTCCGATATTTACAGAATGCGAACATCGCGCACTCTTCAGTGCCCCCGGGGTATGGCCCGGTCCTTGGAGCGCCCTCGGGGCACCAGCCCCCTCCAATCCTTGAGAGATCACTGCGGCGGCCCAGGAAGTTGGAAGAACACTCGCGCACCGCATTGGGTGCGGGCGAGTGTCTGCTCGGGCCCCAGGAGGGCTCCGATCTTCTTGTGGCTTCATGGCAGGACCAGGGGAATGCGCGGGGAGTGCCCCCTGGCCTCTGCGTTAGGAGCAGGACGCTCCTTTTCTGCTGTTAGGTAAAATGGGTATTATTGTGCCCCCCCCCTTGGTGGAAGGGCCAGTGGAGGCCCAGGAGGCCCCAAGAGATCGCGGGTCCCCGGGGGGGGCCCGTCATTATACCGGAGGGGGTGCGTGGTGCCCCCCTCCTGCCCTAAGTTGTTTTTGCTGGCTTTAGCCCCCCTCGTGAGGGCCGGTTGAGGCCCAGGGGGCTCCCAGTAATCACAGTCCCCAGAGGGGCCCGTCTATAAAAGAGAGGAGGTGCATGTCGCCCTCCTCTGACCCCAGAGGATAAGGGAGTCCCTGTTTTGTGAATAGGAGCGCCGGGGCCCCATTGTTCCCCTTCTAGGCACTGGAGGTGCCTTCATCCAACCAGGTACTGTTTAAAGGACCAATATAGTTGCAATCCAAAGTTCTTTCTACAGACTTTTATTGATTCATATATTACCTACCTGCGTTTGATGTTTTTACATGTGTGTATGCAAATGTTCCTGTTATGGGCATGACATGCTAATATGTTTTTCTAGCTTGCCATATGTTTTCTAATGTTCCTACTATGGGTGTTTTATGATATTCCTATGACAAGTGCTTTAGTGTAATAACGTGTTTCCTGACTACTGCTTATGTTGCAGAATATTGAGTAACCTTGGGCTATTTGTGACTACTGCTAGTTTGCAGAGTAACTAATGTGTAACGTCTGACAACTGCTAAGGTAGCAGGATACTACTGTTATGTGATGTTGGTCTAATAATTACATTGTGTACAATACAGTACATTTTCATATAATCTGGTGTTGTGTTTCCTTTGTGGTGGGGATATTGCGTCACATGTGTTGAGTGTGTTGTGCAAACGCTTTACACATTGCCTCCGGGTTAAGCCTGACTGCTCGTGCCAAGCTACCAAGGGGGTGAGCAGGGGTTATCTTGAACGTGTAACTCCCTTGCCCTGACTAGAGTGGGTGGGTTCTGCCTGGCTCAGGTGCATACCCTAGCCAACCAGAAACCCCATTTCCAACAAGTAGGAAGAGAGCAATGGGTTGTAAAAAATATATGGAGTTGGGTAAGCAGTTTTAAAAAATTGGAGTAAAGCTGAAGGGAAAGTAACATGGCTTGAAAAAGAAGTGTAAATTGGAAGTAAGACTTTATAAAAAAGAGGAGTAAAGCAGGAGGGAAGAAAGAGATTTAAGAAAAAGAATTAAAGCAGGAGTGGGAGTAAGGGTGTGTCAAGTAATGCAGGAAGAATGCTTATGGGTATGTAAAAAGGAAGAATACTGGGAAAAAGAGTAACAGGTTTTTTAAAAATAGGAGTAAAGTGGGAGAGTGAGTAAGGAGTTTGAAATAACACAGTAGTAAAGTGAAAAAGGAAGTGTTACATGGGCCGGGACATAGGTCTTGAAAAAAAAAGCTATGGTGTGTATGAGGGGAAACTCCCCTTAAAAGCCACAAAATAGGAATCAAACATGAAGAATCAAGTTTGTTAAAGAATGGCATTCAGCGGTTGCTTTCGATAACCTTGTGAAACACCATTCAAAAAGAAACATTTGACAGCAATAGTTCAAAGCAATGAATTTGTCAGAACCATTTTCTACATGTGGAATTTTCCTAGAGAAAATATACAACAATTTAATTCATGCCTGTGTGAATATGCCTCTCAAGGAGTATCTGTCTACTACAAGAGATAAAATAGCCACCAAAGGGATACTCAATGCATTTCCAAGTATGGCCCCAATTGTATAGCAGTCTTCCTCAGTTTGACTCTGGGTCCTGTGTGTAATCTGCTTGGCAGAGATGGAGTTGTTTGTCATATATGTGAGGTGCTTTCTTTAGTGCCTTATAAAACACATTCATTTTCTAGGCACTTGCAATACAGTGGATGGGCTATCCCCGATGGTTTGACAAAGTATCCAGCCCACCAAACTCTAAATAGAACTAAATAGAACCCTTAAATGTTATTAGGGTACGTCAGAGGATCTGGTTAATAAACATCAGATTTAGATTTTAATGACAGATGTTGTAAAGGTTTTAAGTTAAGTGCTCGTTTATATGCAAATGATGGGTCATTAGGCTGAATTGAAGTGTTGGACCTGGCCATCTCTGCATTGTCACCCCAGATTTTTTCCTTCCTTTGCTGAACCCCGTTTTTGTTGCCTTTTAGGACTCTGCTGCATGTGCTTCCTCTTGAAAACATGGTAAAAATGGCATACACCTAATTGGTACATTTAATTTAAATATATGTTCCCAGTGCATGGTACTATATGTACCCAGCACCTGTAAATTCAATGCTAGTAGTGACCTGCAGTACACATTCTGCCACTCACCAAAGTAGCACTGTAAAATATGTCAGACCTGCCACTGAAGCCTGTAGTGCATTTTTAAACTGTCATTTCGGCCTGCCAAAATAAACCTTTTGCCGGGCCTAATCGTTCTTTTCAATATTTAAAAAAAAAGTCATATTCAATACCACTGTTTCATGTTTATCATACATAGTTTTTGATAGAGTTGAGACAAGCGTAAGAATCTTTGTATTTTCTATGCTTCCTTTTGCCCAGGTTATTTAACTAATATTGAAAGCTTCACATTGTCCTACTCTATAGCTTTGTCAGAGCATCCATATATATTATGTTCATTGTAATTAATTATTCCTTTTGGTTTTAGTAAGCTGAACTAAGATATTTGGTTCTGTGAAGTTCACAATAAGCAATAATGCATGTCTGCATCATCGCTAACCTTGTTTTGCACTTAGGCGGTCATTCTGACCGCGGCGGTCGGCGGTCGCCGCCCGCCAAGCGGTTCCCGCCGAAAGACCGCTCTGCGGTCAAAAGACCGCGGCGGCCATTCCGGCTTTCCCGCTGGGCCGGCGGCCGACCGCCAGAAGACCGCCGGCCGGCCCAGCGGGACAGCCCCTTCAACAATGAAGCCGGCTCGGAATGGAGCCGGCGGAGTTGAAGGGGTGCGACGGGTGCAGTGGCACCCGTCGCGATTTTCACTGTCTGCTAAGCAGACAGTGAAAATCTTTGTGGGGCCCTGTTAGGGGGCCCCTGCACTGCCCATGCCAGTGGCATGGGCAGTGCAAGGGCCCCCAGGGGCCCCACGGCACCCGTTCCCGCCATCCTGTTTCTGGCGGTGGACACCGCCAGAAACAGGCTGGCGGGAAGGCGGTCGGAATCCCCATGGCGGTGCTGCAAGCCGCGCCGCCATGGCGGTTTCCCTGGGCCAGCGGGAAACCGGCGGGAAACCGCCGGCTCCCCTTTTCTGACCGCGGCTTTACCGCTGCGGTCAGAATCGCCCAGGAAGCACCGCCAGCCTGTTGGCGGTGCTTCCGCCGCCCTCCGACATGGCGGTCATGGACCGCCAAGGTCAGAATGACCCCCTTAGTCTCATTATCCATTCACTCTCTTTATGTCTCAAATATGGTTGCTGAGTCTCACCCCGGAATGTTTGTGAGTTGTCAATTGCACAGAATGTAACAGTCTTCTGATGTATGTCATGTATGGATGAAAAACAAATCCAATTGGTGAATATTTGCATAGTTTTCTTTGATTGTATGCACTAAGGGATGTCTGAGGTTTTTCGATATTCATGAGTTTACAATGGAAGAGTATTATGCACACTATATTTGTGCTTTCACGGATCGAACATTCTTTTATACAATATAGTCTTGAATTGCTGTAGGTGATCTTAGTTGTTTTTTTCTCTAAGTCTTCATTCATGCTAGTGAAAAACCCTTCACTTGCCACAAAGTTTAGAAATGTGCTTGTTTCATAATTTGTGAGCCAGGTTTTCATGTTTGGTGCTCTTTTATAAGCAATTGATGGGTAGTCAGGTTGAACTGAAATGTTCGACCTGGCCCTCTCTGCAGGGTCACCCCCGTTTTTGCCTCCTTTGCTGAACTCATCTTTGTTGGTATTTAGGACTCTGTGCTCTTTTCCCCTGACAATCAGGGGTAAAGAGCTTGCGGTCTCCCTTGAAAACATGGTCAATTGTCCTCCACCTGATTGGTACAAATAATTTACATACATGTCTCTAGTGCATGGTACAGCATATTCCCAGGGTCTGTAAATTAAATACTACTAGTGAGATATACCACTCATTGTGCCTCCCACTAATGTAACATTGTAAAAGATGTCTCAGGGCTGTCATTTCAGTCAGTAGAGCAGTTATAAACTAACATTTTGACTTGGCAAAATAAACCTTTTGTCAGGCCCAAACCTTTCCTTTTTAAGAGTTATAATGTGCTCCTAAGGTAGGCTCGAAAGGCAGGGTTCATGGTATTTAAAAACTAGAATGTGTTTTTGTGTTTTGCATATCCTGTCAGTGAAAAATCCTAAAGTCATTTTTCAATGTTGTAATGCTATCTCTCCCTGTTGGAAAATGGGTTACTGGTGGAGGGGTGTGAAATCTTATTTGAGAAGCAATCATAACTTTTGTCAAAGTGAGACCTAAGCAAACCTGAAATTAATCTGTGCTTAACTCTCTGGTAGTTTGGCACAAAAGCAGCCAGGCTTAATTTAGAGGCAATGTGTGAAATATTTATGTGATACTTCAAACAATAATAAAGTGAAAACACAAGAAAAATCATCCCACAGCAACTTAGAAAAATAGAATAAAATGCAATAAAGTATTTGACCAAAATGTCAAAATATCAATTGATGGAACCAGAGGTATGCAATTTTAAATATTTCAGGTACGTTTAGCACCAAAAAGCACAAAGCACAACTCGTGATTATCTGGTCGTGCAAGACCGGGTGAAAGTCAAAAGTTCAGGCAGACTACGATCAAGTGTTAGTCCTGGTTACCTTCAAAGTCCAGCAACAAGAGTTCCGTACACAGTGGAAGAGGCAGTGAGGAGCAGGGAGAGTGCCACATATGGTTGTCAATGTAGCGGGCAGAGCAGGCTGGGCATGTCAGACGGTTGTCGCTGTAGTGCCACAAAGATCCTGTCGGGAGTCATGGATGGCAGTTCGTGGAGATTCATATTGGCGGTCACTGTGAATAGTCATTTCTGTAGCGTGATGTGCAGACCTCGCGATGCTGGATGTCATTGGTGGTTGCTGGGGCATGAAGAGTCGTGTTCACTGAAACTTCGTGCTGCCAGGTGGTGCAGGCAGCAAGATCTTGGTGCGATCAGGCCTGTTCATGTTCGCAAAGAGCCCAAAACTTCAAGATTTCTCATTTTCTTTGGAGAGGAGCTCAACTGAGTCCACACCATGGGTCAGGACCTGAAGGACCCCTCTTGGGGGTCAGGAACTCACACCACCAGAGGCCCGCAGGGCTCAGGCAGGTCCAGTTGCAGGTCCAGTTAGCAGGTCAGCTCTATACTCTGGAAGTTGTTGTGTCCCTGTAGCTCAAAACAGGAGGTCAGGCTGCTGACCGTTGAAGTCACTTCAGCCTGGGATGAAGTGTGCAGGTGGAGCCTTCCTTCTCAGCACGCAGGGACACAGGCAACAGAGAAGCAGAGTAACTGGGTGGGAGAGTGGTGGTCCTCTTGGCAGCAGAGCAGCACAGCAGTCATACAGAAGTAGCATCCCCAGGTCTAGTAGTGTAGAGTCCGGTTCTGAGGGTTCAATAGTTATACTTAGTGCCAGCTTTGAAGTAGAAGACATTTCTAGAGAAGTTTCTACCCCCCTGCACTGGCTCCAGGCTGGCTGCATGAACAATGCAGTGGTGACAGGTTCTTTGTGTGAAGGCAGGGTACAGCCTACACAGTTGCAAGTATGGCTGGGCCAAGCTCTGCCCCCCTTCTGGCCAGGTGATGACCCTTCCAGGCACCTTTTGACCAGGTTTAAAGGAGAGAGCACAAGCAGGTTATCACCAGTTTGGAGTGGTAAAGTGCACAAGGTTCTAAAGTCCAACAGAAATGGGTTCAAAAAAGGAAGGTTGCGGACAAAAAGGTTAGGAAGGGCCCTACAGAAAGGGAAAAGTTAAACAGTCCTGTAGACTAACACTTGGTTACATAATTACACATACTACGTGCTAACGTCTAACTGGGAGTGGATGGAAAATTAAATATAGGTGTAATGGTGCTGCTGATTTAAGTTTCTAAAAATAATAATTGGTGATTTGGTTGGTAAGGTTATTATTGAACTGATTGTCATTTTGTACAAACATTCTTTCTGTTCTCCTATGATACCCTGCCATATTAGAAAAACTTAATTGATGAATCTACTCCAGTATATTCATGGAAAGGGTGGTCTGGAATGGGGTTATCCCAAAGCCAATATTGTTCACTTAGCCCATAAACAAGTTTGAGTATTGAGGGACATTTTTAACCCTCATTGCGCTACCTTTTGTTGAAGACATATTGTGATGAAAAACGAAAACTGTTAGCAAGGCTGAACTCTAGCATCTCAATCATCATTTTGCTAACTGATATGTAACTGTCTGTGTGATCATGTCTGTAGTGCCTGGTCTACCATTTATCATACTGGCTGCATTGACAATACAGGATCCATAGGCCCGTTGTGTGAAGGCAGAGCACAGGCCATTCAAGTGCGAGCTAAGCTGAGCTCAACTTGTCCCCCCTCCCCCCATCCTGCTAGCAGATGTCCCATTGAGGCACACCTAGCCCCTCCATTGTGTGACTGTCTGGGAGTAATTCACAAAGTCTGACTGTCATCTATACCCAGTCATGGACCCAAGATAGGCTGCAGGCACAAAGTGCTAAAACCAGGAAATTGACAACTTTCTAAAAGTGCCATTTTCAAAATTGAAATGAAAAATCTGACTTTGCCATTAAAAATGGTTAATTATTGCATTTTCATAGGTACCAAACATGCCCTACCTACCTCCTCTCAATTAGGAATTGGAGCTTATTAAATGTAATAAGGAATCCCCAAAGTTGTCCTTTAGGTGGTGTAGGCCACACAGTAGTAAAAAACGAATTTGGGAGTTTTTGTTTTACTACCAGAACATGTAAAACTTAAAAGTACATGTCCAACTTTTTAATTACATAGAACATTTCCCTATGGCCTACATAGGGCCTACCTTTGAGGTGACATATATAATAAAAGGGACATTTAAGGCTTGGTAAGGGAGTTTAACTGCCAGGTTTATTTGACAGTGTGACACTGCATTCAGGCTGCAATGGCAGGCCAGGGAAAGATTTTAAGATGCTCTTTAAGTGGTTGGCACAATATGTGTTGCAGGTCTACTGGTAGCATTTAATTTACAGGCCCAGAGTATGTAGTATTCATCTCTATAAGAGACTTATTAGTAAATTAAATATGCCAATTAGATATATGCCAATCAAACCATGCTTAGAAGAGTAAGCATAAGCACTTTAGCATTTGTTAACAGTGGTAAAGTACACAGAGTTCAAGGCCAACAAAAGCAACAATCCAGCAAGCATTGGAGGAAAGTAAGCAAAACTGTTTTGGGGAAGACCACTCTGAGCCTGACAGGTATAACAATCTGCCACATCTGGCTTTATTATCTACAACACTGTGGCCAACAGATTATAATACAATGAATATTTGTGTTGCTGCCAATTTTAGAACCAGAAATTGAATTTTGTGGTCAAACTATTTTATTTAGAAGCAGATAGACTTTAGGAGGTGACTCAACTGGTCCCTGAGTTCTCTCTCCTCACTGTGCCGGAGGAAGAGTTGACTTGGTCAGCAAAGGCTGAACTGTGGTCAGTCTCTCCATGAATCATGGATTTACTATTGTCAATAGCCTTCGTTGTCATAAATATAAAACAAAGGATATTCTTCTCACACAAGACTACTTTCTAGCTACTGCCATTGAATTTAGTTTGGGCACATCAGTATGAAACTATGATGGTATGGGTGTGGTAGAACAAAGACTAATGACAAAGTTCCATAAAGCCAAACAGAAGAATCTTCGCTTGCCAGCCATGCCTGGTGATCCTAATGAGGATTTGATGACTTAAGTCTAGTAGAAGTAAAAAAAAAGTCATTAGTTCATCAAGTAGAATTTTTGGAATAGGGCTCAGAAAATTGTGTCTGGTTAAGTAGGCCCATGGCCTTACGTGTTCTGTAATATTATATTGAGATAGGGCATATGATGATCAGAACTCACTAATGGGTGGGCGGGCACCTATAATGGAGTAGACAGATGTATCTGATTATTTCCCCTTGCCCTGCATAATCATCCAACAAGGCAGTATAACAAAAAAAATTGACAAATTAATGTGAACTGAAATTAAACATTGTGCCCCGATTTAGGTTTTGGCGGATGGGTTACTTTGTCACAACGGTGAAGGATATCCATTCTGCTGAAATATAAATCCCATTAAATGTAAGGGATTTCAGCGGATAGGATATCCTTCACCGTTGTGACGGAGTAACCCATCAGCCGAAATATAAATCAGGCCCTTATTTACCATTTCCTACAGTACAGGACATGTTTCGCTGTTTATTGCATGTACTTGCACTGTCACTAAGTGGAGTCATGTGGGGAATGGCAAGTGATGTTTCTGTATTTGTAACTCATTTTTAATACCTTTCCCAAAAAATACTTTTCTTTCCCCAAGGTGTTGAGCATTATTTGCACTCATATTGTGTAGTGCAGGGAAGTGTACCCTGTATTATGAATGGTATTCCCAGAAAATTAGGAAGACGGTTTTGAGCTGGCAGAGGTAATTTAAAATGTAATTGTTCAACAATTGGACTATGGTCCCTTGGATTCCATTGAGTAATCTTGTTTATGAAGGCAACAGTTTTGACACTCAAGACTGTGGCTGAAATGATGAAAGAGAGCACTTCTAAGAAATATACCAAATACATGAAAGACTGTCTGAATGGTTGGAGTAAAGATATGATCGATTTTATTGCTCAGTGTCCTTTCAGCCAAGTTTTCATTCAAACAGCAAATAATTATCAAATAGCACCCTTTGAAAATGGTTGACAGAGCAACAGGACTGACACAAATGTCCTCTTTGATGTCTATAAGGCAGCTGAGTTCCTCTTCCAGGGCCAATGTCTGCACACTATGGGTGATAGCAGCCCGAAGAGGACTCTCACATTGAGCAGTGCTCTATATTCTTCATGTGTCTCTCATGGGTTGTACTTCGTGGTTTGAGTCGGTGTGAGCCATTTTGCCAGTGAAGTTGCTGAGCTTCTCCAATGACTGATTACCATATTTGATGTTGGGTCAGTGCTAGAGGAGGTGAAGGGAAATGGGGATGGAGTGGCTCAGCTCAACATGGCCCTCCCCAAAGGAGTCAAAGCTGGCTGTTTCTGCTTAAGAACAATGAAAGTGCATCCCAATTGGAGTGAGTGCTGAAAAGAATGTCTAATACTGCCCTGGCGCTTATGCCTAGGCAAAGATGCTGCAGTCACCCTCATTGTTCAGTGGTCATGTATTTTCCCCTCACCCAAGTATCCGCACCATACAGAGTAGCTCTGAGCTCTGTGGAAGGCTGATGTATAGTGCATGTGATGGTGACTGGAGACAACTGGAGATGGTGCTCATCCCTTCCAAATGTCTGTTGAGTCTTAGTTGTGGAACTCAAGATAACACTTGCCAAATTGCTTTCTGGAGCTGGGGTGGGTGAAGATGCACAGTGCATGTAAATCACAAAGAAATATGGGCCAGATGTAGGTAGGAACAAATTAGCGAGTTGGAAATTGCGAGTCGTTGCGACTCGCAATTTCCGACTCGCTAAATGGTATCCAAGAAGAAAAAACGACTTCATTTTGCGACTTGCAAATGAAGTTGCACCGCAGATTGCGAGTCCGCTGTTTGCAAGGTCGCTTTTTGCGACCGCGCTAAAAACAAAAAAGCAAATTGCGAGTGGTTGTAGCAAATTGCGACTGTACCGTAAATTGAATGCAGGCGCAGCAGAACACTCTGGAAAACACTTCCTGGCTCTTGATGATGACATCACAGCCAGGAAGTTGACTAATACACCTGGGAGGAGGGAGGACCACACCCATTTTAAACTGCTGGACTGCCAACAGGAGGAACAGCAGCTACAATGGCAGACACTCCTAGAAAGAGAAAATTGAAATTTGCTGAAAAAGAACTAGCGGTGCTGACTGAGGAATGCTGCCAGCACCATGAACAACTTTTTGGGAGGGCAGCCCTCAGTGTGTCAGAGGTAGAAAAAAGACGGATTTGGACTGAAATACAGGACAAGGTCAACTCCATGGGTATGAGCCATTGGAGTATCGAGGAACTGAAGAAACAGTGGTATGACCTGCGCTCCCGGACCAAGGAGAGGGTGGCAGAGCGGCTCCGGGAGATGAGGGGCACTGGAGGGGGACCATCCACCATAGCACCACCCACACCCTTGGAGGAAAGAGTGGAGGAGACTTTGGAGCCAGAGGCAGTGTCCGGGATGGGAGAGCTGGACATGTCAGCGCCAGGACCATCAACCGGTGAGTACCATGAGACATGCATGTACACCCATATCTGCCATACCCCCACCCACCTAGTACACAGCAGCATGCACAACCAAAATAGCTCAATTTCAGAGTAGCAACCACCTGCATGGTGCATTATGGGCAATGTAGTCAATTAGGCAGTTGATAGGCAACAGTTTATTAGGAAGCAGATAACAGATGGAAGATACTGACAGTGTGTTCCCATGTCCCACAGGTCTCCCACACGACACCACCTCCAGCCACAGCGTCCAGGGACCACAGGTCAGCCACCAGCCAGCACAGGACTCAGGACCAGCCACCATAGGGATCTGCACCACCCAAACACAGTCCCCTCCTGATGCACCAGTGGACATACTGGAGAGTGAGCCAGCACCCGGTCCCAGCCACAGTGCCGGTGTACAGGACACGGAACCTCCACTGCGTCGCAGGCGATGTCTCAATGTCCCTCCACTGCCACAGGGTGAGGCAGGGGACGCCTCCATGTCCGCCGCCGAGGCTGCACTCCTACGTGGTCAGCGCCTGCAGACACGAGAGATAAGAAACATATCAGGGGTCATGCGGCGCATGGAACGGAACCAGAACACAGGGCTGCAACTGGTACACACTGAGCTGCAACAGCTAAATACTCATGTTGGTGACCTTGCGCTCTCAATGAGACAACTCGTGGCAGAACTTATCACTGAGAGAGAGGATGCAAGGCGCCGTGACCGGCAGCTCATCCACCGGCTGGACCGCATGTCTGCCTCCATCGTCCGGCTGGTTGTTAACACCACTGGGCTGTCACGGCGCACGGTCAGCCTCCAGGTGGACATGGGCTACTTTGCCAGAGATGTGGCACGTGGGCTGGGACGTATCAGCCACGCACTAGATCTTATGGAGGCAAGACAGGTGGCTAGGGGCGTGGCAGACACGCCGCAGGACAGTGAGGAGGGCTCTACCGTTAGCAGTGTCTCAGCCAGTGACACCAGGGTGTTGCGCAGTGGTAGCGCAAGGCAGGGCACTGCAGACGCATCAGGAACCAGACATGCTGGGCGAGCATGGTGTAGAGTGTGAGCTATGCACTGTCCTTGACTGGAGGCACATGAGGTTAATGTGTCCTCGTGCCAGGTGGACTTTTACAGCCCCTGAACTGTAGTTTTTGTAAATAGTTATTTGGTGCACATTATTAAATTCCTTGTTTGTTCCACTTCACACCTGGACTCTTTGGGGGTCATTCCGACTCCGGCGGGCGGCGGGCGCTGCCCGCCGGGCGGAAACCGCCCAAACACCACCCCGCGGTCAAATGACCGCGGGGACCATTCTAACTTTCCCGCTGGGCCGGCGGGCGATCTTTTGATCAGCGGGAAAGCCCCAGCAAAGATGAAGCCGGCTCCAAATGGAGCAGGCGGATTTGCTGGGGTGTGCGACGGGTGCAGTTGCACCCGTCGCGATTTTCAGTGTCTGCCAAGCAGACACTGAAAATCTTAATGGGGCCCTGTCAGGGGCCCCTGCACTGCCCATGCCAGTGGCATGGGCAGTGCAGGGGCCCCCAGGGGCCCCACGACACCCGTTCCCGCCAGCCTCTTCCTGGCGGTGTAAACCGCCAGGAACAGGCTGGCGGGAAGGGGGTCAGAATCCCCATGGCGGCGCTGCTTGCAGCGCCGCCATGGAGGATTCCCCCAGCCGGGGGAAAGCCGGTGGGAAACCGGCGGACCCGGCTGGGCGACCGCGGCTGAAGCCGCGGTCGGAATACCTGATGTAGCAATGCCAGCCTGTTGGCGGTGCTACCTCCGGCCTCCACCCTGGCGGTCGTACTTTGTGTGTGACATTAGTGAGTGTGGTGTCATTTGCCACGTACCTTCCAAAGTATTGGTTTGCAATGTGGTCCCGTCTCTGTCTGCCTTGATTTGCAATGCTTCTATCCCCATGATGGCGATATGGTAGCTCTTGCTCGTCATCCTCCGAATCTGGGTCTTCTGTGGTGAGAGGTAGCCCACGTCTGGTGGCAATGTTGTGCAGTATAGCGCATGCGCCAACAATTTTGAAAGCTGTTATTGGGGCATACTGGAGGGCACCTCCACTTCTGTGGAAGCATCTGAATCTTGCCTTCAGCAGTCCAAAGGTCCTTTCTATAATATTTTGGATCCTCCTCTGTGCACTGTTGTATCGCCTCTCTGTCTCATTGCTGGGTGTTAAGTACGGGGTAAGTATCCATGGTCGTAGTGCATATGCACTGTCACCTGTTTGGCACAAAATGTACAATGTTAGCTGGGCATAGATGTGTTCCACATTGACCTGTGTGTATGTCTTCAAGGTGTATTCAGCTATACCTAGGAGGTATCCGTCTCCAAACTCCCCACGTTCTAGGCATTGGTGTATCCCACTGTGCCTGAAAATGTAGGAGTCATGTGTACTCCCTGGAAATTTGGCAACCATGTCAGTGATAACATAATGGGCGTCACATACCACCTGAAAGTGCAAAATGGGCTTTTTGCGACTAGTCGCAATTTGCGAGTGGCTATTGCATATGGTTTGCGACTCGCAAATAGCGAATTCCTATTTGCGGGTCGCAAAATGGGGTCGCTATTTTTGCGAGTCGGTAATGGCTCGCGTCGCATTTTGCGAGTCAGAAATGGGATTTTTGCATCCCATTTCTGATTTTGAGGGGTCGCAAATTGCGATTCGGGCCATTTGCGACTCGCAAAAGTTTGCTACATCTGGCCCTATGCTTTTTATGTGTGATACTGTTGAAGAAAACACAGTCTTCTCAGGAAACTTGTGGTATGCACATGAAGCATCTTTTAGAACAGCAATGATGATTAGGAGCATCCAATAACAATATTTTAATGAAATTCCCTCAATTACACAAATGATCACATTCTTATACATTCTAAATGGAATACCTGCAACCATTACACAGCTAGTTAGTGTCAATCCTGTGGCATTATTTTGTGATTTGAAGCATTTCTGTAACTTAACTGGGAACAAAATACCTCACTTGACTGTCTCAGGGTCATGAAGCAGAGCAGTTCAAGACTTACTCAAGGGAGGTGGTGTGGGATAGCAATCGCCATTCACTAGTATACAATAGCAATACTAAATAAATGATTATTCAGTTACTGCTTTTTTTTTTAAAGGAAAAGTTAATTGTTTGCACACACTAGTAAATACTGCATATTAACTTTAAAATATATACATTAATCAGATGGGATTAATCTTGGTGACATGCCAATATCATCAATATCACATGTGACCCCAAGTGGGTCATGACCCCCAGAATCCTAGTACCCTTCTCAACTGCACCAAACAGAACATCACAGTAGAGGGGATAATCATCATATATAAAGCAGGCCTACTGGCCTTACTATGGGGTCGCGCATCAATATATAAGGCAAACCTGTTGGGTTTGACAAAGTACTGCCACTTTAAAATATAAATACAAATTAAGGCCCTGCAGAGCCATGCCTATTATATTAAGAAGTTTGCCTGCTTATTTCTTTAATCGGCCGTGCATAGCATATCTTTCTTTTTGTTTATATCAATGCCCAGGTCCTACCCAGGACACCCTCACCCTTCAGAAATGTAGGGGTCTGCTGGGGAGCCCCAGGTCTTATACACACCCAACAGCTTCCTACCCACAACACTAGTGCTGCAGGGGAACTGAATCAGTCATTCTCCTCCTGCAGTAGCAGAGACAGTTCCCAAGTTGTTTCCGCTCACAGCAGGACTGTGTGCCTTCCCTTGTCTGTGGGCTGTCTTATAGGTTTTGGGGATGCGATCCTGGAACCCATTCCTGCACTTGCTGGGCCCCCACCTTTGCCATGTGACCCAGCGTAATTGGTTTAGGTCAAGTCCTGGGGGTCCCAAGTCCAAAACAGATATATGCTCTCTTTAGTGATATAATTTAAGTTGCACTTCTACATTAAGTAAGTCTGCAGCATTGGAATGCAGATGGACTCTCCTGGTGGTTTTGCCGATTTGACGGCCAGAGATATTCTACATTTGAGTAAGATTCCACATAATCTGACTGGGGATGAACACATGTTGGGAAGGGAATGTTCCCCTGCATGGTAAAGGACATGTACCCCCGTCGGCTGCAAGCCTAGGCCCATAATTCACTTGACGCCCAGATCCTGGTTTTGATGTCCTGAAGGGGCACCAAAAGCATACTGTATGCTGGGAACAAGACTACTGCATGTGTCCCTGTACAGATACACTGAGGGTGGAGCAAAGTGGTGTGTTTTTATTGATCAGTAGCTAAACAGGCCTATATACTTCTTCAGGGATATGAGTGCAATTTATATTGGCAAGTACAATTCCAATTACATGACTTGACCAGACCCTACACTGACATTCCTGTGTGAATGATGAGTGGATGTGCAAGTGTGGTATAAGGTAGCAGGTGTCTATGTTGTTTGTGTGTATTTGTGCTGTTACAAGTGGGATCTATTGTGAAATGCCCCTAATCTGGCATGGCACAGGGATGTTGTGGAACATTCACCAGGTGGCTTAAGTGCATTGCCTGCATTCCTGAGGAAGAGGATGTAACTCTAGGCATAGAAGTTTGGAGGGTTCGGGGCAGAAATGTCTTTAGAAAGCCTTTGTGACCTTTTTTAAGCAAGGGATTCTATGATTAGTCCTTCATGAGCACTGCTATTTGGTTAATGGTGGGGGGATTAGGATGAGTCAGCAGAGACACTTGACAGTGAAAGAGAAGTTTCTGGAAACAGCCTAATGCCTGACCCATAGGTGAGGATTGGGAGGCACTTTCTCTATATACCTTCACCAGAAAAGCCACTGTTTTTCCCCAAAGTGATTAGCAAGATTAGAAAATATACTCTACTGAACTTACAAATGTCTGGCACACTGTGGCGATACAGGTCCCCAATTACCCCTTGCATCAAAGACAACACAAACATGTGAAAAATCCTGGGTCAGAGAGACAGGGCAGCCTTGTAAAGGTATATACCGCAATTTATTTTGTCTAAGGTTACAAGCCAAAATAAAAGTTTTTTGTTTGGTTGGTGACAAAGCTGAAATAAAAGTAATACATTCTTGAAATAAATGATTGAGACTATTGCAGGTTCTAGAGAGTAGAACAGTGTCATCCCCAATAATTAAAACCGGGGCCTTTTTCCTGCCAATTGACGGGGCAACCAAAACTTTATTAGACAGCGCTGTGCCTAAACCATTAATATATAAAAGAAACACTAACAGAGCCAGGGCACAGCCCTGGCATACTACTCACCCTAGCCTAAAGCTCTCTGTTTAATCTACCTGATGGACCACACCTGAATGAAGCAGACAAATCATAATGCAGTGCTCTCAGAAACTGCACCAGGTCACCTTCCAGACACTATCCATCCCTAAATTATTCATAATCTCCCATAATTTATACATAACCATGCTGTCGAAGGTGCAAGAAACGTCTATGAAGGTCAGGCAGATGGAGCCCTGCTTTACAACAGTATATTTGAAAATCAGCAAGTGCAAATGTAGGTATTGCTCCACCTTGCTGAGCCCCTCATGAAACCCATACTCCACCTCTGACAGTGTGTCCCCATCCCTAACCTAGGTTAGAAGGTGCTCCAGGACAACTCTCCCCACCAACTTCACTGTTAAATACAACAGGGATATCAGGCAATAGGGTTACCCTTTTAAGATTTGTTACAATAACAGCAGTGTGCCACAATTGTGTGAATCCAGACTTGCTAATGGCACTAAAACAATTACAGAGCAGGGGATCTCACAATTCTGGAAGTGTTTTATACAGATCCATGGGCACCCCGTCTGACCCTGGGACCTTATTTGAAGGAATGTTGTTGATTGCCTCCACAACTTCATCAAGGGTAAATTCTATGGTGAATGGGAAAGCCACCTCCTTCTCAATATCCTGAAAGAGAATATTAGACCAGACCCACAGACTTGGTTAGCCCAAGCCTCCAGGCTGATGGTAGTGATATTAGAACTGTGTAAATATGTTGCCCTAGCACCTGATGTTTCCATTGTTTCAATTAGTAATCTTATTAATTAGCTCCACAGCAGACTAATTTGCTTTGGGGTGTAACATTAGGATATTTGCCATGACTATGAAACAAGGGCATGCCATTGTTGGGAGATTGCATCTAGGGACACATTCTGGACCTGACCTTGACTGTTTAGGAGGTGAATAAGAGATTCCCAGAGTCCTGGGGCCCCCAGCTTGTATTTGAGGCTCCTCAGATTCCTTGGACAACTAGAAGTGACTGAACCAGGTGCAGGGGCTCCACTAGGCACAGAAATAGATGACTGCCCCCTCCCCCATCCACAAACCAAGGCTCCTGAGCAAGGCTCACTGGCCTCTGCCCAGTAATGGTTCCACCCCATCCAACTGGATATTTGGGCCAGCCTAACATTCAATTCACTTTGTTTTGCCTCACTATGCCCAAACATTCATACAGCCCTGATAACCTGGAATTGAGAAGATCAGCAACCTCCTTGCTAAACTGAGCAGACATTTCCTCTATAATCTCACTTTTATTAAAGATGGAATCAGGCAGTAAAAGTCCTAGAGGTTGTTGGAATGGTTAAATTAGCTGCCAGTTTGTGAGTTGTCCCTTGTTTTCCTTTGATGCAAGGCAGTGAAGCTTGTTTAACAGCCTGCGAATTAGAGGGAGAGACTCACTTATTGGAGGGGGAACACCCACAAATTCCTGGTCTAACGAGATAAGTGAGGCTCTACAATCATTGGGTAGGATGACTGTTGATAACCGCCTTTCTGCATGGAGAATTTCTTTGTCTAAGGCCCTCACTTCCTTTTCAATATATCAGTCAAGTATATCCAGTTTTTTAGCAGCTGCCCCTCTATGTTAGGGCTTTCTTTATGCTTAGCCATCATGCTACACTGAGAGGCAGACAACTGGCAGCAAGGTGGTCGGGTGAGCACATTGAAGACAAGTTGGTGCCGGCAGTCATAAAAGTCTCAGAAGCTATTTAAAAGGCAATCATAATAGCGGCAAACAGTACCATTAAGAAGCAAATTCATGAGGTGTGGCTCAGCCTCCTCCAGGCTCCGACGGACGTGGATGGGTGGGAGAAATTGCATGCTAAAGAGGGCGTTATTGGGGGCATAGTTTCAGGCCTTGATGTTCCAGATGGCTTGTGGAAAATGTAATGTCCCAGCAGCAGGGATTCACCAGTCTCCTGTCCCAGAGAATTTAACAGGAGTGCGGGGGAGCACACCAAGGTAAGCAAACCACACCATGACTTAGCTCAGCCACCTCTGCATCTCCTGGGCACACTACCACCATACTACTTTCCTTATTAGTAGCAGTGTCTCCTGTGTATGCTTTCACCCCAACCCTCCTCCAGCAGCCAGAGCAGGCAGGCCTCCAGGCTACCCTCCTCTCTGCAGAGCCTGGCAGGACAGTTTCAGTGCATAGAAAGCACATTACACAGATGGTTGGCTTCCTCAGGCTCCCTCAGGCTCCCTCAGGCTCCCAGGGAAGCAATTTCCAGCACCTCCTCCTCTTGTTACCTTCTGGTCCTTACAATCCTTACAGTCAATTCAGAGTGGCATTGTTAACCTTAGAGAGGGTGCACAGAGAGGCAACTGATAAGGGTGCTAGTAGAGTTTAACATGATTGAGGGATGAAAATTAAAATTAAGGGGAGGTGGGAGAGACACTGACAATTTAACATGATTGAGGGATGAAAATTAAAATTAAGGGGAGACGGGAGAGGGCCACGAGATGAGAAGTCCACAAAAGGATCTAGTCTGGCAGTCTCAGCACACCACGGGCCTCAACCCTGTGGTACTGTACACCCTGTGCAGCAGCCTCACCTCTTGAGGCTCCCTTCTCTATCGGGCCTGTAAGAGAAGCCCCCAGCAGATAGATCTTTCTTGGGGGCTCGGCTGAGCATCGAGTCCATGGGCTGATGGCAAAGAGGGTGGGGATGGACCGTAGTAACTCACCACAAAGTCTGTAGACTGAAGTCTGCCACAGAGCACGCCCCCTCCAAGGTTGAGGTCGTGCCACAACACACTGTAGTTGAGCTGAACACATTGTCACGACTTGAACGCTTCTTACTGCTGTAATCCACCAGTCTCTGCGCACCACCTGGTTTCTTGCTTGTTCTAGATTGACCAAGGTAGGGACGATCCTTTCCAGTAGCCATGGTGCTTCTGATAATAAAACACCTAGCAGGCCGTAACCTCCAGAAGGAGTCTCAGAGGACAAAAACCCAGCAGGGAAAAATCTCTCATCAAAGAACTCCTGAAAGATCAAAAAGAAAAAATATTGAGGCACAAAAAGGACTGGAACAAAAAACTGAATTCAGGAAAAAAGGTAGAATCCAAATCACGGGATACAGGAGCGAGGAGCACAACCGGAACGGAAGTGTTTGCAATGCAAGGAACAGAAGACAAACTGTGCTTATATATAGACAAGACAGGAAGTGAAATGCAGGAAGTAATGAAGACACCATCTTGGATTGGGAAGAGCCACATAAAGGTAAATGGAAAAATAACCATAGCATAAGATAGGAAGCATAGCATGCAGGGAAAGACTACAGACTTCTGGGAAAGAGAAAATATGGCCAAAGAAGAAGCAAAAAGAAAAAAGGAAAAAGAAGAGAAGAGAAGAAGAAAAACAGCAACCAACAGGTAAGACAAATTAAGGGGGCAAAAGGTGGATGCAGCGAGAAACCGAGCCTAAAGGAAAGGTCTCAGTTCGTGCTGTATCCCAAAAAAACAGGTCGTTAACTGAAAAGACGCAGACCGCCGATCTGACCACAGCATCCTCTGCTTGCTCCACTACTGCATGCACAGGCCCCTGTGAGGGCCCCTGTGAGTCAGCAGGCCCACAGTCAGTCAGGCAATAGTCTGCAATAGTCCACAATAGAAACTGCAGGTTTCAAGGGTGGGCCAGCAGCAGCGACCAGTAAGCCCCAGCAGGTAGCCGCTGTGCCAGCCGCATGAGAGAGATGCAAGAGCTGTCAACTGGAACTTCCGTCCACAACAGGTAATTCCATGAAGCAGAGAGACACTGACTGTGAATGTTTGGCTAACAAAGTTTATGTGATGAGTTATTGAACACTGCTATTTCTGAATAGTATCTGAAAATAATTTGCTTCAGACTGACCTTAAGATGCTGATCTGCTGCAACATAGTTAGCCTGCACCTGAGTTTTAATTGTTATTACTTCTATGGTTTTATTCTTTAGAGACCCCGCAAATCCCATAGTGCATTCTTGTAGGGTTGCTTGCTCTATGTGTACCATATTATTTTTTTCTTAAAGAGACAAACATTGAGCTAGACATCACATTATTGCATCTATTGTGTGATTGTTTGAGTTCTGACAGTTTGCAGAAACAACCTACCTGAGACTACATGTGTTAGACCTGTTAGCCTTAGGTTGGTCTTTCCCTAAACTTTTTGTTTTCCTCCTCCAACTTCTCTGACCTTGTTTTTGCTGGTCTTAGGAGTCAAACCAGTGCTTAGGTGCTTGTGCTCTCTCCTCAAAACATGGTAACATCAGCTTATACCCAATTGGCATATTTGATTTACTTATAAGATCCTAGTACAGGAGCACTATATAGGTCTAGGGCCTGTAGATTAAATACTACTATTGGGCCTGCAGCACTGATTGTGCCCCCCACTTAAGTAGCCCTTTCAATATGTCTCAGGCCTGCCATGGCGGAACCTGTGTGAGCAGTTTTGAACTGCCATGTCGACCTGGAAAACTAAACTCTTTGTCAGGCCCAACCCTTCCTTTTTTAATACATATGTCACCACCAGGGTAGCCCTGGACAGCCCATAGGACAGGGTGCAATGTATTTAACGAACAGCACATGTACGTGTAAGTTTTACATGTCCAGGTACTGAAAAATTCTCAAATTCGGCAGCCTGAACTGGTGACTTTGTCCCACTCCTGTGCAACCAGATAGTCACATTTGGCGCTTTACATCATTTGGGGCTATTTTCACTGAAAACTCTAAAATTCAAAAACCCTGGTTATTTAAATTGGACTTTTGTCATTCTGGGCTTGTTTTATTTATCAAGCATTGCTCTATTTTTCTAACTCTATAGTGGGATACTTTGGTGGTGTGTTTTCACTATGTCACTGTTTGAAGTGTTGCACAAATACTTTACACATTGACCTTGAGTTATGCCTGACTGCTCTGTGCTCTGTGTGGGATGGATTATGTGAAGACACAGATTGTACCTTTTTGTGCATCACAGACTCTCTGATCCTTGTCCATCTATCTGTAAATGATAGTGTATTGTATCAAACAGACAGGTAAGGCGATGTATGTTGAATGGTGGTAATATCTTATGAAGGATTGTGCATTTATTGACACTTGTATATTTGTTATCTATGTTGTAATAAATTGAAACACAGAAAATAAAAATACTTGTTTTGATTGAGATATATCAGAGTGCTCCAGACAACTATACTAGATTAGGTGGGGCATTGTCTTTGATAAATCACATGTGTACACTTCTTTGCGGCAGCAGTGTTGTCTGTTGAAGCACTTCTATCTATTTTGGATTGGCCACTTATGTAGAGGGTTTGTGCAGGTTTTGTATTCCACTGCTGTGTATTGTAATAGTCAAAGTATGGTCAGAGGTTCAGGGACAGTCAGAAGCTCCCCAGCGTTTCCTGGGTGATTTTTCTGGTCTGCTTCTGCAAGCCACTTAATGGTTGGGTATGGGCAGCAAAGTTAATGATTACAGTGGGTTGCCCAATCTAATTTTGAGAGGGCCCATGCTCAGTATTCGCTTTTCAGAGTTGTGCCATCACCTAGTAGACAATAAGCTAACTGACCCCAGGAAGCTTGCTGAGGAGGCAGACCGCTAGGCCAGCACCAGAGTGTCCAAAAGGTATCTGGAGGGACTTCCACAAGGGTGGTTAGGGGAGTCCCACCAGAAGAAAGAGGAAGAAAAACAAAAAAAAGAAGTTCTTAAAAGGCCCCCAAAATAGTTCCCAAGGGAACAGCGGTAATAAGACCCAGCCTGGGCCTAAAAACAAGGGGTTGTTTGATAAGCAGACAGGGAGGTTTATACCCCAGTGCACAGATTGGTGCAAGTATACGTACATCGTGGGTGACTCCAAATGTCCCAAGAGGGCACATCTCCCACTGGTGGGCAGGCACCTGGGTTGACAAGGGTTTCACTGTCCTCAACCAGTAACCCAATATCTTACAACATGGACTTCACACCCTCCCTACCCTGAGAGTCATGTGTGGACCCCAGTGTCCAACCACCTTATCTTCCACGGTTATGGCCCTGGAGGCCCTGTCTGCACAGTGGCCCCCCAAATTCAATCAGTATATGTATGTATATATAAATATATACAGATGCAGCCAGCTCCTACACACTGACCCCTGTGCGCAGCCACCTTCTCACACCATACAGCCTTCAGCAGTGTGCAGCACTGTGTTGGCCCTGTGTCCAACACACTGCAGGTGGCTAATCCTCACTGGGCACAGCCTACTGCCTGCACAATGGCAGATGGCTGCAAGGTCTGGTCTGTTTTTGGTAATACCGTACCAGTACCATGGTACCACAGGGCAGGTTCAGTGCTAGGTATTACTATCCCTGGCACTAGTATCACAGTACCAGCACCCAAATTTTTATTTTATTTTAATTTGAATAAAAGGAGGGTCCCAAAAACATGACCCTGGGGGTATAAGTGTGTCCATCACATCCACCTATGGGCTTTATCCATTTTGTTCTTGGCTCAGGAACTGAGGAGTCCCTGAGTCCTGTAATGGTTGCTGCAATATTTTGCACAGAGTTGCGGCCACCCAATCTAATCACTTGATTCTGCAGTACCAGCATCAGTACCTCAATGGCCAGTGAGAGAAAAAGCAAATTATTAGGGGTAACGCGGCACATTTTTTAATAGTATTAGATTATTTTTCTGTCATTGGTACACATGCTCACATTGCCTGGGCAAAATTATCACCTCATTATTACCAGTTTAATACCCAGATACAGCAATAAGCAACAGAAAAGTGACAAGTCAACCTATACAAAGAATGATCCACTGCTCAGCAACATAGGCAGCCACAGTTTTAGTAACGTTTGATCTATTTGAACGTGAAGCACATTTTTTGTTGGAATCTGCGCCTTATGCAGCAAATGATAGTTTATGTGCCAAATGAAGCTAAATCATTATTATACACAAGATGCAGCTTTGACAAAATTGCATAATTCCAGTAGCCCTGATATCGGGCTAGTATGAATCTGTAATTATGGATAGGCCTGTCCAGCTGAGGTTATGAAATATAGCTGAAAACAATAAAAATGGTCTGTCATTGTTTGCTATGCTAATCATAGCTGAAGTACTGCCATGACGTTACATTTCTGTTATTTGTTGGTATATACTTTGTGAGGTCATAAGCAGTGCATTTGGTGGGCGTGTTCTGGTATTCATATTGAAGGCATGTACCACGCATAATTTATATAGAAATATGTTGATACATATATAGATATGTATATTATATTAACCATTAACAGTTAAAGTAATGTTATAGTTATGAAAGAAAGCTCTGAATGTGGCCAGTTGTGGTGAGCTACGAGCTACGCAAAACATAATTGAGGCCTCTGCCATTGCACAGTTCATAAACTTACACATTTCATCAATGAAATCATCTTAATTGATATCATCAGTGATAACCTGATTATATCACAAATTACATCATTGATGACAACATTGATGAGAGCTCATATTTTATCACTAACAACATCACTGATGACATCACTGTTATGGTCTATTTTATTTTATTTTCACGGGATCATACCACACTGTCATTAGTCCAGACATGAGAAAAACAATTTCAAGGCGTAGTTTGAGATCTTTACTCCTCTCATGCCGCCCCCTAAGTGGATCATATATGTAAACCATGTTGCTGACATACACATAATACACTCACAAAAATGCATCATACATTGGTTTAAATTTTGCCTACACCCAATGTTCCAAATGCATGAACAGCATAGCTAATAGCTTTCACGATTAGCTTGCATGGATTCAAAGATTCTAAACACAAAGTAGACATAGACTAAAGCCTCATTTGCTGGTTTATCCTTTCAATGAGGGCTTTTGGTCAAACTAGGGGTAGAGTTTTGTACCTCCTATTCAGGAAACACTGGCATGGCTTTAGGAAAAGCACTTCATTTTGTCATCAAACTAGTGATATTACTTGTGAATTTCAAATATATGCTAATCATTGTGACAGTCTCCCCTCGTTTTGTGTATGTACACTCCAAGCATTTGTGTTGCATACTACAACAAATTGCAAATGGCACATCTTTCAATCACTCTCTGAAATCTAATTCTTTCCATCCTTTATAGAGCGCCCAAAGCTTTCTCTTTGATATTAATTGTACAGTGTTGAGATACTTTATCTTTTTTGAAGTATACTGCGCAATCTTCTGTTATTCATTGTGCTTGCTTGGGGTGCACTCGCCTTGCATAACACATCATAATTACTCATACAGTGATGTAATTGATGGTGCAATTGTTGATGTCATAAGTGACCTTATCAGGAATGTAATCAACGATGTCCTTTGAGATGTCACTAGCAGGAGAAAGCACATGCTACTTGTTTTCCAAACTACTGACAGGGTACTGTTGTGAGGTACCTCTGACTGCTGAAGTGCATAGCACTGTCAAGAAACTACAGAAGCTCACAATGTGACAATCTGTAAGCACAGACAGAGCACTTGCGGAGAAAGCTGACACGGCGGGAGTTCTATAGCACTGATGAGACACCTGTGTATGAAGCCACACTGTTACCTGCAGACCTGACCTTTCACTGATGAAGAACCCATATGGCTGGATTAAACCAGCACTGGTATAAAACTAATCTTACAGGGCTTTGTACACAGTCCTGGATTGAAGACAAGGAGAGAGGACGCGTGTGCACCATGTCAAGAGGATAAATCTGTAAATTGTGCCATTGTCCTCCTTTTGCCCTGTTTTGTAAAACACTATTAGTGTGCCAGTTTCGGGATTTTTCACCAACAAAAAATGCACCAATGGTGAGATAGTGACACCGTTTGCTCTAAAAAGTAAACAATCTGTACTAGACCAGATAATTCTGCTGAAGGGTGGAGCTTTGCATGCTAGAGGACTATGTGTAAACGTGCAAAGTAATGGTGTAGTGCATATCAGTTGAAACTGTGGATATTAATCCAGTTTCCACCTTTTTCTCTAAATGTAAAGCTCCACCGCATTGCCCGTCCAATATTCCAAGCACTAAAGACTCACTGCTAAGTCATATTACGCCCAGTGTAGTGCACTACTGCTCAGCCAGTTTCCACATTCCCCTCAGTATGTAAAACATCATTGTTGGGCCATGTTAGGTGTCTAGCAGCGCTTTCCATAGTGGGGGTAAATGTTTGCTCTGGCTTGAAGGAAGGTTTACAAACTGGGGATGATATTGGAACCTTGCCCTAGTATGTAAAACAACACTACTGACCCATTTTGTCCACGGTGTCTCACTTTCGGTAGCACCAGTGCCAGTATGACTCTCCATTTCTGCCTTCCTTCTTAAGATATTTGCGTAAGATATTGTGGCGAAATTATTTCAGTTTAATGGCATAAAGCCAGATAACATTCCTTATCTCGTGGCATTTAAATACCATGGCATAATATGAACCTCTGTATTCATTATAGTGCTTGTTAACGGCAGTCTTTCCTCAATATAGCCAGGTTGACCCAATCTAAAATATATACATTCTGTGAACTAGAGATATGAAAAATAACCATGAGGTGTTGTACAGACTTGCCCCAGCTTTACCCTTACCCTTTGACTGCCTGGCTCTGCGAAAATGTAATTTTGGCTGTAACGTTTCCATTTCCCAAAACAGCTGAAAGGAAAACAAAAAGAGTTTTGAATAAGATTTAGCAGGACAACTACAAGACAGGCCAAACATGGGGTGCTCTCTGGTGCAGCTGGATGTTGGATCAATAGGCAGCTTAATAAGATCTGCTGTGCAAGACCTGTGATTACATCCTAGCAATCACATTGATTTTCCATTTACCAAAGCGAAACAAAGAACTGAAGGCATTCATATTATGTCAGAATACAGAATCTAACGTTTAAGGAATGTGAAGGAGGAGAAAAGTAAATCTTAAGAGCGGCCATGCCTATCTGTCACTCGAGAGGAGGAAATAAATTACAGCACCAGGTGCAAGAGAGGAGAGTGTTATCCCACACAGAGAATCAATGGAGCGGAAATGTGGTCGTGCACTTGTGTAGCACATTTGTTCAATACAGTGCAAAGTCTTATAGATTGCAAGGGTTGAGAGAAAGGCTGATACACAGATTGATTAAAAAAGTGCAAGCCGGGAGAATGTTCTTTTCACTGTAAAATAGTGGACAGCCATTCAAACTTCCTCAGAATAGAAAAGATACATCATGTATTGCCAAAAAATGCATGTTGCTATTGTCTGAATTATTTTAGCCTGAAGCACGACGGGGCATATTTAAGAGCCCCAAGCTTTTTTTTATGCAAAGGTGGCGGAACGAGGCCAAAAATGCTGTGCCATATTTAAAAAGTGGCGCAAAGTAATTAATTAAAAATGAAATTTTATGGTCATTAAAGCAGTTGCATATATCCTTTTTAGTAGGTCTTGGCTAAAAGCTGACTGTTGGACCTGGCTTTTTGACAGGGACATCCCCAAACTTTTTGCCTCCTTCCTCCTATTTTTTCTGACCTGTTGTTGTTGGCTTTTGACCTCTGAGCACTTTACCACTGCTAACCAGTGCTAAAGTGCATATGCTCTCTGTGTAAATTGTACTATTGATTGGTTTATCCATGATTGACTATTTAATCTACCTGTAAGTCCCTATTAGAGTGCACTACATGTGCCTAGGGCCTGTAGATTAAATGCTACTAGTGGGCCTGCAGCACTGGTTGTGCCACCCACCTCAGTAGCCCCTTAACCTTGTCTCAGGCCTGCCATTGCAAGGCCTGTGTGTGCAGTTTCACTGCCACTTCGACTTGGCATTTAAAAGTACTTGCCAAGCCTAGAACTCCCCTTTTTCTACATATAAGTCATCCCTAATGTGTGCCCTAGGTAACCCCTAGAGCAGGATGCTGTGTAGGTAAAAGGCAGGACATGTACCTGTGTAGTTATATGTCCTAGTAGTGTAAAACTCCTAAATTCGTTTTTACACTACTGTGAGGCCTGCTCCCTTCATAGGCTAACATTGGGGCTGCCCTCATACACTGTTGAAGTGGCAGCTGCTGATCTGAAAGGAGCAGGAAGGTCATATTTAGTATGGCCAGAATGGTAATATAAAGTCCTGCTGACTGGTGAAGTCGGATTTAATATTACTATTCTAGAAATGCCACTTTTAGAAAGTGAGCATTTCTTTGCACTAAAAACTTGTTGTGCCCTTCAATCCACGTCTGGCTAGGTTTAGTTGACAGCTCCTTGTGCATTCACTCAGACACACCCCAAACACAGGGTACTCAGCCTCACTTGCATACATCTGCATTTTGAATGGGTCTTCCTGGGCTGGGAGGGTGGAGGGCCTGCCCTCACACAAAGGACTGCCACACCCCCTACTGGGACTCTGGCAGACAGGATAGAGCTGAAAGGGAACTTGGTGCATTTCTTAGAGCCTCTTTGAAATCACCCCCACTTCAAAGGCACAACTTAGTATAAAACAGGGCCTCTGCCCTACCTCATCAGACACTTGCTGGAGAAGAAACCTGAACCAGAAACTACATCCTGCCAAGAAGAACTGCCTGGCTGCTCAAAGGACTCACCTGTCTGCTTTCTCCAAAGGACTGCTGTCTTGCTGTTGCCCTGCTGCCTTGCTGAACTCTTGTCTGGCTGTGAAAGTGCTCTCCAAGGGCTTGGATAGAGCTTGCCTCCTGTTCCTTGAAGTCTCAGGACCAAAAAGACTTCTTCCTTTCACGTGGACGCTCCGTGCGCCGAAAATTTCGACGCACAGCTTGTTTCGCGGCGAGAAAAACGCCGCACACCGACGCTGATCAACGCGACACCCTCGGGACGATCGAGACTTCGACGCACAACCTCGCAAGGACAAAGCCGCCCGACTTCCAAGGAGAAATCGACGCGACGCCTACCGTGAGTGCGAAACTTTGACGCACGACCTCGCAAGGACAACGCCGCCCGACTTCCAAGGAGAAATCGACGCGACGCCTGCCGGGAGACCAAAATTTCGACGCACGGCCTCGCAAGGAAAACGACGCCCGACTTCCAAGGAGAAATCGACGCGACGCCTACCGTGAGATCGAAACTTCGACGCGCAGCCCCGCAGAACGACGCGCAGCCGGAAAATAAGCAGGAGAATCCACGCACAGACCCGGGACATCTGGTAATCCCCGCGATCCACAAAAAGAGACTGTCTGCGCGCCGGAAAACGACGCCCGACTTCCCCGCGTGGAAAAGAACGACGCAAGTCTGTGTGTGCTGAGCGG
This sequence comes from Pleurodeles waltl, assembly GCF_031143425.1. Classification (NCBI taxonomy): domain Eukaryota; kingdom Metazoa; phylum Chordata; class Amphibia; order Caudata; family Salamandridae; genus Pleurodeles; species Pleurodeles waltl. The sequence goes on along the minus strand of NC_090448.1, from coordinate 245,911,387 downwards.
AAAACGACGCACACCCCCCTTTTTCCACGCATCTCTTCCCCTGTGGCCCTCTGAGGAGATTTCCCACCAGAAACCAGGTACTCTGTGCTTGAAAGACACTTTATTGCTTTTTAAAGACTTAAAGACTCTTAATATCACTTTTCAGTGATATCTTTACAAATTCGTATTGCAACTTTGATCGTTTTGACCTACAAGTACCCAGATAAATATTCTATATTTTTCTAAACACTGTGTGGTGTATTTTTGTGGTGTTATACTATGGTGTTGTATGATTTATTGCACAAATGCTTTACACATTGCCTTCTAAGTTAAGCCTGACTGCTCGTGCCAAGCTACCGGAGGGTGAGCACAGGCTGATTTTGGATTGTGTGTGACTTACCCTGACTAGAGTGAGGGTTCTTGCTTGGACAGAGGGCAACCTAACTGCCAACCAAAAACCCCATTTCTAACACTGACTATGTTGGATGATCTATCTTATGGACACTAATAATACGTACAGTGGGCTTTGGGTCATCCCTTTGCTTCTAACTGGTTGGGTTTCTTCTCTTTACTCCTCTCAACCTCTTCTTCTTATCTCAGACGTCTCTCAATTAAGCGCCTCAGACAGAGATTTTACCAAACTGTGAAATCAAAAGATCCCAGGACTTTGTATGTTTTCTCCACCTCTATTGCTTAACCTCCAAAAAACATACGTTTCCCCTCCCAATTCCTGTTTTTTCTGTCTCCAATAGAAGTAAACCACGCAATAATTATCTATATCAAAATGCTTTTTAATTTTGCTTCTATGCTGTTTTAAAAGGGTGTTCACCTCTCAGCAAGTGGAGAAATATATTTGAGAAAACTGGCACTTACTTTACAGCTGGACGGCAGAGCAGATTGCTAAACCAATGCAACCACAGGCTGCGAACGCGCTCCCTGCTCATGTGCTGGGCTGGGGCAGGGAGCTTATAGGGTGCCAGCGGCTGGGCTGGTTGAGAACCGCAGATGGTATCTCAAGCCTGTGTCAGTGTGAAAGCATGCACAAATGTCTAGTGGTCCTTTTTAAGGACTGAATTCACACGAGAGCGGGATTTCATGTCTTAACAACACCACATGTAAGAAAGACATTGCTATAATGTGTCTCTTTAAATCCCTGTGCTAATATGATGGCACGAAAGGCTGCTACCAAAAAGCATAATATTAAAGCAATACACGAAGGAAGAGGAGTAGGTACTTCAGATTTCCAGGGTGGCTATCCAATAGGCGTTAAACTGGTGGTTGCGGAAAGACAATCTATCCATTGCTCTTAACCACAGATACAAGCTAGTGGGTTGGGGAGCAAGACTGAGGGATCAAGAGAGGAAGGGCCATTGGTAGGAACAGGTAAGTTTGCAAACTGGAGGGAGTAGCCAGTGGCACAGAAGGTATTTTAATCAAATTCCTTCCAGTTGGAAAAGTCCAATGTAGTTGTCAGAACAGACAACCAGATGACCAGGTGCTATCTGACCAGGTGCTATTTGAACCACCAGGCAAGAATAAAGAACAAGGAGTTGGACCTAGTAGTGGCATGGATATTTGCTTGTGCCAAAGAAACTCTTCTGGTATTAAAAGCTGTGTAGTGAGATGAATTTCCACGCAGACAGTCTCAGCCAGAATTTCCCATTCTCTGTGATCTGTCTGTTTGGGAGTTCAACCTGATCTTTTCTCTCTTGGGAACACAATGGACAGATCTGTTCACATCATAGCACAGTGCAATGCTTCCAAAGTATTGCACAGCCTGACCAGTGGATTTAATGACAGTCCTTTGGCCTAAAGAAATCTTACATGCCTTCCCATCAATTCCCCTCCTCTTGAAGGTGCTTTGGAAAATTCAGCACCTTTGGCTTCCATTGTCTTCTAATGTCCCCACCCAGAGGGAGTATCTCCACCTATCCCTACAGCCTTCTCCTCTACAGTACCCTCTGCTGCCAGAAATACAGATCCAGCATCTCATATTGATGGCTTGAGCTTTGAGACAGTAGGTCTGCAAAACATGGGGTGTTTGCAACAGGTTGCCCTAGATATTTAAACTACAGGAGAGACTTCAGTTCTGAAATAATTTGGAAAACATTGAGGGTCATTTCAGAAGTAGTCTTCTGCCAGGGGGTTCAATCCTTTGTCATTGCATTCCATTAAGATCCTAGAATTCCTCTGGGATGTTTAATTTTTATGGGACCTGACCCATTTTACGTTATTCTGTCACCAGGCAGCCATTAAGGCTCTTAAGATGAGGCAGGAAAGTGTGGATACATTACCACTTGCTGCAAGGCTTTTAGAGAACTTAGATTGAAGATCCATGTAGCAATGAATCCTGCTCCAAAGTGGAAACTGTCTATAATACTAAAAAGGTTATGACAAAATTACAGTTGAACCTCTAGCGAAAGTAGATCTACGGTGTTTGTCAGCAAAAACAGCCTTTTTCATGGCCATTACATTGGCGAGGAAGTTGTGGAAGTTATGGTCCTTGGTAATTTCCTGTCCCTAGCCAAGATTTTTCGCTGACAGAGTGATTCCTAAGTTAGACCCCAAGTTCATCATGAAGGCTCATTCTCCTTTTCATTTAATTACTAGTATTACAATCAGACAATTACTTTCAAATTCCCTCTTCCCTAGAATTCAGAAGGGTTTTATCCATTTCTTTAGATAGTGCCAAAAAATTCAGGTTGGCCACTCCCTTGCTTGAATCACAAGAAAGGCAAGAAGGTAACATCTCAGACAATTAGTAGATGGGTGGGTTCAACAAGCAATCTCACAATTGTACAAGCTACTAAGGTAATCTCCTCCATCTATCATTTAAGGATGATCCACTAGAGCAGTATCAGCTTCCTTGGCAGAGGAAGGTGGTGGGTCCCTACAGGAGATATGTAGCGCCACTACGTGGTCCTCTCACAAGACACTTAGGGGGTCATTCCAACCCAGGCGGTCAATGACCGCCGGGTTGGAGGACCGCGGGAGCACCGCCGACAGGCCGGCGGTGCTCCCAAGGGCATTCCGACCGCGGCGGTAAAGCCGCGGTCGGACCGGCAACACTGGCGGTCTCCCGCCAGTGTACCGTCGCCCTTTGGAATCCTCCAAGGCGGCGCAGCTAGCTGCGCCGCCGAGGGGATTCCGACCCCCCCTACCGCCATCCAGTTCCCGGCGGTCCGCCCGCCGGGAACCGGATGGCGGTAGGGGGGGTCGCGGGGCCCCTGGGGGCCCCTGCAGTGCCCATGCCACTGGCATGGGCACTGCTGGGGCCCCCATAAGAGGGCCCCTACATGTATTTCACTGTCTGCACCTTCCCACTCCGCCGGCTCGATTACGAGCCGGCATCCTCGTGGGAAGGGAGTTTTTCCCTGGGCTGGCGGGCGGTCTTTTGGCGACCGCCCGCCAGCCCAGGGAAAAACTTAGAATACCCTCCGCGGTCTTTCGACCGCGGAGCGGTATTTCGGAGGGGGGAAGTCTGGCGGGCGGCTCTCGCCGCCCGCCAGACTTGGAATGACCCCCTTAATGTAATAGAGTAAGTTGGATTTAACTGATTTCAAGTGAATGTAATTTTACTTCTACTGTGATGAAATTGGCAATGAAGTAATTGTCAGTAATAAAATATAATTTTCTGTCATTGGAATGTTGGTGCAAACCTTTGTAGCTTGGTTAATCCTCATTGAGTAAGTACTGGAATGCGGAGGACAAGATGTGGAGGTAATGATTTAATTGCTTACCGGTAACCAGCATTATTCAGATATGTAGTCCTTATCGTCCCATTCCTCATCCCTCCATCCTTCACTGTGGTTGCACCTCCATACAAGAGGTGGAGAGTGGCGTTTTTCTAGAGCTAAGTAATAGAAATAGTGAAAATAAATGAAGGTTTGAGAACTTTTGGTCCCACAGTGTGGTAAAATCTCTGTCTGAGACAGAGTCACCTCATTGAGTAAGGAATAGGACTGAAAGACTATTAATCGGGGTAATGAAGATTACTGGTATTGCTTCGCTTGCTTCTTATGCCATTTCTTTTCTCTTTTTGCGTTTTTCCCTTCATTGGAAATTATCCTCTTTACAATTCTTGAATTCGATGTCTTGTATCCTTTCACAGCTCCACATCAGGGAACTACTTTTTTCTTTTTAATGCAGCATTGTATACAAGTGCACAATTTGTCTTTCTTGTGTGGTGCCTACTGATGCAATCCCCTCCATCGTCTCTTCATGTTTCACTACCCTTCTCATGTCATCCATTTCTTCCCTTGCTCAGTTTTTTCATTTTTTATACTAACCTCCACCATTACCATGTTCTGATCTTACAGAGTCCTGCTGAAGAAGCTGCAAGTTTATTTTCTCCATTTAAAGAAAAAGCAAAGCCTTATTAAGTTTTCCAAATGGATAGCAATTTCTTCGCTCATTTTCAATGAAAGAAGTATAGAGAAACAGGAGCAGTTAGTCATCTAAAAATAACGCAAGGGTAGTAAGGGTGAAAAATGTCGCACCTCCGTAGAGTAACAACCAGTATAGTGGAAAAATGTCAATGAAGTTAGAAGCCGGTGCCAGGTGGTCGGGTGCCTTACTACCCTAGTAGGCACAAATATGTGTACCAAGGTACACAATAATATCAAAAGCAATATGACCATGGCACACAGAAATGTACAATCCAATTTCGTATTGAGGAAAAGTATCCCCGGTAGTAAGATTCAGGATGTGGAGAACTCCCAAGGTCCCAAGTTGGTATTGCACTATGTCTTTAATTGTAGGCACAGTTTGCCACAGGATTATGTCGTCTTCGAGATACAGCCAACACGTGTTTCGTCACTCAGGTGACTTCATCAAGGCTGCAAAACAGTAATGAATGCAAACTAGTATGTAAAAGTACCCATAGGTGAGTAGGCCTAATCTGTGTCTACATAGGATTAGTACTCGTGTTGTGCTACAGACAAGTGATTGAAACGTGCACATCCATGTAAGTAGAGAAAAGGTGGGCATGGCAACCGGAAATGGTAAGTGGGAACCCTAGTTAGTTGTGTAAAGGAGGGAGAAAAATGAGGAGGGGGAAAAAAGAAAAGAAAAGAGAGATATGCACATCTCTACATGGGTCAATTTGAAAAGATACACCTATGGTCCAACTGCCCAACACATTTTGTACTGGGGGAGGTACATTGATGATATTCTAGCAATTTTGACAGGCAACATTTCCGATCTCAACACACTCATACACCACCTTAACAAAAACAAGTTCAATCCAACATTCACACACAAGGTGGACTCTGCCCAAATTGAGTTCTTAGACCTTCTTCTGTACATTACTGACAACAAGATCACTTCCAGACTGTACAGAAAACCGACAGCCTGCAATTCTATTCTACATGCACAGAGCGCTCATCCCCTTACACAAATCAGAGCCATTCCCTACGGGGAAATGGTTAGGGTTCGACGTAATTGCACCAACACTGACATCTTTGAGCAGGAACTTAACAATCTGACATACCGCTTCCGAGCACAGGGTTACACAAACAAACTCATCTCGGCGGCCATATCCTCCAAAGATCAACACTCTCTACTCATTAGGGGCCCCAAAAAGCCTCCTAACAATGGATCCAGAAAACGACCTGTCTCCTTCATCACTCAATACAGTCCTGCTTTGCATTCTCAAAAGACACTGGCACTTGCTACTGTTGGACTCATGTCTGAAAGATTACATCAACAGATTACCAACCATGACACACGGCAGGGGACGTACCCTTAGAAACATTCTGGGCCCTAGCTTTCTTGCCCCTCACACACAGACACATCCACCATCTTGGATTCCAGAAAAACCCAAAGGCTTTTTCAAATGTGGTTGCTGTATATCATGCCATCTGGCTGCCAACAAAACCACATCCTTCACCTACAACACCAAGATTATTTACCACATTAGAGACTTTATTAATTGCAAAACAAGATTTACAGTCTATTGTGTCATATGTGTATGTGGCTTGATTTACGTCGCAGCACAATACGTCCACTTAAAGAACGCATCCAGGAACACGTGAGAGCCATCAGGAACTTCGACACAACATATCCACTTGCTGTACATTTCAACACCCTACATGGTGAGAGAGATCTTATCAACATTAGATTTCATGGGATTGCTCAAGTTTCCAGTTCACCCAGATGGGGTGACAGAACCAAAGACCTTTGCAAATGTGAGGCAAAATGGATTCTGAAACTTTGCGCAGTGGAACAAGGACTCAACACTCATCGTGAACTACATTTTTTTCTTACTTAAACTGTGACAACACCTACGTGGTCTTTGACTATTACAACATCCCTTTATTGTATCGCTCTGCAATACGTTCATGCATGTGCTTGCAATATCAATTACTATTAATTTTGTACAACTATTCGTTAGCCTGGACCGGATCCTTATTGCATATTTCTCGGTTTTAACTTATTGAGTTACTAATTCACAATGTTATTTTATGACTGTGCATCATTTGTGAACGCTGATCATTTTACTTTGTGTTTGTGTCCAGCAAAAAGCTTCCACTATACCATGCGTCCAAGATGCTGCTTTTACTTACCCTTTTATTTTCTTGAGACTGCCTCTTTGATACTATTGAGACATGTTATTTATCTCACTTCTCTGACTCACCAGCATGTTCACCTCAACTCTGTATCTTTACTATACTCATTGCGTATGTACATGTGGGCGACCACTAAGTCTCGACGAAACAGGAACATTTTCTCTGTTGGGTCTCTGTGTTTTCCAGGTTCTCTGCACCTCTTTGTCTACTACCTGTCCCTATTAACATCTACTTCCACCCATTTACTAGCATTTTATGCCATCCCAAGATGGCCACCACGTTTCCCTCTTCCACACGGTACATTCACAGACGTCCCCGTAACCAGACCAGTCCTTTCTCTATGTTCTGTGGACAGTCTACTTAACTGACAGACTTTTCAGGTGCTCCACGATACACGTAGGTACGTGTTTGGACTCGCTTTTATCCAAAAATGTTTACTCACGAGACGTTCACGTCTCTTGTACTCATGTCTTTCTTTGTCTAAGAAGCAAACTGTAGCCTCCCATTAAGGGTAGCGAGCTGACCTTGCCAGTGAGCATAGACTCACTGTTTAGAGAGCTTTTAATTTCAATACACAGCAGATCGTCTAGACACTTTTAATCTCATCGTGTACATAGTGACTCTTGGCATTATATACGCGACAAGGCGCTTTTTCTTTGTTAATGAGTAGCGACATGCCCCTTGCAGAACAGGCAAATTTGTTTGTTTGGATTACCGTACACTTAGCATGGCTGTATGATGCTGATTGAACTTGGAGCTAGATACGCTAGCTATCACATTTCCAATACATTTAAATGTGCTTTAGAATGGTTGGACCAGGCATTTTGTTTCGGGACTGCCTTCCTTTTCGTACTGCTACTTTACCTACTGTTCCCCGCCTATACCCACACTACATCAAACTAAACAGGTTGCCCTCTTAATTTTTGGGGTTTCCCTGTACGCCTTCTTCACAGTTCATTTCCGTCTGATTACCTCAATATATCATCCTAATTCAAAGTTTTTTACCCACGCAGGGTTTTGACCCAAGGCTTATCAGGGCCTCCCTAATTTACCCCATTACTACTGGATTCCTGCATACCGACTGCCGTGAGGTATTTCCTCCTACACACAATCCATACCACAAGGTAATATCAAGCTGTGACTTTCATATATCTAGCCTGCAATCCAACGTAATAATTTTCTCTTATTACTCTGACCTGTTATGGTTGAGCATTTACTCCTCTTTGGTTCAATACCATTTTTTCAGATTTCTACCTACTACATAAGACCCACTTACCTTACCATCGGTTCAGGGTTCAGCAGTTCAGCCCCATATAAACATTTTGTAGGTACCATAGCATTATAAGCAGATAACACTGGGGACACAGATGGTCCTCCAAACGTATTTTAAAATGTTACTAATCCTTCTATAGTGGATATTGCCAGACGCTCCATGGTTTCGTTATGCAAGGCCTTATTTAGTTTATTGCTAAATATAATTCCTAGATATTTATAGGAGGATACCTTAATCACAGACTTGTCCCCCAATAAACACTTGTACGCTTTTGTCTTTTTCCCAAAATTAATTATTTTTGTTTTCTCAAGGTTCATCTTTAGTTCATTAGCCACACAACACATGTTGAACCTTTTCAATTTCTTCTGAAGGCTGGGTCAAATCAAAGATTGCCAGGTCATCCGCGTAAAGGAGACATGAAATATGTCTCCTCCCATTTAAAAAAAAAAGCATTTGGTGTTAGAGAGACCCCAGAGCAGATCAGCAAGAAATAGTGGAAACAGCACTGGGGCAATGACACAATCCTGTCTCAAGTCATTTTCCAATTGGATTCTTTGAGATAGGGACCAACTTAAATCTACTTTCACTAGAGCCCAATTCTGAGCTACTGTTAAACATTAGATCTCTAGTTAGCAGAAGTATGCACTCTGTCCAAGTAGAGACCACAATCTTAGTCAGGGTAAGTCAGCTATTCTGTGTTCACTCTCTGGTAGCTTGGCACAGAGAAGACAGGCTTAACTTTGAGGCAATGTGTAAATTATTGTGCAACACTTAAAACAGTTAAACAGTGAAACAAACATAATCCACACCAAGTTAGAAGAATAGAGCTTAATACAACGAACAAAACAAGGTCAAAATAACAATGATTCAATCAGTAGAAGTCAAGATATGAATTTTTTAAGATTATTGGCTATCATAGTGCTCTTAAAGGATAAAACGGGGCCACCTAGTTGCGCTAGATTGGGTCAGATTTCATGTAGCGTGGGTCAGATACATTGACCAACCTTGTCCCATTGAAAAAGTACCTGGATGCTCTGTTGACAGAGCTCGCTGCTTGGAGCAGAAGAGGCAATCCATCGGTGTTGATCCTGCTGGATGTAGGCGATGCATCAGATCCGAGCTGTGCAAATTGAGATGCAGCCAGGGTGGCTTCCTCTGATGTAGGAATGATGTTTTGTCATTGAGCCGTGCAGCCGGTGAAGCAATGTCCTCAAAGCTGGTGATGCATATGTGCCAAAGGCGATGCTGTGGTTCCGATCGGCTCAATGAGGTCAATGCACAAGTTCTGGTAGTTGCAGCATTTTATACCCACTTCCAAGGGGCCATGACTGGATTGGCACCACTTGGCAGGGCAAGACTTACAGCTAGCAAAATCTAGGTGCTCTTGCAGGGTAGTGAAGTATTTGATGTGCTTGAAACTTCAAAACAGGAGGAAAGCCAGCAAGCCCTTGAAGTCATTTTGGTCCTGGGGATGTAGAGCTGCAGATCTAGTCCTTCTCAATCCCAGGCAAGGAGGGCAGCAGGCACCAGGGCAGGCACAGCAGAGCAGGAGTCCAGCAAAGTCCAGCTGAGTGACAGTCCCTTCAGCAGCACACCAGTCCTTCTTCCATGCAGAATGACCTCAGGTCCAGGGGTGAACTGAGTTAGTAGGGTCCAGTTGCCATACCCAGTGGTGTCTATGAAGTGGGTGAGACTTCAAAGAGAGACCTTTGAAGTGCACAGAGTCTCTTCCCTTCCAGCCCTGGCTCCCGACACACCTCCGGGGTTATGCAGCCGTTTTGTGAGGGATCAGGACACAGCCCATCCAGGTATAAATGTCAGCTCTTCCCTCCCATTGTGCCCAGGATGGGCCACAAGGATATCCATCACTCACACCTAAGCTCCCTTTGTGGTTGGCTGTCTGGAGGAAAAGCTGTCACCCACCCAGACGTGTATTCTGAGATAGGCAGAAGGCACAAGATGGTTAAAGTAAATAAATGCCAACATTCTATAAGTGGCATTTTCAAAATTGGTATTCAAAATCCAACGTCACCATAGGATGCAATTTTAAATTGTTATTCTAAAGACACAAAACATGGGAGTCCCACCTCTCCCCAATTGGAATTTGCATGTATAAAATGTAATATCCCATAGGGAATATAGGCCTTGCAGAAGTGAAAAACGAGTTTAGGAGTTTTCACTACCTGGACATGAAACACTTAAGTACATGTTCACCATTTTGAATACACTGCACCCTGCCCTTGAGGATGTCCAGGGCCTACCTGGGGGTGACATATATGTATTAAAAAGAAAGGTTTGGGCCTGCAAAGAGGGTTAACTTGCCAGGTCGACATTGGAGTTTAAAATTTCACACACAGGCTCTGCAATGGCAGGCCTGAGTCATGTTTAAAGGGCTATTGAACTGTATGGCACAATCAGTGATGCAGGTTCACTAATAGCATTCAATTTACAGGCCCTGGGCACAGGTAGTGTACTTTGCTAGGGACTTAGAGGTGAACTAAAAATGCCAATTGTGGATAAGCCAATGTTACCATGTTTTAAGCTACGAACACATGCAGTTTAGCACTGGTTCCAGTGGTAAAGTGCCCAGAGTCCTAAAGTCAGTAAACAAGAGAACAGAAGGCAAAAAAGTTAGGGGAAACCACACCAAGGATTCCAGGTCTAACAGCTACTAGGAATTGACAAATGTCGAAGTTTATCCCACAAGATACACACCAAATCAAAAGTGGAATGAAAATCAACAAAGCAACAAAAAAGATTCTCTGAGGTTGCAATTGCATTCTGGCTCATCACCCACAAGCTAAAGGAGTGGTTCATTGTAGAGTGGCTGTGCCTAAAGCCTCTTTGTTCCATGGACACAGGATTGTTGGCCTCAATCCAATCATTTAAGGACAATAAAATTACCTTGGATATAAATTAGCTCCAACATCCCACTGGCTTATCAAAAAAACATTTGCTGGGTCCTTTTTTGTGTATGGGTTTATTTATTAACACTCTTCCAACTGAGCAGAAATATACCTCCCTTTGTTATAAATACAAAGACTTTGGAGAAGAAGCCTGCCCACCACTTAGGGTCAGATTTTATAATAATTGCTGGAGGATTATCCGGGCCCGCTGCCTTTGTTACCTAAATGCAGAATGTCAGTTTAACTAAGAACTGTAAGGAGAATAAATTCAATAATTTCCTCCCCTGGATTGGGCCACCTTCTTCTCTCTGTTACCTTCCTGTCCATATAGATACCTCTTGAAAATACAACCCAAGCACTTTATAGGACCGCGCACCAGAGAGGTTCATTTGACTTATTGCACCCTCTCAGGGCTAACTTCCAGAATGTATTCATGTCTTTGACATGAGGAGTGCTAACCATTGTGTCCCAGTTTGCTTGGTAATAAGCATGTTTCTTTCTTCTAATCAGCATTGCATACTCCTTCTTTCTAGTATTATAGCTTAAAAACTTCATTGGTCTTGCTTGCCTCAACCTCTTATTAAGCCCATTCTTTGTCAAATCAGTGCTGTGCAAATGACCAACGTGGCGTTTCATTTTTTACACTGTTACACTTCCAGAATAAAGGAGTCAAGTGCTTGACTATTTCTGCAAAACCCTTGGAAGACCAATCCAAATCATTAATACCTCGGTTCTCTACTATGCCCAAGGCTTTTGATCAGGACATTGCCTTATGTGCAAGATGTAACCATCATCAATTATGATTATGAAGCATTTTTCAAAGGACACTTCCATTCGGATCATCAATTCCCTGCATCTTGGTACAGAAAAAAGAGACATTTTTAATCCCCAGCTATTACTGCCCATGATTCTTACCATCTCAAAAGCTTTACAAGCGTAACAAATGCTATATCTGAAAATACATGTGATCAATAGGGCACATCTGATTACCACACACAAAGGTTTGGGCTGTCGGAGTATACTTCCTAAATCAGCTATTTAGGCACACAAAGCTTAGTTCAGAGAGAAACTTACTTAGTTTGAGTCTATACTTTGATTGGGCGCACTTCAGAAATGATGCATAAGGTATTCTGTATCTATCTAGCATGTAGCTACAACAGGCCTCTTCGTGCACTGGCAACAAAAGGAGATTAATGTCCCCCATTAATGGAAGGGATGAGGACCACAGAATCTCCAACAAGGATCAGTTGCCAGAATTCCTTCTGGGCCTCACGTTGGTTTACATACACATGAACAATTATCAAACTTTTAGTTGAGTGACACATATCATACAGGTTTAAGCAACAAGCCAGAAGCCAATCACAACTTGTCTGAATGATACTTGATCCTTTTAGACTTTTCATTGAAATAAATTCCAGCAACCTTCCTTTTAAGCATCATGTCCCCATTTTCAATGTCTGCTTCGCATACTGACTGAATCCACTTAAATATATTGTCTTTCAGTCCAGCCTGATCTCCTTAAGACATACGATCCTTTTCTCCTCCCAAACGCTCCAAACCATGCACTTTCTGGGCTCTTGGAAGGGCCATCCACATCGCCCATCTGCCCCTCCATAAGGAGACTGTCTCCTGATTTACCATTAGACATATAAATCAATTACGATTTGCAATTGAGTCTATCACCGTAACACATATGTGATCTGCTATGGTTACCTCTAGCCTGCCATATATGTATCGCAGCAAATGAAGCAGGGGCGAAGAACCTTACACTCCCATTACCTAATTTACTTATTCCAAATTGAGGCCTAATTGGTTTTCTAATAGATGAATCTGGGGCTGGAGGGAGGCCACACCCTTCACTTCAGGCACTAACCGCAACCCGAGTTCCTTAGGTTTACCTTCAGTTTCTAATACCAAAACAGCAAATGCAGAAGAGGAAAAGCTAGTTTTTGTAACTTCCCACCCCGTTAGAGATTCTCTGAAAGACACTTGATCTATATCCCTTTAGGTGACTACCTACAAAGCCTAATAATATGAGAATGCTTTGAACATATTAAACCTATTCAGGGTTTTCCATTTATTTGCCTTTTTCCCTTTGTGTAGGACATCCAGATACACATACTTTGTTCTGGGGTACCTACAAGGGTGGTATAATTGTTCCTGAACAGAGTCAAGAAAAACTTGTATTGCTGTTGAGTTATCTAGGGGATTTATATACTTAGAGCTATTCACTATGCACAGGGATTTATTACTAGGAGACCACACAAGCCCTTTTCCCTGCTCCTCATGATCTTAATCCCCTTAGCATAGGATAGACCACTAGGGTCTTTACATGTGACCTTGGGACCCGGCTTCATTGTGGTAGGGGCCTTCTGTAACTGTACCTTGTTTCCTTCCTTAGTTCCCTTTCCCCTTTCATTCACTTTTCTACATTTTCCTTGTTTCACTTCTACTTTGGAAGGCTTAGACAATTCTTTAGCAATACAAGAATCCCTGGCCTCCTGAAGAGAATTCCTGGAACCTTTCCCCTATGTCTGTTTTTCCTTTCTTTCCAACACTGAAGGTGCCAGTTCCCAATCATCTCTTGATAAAAATTATTCACAAACATTCATCTTTTTGGCACGTAAGCAGAGGACCTACTTTTCGCCCCCGCCACACTCAGGCACATCGTCACTGGGCTCAGAGTTTTGGAGAAGCACCAGTCTTACAAGTGCAGGCATGCAAGAGTTAATTGATTTTAGTCCAGAAAGGATCGCCTTAAGAATACAGTCCTCAGATCTCAGAGACTGTTTGCTTACAGTGACGATTCCTTGAAGCCATGCACAGTCTTTTGCTCTAATAGGAGAATATCCAGAATTAGGGAGGGGCCATTAATAAGGAGTCCTTGTTTGCAGTGGACAAAACCAGATTACCTTTGTCCCCCACCTTATAACATCTGGCATGCACGATCAATGTTTGTGACTAACACTTCCCTGGGCATATCAGCCTCAGACATTTCTCTGTTCCCCTCACTCCCTCCCCCGTTGCTCTGAACCCATCCTCAGAGCCCACATTGCTTAGCTCTGATGAGCAGAACAAACTGGGGGAAGAAAAAAGCTGGGAGTGGGTCATTTCAATATTTTCAACTATATACAGGTCCTCCATCTCCTGGATGGCCAGCACCTCCAATTAGCAATCTCAGGGCAGACAATGGGCCAGTATTTACTGACTGCTGTGACACCATGTTCTTAAACTGTTTCCCCACAAAATCCTTAATTGATACAGCCAAAGACTCTGCTGATGAACACATAGCAGTAATCAAGGGTTCGATTCGATTGTAGGAAACTTGAGTGATTCACTTTCACGATCAAAGAGTTCTCCAGTCCAAAAGAGTCTCTTATATCAACTGCAGGCACCTTCACTCCTGTGTTCTTTTTATGCTGTTAACAGTAGCCTGGGGCATAGCCCCTCTATTGTTTAGGAGGCATCTCTACACATGCCACAATGTTGACTAGGCATACCTTTTAGAATACCATAACTGTTTTGTAGCAATAAAATGTGATTATCTCCTACTCCTACACACAATGACCGCCCTGTGAAATTGCAGCTGCCACCACCGTAGGAGGCCACAAGCAATTACTTCATGTGCAGAACATCAGAAATCCTCCACAGTCTTGTCCTGGCCACCTGGATTCAACCGAGGTTTCCCTTAGGCTGGCCCCACACCCTGTAAAACCACCTTGAGCAGGAAATCCATAGACTGCATCTGCATGAAAAATCTACTTCTCAACCATCTCGGGCTAGCCAGGAGCCCGCAACCATCAAGGCACAAACACAGGCACAGCAAGCAGTGAGCAGCTAGTAGGCGGGCGGGCATGAGCACGGCCACAGGGCAAACATCAAGCAAGCACATCAAGCAAGCATCAAAAGTGCCAGGAGGAGGGTTTTTATATATTCTTAAGCAACTAAGGGCAAGAGGTGTTCTTCTTCAGTTCCGGATACCACCAGCATTACAGCAGGTTTGACCACCACCCCAACCACCACCACTGCGAAAGCAGGCTGTGGTTCTGCTGTCCCTGTAAGTACATTTTTTCCCATAAACTAAAATTATGGCCTCTGTATACTTACTAATATTTTGCTGTTGGTAGTTTGTTATCTGCAGTTCTCTGTGTTTTTCTATATTTCCTTTTTCCACACCTGACTTTCTTCTGTCTGTACCTTTCTTTGCTTGTTTTTATGAAACTTCCCCTTGCCCCTCTTTTACAACTAAATTACATGTCTTCTTGTTGTTGTGTAGTACCAAGAGGGTAAAACCTTTTGGTAACATTAGGAGGCTTGCACAGACAGGCACAAGTAGTACTCTAGCCACCAAACATGTGGGTTGTTTACATTATCACGCAAACAGTTGAAAAGTACAGAGTGGTTATCATTGGCATGGATCTCTAGATTGTCTTATAATAGCAGTTCCATGAAAGTGCAGCATGGCAGGAATGAGATACCACATCTAGAATTAATACCATGTGTCTTTGTATTCCCTTCTACCTCTTATCCATTTATAGAATTGTAGCCTAGCCTTACCTTATGCCCTTCTCTTATTCCTGAATCCTCCTAAGCCCAATCATTGTCCCCACATTAGAAGAAAAGGCACTTTATGGTTGACACAATGGCTACATTTTTTTTAAAATGTTGTCAAGTAATAAGTGATGCAAACCTCCTAATCTGATTACTTTTCATAGGAAACAATACAGATAGACAGCTGACCAAAATACAGTAAGATTTTGTGCAAAATAAATACTTAGGTGGCTATCTGTTATCTAAAATGGGTGCTTTATGTTTTTCACCAGGCGTAGGAACCACCACCAGCAGTTCCATCTCAGTCTAGACTTTGTTGGAGGTGCAGGCAACCGAGGGAGAGGAAAATGTGTCCCAGTGGTGGCATGAAAAGTGGTAAGTCACAATGAACTGTACTGGTTAAGAGAGGCAGATATCCCACCCATCACCACATAAAAATGCAGCGCGGTGTAATCTTCGGTGGTGCTGCTGCTGCAGTAAGTGCAGACGGTCATTGAAGTCATGTGCATCTGCTGTGGCACAATGGCACGATGGAACTAAGGGACAGATGTAGGAAAATCCGGAATTGCGACTCACACATTACGAGGCCCACCTCATTAACATTAATGAGGTGGGTCGCAATTTGCGACCCCCTTGCGACTCGCAGAACTCACAGGGATGGTGGCCTGCTGGAGACAGCAGACCACCATGTCTGTGACTGCTTTTAAATAAAGCAGTTTTTTTTGTAATGCAGCCTGTTTTCCTTAAAGGAAAACGAGATGCATTACAAAATGAAAAAATTAAACGTTTTTGTTTCATTTTTTCAGAGCAGGCAGTGGTCCATGTTTTCCATGCCATTCACAAAGGAGAAGGGATCACTGTGACACTGGTGGTAACTGCGATTGCTCTGCGACCGCGTTCGCAGTCACAAAGCAATGCAGCATCGCGCTGCAACTCACAATTAGGAAAGGGAACACCCCTTCCTAATTGCGACTCGCAGTCCTGTTTTGCGAGTCGGTAACCAGGTTACCGACTCGCAAAACGGGAATTGGGCCTCGTGATGTGGGTTTTGCACGTCGCAAACAGCAAAATTCGCTGTTTGCGACGTGCAAAACATTTCCTACATCTGGCCCCAAGTCTGTTATGCACAAACCGAAGACAGGGTGTGTTTCCCAGTGCCCACTCAGTCACCTACTAGTGCTTCATGTCATCATTCTGTCTTTCTGTCACAGCTGACATAAAAAAGTAAATTCTATCTCTGCATGTGATGTCTATGCCACATTCCACTGCCCAAGTGAAGTTATCTATCTTACATTACAGATTGATGCTTCCAGTTTTTTATCCTCTCATCAATCAAAGTGAATTTGAAGTTCTACTTCACTTTGATTGATGGGAGGAGAACTATTGAACCCTTAATCCACAGTTCATGATTATTTGTTGACACCCAGCCAACCATTCCATGGCTAAATCTCTACCTAGCCCAATCTCTATACCTTATCTCCCTTTTAACTAATTTTCCCCACTGCCAATTGAAGGTATTTCTTAAAAATATTCAGTGCTGAAGACCTCAGTGTAATGTGGGACTAAGGGCTTGATTTAGATTTTGGTGGATGGGATGTTCTGTGACAAATGAAATAAGGATCCTGTTTGTTGCACTATAGTTAATTATATTCTTCTATGCACTGCCTACTGTTATAAGGCAGATGGAATATTCATTATCCACCAAGGGTGTCCCATCTGACAGACTTTGATCCTAAGCCTATATCCTAAGTTTGGAGTCAATAGAGGAGGAAGTTGGAGAAGAGTCAGGCCATTGGAACTATAAGTACACATCACATAATAAAGTTAGGCTGGAGAGTAACCTTATCATATCCACCAGCATAGTTCCATTTATGTTGCATAATCCAATATTAATTATGCAGGTTACATACTTATATGCCTTGCTCATTAATGGCAGGAAAGTTTCATTATAAATTAAGGGGGTCACTGTTGCGGTCAGACGGCCGCCAAAGTGGCGGTCTAGCCGTGACATTATGACGGTGGTGGAGCCACCACAGTCAAACCACTGACACCGCCAGGCTGCCACCAGCCTGCAGCCTGATGGTCCCAGATGTTGTAATCCGCCAGGGCAGCACTGCAAGCAGCACCGGCCTGAGGATTACGAGTTCCTATTCACCAGCCTGTCCATGGCGGCAAACATGGCCATTGAAAGGCTGGCGGAATGGGGGACTCAGAGGGCTCCTGCACAGCCCTGGCACTTGGCATGGGCAATGCAGGGGCCCCCATGCACAGCCCCATCGCGCTATCCACTGCCTAAATTACGGGCAGTGGAATGTGTGACGGGTGCTGCTCCACCCTCTGCACTGCCATATTCCTGCTAGCTCCATAAGGAGCCGGCTGCAATGTTGAGGCCCTGTTCCCCGCTCGGCCGGCAGGCGGAAACTTTGTTTCCGTCTGCTGGCCCACCGGGGAAGCTATAATAGGGCCGATGGGGTTCAGACCAAACAGGCAGCCTGATGGTGGGATGGCACTGGCTGGTGGCCTCCGCCGCCCACCAATGTCAAAATGAGGGCCTAAGTCCTTTAAAAGAATCACATTTTCTTTTCTGTCTTTTGAATATATGTTGGTGTTTTGGCTTAAAATGATTCCTTGAAGTCAGTGCTATGATTAATTACCTAGCTATGATGTGAGGCACGGGTGGTAAAAACGTGGCCCAGGTTGTGTGTGATTGTAGTACCACTATCAATATCATCAATCATCACAGCCTATAAATTCCAATGGCCCTAGGGGAACAGCAATGTTCTGCTACTGTACTGTGCCACTATAGACAGTATAACTGTAAAAAAGTGTTTGAGGTGAGCATCACATTTTATGTTTTTGTATTTTGTTCTTCTGTTACTTTCTTGATATAACTTATCTGGCTCATAGCAACAGGCAGGAATCACTAGCTCTGGCCCACCTACAGCACAAGTTGGAGGAAGTCACCATAGAGTATCGCCAGTTGGTAGCCCTGAAATCTGAGGAGCAAGATGTACAGGCCCTGCTCCAGGCCAGTACATCAGGCCACCAGCCAGGCCCGCCTCCAATCGCCCATGCAACCGGCCCCTGCAGCTGTGGTCCTCCACTGTCTTCCGCTCCATCACAGCCCTCCCCTCCCTGGATGAGACAACATACCCCCTTCTCCACCACGTCCTACAAAGGCTTTTGCACCTTACATGTGAGGTGGCACTGCTCCAGTTAGGCCAGCAGGACTTGTTCTGGAAACTGGATGCTCACTAGGCCTTTTATTTTTAAAGCTTTTTTTTGTTTTAGAGGGAGGGCATGCTTTGGGTTGAGAGAGTGGGGGCACAAAGTTGGGGAAAGGGTTTTTTTACCTTGGGGTTTGAGCTTGGAATTAAGTTGGGCCTATTGTGGGTGGACAGGGTGGGTTCTAAAAATAAATGGGCTTTACTTTTTTTCTTTGTCATCATTCATTATCTGTGTTTTTATTGCTAGTGTGTGTAGTCTAATTATTTTAGAGTTGTTGAGTGTACTGTTGTTCCCCCTAAACTTTTCATACCTTGAATCCCTTACCTTATATTATTCTTCTGCAGGTTATTTGCTTCATCTTGCAGTCCAATTATAGCCCCACCACCAGAGTGCCCCTGTGTGGAAACAGAAAACAGTTTAATTTAAGTCTGTTTCATTTGATGAGGTTTTGCAGGATCCAGCCACCAATCCATTATACAGAAATATATGAGTACTTAGTGTAGTAACTGCCCTTGTCCTACCACCAACTAGTATTTGTCCATTAAGGGTCTGCCAACATAGACACAAATTTAATTTATCTCTCCTTCTAAAAACAACTTAACTACTAAATAACATGTTTGCCTAGTTGTTTCTTATCTGAATTGATTAGGTAAAGGTACCGCTCCAAAATCTTCCAAAAGCTTATTGCACGCTTTCCCAAGATGGCCTTCTTATTAATGGCAGTGGCATTACTTTTCTCTTCTTGTGCTACCAGGAAAGACATCACAACTACAAAGAGAGGTCCTATTCCCACCTATTCCAATGAAATGAACTCCAACTGTCGGATTCACCAGAACGTTTATTAATTCATCACAGGCAACGAGATTAACAGAGAAAACACAGAGTTAGTGGGTTTATTATCAAAGATTGAGGACAAAAAACTCTTGGACTAGTGTGCACTATTGTGGGATGCTTAAACAGAGTCACACCTTGATTCTTCTGTACTATGATGAATATGTTATCTTTTTTATGCATGGGTGAGTACGTATTGCTTGTGTGTGGGTTATTGTGTTGTTCAGGTAAAAAGATCCCACAATGAGATGGTGCTACTTTCACCACATCTGCCCACTCAAGTGTGATCCATTTATGGTGTAAATTAAGTGACACCTCAATAAAATCACACAGCCTGGGGTAGCGGGGGGTTAGAGGTTTGATGAACGGATGGGAATGGGGAGTCACGGAAAACTGTGACAAAGACAAATACCACAAAACAACAACATTCATCAGGTTGATGAGCAGCACATCATCAAATCTGTTGGGGAAAAAAATAAAAGGACGCAGTTCAATTAAATGCATTGCAAACAGTCCTTCAGCCCCAGATACCCAAGGTATTATACATCTAAATGTTAGAAGAAAAGTGATACAGTATATAAATGGCAAATTGGGTGGTGCATCTCCATTCTTTTTAGGATGTCTGCCTTGGGTGCCTAGCTGGCCCGGTCCAGGAAGATAAGTAGCAGGAGTGTTATGGAGGGTTCGTCTTTCGTGTTGAAGAAGAGAAGGCCTGTGAAATGTAAAACAGTAACAATATTGTAGAGTCAAGAAGAAGCCAGGACAGAAGGTAAGCTTCATGAGGAGTGGACAAAGAGGCAGAGCAAGAGTACCTGCTGCTGCAATCATTCATGATGACTCTTGTTTGTGCAAATAACTGAGAGCAATTTTACAACCAATCCCAGACAAGTAGCTGTATGTACCTGGATGACCAACCTCACAACTGTCATAACATATAGCAAAGGACATCGATCATGTGATGATTAGGGTGACTGACATCCACATGTCTCTTTCCAGTTACAGGCCCTCCAACCACAATCAATAATAGAAGAATTTGAGCCAGCACTCTAGATACTACGCATTTCCCAAATCAATGTACCTCTCTCACCATTCACAGGGCGGAGTAGGCCTCATAGAGTCATCATCATGTTGGGTTCCCTTTCAAGGACATAA
Organism: Pleurodeles waltl; assembly: GCF_031143425.1. Taxonomy (NCBI): domain Eukaryota; kingdom Metazoa; phylum Chordata; class Amphibia; order Caudata; family Salamandridae; genus Pleurodeles; species Pleurodeles waltl. The sequence goes on along the minus strand of NC_090448.1, from coordinate 245,890,898 downwards.
GTTCCTTTTTCTGGCAGTTGATGTAATCCAGCTCTGAGTCCTCCTGACTCCAAGAGTGACAAATCAGTCAAGCTCCTGACCCAAATAATATTGAGAGAGACAAACCTGTTGGGCACTGCTGGTGATGAACAAGAAGAACAAAAGCATTTGAGCATTTTGTGTAGATTTGTATTTGTTAACTAAACTTACTTTTCTGGGTTCTGGAGAACCCAGAAGAAAAAAAAGCAAGGAGTGGAGCATGCAAGTAAATCTAGCTAAGAGTAAAGAGTCAATCACCTTCAAAATCACTCGTCAACCCCCAAACATTGGAAATCATTGAAATCAAGAACACCCTCCCTGTCAGCCAACACATGACATAACTCATCATTGCTCACAGTCACTCAATATATATCACTCATTGGTGCAATGGTTACCTGTTCCAGGGCAAGCACGGTGTTACAATATAGTCATATTGTATCTTCTCTGTTCCCACGGAAGCAACAGAATGGGAGTCTTATAAGTTCATAAATGATCTTTACTGAGTCAGCCCTACTAGCAAATGAAAAAAGAAGGTTAGGCATGGGATGCAGGCCGGCATTTGTGTATGCATTTCCTTTAAGGCAAGGTTCTGAAAAGTCGGTGCCAGAGAGTCGGGTCCATGCCAGATTTTTAGCATATCCACATTTAGAAAAATTTAGATTTCTGAAACATCTTTTTTCTAAATGTGGACATGTTAAAAATCTGTCATGGACCCGGCTCTCCAGGACCGACTTTGCAGAATCCTGCTTTAAGGGAATGGGGACGCTTCTTCATTGCACCCTGGTTCAACTCTAATCTGGCAATACATGTGAATAAATGGTGGGGCTGCATAAATCAGACACAAAATATAAAATGTTCTTCTTGCTATGTCCATTTTTTAGGGTAAAGCAGTTTGACTATAAATAATCTGAAAGTTCTATGGTGGTCTACTCAGTCAGGGAAGTAGAGTTCATCTCAAACTCGGGTGGTTCACTGTTAAGTTGATCAGCTAAATCACTTAAGTGTGACCACTCATCCTCATTCTGTGGTGTTTTAGGCATAGTGTAATCGTATGGTATGCACTGTTGGTTCATTTTAATCATGGTCAATCTTTCCACGTTTTGAGGGACAAAACTGTCGTACTGACTATGACAAATGCACCAGCTGCACTGAACACATTTCCCAGTGGTCATCACAGGGGGAAGGACCCTGCCCCTGATTGGAGAACGAGGACCCCCCCTGTTTTTCACCCAGGAGCAAGGATAAAACTGGCAGACCTGCACCCACACCTCAGATACCTATCTGATTCAAACAAGGAAGAACTACAGAAGAAGAAGGACGGCCCTGATGGACCCCTGGCCTGCACCTGGATACTGCACTCTGGAGGACTGCACCAGCTGCACACTTGGGCTTCACCACAAGAAGGACTTTGCCTGGCTTCAACTGGTTCAAGAAGGGACTCCCTGTTTGCTGCATGTGAAAACGTGCTAACCAGATTCCCCTGCAGCAACTCCTGAAGAAACCAACCAGCTGACCACTGTCCAGTGGCCAAAAAGGAGTTTGCGCCAGGTGCATTCTGGGAGATGTAGTCCACACCCTCAAGGAGCATCTCAGAGCTTCTGGAACCTTGGGGTGAACTGTGGACCTCAAAAGAACCTTAAAAGGACATCTGAAAGACGATCCAGAAGTTTGAAGAACTTTTGAAAAAAAGCGCCATAGAGGGACCGAACCGCTGCGGCAAGTCTAGCCAGCTTGCCTCAACCGTGACCCGGCCTGACTTGCAGGTTCGTCTTTGTGAAGAAAATCTCCAAAAAAGAGACTAAGGCCCTCATTGCAACCCTGGCGGTCAAAGACCGCCAGGGCTGTTTCGAAGGAAGCACAGCCAACAGGTGGCGGTGCATCCCATGGTATTACGACCATGGCGGTTTCCCGGCACATTGGTCCCGGCGGTTGTAATCTCCCAGGGCAGCGCTGCTTGCAGCGCTGCCCAGGGGATTACGAGTCCCTCTCCCGCCGGCCTTTTCATGGCGGTATGAACCACCATGAAAAGGCTGGCGGAAAGGGGAGTTGCGGGCCCCCTGCCACGGCCCCATGGAGCTTTTCACTGTGTACATAGCAGACAGTGAAAAGCGCGAAGGGTGCAACTGCACCCGTCACACTGCCGCAACACCGCCGGCTCCATTTGAAGCCTGCTCCTGTGTTGCGGCTGAGATCCCCGCTGGGCTGGCGGGCGGAAACCAGGTTTCCGTCTGCCGGCCAAGCGGGGATCTTCAAATAGACACCGCGGGAGTGCGTCCGCATTTGCGGCTGCGCTGCGGATTTAAGCGCTGCCCGCCAATGTTGAAATGAGGGCCTAAGTCCAAACGTAGGAAGTTGACCAGGACCTCCCAGTCAGCGTATCCAAAGAGGGCTTCACGGATGTCAGATCAAGCTTCAGGTTTGCCCCAGCCGAAGGATTTTCACCTCGAAAAAACAACTAAGTCTGAAGGTAAAAATTTCCACAAGGGCTCCCGCAACGCACATCCGAGGAAGAGTTCCAGGAGGTTAGATTGGACTGGCAGGTTTGTCCCGCTGAAGAAAATCTGCAGAAAACTGGCAGGTTTGTCCCGCTGAAGAAAACCTGCAGAAAAACAAGTCGTAAGGTAAACTTTTGACCGAGGCCTCCCGCGGGCTGTAGCTGAGCTGGGCTCCATCGCGGTCTGCCTTAAACTTTGACTTTGCCCCGGTCGAGGTGCGACCAGATGACCAGATTGGCACTTTTGGTTTCTATGTGCTAGAAAGCAATAATTCTTTAAACATTCATATCTCTGGTTCCCCTTATCCGATTTTCTTCATTTTGGTGTCATTTTAAAGCCAAAAAGATTTCCTATTTCTGTAAATTGATTTTGGATTTTTAAACTGTTTCCTGTGTTTTTATTCAATTACTGTTTTGTGATATTTGAATGCTTTATGCTTTGTCTCCTAAGTTATGCCTTGTTACTAATTGCCAAGCTACCAAGGGCTGGGCTAGGTTTAATTTACTGAGACCTAACTGGATCTAAGTGGAGGTTAGTGGCCTATTGCTATGTGTAGGTACTTACCTGCCCTTACCAATAACCCATTTTCCAACAGCGTGGTCTCCCCTAACTTTTTGCCTCTGTTTCCCAGGTAGTTGATGTATGCAGGACTCTGTTTTGGCAGTTTTTGTTACTCTGGGCACTTTACCACTGTTATCCAGTGCTAAAGTGCAAGTGCTCCTATATAAAATGTGTATGTAATTGGATTTCCATGATTGGTATATTTGATTTACTGCATGTCCCTAGTACAGTGCACTAGAGGTGCCCAGGACCTCTAAATCAAATGCTACTAGTGGGCCTGCTGCACTGGCTGTGCCAACCACATTAGTAGCCCTGTAAACATGGCTCAGACCTGCCACTGCAGTGTCTGTGTGTGCCGTTTTAAACTGCTGATTCGACTTGGCAAGTGTACCCCTTCGCCAGGCCCAAACCTTCGTTTTTCCTTACATGTAAGACACCCCTAAGGTAGGCCCTAGGTAGCCCCATGGGCAGGGTGCAGGTATGTTTAAGGTAGGACATAAAATAATGTATTTTGTATGTCCTAACAGTGAAATACTGCCAAATTTGTTTTTCACTATTGCAAGGCCTATCCATCTCACAGGTTAGAATGGGGGCTACCTTTAAATATGAATAAAGTGTAGATTCCCTTTGGGAGCAGATGGACATGTGGAGTTTGGGGTCTCTGAGCTCACAATTTAAAAATACATCTTTTAGTGAAGTTGAGTTTAAGATTGTGTGTTTGAAAATGCCACTTTTAGAAAGTGAGCATTTTCTTGCTTAAACCATTCTGTGACTCTGCCTGTTTGTGGATTCTCAGTCTGGGTCAGTTTGACAGTTGGGCTTTTTGCACCTCTCTCTAGACAGTGACACAAAGGGAGCTGGGGTGTAGCCTGCATATCCTGATGAGCCGTCTGTGCTAGGAGGGAGGAAAGGAGTGGTCACTTACACCTGAAAGGGCAGTGCCTTCCATCACACAATGCAGTCTCCAACCCCCTGGTGTGTGTTTGGGGTCTGTCCTGAGCAAGGCAGGATCTCACAAAAAAGAGAGAGACTTTCCTTTGAAGTAGGCCTACTTCAAAGGCCAAAATGGGTATAAGAAGGGCACCCAAAACCACAGACTTTAGATCACTTCTGGAAATCAAGAGGAACCTCTGCCTGGAGAAGAGCTGAAGAGCTGAGGAGAAGTGCTGCCCTGCCTGTGACTGTGCTTTGTGGAGCTATCCTGCAGTTGCTGCTTCTGTCCGGTGAAAGAGGACAAAGACTGGACTTTGTTGTGCATTCCTGCTAGTGAAGAACTCTCCAAGGGCTTGTCCTGAGCTTGCCTTAAAGTCTCAGGGCCATAAAAGCCTTCTTCTGACAGCATCTTGACTCTCTGCTGAGACTATCCAGTTCCTGGGGCCTTGAAATTTGAAGCTGGCACACCAAGATTGAAAATCCACGCACAGACCGCTCTGCGGGTAAGTTTCCGATGCAACCTCTGAGACGCAGCTGAAGAAACGACGCGCCGCCTGCTTCGCAGATGAAATCGATGCTCCGCCTGCAGCGCAGTTGGAAGATTGACGCACGTGGCTGGCGAAATGACGCGCAACACTGCTAACGGAGGCTGGTAACATTGCAACCTACACACCGCGGTTTTCCCAATACCGTGCAGCAGGATTTTCAAGGCAAACCTTGCTGGCTGCGGAAAAAGAACGCAATGCCTGTCCGGACCTGAGTGCTTGCCCGGATCGACACATCACTCTCCTGCGGAGAGGAAAAACAACGCATGCGACCCGACCGGAGAAGGAGAAACGACATACGGTCTCGCGTACGGGTGAGAAATTGACACATTGCTAACCTTTTTCGCCCGTGCGTGTTATTTTTATGCTACCCAGGTACTTTTCAAAGCTAACAGTGTTTTTACTGTCTACAAAATGATTTAAGACTCTTTTGCTTTTAAAATTAATAACTTGACTTGTGTATGTTGGATTTTTGTCGTTTTGATCTTATTTTGTTTAGATAAATATTAGCTATTTTTCTAAACCTGTGTTGTGTAATTTTGTAGTGTTTTCACTGAGTTACTGTGTGTGTTGGTACAAATACTTTACACCTAACTCTGAAGTTAAGCCTGCCTGCTTGTGCCAAGCTACCAAGGGGGTAAGCTGGGGTTAACTAAGGGTGATTCTCCTTTACCCTGACTAGAGTGAGGGTCTTTGCTTGGACAAGGGGTCACCTGACTGCCAACCAAAGACCCCATTTCTAACAACTGCCATTGTCTATGGCAATAAATCCAATTCTGAAACCTCTGGGTTGCAGCTATTCAAACACATTACTTTTAAAGTTTTCCAAGATGTTTGCAGCTAGATGGGATTTCTCCATGGTAAACATCACTACTGTTGCATGTTGCTGCACGCCCTTAAAGGTTTCTTCAGCACCGAGACCTGCAGATAGCTATTGGCTAACCCCCACAAAAAGAGATCATATGTGCAGTGATATCCATGGAATCACAGGTGAATAGTGTGAACAGCACTCTGCTGCAATGCTTGTCTAACATATTGCAGCACATTGTGATGGAGTGCTGAAATAGCAACTCTGCAGACCAGGTCGAGCTAGGAACCTTCCATTCAAGCACATGGCTTCCACAAATTCTAGAAATCCCACTTCTTCCACAAAAGAAAAAAGGAAGAGGTCCAGCGCTAACGTTTTAGACAGCTCCCCATTGTACAAACTTGCGTTTGGGTAGTTGCGATCGTAGGGCCCCTCCTGCCTAAACATGTCCATAATAGTAGCTTGTATTTTTTTCTTTTGTTGTGCCACTGATTGCGGGCGACTTCCAGAGAGGATCAGGAGATAGTAAACTGAATGTGCATCTGGAGGTAGTCATCACTACATGCAATGGTATCTCATCTGAGACTTATGCCATTTCGAAGTTGCTGATGCAGGTGATGCTCCTGGCTTACTGCGGGGGATTGGGCTGCTTTGTGGTAAGCTGTCACCCTCTCCGTCCTCATCATCACTTCACACCAAGATCATGCTGAGTCTTCTCTATCATCACCACCACCAACTGCAGCATTTTTTATGGTGCTCCTCCTACGGGATTGCATGATGATTTTTCATGTGGGTCGCTTGGCCTCGAGAACAATAGTGTGAATCAGGGTTACTTCGACAAACACTTGAGTGGCAAATAGAGCATTTGGCTTCTCCTGCTTACTAATTGTAAAGACGTTCCAAACTGGGGAGGAGAACTTTTTTAGTGAGCCACTGGTGTCAATACTAATGCCTGAAGAACTAGAGGTAGGTGGATGTGTCGATGATTGCCTCTCTGCAGTGTGTATTTCGACTGAGGCAATAGTGGATGCATGTTTCAGTAGGGAACTTACAAATATGGAAGCTGACAGTGCTGGTGGAGCCAGTGCTATATCCCTCTGATTAGTTTGAATCCTCTCAGCCAGCTTCCATGAAAATGACTGGCTCGTACTCCACATTCCCTTCCATAATTGTGAGGCTTTTAGGAGCTTTTCTTTGACCTTGTCTCTCATGGTAGATCTCAGACTCAGCTGGGGTCAAATCTATGTCCAGATCATCAGAGAAAGGCTTAGAGAAGATTGTGGAACACTCTTTTTTTTTCTTCTTGCTGGAGATTGGGAAGCCACTAGTTCAAGAAGAGATGCATCTTCCTCAGCAGGAATCTCAAACTCCTGTTCTGCTCCAACTTCAGGAACAACTATTGCTGGCTCCTGTTGTCCACTTTTCTCAGTTTCCTACAAAGATTGGGTATTAGTTTGGTTCTGAGACAACTCGAGTTCACTCGAACTCACTGCTCTTCACCATGACTGTGGTGGCTGCCTCATTGAGAGACAAGTGCTTGTGCTTTGGTTGGGGTGGTGCTGTCACTGATGTGGGAGTAGTGCTCCCAGTTTGTTGCCTAGGTGGCTATCTGCTTCCTTTTTTCCTCACTGGCCATTTCCTGGCAACCCCTTTCCTTGAGGCCATCTTCAAGCTCTGTCAGTTGGCCTTTAGCTGCAGAAGCAGAAGAGTCACGTGTTGTGGTCATGTCTCTGTGTGCCGGCCTTCTGTCTGGCAGTACTATGGGTGATATCTCTTGTGCCCCTAAAAGCAAACAAATAAGAAAAAAATAGTGAAACTTGACATTTTTGCAATTTGAAATATTCATACTACAGACAATATAATTTAGTGAGTTTGTCCCAAATAAGTAATTAACAATAGTGTATTGATTCCAATCAACACCAAAACATAATATTTCAGTCATGATAACAATATGCAGAACTGCTTGTTTTGTGTGCATCTAAGGGGCGTGCACCTATGGCAGGCAGGGGTTGTGGGGAAAAAATAATAATCCTTAAAAAATGAATGCTGGTGTGTGCCTATGGCAGGCAGGGGGCTCGGGTAAAATGAAATCCTTAAAAAATTAATGCTGGTGTGAGCCTACGGCAGAAAGCCAGTGCAGAGAAAATAGAATAATCCTTTAAAATGTAATGCTGGTGTGCACCTATGGCAGGCAGGGGGTGCAGGGAAAATGGAATAATCCTTAAAAAATTAATGCTGGTGTGAGCCTATGGCTGAGTGGGGGTGCACAGAAAATGGAATAGTCCTTAAAAAAACAAAAAATAAAAGAATGCTGGTGTGCACCTATGACAGGCAGGAGGGGTGGGGACATAGGAATAATCACTAAAAAAGAATGCTCTTGTGCGTCAGTGACCTAAGAGAAGAAGACCTATGGAAGGCAGGGGTGGAAGGAAAAATGTAAAAAAGAAAAAATAATAACTGCTGATTCAGCACTAGGGACTATCTGAAATTGATTGGAGGCAACAGCAAGGAGGTGCAGGGAAAAATTAAAAAATGCATATAATATTATGAACACTGTTCATACTTCAATGATCCTCAAGCACATTAAACAACTGATAGAGAAAAAAGCAAAAAAAATGAAAATGGCATAGACCTCTTTTATCAATGCCCCCAGAAAATGCATTTGAAAACTGGAAAAAAGGGATTAGTAATACTCCAGGTGGCTGTCTGAAAATGGCTGCCAGCCATTTGGTCAAACAACAACAAGAGCAAGTAAGGAGGCATTGAGAACAAAGAACACATGCATGCCTATGGCAAAAGCACATTCACTGGCTAGACAAAATGGCAAATGGCCATATGGGCAAACAACAACAATAGCAAGTAAGGAGGCAGAGGAGAACAAAGAAGACATGCAGCCCTATGGAACAAGCACACTCGCTGGCTAGACAAAATGGTTCCTGGCCACAATGGTCAAACAACACTAACAACAAACAAGGAGGCATGGACAACAAAGAACACATGTAGGCCTATGGATGCACCATGACTACACAAAATGGCCACTGTTCCGGAAGGCACAGAAAACAAAGACAAAATAGTGGCTTAGGGTAAACACACACACACAAGCAATACAAAGGAGGCATGGAAAACAATGAAGAAGACACTACCAATATTTCAGCAATGTCAAAAATGAAAATTAAGTCAGCTATTAAACTTTTTACAACAAATATATAACCAGGGGATCATTTTCTCCACCAAAATACACATTTGCAAAAAAATACATAAAATGCAAAAAAATTGCATATTCCAATGCCATTCCTAGCCTAAATAATCATAGATGTTTTAAAACAAAATGAACCACAGAAATAGTGGTTTCATGTACCCAGCGACTAACAGTGGCTGGATAGTCTGTGGGTAGATTAGGCTGAATGGTAAAAAAAATAAAAAATTGTGCAAATTCAACAAATATAGAAAAAATGTACTTAACTGTGCAACCTTTTTGCCTTTTTAAAAGATAAAAAATCAAAGGCAAAAAAAATACGAGGCCCAGGAGATAGACAAAGCAATGCAAGGAGCCTTATGGACAGGAAGATGAAACTAGAGTCTCTGGGGCACTTCCTTTCTGTTGAAAAAATGCTTCTTGTACCAAAAAAAGGATTTTCAAGTTGATTTACTCTACCTGAGAAGCAGCTGCTGGCACTTGCAATCGCTGGCATTACAAAATGGTACCAGTAGGCTATGTGGTGGGTGGAAATCGTGCTAGCAGTGGCAAATCTTATTCGAACTCATGGGCGGGCATTTACCTAGCCTTGCATGTGAGAATGGGAGTATAATTCCGCCAAGCACCAGATGGCGGAATTTGACAGGAACTACGTGTTACACGTGTAACAGAGAGTTACCTGAATTCCACCAACTCTGCGAGTGAAATTAATTTTTCCACCTGCACCTACTATTAGCCTTCCTTTAGAGCCCACTGTAGCATGGAAAGTGTTACTGTTCATATCACGGATGTGACACACCACATGTTACAGACAACAACAAACAGAACCTCTTGATGTTTACTGATTTCTTTTCAGTTTCTAATAAAGTTGACGATGACTCAGCTTTATATTTTAACAGTAAGCCTAGGTTTCTATGACAGTTTTGCAGTGGATCTCCTTGTACTTCATGATAATCCACATTTAAACCAGTTAGGCCCCTTCGCATTCCTCCAGCTCACCTTCTGCATCTCCTAAGGTTTCTAGCAGAAGACCATGGGCATACTTCTCATCAACAGTGCAATAAATATTGACAAAGGTGCTAATAGCACACACTGTTACCTGAAAGTCTCTTCTATCAATGGAATACCCTAATTCAGAGATTATCCATGTCTATATAGTGACCACAAACCACCAACAGAACCAGATGAAGGTGCAATGTTGGCACATTGAGAACTACAGAAAAAATGTATGCAGTACTAACTTGCCAGTATGAAGTTAGATGACTTCCCCCTCAACTAACGTTTGATGCCAACTTTCTCCGCTACATACTGCACCATGATTTCTCCGTCAGGATGCACATAACTAAGAAGATCCAAGAAGCTACAGGAGTTGCCCTTTTAAGTCCTAAATCTGAGTAAAGGATGACATAGAACTACAGCTTGGTCTTTTCCCCCTTTTTCGCTAGTAATGTCTTCCTTGCAAGAATTCCAGATTCTATTCTGGCCTCAAAGCAGCATATCCTCAACTCTGAAACCATGTACATCAAAAGGTTGAACACATTCAACTATGTGTTCACCCTACTCAACTGTCTTCTACTTCATGCTACTTCATCTTCAATACAAGCTGTCCCAAAAACTGTGATAACAGTGCACCATTTCACCTAGCCAAGATTTCAGCTCTCTGAAAAAAGGACCTGCAACATCCCAAGGCTTGAATATAAGAAATAACAATTCAAAAAAGAAAAGAACAATAGACAGAACAATTGATATTGAATGACATATCTATGCCCAATAGGCAAACAACACCCATCCTATAATTCAGAATGAAGCTTAAGTTGTCTTCCCTGGGAGTACACATCATTAAACATTGATTGAAAGCTATTCTCTACCAGGCCACTTGATCTTAGATGTAACTAATCTATGACTATTTTGCCTTCCCCTATATAAAGCTTCAGCAATCAGTAGTTGAAGACCTACTGTGAACAATACCTTTTCATGCAATGAGCTTTGTGTGAGCCCATTGCTTACCATTAGTTGAGTTTCATGCCAATCTCATTGTCTTGTTTCTAATTTGATGGTTTTCCTTCCTCTTCTGATGTTGTCCTTCCCTTTGGGGATAGATTGTTTACCACATTTTTAATTGGATGGTTCCTTCCACTGCTTAGGTTAGGAATTCCTTTGAGAGCATGTCTTTTTTTGCTCTCTTTCCCTCTCAAACCCAAACCCTGTCTCTATTTTGCTCTCTGGCCCCACCTCTGCTTGTCTGCTCTTTCCCAGTCCCTGCTTATCCTGCTTGATATTTTCTCTTTTTTATTTAAACAGTCACTATACATCTTCTGTGTTGCTCCTCTTCCCTGCTGCTCCCACTGCTCCCACTCCAGCATTGCTCCTCCCCATCATCTCATTCTTTTTGAGAGGGTGTGGCAGTGAAATGTGCTAGTGGTCATACATTTAAAAGAAACACTTTGGCATACTTATTAAATAATTTACCACTCCATTATGAGTATCTTCCATCTTAAATAGTAAATTAAAACAAAAAACTAAGGGCCTAGTTCACAAAGGGCCTCCTTACTCGTGGCGGAGTATCCGCTCTTGTGGCGGAATCTCTGTAATGACAATTGCAAGTGCAGAGACTCCCCCATGACTGCTGGGGCTCTACTAAGAGTGAGGAGGCCTTTTGTAAATCAGGCCCTGAATTTCTGCAATTTCATGATGCAGATACTTTTAATATTCCTTTTTTTAAAATATGTATTTTGAATAATAAACTAATCGGCTTGGCAAGAGGGGATGCCCAGTTGCTTGAGTCCCAAATTCTTTTAATCTAAACACAACTGGCAACAAACCCGGAGGCACCACTACATGTTTGAGACTGAAATAAAAACTACAAAGATCTTGTCTTAGTATCTTCTCATTTCAGGCTCAAAGATTTGAGATACAGTATTGATGCAGAAGCTATGCTGCCTTAGTAGTGTTGTGTATATTCCGGCTCCGGCAGGGCCCCTTCTACTTGCTCTGTCCATGGATGGCATCTGAAAGAGTATGGTTTGTCTCCAAGGTCCACGCTGTGTGAAGCCAACATAGAATTGAGGGTGGCAGTGAGTGTGGTGAGTTAAGGTGACATACTGGAGCATTTTTGGGCTGTTAAAAGTATTTGGGAGAGGAGTGAAGAAGGAGGCAACCCAACACTAAGCTGCAGCTTCATAAGAACAGAGCGCTCAATGGAATGGCAGTATGCTGCAGGTCGTGAAGGCAAGGGACGGCTGTGCCCTGATATATTGGTGCTCCATGTAAAGTGGATAATACAGTAGAATCCCTTGTTTGTGAACAGTTGATGATGGTGACAGCTTGAGAGCAACTGAATGGATTGAGGTTAAGCCTTGAGTTTTTTATGGTCTCTGCCTGGGCGGACATTTTCTGTACTTTATATGTTTCTGCTGTTTGACTGTCTATTAGAGATTGGGGGCTAGCAAATGACACCACCAGCTATTGTCTCCCTTAGACATTCAGTTGGGGGTATGACTCTAAAGGGGAATAAAGCCAAAGTGCTAAAGTGTGGCAAGCATTCAGTGGTTGTTTCTAAATCAGCATCAAGTTTTTCATTCAGCCACTGGGCTCTAAGCTGGCTGAAGAACCTGGAGTGCCAGCTTCCACTATTTCAGCTGCCTTGGCAGACTCAGAGCTTATCCTACAGCCACCGCAGTCACCTCATTTGTTGCAAATTCATAGTCAAGAATAGGTTCCTACTCTTTGGATTTAATAGCAGCAAAAAGACCCTGGGGAGCTTGTTCAAAAGGTGGTTGAAATGTCTAAAGGCTTGGCAAGAGAGACTATGGGGAATCCTGGATCAGCAGATCAAAAAGAGCTAGAGGATTTGTGTGTCACTGAACGAAGCACCTCATGGTCTTAACTCATCCAAAACACTACCATCAGGTGACGCCTTGGGTGTAAATATTTCCTGATGTTCTTTAAGGCCTCATGCCCGTCCAGAGAGGGAACCAACCTTAACTTCAAAATGCACAATATCTGCTTACTCAACTTGTAGAGGTACTCCTTGTCTCCTGTGTGCAAGTCTTGAACGTGAAAGGAGGTGAATTGACTTTCATGTTTTAGCTACATCAGAAACTGAGGTTGGAGCTCAGCATGTTTGGCAGGAAATTAATTTAGCACTACACCCTAAATAATATGCCAGCTGTAATGAATTTGGGAACCCAAATTATGGCTAACATGCAACTTGATGGAAAAACTCCCTCCTGAACCTCTAGATGGGGTTTTACAAATGGATGGTTCCAGCCCACTGATGCTTCTGCTCAGAGACTCTAGTTGAATTTAAGGCCCTCATTACAACCTTGGCGGTACACGCCGCCTACCGCCGTGCTGACGGCCGCCAACATACCGTGACCGCGGCGGTATACCGCTACAGGTATTATGACCCACACAGAGAAATCAGCCACTATACAGACACCCACACAAGTCCGCCAGACCAAAGGTCAGTGATAAACTGGAGATCCAAAAACCCACACAGTTACGCCAACAGAAATACGCCCACAGCATTATGACCCACGAATCACCGCTGCGGTCTTTCAACCGCGATAAACCATTGGCTGTACACAGCTGCACTCATAATATACACACACTAAAAAAAAATACACCACATTGGACAATTCAAACTACACACACCTGACAAACATACACACACTACACCCGCACACTCAGACCACTATAAAACACACACCCACATTACCCACAACCCTTTCAATACAAAAAAGATTGCTAACAGAGAGAGACAAGCCAGGAGCACCCACTCAATCTGATCCACAGAACACCATCACCCATACACTATCCACGCACCTCAAAGCTCACACCACAACACATCACCCCACACACCCTCACACATACTACTCACACCTCATCCATGGCACTCCAAAGACACCCCAGGTTTTCAGAGGAGGAGCTAAGGGTCATGGTGGAGGAAATCATGCGGGTAGAGCCATAGCTATTTGGATCACAGGTGCAGCAGACGTCTATTGCAAGGAAGATGGAGCTATGGCGGAGAGTCGTGGACAGGGTCATCGCTGTGGGACAGCACCCCAGAACAAGGGATGACATCAGAAAGAGGTGGAACGACCTACGGGGGAAGGTGCATTTCGAGGTTGCAAGACACCAGATAGCAGTACAAAGGACTGGCAGTGGACCCCACCTCCTCCCCCACAACTAACAACATGGGAGGAGGAAGTCTTGGTGATCATCGCATTGGTTACCGTTGGGCCCTATGGGTTCCAGGAGCCAATGGCGATGTACGCCAGCGGTGGCGATACGCACCGCCGCAGACGTGACCGCCATTTTCTAGCTGTTCACTCAGTTGCTACCTAACCTTCAACAGGAGAGGACCTGCACTGCAAGTGCTGCTGTGACCTGTGTCTGGAAGCGACAATGGCTCGAGTGTCTAGGCAAAGGATTCCTGTCTTCACTTCAGAGGAGTTGGAGAGACTGGTGGATGGGGTCCTACCCCAGTACACTTTACCCTATGGTCCTCCAGACAGACAGGTGAGTACACTGTGAGCATGATGCGTGGGCCATGAATGTATGGAGTGCTGTGTGTATCAGCCTCATGTGGGGGGGCTGTGGGGTCCTGGGCAGAGTGCTGCATGTATGGTGGTCAATGTATGTGCGTAAGGGGATGGGAGGGATATGGTGGGCCATGAGTATGACAGTCCGGACGGTATGAATAATCAATTTTATGCTGTATTTTTCCTGCTGGTCAGCGCCCATCAGAAAAAGGGTAGTTGGCGTGCCATCGCCAAGGAGGTACGGACCATGGGGGTCTTTGACAGGCAGAGCACCCACTGCCGCATACAGTGGGAGGACCTGCGGCACTTGGCAAGGAAGATGGCGGAGGCCCAGCTGGGGCTGGCCTCCCAACGAGGAAGGGCCGCCTGTCATACCCTGACCCCCCTGATGTTCCGCTTCCTGGCGGTGGCATATCCGGAGTTGGATGGGCGCTCGAGGGCATCACAGTAGCCACAAGAGGGTGAGTACAGATTCAGAATCATGACTTTGTGTTTGTTAAGGTTTTACCCGGGTGAGGATGTGGACTGTGGGTGTCCCTAGGCCAGGGTGAACAATGCAGGGAAGGTCCCTTGTTGGGCAGTCTCTGAGGCACTCCAACCCCAGTGGTGTTAGTGGGCATCTACTACTGGTCAGGGCCCTGTTTGTTTCAGGTGTGCAGCTGATGGCGTTATGCTCTGTACTCCATAGGCTGGTTGCTATCTTTGTAACTGGTAGTACATGGCCTAGTGCATAGGGCTGCTCCCTGTGTGTTGTGTACGCCAACGGTAGTGTTGTTGCTGGCATTGACCAATTGTATCCTCTGTCTCCCACCCCCTTTTTGTTTTGTCACCCTGTCCTTGTGTGCATTAGAATCATCTGGCAGAGGAGCAGAGGCACCGGTGACGGAGGGAGCTGCATCCCACATAGTCCTGGAGGCCGAATCCACTGACGGTGAGGGCACCAGTGGGACAGAGGCCGAGGGGAGGGCCACGACAGAGACAGGAGGGAACACTACAGACAGCGACTCCTCCTCCGATGGAAGCTTCCTGGCGGTGGCAGACACCTCTGTGCCCACCCCACCAACAGGTGCAGCCGCCACCCTCCCTACCAGCATCGCCCTCCCAGCAGCCCCTCAGCGTGTTTCCCGTGCCCCCATCCTTCATCTCGGGCCAGGGTGGCTAGAGCCCAGCCCGGCACCTCAGCCACCAAGTCCACATGCACTGTGGTATCTGCAACTGTCAGAGGCTCTAAATGGGCACCCATCAGCCCAGCCAGTGTGCCACCAACCCCTGCCAAGGCCAAGAAGATGCCACCACCTGGCAAGGTCAAGAAGGGGACAGCATCCAGCAAGGAGAAGGAGCCACAACCACCCAGCAAGGCCACGTCAAAGACTCTAGCTGCCAGACCCAAGGTGACACCACCATTTGCCAAGGGCAGGAAGGGGCACAAAACACCAGCCAAGGCACTTCGGCCATCCGAGCCTGCAGGTGAAGGCCTGGTGGCTACCAGCACAACCACCAGCACCGCCACCTGCACCACGGCCAGCACTGCCACCTGCACCGTAGCAAGCACCGCCACCTGCACCGCCACAAGCACCACTTCTGTTAGCAGCAGCAGCCCCAGTGGGCAGCCATCCGAGGCTGCAGGAGAAGGGCTGGAGCCTCCCCCACCACTGGCAGCACCTGCACCGTGGCCAGCACCGCCACCTGCACTGCTGCAAGCCCCGCCGCAAGCACCGCCACATGCACCGCTGACAGTAGCACCACTGCCAGCAGCAGCAGCCCCAGTGGGCAGCAGTCCGAGGCTGCAGGAGAAGGGCTGGAGCCTCCCTCCACCACTGGCAGCACCCCCACCAGCACTACCACCACTGTGCAGCCGTAGCTGCCGGCGGATGGACAGTAGCCCTGCCGCCATGGACTATCATGCATCCTGGCCACTGCAAATCTCGTGGCTCTGACACCCAGGTGAGGGACTGTGACCTGGCACATCCCAAGTGCTGCATCACTAGGCACAAAGCACCTTCCAGAACCAGTGGAAGAAGATATCCACTCACCCTATTCTTGGCAGGATGAAGCACACTGGGCACAAAGCCCCCTCCAGAACCAGTAAAAGAAGGCATCCACTCACCCTATCCTTGGCAGGACGAAGCACATTGGGCACAAAGCCCCCTCCATAACCAGTGAAAGAAGGCATCCACTCACCCTATCCTTGGCAGGATGAGGCACACTGGGCACAAAGCCCCCTCCAGAACCAGTGGAAGAAGTCACCCACTTGAAAGACTGTGGCCTTGCACTCCCCAGGACCAAGCTGCGGGCAAAGCACCCACTTGAGAGACTGTGGCTTTGCACTCCCCAGGACCAAGCAGTGGGCAAAGCCCCCACTTGAGAGACTGTGGCTTTGCACTCCCCAGGACCAAGCAGTGGGCAAACCCCCGACTTGAGAGATTGTGACTTTGCACTCCCCAGGACCAAGCAGTGGGCAAAGCACCCTCTTGAGAGACTGTAGCTTTGCACTCCCCAGGACCAAGCAGTGGGCATGGAGCCCCCTCCAGGAGCAGTGGTGTAGTACCATCTTCCGGCTTAGGAGCCCCCCTCCCCATTCCCCCTGGGGTGCCTGTGTGTTTTCGATCTGATGCCCCTGCAGTGTTCTCTCCGTTTTGAGGCAGGAGTCAAGTGTGGGCTTGGCCTATGTGTTATGGCCCAGTGCGCCACGGATTATTTTTGTGTGGACATTGTCCATCATTTTGCATATATTGCATATTTTGTACATACTGTTTATTTATTTATGAACGTATTTCTCTAAATTTCTAATATTACACTAATTTGACTCCATTCCTTTTGTCCTTGCGTTATTCCAGAGGGTTACGGGGTGTATACGTAATGATGTTGCATGTGCTTGTGTGTATGGTGTTGTGGATGAGGGTGAGGGTGGGGGTGTTGCGTGTGTGTGTCACTCTCTTTTTCCTCCATCCCTCTCCTATGTGCTAGGTGCAGTACTCACCGTGGTCGTCGTCGCCGCCATTGGTACTCCTGATATATGAGCATGTGCACACGCATGGGGAGGACCTGCAGCTCGGGCTCCATGGCGTCCTGGTTCTTCCTTGAGTGTCAAGAGGTGAGTGGTTTCCTTTCAAAGTACTGTTTCCGCTGTGCTTTTGATAGCATTGGTACGGCCCCGGAAAAGCTGGCGGATGGACGGGTTGTAATGGGGTGGGCGGTACATTGTCTTCCGCCTGGCTGTTGGCAGTTACCACTGCGGTGTTTGTTGCTACCGCCGTGGCGGTCGGAGTGTTAAAGTGGCTGTATGTGTTGGCGGTTTCCGCTGTGGTCATGATTCCATTTTTGTTACGCCAGCCTGTTGGCGGTATTACGTCCGCTTTAACACCGACCACCAGGGTTGTAATGAGGACCTAAATCTTTGAAACATCAGCAGACGGAGCCTGCCAATAAGATTAAGCAGTTGATGGAGGGGATTAGAGAGCAAGACACCACAATTTGCAAATTCCTGCGATGAGCAATAACAACAAATCTCAGACTGCAATGAAAAAATATAGGCTCCTTCATCTTAGTCAATGCTGTTTGAGAAAGGGATTAGGCTTCTTCTTGAAAAGCAGGAAAAACTGAAGAATCACTCAAAAAGGGCAAACCTCAGAATCATTAGGGGCCCGGAAAGAAAGGAAGACAGTGTGGATCCAATAGCTTATGTGGAGTCTCTGCTGAGGTCCTATGTCCTCCCTGAATTTTTCACAGGATTTGACTATCATACAGGCATACTGAAGGCTGATTTAAGAACTCCTAGTGCCTCCTTGCGGTACATTAGCATAATTTTGTTTACGCTAATGTGGCCCAACGAAGCCAAAATCGCTGCGCCAAATTTACAAAGTGGCACAATGCATTCATTGCGCCACTTTGTAACTCTTTGCACTATGTTATGCCTGCGCCAAGCACAATGTATGCAAAGGGGGCGTTCCCATGTTGGGGGGGGGTGACTCAAAAAAATCTAAGAGATTTGTTTGCGTCATTTTTTTGGCACTTTTGTGGCACACCATTATTTTAAATGGGCCTCAATGGGCTTTGCAGGATTAGCGTCAAAATATTTGACGCTAGTCCTGTAAGGCTCTGAACTAGCTTAAAAAATGTTGTCGCTCGTTTCCCTGACTCCCGCCATGGTGTACCATACCTTACATACGGCGCACACATGGTGGCGTTAGGAGGGCACTAAGGGGCGCAAGGAAAGTGTCTCTGCACTGGATGCAGCACCACTTTTCTTAAATCAGATCTTGAATGCCTTCATGTTTTCAACGTAATGCTAAATATCATAATGCTATTTTGGTGAACTCTGCAGACTATCAGATTAAAGAAAAGCTCTTGACTAAAGCCATCAAGAGAAATCTTTTGCACAGAAAAAGGAATTTATTTTTCAGCTGTTCCTCAATATGGATTTTAAAACAGCTCAGGGTCGGAGGGAATTTAAGAGAATGATTGTTTTATTTCAGAGAGCACAGGCCCAGGCTTCGATAGCCCAAATGGCAAACCTTAAAGTCTTGCATAAAATGTTTTTTTCATCTGCTTTCTTGGACAGCAAATGCACAGGACATTTTTTAGCAGAGATAAGTGAAAAGGCCGCTTCTGTGTGAGTGGTGGGTGTAATGTGGGGCCCTAGGCCCTCATGCTGGTAAGTAAAGGGACGCAGACACGGTTTAAGGGTGGTACTGAACTGGCCTCGGGCACGTGCGCCCGGCCCCTTTTATTGGCAGGGTCACCTGACTGGTGACGCCTGTGTTGGGTGGGTGTGGGTTACATCTGTAAGACCAGCCCTCAGCAGAGTGGCTGGCAGAAAGACTAGAATGAGTCCAGCTGGACTCTACATCCCTCCCAAACTTTATTGAGGAACCAAACAAAAGTCCAACCTGTAAAAGAAACAATAACAAAGCACCACAATCAGTCTCTCGGCCTCTAAAAGGCAGACTGCAGAATTGCAGTGGACATGGTGCAGCTGGGAGCACCCGGACACCTCCGCACGAGTCCATAATTTAACCAGGTACAGCTGGGCACGAACACTGTGTGGATGAAGTCCAGATACTTCAGTTGCTTGTCCACGACCTCACAGTTCGCTGGATATTGTTGATCGGGTCCTGCCTGGGCTCATGTGGTCAAAGTCTATTTACAGTTTCTGATGCGGGTGCATCTGGAGCAGTGGGGAGTCCACTGTACACAGTTCTGGACGGCATTCTGACTCTGGAGATTGTCTACCTCCTAAGACTGCAGATGACGTGACGGCCTGGGGCACCTGGGAGTCCAGCGGCAGAGAAGCGGCAGTCTTCCCTCTCGTGCCAGATCTCCATCAAGCAGGAGTCTCCTCGAGGCCCTTTCACGGGCTTCCACGGGACTGTGTGGACTGTGCTTGCCTATCTCAGGCCCAGCAAAGACGTCTCAGAGGAACAGCCTACAGGACCACATCCTAGTCTCGCATGGAGCCACAAGGGTTGTTGATGCAGGGTCCGCTTGTTTGAGCCATCCGGATTCAGGTGCTCTGGCCACGGTGCAAAGTCTTCAGGTGACCAGTCTCTCTCGATATGAGACCTCCGTGCTTCCGGATGCCTGACGTGGAGCTGTCTCAGATGCATTCTCTCTCAGCGATATTCTGCTCTCACAGGAATTTGTTGGAGGCCCTTGTCCCTGGATTGCGGCGGGACTGCGTGGGCTGTGCGGGCCAACGTTGGCCACGCCAAAGGAGTCTCTCTGAACTCCCAACAGGGCCACGTCCTAGTCTTGTGCAACCCCAAGGGTGGATGGTCCAAATGATCTGGTCTGCTCTCACCGGCAGGCGTCTGGTTCACGGAGCTCATGGCAAGTGTTCAGATGATAAGTTTCTACGTTGCCAGACATGCCTTGTCAGCATCGGTTCTTGTTGCTGACTGTCTCCACTCAGGTGGTGCTGTGCTCCTCCTTCGATGATTGGGAGATGCACCACATCATGATGATGATGTTTTTTTTTCATCCTGTTGCAGATCAAACAGGTGGCGGCGGCTTCGTCAGCGGAAGGACCACTTGATGGACATAGGGGCCACGGCGGGTCTTGTGTGGCCTGTGCAGTCGGCGTCAGGGAGGCCATCACAGCCAAGCAGCCGGTGACAGGTGACAGGTCGGTCGTACTGGGAAGCGTGGGCGACCACCCACATCGCTGTCTTCAGTGACTTCTGCTCACCCCGGTGACTGTCTTGTACTGATGGGTGCCTCCTCATCTGCTCGCACGAGTTCTCAGTTGTGTCACTCTCCTTCCTTCCACTTTCACACCTGCGATGAAGTTGATCTGTGGTGTGACCGGTCTGTCACACTCCTCTCCTCATTTCTTGTTGGCATCGTGCCACACTCTCTTCTCCTTGGTGTGGCGTTGTGCCACAGGTCACATGTTGCGGCACATGGACCTTGCGCTGCACCTCTGCTGGTACATCTTCCTCTTTGTCCTCGACGTGGCGTCGTGCCACAGGTCTCATGCTGCTTCACACGGACCTATCACTGCACCTTCGCTGATGCATCTTCCTCTTCGTCCTCGATGTGGCGTTGTGCCACAGGTCGCATGCTGCCTCACATGGACCTATCACTGCACCTCCTCTGGTGCATCTTGCTCAGTCGCAGCCTCTCACAGGCTGAGTCCTGCGGGTAGGACATGATCTGCTCTTCATGCAGACCTCTCCCGGTCTGGTCCGTTCCCGGATCCTCACGGTGGACCTCTCTCTGGCAGGAGGGTCCCCGCTCTCTTCCTCCTTCTCTTCACTCGAGGGCGCCGCTCTTGCGCCTTGAGGCTGCGCTATTATGGCGCTCACTCCTGCCATCTGCTCTGGCAGGGTCGGTCAGTTCAGATGACCTGCTCACTGATGGGCCAACAGTGGCCATCTTCTGTCGCTGCGCGGCCAGCTGACATGGCCTCTT
Source organism: Pleurodeles waltl (assembly GCF_031143425.1). Lineage (NCBI taxonomy): Eukaryota > Metazoa > Chordata > Amphibia > Caudata > Salamandridae > Pleurodeles > Pleurodeles waltl. The sequence continues at coordinate 245,869,884 of NC_090448.1, read as the reverse complement.
TTCCCGTGCGTTACGTCACGCTCTCGGGTACTCTCTCCATCTTCACGGACTTTACCCATGTCGTCACATTCTCGGGCGCAGCTCTCTGTGCACGCTGCGCACGTGTCAGTCTCTTTTTTTTTCTGGGCGTCCTGTGGCAACGCCTGGCATGTCCCTTTCTTGTCCTGCGGTGATGACCATCACTGCTGGGGCATGTGGCGTTCTTTCGTCGGTGGCGGCGGACGGCCACCAGGGGCTGCGCAGACCATGCGCGCTCTCTTCGTACCTCACGTGGCACTTGCGTCCGTTTCTCACCGTTGCAGCTTGGCTGGGACAGCTGCAGTCTTCTCCTTCCCTTTTGCAGCGTCGCCCGCGTCGCTTTCTTCTTTCTCGCCGTTTCAGTCTTCTGCGCCGTTTCTGTCCACGGGCGCACTCTTGGTTTGGAGCAGTCACTTTCTGAAGGTGCTGCTGTGAACTTTCCTTCATCCAAGCTTCTCTTCCCTTTAAAACCGAAATAGGGTGCAATACCAACTCTGGCCACTGGATGCCAGTAGTGCACTTTTTTTTCTAGCTTCAAGACAGTCTTTCTCCCGACCGGCCTTGTTTGTTTGGTTTGAAGCAGACTTGGTGAAACAATGCTGAGGAGCCACGCTGCTGGAGGAGGCATGCAGGTAAGTTCATTTTACTCATTTTCTCATCTCTCCCTTTTCTCTTCTCTCTTTTCCTTTCTGTGTTTTTTTTTTTTCTTCTTCTGTCCACTTTTTTTTCTAAAACAGCACAGCCTCGTTTGAAGAGGCGTGCAGATGGCACGAATTTCAGTGAGGGGGTTGGGGGCTCCGGGGACTGTTTTTTTCTTTTCTAGGTGCGTGTGAGCACCTCACTCCGTCATTCGGTTGCTGTGAGGTGGGGGCGCGTCCCTGGGCACCTGGTGCGTGTCTGCACCATGCAATTTTAAATTATTTCGGTGCGTGTCTGCACCACTTTTTTCAATTCCTGCCAGGACAAGGGAGGAAGCCCCTGGGCATTTTAATTTCTTTTCCCTGGTAGCACCGTTGCGGGTCACTTGTTGCGGCCGCAGCAGTTCTCCGGGCTGCGGCCGTTTTGCCGGCATTTTCGAGGTGGGGGCGGCCCTGGGCACGTTTTCTTTGGTGCACGAGTGCACCATTGTTGAAATGAAAAGGGGGCGACCGGCCCCGGCACAATACTTCTTCCCCTCATGGCGCACGGCTTGCTACAGCGCCAATTTAAAAGTACCCAGGGGGGGAAACGACCCCGGGTCTTTTTCCAATCTTGGTGCTCGATCGCACCATGTTTTTTTTTCTTTTCTGTACGTGCGGCCGCAGCAGTATGGGACAGCTGCGGACCGCGTTTGTTTTTCTGGGGCGACCGGCCCCGGCCATTTTTTTTTCCACTTTCTTTTCACTTTTTTTTTCAGGGCGCGCAGCAACCCCCTGTGGGCGCGCCCTATCCGACTCTTGGGGGGGGGTGGGCTCAGGGCAATTTCTTCGGGGGCACCGGTAACCCAGCACTGGGTGCCTCACAGCGCTTTACTTATTTTCGGCACCGCAGCCTTTGGCAGCGCTGCGGGACGCTGTGATCGACAGCACTCACCCCCTTCCTTGTACCAATAGGGCTGGGGCTGCTACGGCTTCACTTCTCCTCTTCCCTCCACCCATTGCTCCATCGTAGGTTCATGTCTGCAACCACGTGGGGTTGCAGATCCCACTCGTCGCCATTGTAATGTGGGGCCCTAGGCCCTCATGCTGGTAAGTAAAGGGACGCAGACACGGTTTAAGGGTGGTACTGAACTGGCCTCGGGCACGTGCGCCCGGCCCCTTTTATTGGCAGGGTCACCTGACTGGTGACGCCTGTGTTGGGTGGGTGTGGGTTACATCTGTAAGGCCAGCCCTCAGCAGAGTGGCTGGCAGAAAGACTAGAATGAGTCCAGCTGGACTCTACAGTGGGAAGCCCGAGAATCACCTGTTCTTATTCTGTTTTGAATACAGAAAAAAATGCTTGTAATAAAGAGTGCTTAATGGAGAGTGAGTGCTGGGTGGGGATTAAGAATCTCTGCCGGAATCGGATATTGAAAAGACCCTGTCATGGTGTTGCCTGCCCCAGGGCATAAGGGAGAGTACAGGGGGACTTTTTCTCCCATAAGGGGGGTTTGGTGTGATGGGTGTTTGGTTTGGCATTGAGGAAAGGTAGGTACAGAAGATAGGTTTAAATATAAGATTCTGGAAAATGACTTAAATAACTCGAAAGGAGCCCTAGTAAATTGGCTATACTAGATGAAGAATGTAAAATATGTGAGAGTTGACTGGGCTAATCAGGTTTACGCACTTTATGCACTTTATAAGGTTTGCACTTTTGGCTGGGTATCAGGTGGGTAAGTGATGGGGCTTTGAAGAGTAGTTCATTGCTGCTGTAAAAGGATGCATTTTAGGTGTGTACACTTTTTCACTATTGTGTTTAATGGCGGGTGCATTAATGGTATTTGTTGTATTTGTGTTTATTGTATTTATTGGAGGGTGGTTGATTTACGAGCAGGTGTGATTGTGGATTTGTATACAGGGAGATGTTAAGGCAAACATTGTTATGTCACGGGATAATTCCCATATGAATTTTGTGATAAGGTGAAAGTGTTTTTATGTAATCGTTAATGGGCTGAATAATAAGAGGAAAAGGCGGAAAATAGAAACCTGGATTAAAGGACATAATTCAGCAGCAATTTGCTTACAAGAAACTCATATTCCTTCCAATATATTAAACAAGTTTGCCATGTTGAAAGTTTGGACGGGGTTTAAATGTTTTTCCTCAGCGGGTGCGGCACACAGAGTATAGTGATCTATATTAATGAGTGTTGATGCACATATACATTCATGGTGTGCTGATACGATAGGCCGATGCTGCTGGGGCGACTGTTCAATAAATTCCTTACAATTGATTTTCGTAAGTGTCTATGCCCCAGGCAAGTTGCGGATGACCCTGGATTTCCTTTATACGCTGTTTCAATCATTAGCCACAATTGAAGGGGACGTTTTTATAGGAGGGGAGTTTAATTTTCTGCAAGGAGCTGGGTTAGATAATACATAGAGTAATAGGAAGCAGCATAAACCTAAAGCGGTGAAGGTCATCGGGGAGTTTTTCAGAATTTATGGATTAGGCGACCCCCAAGAACGGCGTCCCACAATAGAAAGGAGTTAACTTGCTTCTGTGGCAGATACAAAACTGTTACTCGTATCGATTTCTTTTTAGCCTCATCAGGTTTTAACATGTAAATATAATACGGAACAGGTTTTTTTAACTATTCTGCTCTAGAACGTGAGATAATTAGGAGAGAACGAGGACCCAAACGACAAAGAAGGGGGTTTAACAAAGAATGGAGGATGAGTGCTGGCTTGGAGCATGCAAAGTAGAAATGTAAAGTTTTTTTTAAAGAAATAAGGGAGCAGCTTCTATTAGCATGGTTTGAGATGCCATGAAAGCCGCACTACAATCTTTACCGATATCTAGAGATATAGCCCATTTTAAGTTGTTGAAAGTGGACATAGTTCAAATGGAGAGCACTAGAAAAGCGAAACCAGCTCTCCGGGACATTATTATGTTAAGAATTATGTACAAAACTCTGTAAAAATATATATATATATATTTTTTTTCTATTTTGGTATTTTATAAAGCGCATGGCTGCCCGAAGGCTTCCCAGCGCTACTGCAGGACCAAATTGAACAGACAAAGTTGGCACCCTATCCTGGAAACACGAAAGTCTTCACCCATTTATTGAAGGAGAGTTCAGAATCTTCTAAGCAAATTTCAGCTGGAAAATAATTCATAGCTGGGCTGCCATAAAGGCGAAAGATCTACCTCCCCATTTTCCTTTCTTAATCTGAGGAGTGTTGATCAGGGAAGCAGAAGAGGATCTAAGTGGCCGTTGGGGAATATGAGGGGTAATAATTTGTCTAAGAAAGGTCGGACCCCTGTTATGAAGAGTACGGTGGACAAAACAAGCAGCTTTAAAGTTAACGCGCTGTCCCACAGTTAGCCAATATAGAGAGGCTAAAGCAGGTTTTGCTGAACGATGTCTGGGAGTACCTGCAACCTCTTCAGAACATATTTAGGGGAGCTCATGAATAAAATGTTTCTATAGCCCAGCCGAGATAGGACTAGAGCCTGTACAATAAGCTGTCTGGCTAAAAAAGGCAAAAATGTTAGATTATCCCACAGGTCCTCAGAATGTAAAAACAAGAGGAAGCTAAATTCTTTGCATGGCATTCCATTGTAAGTTGTGTGTCCAACCAGGAACCTTTTAATAGTATCTTTGGGCGGAGGGAGATTGTTTAGTCTAGCCGGGGCTGATGGTGGGGACTGCACACGCGGAGAGTTCCCTATCAGCATGACCTCTGTTTTTTCATCATTTCATTTTAATTTGCTATCAGCCATCCAACCAGCAATACCCGACAAGCATCAGGAGAGGACGTCAGATTCCAAATTACTGTCATTAAAAAAAGAGAAGACCAATTGAGTATCGTCAGCATAGGAAATTATAGATAGCCCATAGGGTTCCACAATCTCCGCCAGCGAGGCCACATAAATGTTGAAAAGTGTAGGGCTCAGTGACAAGCCCTGTGAAACACCACATGCCAGGGGGAGGATATCTGAGTAATATGTCGGATCCAGGACTTGAAATGTCCTTTGATCAAGAAATGATGACAGCCATTTAAGGCAAATGCCTCCAAAGCCCATTTGAGTGGTTCTGTGTAGAAGAGTTTTATGGTCCACAGTATCAAACGCAGCACTCAAATCAAGAAGAATGATTGCTGCATGTTCGCCTGCATCTAAACAGCGTCTAGTGTCTTCTGTGAAGGGCAGATCCCGTGCTGTGGAGTGGCCTAAAACCCATTTGAGTATTATGAAGAAGATTGTGTTTCTCCAGAAGGTCTAACATCTGTGAGTTTACATGTTTCACCATAATTTTAGATGCACTTGGGAGAAGAGCAATTGGTCTATAATTGCTAAGTGAGGTTGTGTCAAGATTAGGTTTTTTCAACAGGGGCTTAACCACAGCATGTTTCCAGTATTGGGGAATATGTCCAGAGGACAAAGAATCGTTAAGAATCTTAGTTAAAACCGGAGTTACGACATCAGATCCTAAGGCTAAGATAGAAGGAGGGGATGGATCCAAAGGGGACCCAGATTTTATAGTACAAAGAGACTTATCAACCAACTCTTCACTGATAGGCTAAAAGGCTGAGAATAGGACTCGAGAAACTTGATCGTCGGTGTCCGAGACCACTTTATCCACATTGATCGAGTTATTGGAATAGGTTGCCTGAATAGCAAATATAGGAACTTTCAAGGAAATGTATTGCCATGGCAGACTTGTGGGCAGCAGAGTGTTAGGATTACTACTAGCTGTGTGAAAGGCCCCAGAACAGGGATACTATCTACCTCTAAGGGTGGAATTAATAATATATTTTTAGAACATTTTAAGAATATTTATAGTCTCTCACCTAATGTAGATTGGGTGGAATTGGCTCACTTCTTGGATGTTCTTTCTCTCCCATTTTTATCAGAGGTGCCACAGAACTCTATGGATGCCCCATTCTCCTTTCAAGAATTGGTGGATGTTAAAAATGGGGTCTTTAGTTGGAAGGGGTATGAGCACAGTCAAAGACGGGCCACCATTCTAGCCAGGATATGTCAGATATACATTAAAAGATAACCTGTGCTCAACCTCTGATAGCTTAACTCAGAGCAGTCAGGCATATCTAAAGAGGCATGTGTAAAGTATTTGTTAAACACACAGTAACAGAATGAAAACACCACAAAAAGACTCCACATGTTTAGAAAAATAGACAATACTTTTATAAATAAATCAAGACAAAAACGACAAGAATTCAAAAAGTAGAAGTTGAGCTCTGAATTTTTAAAGAATAAAAAGAGTTATAGTGCTTAGAAGCAAATTGCAGTCTTGGGTTTACTTGAGGTCATACTAGACCAGGACAAAGTCAATAGTTCAAGCCGACCATGATCGAGCGTGGGCTGGGTACAGGAGCCACACAGGTCCAGAGAACAGAGTACCTTGTTCCTGGTTGCAAGCACACAATTTAATGGCAATGCGTTGGTCTTGGAAGGTGAGCATCGAAGCAGCGTTGTATTAATTCCAAAGCCGAGTATCTCCACACTGTCAAAGGGATGCATTGATCTTCCTTCAGTGATGTCAGCGATGTAGGGGTTTAGTGCTGCATTAGTGCTGATGAGACTTTGATATCCCTGAGACTCTGGCGACAGGAGGCAAGCCAACAAACCTTTGGAGATCTCTTTGGAGTCCAGCTCTCCATCAGCAAGGGCAGAGTGCAGAATGCAGCAGGGCAGCACAGCACAGCAGAAAAGCCGTCCTTCAAGGGCACCAGTCCAGCACAGTGACAGTCCTTGATACAGCACAGCAGTTCTTCTGACAGAGTCCAGTTGTAGGTCCGGAAGTGTTTGTTTTGGTGGGGTCAGAAACCCAGTACAGATATCCAAATGTGTCTTTGAAGTGGGGGTGACTCTAAAGAAGTGCACGAATTACAATAAGGAGAAATCAGTGCTTTGTGTGGGGATAGGCACTTCCTATTTAGGTGTAAGTGTTGTCCCCTCCTGCCCTTACTGCCCAGGAAGAGCCATCAGAATGTAGATGAATGCAGATGAGCACTCAGACCCCCCTAGCCTTCCTGTGTTTCTGGCTGTCTAAAGGGAATACACAATGTGTAGCTGTCACCCACCCCAGATGTGTATTAGAGACAATCAAAAAAACACAGTGATGGCTGTGGTACACTCTCACCGCACTCTGTTGTGTTCCAAAGATAGATGGGTGCTCACTTCTCCTGCCAACCATCCAAAACATCCCAATATAAGGACTCTCCTAACTAGACCCGGGCATAGAACTCAGCTCTGCTGGCAGATTTTGCGGAATTCGGGCACATTGGGGTATCTAGAGTAGCGTGGAGTTCCTGAATTCTGCTATCTTGCATGGAGCGGAGTTTGTTCACATGCACACGATTTGTTTTGGTGCTCTCTTCTGAGTGCCATGATACTCTTGGGCCTCTAGTGAGTTCTCATGAGACTTTGCATTGTGTTGTGCTGCTTCTGGCCACATGTGCAAGAGTTCCAGTTTATTTGAGCTGCTATCAGCTACAACGACAGCACAAACAATCCAGCTTGTGAGTGCGAATGCATCTCAAGTAGATTTCCTACTTGAGATGCATCTATATCTAGTCAAAAAGAGATTTTTGATTGAATGTTCTCCTCCAGTGGGTAATTCAAGTTGTTTTTTAGTGTCAGAAGTTTTTGTTTTCAAACAGGAAGGAAGTTCCTCAGAGATTCCAACTTCCTTTTCCTGTCTAGCAGGCTCCTCCCAGTGCTTTTTCCATCTCCTGGCCACTTTTCACTTGTACTTCGAGGTGGAAGGATCATTCTTTATCTCTAAGATATACCTCTGGATTTAAGGACTTTTTAATTTTTTGAAATCACACAAGTAAGTGCAAAACCTATTCTATAAGGGTGCTGTTTGTTTGCTTGGGCATGTACCAGTATTTTTTTGTACTTTAATTTGATTTTTTAAATTTTACAGTGGCGGGTGGCCTGGAATTTAAGTATGGTCCTAATTTCTATTTATTTTGCATTTTGCTGATTTTTCACTTTTTGTAGAGGAAAATTGGTGCACAGCTCAGTATTAGTAGTCATCAGTTCATGAAATTAATGTTTCAGTAGTATATGTTTTTAAAACGTCAATTAGGGCAGAGGTGGCATTGGATTCAATTAAAAATGTTGACTATTGTTTATATTTAATTTTCTTTGCAAAAAGTGTATAAGTTGTGGGGTAATATTTGATCGTAGAGGAGGAAGTTTGCTGTTGAGAATTTTTAAAAAATCAGTTAATTTTCATGTTTTGCATTGCTGAATTGATATGAGTGTTTTCTTCAGAGTTACCACTATGTCTCCTTCTGGCCAGTGGGTGTGTGTGCCTGTGTTTGTCGTCATCAACCATTTGCCTTTGTTCTCTATGCCTTGTGGCCAAGGGCCATTTTGTGTAATCTATGTACATACACTTGCAACTGTTCTTTGTTCTATATGTCTTCTTGGCTACAATTGTTGTTTGACCATGTGGCTGGAGGCCATTTTGTGCATCCAGCCATTGTCCCTTTGTCAGAGGCTTGCATGTGTTCTCTGCTCCCCATGCCTCCCTGTTGTTTGACCATTTGGCTGGTAGCCATTTTGTGCATCCAGCCAGTGTCCCTTTGCCATGGGCTTCCATGTGTTCTTTGTTCTCTGTGCCTCCTTGCTCCTAGTTGTTGTTGTTTGACCATGTGGCTGGCGGCCATTTTGTGCATTCAGCCAGTGTCCGTTTGCCAGAGGTTCCTATGTGTTCTTTATTCCACATGCCTTCTTGCTCTTTGTTGTTGTTTGACCATGTGGCTGGCAGCCATTTTGTGCATCCAGTCAGTATCCCTTTGCCATAGGCTTGCATGTGTGCTTTGTTTACCATGCTACTTCCTCATTGTTGTTTGACCATGTGGCTGGCAGCCATTTAGTGCATCCAGCCACTTTCCCTTTGCCAGAGGCTTGCATACAGATATCTGCAACTATTGATCATTTGTTTAATTCAAGTTTATATTTTAATTTTATGTTTAATGTTATATTTTAAATTTGTCTTTTGTTTTTCTTTTCTTTTCTATTTTTTATTATAATTTTATTTTCTATTTACATTTGTTATGTTATTTTTTGCTTTAATTTTTAATTACATTTTCATTTTATGTTTTTAATTTCTTGTGTTTGTTTTTATTTTTTTATTTTTTATTTAAATGTGTTTAATGTTTTAAGTTTTTTATTTAATTCAGCATTTTGCCTTGATCCATCCATCCATCTATTCTTCCTTCCATCCATCCATCCATCCATCCATCTATCCATCCACCAAAGAATCACAGCTGTGCTACAGCATTCTGTTTCTTTAGGTGAATAATAAGTCCATTTCCTCTTGGGGACCCTAGCTGCAGTGAACTGTAAACACATCAGCAGCATAACTCATTTTTGTATTGGACCACCTTCCTGCCATTTGATTTTTTAAATACACCTCTCTCTGACCACTACAGGTGTGCCCTTTAAAACAGATGGAGATGCAGGGAGCTATATTTGCATGTTGTGCTGCCTGATTTGAAATTACATTTTATGATGTGGTTTTACTTTAAAATGTTTAGTTAAATTGGTATTTATTAGATAAGTAACCAAGGCACAAATATAACATTTGTCCATACTATTTCAACCTGCAACAGTGCCATGTTTCACTAACTACATGTTTTCTTGCTTGGTTGTTTTTAGGTGCACAAGAGAAGAGATGTCACATCACCCAAAGTGCTGCCAAAGAGAAGGCCTGTAGAGTTAAGTCCTACACTCTCTTCCACTTGTGCAGCTTAGTGCCCGTGCGAACTGAGAGATTTAAGATGGCCCCAAAGAAAGTTGCTCTCAAGAACGTAGACAGTGAAAAGAAGCAGATTTCCATCAGTGGCGTGCCGACTGCAATCTTTTTCAGGAGACGTGTGCCTGTCACTCTGGCCACTGGGGAGGAACCAGGAGCAGCACACCCACATCAACAGCACCACCTCAACTTAAGCCCAAGACCAAGTCTGACAGTTAGGTAGCCACTACAGTCACAGCAACAGCAACGGGCAGTGATGTTGAAATGGATATTTCCCCTTCGCAAAGTAGTACCCAGTCGTCTCAGGAAACAGAGAAAAGTGGACAGCAGCTTCAGCCAGCAATAGTTGATCTTCCAGAAGTTGGAGCAGAGCAGGAGGTCGAGCTTGCTGCTGAGCGAAAACCTCCTCTTTTAGGCTCAATGGCTCCCAGCTCTCCAGCAAGAAAAAGGAAAAGTACTGCTCCACCATCTTCTCCAAGCACAATTTCCGATGACAATGATAGGGACATAGAGCTGGCCCCCGCAGAGTCTGGGAGATGCCAGTAGAGGCAAGGGAAAAGAAAGGTTCCAGAAAGCCTTAGAATAGTGGAATAGAATGATGATGATGCGGATGATGATGATGAGCCAGTCACTGTTGAAGCTGGCATGAAGAAGTCCGACATTACTATCCAACCTGCTCCAAGGGATGTGGCATAGGTAGCACCACCAGTTCTTATATTTGTAAGGCCCTAGCAGACATGCACCAACCCCTACCTCAGTAGAAGTAAGCACTGCAGAGAGTCAATTGACACACTCACCTACCTCCAGTTCTTCTGAAGGCATTGGAAGTGGCCCAGTAAGAAAGTACTTCTCCCCAGTTTGGGACTTTTTTACAATTAGCCAACAGGAGGAAACAATTGTGATATGCTCCATTTGCCACGCAAGTGTTCGTTGAGGTAAGCCTGGTTCACATTATGGTACTGGAGGCCAGATAAGCCAAACGAAAAAACATCACCTGGTCTGGTGGGGGAGCACCTTAAAAAAGTTGCTGAAAGTGGTTGCTGTGGTAAAGGTGAGGAGAGCTGGGAAACATCAGCTACAACTTTTCTCATTCATTCATCAAGCCCCCTAACCCTCTTCCCTCGGAATGTTTGAGTAATTGAAGTGTGCCTTATTTTTACATCAAAATTGGATCACACTCTTGCTGGGGCAGATGTGGTGAAAGCAACACCAACTCACTGCATAGCATAACCCCTGTTGGACCTGGTCCTTTTTGCAGGATCATCCCCAAACTCTTTGCCTCCTTCCTCCTACTTTTTCTGAACTTTGGTTGTTGGCTCTAGGACTCTGCACAGTTTATCACTGTTGATCAGTGCTAAAGTGCAGGTGCTCTCCCTTCTAGAGTTGGTATGATTGGGTTACACCTAATTCGCACATTTAATTTACCTATAGGTCCCTGTACAGTCGTATCCCTTTACCCAGGGCCTGTAAATTAAATTCTACTAGTGGGCCTTTAGCGCTGCTTGCATCACCCACAGGAGTAGCCTTTCAAACCTGTCTCAGGCCTGCTAGCACAGCGCCTGTGTGCACAGTTTAATGCCACAGGGACCAAGCTTCTAAATGTACTTGCCAGGCCTGGAACTCCCCTTTTACTACATGTAAGTTACCACTAAAGTAGGCCAGAGGTAGGCCTATGGGCAGGGTGCTATATATGTAAGAGGCAGTACATGTGTCCGGTTGTGTGGCTTGTCCTGGTAGTGATAAAAAGCCTATTTGGTTTCTCACTGATGTGACTGCTGCCTTGCTCATAGGATTGCATTGGAAATGATTGTCAGATCTATGAAGGGTAGCGTAGGCACGTTTGGTATGGTGTAATGGTATTGAGGAATGGTGCTTACTGGTGTAGGTTGATTTTTTATTACCATTATAAAAATGCCACTTCTAGAAAGTGAGCATTTTTCTGTGCTTATGACTCTGGTGTTTTGCACTTGACTCCAGTCCTTGTTTGTGGGAGAGTGACAGCTGGGCTTTGTGCATACTTTTTAGACAGGGGTACTTGTATGCAGCTTCTGGAAAAAAAGCTTACACGCCTCCTAACGCTGTAGACAATAACACCTCCTAGACTTCTGCTGTTGTTACTGACCTCTGGGAGCCAGGATACAGGGCCCCTGCCTTCTGTCCTGAGGTGTCGGAGATTTTCACCAGGGAGGTCCTGTCTCTGTACAGCCAGAAGTATGGGATCCCAGAGGAACAGGTACATGTTTAAGTGGGAAATGTTTGTCAAAGTAACTTGTTCCTCCTCTTTACACAGGCTAATTTGTCCCTTTATGTTCACTAGTGAAGTGTTGTTATTGGAAATTAGTGACCTGAATGATTTAGCTGGGAACAAGTCACCTGAAAGAATAGGCTACATTTTCTGTATATATTACTCACAATTCCCGATTTCATTAGACAATTGCAGGTTCCTTACTACCAATGGCCAGAAGACACTATACCACTAGTACAAGTGAAAATATAAAGCCTATGTCAAAATGAGTGAAATGTAAAGTGGAAGAAAAATATTTAAAGTTGTGGAGTTGTCTGATGCTGTTCTGCCAAGTGAAATTACATCCCATAATTTGAAATGAGTATCTGCACGCTTCAAACATGTCATGGTGCCACATGTGGGGAAACATATTTCATGTGCTGCCAGTCTAAATAACACAGACTCTCAATCATCCATACAAGTATGTCCAAATACTATACACACTTGTTCATACATCAGCCATTACCATGCTCTCACTGACACATGGCAGCCCTTTTATACTGCCCGTAGTCACTGTATGTGGTGCAAAACATAGGGGGTTATTCCAACTTTGGAGGAAGTGGTAATCCGTCCCAAAAGTGACGGTAAAGTGACGGATATACCACCAGCCGTATTACGAGTTCATTATATCCTATGGAACTCGTAATACGGCTGGTGGTAAATCCGTCACATTTGGGACGGATTACCACCTCCTCCAAAGTTGGAATAACCCCCATAGTTCTTGGCTCTTTGAAGATTAGGCTGGATGCCAATATAGCTGTGCATGGGGTTGTGTGCAAATAATGTACAGGTTGGTTGGCCTTTAGTTGATCACAATGATTTCGACTAATCAGGAGTCTCACTACAGGAAAGGTTTTCTAGCCCTGGACTAGATGATGTTTGTGGCCTGGATTGGTATAATGCGGAGATGGAAAGCATTGAAGGCACTCCACAGATCACTGCAAATTAAGAATTTTAAATGTTTGAAAATAATCTGTACTTACTGTTTTGTGAATTTTTTGTGAGAGATGCAACAAAATTGTTTCACACCATTACAGACCTTAAAACCTCTTTTATTGTAATTTTTTCTTATCCATTCAGGTCAATGTCCATCAAAAGTGTGACATATGGAAGGCCATCATCAAGAAGGTGCAGACCCGGGGGGTCTATAAGTGGGCTGCCTGAATTGCAGGAAGAAGTGGGAGGATCTCCGATGTCGGACCAGAAAGTCAGCCCTAGTCCAGCTCTGCTAGGCCTCCCAATGAAGCAAGCATGTGAGCCACAACCTGACCCCCCTAATGGCCTGCATTCTGGCTGACCAACCGGGAGCTTGATGGGCAATTTAAGGCCCAAATGCAGCACCAAACGGGGGAGTGATTGTATGTAGCTATTATTGTTGTTTAAACTTCCTAATTTACAGCAATGTTGTTTGACATGAACATGATGGTTGACACACATCCAACGCAGATGAAGATTTCTGAAGGTCTAAGTTTTTCAGATGGTGCCTGATGTTGTGTTTGGTGTATTGGTTTGTGCTAAAGGTTGTCATTAACGTCCTCATCACAAGCCAATTGTTGTTTTGAGCAGACACATGGCTGCATACTAAAAAAAGGGTACCTGCATTTTCTTCATATTATGAGTGACATTTGTACCAAACATGCCCCATTTGTATATTGGGTCAGGTGTGATGCTCCATCACAAATGTGAGTAACTAATGTAATCCCTATTACTGCTGACATGTTATAGTAAGCACTTACTAAAAAGTTGATGTTTCAGACTTTTCATTGCTAAGTTGGTGCAATGACAACATGATCATGAGCATCTGCTCCAAAAGAACTGGATACATGTGTACAATGGCATCATTCCTTATCTGAAATATGTTAGAAATATATTTCATCAGCAAGAATTAAGTAAATTCATACAGACACTAGCAGATTGTCATGGCACCTTATTCCTTCACAAAAGTAGATATAAGCCAGTTTGTCAACCAACGTGAATTCTTATGATAAACTGTGTTAATTGAAACAGACAGGAATGTGCCCACATGGGTGAAAGAGTTACATTGACCTTTAAGTGTCCTTAGTTATGACCAGATGAGTAGTCAGTGGTGGTGAGAAAGGGACATTTGCAGATAGAAGGTTATATCGCATAGATGTTGGAGTATCCTATCTTGATAAGTCAATATCAGGACCAAAACATGACTCTTTTTTTTTTAAATGTGGATATGTTTTTGCTCTGTATTGAAGAGGGTTAGCAGTGTTTCCAGGTCTATGTATTTACTCATGCTGTTAAAGCCATTTGTCATGCAGAGAAATAAAACTGCATGAGAGACAAAAGGTGTACATGATGTGGGAGGTAGCATGATCAATTTGTAGACTGTGAGAAAGTGGCTTGTGGAATTCTCCCCTACATGCATAAGATACTGATGATAAAGAAGCCACGTTTGAGAGCCTTGAAGCTGGTTTAATATGAAGACGTGGCAAATGTATTGTGAGCAAAGTTCATGTTCAATTTTATTTTCACAGATACACCCAAACTGTTGTATCTGTGTTTTCAGCATCATCTGGGCAAGGTTAAGGTAACAGTGGCCATGTCGGTGGGGAAGAAGCTAGGAACTGTGGTACTAGTGCAGTCACCACCAACACCGAGGCACCTGGTGCCCTGGAGGGTGAGGGGACTGGCACGGAGGCCACCAGCCACTCTGCATTATCTTTGGAGGTCTCCACAGAAGACCAGTCCCAAGTGGGCCAGACCCTAGTGCAACAATTCCACCTGCATCATTGTCCACCACTCACATTTCCATTCCCAACCTGCCTCTTCTTCCCCCTAGTTGGCCATAGCCGGTACCCTAAAAGGAGTGGCATATTCCTTGCTGTAGGCACCTCCCCATCCCCTGTCCCCCAGGCTGTGCTCAATGAGGAGGCATTTACCTACTGCTGACTATCTGTGTAGGCCAGACTGCACTACTGAATACCATCCAGGGGGTTAGTGAGTGGATGACACAGATGCTAGCTTACCTGTATGGCATTCACAGTGCCATATCTGGCTTACATAGGTCTTTCTAGGGTCTGGCCTCCTCAGTGACCGCAACCTCCCGCCCATCCCAACCTCATGTATCAACTTCAACCTCTTCCCCATCCTAATCCTCTCTTCTCAGCCCTATCAAAAGCACACTCACTCTCACTCTCTGCACACACCCACTCATACACATGCAAGCAGCACATCAACACATAAACACAAACACAGCAAGAAACACAGTCACACACACAAATATACCAACACCACACCTCTCACCACTAGCACCACCACAAACATGCCCACATACACTACACACACCATGACACAAACATCCACACCCACCACCTCCAAACCTGCAGACACAACACCCACCATGACACAATCCACACACACCACCACCACAACTGCAAACACAACACCTTCCACATCACAAACATCTACACCTACTACCACATCTGCAAACATGATACCCACCACAACACAAACAGCCACACCTACCACCACACACATGCACCAGCACACACAGCACCTCCAAAGTGCACCGATCCACACACACACATACACTGCACATTACACACACTGTACACACACTGTACATAAATGCCAATACTCATCCACACAACCAGTGAGAGACACAAACCATCATGTACACCACATACACCAGACCCAGAGGCACCAGTGCCTCCCAACCCAGTCTCCCTGCCAACTACCCTACCCATTTTTCCATGGAAGATCTTCTCTTTGCCCTAGCCCTGATCCCTTCCACATCCCGAACTACTCCCAAACATCTTTACACTACTTCCACACCCTAACCTACCCCTTCCACATCCCAAACCACCCCTCCCAAATGTAATCTGCCCCCAATGTCTTTCTGCCGCTTCCACACCCCAACCCACCCCTTCCACATCCTAACCAACCCCTTCAAATCCAAACTCACCCTTCCCAAACTCCATCCTAAGTGCCCTCCAAAGTAAGATTATTGAGATATCTTCTCTCTGCCCCATGGACGCTCCTTCTGGAAGAGGTTAATTTTGGCAGTGCTAATAGGAAGCAAACCCTGGGCATGCAATTCAGGCTTAGGACATTTGGGATTTGACCCTTAGATACATTTATTATGAATTTTGATTTTGAGAGACATCTGAATTTTATAAAAACATTTTTATTTGACAATACCTTTGCCCTGGATTTAATTTTTTATTGTTACTAATTGATTGCTGATTACGTTATTTCTGCTAAATTTTGTGCCATGCACTTACCCTCATTTGTGACAGTGACAAGCATAGGTTTTCTTTTGTTTTTAGGTATTTTTGGAATGCATACATTAGTGTTGTGGTTTTGTGTTGGACATTAATTTTGGTGCAAGCATTTATCATTTTACTGGGCACCTACACCAGTATTCTATGTGTTTCTGTTTTTATGACAGGACAATGCATGTGTATTTATTTTAACATGATGTGTCTATAATATACACATATACATTCTACTGGGAACCTAACAATTTAAAGTTCAATTACATCTAATGTTTGTCATAAATTGCACAAACCAAGGGGACATTTGACCCCCATACATTTCTGACATGTTTGCAGTTTAGAGATAATATTGGTTGGACATTCTGTGTACAACCACTTGGAGCATTTAGTAGTGAAATTGCTATATTATAATGGAATTATATAGTTCATAATGGGTATACTGTTTATGTGTATGGTGTGATTGTTTAGGGAAAATGATTGAACACACATGTATGGACACATTTTGAGTTGGGATTACCGTGACCTTTTGTGTAGATGTCCATTGTCATGAAAGCAGTTGGTAACAGATTGGTGAGTGTTTCTGATATATCGAGGTGTGTTTTTAAACATTTCTCTAACTACAACATTATAAACATATACATTGCACATCACTGTACTATTACTTGCAAGTCCGGTACTAAAGCCACATACAATTCTGAGGATGACATGTAATGCAGTGACTTATGTTTTATTCCGGCGATGATGGGGTTGATTTCCTTCTTGGTCCAAGAGAAGTAACAATGGCAGGACTTGTATTATTGGGTACATGGCAGCAGGAAATGAGAACATTTGGAGAAAGGTGGGTTTTATCCTTTTATCCCTCCCAATTCATCAGGTCTGGAGGTTTAGCCACCACAGTTGGGTCAGCGGGAAGGCAAATCATGATTGACTTAGCAATAAAAGTGGCTGGAGTACTGCTGCTAGCTGCTTTTGCCTAAGGCTCCAGAGGTGCATCTGCATATTGCATATTGAATGGTCTTCCTGGGCTAAGAGAAGGGGAGACGGGGCACACCTGCATTTGTAATGGCTGTACCGTGGCCCCGCACAAAGGGCTTGTTTACCCTAAACTGATGTCTGGAGCCTGTGCTGGAGGAGAGAGGGGACACTCCTAAAACCAGTTGTAACTGTTTGGAACCTCTTCTCCCCCTCTTTGTAAAAGTTGTGCAAAACTGAGTATAAGTACATGGGATTTTCCCATGTTAGAGAGACACTTTTTGGACCATTAACTAGGGCACAGAATGCTGCTGGAGAGACTCACCAGGAACCACCTTGGACTGCTGCTGTTGTGCTGACTTCTGAACTGCTGGGTCACTAGGAGGAGCTGCCTGACTGCAACCCTTTGTGCTGCCCTGTTTGTTGGGCCCTACCACCCTGTTCTTCCCCTTGCTGTTTCCAGGGGCTGGGTGTTGTGGCCCCTGTTCCCCTGCCATGTTATTGCTCAAAGCACGAGGACAGTGCTCTGATGGAAGGCTCCTGCACTGGAGCATTTCACTGCCTGCTTAAAACGATCCAGATTAAGCACTGGAAGCGCAGGAGGAGCACTTTGTTGCCTTTGTAGAAGTACGTGCTGAGCATTTTACTTACATGGGAAAGTACGTGAGGAGCACTTGACTTTATTTGTTTAAAGCTCATTGGAGTGTTTTCCGCAATCTCCCCGAGGGAGTAGTCACCGCCATGACACTCTAGAGCATCCGAAATTTACTTTGTGACATGCCCCGGGGCACAGGTTAATGAAGTCAGGAGTGATAGTGCTCCTTTTACTGCCCCTGGAGTGAGGAACACTGTGGAAAGTACTCCCGGGGCACAGGTAGGCACCTCCTTTGGTGCATTCACCTCTGTAGCTATAGAAGGAGGCTTGCCCACCATGTTGGGTGCGGGCGCATCACTTGACGAGGAGCGGCTGCCTGGAGGAGAGGAGACCTCATTGGAGGTCCCTCTCTCATGCCAGGCCCCTGTGCTCTTATAGCCGTGTCCTCCCTGTACCTGCAAGTAGTACTCTTGACAATGCCTTCCTGTTTTGTGCAGTCATACTAAGGTTTTACTGTATGCTAATGCAATGAGATTTTGTGCTGTTGTGATATGCGCTGTCATGATAATGTTTTGGCAATGATGATAATATGTTTATTATGACATGTTAATTCTTTCAGTAATGTTTACCTGATTACTGCTTATGGTGCAGGATAACCAGTGATCTATGTGTTTTATGTGACTACTGCTGGTTTTTGTAGAGTAATAGTACTGTGTAATCTTCTGACACCTGCTTGGGTAGCAGGGTATTAGTGACATGTTGTGTTTGGTTTAATGATGTTGTGTCCAATACTGGTTATTTTTATATAACATGGTGTTGTGTTTCCTTTGTCGCGGGGATAGTGCATCAAGTGTGTTGTGTGTGTTGTGCAGTCACTTTACACATTGCCTCTGGGATAGGTCTGACTGCTTGTGCCAAGCTACCAAGGAGGCAAGCAGGGCTTATCTGGGGTGTGTTACTCCCTCGCCCTGACTAGAGTGCATGGGTTCTGCCTGGCTTAGGTGCATAACCCAGCCAACCAGAAACCCTATTTCTAACAACCTCCTAATACCTGAGCAATATTCCACACTGGCCCCATCAACATCATCATAAAAGCCTTGTATTGTGTGTTGTGTAAATGCTCAACTTTGTCCAACCACTCCTGACTCAGCGCCCACTTCTTCTGACTTCATGATTTAATTTCCTAAGTTTAGTTTTTTAAATACTAGCTCCTCAACATTGCTCAGAAGAAGTTGATATTGCTAGTTTTTATTATCACATTGGGTCTTCTTTGTTATGTGTCAAATACTGTCATTGTGGTAGTCTTGTCTCCTTCTTCCTAAAGTTATGATATAATATGTCTCACTAAATCTCTATTTTCTTTCAATCTAGTTGACAGTGATGGATAATCCTTTGATTAATCCTGCAGTTGGAGTTCCCATAGGTGGGAGTGGGACCTTCTGTCTTCCCTGTTAGCACTCTAACCTGCTACTACTACTACTACCCCCCCTGTAAGATGCCACATTAGGAAAATTCCCATCAGTAAGAAGATTCCCTTAATTCATCTTTTCAGGTAAGAGAAGATCTATTGATTGAAGTGAACTTCTTTAGTTAATAAATAACTTCAACTGAAGAAAATGTTCTTTGTGTGCATTAAAAGTTTTGAAGGCAAAATAGGCAATGGCAATCATCCCCTAGTTGCCAAAATAGTTGAAGAGGGCAGCTGAGCAGGGGTATAAGTAAATGGCATACACTTTTTTAGCAGATTCAAAAAACAGGCTACACTAAAAGACATCAGTGCAAACTAAAACACCAAAATAAACATTTGAGGCATACATCAAATAAATTAAAATATTCCCTTTTATTTTTAACAAATAGAATACCCAGCCTTTCAAACCATAACATTCCCACACTGCTCCCCAAACAAATAGCCCCATCCTCAAAAAATCCATCCCACCAAAACAAAAAATTAAAAAAGGGCTCAAAAGAGGGTATTGTCTATTTGGATCTGGAACTGGTCCAGGCTCTGCTCGATCCAGGCAATTCGGCTCACCATACCGTCCATCCGCTGCAGGGTACAGTGGAGCAATGCCATGTCAGAGCGAGATGCAGCGGCAGCAGGTACAGGAAAGGCCCGACAACTAGAGACGACGCTAGAGATGTAGTGGCCGGGAGCCTGGAGGCTGGGGCTGGTGTGCTGCTGAACTGGGTCCTGGGTCAGAGGCAGCTATTTCCACCTCTTCCCCCTCCAGGACCATGAGCCACCGGTATTCGGCATGTATACTTTCCAGCCTCAGCTGCCATGGATGGGCGGCTAACTTCTGCCTGGTGGGTGGTGCTTGTCAACCAACAGGAATAGCTATATTGAGAAAAACTCAAATAAAAAAGACAAACACTTTAGCAAACGTAGGTAGTGGGTGGCACAGTAGCAGTACATTGCAGGTCCCCTAAGAACATTGGAATTTGATGTGATTATGATTAGGAGAGTCATGGACCCAATTTTGTTTACCCAGACATGCCTCACATAAAAAACACTAAGGGGGTGATTCTGACCCCGGCGGTCAGAGACCGCCGGGGCCAGGGTCGGCGGGAGCACCGCCTACAGGCCGGCGGTGCCCCGCAGGCCATTCTGACCGCGGCGGTTCGGCTGCGGTCAGATGCGGAAAACCAGCGGTCTCCCGCCGGTTTTCCGCTGCCCATGTGAATCCTCCATGGCGGCGGAGCGCGCTCCGCCGCCATGGGGATTCTGACACCCCCTACCGCCATCCTGTTCCTGGCGGGTCTCCCGCCAGGAACAGGATGGCGGTAGGGGGTGCCGCGGGGCCCCTGGGGGCCCCTGCAGTGCCCATGCCAATGGCATGGGCACTGCAGGGGCCCCCGTAAGAGGGCCCCACTTTGTATTTCAGTGTCTGCTATGCAGACACTGAAATACGCGACGGGTGCCACTGCACCCGTCGCACCTTCCCACTCCGCCGGCTCAATTCTGAGCCGGCGTCCTCGTGGGAAGGATGATTTGCCCTGGGCTGGCGGGCGGCCTTTTGGCAGTCGCCCGCCAGCCCAGGGCAAATCCCAAAATACCCTCAGCGGTATTTTGGTGGGGGAAGTCTGGCGGGCGGCCTCTGCCGCCCGCCAGACTTAGAATGACCCCCTAACTGTCTGGTAGAAAAGAATCCAAATAACACCAGATTAAAAAACAGAGATTTCATTTTTTTCTTTTAACAACTTTTGATGTAATTATAAAGATACTTTTAGTGGAAAAATAAAACTGAATTAAATCTCATGCATGAGTAAGGCATTAAGCACTAGGAGTGCAAGTTGGTGTGCCAAATTTAGGGAGGCATGCTAGCCAGCACTTCAAGTACTTTGCTACTGCCTGCAGCTGGGGCTGTAGTTGAAAATTATCTGCTTTAATTTCAACTACCCTGTTCTTCTCCAAATGCCTTTCACCTAGTTTTTATCCTGACTCCAAAGAGGCAGACAAATAATAAATAAGATACATCACACATGTTAATCACACATGTCACGTATATGATCCTTTCTGCCGTAAGTAGACAATCGGGAGAAAGATGCACTGTACTGCAGGGAAAGGAACAGACTATATAGATTGTATTTGGCACATTCATCACAGAGTATCACTTACTAGTCCCACTTTACTCACTGGCCTCGTGCACCAACACAAATTCTTTCCAACAAATTCATTTGCTGGCTACTAAGGAAGGAAACTTGACTTACTCTACTGCAGAGTAAGGTAAAGGGATTAGACTGGTAGGCAGAGCTTTTGCCACAGAATAGAGGGGTGTCACTGATCATCGATTCATCATGTGCCTGAGCTTTGGCTTATTCAGTCACTGTATAGACAAAAGACTAAAGGGAAAAATCTGAACAGGCATAAAATAAATCTGTTACAGGAAATCAAGGAATATCGTTTGGAATCATTTCAGATGGCCATAAAAATGTGGCACATGCCAAGAATGGATTTTTCAATTTGTTTGGTAGGCTGGGATGGAAGAAATTAGGAAAGAATAAAGGAGTGAAGTACTAAGAGGTGATTGAGTGAACGAAAGGAAACACACCTTGTGTGTTCAGTTTGCAATGCATTGAACACTTTGTAAATGCCACATTAACTGAAGCTGATGCACATTGCATAGCTAACACTACAGTCACAAATTGAGCCATAGTGCACTTCTTCGGTCACATGTAGTGAAATGCCATCATCAGGGAGGGGGTTGATGAATGATAATGGGTGGGATACATACCTGCCTCGCTTAACAAATACAGTGAGTCAAGGGATTAGGACACAAATTAAAATACCCCCAACTTTGAACTATTGCTCTGATAACCATGAAACAAAGTAAGTGTAGTAGGTGAGAAGCATTCTCCTCTCCAGAAGAGCCCTGCCCCCACTGCAGCCGATGCTCCCACAAGGGGTACTCACTGCCAGGCCTGCAGCTGTCTGCACATATAAAACAAGTGCTGCCACCTCCACTTCACAAAAGATGGGCAGAGGCTGCACCCCTTGGCGGTACCACCACCCACAAGATAAGTAGCTGCTGCCGCTGGCTGCTTCTGAGTGCCTGGCGCCTCCAGTTCCCTGCTCCTGCCCTGCTCTGCCATGGTGCTGGCCTGGGTTGGAAAAGCAAACAAAAAGAAACAGGAGATGGAAGGAAGAAACAAAAGAAGGAAGGAAGGAAGGAAGGAAAGAAGGAAGGAAGGAAGGAAGGAAGGAAGGAAGGAAGGAAGGAAGGAAGGAAGGAAGGAAGGAAGGAAGGAAGGAAGGAAGGAAGGAAATTAAATAAGAAAGTAAATGGAAAAATAATAAACCAAAATACAAAAAGTCACAAAGGCGTGAACATTAAAAAAAAAAACTACACAGGCACACAAACATACACTAATAAAATAAATGAAAATGAGGTGTAGATTGAGGGGGTGGAGGATTGCAAAGGTAATAGAAGGATTCAAACTAAGCCCAGATCCATGAACAGAGGAAGAAAAGCAAGATGGCCAGGCGCATGCGAACTGCGTGAAGCCGTTTGTGTGCAACTTTGAACGTGAGAACGTACTTCGCATTGTCTTTGATGTAAAACTCAGCACGAACAGGCACAACATGGAACTTCGTCCACCCGTGGAACTCTGCATAGGGTGGGGGAGTTTGTGGGCCACTTCACGGAGTTCCTCGTAACGCGACTCTGCACACTCCACCGAGGCCTATTAATTTAGGTGGTCAACAATTCCATTACTCTGGGAATGATAAACAGAAGATAGCTTATGTTTTATCCCTAAAATTGTTGGGAGATGTGTGAAAATCGCATTACCAAAGTGGGTACTGTAATCAGATCTTATCCCTTCTGGAAATCCCCAGCAGGGAATCACCTCACGAAACAGAAATATAGCTGCTAACTTAGCATCACTGTGAAAGCATGGTCCTGCTTCAATCCATCAAGAAAAAGGACACACCACAATTATGAGGTTCCAATAGTTGTTGTGCCTGTCTATCATGTCCACAGAATTGAGATGGAGAGCCTTAAAATGATCTTGTGGTCATGGTATGGTAGAATTCATAATTTTCAATGTTGGATTTTGAGAATTGTTGCAAAACAGTACAGTTATGAATGTACATAGTAAGCATATCAAACAAATTGGGAACCAACCAATCTGGTATTTGTATAGACAAATGATCTCTTGGGATTTGGGTTGGTAAGTGCAAGAGCTATCGTACGTAAGGCCTGAAGCATCACAGGTTTACTTTTAGATATTTGTCTATATATGAGAGCATCCGCTGACTGGGAGCACCCTTTATTATCATATAGCTGTTTTTCATGCGATAGAGTAGCTTCCTGTAACTCTCAAAGATGTAAATGTGCTGTCTCAGTATAATGAGATGTCACATTATTTGTGGTAGCATTTGATTCAGATTCAAACTGAGAGGCAGTCTGGACAGGGAAGTGTGCCTAGCTGCATCTTTAGCTGCCCAATCTGCTAATAGATTTCCCCATGACATAAAAGCATGTCCGTTTGTATATTCTACACATTTCACAACTACCACTGCCTGTGGTAAAGCAAGTGTCTCTATTAAAGCCTCTAAGAGATTCCAATGCATGACAGGACTTGTGTCTGACTCCGGGAAGCTTCTCCTGCTCCATCGCATAATGCTGGAATGCACAATGACAGTTACATAAGCCAAATCTGAATAGGTCATAATTACTTTTCCTATTCCTTGCTTAAGAGCTGCTATCACGGCTATCAGTTCTGCTGCTTGTGCAGAATAATGTGCTGGTAGTGTTAACTGCTCCACTATGTGGAGGAGTCTGAAGAATCTTCCTGTTGTGCTCTAACTACTCTGCACCTGTGTGTCTAACTCCTGTATCTTGGTAAATAGTAGATGAACTATCAATAAAATAGACAATACTACCAGGAATAGGATCTTCTGTTGCTTGACTAGATTCATTGGGAATATATGTTGCACAGTTATACGCACCATCCTGAGACTCTAATATAGGGTGAGCAAGAAATGTTCCTGGATTCACCACATGACATTTCACAACTTTCGAAGATGGTAGCGACAGTATCACTTCGTATCATGATGCTCTCTGTGTAGTGAAAGTAGTCTTTGCCTTCTGAATAATAGAAAACTCTGCATGCTCTGCATATAGCATTAAAGTTGCCCACACAACAATGAGGATACTCTTCTGTACGGCAAAGGTTGCACTGGCGAGAGCTTGATCACAGGGTTAATGTCCTCTCGTGACTAAATCCAACTGTCCACTAATGAATCTAATGGGCTTATGTCCTGGGGGTATTTTTGCATAAGGACAGCTGTCATCACTTGACCATTGCAATGAAAAAAGAGATTACAACTCCTTAGTGCAATCAGGAGTCCCCAAAATTGGGGCATTCCCTGTCTCAGCTTATAATTTTTGAAAATTCTCCCTTATTTTTGGTGTCCACGTTATCTTATCATTTCTATCTTTTGTCAGTTTAATAGAAGTCAGCAAGGGTTCTATTAAAGTGCTGTAATGAAAGACCCATTGTCCCACATAATTACAGAGACAATTAAACTTCTGCACTACCTTAACAGTTTATGGCTCAGTCATTTGACATATAGAGGCTGCTCTCTCAGAAGTTACTCATCAACCAGAAACTGATAGTAACTCTCCTAAGTAATCAAACCCCTCCTGATAATACTGATAATACTGAACTTTGTCTTTCTCTACCTTTTAGCCTCTCTCTGCGAGAGTAACACAAAGAGAATTAGGGCCAGATTTAGATCTTGTCAGAAATGGTTCTGCTGCTAATTTTCCATTGGATTTCCGGTCTGCCCACTCTATTTAGAAATTGGTGGGTCCATAAATGAAAGACTGCCAACGAACCATGGAGCCATAGGCAAAAGCAGCTGGCAGCAGTACTCCAGCCACTTTTACTGCTGAGTCAATCATGATGTGCCTTCCCACCGACGCAACTGTGGTGGCTAAACCTCCGGACATGATGAATTGGGAGGGATAAAAGGATAAAACCCACCTTTTTTCCAAGTTTTCTCATTTCCTACTGCCATGTACCCAATCATACAAGTCCTGCCATTGCTACTGCTCTTGGACCAAGACGCAAATCAACCCCATCATCACCTGAATAAAACATAAGTCACTGCATTACCTGTCATCCTCAGAATTCTCTGTGGCATTAGTACCGGACTTGCAAGTAATAGTACAGTGATGTGCAATGCATATGTTTATAATGTTGTAGTAAGAGAAATGTTTAAAAACACACCTCGATATATCAGAAACAGTTACCAATCTGTTACTAACTGCCTTCATGGCATAGACATCTACACAAAAAGTCACGTTAATCCCAACTCAAAATGTGTCCATACAGGTGTGTTCAATAATGTTCCCTGAACAATCCTGCCATACACATAAACAGTATACCCATTATGAACTATATAAATCCATTATAATATAGCAGTTTCACTACAAAATGCTTCAAGTGGTTGTACACAGAATGTACAACCAATATTACCTCTACACTGCAAACATGTCAGAGATGTATAAGGGTCAAATGTCCCCTTGGTTTGTGCATTTTATAACAAACATTAGATGTAATTTAACTTTAAATTGTTAGGTTCCTTGTAGAATGAATATGTGTACATTATAGACACATCATGTTAAAATAAATACACATGCATTGTCCAGTCATAAAAACAGAAACACCTAGAATACTGACGTGGGTGCCCAGTAAAATGATAAATGTTTGCACCAAAATTAATGTCCATAACAAAACTACAACACTAATGTATGCATTCCAAAAATATCTAACAAAAAATGAAAACCTGTGCTTGTCACTGTCACAAATGAGAGTAAGTGAATGCACACAATTTAGCCGAAATATTATAATCAGCAAGCAATTAGTAACAATCAAAAAATAAGGCCAGGGCAAAGGTATTGTCAAATAAAAATGTTTTTATAAAATTCAAATGTTTCTCAAAAACAAAATTCATAATAAATGTAACTATGTCAAATTCCAAATGTCCTAAGCCTGAATTGCATGCCCAGGATTTGCTTCCTATTAGCACTGCCAAAATCAACCTCGTCCAGAAGGAGCATCCATGGGGCAGAAAGCAGATATCTCAATAATCTTACTTTGGGGGGGTTGGGAAGGGTGAGTTTGGATTTGAAGGGGTTGGTTAGGGTGTGGACGGAGTGGAAAGACATTGGGGGAAGATTACATTTGGGACGGGTGGTTTGGGCTGTGGAAGGGGTAGGTTAGGGTGTGGAAGTAGTGTAAAGATGTTTGATAGGAGTAATTTGGGATGTGGAAGGGATTAGGGCCAGGGCAAACAGAAAATCTTTCATGGAAAAATGGGTAGGGTAGTTGGCAGGGAGACTGGGTTGGGAGGCACCGGTGCCTGTGGGTCTGGTGTATGTGGTGTACATGTTGGTTTGTGTCTCTTACTGGGTGTCTGTGTGTATGATGACTATTGGCATTTGTGTACAGTGTGTGTAATGTGCAGTGTATGTGTGTGTGTGGATCAGTTTGCTTTCGAGGTGCTGTGTGTGGTTGTGGTACCTGTGGATGTGCTGGTGCATGTGTGTGGTGGTAGGTGTGGATGTTTGTGTCGTGGTGATTACCATGTTTGCAGATGTGGTGGTAGTAGGTGTAGATGTTTGTGATGTGGAAGGTGTTGTGTCTGCAGGTGTGGTAGTGTGTGTGGATATTTGTGTCGTAGTAGGTGTTGTGTCTGCACGTTTGGTGGTGGTGGGTGTGGATGTTTGTGTCATGGTGTGTGTGTGGTGTCTGTGGGCATGTTTGCTGTGGTGCTAGTGATGAGAGGTGTGGTGTTGGTATATTTGTGTGTTTGACTGTGTTTCTTGCTGTGTTTGTATTTATGTGTTGATGTGCTGCTTGTATGAGTATGAGTGGGTGTGTGCAAAGGAGTGAGTGTGCTTTGGATAGGGCTGGGGAGAGGGAATTAGGATGGGAGGTTGCGGTCACTGAGCAGGCCAAGACCCTAGAAATACCTCTGTAAGCCAGATATGGCACTGTGAATGCCATCCAGGTAAGCTAGCATCTGTGTCATCTGCCCACTAAGACCCTGGATGGTATTCAGTAGTGTAGTCTGGCCTACACAGATAGTCAGCAATAGGTAAACGCCTCCACATTGAGCGCAGTCTGGGGACAGGGGCTAGGGAGGTGCCTGCAGCAAAGATTATGCCACCCCTTTTAGGGTAGCGGCTATGGCCAACTAGGGGGAACAAGATGTAGGTTGGGAATGGAAATGTGGGTCAAGTGGAGGTGGAATTGTTGCACTATGGTCTAGCCCATTTGGGACTGGTCTTCTGTGGAGACCTCCAAAGATGATGCAGAGTGGCTGGTGGCCTCCGTGCCAGTCCCCTCACCCTCCATGGCACCAGGTCCCTCAGTGTCGGTGGTGACTGCACTGGTAATACAGTGCCTAGCTTCTTCCCCTCCGACAAGGCCACTGTTACCTTAACCATGCCCAGATGATACTAAAAACACAGATACAACAGTTTGGGTGTATCTATGAGAATAAAATTGAACATGAACTTTCCTCACAAAACATTTGCCAAGTCTTATTATTAAACCAGCTTCAAGGCTTTCAAATGTGGCTTCTTTGTCATAAGTATCATACGCATGTGGGGAGAATTCTATAAGCCATTTGCTCACAGTCTACAAATTGATCGTGCTACCTCCCACATCATGTACACCTTTTGTCTCTCATGCAGTTTTATTTCTCTGCATGACAAATGGCTTCAACAGCATGAGTAAATACATAGGCCTGGAAACACTGCTAACAACCCACTTCAATAAAGAGCAAAAACATATCCACATTTTAAAAAAAGAGTCATGTTTTGGTCCTGACATTGACTCATCAAGATAGGATACTCCAAAATCTATGTGATATAAACTTCTATCTGCAAATGTCCTTTTCTCACCATCATTAACTAATCACCAGTGTAACTTGTTCACCTTATGGGCACATTCCTGTCTGTTTCAGTTAACACGGTTTAGCATAAGAATTCATGTTGGTTGACACAAGCTGGCTTATTTATACATTTTTGACAGAATAAGGTGCCATGACAATCTGCTACTGTCTGCATGAATTTACTTAAATCTTGCTGGTGAAACATACTGCTAACACATTTTAGAAAAGGAATGATACCATTGTACACATGTATCCAGTTCTTTTGGAGCAGATGCTCATGATCATATTGTCATTGTACCAACTTAGCAATCAAAAGTCTGAAACATCAACTTTATAGTAAGTGCTTACTATACCATGTCAGCAGTAATAAGGCTTACATTACTTACTCACATTTGTGATGGAGCATCACACCTGACCCAATACACAAATGGGGCATGTTTGGTACAACTGTCCCTCATAATATAAAGAAAATGCAGGTACCCCTTTTTTGTATGCAGCCATGTGTCTGCTCAAAGCAGCACTTGGCTTGAGATGAGGAAGCTAGTGACAACCTTTAGCACAAAACAGTACACCAAACACAACATCAGACACCATCTGAAAAACTTGGACCTTCAGAAATCTTCATCTGCGTTGGATGTGTGTCAACCATCATGTTCATGCCAAACAACATTGCTGTAAATTGGGAAGGTTAAACAACAATAATAGCTACATATAATCACTCCCCTCTTTGATGCTGCATTTGGCCCTTAAATTGCCCATAAAGCTCCGGGTAGGTCATGCAAGGATGCAGGCCACTGGAGGGTCAGGTTGCGGCTCACATGCTTGCTTCATTGGGAGGCCTAGCAGAGCTGGACTTGGGCTGACTTTCTGGTCCGACATCGGAGATCCTCCCACCTCTTCCCACAAGTCAGGCAGACCGCTTATAGACCCCCAGGGTCTGCACCTTCTTGATGATGGCCTTCCATATGTCCCACTTTTGATATGCGTTGACCTGAATGGATGAGAAAAAATAACAACAACAGAGGTTTTAAGGTCTGTAGTGTTGTGAAACAATTTTGTTGCATCTCTCACATGCATTCACAAAACACTCAGTACAGATTGGTTTCAAACATTTAAAATTCTTAATTTGCAGTGATCTGTTAAGTACCTTCAACACTTTCCATCTCCTCATGATACCAATCCAGGCCACAAGCATCATCTAGGCCAGGGCTAGGAAAACTTTCCTGTAGTGAGACTCCTGATTAGTTCAAATCATTGTGATCAACTAAAGGCCAACCAACCTGTACATTATTTGCACATAACCCCATGCACAGCTATATTGACTTCAAGCCTAATATTCTAAGAGCCAGGTACTATGTTTTGCATCACATACAGTGAGTACGGGCAGTATAAAAGGGCTGCCATGTGTCAGTGAGAGCACAGTAATGGGTGATGTATGAACAAGTGTGTGTAGTATTTGGACATACTTGTACGGATGATTGACAGTCTGTGTCATTTAGACTGGCAGCACAGGAAATATGTTTCCCCACATGTGGCACCATGACATGTTTGAAGCATACAGATACTCATTTCAGTGCTATTATGGGATGTAATTTCACTTGACAGAACAGCATCAGACAACTCCACAACTTTAAATATTTTTCTTCCACTTTACATTTCACTCATTTTGACATAGGCTTTATATTTTATAAGTCTCTTCTGGCCATTGGAAGTATGAAGCCTGCAACTGTCTAATGAAATCGGGAATTGTGAGTAATATGAACAGAAAATGTAGCCTATTTTTTCAGGCGACTTGTACCCAGCTAAATCATTCAGGTCACTAATTTCCAATAACAATACTTGACTCGTGAACATAAAGGGACAAATTAGCCTGTGTAAAGAGGAGGAACAAGTTACTTTGACAAATATTTCCCACTGAAAAATGTACCTATTCCTCTGGGTTCCCATACCTCTGGCTGTACAGGGACAGAACCCCGTGGTGAAAATCTCCAACACCTCAGGGCAGAAGGCCGGGGCTCTGTATCCTGGCTCTCAGAGGTCAGTAACAAAAGCAGAAGTCAAGGAGATGTTGTTGTCTACAGTGTTAGGAGGCAAGTAAGCTTTTTTCCAGAAGGTGCATACAAGTACATGGCATATGCACTCTGTGGCAGAGACGGAAACAGCCATTGGTTGTTGTGTATAGCTGTCACACACGTTATCCTATGCAGTGTCTACCGTGGAGTGTTCCACCTACTACGTGGTCAACGTCTGCCAATGGCCATCGGATAGCCAATGTCCTGATGGCAAGGTCAGGCAACTGCCATTTTAGGATGTGAAGCTATGTTTTTTTTATTTTTTGTGTGCCATCAGCACTCAAACTGGTGGCTACTTGGTATACAAATCTCAGATAAGTAGAACACTGTTTTTGCCAAATTATGACAGATTAAAACGTAGACTGCTACAATGTTTCACATTGATAGTGGAGCTGTGTATGCATAATTCTGTTGATGGTAATTGTATAAAAAAAAAAAGTACAAATAATTCATTTCCAAAATGTTTTTTAGAAAGTGTCAGGCGTAAAAAATTAGACTTGATATAGCAAAAATGTTTTCAAACTATGGAAACATATATAACACAATAAGACCACTAATCTAAAAAAGACATTAGATATGTGTTGACTTAGAAAGTCTTGTGTGACAATTTTAATTGATAGTTTGTTTTCCTTACATGCATACATATGAACCCAAGGATGGGTAGAAAAACACCTCCTTAAGTATTCGGACCATTTCCAAACCTTGCCAGCATGAAAGAAAGGGACATAATAAAACGTTCAGTTTAAATAGGCAATCTATACTGGATTTGAATCAGCAGATTGCCTGCTTCACAATAGGATTACAACAGGAATAACACCAATAGTGAAACTCATGGTAGTACTTCCTTTTGTGGCCATTGGCTCTTTTCAAAACACCATGGCAGTATCTGGAGGCATGTCACAGCCAACTTCCAGTGGTGTGGAAC
This sequence comes from Pleurodeles waltl, assembly GCF_031143425.1. NCBI lineage: Eukaryota > Metazoa > Chordata > Amphibia > Caudata > Salamandridae > Pleurodeles > Pleurodeles waltl. The sequence continues at coordinate 245,838,942 of NC_090448.1, read as the reverse complement.
AAGAAGTCCTTGTTTCAATAATGAGACACATCAATAGCGTCACCCAGTTTCCAAGAGCTCAGGATTTGGCCAATGTGAACAGAGAATTGTATAAATTGAGTGTCCTACCATATGTGGTTGGAGCAATTGATGGCACACTATTGCCTTGATGCCACCAAATGCCAGGGAGCAGGTCTACCTCAAACAGAAGAGTTTCCATTCTATCAACTTGCAAGTTGTCTGCTTACCGGACGTAGACATCTCAAGTGTGTGTGCCAGCCTTCCTGGGACAACACATGACTCCTTTATACTATGGAACAGCAGCATACCCCTGCAAATGTCACAACTTGGAACTGAGAGGGCCTGGCATGTGGTAAGTAAAGTGTAACTTGAGGAACTTTTACTTTAATCCTAGTTTAGGAATGTACAATGGCTAGATATGATTTTAATCTATCAATGTTGTGCTTCCATGTAGGAAGCTCAGTGTATGGCTGACCAACATTGGTTTTTGGCACTGCTGAGGAATCCAATAACACCAGGGGAACCTTCTTCAATAAGGCCCATGAGAGAACACAGAGGACAGTGCAGCGAGCTTTTGGGTTCTTGCCACTCAGGTTACGGTGTCTGGGCAAGACAGGTGGAGCCCTCCTCTACTCACCCAATATAGTGTGCCAAATCACGGTTGTCTGCTGTATGCTGCAGAACATCGCCCTGCGAACATTCCCATCATCGCAGAGGATGGAGGACGACCAGGTGAGGAAGTCAAAATGCCCAATCAAGATGACAGAGGTGGAAAGGAAGGAATTGACCTACATCAAGATGTCATTGATCATTTCTTCATCTGGGTGTAAGTGTACCCTTACATATTGTGACATCCAATGTCAGAATAACTTGTGACATATGTAACATATCTGTCTGAAACGGTAATTTTGTAGGAATGGTCTGTTCATGAAAAAATCAAGGCAAAGATGTTTTTGGATCAAAGTTTCCCTACATTGACTACTGTGTTTATTGACATAGATTAATTTTGCTTGTGCTGAGTATATGTGTCCTCCTAACATCTCACTTGAATCAAATTTAATATGTGTAATTTTCCTTTGTTATTCTGTTTTAGGGTCCTTCACCATGTCATCTCCATTTGGACATTTAAAAGTTTGACATTTGCATGGATGTATTGCTGTTGGAAAGTGTAATGGGAACATGGGTTGATCTTGGGACAGACACCCACTTTGGATAGACAGATCTTGTACAGAGACAACTTGCACTGTGATAGAATGGAAGTTCTTTGGATTGTATCAGACCTGGTGAGGGCCGGACAGGGCGAGAGCTGGGGTGGGCTCCGGGGAGAGGCTCCGACCGTGTTCCCCGCAGCTATCAACGGGGACACGGGAACCGTCAGCTCCAGCGCTGTCCTGACAGGTTTGAGCAAGATGGCGGAGCCGTAGAGCGGACGCAGCCTTGCGGCTACGCCCACCCCAATTCCGGACGCCGAGGAGTGCGGAGGTGTCTCTGAACGCGGGACCTGCGAGAGGGGAGGCCCCCCTTTGATGTGCTTTCAGCCTGGTACGGCCAAGAGGAACACGCCGGGGGCGGCCCGAGGGCATCTTGAGAACCAAAGGACGTCTCTGTTCTTCAGCGGCTGGCTTCAATCCTGGCACGTAGCCAAGCGGGTTGAGGGAGAACCAGAAATTTCTGGGAAAGTAGGGGGAGACACATGGAAGCAGCCCTGACGGCTATTTCCAGTTAATTGCTCCCTGCAGCTTCAAGACATGCCACATACCTAAGTAAAGGAAAGAAACACCTAGGAAAAGAGAGGAGGAAGCAGTCTTTCATTTTTGCCTGCCTGCCTGCTCTGCGCTTTCAACTATGGACTCTGCAAGAAGGAGGAGCAGCAATTCCAAGTAATTCTAAGTAAGCGAAGGGGGGGAAAGTGGTCTGATGACTGACTGAAATTCCAGAGAACATATTAGTTTAGACTCACACTCCTCCCCCCCTTGTTTTTTTTTTTACAAACTTTTTTTTTTTATTTTTTATTTTTTTGTAAAGGGGGAGAGAACTTTATCAGACCTTAAGGTATTTATGAAGGGTCTATGGTGAGACGCGTTTGCAACCAGGGCTCCCCCAATGTTATTAACTACGGAGGCGGATACTATTCACTTATGTGCTTATCCCTGGACCACTAAGGGTATTATTAGTAGTGCGATATATGGCATAGCACAGGATCTGATAACAGCAATAGTAGAGGTAACCAGCTGGGTGAAACTATTCCCCCATTTTTAAAAAAAGGATGGCACCTAAAATACCCCAGAACCCTGGAGATAAGACTGACAATGCTAAATCATTGCGCTCAGGAAGAGATAAAGGGGACCTGGCCGGGGTAAACAGACGGCCCACCTCAATGGTGGGGAGGCAACTCATGAAAAACACAACGGGCCAAAGTAAAGATCTCAAAGTGAGCGATAACATAACTCCCCCTGTGGAAAATAAGGGGAAAAGCAAAACTCAGGCCACTATTACCTCTTTTTTGACAGGAGGGGCACAAGAGATTGAAACTACACTGTTAACTACCATGCTGGAAGGGGAACAAACTTCTACAGAAGGAGCATGTGAGGGGGCCTCCAGCGAAAAGTCTGGAAAGGAAAGATTATCCCAATCTATAAGGTCTGATAGTGGCACAATGGAAAAATGGCAGGAAACTCCCTTGAAATTGCAACATGTGCCCGAAGTACAAGGAAAGGATTTGAGTAATATAAGGCAAACACGGGGCAGCGTAGGAGAGCAGGGCAGGCTACAGAGCTTAGGAGAAAGTGATAAGAGCAATGGGAAGGAGATTAAGAACTTGGCTTGTTCAAAAGATACTGGGGATAAATTCTACTCATTTACAGAGGAATCAGAACTCAGCAGTACTGAGGGGTACAGCCTCAATGACTCTGGCAGCAGCAGCATATCTTCGGAGGAGGGGAATGCTTCATCGAATAATGAACTCACAGTGCGGCAGAGGCATCGTCAGCGTAAGTGCATCAAAACGAGATCTGATCTACAGGAGGGTTCCAAATTTACCGCCTCTAGTGGGAGCAGGACTTTGAAATGGGATTACTCCAGTATCAATCCAACAGATATAGCTTGCACAACGAATAAATCAAATATGAGCGACCAGCAGTCACCAGGTTGTAACGTCAGAGGAGATAATATCGAGGCCTCAAAGAACGATATGTGTGTGGCGAGCACTGATTCTGGGATGCTACAATCAATATTTAACTCAATCAAAGAATTCCAAACAGAAACTCGGGTGGAAAGTCGCCGAGCCAGAATGGCGACAAAACGGCTGCAAGGATCAGTGCGTAAGGTGGCCAAATCATGCACTGAGATAGAAACTAAGTTAGGCACAATGGAAGAGAGGATTGTAGCAATCGAAGAGGATGTCGATTCGCTGAAACAACAGAGGCCCTCATTCTGACCTTGGCGGTCGGCGGAGAGGCGGCGGTCGGACCGCGAACAGACCGGCGGTCCAAAAAATGGCATTCTGACCGCGGCGGTCACCGCCGCGATCGACCGCCACTTTCCCACTCCGACCGCCACGGCGGTCATGACCGACGGGCTGGAGTTTGCGCACTCCGGCCCGGCGGTCGACCCAAGACCGCCAACCGTATCATGACCCTGCTTACCGCCGCGTTTTTGGGCGGTCGGGAACCGCCATGCGAACCATGGCGGTAGGCACTATCGGGGCCAGGGAATTCCTTCCCTGGCACTGATAGGGGTCTCCCCCACCCCCCACTATCCCCCATGAGTCCTCCCCCCACACCCTCCACCCCCCCAGAGGTGGTACGAACCCCCTGCCCCCCCCACCCCGACATGCACATACACGCACCCCGACATGCACGCACCCCCAACATGCACATATGCACATCCCCTACACACACACATACACAACGGGGGCACATACCCGCACACATACATGCCAACATGCGCACCCGCCGAACTACACACATTGCCCATAGGCACAGCAGCACCCCCCGACCGCATGCACGCACTCACACACCCCCTCTACACACCCCCATGCACGCACACATCACACAACACCCCCCCACCCCCTCCCCTCACAGACGATCAACTTACCTTGTGCGTTGGTCCTCCGGGAGGCGACGGGAGCCATAGGGACGTGACCGCCAACAGAAGACCGCCAACAGAAGACCGCCACACAGAAATGTGGGACGTAATTCTGGGGGCGGTGTTCTGCTGGCGTGGCGGTGGAGGTTGACCAGTCTCCACTTTCCCGCCGACCGCCAGTGTGGCTGCTGGCGGTTTTCCGGCAGAACGCTCCCAGCGGTCGGAATACGCGCAGCGGCATACCGCCGCGGTCGGCGGTCTTTACCGCGGCGGTAACTCGGCGGTCTTGCGAAAAGACCGCCAAGGTCAGAATGAGGGCCAGAATGTCTTACAGGAAAGCCAAATGACGGACGTGATGTGGAAACTGGAAGATTTGGAGAACTGGCATAGGAGGAATAATCTACGCTTCTTGGGTATAGAGGAAGGGCTGGAAGGAAATGACATTCAGGACTACATGATCAAGCTTTTGCAGAGAGCCTTTCCCGAATTGAGCCATTGGGAGTGGAACAATGAGATACAGCGGGTGCATAGATTCCACCCGACCAGGAGGGAGGGGGCGCACCCAGCTCCTTCAAAATATCCTAGAGCCAGTTTGGTGTTTTTGGGGAATTTTTTACTGCGTCAGGCAATTTTTGATAAAGCACCCCCTAATACCCCGCGACAGGTGGAAGGGGCACCTTTTTCACGCGACCAGATTTCTGTCATACAACGGTGGAGCGGAGATGGCGGCTTCGACAGCTGATCAAGCCCTTTTTCGATAAAGGAGGAAAGGCTTACTTGATTTCCCCTGCTCGACTGAAAACGGTGGTTAATGGGAAAGTGAGATGGTTTTCGTCAGAGATTCAGGCAAAGGAATACCTGAAGGAGCTGAAATAATGATGTTCTTTCTTTCTCTTTATGTCTAGATTTAAAGGGTTTCGGTGGTGGGCACTCTGCATCTACACTTCGCCAACACTCGAGCCCAGAGGCTCGATTGCTCTACAAGAAAGGGGAGGGATGGCTGAGAGGGAGGGGCCCCAGCCAAGGTAGCTTTACGCTGTGCTCTATATATGGGGCAGTAGTAGACGGTCCAACAGTAATTAATACTAAGGCTGTATAATTAACTGGCTGGCCAAACCTGTATATTATGTGTGGAGACTAATTTTAATGGATCATGGGATGGGCTTCAGGATCTTTCAGTGCCCGTAGTAAAGATATATCAGGGGCGGAAGCCTCGAGTTTTTAAGGCCATGGTAGGATTGCAAAAAGAACTAGGACTGATGGATGCTTGGGCCAAGCTGTGTGATCCAGATCCGGGGTATACTTACTTCTCTGCCCCTCATGTGAAACTGGCCCGACTAGACTTTTTTCTGATATCATCTGAATGGTTATCGCAGGCTAGCATGGAGATATATCCACGAGTCATGTCGGATCATAACCCATTGGTATTGGACTTGGAGTTAAATGGTCTAGAACATAAAACCAGGAGATGGACTTTTGAAAGGGGGCTCCTCAGTGACTCTGAATATCTGGAATATATGAGGAATTGGATAGTGGAATTTCTAGAGGTTAATAGAGGCTCTGCTCCCAAAGGAATAGTATGGGATACTTTGAAAGCAGGAGTACGGGGAGCAACCCTAAGTTTCAGTCTGAGTAAACAAGGAAAGGCCCAAAAGAAAATTATAGATTCTCATCTGAAGCTTAGAGATTTAGAATTGCAACTGATTATAGCTATAGAAAAGGGGGAAGACACAAAGAATATTCAGGAGCGAATTGCTATAGCAAGGGCAGCAATAAACGAGGGTAATGCAGATAGAATGGCTGGAAAATATCTTGCGCAACGATCTGAGAGGTACGAGTATGGTGAAGGAACCGGTCACCTGCTGGCAGTAAGGGCAAGTCATAAAGCCGCAGCATTGGCGATTCGAGAGATTCAAGACCAACTCGGACAAATGGTGATAAATAATGAGGGTATTAGGAAAGTGTTCCAGGAGTATTATACCGATCTGTATAAAGACACAGCTGGGTTCTCTGCAATAGAGATGCAGGAATTTCTCCGCCCCATCAGGTTTAATACAATCTCAGAAGAAGATTACTCGCAATTGGAGGGTCAGATTGGCAGCTTGGAAATAGATAAGGCACTTAGGCCCTCATTCCAACCCTGGTGGTCTCTGCCCGCCAGGGCGGAGGGCAGCGGAAGCACCGCCAACAGACTGGCGGTGCTTCCTGGGCTATTCTGACCGCGGCGGTAAAGCCGCGGTCAGAAAAGGGGAACCGGCGGTTTCCCGCCGGTTTTCCCCTGACCCAGGGAATCCTCCATGGCGGCGCTGCTTGCAGCGCCGCCATGGGGATTCCGACCCCCTTCCCGCCAACCTGTTTCTGGCGGTTCTCACCGCCAGAACCAGGATGGCGGGAACGGGTGTTGTGGGGCCCCTGGGGGCCCCTGCACTGCCCATGCCACTGGCATGGGCAGTGCAGGGGCCCCCTAACAGGGCCCCATACAGATTTTCACTGTCTGCTTTGCAGACAGTGAAAATTGCGACGGGTGCCACTGCACCCATCGCACCCCTGCAACTCCGCCGGCTCCATTCGGAGCTGGCTTCTTCGTTGCAGGGGCTTTCCCGCTGGGCCGGCGGGCGGCCTTTTGGCGGTCGCCCGCCGGCCCAGCGGGAAAGCCAGAATGGCCGCCGCGGTCTCCTGACCGCGGAGCGGCCATTCGGCGGTAACCGCATGGCGGGCGCCGACCGCCGCCCGCTGCGGTCAGAATGACCGCCTTAGTGATCTAGCCGCCGGCAAAGCATCCGGTCCCGATGCTATCCCATTAGAGTTTTACAAAACTTTTAAATTAGAGGTACATGCACTGATGCTCGAGCTGTTTATTCAGGTACAGGGTGGTGGGAAGACTCCGCCCTCTTGGGGAATGGCTAATATGGTAGTTTTCCTGAAGAAAGGGAAGGCCCAGCAGAATCCGGCTTCCTACCGGCCAATAACATTAATTAATAGTGATACCAAATTGTATTCTAAAATATTGCTGGCACGTCTATCTCTGGTAATTAAGAAATTGGTAACGCCCCGGCAACACGGATTTGTCCCTGGTAGAGATACGGCAGAGCATATTCAAAGACTTATTGCGCTGTTTGATGCAACAGGTGTAGCAGAGGAACCAATGGCGGTGGCCCTACTTGACGCAGAGAAAGCATTTGATCAAGTTAGTTGGAGATACCTCTGGGAGGTTATGGGGAAATATGGCTTCCAAGATCAATTTATAGTGGCAATAAAGGCCATGTATAAATCACCGGGAGTAAGAATCCAACTAATGGGAGGGCAGTCCGATTGCATCCAAGTGGGGAGAGGCACTAGGCAGGGATGCCCTTGTTCTCTGCTGCTGTTTGCCCTATATATAGACCCTCTGCTCAGACAGCTCGAAAAAAATAGGCAGATAACTCCGGTACAAAGGTTCGGGTGGGACACAAAAGTCCTGGCCTATGCAGATGATATTGCTGTTATAACTTCCAATCCAGATACAGCACTGAAAGAAATTGAAGAGATTACTACTAAGTTTGGATCATTCTCTGGCTATTTTTTAAATAGGACCAAAACCCAGCTATTGGTTAATCAATTTGCGAAATCACAGGATAATCGGAGGGTTGAGCAGGCAATATACCTTGGTATTAGTATCTCACCAAGGGTAGGAGAAATTGTAAGCATGAATTTGGATCCAATAATGGTTAAAGCTAGAAACGATATGCTCAGATGGAACAACTTGCACATGACCATAATGGGGAGGTGTAATATGGTCAAAATGATTCTTCTCCCCAAGTTACTATACCTATTCCGGACTATACCTCTGATCTTTACAAAAACTTGCTTTGAAGACTTAGAACGTATGATCATGAGATTTATCTGGGAATATGGCAAGTGCAGAAGGTCGGCCAAGCTTATGTCCTTACCTTGTGAAGGGGGGGGGGCTTTGGCTAACTTGAAGCTATATCAGCTGGCAGCTGGTTTTCAATACATGCGCCCACTATGGGGGGAAAGGCCAGGGGAGAGGAAGTGGGGACGTACCCCTTATATCCCTAATATATACGAATTACTTGTGGGCTCTGCCTCAATGGGGTGCTTGCTAACGCTTCATGAGCCGGGGTACTACAAGAAAACACAGTACAAGGTACTAGAGGCGTCTTTCAAATGCTGGTGGCCTTGGCGAACAAAGAACGGGCTTGGGAGATTTAACTACTACACTTTAATTAAGAATAACCCGTCGCTCCCTGATATCTTTAAAGATGGTTATATGAGAAATTGGGCTTCCAAAGGGATAGCAAGGTTAGGGGATTTCTTTGATGAGGTTGGAATCAAAACATTCACGAGTCTACAAGAACGGTTTGCTTTAGAACAAAGGGACTTCTTTAAATTCTTGCAGGTACGAGACTTTCTGAGCAGGAAGACGGATGGGTCACAGGGGTTTAAAAGTAACCAATTGTTAAAACACATTTTTGGAGAATCGAATGTAACTATCAAAGTAATTTACTCCTTGTTAATGGCAGAGCAACTTGACGATCTGGAGAAGCATGGTGAACGTTGGAGCGGAAAATTGACTGATGGAAGCGTCACTTTTTTAAATTCACTTGAGTTAGGTCACACTGTTCTATTATCCTCGTCTTTACAGGCACAACATTATAAAACTGTGTTTAATCTGTATTATACACCAGCCCACCTTGCTAAGTGGGGGGGATCACGAGGAATCAATTGCCCAAGGTGTGGGGATCACGCAACAGATGTAATACATATGTTTGCCACCTGTAGAGAATTAAAGACATTGATAGAAGGGATGCAATCTGTAATAAAAGAAATTGTGGGGTACGAGGTGGCCCTTACCCCAGAAATTCTGGTTCTGGGGACTGCAGAACAAACAAGGGGACGACAGAGGGCTTTTATTTTTCTCGCTATGCCAGTGTATCGTTTAAGTATTTCCTCCGTATGGTTGAGCAGGGTATCACCATCCTGGCAACAGTGGCTGGGCAGGTTAATATCAGTATATTATCTGGAGATCTCCCTGTACGAGCGGAAGGGAAGTCTGGCCAGAAGAAAAGGGAGCATGGTCTGGGGTCAATTTCGGAACTGGCTAATGGCTAATGACTGATGCATCAAAATGATATTCCCTTTTTTGTTATGATCTCCTGTATAGGGACAAATGGTTGAAATATATGTATCCCCCCAATTGAAGAAAGTTTTTTTTTGTATGTTGTATTTAAAAAAAATAAAAAATAAAAATAAAAAGGATTGTATCAGACCTGGTTTGTGTTGGATATGACCATCAAGGCAATATGTGCTGCTTAACCTGCTCAAACCACATGTATATGTCAAGCCACAGCATATTGGTCTCCCTTCACATTGGCTAAATCTCTAATTTGTGTTCAGTGTTGAAAGCTATTGATGTGCCTCCTTATAGTTGAAACAATTCATTTTGGCACACCACTGACTCATGTTTGTAACATTGCACCAGATACTGACACAGTGTCCTGAAATGGTCATGTAGCCATGATGTAGATTATTGGTGTTGTTGATGTAGGGCTGCTATTGTGAGGGCAGGAGCTATGACCCCAGCCCACATCATGAATCAATATTACTTTGCCTATTTGATTATATGAAATGTTCCCTTTCTTCCATGGTAGCAAAGTTCTGGAGTGTCAACTTCTAAATGGCACAAAATGTTTGGCTTTTGCATGGTTTGTTTATGGCATATTTGATTGTGTCATAGACTTGTTGCCTAAAAATGTAAACATGCCAATTAAATAGTCTACAGAATGAATAGTAGACACACATTGGAGGACATTAGGTTTGTCATCTCTTGGAGGTGGTGGTAGAGGTCTTGCCATCCTCTCCTGGTGATCTGGATAAAGGTTCCCTCCTGGTGAGGGGTAGGCAAAGGACTGGTGGATCATTTTCCTGTTGAGGCAGGCACTCCTAGTTTTTTGACTGAGGAAGGTGTATTTGCCCTGATGTTGAAGGACCAAAGAGAGGGGTAAATGGCACAGGAAAAGCCCTGCCCACATGACGATAAATGTCAAACATCACCCCAGTCAAAGAGCACAAATTGGAGTTGTGATTCTGTAGCTCAAGAATATGCTCCCTTTCTACCTGATTAAGGTCTAAGGTCTCTATTGGGAGCTGACCCATCACATCCTATGATTGTTGTGGTGCTCCCAAGACTCGGTCAATGGAGGTCTAGGTGATAGTGATGCCAGTGGCCTCACTTTGCTGGTCCACATGAATCCCTCCCATGACCCCTATCCCCACTACCCTGTGCCCTTGAGGTAGTGTGGCCCATCCCAATAGGTCCAGTACAACTGGAGGTGGTGATAGTTGCTCAACAGTGGCCAGGACTGGGGACACAAGATGGGAGCTGTGTTCCTCTGGTGTGGGCTGAGTGTGAATCACTGTGGCTGTCTGCCAAAGCAGACCAGATGGAACAGGCATCCCCTCATCACCCGGACTTACAGGAGTGGTGTCCTCACTGAAGGCTTGATCCTGGCCTGCAGTGGAGGCCTTTTTGGTTGCAAATGGTGTTCCACTGGCTCTGGGTGTTGGTCTCAATATGAATTATTAAAAAAGACATTAAGGCGGTCATTTTGACCGTGGCGGTCGGCGGTCGCCGCCCGCCAAGCATTTCCCGCCGAAAGACCGCTCCGCGGTCAAAAGACCACGGCGGCCATTCCGGCTTTCCCGCTGGGCCGGCGGGCGACCGCCAGAAGACCGCCGTCCTGCCCAGCGGGACACCCCCTTCAACAATGAAGCCGGCTCGGAATGGAGCCGGCGGAGTTGAAGGGGTGCGACGGGTGCAGTGGCACCCGTCGCGATTTTCACTGTCTGCACAGCAGACAGTGAAAATCATTGTGGGGCCCTGTTAGGGGGGCCATGCCAGTGGCATGGGCAGTGCAGGGGCCCCCAGTGGCCCCACGGCACCCGTTCCCGCCATCCTGGTTCTGGCGACAGGCTGGCGGGAAGGGGGTCGGAATCCCCATGGCGGTGCTGCAAGCAGCGCCGCCATGGCGGGTTCCCTGGGCCAGCGGGAAACCGGCGGGAAACCGCCGGCTCCCCTTTTCCGACCGCGGCTTTACCGCCGCGGTCAGAATCTCCCAGGAAGCACCGCCAGCCTGTTGGCGGTGCTTCCGCCGCACTCCGCCATGGCGGTCATGGACCGCCAAGGTCAGAATGACCCCCTAAATGTCTGCATTGTACCATAAATGTGTCTTCAGCTGATTCTCGTCAGGGACCCAACTCCGCAAGACTGTGCCGCAGAGTCAGATGTCCCACCTGCCTCTTGTTTCTCTGATTTTCCTTGCCCACAGGGAATCACAGCAGCCGCATCAAACAGTCTTTGCGGGAGCAAGATCAGAGCACCCTTCACGCCTGCACCTTTATACTCCTAATAGGAGCACTGCATACTTCCCTTGATGTTCTATGGCCACATCTAAACCCACAGGACACACTTTTCCTCACCTCAGCGATAACCTTGGCACTATAAGGAATTTCAGCTCTCCTCTGACCCCACAAGGAGAGTATTGACAGTTATCTAATGATGTTCCACTCAACTCTTACAAGACATACTTTAAATTCCATGACTTAACCCCTGATTGATTTATTGGATTTTTTCATTTTGGTCCCAGTTTGATAAGATAAATATCATCTGGGACGCGCTTTAGTGGTTTTCATTGTGGGCAAGCAAAGGACTCCATTTCCCAGCATCCCGGTTAGGCGGCCGGGAACGCAAAAAGGCAGCAGACACACTGCGGTGTGGGATGCGCTTTAGCTGTTTTCGTTGAGGGCAGCAAAGGACTCCATTTCCCAGCATCCCCGTCAGGAGGCCGGGGATGCTAAAAGGTAGTAGGCACACCGTGGCGCGGGACGTGCTTTTGCGGTTTTCATTGTAAGACAGCAGAAGACTCCATTTCCCAGTGTCCTGCAGCGCGGGCGTGCCCGGGCACTGCATGGAGGAAGAGCGGGCCCGTCTGCGCCAGTCCTCGGCTGAAAGTGGCTGAATTGGGCTACCTCTCTGAAACCTTTGTTTCTATCTCACGGCCCTCTGCCCTGATATTTGGCACAGCGGGTGAGTGGCACCTCCATCTACTATTTCTGTGGATAAGTGGTAGGTGGGGTGTTTCCAAAAGCCCACTAACTTAGAGTGTAAGACTGTTTCCTGACGCACCACAAGAAGGTGTTGGGTGGGTCAGAAATATGGACAGAAAGAGGACACTTTATAGTGGGGACGAAAGATCAGAAGTAGAGAGCCGTTAAATTAAACACAAGACTCTTTTTTCGCCCGCACCTGGTGGAAAGATGACTTTCAATGGAAATGAGCTTCAGCTAATGCAAAAGTTTATGTGATTTTTGTCAATGATGATTGTACGCCAGCTGTGCACTAGGCAGATTCTTCAAAGCCCCCCCCCCGGCAAAAGGAGTGAATAGTGGGGCTGGAGGATATCCATCAAATAGAAAGGAGCTTCCTTCTGATTTCCCCCCTTGCTGTAGCAGTCCACCTAATCAAAAGAAAAAGCCATTGAAAAAAACAGGGAAAAAATCTAAAATGGCACTCCCTGACCCCATCATCTGCTCTGGCATGCAGGAGGTTTTTTGTACCGGGCAGAGCCAAGTTTTTGGGGTTGAAAATCTACTGGAGAAATTTAGGGAGCTGATTGAGGCCTGTCTGATGGCCTTAAAGGAAGAATTACAGGCCTTCAAATCCGTAGTTTCTTTGCTGCAATCCAGGTTGGAGTCCTGTTCAGCCCAAGTGCGTGAGACTCTGGAGCCCGAGTGTCATGGCCCCATCCCAGTGAAGGGAAATAAGTAAGGGGTCACCTCAGAGCCTCAGGAGGACATGTTCCAGCAGCCTTCCCAGCGGACCATATTAACACAGGAAAACTTTCTGATAGCCATGTGGTGGTGGTCTCTGAAAATCCAATCGGCATGGAGGGGAAATCTGGCAGTAATGTTTTTGCGAGGAGATCTACAAGCAGGAACGGATGGGAGGCAGTGCCGGTATAAGAGCAAAGGGGGTGGTCAAAATTTGCATTTATCCTCTGGTCTCCCATACTCCTGGTTGGAGCTTCCATCGGACTGTGCCGCCTATGTGGTAATCCTCACAAATGTGCCACCGTTATTTCCAGATGCACATGAATCCACCAAGCAGCTGAAGAAGAAGATTGGACACTGGTTGGGAAAAAATTGTGATTTCAACTGTAATGACATAATGGACATTGTGTTTGTCAGATGGATTGGGTGGGTGGGACCCTTGGAGAAAGTAGGGAAGGGGGATTGTAATATAGTAAATTATAGTTACCCAGGGCTGGCCCATCGTTTGCTTTTTCCCTGCTATGTTGACCCCCAGGCTCGTGAGGCAACTGGCCTGGTTCCCCTGGGTTTCTTTTATAGGCACAACCGCCATTATATGGTCCTTGTGTAAGGGGTTTTCCCAGTTTTCGGGACGGCTTGCCACTGCTCAGTTTGAATAATAGATTCACAGCCTTCTAAGATTTGGAGGTAAATGACTGACTGGTAAGACAGGTGAGCTTTTCTATACAGGAGGATAGTGACCAGGTGGATCCCATGGGGTCCTCACCTTTAATTTCGGATCTGTGTGAGGGTTGAGAGAGGTGCCCCCTTTGTTTCTGTTAATTTCTTGGAATGTGGCGGGGTATGACACCTAGCTGCAAGACACGCAATGGGTAGGGTTTATCTCCAGCTTTGATTTTATCCCATTACAATGGACATGGTGTTAGACATGCCTTCCTTGTCTTTTTTTGCCTCTGCTTCCCAGGTTTTGCCTTGGTGCTAAAGTGCTTGTGCTCTCAGTGTAAAATGCATGTGTGATTGGTTTATCCATGATTGGCAGATTTGATTTACTAGTAAGTCTCTAGTAAATTGCACCAGAGGTGCCCAGGTCCTATCAATCAAATGATACTAGTGGGCCTGCAGCACTAGTTGTGCCACCCATCTGATTAGCCCTGTAAACCTGGCTCAGACCTGCCACTGCACTGTCTGTGTGTACAGTTATAAACTGCCAATTAGACTTGGCAAGTGTAACCATTTGCCAGGTCCAAACCTTCCCTTTTCATTCATGTAAGGCACCCCTAAGGTAGGCCCTATGTATCCTCATGGGCAGGGTGCAGTGTATGTAAAGGGTGGGACATGTATTGATGTGTTTAACATGTTCTAACAGTGAAATACCTCCAAATTAGTTTTTTACTGTTGCAAGGCCTATCTCTCTCATAGGTTAACATGGGGGCTGCCTTAAAATAACTTTTAAGTGCAGATTCCTTTTGGGAGCAGATAGAAAGGTGGAGTTTGGTGTTTCTGAACTTACAATTTCAAAATACAAATTTTGGCAAAGTTGGTTTTTAAATAGTCACTTTGAAAATGTCACTTTTAGAAAGTGGGCATTTTCCAGCTTAAACCATTCTGTGACTCTGCCTGTTAGTGGATTCCCTGTGTGGGTCAGACAGACAGTGAACCCCCTCTAGACTGTGAGACAAAGGGAGCTGGGAAGTAGCCTGCATATCCTGATGGGCTATCTGAGCTAAAGTGGAAGGAGGAATGCTCACTTACACCTGAAAGGGCTGTGCCTGCCCTCACAAAATGCAGTCTCCAACCCCCTGGTATGTGTCTGGGACCTGGCCTGGGCAAGGCAGGATCTTGTGAACAACAGACTTTCCTTTGAAGTTTGCATACTTCAAAGGCGGAAAGGGATATGAGTAGTGGACCCAAAACCACATACTTTGGATCACTTCTGGAAATCAAGAGGACCCTCTGCCTGTAGAAGAGCTGAGGAGAAGTGCTGACCCTGCCTGTGACTTTGTTTTGTTGGGCTATCCTGCAGTTGCTGCTTCTGCCTGTGAAAGGGGACAAAGAATGGACTTTGTTGTGCATTCCTGCTTGTGAAGAATCTTCAAGGGTTGGACTGAGTTTGCCTCCTGTTTTGAAGTCTTAGGGCCATCAAAGACCTCCTCTGCCAAAAGTCCCTGGGTCCTTGAGAGGTGAAGTTGCAGAACAAGATTGAAAATCCATGCACACACCGCGAGAGGGGAAATTTCTGACGCAAAATCGGAGACGTGGCCGAAAAAATTACGCACTGCCAGCTTCGCAGCTGAAATCAATGCTCGCCGCACGCTGCCGGAGAAATGACGTGCAACACCGCTAACGGAGGCTGTTAACATCGCAACCCACACAGCGAGGTCTTGCTGATACCGGCAGGATTTTTGACGCAAACCTTGCTGGGTGTGGAAAACCAACACAACGCCTGCCTGGACCTGAGAGCTTGCCCGGATCAATGCATCGCTCTCCTGTGGAGAGGAAAAACGACGCACACCAACCCGATCGGAGAAGGGAAAACGATGCACGCTCTCGCTTGTGGGTGAGAAATCGACGCATCACTAACCTTTTTCGATGCACCCTCGCCAGTGCGTGTTATTTTGATACTACCCAGGTACTTTTCAATGCTAACAGTGTTCTTACTGTTTACAGAAGGATTTAAGACTTTTTCGCTTTTGAAATTAATAACTTGACTTGTGTATGTTGGATTTTTGTTGTTTTGGTCTTGTTTTGTTTAGATAAATATTTCCTATTTTTCTAAACTTGTGTTGTGTCATTTCATGGTGTTTTCACTGAGTTACTGTGTGTGTTGGTACAAATACTTTACATCTCGACTCTGAAGTTAAGCCTGCCTGCTTGTGCCAAGCTACCGAGGGGGTAAGTGGGGGTTAGCTGAGGGTGAGTCTCCTTTACCCTGACTAGAGTAAGGGTCCGTGCTTGGACAGGAGGTCACCTGACTGCCAACCAAAGACCCCATTTCTAACATGTACATAACATGTACCAGACATGCAACTCAACACAGTAAAGAAGAGATTTGAGAGCTGAGTCATTTCAAGGCCTAGCACCCTCAAAAACAAACCATTTACAACTGATTGGATTAAATGGTCAACATATGGCCACTGGAAAGTAAACCGTGTATCAATAATACTTATAATCAGCATGCCACAGTACATGGATGGAAAGCTTTGACTGCACAAACTATGATTTATGGAAGCAAGTAGAAAAATTAAATGGCGTAGTAAAAAGGTGACAATATGCAATCCAGATGGCATTTTTTTAACTGAAACGTGGATACATTCAGAGCCTGTGTCCGACATAATTGCTGCTCTACCAACAAACTTTGCTTTAGTAAGATTGGTTAGACATGGTAGAATTGCCATTATTTTTAAAAAAGAGTTTGCTTGTAGAATCAAAGAAATCTCTATTCTAGTTTGTGAAGCCTTGAGTTTTACTCTCTCCCTTACCCGTCAGATTATGCTCTCTGGAGCTCTGATCTACCAACCCCCAGGTTATGCAGGAAAGTGGTGAATCTCCTCAACCAACTTTTTGGCTCCTTATATCTTAAAATCTGCCACCTTTAGTCTCCTCGGGCCTCTGAACCTCCATTTAGAAGTTGCCCAAAATAAGACGTGCACCTTCTTTATTGAGGACCTATCTGCCGTCAACCTTGTACTTTTAAATTCTGTGCCCCCACCCATGAGGCAGGACATCTCCTTGACTCTATGTTCTCCAATATAAAGGATCTGCTATCTGACCAGCCATTGTCACTTTGTTGTCAGGTCACTATGTGGTGCCATTTAAATTGGTGACCAAGTCTCCAGTGTTGATTATTCACCCTAATCTCAAGGTGAAATATAAGAATTGGTCTAGACGTAATATTTCAACATTGAATGGAATGAACAGCTACTTAATAAACTACTGTTAGTACATCCAGCTGATTTGGACAAGGATACAATCCACTCATAGCTCACTGAGGCCATTAATGATTCCCAACCCATCACTACTAAACATGCTGTCAGAATCCATCCTCCAGCGCCTTGGTTTACTGATGCTATTAAAAGTGAAAAGAAACGCTGCAAAGCGCTAGAAAGACAATGGAGGAAATCATAAACGGTGGAGGCTAGGAGTAAATACTGATAGTCTTTAAAAGCTTATCATGCCCAGTGCAAACGTGCCCGCAAGAATTTCTGTGCAGAAAAAATCAATAATCCTCAAAACTGTTTGCACACACTTTTCAAAGTGGTAAAAGAATTAGCAGATGTCAGCAATGCTTCTGCTCCTCTACTCACACAACATCAGTGCAAAGTTTTAGCTGACTTTTTTATCCAAAAAGTTGAAAAGATTGATGAAAAGATTCATGCACAGCTAACCAATGTGACCCTGAAACCTAACTTTGATCTTACTTTGATCTTACTATGAACCCAAGGAAACTGATTACGGGAGGGATCAATCATGCTATCTTAGATGGAAATTTGACCATCTCACTCCCTTTATTGAGGCTAAAAAAAATGTTATCCATCACAGTTTGGCTTTAGGGTCAGTCACAGCACAGAATCTGTCTTGCTGTGTGTCATAGAACATCTGAGACAACATCTGGACTATGGTGGTACTGCCACACTCATTCTGTTAGATTTGAGTGCAGCTTCTGACACTGTATCTCACTCCATCGTTTGACTGATGAGCCTTACTCAATCCATCAAGAAAGGTAAAAAACTTGGATGTTTTGATTGACAACATGGTATCTATGAAATAGCAGGTAACCAAGATCACAGCCACTTGCTTTGCTGTTCTTTATTTAGGTGCAGACAAGACAACTATTTATAGCCTTCAAATAGTCCAAAATACTGCTGCCAGACTGCTTTCCCATCTGCCTAAACCTCCATCAGTCTTCCACTGGGAGCCCTAAGCTGTAGAATGCACTCCCAGAAGCCCTAAAAGTTTTTAGCACATTGTTGGCCTACCTTACTTGTGCTGTGTCCTGGAAAACACGTAGGGGTGACAATGCACATTACAAAACCCATAAATAAATACAGGATCAACACAGCATATGAAATTTTGATATATACCATAACATGTTGAATGGCAACTACATAAAGCTTTGACTTTTGTGCATATATGGAAGGAAGGAGAGGTTGGGCAACATCACATTGCACTATTGTTTTGCAGAGACAAAAGCAGGGCATCAAGGTAGTTGTAGTCATCTGTAAATACTATTGCCAATACTTGTGAAAAAGTGAGTAACACATACCTATATAAATGAATACACAGAAAATAAACACACATTTATGATAAGTACACACATATGTGTATTATGTGAATAGTTAAGACACCACTTACAAGCCACTTACCTTCATGTGCATATGGATGGAGTTTGGAACCTATTTTTCGAAGGACAACAACCTACAATGAGATCAACAAAGGACTAGGCAGATGCCAAGGGTGATCCACGGAGAACAACACACAATTTGACAATGCAAATTGGTCATTGTTAAATAGATTGTAACAACCATTAGGGTACTGATTTGGATAACAGAAGGTATTTTTGAAAATTAAGTTTCAATATATATGTTTTGATAGGTGTCTAGAAACATTCTGAATGGCTAAGTTAAGGGCAATGACTCCATTTGTGATTAGTGAGACATACATTTGTGTAACTTACCAGCCTCTACTACACCAGGGATTCCTGTCAAGCCGTCAGGATATGGGTTCTGCAAGACTTCTCCTCCCAGGGAAAGAGTTGTAATGGGGGGGCTGAGAGAACTACCACCAGTCCTCTGGGCCTGAAGGTGATGCTTGGAGGCCATGGAATGTACTGTCCCTCGCAGGCAATTCTACCCCTTCCAAATGTCCTCCTGTAGGTGCAGATTGTTAGATACAGTATTTACTCTGTTGACTATAATGTCCCATATTTGCCTTTTCTGAGATAAGGTAGTATTTTGTACTTGTGCTCCAAACAATTGTGACTGTACTCAATTAATTTCATCCACCATGACTTTCAATTCTCCCTCTGTAAAATGTAGGTTCCTCTTCCCCGTCACAGTGATCAGAAAAAAATATACTAGGGTCCCTACAGTGATTTGAAAAATAATGAAAAAACAAAAAGGTTTAAAAAAAAGAGGGAGAATACAAAAAAGAAAATAACCTAGTTGTTCAGTGGCTAGGTCATCCTCAGAATGGTGGTCAGCAGTGGAATGGTAAAGGATCATGGTCTAAGTGGAATTTGTTTTATAGTGTGTTTTGCAGGTGTGGGCTGCTAATATCCATCCAATAGCCACAGCCATAGTACAAGCCTCATTGGACTGCCACTGGTACATCACCAGTTGGACTGTGTTATCTAAATATGGTTGGCACAACGCTGCCATCCCAACAGTGATGTAGTGCTACTCGCCATCATTGGAGTCCTCCGACTCAGCTAGTGTGACAGAGTACACTCCGTCAACGTGGACATGGTTGAACAGCTATAGGTCTATAACTGGCAGTTGGAAGACCATCAGCTTGATGGAGTACGTGGGACTTCTAATACCGTCAAGATCTAAATCAGGCACATAGGCCCTCATTCCAACCCTGGCGGTCTCTGACCGCCAGGGCAGAGGGCAGCGGAAGCACCGCCAACAGGCTGGCGGTGCTTCCTGGGCTATTCTGACCGCTGCGGTAAAGCCGCGGTCAGAAAAGGGGAACCAGCGGTTTCCCGCCGGTTTTCCCCTGGCCCAGGGAATCCTCCATGGGGATTCCGACCCCCTTCCTGCCAGCCTGTTTCTGGCGGTTCTCACCGCCAGAACCAGGATGGCGGGAACGGGTGCTGCCCGCCGCGGTCAGAATGACCGCCATAGTATCTTTCCTACACTTGTTCTGTAGGACTGCAAAGTTGTATGTCATCGACATTCTGCAACAGCGTGTTGTCACACTGAAAGTTTACTAGATCATTTTTTACCATCCTGTTGAAAATGCTGGGGGATTCACAATACCCGTCAGGAAACAAAATACAAATACTGAGTCTGCAATAGGAAAGAGGTGTCAAATAATGACTGTCTGGATGGAGAGGGATGCTAAAGAAAGCATTCTTGAGGTCAATGACAGAGAAAAATGTATCATCCGGAGGAATATTTGTCAAAATAATTGAAGGGTCGGGAACAATTGGAAATTTTGGTACCACTACATTGTTCAGGAGACGCGGGACTACTCTGTGAGCAACGTCATTATGTATATCCTCCAATGTAATTTGTTGGAAGAGGTTTCCTCTGCTTGCAATCACAGCTCCCTGTCCACCCTGAGGTGCAGTCACCAATGGGCAAACTAGTTAACTTTGCTGTGGTGTCATTTGTTATGTTTGAGGCATTACTGGTTGCTGCACTTTCTGTTGTGGTATCTGAAGTACATATATTTTTTGCAGGCTTGACTGTGGTTGCACTATTGTATTCCCTTGCTGACTGAAAACCTCTGTCCCTCCAGTTTGTTCATGCCATCTCTTAGTTCTGCAATCTTTAATGAAACGTCTATCTATGACAATAATGGCATGTTTGATTAATCCTCTGGGGGCCTATCCAGACCCTTTCCAAACCTCGTCATCCTCCTGTACTATGTGTATTATATGTGTCTGTAACTCTTTCCAGGGTTAAGATTCCAATGCCACTATATAAGCAAGATTATCCAACACATCAGAGGGTAAACCCTTCTTCACCACATTATAAAACAAAACAGCACTTCCCCCTGCTATTTCCCAACCCTGACCTACTTCTTGAATCCGTTTTTCTTTCATCCTACTGAGAAACAGACCAGGGGACTTATTCGACTACATTGATTGGGTCATGAGGGGACCCGATGTCCTACCTCTCAGGATACGTCTTCCTCAGCTGATTCCAAACTACTATCTCAAATGAATTTAATGGGGAACTATCACACCTAGTCTCAGTAATGGTAAAATCTGTCACACCATCCTTAGGGAAAACAATATCAGTCTCATTCCCTGTAAGATATCTAAGTAAACTATTTTTGTCCCCTACTGCCAAAGTGATCCCTGCTGTTTGTTTCTCAAAAGACCTAATCCATTTCCCTGCTCTCTCTGTAAGTGTCCGTAATACCTTTTTAAGATTATCCTTGCCTATTTGTGGCCAAGGAACATAATGGGTGACCCAGGTCCCTTACACATCAGGGGCATTTGATATACAGGAGTGACAGGATGTTCGGGGTTGTGCTGTCTGGGATATTTTTGCCACATGTGCAAACATTTCCACATATACGGATAGTCCCAATCTGGATCTCCCTCACCATAAAGAATGCAATAGAAAGCATTTGCCATGTCACGTGGATCAAAAGACCCTTTCTGGGGCCATGGACTCATTTGTGGGGCTAAACCTTCAGTCCATCCTGCTCAATCATCCACATTGGGTACAGCACTGTAGCAAATATTTTACCCTTCAGCAGCTATCTCACTAGGGGTGAGATCAGTGCCGTGTATAACTGATTGAACACTCATTTGCTGAATTGGCCTACCATG
Organism: Pleurodeles waltl; assembly: GCF_031143425.1. NCBI lineage: Eukaryota > Metazoa > Chordata > Amphibia > Caudata > Salamandridae > Pleurodeles > Pleurodeles waltl. Next base: position 245,817,518 of record NC_090448.1, on the reverse strand, counting down.
TAGTGTCAATTCTCTAATAGCTTCATAAGATCCCATTCTGGGATTTGATTAACCATGTGTTCCCTAAAGTTAAAAACAATCAAGCTCTGTTGCTCAGAGGGGTTTTCTAGTTTTAGAGAGCACATCCTGCCCTCTCTCTCTAGTGTTGGTGCGATTAGGCAATCCCATTGCTCCCTTAATATGGTCAAGATTATAAGTGGTACTTTCTCGAATGCTATTGTCATAAATAGGCTGCCTAGCCCCCGGAAATCAGAATATTTCTTCCATGTAGTCTACATGCCTATGTATTGACTCTACTTTATTTACTATCCTCCCAAAACTACAGTAAATCTGTCCTGACAAATTATCCCAATATTCCTCTCTCCTTGCTTCCCTCACATTTCTTCTATCCTCACTCCTCTTCTGCCAATGTGATAAGTTATCTTCTGTGCTTTTAAAACCCTCATTTATTTCTTGGGATACTGGCTATCACTCCATACTAGCAGTCCTGTGTACATGGTCCATCTAGTATCACCTACATATATCCGTTGCAGAGCACCCTTACCCTCCTTAATTACCTTTCCTGTTATATCTCTTTTCTGTAACAAATGCGATATGCTGATTAAACATTTGACTTGCTGTCAATGTCTCCTGGATTCTAAATGTAGTGTAAACTGTACTTTTAACTGTTCTGATAACTGAGAATCACCCTCCCCCCATTGCTTGTTGTCAGGGAGCACAAATATGTTTCGAATTGTGATGTCTGTGGGTCTTCACTAGGGGATCCCTTTAGATATTGTTAAGAGGGTCTCAACCTCAGGATTCTCAAACCCCACTGCGGCTTCCTGTAAATGCAGAAATGGATGAATACCAGGTACCATGGGAGAAATATTTGTAGAGTCATGGGGGGGAGGGGGGAGAGCAGACCAGGTACTAGACGTGTCGGCATTTGAGGAGTCCCTAGACGTTTTTACAAAAGACTCACCATAAAGCTAAATTGGCTTCTTGCTTCTGTAATTTACCACCTGCATGATTACTCTTGAGCTGTGTAACAATGTGTTCTAATATCGTATCATCAAATGTCCCTTCTTTTGGGCAGGTATATGTGTGTTCCTGAGTGGCCTTAAATCATTCCTTACAATACTTTTGTAAGCTTTTCTGATTACCTGGTAAAGCTCTTTTCATGTGTTCTAAGGGAGTTTCCATAGTCCCCCCATATTCATAGAGGGTTTTATAATCTAATCTTTTATCTTTCCTACTTAATGTTTTTCACACTAGTCCTCACAAATAAAAAGTCTGTCTTTTCAGTCATGTATTAAACATTATACATCATAACAACATTACACAATAACATCACTCTGTGGCCACATTTCTAATTACATGCACACATGCACATTTATCATAAAAATAAAATAAAAATATAAACACATCAACCACTTCCAAATGTTAATTACAATAGTCTTCACTCAAACTGTAACTAAGTCAGTAGCAACTGGTCATTTTTCTACATACTCAAGAGATAATAACCCTCAAATCATGCGCCTCCTAGGCCATAGATTGACTTCTGGACATTAAGTCCAGGAGGGTGATTTGAGTGGTCAGATAGTATTTGGAGGTAACGTTTAGTGACATCAGCCTTTCAGACGTCCATCTATGTCAAAATATTGGAACACATTTTGAACTCCCAACTTCGAATAACCCACACAGACCACTTCCAATTTTCACAGGGATAAACTCTCTCCTGACTATGCAGTACCTTAATTTAATATTGTATAACCCCTGATCACAATTTTGCATATGATAACCTTATTTACATTACACCTACCTTTACCATTGCCAAATAGACAAGTCACATAATGTACAAAACATGGAATTGAGTCTGCTTTATCTTCACCTTAGAGACACAACTCCGGGTCCTACCCGCCCCTGTAAAGAGGCAGAACTTTAGGCAACACAGTGTCTGCTTACCTCGTCAAAGATGCACAATAATCTATGAAACGGGGTAAGTGGTATTCTGGCAGCAGCAGTCCGTTGAAGATTAATGAACCTCCTATCTGGCTCGCCAACTGTTGTAGGGAAACTAAAGTAAATAAAAACAGGACACGTCTTGGTGATTCCAAAGCATGTGTACTGGCACAGCAGGGAGAGTAGCTATCCCCACAGAGGTAAACAGCTGGTCTCAAATGGCTTTTCACAAACAGCCTCTAGTATAGTTACACCAACATTTTTTTTTTACAAAAGGTCAAATAATAGGTTACTCAACAAGTACTTGTCTGTTACAAGAAGATCGTATCATGTGTCCTCAAGCTCCTAACTTTTTCTATACATATTCTTCATTGAAATTCTAGCAATGCTTAACAAGCAATTTATTTGCTTCTTTCGTGCATGTGTATGTGTGTTTTATTGCTCTTCTCCTAAGACTTCATATCAGATTCTGTGTAGACTTGGCTAACCCTACCGCCTGCTCTTTCAGTCATGTTTTCAATTTAGCAAGAACAAATAATACATGCTTGTGGGCCGTGACAACACATTCCTCAACTTGCAAACACGAGTTTTCCTTTAACTAAGACCTTGCTGATCATGCACTCTGTTTTCTAGTGAACTCTTCAACTGTTTTGCATCACTGTGGAACTTAGGCCTACACTGTTCTTTCATCACATATGACTACCTACACTCTCTATTAATATCTGTGATGCAGCTTCTTCATATTTCTTTTCCTCCCTAACACCAGGTAGGCAAAAATTAAAAGGGTTTGAATTGGTCAAAGTCTACAGCTGTAGTGACCAATGAGCGACTATATCATATTGCACAAACACAAGTTCTATCCTCATTGATGATCATCAGTATTAGAAATGGGGTCTCTTGTTGGCAGGTGTATGTGCCCAGTCCAAGCAGGGACCACCAGTCTAGTCAGGGTAAGTCAGATACACACTAAAAGATAACCTGTGCTCACCCTCTGGTAGCTTGGCAGAGAACAGTCCTGCTTATCCAAAGAAGCAATGTGTAAAGTATTTGTGCAACACACACACACACAGTAACACAATGAAAACACCACAGACTCCACATAGGTTTAGGAAAATGGACAGTAATTTTATAAATAATTCAAGACCTAACTACAAGAATCCAATAAGTGGAAGTTGAGTTGTGAATTTTTAAAGAATAAAAAGAGTTCTAGCGATTAGAAGCAAGCAGTGCTTTAGGGATCACTTGAGGTCATGCCAGGCCTGGGAAAAGTCAACAGTTCAGGCTGACTGCGATGGATCACGGGCTGGGTACAGGAGTCATGCAGGCCTGGGGAAAAGAGTATCTTGATCCGGGTCACAACCACAAGTGTCGGTAAGTACATCGATGTCACTCCTGCAGTCGAGGGATGCATTTGCTTTTCAGACAAGTTAGAGGCAATGTGTTTGTTTCCAAAGATGAGCATCAAAGCTGCGATTCATCGATTACAAAGCTGATGCATTGAGTTTCTCCATGCTGATGAAGGGATGAACTTCCTTCAGCACTGCGATGCGGTGGTTTCAATGTTGTGTTTATACCAATAAGCCTAGTGTGGCTTCCAGCATGCAGTGGATGCGTCAATCGGTGTGGCAGTTCCGGAGATGCATCTCGAGCCCCAATTGCAATGTGCCAGTTTTCCTCCCACAACAGGATTGATGCATCGGTTGCTGCTTCCAGCATCGATTTCCTTGGTTCAAGTATCTGGGTCTTCTTCCATTGAACCCGGCACAGGAGCAGGGGTACAGACTTAGATATCCCTGAACCACTGGCGAAAGGAGGCAAGTCAATAAGCCCTTCAAGATCACTCTGGGGTGCAAGGCAGAGTCCAGGTCTCCCTCAGAAAGCTCAGGGAGCAGGAGGGCAGCAGAAAAGCAGTCATTCCAGATCAGCAGTCCAGCAGAGTGACAGTCCTTGATGCAGCACAGCAGTTCATCTGGCAGAGTCCAGTTGTAGGTGCAGGAGTGTCTGATTTGGTTATGGTCAGAGCCCTAGTTCTTATACTCAAAGGTGCCTGTGAAATGGGAATGACGTCAAAGAGGGGTCTTCGAAGTGCAAACATATCCTTACTTCCTCAGCTCTGGCTCCAGATTATCAGTAGAGGTAATCAACCCTTTGTGTGGGGACAGGAACTGCCTATTTAGGTATGCTATTCCACCCTTCCTTCCCCAAAAGAGCCATCAGAATCCAGATTCATGCATATGAGCACTCAGACACCCCTAACCTACCTGTGTTTGTGGGTGGCTGGCGGAATGTACAAAGTGTAGCTGTCTCCCACCCCAGATGTATATTGAAGAGAGACTGCAGACACAGAGAAACATCCACTTTCTAAAAGTGGCATTTCTGAAATAAAATAGTAATGTCAGATCTGACTTTACCATGAAAGAAAAGTTATCATTACAGTTCCAAACTTATGAAACATGACACAGTTTCTCCTTTCTAAGCAGGAATTACAACTTAAAAGTGTATTAACAAATTCCCAATGTTAACCTATGAGAGGAATAGACCTCCAGTTGTGAAAAATGACTTTGGGAGTTTTTCACTACCTCGGCGTGTAAAACCTAAAAGTACATTTCCTACATTCAAGTTACATAACACCCTATGGGATACCTAGTGCCTACTTTAGGGGTGAGGTATATGTCATAAAATGGGAGTTTAAGGCTTGGCAAGGGGTTTTAAATGCCAAGTTGACATGGCAGTCAAATTGCGCACACAGGTTTCACAGAGGCAGGTCTGAGACATGTTTAAAGTGTTTTTCAGTGGGTGGCACAATTGGTGCTTTAGGCCCACTGGTAGCATTTAATTTACAGACATTGTGTATATGATTTACCACTTTATAAGAGACTAACAAGTAAATTAGATATGCGGATTAGGTATATATACAAATCAAAACAGGTTTTAGGGAGAGAGCTCAAGAGATTTTGCACTGGTCAGCAGTGGTAAAGTGCTCAGAGACCTAAGGCCAACAAAAATGAATTCAGCACAAAGGGAAGGGTAAAAGGCAAAATATTTGGGGGTGACACTGCCACAAGGGCCATTTCCAAAAGCAGAGAGGGTAAAATATTTATTGCACATAGAGAGAGAAAAGGAGGGTTATAGCCCCCATACTGCCTCCCACTAATACAAACCATGTTCACAACAATATGGGCGGGTGCCAAAGTACAGACCCACAGGACCTGTTCAACATATGATAGAACCACTCTTTTCCGTGATCCAGTCAAAATAACACATGGTTGTGATAACCATGTATTTGGACCTATCTCAGGGGTTCCTCTTTACGGAATAGGTAGTCTCACACACATTATAGTGCCATGCTTCATCATTTGGCCACCCATCCCCACCCAGGTAGGACAATACCACCTGGGCGGGCTCAATCTTGTGGTTAAATGAACCCTGAGGGAGTGCTGAAATAAGGTTTTCTGGATAATATAGGAATTCAGTTGTACAAATAAAATTACCTAGCAGATCACCAGTGTGGATCACAGCTAGTGGCCATTAGGATTAGAGTGACATTATAAGCCATTATACTCAATATTGTCCCTATTTTGCTTTTATTTTTTAGCAGCAGCCACCATTATTAAAAGGTGTGATCCACCAAGGGATTGGATGTGGGAATTTTTGAGCAGTGGGAGGGGATGGGATATGATGAAATGCATTTATTTGTAGGTTTTTAAATATCTGTTGGGAAAATTATTGGGACATCTTGATGTTTTATTTACATTGGTTGTTTTTCTTGCTGGAATAAATGCATTGTATGAAGATGGTGTATTTTATGTATTGTACCTCCGACTGAATAAAAATAGTTGTAAAACATTTTCTCATCCCATTCTTTTCCACTCCTTTCTTCATTCACATTTCTGCGTAAGCCTAACAAGTGTTTTTGTATTCAACAACAACAGTAGTATACTCAAACCAAATGGTATGTCTGATTTTTTTATAGTCTCATTCAACATATTATAGATTTAGGGTAGAAGTGACCTAATTGTCACAGCCTTTATAATCCCAGTCCTTGCTGACAAAATGCAAACATAGGTACCATGAAATGGACTTACCCTCTAGTTTATATTTACTTTCACATTCATTTTTACAATAGAACTGTAGGTGGCTCGAAATTATTATATGCTAATTATTTACACAAATTGGAAGGGGAGAGGTCCCCTGCAGACACAAAAGGTAAACCACATGAAATGTTCCCTGCAGTGTTAAATACATTCTGCTAATGCTTCTCATTTATATTAAACCACCCAATCATAATACCACCGAACACAAAGGCAATGGTTTACTAACACTTTACATCTTGTATGTATTACAAAATGACACAACGTGTAGGTTTGGGATTTGGGTTTTGCACTGGAAAGCAGCCCTAAAGTAATTCTACATGCTACTTTTCACTTTGCGTCATGAGAATGTTCCATGGGTGGCAAATAGGGGGTTCCCATGCATCTACCCGTGTATTTAATGTAATTTCCTATCCAACAGCATTGGTAGATGAGTAGGGTTCGCTACATCATACAATTAGGCCTCTGCAAGACAGCCTCAACGTTGGAGAAGGTTTTATTTCCTCCAGCCTTTTCCAGCTTTGCTTCTGTGCTGTACTGTATGGCATAAATACAAACTTGCAAAAGTATTAAATGTGTAAAAATATGGTATTTTGTACAAAATCTATGTTAGACACCACCTACATTGAGTGAAAAAAACACAGATTTTCAATCAAGCATAACTACAAACATTTAGTAAACAGGACAGAATTTAAAGTAAAAATACAAGGGCACAAGAACTACAGAGCCCACAAAGCAATGTAACAATGAGAGAAAAACAAGGAATAGTCCATTACACAACTACGCCTCATTAGTTTGAACATAGCGCACTGATTTTGACAATGTGAAAAATTAGCTCATTGCACTTTGGGTCGAATGTTTATCACAAGGGAATTTTGGTTGAGAACTTGGGGGGATTGGCACAGGGTGATTAAGCATGTATACCTTTGTACAAAAAGGAAAAAAGGACTGATTACATGTTCTTGAGCGAAGGAAGAAAAAAAGCATATAAATAGAGGGTAATGTTTTGAATAATGCACCCCGTGATCAAGGTCGCATCAACAAAATGCATTGGGTTGTTTTTGTGCCTCAGAATGCAGAAGTCAAAACACTGTGAGCGTGCCCCAATTGCTTCATCTGTGTGAAGGAGCATTTTGGAACATATATATATATATATATATATATATATATGTTGGACTTTTTTGCTTATGCAGGGTCATCCCCAATCTTTTTGCTTCCTGCCTCCTATTTCTTCTGACCTGTTGCTGTTGGCTTTCGAACTCTGAGCACTTTACCACTGCTAATCAGTGCTAAAGTGCATATGCTCTCTGTGTAAATTGTATGTGATTGGTTTATCCATGATTGGCAAATTTGCTTTACTAGTAAGTCCCTGGTAAAGTGCACTACAGGTGCCAGGGCCTGTAAATCAAATGCTACTAGTGGGCCTGCAGCACTGGTTGTGCCACCCACATGGGTAGCTCTGTAGTCATGTCTCAGACCTGCCATTGCAGTGTCTGTGTGTGCGGTTTTAACTATAAATTCGACTTGGCAAGTGTACCCACTTTCCTGGCCTAAACCTTCCATTTTCTGACATGTCAGACACCCCTAAGGTAAGCCCTAGGTAGCCCCAAGGGCAGGGTGCAGTGTATGGTTAAGGTAGGACATATAGGGGGTCATTCTGACCTCGGCGGTAAAAACCGCTTACCGCCGGTCAGAAGGCCGCCACAATACCGCTGCGGCCGCGGTCAGCCGCCACGGACATTCTGACCCACAACTGCAAAACCTCCGAAAATCCGCCCTCCACTGCAGTCCGCCACATCAGCGGCCAGCGGTAAACTGGAGAAGACCAAACCTCCACCGCCACGCCAACAGAAATACGCCCATCCCATTATGACCCGCAAATCGATGCGGCGGTCATTCAACCGCGGTATTCCATTGGCGGTAGACCCCGCCGCGGTCAAAATACACACACCTTTACAAACCCCTACCACATTGGACAATTTGAAAGGCACACACCTGAAACCCATACACACACCACTCCCACACATCCAATACCATATAAAACACACACCCACATCACCCACAAACCCCTACCAACAAAAACCAGAGACGAAGGAGAGAGAGACACACATCAGAGAATAGATAGCCAGACACACAGAGGCACACCGCAACATCACACACACCACATAGAAGCACAAAGCACCACACACCAACACACACATCATCACATACACCACCCCACACCTCATACACTCCACCCCATGGCACCACAAAGGCACCCACGCTTTTCGGACCAAGAACTCCGGGTCATGGTGGAGGAGATCATAAGAGTGGAACCCCAGCTCTTCGGCTCACAGGTCCAGCACACCACCATAGCGAGGAAGGCGGAGCTCTGGAAGCGGATCGTGGACAGGGTCAACGCGGTGGGACAGCATCCCAGAAATAGAGAGGACATCCGCAAACGATGGAACGACCTACGGGGGAAGGTGCGCTCGATGGTCTCGCGACACAACATCGCAGTGCAGAAGACTGGCTGGGGACCCCCACCCACTCCACCCGAATTCACAACATGGGAGCAGGAGGTACTCAACATCCTGCATCCTGATGGCCTCGCTGGAGTACACGGAGGAATGGACTCTGGTAAGTACAAGGCCAACCACTTCACCCCACCCCCAGCATGCTAACCCCCACCCTCACCCCCAACCCCCCAGCACACATCCTCCCTGAGAATGTCTCCCCAGCACAACCCACCCAACACCAACCCCTGCATGCCACCCCTAAACTATGGACACCCATCACCTAAGCATGACCACTGCACATACCCATCACCCCCCCCACAAAACACCCTCACAACACCTCCCCCAAGGGAATGCCAGCACTGGGGGACAAGGGCACCTATAAAACGCAAGCTAATGCACACACAGAAACAGTAACCATACCCTCTTACCCCATGCAGGACCCGAACGACAACACACCGGTCAGGAGGGACCAGAAATGTCCATCCCACCCCCGGAACAGGCCACTAGTGATGACAGCAGCTCTGTCGACCTGGAACCTGACGACCAGCCCGGACCATCGGGGACCTCTGGGCAGTCGGTTCCCCTCACCCAGACACAGGCCACTGCAGACCCAACCCCCTCTGGGAACAACCGCACAGCTCCCACCCAGCAGGCCCATGCCTCTGTCTCTAGGACAGGTCAAGCAGCGGTGTGTCTACCACTACAGGGCCCCCAGGGTAACCCACCAACCCAACAACAACAGGGACCTGGGGGCAGTGGGAGTGGGCACACTGTCCAGGGGACAGAGGCCCAGGGAAACAGGGCAACTCGGAGGGCTGCTGTGCGACAGGGGGGGAGGAGAGGCCCAGGGAACCCACTCTCCAAGAGGCCCTCACCACCATCATGGCTGCCTACCACCACTCACAAGAGACGATGGCGACGGTACTGGCCAGGTTCCAGGAGACCCAGGCACAGCAGGAGCAACGCTACATGGGGTTCAGCGACCAACTAACCAACATCTCAACCGCTATGGGGAGCATAGTCCAGGCCCTGAACCGCATAGAGGACACGTTTCGGGACCATGTGGCATCACACAGGGCCCCTGTCACTAGCCAGGAACAGGAACAGCCTACCACCTCCGCCGGCGCTAGTGGACAGGAGGCCCCACCACAACGACAGCCCCCCAGAACCCCACCTCCTGCTGAACAACAACTGCCCCGCAAAAGGAGCCTGAGATCAAAAAAACCAACAGAGTAGGATGTCAAGTCCCCCGCCAGCATCACATACCCCCTGAAGTCCTCCCACTGTCCCACATGGCCACCCTGTCAAACCTTGAACTGCCCCTGCTCCATCCTGCCACAGGCGTATGGACAATGCACCTGTGAGACTGAGAACTGGACTCCGCCATGGACATTACTCCACCCCCACCCATCACTGTTTCACCATCATGTACCAATATCTATGCACTAATAATAAATCACACATTGCACTGAAATCAATCAGGACTCAGGCTGTCTTATTTACAAATGTATGACACATTACATATCAATTACGTATTGTGAACATTGTGAATTACACATACCGAGGTAACTTAGCATTAGTCCATGGGCCAACCAAGCCGAGGTCACGCAGTGGCTCATACAGCACAGAAAAGGGAAGGGAAATTCAAACATCATGTCCATAGGTCTGGGGGAAACCGACAAAGTTGAGATGCAGGAGGCTTTCAGGAAATGTAAAATGGCATGGGTGATCATTACCTGTGTGCTACTGGAAATACTGTGCTATTACTCTGTCCCTGTTGTCTGTGTCGTCCTCTGAGTCTTCCTCCTCTTCACTCTCCGCAGGCTCCACAGCTACTTCAACACCACCATCTGCACCATCCTCCTGCAGGAAAGGGACCTGACGTCGCAATGCCAGATTGTGAAGCATACAGCAGGCCACGATGATGTGGCACACCTTCTTTGGTGAGTACATCAGGGATCCCCCAGTCATATGCAGGCACCTAAACCTGGCCTTCAGGAGGCCAAAGGTCCTTTCGATGATCCTCCTAGTTCGCCCATGGGCCTCATTGTACCGTTCCTCTGCCCTGGTCCGGGGATTCCTTACTGGGATCAGTAGCCAAGGCAGGTTGGGGTAACCAGAGTCACCTATTAGCCACACACGTTGTCTCTGTAGCTGCTCCATCACATAGGGGATGCTGCTATTTCGCATCACATACGCGTCGTGCACTGACCCTGGGAACTTGGCATTTACATGGGAGATGTACTGGTCAGCCAAACAGACCACCTGGACATTCATCGAATGATAACGTTTTCTGTTTCGGTACACCTGCTCATCGTCTTTTGGGGGTACCAAAGCCACATGGGTCCCATCAATGGCACCAATGATGTTGGGGATATGTCCAAGGGCATAGAAATCACCCTTCACTGTAGGCAAGTCACCCTCCTCTGGGAAAATGATGTAGCTCCGCATGAGTTTCATCAGGGCAGACAACACTCTACTCAAAATCTTTGAAAACATAGGCTGAGACATTCCAGATGACATGGCCACTGTGGTCTGGAATGACCCACTTCCCAAAAAATGGAGGACTGACAAAACCTGCACCAGAGGGGGAATCCCTGTGGGTTGGCGGATGGGGGACATCAGGGCTGGCTCCAGCTGGGCACACAGTTCATGGATAGTGGCTCGGTCAAGTCGGTATCGTAGTATGATGTGGAGTTCTTCCATTGTCGACAGGTCCACCAGCGGTCGGTACACGCGAGGATTCCTCCTTCTCATCGCAAGTCCCAGCGGACGGTGCCTAGGAAGGACAACATGGAGCACAGAGTCAGCCAAACCACAGGTACGTACAGACAGCTTGCACAGTTAAAGAATGGCAATGGGTTGAAAGGCGTGTATGTGTGGCAATGCAAGGCCTAGGCCTGTGTGTCGCATTCAAAATTAAGCCATGTAGGCCCTTGAAATGGCGGCTGCCTGACCTGTGAAGTGGGACAATGGGATGTGAGGTCAATGCGCTGGCGGGGCACACCGTGGCGGTAGGCGGTCGAAGACCGCGGCGCAAAGCCGCATTGGTTAACATTGAAGCCTATGGGTTTCAGGAGCCAATGACGAAGTGCGCCGGCGGTCGCGGTACGCACCGCCGCGGTACGCACCGCCGCGGTACGCACTGCCGCGGGCGTGACCGCCATTTTCGATCTGCTTAATCACTCGAGACCTGATCATCCACAGGAGAGGACCTATACTGCAAGTGCTGCTGTGACCTCGGTCTGGAAGATACAATGGCTGCTGCGACTGGGGAAAGGGCCCCTGCCTTCACGTCTGAAGAGTTGGAGAAGCTCGTGGATGGGGTCCTCCCCCAGTATGCGCTACTCTACGGTCCTCCAGACCAACAAGTGAGTACACCGGGTGCACATGGAATGGGCTATGCCTGTGTGGATTGGGGTGGATGTAAGTTGGGGGGTGGGGGGCGAATGAGGAGTGCAACGCCCGACACATGAGAGCATGTGCCATATGGCAAAGTTGGTGGGGGGGGGCAATCACATCTAACATGCAGGTCATTGATGAATTCCTCCTTTCCACCCTGTACATGTCAAATAGGTCAGCGCCCATCAGAAGATCGAGATTTGGCGTGCCATCGCCAAGGAAGTCCGGAACTTGGGGGTCCACAACAGACGGGGCACCCACTGCCGCAAGAGGTGGGAGGACATCCGCCGCGGAACAAGGAAGACCGCAGAAACACTGCTGGGGATGGCCTCCCAACCTAGGAGGGGTGCCAGTCGCACCATGACCCCCCTGATGTCCCGGATCCTGGCGGTGGCTTACCCAGAATTAGATGGGCGCTTTAAGACATCACAGCAGACACAAGGGGGTGAGTATCAGCACATTCTCCTATCTTTCTGCGCAGTGGAGGCGTCTGGGTGGGGGAGGAGGGCTGTGGGTGACATTAGGCCAGGGCGCTTTCTGTAGTGTAGTCCTCACTCTTAGGCATGGCCTTGTGCCCCCGGCCCCCACCTCGGTAGGGTGACAAGTACAGCCATTGAAGGTCCAGCATCTCCCATGTGCGCGTTTGACGTCTCTTGGCCTGTTGTCCTAGTCAGTAGTACTGAGTAGTGTACCCCGAATGCGCGGCTTAGTGCATTAGGCTCCTGTGTCTGTCCTCTCCGCCAACGGTGTTGACATTGCATGCACTCAACCTGGTCTTCTTTTTTCTCCCCCCACCCTTTCTCTTCATCTTCTTGTGCATGTGTGCATTAGCATCATCAGGCGGAGGAGATTTGGCATCGGAGCACGAGGGAGCTGCAGGACACAAGGCCCCGGTGGGCCCAGGAACAGACATCGAGGGCACCAGTGATCCGGAGGGCGAGGGGAGCACCACGACGGGGACCGCTGGTGAGAGCAGCGAAAGCGACACGTCCTCGGACGGGAGCTCCCTAGCGGTGGCGGCAACATCCGTGCCCTCCGCCTCTACAGGTACAGCCGCCACCCAGCGCACCAGCCCCGCCCTCCCAGCAGCCCCTCAGTCTTCGCTCCGTGCCGGTTCGCCCAGGAAGGCGCGCGTCTCCTTCGCCCCAGGCACCTCAGCCCCTGCCCCTGTTGCCCCTGCTGCCCTCAGTGCGGAGCTCATTGACCTGGTAAGGACGCTCATTGTTGGGCAGACGACCCTTTTGAATGCCATCCAGGGTGTGCAAAGGGAGGTGCAACAGAGCAATGCGTACCTGGAGGGCATTCATTCGGGTCAGGCTGCCCATCAACGAGCGTTCACTGCTCTGGCCTCAGCACTGACGGCAGCCATTGTCCCTGTTTCCAGCCTCCCTCTTCTTACTGCCTCCAGCCTTTCTCTGTCTCCTGTCCCTCAGCCTATCCCATCCACACCATCAGACCAGCCTGCACACACCTCAACACCCAAGAGCAGCTCATCCAAACACAAGCACCACAGTTCCCACAAACACTCACCCAAGCAACACCCAGATGCAGACATGCCAACAGCCACTGCCACCCCTGTGTCCCCCTCCTCCTCGTCTCCCTCCTCCCTCCCTGTGACGTCTACACTCACACCTGCATGCACCCCAACATCAGCCAGTGCTTCCATCACCACCTCACCCTCCAGTACAGTCCACACTTGTGCAGTCACCACCCCCACTGCCATTTACACGTCCCCTGTGTCCTCTCCCACTGTGTCTATCACCCCCTCTTCCAAGACACACAAACGCAGGCAGCCACCCACCCAACAGCCATCCACCTCACGACAGCCTACAGCACCAGCACCTTCACCCAATGACAGCACACCTGACTCTCCTACAACCACCTCCTCTACCTCCACTTCCATCTCCACTTCTCCTACCTTTTACCTTGGCCCTAAAAAACTTTTCCTGGCTAACCTTGACCTCTTGAGCTCCCCCATCCATCTTCAAAGAGTCCCAAGAGCACCGCAGCCACCACCAGCCCAGCTTCGGGTGTCACTGTTGTGCATGGGCTCTGGAGCCCACCCTTTGCCAGCAGTGACACATCCATCAGCAGCAAGGACACGTCCAGCCCCCACCCCGGCAAGAGGACCCGCAAAAACAAGGGCCACCGTGTGAGGACCGACAGGGCTGCCCCCAAGGAGCAATGTGCGGCCACTTCACCACCCACACCATCTAGGGGAGGCAAGGGCCCGAGAGCCCCATCAAAGGAGCGGAAGGGCAGCAGGAGCGCGGAGAAGGTGGACCCCACATGCCACATCCCAGCTGGGAAGGAGGACACTAAGGAGGCCAGGAGTCCGTCCCCGAAGGGTCCAGAAACGTCACGGTCCGAGGGCGACTGAGCCGGGAGTCCAGGCCAGGTCTGGCTCCCTTGACCTGCTGGATGAGCACCGCTGAACCGGGCCCGCGGGGCAGAAGAGCACCGCTGAACAGGGCCCCGCCGTGGAGATAGGCACCGCTGAACAGGGCCCGCGGGGCAGAAGAGCACCGCTGAACAGGGCCCCGCCGTGGAGATAGGCACCGCTGAACAGGGCCCGCGGTGCAGAAGAACACCGCTGAACAGGGCCCGCGGGGCAGAAGAGCACCGCTGAACAGGGCCCCGCCGTGGAGATAGGCACCGCTGAACAGGGCCCACGGTGCAGAAGAGCACCGCTGAACAGGGCCCGCGGTGCAGAAGAGCACCGCTGAACAGGGCCCGCGGGGCAGAAGAGCACCTCTGAACAGGGCCCCGCCGTGGAGATAGGCACCGCTGAACAGGGCCCGCGGTGCAGAAGAGCACCGCTGAACAGGGCCCGCGGGGCAGAAGAGCACCGCTGAACAGGGCCCCGCCGTGGAGATAGGCACCGCTGAACAGGGCCCGCGGTGCAGAAGAGCACCGCTGAACAGGGCCCCGCCGTGGAGATAGGCACCGCTGAACAGGGCCCGCGGTGCAGAAGAGCACCGCTGAACAGGGCCCCGCCGTGGAGATAGGCACCGCTGAACAGGGCCCACGGTGCAGAAGAGCACCGCTGAACAGGGCCCGCGGTGCAGAAGAGCACCGCTGAACAGGGCCCGCGGGGCAGAAGAGCACCTCTGAACAGGGCCCCGCCGTGGAGATAGGCACCGCTGAACAGGGCCCGCGGTGCAGAAGAGCACCGCTGAACAGGGCCCGCGGGGCAGAAGAGCACCGCTGAACAGGGCCCCGCCGTGGAGATAGGCACCGCTGAACAGGGCCCGCGGTGCAGAAGAGCACCGCTGAACAGGGCCCCGCCGTGGAGATAGGCACCGCTGAACAGGGCCCGCGGGGCAGAAGAGCACCGCTGAACAGGGCCCCGCCGTGGAGATAGGCACCGCTGAACAGGGCCCGCGGGGCAGAAGAGCACCGCTGAACAGGGCCCGTGGGGCAGAAGAGCACCGCTGAACAGGGCCCCGCCGTGGAGATAGGCACCGCTGAACAGGGCCCGCGGTGCAGAAGAGCACCGCTGAACAGGGCCCCGCCGTGGAGATAGGCACCGCTGAACAGGGCCCGCGGGGCAGAAGAGCACCGCTGAACAGGGCCCCGCCGTGGAGATAGGCACCGCTGAACAGGGCCCCGCGGTGCAGAAGAGCACTGCTGAACAGGGCCCCGCCGTGGAGATAGGCACCGCTGAACGGGGCCCGCGGTGCAGAAGAGCACCGCTGAACAGGGCCCCGTCGTGGAGATAGGCACCGCTGAACAGGGCCCGCGGTGGAGAAGAGCACCGCTGAACAGGGCCCGCGGGGCAGAAGAGCACCGCTGAACAGGGCCCCGCCGTGGAGATAGGCACCGCTGAACAGGGCCCGCGGTGCAGAAGAGCACCGCTGAACAGGGCCCCGCCGTGGAGATAGGCACCGCTGAACAGGGCCTGCGGGGCAGAAGATCACCGCTGAACAGGGCCCCGCCGTGGAGATAGGCACCGCTGAACAGGGCCCGCGGGGCAGAAGAGCACCGCTGAACAGGGCCCGCGGGGCAGAAGAGCACCGCTGAACAGGGCCCCGCCGTGGAGATAGGCACCGCTGAACAGGGCCCGCGGTGCAGAAGAGCACCGCTGAACAGGGCCCCGCCGTCTCAAGCACCGCTCCGCTGGGCCCTTCATCTCAAGCACCGCTCCGTTGGGCACCGCTGTCTCTCCACCTCTCCGCTGGGCCCTTCTTCTCAAGCACCGCTCCGCTGGGCACCGCCGTCTCAAGCACCGCTCCGCTGGGCACTGTCGTCTCAAGCACCGCTCCGCTGGGCCCTTCTTCTCAAGCACCGCTCCGCTGGGCCCTTCATCTCAAGCACCGCTCCGCTGGGCACCGCTGTCTCTCCACCTCTCCGCTGGGCCCTTCTTCTCAAGCACCGCTCCGCTGGGCCCTTCTTCTCAAGCACCGCTCCGCTGGGCACCGCCGTCTCAAGCACCGCTCCGCTGGGCCCTTCATCTCAAGCACCGCTCCGCTGGGCACCGCTGTCTCTCCACCTCTCCGCTGGGCCCTTCATCTCAAGCACCGCTCCGCTGGCCCCGCTGTCTCTCCACCTCTCCGCTGGGCCCTTCTTCTCAAGCACTGCTCCGCTGGGCACCGCCGTCTCAAGCACCGCTCCGCTTGGCACCGCCGTCTCAAGCACCGCTCCGCTGGGCCCTTCTTCTCAAGCACCGCTCCGCTGGGCACCGCCGTCTCAAGCACCGCTCCGCTGGGCCCTTCATCTCAAGCACCGCTCCGCTGGGCCCTTCATCTCAAGCACCGCTCCGCTGGGCACCGCCGTCTCAAGCACCGCTCCGCTGGGCCCTTCATCTCAAGCACCGCTCCGCTGGGCCCCACCGTCTCAAGCACCGCTCCGCTGGGCCCTTCATCTCAAGCTTCGCTCCGCTGGGCACCGCTGTCTCTCCACCTCTCCGCTGGGCCCTTCATCTCAAGCACCGCTCCGCTGGGCACCGCTGTCTCTCCACCTCTCCGCTGGGCCCTTCTTCTCAAGCACCGCTCCGCTGGGCACCGCTGTCTCTCCACCTCTCCGCTGGGCCTTTCTTCTCAAGCACCGCTCCGCTGGGCCCTTCATCTCAAGCACCGCTCCGCTGGGCACCGCTGTCTCTCCACCTCTCCGCTGGGCCCTTCATCTCAAGCACCGCTCCGCTGGGCACCGCTGTCTCTCCACCTCTCCGCTGGGCCCTTCTTCTCAAGCACCGCTCCGCTGGGCACCGCCGTCTCAAGCACCGCTCCGCTGGGCACCGCCGTCTCAAGCACCGCTCCGCTGGGCCCTTCATCTGAAGCACCGCTCCGCTGGGCCCTTCATCTCAAGCACCGCTCCGCTGGGCCCTTCATCTCAAGCACCGCTCCGCTGGGCCCCGCCGTCTCAAGCACCGCTCCGCTGGGCCCTTCATCTCAAGCACCGCTCCGCTGGGCACCGCTGTCTCTCCACCTCTCCGCTGGGCCCTTCTTCTCAAGCACCGCTCCGCTGGGCACCGCCGTCTCAAGCACCGCTCCGCTGGGCCCTTCATCTCAAGCACCGCTCCGCTGGGCCCCGCCGTCTCAAGCACCGCTCCGCTGGGCCCTTCATCTCAAGCACCGCTCCGCTGGGCCCCGCCGTCTCAAGCACCGCTCCGCTGGGCCCTTCATCTCAAGCACCGCTCCGCTGGGCCCGCCGTCTCAAGCACTGCTCTGCTGGGCACCGCCGTCTCAAGCACCGCTCCGCTGGGCACCGCTGTCTCAATCACTGTTTATGGTTCACTGTGCCCACCATGCCTCCTCCTTGACCAGTGGAGACTGTCATCCACCTGATGGACTGTGGCTTTGCACTCCCCAGGATGGTCCAGTGGGCAGCCCACCCACTGTAGAGACATTGAGAGACTGTGGCTTTGCACTCCCCAGGATGGTACAGTGGGCAGCCCACCCACTGTAGAGACATTGAGAGACTGTGGCTTTGCACTCCCCAGGATGGTCCAGTGGGCAGCCCACCCACTGTAGAGACATTGAGAGACTGTGGCTTTGCACTCCCCAGGATGGTACAGTGGGCAGCCCACCCACTGTAGAGACATTGAGAGACTGTGGCTTTGCACTCCCCAGGATGGTACAGTGGGCAGCCCACCCACTGTAGAGACATTGAGAGACTGTGGCTTTGCACTCCCCAGGATGGTACAGTGGGCAGCCCACCCACCGTAGAGACATTGAGAGACTGTGGCTTTGCACTCCCCAGGATGGTCCAGTGGGCAGCCCACCCACCGTAGAGACATTGAGAGACTGTGGCTTTGCACTCCCCAGGATGGTACAGTGGGCAGCCCACCCACCGTAGAGACAATGAGAGACTGTGGCTTTGCACTCCCCAGGATGGTCCAGTGGGCAGCTCACCCACCGTAGAGACATTGAGAGACTGTGGCTTTGCACTCCCCAGGATGGTACAGTGGGCAGCCCACCCACTGTAGAGACATTGAGAGACTGTGGCTTTGCACTCCCCAGGATGGTACAGTGGGCATGGTGGCTCCTCGTGGATCTGGCGTCGTGGACTCATGTGGCTGTGGTGCCCCCCCCTTCCCTTCCCCCTGAGGTGCCTGTAGTTTTGACATCTGATGCCCCTGAGGTGTTCTCTCCAAAGGACTCAGGTCTCCTGTGTGGGCTTTGCCCTTATTTCTCAAAACTTTGGCCCTTGGACATGATGAATTCGTAGGATGTGCAGGACTTGTTACTTCAGTTATACACTGATGTGTATGTCATTAGTTTTGTTGTGAATATCTTTCATGGTTGTACGATAATTTTCAGGAGCTTTTTGGTACATAAATATTTATTCCAAATTTGATTATGTCCTAGCATTTTTCAGGGGTGTTTGGGTGGTGTCACTGTGACTTGTTGCTCTGCATTGGTGTGTACATAGTTGGGGGGTGGGGGGGGTCGCATATGTGTGTGCCCGTAACCTTTCGTCCTCCCCCTCCCGTGTGTCGTAGGTGCAGTACTCACCGTTGTCGTCTGCGCCGGACTTCGTATTCGTGGTAGATGAGAAGGAAGACGAGAGCAGGTAGGATGTTTAATTCGGGTTCCATGCTGTCCTCCTTCCTCCTGGAGTGCGTAGTGGTGAGCGTTTTCCCGTCCGTAGTCTGTTTCCGCCGTGTTTTTATCGGCGGTGCTCCCGCCCCGGAAAAGGTGGCGGATTGGTGAGTTGGAATAGTGTGGGCGGTACATTGGCTGCCGCCTGGCTGTTGGCGGTGACCGCTGCGCTGTTTGTTTGTACCGCCGTGGCGGTCGGAGTGTTAAAGTGGCTGTCTGTGTTGGCAGTTCCCGCCAGGGTCAGAATCCCATATTTTTTACCGCCAGCCTGTTGGCGGGTTGGCCGCCGCTTTAACACCGACCGCCAGGGTTAGAATCACCCCCATAGTAATGTGTTTTATATGTCCTGACAGTGAAATATTGCTAAATTAGTTTTTCACTGTTGCAAGGCCTGTCCCTCTCATAGGTTAACATGGGGGCTACCTTTAAAGCTGATTAAAGTGTAGATTCCCTTTGGGAACGGTTGGACATGTGGAGTTTGGGGTCTCTGAGCTCACAATTTAAAAATACATCTTTTAGTAAAGTTGATTTTAAGATTGTGTGTTTGAAAATGCCACTTTTAGAAAGTGGGCATTTTCTTGCTTATACAATTTCTGTGACTCTGCCTGTTTGTGGATTCCCTGTCTGGGTCAGTTTGACAGTTGAGCTGGTCGCACCTCACACTAGACAGTGACACAAAGGGAGTTGGGGTGTAGCCTGCATATCCTGATGAGCCATCTGTGCTAGGAGGGAGGGGAGGAGTGGTCACTCACACCTGAAAGGGCTGTGCTTGCCCTCACACAATGCAGTCTCCAACCCCCTGGTGAGTGTCTGGGGCCTGGCCTGGGCAAGGCAGGATTTCACATTCAAAAGAGACTTTACTTTGAAGTAGGCCTACTTCAAATGAGAAATTGGTTATAAGAAGGGCACCTAAAACCACAGACTTTAGAAACACTTCTGGAACCAAAAGGAACCTCTGCCTGGAGAAGAGCTGAATAGCTGAGGAAGAAGAGCTGCCCTGCCTGTGACTTTGCTTTGTGGAGCTTTCCTGCAGTTGCTGCTTCTGCCAGAGTAAGAGGGCAAAGACTTGACTTTGTGTGCCTTCCATCTTGAGAAGAAATCTCCAAGGGCTTGATCTAGAGCTTGCCTCCTGTTGTTTGAAGTCTCAGGGACAGCAAAGACTTCTCTCTGCCAGCACCTGGAGTCTCTGGAGAGACTCCTACTCTGCCCTGTGGTTCCCATCCAGTTCCTGGGACCCTGAAAGGAGAAGCTGGCAGCCTAAAGCCAAGAAAATTGACGCACAGAGCGCAATGCAGGGAAAAGATTGATGCAAATCCGATCTGCAGCTGAAAAAACGAAGCGCCGCCGGCTCCGAAGCTGAGAAACGACGCTCGCAGGAAACGCAACCGAAGAATCGAAGAACGGAGCAGGAGAAATGACGCGTAGCATCGCTGACGGAGGCTGGGAGATCACAACCTGCGCTACGGGATTTTCGGATCATCGTGCGGCTGGATTTTCGACTCACGTACCGCCATGCAGAGTTATTTTTGACACACACCCGCCTGTGCAGGGTTATTTTTGATGCGCACCAGGTAAATTTTCACTCTAGCAGCGCTAGTGTCTGTTTAAAACTACTTAAAGACTCTTTTTGCATTTTTATTGATAACTTGACTTGTGTATGGTGGATTTTTGTCGTTTTGGTCTTGTTTTGTTTAGATAAATATTTCCTATTCTTCTAAACTGGTGTTTTGTCATTTTGTAGTGTTTTCATTAAGTTACTGTGTGTGTTGGTACAAATACTTTACAACTAGCACTCTGAAGTTAAGCCTACTGCTCTTCCAAGCTACCAAGGGGGTAAGCAGAGGTTAAGCAGAGGGTGATTCTCTTTTACTCTAACTAGAGTGAGGGTCCTTGCTTGAACAGGGGGTAACCTGACTGTCAACCACAACCAAAGAACCCATTTCTAACACTGGTGATCAGCGGTTGGGATTTGGACTTGTATTTGTACTTGACATACAGTGATGATGTGTAGACTACTATTTTGAGTGCAGACCACTACGTGACCACATACTACTTGTTTGGTGATCTTTTGCTTTTTCTCTTAAGGACTTCTTTTTGTTCTATTTCCATGATTTTGCTGATCCCTTGACTGACTCTTTTTACTTCATTGGGAACTTATTTTCTGCCTTTGGAACTTTGCACTTATGACCTTCATGTCTCCATCTGGAGATGCAACAGATGGAGCTGTGTTTGAAATAGAGAAACTGAAGGAGTACTCAGTTGCTCAATTGAAACAGTTCCTTAAAGATCTTGACTGTCCCACTGAGAGCTCGACCAGGGAGGGGGTGCTGCAAAAGGCACAGAGGGCCTGGGTGACAGTCAAGGAGGCTGGAGGGCACACAGATGGGGAGGATGTAGGTGGGGAAGTGTAGAGGATTTACAGTGCTGTAGTGGAGGTACCTGTTACTCCTGGGGGGAGGGTCCTCAGGAGGGGTAGCAGGGTGTCACCCAAGGGTCTGACTCCTGGAGAGTTACAGGACATACAGGCAGAGAGGGCTTACCGGTTGAAGTTCAAGGAATTGAGGATGCAAAGGGAGAAGGAGTTGGAAGAAAGGAGGACGGACTTAGAGATCAAAAAGAGGATTTGGGCTTATGAGCTCATATTGAAGGAGCTGGAAGTCATGAGGGTTGAGGCCAGCTGGAATGGTGGGAGCAACAATTTTATTTCCAGTGCTGCTGAAGAAGTGCACATGCCCAGAGACATGGTGCCCTCTTTGAAGAAGGGAGTTAAAACACCAGGACGTTCAGGGGTATGAGGTAACTCCAGTGATGCATAGGGTCCCTGAGGTGGATTGGGGAACTGACCTGGGGAGTCATATTCCTACTGGTGGGAGGGACACTCTACTGACTCTAGGTGAGAGTGACAGGGAGAGGGGTTCTCCCCAGATAGAAGTCCTGGTTATGGAGTGCGAAGACATCCCAGAAGAGTGTGGGTTGAGTGTCAGGGACAGTCAGGTACTGTCTCACCAGTCTCAGGAGGGTGATGTGGGGTGCTTTTTCAAAGCAGAGTCACTGGATGGTTGGGTGAAGGGTACGTTGGTTAATTCATGTAAGGTGCTGAGTGATGTAATTGAGGAAGAGCATATGTCTAGTCCTTATTTTCCAGAGCTACGCCAGCACCAGGTGGAGTGTGAGTTCTCTGACCCCAGGGAACTTACACTGGAGGCAGACCTCTGGGTGAGTACCACAGAGACTGAAGAGGCATTTGGGGGTGCTCCTGAGAGGAGTGGTCTAGGTATTTCCCAACCAGGTGAGGTAGGGAAGGATTGTAGTGTCCCAGGTAGGTCCCAGTGTAGTGGGATGGGTGAGGGACCCCATGTCCAGTCTCAGAGGAGAGGGAATGGGGATGGGCTGAGGCCCAAGGTAACCAAGATCCAGTCCCAGGTCCTGGAGGGTTCCATGAAGGAACACCAGGAGGGGAGCCTAGCCTGTACCGTAAGGCCATCTGTTGAGAGAGACCCCACAGTGTCAGGAGAACTTGGAGGGGGGGGCGGTTGTAGCCAGCGTCCCACCAGTTCTGGTGTCTGGCAGTACCATTCCTAGTGAGGGGGTGCAGAAGTCCAGACAGAGGGTTGAGAGGGGGTTGTGGATCCCAGTGGAGAACCTGGAGGGTCAGGGGTCAGCTCTGAGAGCAGAGCCCCCCAGGAATGACCTTGTTGAGACCATTTCTGGGTTGGGGGGAATCCAGACTCTGTCAGATGGGCAGAGGTCAGGAGACCTGCGCCAGCCAGACTCTTGTATGGCCCTTGGGGATGGTGTGTCCCTTGAGGGGGGTAAGTGTGCCCCCCTGGAAGTCCTGGTGTGCCAGGCAATGGTTCAATCGCAGGGTGGTGACTCTGGGTTGAATGATCAGGTTCAGGGGGTAAACTCTGACCTGATGGAGGGTAGGTGTGCTCCCAAGGAAGTCCTGGTGCACCAGGCAGTAGTTCAACCGGAGGGTGGTGACTCCGGGTTGGATGACCAGGTTCAGAGGGTAAACTCTGACCTGGTTGGGAGTAGGTATGCCCCCCAGGAAGTCCTGGGTTGCCAGACGGTGGTCCAGTCTGTGGGTACAGACCCTGGATTGGAAGGCCAGGTTCAGGGTGTCCCCCCTGACCTGGAGGAAGGGGCTACTGCTAACAGTCCCCCTACCATTTTGTCTTCTGGGGGGACCACTCCTAGTTGGGGGGTGCAGGACCCCAGAAGGGAGGGCAGGGAGGAGGGAAGCCTCACCTTTGGCCCTTGTCCAACCTGAAGGTACAGACCCTAGGTTGAAAGATCAGTTGCAGGTTAACATCTCTACACCGGTGGAAGAATTGTGCAGGACTGCTTCTACAAGCACCCTGACAATTTTGGACTCTGGGGGTGCCACTCCTGCAGGGAGGGTACAGAGTCCCAGAGGGGAGGACCAGGGTCAGGTTGTCATCCCTGACCTGGTGGAAGAGAGAGTGGTCAAAGGGTGCCAGGTACCTGGGTCTACCGCCCCCCACTCTCTACAGTCACAGTGGTTGGAGAGGCCTGAGGTCGGGCTCTCATCCCTGACAGTTGTCAGGGGTCAATGTGGCTTGCTGTCCTGGTGGACAGAGTCGCCCCTGGTGGGGGACATGAGTCACACCCCGGGAGTGGAGTGGGCAACACCACTGTGTTGGCCCTGGAGGTACTATCTGCCCATTGGGATACATCTGTGAGCAAAGTAAAGTTAGGTGCTGCACAGATGGTGTCTGCAGATGTGGAGAAGGGTTCCCCATGGGTTAGCCTAGTGCACCCTAAGAGTATGGACAGAGGGATCCAACTGGAGTCAGGAAGGCGTAGAACTGGAACATGCCCCTGCTGTAGTGGGCCTGGGCCCCTGTTCTATCGCCCCAATCAGGGAAGTACATCAAGGTATTGATTGTTCTCCCCTGGCTTTAGGCTGGTAGGGGGTCGTGTTGGACTTTTTTGCTTATGGACTGGCTTACTTGGGGCTGAAATCGTCACAGTAGACAGTAGAGTAGCAAAAATCTGTTCTTAGTCTTACAGTACCACAAGATATATAAAAGAGAGGGAAAGATTGCCAACAAAGCAAAATATTTCTACAGGTTAGTTCAGATCAGAAAAAGTAAACTACCAAAAAACAAAACAAAAAAACCATGAAATAAGGAAAAGAAAGATAATGCATTGATAACAGGAACAGAGTGGACAGAGGAGTATGCATTGCAATGGCTTTTTAAATGATCAGCCAAAGCGAGTGCTGATGACTATAATGAGGTAATGCCAAGCACCTGCCTAGCTCAAACTTGATCACATAATAATATTCTTAATGTAAAGTAAACATAACCTACCTCTGAGCGTGAGCAGCATGCTATTCAGAAAAAAAAGTTAGCATTGTAGAACACAAACATATCAAATAATATAGTTAATACTCACGAGCCCCCGAATCTCAACACCTAATAGGTCGAGCAGGTCCTCGATGCATCAGCTGGGTGGTGCACTGGTCCTGGCTGGTGCACTGCACACACCTACGCACCCCCCCAATGGAGCTGATGCTCCCACAGGGAATACCCATTGCCAGGCCTGCCACCTGCTGCCAGCATGAAGAGGAGGAGGCACTGTACATACAAAAGCAGGGCTGAGGAGGTGGCACTAGACATAAAAAAGCAGTGCTGCCACCTCCACCTCACAAAATATGGGCTGGGGTTACACCCCTTGGCGCCACCATTGCCCGCAAGGTAAAACTATAAAACTGTAAACTTCACACTTGTATAGTGCACTACTCACCTGTTAGGGTCTCAATGCACTGTGCAACCCCTCCTGGATTTTCCCTGTGAGGCACCCACACCTGGACAGCCCCAGGGTGAAGCCAGGCATCCAAGCGCTGTGAGGGTCGTTGTGGAGATTAAGCAAGCTATTGCCCAGAGTTACAGAGTGGGACACATTAATTAGATTAGGCACTGAGGCGAGAGTTATCTGATCCAAGGGAATTGAGCCCAAGACCCACCGAGGTGGGAATTGAACCCTGGTCTCAGGCCAGATCTCTGCATCAGGGTCTGCCGCTCTAATCATTGTGCCACACTTATCCAGGTAGGCAACTGCATCATGGCGCTGGGTGGGATGAAGAAAAGAAACAGGAGAAGGAACAAAGGAAGGAAGAAATAAGTAAGGAAGTAAAGGGAAAAATAAACAAAAATACAAAAAGTCACAAAAAGCATTAAAAAAACATAAAAATACACAGGCACAAAAACACACACTAATACAATAAATACAAATGAGGGGTAGAATAATTAGGAGAGTGGAGGAAAGAAAAGATAAAAAAAACAGGCCTAGCACCGTGAACAAGAAAACAAGATGGCCGCACCCATGCAAACTGTTTGGTGCAGTTCACACGTGATTTTGAATGTGAGGACGTACTCCACGTTGCATTTCACGTAAAACACAATGCAAACGGGTGTAACAGGAAACTCTACGCACCCGGGCGTAACAGGAAACTCCACTCATCCGCAGAACTTCATGTAGCGCGGCAGAGTTTTTTTACCACTGCACAGAGTTCCATGTAGCGCGGCTCCATGAACTCCGCCCAGGTCTACTGCTCCAGTAGGTTATTTTATATATATATATATATATATATATATATATATATATATATATATATATATATATATATCACTATTGGTGGTTGCCAGTAGGTAGTCATAGTTAGAACCATGTTTCCCTAGAAAAAGTGTTTTTATGCATGCCTATATCTTCGGCGAATCTTCACAAAAATTTTCACAAAAAGTGCCTGGTGATTCTTGTTGCACATGGAACGTTTTGGGGTGATCCGTCAAACGAGGACCTAGAAAAAGGGGGGGTCAAGAAATATTGCATTTCCCATGTTAATTCTCAGAGGACCTTTAGACGTGACTACAGCCCAAACTGATGGATAGATTTACACCAAATTTGGCAGAAAGCTAGCTTTCGGTACGCTGATCACGCTTTCACTTAACTGGTGTATATCCATTCAGTGGTTTTTGAGAAATTAAAGTGAAAATACATTTATATATCTAGGGACGTCGATCCTTCGTGAATACATCGCAAACAGTCGTGACTTTCCACCAATACGCGTGTGAAAAGAAGTGATGTAAATGGTTGACTGCAACCTGACAAGAAAGTTGCAGCCACCATTTTACTTCACGGAATACGGTCCCTGGGGTTCAAAATCCTAACTGAAAGTGAAGGTACCATGATCCGAGGGGTGTGATATAGGTGTGTTCTAGGGTCAAAACATGGATTTAAAATAATTTTGCACTACCATTCGTGATATTCATGAAAATTCACTAATTATTCACAAAATATTTATGATTATGCAAAAAATTTAAAGAAAAACCTACTTATTCATACACTAATTCATTCACTCATACATGCACTTAGAGACTCAGGTGCCCACTCACACACCCTCTCAGACACTCATGCACTTATTCAGACTCACTCATAGACGCACACACCGACTTTCAGATTCACTCAGACACTCACGCACCCACACACAGATCCACTGACAGAGACAGGCCCTATGGGCAACCTGTGCAATGCACAGACAAAGGCTGTGTGCGGCATGGGCTAGATTATTAATAGTAGTTAAAATTACCTTAGATTAAAAAAAATCCCTAAAAAAACACAAAGGTTACAGTGACGTTGTAGTTTGGTTCTGAATTTGCACATACAAAACCATAGAAATTCGGCAGTTATAGTTAGAATTATTTTGAGTATCTATAGCTCTGGCCATAAGGTAACTATAACTTGTGCCCTTGTTATGCACTGCTAATTATCCCACACATTACAGTACTCATGACATCTTTGAGAACATCATTGATAATGTCACTGTAACCTCTGCAGTCAAATTATTGATCAGATAACTGTGCCTGGCGGAGGCAAGTGGTAAGGGCATGCATGGTGAAGACGCATGAACGGTAACGCGTGCATGGTAAAGCCATTCCAAGGTAAGGCGTTGTTGTAAATGCTGTTTTCCTAATCTCCTCACCCATCCAGTACTGAAATGCTGAGGCAAGCAGGTGAACAGCAGCTGAACAAGAATATGCAGCAGTGGATAGTGAAGAATACACAGTTAACAGAATTGCAGTGGGCAAGTACAAGTATCAGTAAAGTGATGGGAAAGAACAAGGAAGTAAAGGGTGAAAGGCTTTAGGCAACTGAATGACAAAAGAAAGAGAGAGAAGATCTTCTGTGAAGTCGTGGGCAGCAGTGACATGGATGGACAGAAAGGTAAATAGTGGTAAACAAGGGGAATGGGATGGTGTAGAGAAAGGGTAAGGAATGAGTAAGGAGGGAGGCAGTCATGGAGAACGGATGAAAAGGTATTGATGGGCAGTGTAGGAAGAATGGAGTGAGTGGAAGTGAAAAGTCAATAAAGGAGTTTAGTACAGTGTGTATCCTGTGAAAGGTGTTTTGCTAGATAAGCAACTTTGTAGTCGAAGGTCCTTGGAGATATGAGCTGTGGTGTAGATAGCGCCATAAATAATGTGAGAGAAATGGTGAGTTTTTTATATATATGTATATATTATTATATATATATATATATATATATATATATATATATATATATATATATATATATATATATATATATATATAAGCTTTAGACACCTCAAATGCAAACAGACACAAGCTTGGATATATTCTTTGCAAAGGCAGATCTCAATAGTTGCCCCCTGCCCTTTATAGGAGTTTAAAAATTATATGTAAGGGGAGAGTTAAAGAGGACATGAGATGTTTAATTACATGACATAAGGGGAGACCTAGCTAGAGTTGAGAAGTTAGCAAAGGAATTTTGCTTGAGTCCCTATGTTCCTCCCCCTAGCTATGCAAGAAAATGAGAAGGTGTCCGAGATGGGTCTAGTGATCATCTCTGGGCCAAGAGGAAGGCACAATTGTTGAAAATAAGAGAAAGAAGCAGGCAAATAGAAGCAGACAAATACACCTATATGAAGTATGGTGGACAGTCTGCCTTGCCAGTCACTCTTGTCAGATAGCATCATTGCCAGCGCACTGTGGAGAAGAGTTGGGATGAAGCTAGGATGAGTCATGGGTGACTTGATGTGTTCTGTATTGCAATTTGTCAAGTATTTACCAGCCTGGTTTTCTAACTCCCTATGAAATAGGCACATGGTACCACTGTGAGGCAATGTGAGGCAGACAGGGGCTCCACTTCTTTCTTAATAAGTGTTTCTACTTACACAAAGATCACTGTTAACTAACGAATATAGATCTGTCACTTAGGGCCATATGTACGAACACATTTTCCCATAGACACAGAATGGGTAAAACCCTTTGCTACATCTGGCCCTAATTCTCCAGTAATAGGTAACATTCCAAATTGAGAGTACAAGCACTTTGGAAATATTGAACTTCTGATGTTTCGCTTTCATCACAGGACCTTTCAACAGCTATGAGCTGGAAAAATCTCTGAGTGGGAAATGGCCAAAACATTTGAAATTATCTGGGAAGTCGGCTAAAATAAACACAGATTCCCATATTTCTACCCCACTTCTCAGGGGGAACACAGGGTGAAAATCAGAATTCTACTATAGTGGTGCTTCCTGGAATTATCAATACCCATGTTATCAGTAATTGTGGAGCAGGGATGACACATTATTATTCCCAATATTCTCCTAGGAGTGAACACAGATATCATTTAGTCCCTCATTATGAGTTTAGGGGGTGGAAAATGCCACCCGCCAAACTCTGGCGGTCGGGTTGCCGCCGGTGCGGTCCCCTTACCGCAGCCCCAATTAAGAGTTTCCCGCTGGGTCAGCAGACGGAGAGAGAGTTTCCACCCACTGGCCCAGCGGGAAACGGCCCAAAACATTGACACTGGCTCGTAATTGAGCTGGAAGCAATGTTGCGGTGCATAGGGTGCACCAGCACCCATTGCACTTTTCACTGTCTGCCACACAGACAGAGAAAAGTGCTACGGGACTTGCTATGGGGGCCCCTGCACTGCCCATGCCTTTGGCATGGACAGTGCAGGGGCCCCTATTCCCCCATTCCCCCCTGCACCCTGTCTCTGCCGGCCTTTACATGGCGGGGCAACTGGCATGTAAATGCCAACAGAAAGGGGAGGTCATAATCCCCATGGCAGTGCTGCTTGCAGCACTTTCCTGGTGAATTTGGACCGCCAAGCCGTTGGGAAGCTGAAGAGTGGCGGTGCCGGCAGTCTGACCGTAACGGTTATCTCACAGTCATAATGTGGCTGCTGGACCGCCACATTGGTGGCAGTCTGACAGCCACTGTAATGAAGGCCTAAGTGTCTAGCAGAACACATCATAGAGGGTTGTAATTGGCAGTCACAGTGGACACCTTAGTCATAATTAGCTTGTTTTTAGATGTGATGCAATCACAAGCAGGCTATGACTTAGAAATATAAAAGACATTAAACTTGTATCGCTTGCTGCTAATTCTATGTTTAAGGTGAGAGCCTTCCAAAGCAAGATGGTAGTGAATGCTTATCCTCATTATGTGATCCTAGAAAGATAAGAATTTCTCTTCCTGTGTCTTGCTTCTGTCATCTGCTAGGAGTGCCTGGATGTGAATCTATTTAGAATACGCACCAAGCAAATGCATACATTTATTGATTTATTCATTCTATGAGGATTTATTTCTAGGATTTTGAATATTTGTGGTATCAAGCCCTGTAAACTCCACAGACTATAGTATAATGCAGGTAGGAAAAAACTACAGCGTGAGCTACAATAATGATATATTGACTGAAGATCAATTAATCTTCAGAAATACAACCCTATAGGGACTGATAAGTAGAGACTGATGAGTTAAAATCATTAAGGAAAGTGATGCCGGACTGCTAAGCAGAATCAAATAATGACAGGGGGACGCTGGGGACAAGATCACAACAAAGAAAGCTTTAATAGAATACAATAATAAACAAATAATAATAATGAAATATAACAATGTAAATTAATACAACATTAATATTCTAGTACAAACACACCACAATCAGACTAGACAACAATTAATAATGTAATCAAATCAAAAAAATATATATATTAGTTTCTTACACATATGACAACATTAATACACTAATACTTGAAAGGTACAATAAATACACACATATGAAGACAATACTCGATAAGTAAACGAATAGATATGTATCAATGATAATCTAATACAGAGATAATCTATGTTAGAAAGAGAGCGGATCAAGGTGGTGTCTCTACAGCAAGGATATGCTGTGGGAACTAACGGCCTACGCGCGTTTCGGTGTTCCTAATGGTTATAGGTCACCTTCCTCAGGGCCATTCCCTTTAATAAAGAACGACAAGGTCGGATTCTAGCAGCCAGGTTCTCACTTTAGTTGATCGGACATTAGATATTTGGTGGGCTGAAGTCACATAGTCATGTCATCTAGTGAAAAAGGAAATAGTATATAGTATAATGCAGCACAGATTATCCGAGCTATCCGAGATAAGTCTCCTTACCTTATTTCATGCAGAAAACATCAATATAGAAAAGGCCACATGTCAAATCCTATTAAAAATCATTGCTTTACAAACCCAAGTTGGACTAGGACATTGAAATGCACAAAGCATTCTGCTATCCGCAGCCTTACAAACGTGCTATTGGCGTGGAGGGTTTTGATTATATAATCGGAAGAGCACACGTTAATGATCTATTGCCCGTTTTATGATTAGTTTGTGTTAGTGCTCTGAATGGTGGGCAAGCAATGTACTTCAAGATTCCTGAAATAAAAAATGTCCGTAAATTGTTTTCACCCATTCATCTGAAGCTGCATGCAATGAATAGTGAACACTGTAGGACATGTGTGGCACATCTTCCCCCAACTAATTGGTGCTCACTCCAGCCTGGATTTACATGCATGACTGCATGAAGCAATTAAGGCTATCAAAGATGAGAGCTATATATTTTAACGGTCTTCACGCCCCACTAGAATATACATATAGCATTTAGGGGTCAGTGACCTAAAAGTAAACTGCATTCATAAT
Organism: Pleurodeles waltl; assembly: GCF_031143425.1. Classification (NCBI taxonomy): domain Eukaryota; kingdom Metazoa; phylum Chordata; class Amphibia; order Caudata; family Salamandridae; genus Pleurodeles; species Pleurodeles waltl. The sequence goes on along the minus strand of NC_090448.1, from coordinate 245,786,532 downwards.
ATATGTGTGTGTGTGCGTACAGTATAAATCAGAGACTCCGGAGATGTATTTGAATGTAGCATTTTATATTAATGGTCATTAAAAAATTAAAGTCTGACACGAGGAGGGAATTACGCATGCATGCCTTTCCAGTTTACAGAACTACTTTGCAATATAAACTGAATTTTAGATAGGTAACAGTGAAAAATGGGGATGTTGTTCACTGAGGGGTTCAGAGTGACATCAAATAGTCAATGAGAGCGAAGTTTGAGTTGGAAATGATGTCACTCACAAGCAATGGTGTAACAAGGGCCCCTGCAGCACCTTTTGGAGATCGCCCGCCGGCCCAGCAGGAAAGTTGTAATGACCCCCGCGGTCATTTGACTGCGGTGCGGTCTTTTGGAGGTTTCCGCCCGGCGGGCGGCGCCCACCTCCCGCCGGGGTCGGAATGACCCCCTTAGTGTTTTCTTTGAGCCAGAATCCACAAGAGTTGAGATTGATTCAGGAAGAGCCTATTCCGATATTAGTACCACAGATGCAGAATATAGGACTAATGCATCCTCAGAATGTAGAAACCAGAAGCCCAGATGCAATTTCAGTACCAATTACATCTGGAAATAACAAAATGGTTAGAAGATTTGAGTGTTTCAAAAGTTCTAGAGAATCAAAATACGGGAGATCAAGTTATAAATAAACAAGATTGTCAGTGGAAGTGCGTGAACTTCTTGAAGGGACAATGGGAGTAAATAGACTTGAATCATATACTAAAGCTCACTTGAGATACTTGTGTAAGTTAATTACAGAGAGAGCAGATAAAGTACATCAGCAATTACAGGAGTTAGCAGACAAATACAAAATAGATCTTACAAAAATGAAGAACCTGAAGAGAAGTTATAGATTACATATTGATACTGAAGATTTTGAACACATGAGGTCTGCAGGGATGAAAACACCTTAGAGAATTACTTGAGAGAGTACCAATTTGAGGAGCATTGGAAAAATGGGAAGGCAGATGGGTCAACAAAAGAGAACGGCTGAAGTAGGATCTGGATACTCCTCTTGTAGATATAACACAGACAAGAGAACCAGTGAAGATGTTGCCAATGAGAGAAACTCCAGGAGGGAAGTTTGTACATATACCTTGAAGCAGGAGTGATATTTTGAGTTTTACAAATGAATACCTCAGGTTGAGAGAGAAACCAGCCAAATGGTATCAGCAGACAGATAGGTTTGTGAAATGTGTGAAATGCCTGTGGGAGGACTTGAATACTCTCTTTGAGATTGTTGTTACAGCAGATTTGTGGACTGAGGTTAAAAGGAGTGTAGATTGGCCTATAAGTGAACCGCAAAGAGATCAGAAAACAGGCGCACCATCTACTTAAGTAATGAAATATTATTATAAGGTCATTGAGTTCCTGAAGATGAGAATTTTGCCAAAAACCATTGATTGGCAATGCATAGATAAAACAGCTCAGGAAGGAAAAGTGTCGATCCATGCGTACTTTGAAAGGTTGTTAAAAGCATTTAAACATTAGTGTGGTACAGAAACATTCAAGCCGAAAGACATGATTAATTTTGTGTTCAGGTTTGTCAATGGATTGAGACCAAAGATTGTCCAGAGCATTGCTCAAAGTGAGGTTATTGTTATGGGATACCCTCTTACTGTGATGGTGCCCCATTCAAAATAAATTTTGTTAACTCATTTAAAGACACAGTATCTGACCAGAACAGACTGACCAGACATGAGACTGCAATCTTTGGGTCACCCAGTGTGATGATCAAGAGATGTACAGTGCTTAACCCAGAAACTTTACTTCTGGTTGAAAATGTTGGTTCAGATAAATTGGATGACACTGAACATGATTGTTTGGAAATTATAGAGTAATGCACAAGACCCAGAGCAGATATTAGAGACACCTTCCTGGAAGACAATGATCAAATTATTATTTTTGATGGTTCAAGGATATGAAGTATGCACTATCACTGGCGTACTGGAAGCTTCATGGCTTTGAGGAGTGGTTTTTGCACATGTAGCAGAATTGGTTATTCTTACTGGAGCATGCCAAATTGCGAGTCAGATGAAAGTGACTGTTGGAAATGGCCTTTCTGCAGGGTCACACCCAAACTTTTTGCCTTCTTCCTCCTCTTTTTCTGATATAATTTTTTGCTGGCTGTAGGACTTTGCACACTTTACCACTGTCAATCAGTGCTAAAGTGCATGTGCTCTCTCCTCAAAACATGCTGACACTGGCTCATACCCAATTGGCTTATTTAATTTACTTTTAAACCCCTAGTCAAGGGCACTACATGTGTCCAGGGCGTGTAAATGAAATGCTACTAGTGGGCTGCAGCACTGGCTTTGCACCCACATAAGTAGCCCCCTAACCATGTCTCAGGCCTGCCATTGCAGGGGCTGTGTGTGCAGTTTCACTGCCACTTAGTCTTGGCATTTAAATGTAATTTCCAAGCCTTAAACTCCCCTTTTTCTACATATAAGTCACCCCTAAGATAGGCCCTATGTACCACAGGGCAGGGTGCTATGTAGATAAAAGGCAGGACATGAACATGTGTGTTCTATATGTCCTGGCAGTGTAAAACTCCTAAATTCATTTTACACTGCTGTGAGGCCTGCTCCTTTCATACGATAGCATTAGGGCTACCCCCATACACTGTTTGAGTGGTAGATTCTGATCTGAAAGGAGTAGCCAGGTCGTATTTAGTATGGCCAGAATGGTAATAGAAAATCCTGCTTATTGGTGAAGTTTGTTCTAATATTGCTATTCTAGAAATGCCACTTTTAGAAAGTGAGCATTTCTCTACACTTAAATCCTTCTGTGCCTTACAATTCACGTCTGGCTAGGTTTAGTTGACAGCTCCCTTGTGCATGCTCAAACCCCAAACCCAGGATGCTCAGTCTCACTGGCATACATCTGCATATTGAATGGTTCTTCCTGGGCTGGGAGGGTGGAGGGTCTGACACTTACATGTCAAAGGACAATAGCCTGTCCTCACAGAAATGACTGCCACACCCCCTACTGGGACTCTGGCAGGCAGGATGGAACTGAAATGGGACCTTGTGCACTTCTAAGCCACTCTTTGAAATCTCCCCCACTTCAAAGGGACATTTGGGTATTGAAGCAGAGTCTCTGACCCTTCCAACTCAGACACTTCTGGACAAGATTCCACTGGAGAAGAAACCCTGAACCAGAACCTGCAACCTGCCAGGAGTAACTGCCTGGCTGCCCAAAGGACTCACCTGACTGCTTTTCTGCAAAGGACTGCTGCCCTGATGTTGCCTTGCTGCCCTCTGGCTCTGCTAGGAAGTGCTCTCCAAGGGCTTGGATAGAGCTTTCCTCCTGTTCCTTGAAGTCTCAGGACCAAATAGACTTTATCCTGCAAAAGAATTCTTTGAGTGGCGAAAGTTCGACGCACAGCCTGCAAGAAATGATGCACATCCTGCATCGTGATGAGAAAATCACTGCACGTCAAACCAGATTAACGCAGCCTGACTTCCCGAAGAGAACGACGCAGCGCCAGCGTTGCGATCGGAACTTCAACGCATGGCCCACTGGATCAACCCAAAGCTGAGCCGGAATGACACAGCCCGACTTCCTGAAAGAAATTCACGCAGCACCTGCCCTGTGGCAGAAATTTCCTCGCATCCCCCACCGGATCAACGCAGCCCCTGTGACTTTGTCTTTCAAGCCCAGGATTTCAACACATCGTCACCGGGGCGTTCGGAAACCCCGTAGCCCGAAAAGGATCCCAGTCTACGCACCAGAAATTGACGCAAAGCCTGCCCTGAGTGAAAACTCAACGACGCATCGTCTGTTTGCACTGGAAAAATCGACGCACACCTCCCCGTTTTCAACGCAACTGCTCCTCTGCGGTCCCTTGGGGACAATTTGAACGCAAATCAGGTACTTTGTGCTTGCAAGGGACATTTTTGAACTAAAGACTCTTTATATCATTTTCTAAGTGATATTTCAACGTGTACTTATTAAATCTTAATTGTTTTGGCCTGCATTTAACAAGATAAATATTATATATTTTTCTAACCACTCTGTGGTGTATTTTTGTGGTGTTATACTGTGTTATTGCATGATTTATTGCACACATACTTTACACATTGCCTTCTAAGTTAAGCCTGACTGCTCAGTGCCAAGCTACCAGAGGTTGGGCACAGGATAATTTGGATTGTGTGTGACTTGCCCTGACTAGCGTAAGGGTCCTTGCTCGGACAGGAGGTAACCTGACTGCCAACCAAAGACCCTATTTCTAACAGTGACGATCCACACAGATAGCCAACATGGATTCAGCATTGTGTATGACTTTGACCAGATATGGTTACAGGGAGGTTTCCTAACTTCTTCTGGTTCACCAGTAAGGAATGGTGAGAAAATTCATGAGTTGTTACATGCAGTTCAAAAAGCAGAGAAAATAGCTGTGGTGAAATGCAGTGCATATCAGAGGTCACAAGATTACGTGTCGTTCGGAAATGCATATGCAGATCAGGTTGCTAAATTTTGTGCCCTGAATGGGATGTCATTCAAAGGAAATTGGGAACTGTTACCTGAAAATGATGAAGTGTATGCAAATTTTACTATGCACGTTATTGATACTTTGGAAGAGCTGAAGGCTTTATAAGATAATGTTTCAAAAGAAGAGTGTAGGGATTGGGTCAAGCGTAAATGTGTCCAGAGGGATGATGATGTCTGGGTGACAGCCGAAGGGAAGGTAGTTCTGCCAAACAGTCTACTGACTCAGGTGGCTAGATACTATCATGGTCAAGCACATATATGGAGAGATTCAATGGTGCGGAGTTTTAAACAACAATGGTTTAATCCGAAATTTAGACAAGTTGCAGAAGCAGTTTGCCATAGATGCATTGTCTGCCAGCAGATGAACGATGGCAAAGGGACAGTAGTCAATATGGGACATATTGGCATGGAAGGAGGACCATTTAGCAGAATGCAAATGGATTTAATTAAGATGCCTGTGTGTGCTCGTTTGAAGTATGTATTGGTGATTGTGTGCATTTTCAGTCACTGGATTGAGGCTTTCCCTACAAGGAGAAATTATAGCCTTACCGTAGTTATTATTTATAGACTTAATTCCACATTTTGGTTTCCTGGTCTCTTTGGAATCAAATAGAGGAAGTAACTTCAACAATGAAGTGATAAAGTTGCTATGTTCAGCTTTAAACATTGAGCAGAAACTCCATTGTAGTTACCGCCCAGAAGCTTTAGGACTCGTAGAGCAGATAAATGGAACGCTAAAGTCCAGACTGGCAAAGATATGTGCATCCACAAACTTGAAATGGCCAGATGCTTTGCCGTTGGTTCTAATGTCAATGAGAAGTACTCCTGACAAGAAAACAGGATTGTCGGCCCATGAAATCCTCATGGGTAGAGCTATGAGACTACCAGCAGTACCTTCAAATGCTCTTATAAATATTACAGATGACATGGTGTTAGACTACTGTAAAGGGCTAGCTGATGTAGTTCGAACTTTTTCTCATCAGGTGGAAGGTACCACACTTCAACAATCTCCAGGCAAAGAACACAACCTGAAAGCTGCTCAGAAGAGGGTGTCCTCATAAGTAGGTGGTCTGACGAACCAGACTGAACAAGTGACTGACCACAGTGGAAAGGGAGTTGAGACAGATCCAAGCCAAGAGGGTTTGACTCCTCCTGAACCAGCTGCGGGAACATCAAAAGAGAAGATTTTGAGTTCAAAGAAGGCCTTGGAAAGGTGAAAACTGGCATGAAAAGAGCTCAGAAGCAGGAAGGATAAACGTAGTTCCACTAATTCAAGAAGAAAACTAGATAAACAAAGGAGAAGATCTCAGTGAAGAAGAAGCTGGTAGTAGTCAAAGGATGAAAAGGAAGAGAGTTGCAAATCGAAAATACTCTGATCCAGAATGGGTATATTTAACTACAAATGAATCGTAAGAAGAGTTTTTGAATTTTTGTTTTGACAGAGATATTCTGAGTTTATATTTTGGTACGTGAAGGGAAAAAGAAAGAACTGATGCTGAGTTTTTGAAAAGTAAATAGAAAGATTTTGATGAAGTCGTACCTAAAGAGACTTTGATAATATGACTTGACAATCTGCTAAACTGGTTTTTTATACACTTTTGCCAAATATTGAAAAGGAGAATCTGGATAGTATGAATGAACTTTTGAAGAAAAAAACAAATAGGAGGGATTGATGATTGACATTTTTGTCTTTTGTGTTTGTTTTGTTTTGATTTTGCTGCATAGCCATAATTTTGTGTACTTCTACTTTTTGATTCTTTACAGATCATGGGAAACTTTAGTAACCAACACATTAAAAATAGTTGTTGTAAATGTATAGGTATTGGTTTGGCAATTGTTTGTGTGATAGTATGTTCGTTATTGATAGTGAGTGTGATTGTTTTTTAGATGAATGGAGCCAACCATACTGTAGCAACACTCACAACTGTTAGTCCATTAGAGCCTACTACTACTTTTTCAGCTATAAATAGGTTTAAAATAGATGATAAATATGTACACGAAGAGAAATAACTTTCTTCTAATGTTTTTGATTGCTTATTGCGTGAGTATGTTGATGTAATGGATGCAAAAGATTGTTATGTCTGTACCCAGATTCCAGCCTCTGTTGAGGAGGGGATTGCTTATCATAGTTTTCCTCTTACTTATGCTACAAGTTGTAGTCTTTTACTAACACGATTCTATACCCAGGAATATATTCAATAATTATTTTGTTGATGTAGTATTTTCTTTTGTACCTATAATTAGATATTTAAGTAGAGTAGCAAAAGAAAATTACATTGTTTCAGTAAGGGGTTTCTTTGAGCCTACATTAACCTTTGGCACAGCCTTTGCTTACAGAAATAATCTCACCTGTTTACTTTCACCTGTAGAAAAGACGTTTTTCGATAACACAGATGACAGCAGAAGAGCGATCAATGATAAGATAGATAATGGAGTAGCACATCGTAGACCTTGGACTGATCATACTTACAATGACATCACTAAACAAGGGAAGTTGTCATTAGATGCACAGCATGTAGGGAAGCTTTGTATATATAGGCCGCAAAGTTACTTTGGTAGAATATATGTGGGTATGAGTGAAAGTAGACATGTACTTTTATTTCAGAGTAGATCAAATTTTATGCTGAATGGTCAAGATCCTCCAGTGCCTGTTGTGTACTATATTTGTGGAAAGAATGCTTATTATCGTCTTCCTAGAGGATGGTATGGCACATTTTATTTGGGAATAGTCTTTCCGAAAATGTATCAGTTGGAAGACTTAAGTAAGTTTCCTAAATTTCCTGAAATTCAAACAAGACACAAGCGAGACTCAGTGGCATTGTGGGAGACATATTTGGAGTAATAATTCCTTCAGTAGGAGTTGTTCTGAGTTCAATAAAAATACATAAGTGGTACGGTTGTGGATAACATGTTGACAGAAAATTCAGGAGCTATTCTGCTCCTAGTTACTGAAATGGCTGCTACAAGAGCTATGGCTCTTCAGAACCGTCTTGCATTAGACATTCTCTTAGCAAAAGAGGGCGGAGTTTGAAAAACACTTGGTCCACGCTGCTGTTGTTCATACATACCGGAAAATACTAAATTAGTTAGAGGTTTGATTAACAATTTAACAAAAGATAAAACAGAACTAAAAGAATTAACTGAAAGTACTGTTTGGGAAAAAGCTGGCAAAGGGATTGCTTCAATGGGAAATTGGCTTGGCAACTTTGGAGATGGTATTATACTAACATTGGTCAAATGGAGTTTGATTATTGTGTTTTTTCTAACTGGAATTTGGGGAACATATAAAATATTTCGAATAATTAAAAGAAGAAGATTTAAAAAGAATCAGAGGAGGGTAGATGTTCAAATGGAAAGGTTTTAAGGTAAAAATTCAAAGAGAAAGACAATTTAGAAAAAGGTGAAAGAATCAAGATTCTAAAATTTGGAATGAAATAAATAAATGTATTATGCGTGTTTGTGTGATGAAATATATAGTCATCAGGGGAGGGATTGTGTAAGCAGAGATTTTACTGATAAAATGTTGAGTCATTACATAGTTATACTTACAGGTTAATGTGTGAATTATTTAGATAATAATATTATGTTCATGAAACTGTCACTAACTGAATGGCCACCATTTTATGTAAGGCCTATAAATGTCCGTGCTAACTTAAGCTGATTAAATTATTCTGTCTTTACAAGAGAATGTGTTTCTTAACTAAACCAAATAGTAGAAACAAATGTGTATTTAGTGGTCTCTGCTGGACTGAAGTGGAAGCATATGCAAGGACAGTGTGTAACGCAAGATGTATAAAATGTTTCTAATGTGTTCCGTAGCGTGACTGATTTCATTGTTTACAAAGATGTTTCTAATCTGTATGTCTTTCCTCAATGGTAAAGAAAGGATGAAGTAACATATTTTATACTTGTTTTTCTGTGATTTCATATTCTGGTGGAGAGAAGACAAAGGATCCACAGATGAGTCGGAAGAAGAGGAAGCATAGAAAATAAAATGAATTAATTTAGATTTTGTCAATGGCATAACAGCAAATAAAGAGCTTGGAGTACACTAATGATATAATTTTGATATCTGATAATGTTCTGATTGGTCATAACTTTCTCACCTTAATGCTTTAGCCAATCATTTTCATTCAACAAGTTTAATTTAATGTTCAGTCACCATTGTTCGGGGGTAATTCTTCAGGGGTCATTCTTCTTAGAGGCCCTTGTGTATCCTGAGGCCTAGAGATTCTATTGCTCATGACATGCTCATGCTTGGATGGATTAGTGTATTTTACAGTCCAAAATTCTAAACCATTGCCCCTCTCCTTATTCTATTCCTATTCTGATGTTGGTGCCTGATGTTGCTTTCCAACTGACAAAGTAGGCATTGTTGCTGATTACTGTAGTATCTTGCTAATGTATAATTGTAAATTGTTATCTGTTTTTTGTTTTACATGTAGCAGCTGCAATTGCTCATTTACTGATGCTTATTTTTTATAACACCATAGCTACCTGTGTTCTAAATTTGTATTGCTAAAACGTTTACATGAAGTCCAACATGTCAATGCTAATTAGTGGTTAGTGAGGGAGACGCCACTCACATGCTCATGAATTGTTGATATTTTCTGTCTTATCATTTTTCAGATGTATTCAATTTATCTTGCTCAGAGTCTATTGCTCTGGTTTTCCATTATAACCATTGAGATAATTAGTATTTTTTGCTTTGATTAAACTCAGATATATCCAACGCTCAATTGATTATCGTCTATATATGTGATGTTTTAAGATGTATTTTGGATGACATTTTCTCAAAACAAATTTGTTTCAGTTCATGGACCTTGTGTGTGAAAATCCACTATTCAGTCCTGGGGGGAATAAAAATATAGCTAGGATTTCTCAGCGTTACCAGTTTTCAGTGAGAACCATATCATAAATAAAGTGACTTTAACAATGCAATTATTCTCCTTCGTCGTTGATTCCGCGTATATAGGAAACAATTCTGAATTACTGTAGGTGTGGTTTTTTTTCCTCTGTAGAAGGAGTGATCCATCGCGTTAATTAACATATACCTATATCATATTCATCAGGAATTCTGTGTGCCAAGCAAGCCCGGCAGCTTTCTTTGCAGAAAATGCATCATAAATGTTCTCACTGTCACCAACCACATTTTTTAAATGTGCCTTCAATTCCTAATGATTTTTGCAGGCAGATGGTTTATTTGCAGATTGTCTTCTCTTGGGAGGTTTCTCTTTAAAATGATGTTTATAAGGCGAGTAGCCTTTCCTTAGTCATTATGAGGAGACCTGCAAAGAGGCACTGGAAATCACATTCCTAGCAAGTTTGTCATGTGAACAGAAACGCACAGAAAATTACATATTCACTAATTTCTAGAATCCCTTTCAACAGGTATAAAAGCGCATGTTTGCTTTGCTGCATCTTTTTTCCGTGAGGGCAGAGTTAGAGGATGAGTAGTTGATGCCAACGTGTTAAGCGTCATTGGGAAGATCAGCGCATCTAGAGGGAGGTCAGCTGCTTGGACTCAGGTGATTACACATACAATTCAGTCAATTAGGGATCAATATAATAAGAGTGAGGAATTGGGATTCTTTAAAGTATTAATATTTACATATGAAAGTATCTCTTAAAAAGGTACCACTAAAAAGGATTTTTCACAAATCAAGATTGTTTTTTTAATGTTCGCATAATAAATACTTAGCTTGAATTAGTGTTACTTAAAGGTCCACTAGATTAGTAGCTTTAAAAACAGAACATTTCATTTAGCTATTGATTAGGAGAAGGACGGGCTCAGAGAGCACATCCAGGGTGTAGTCAAGCGTGGCAAAAGTTGGGCAAACATAAAAGCAAACTTGGGTTCTTGGCAGCAGACGTAGGCAGGCGCCTACCTATTTGAGCAATATGAATTGTGGGCACATGCAATAGCATGGGATGTATTTGTATTTTTGAAATTCATATGTCATTAAATGTATGTTCAGCTTGCACCTCCTCAGAGTTCTGTTCTCATTATGAATGTAACATAAGTGATTCTCCCACAAATCTCAGTCGAAAATGAATTTGCAAATTGTGCCCTTGGAAGCTCAGTGGGCTGTTAACACTTGTCAAAATCTAGAACATTTAAAATACTGTTTTATAAGAGGAAAGGCTATTAAAACATTTGCATGCAGCCTTCTCCTGCTAATGCAATTTCCATACGCTCTCTCAACTAGCATCGTCAGGAAGCTGTATGTCACTCATAGAGAGTGAGCAGAAAGAATTAGAGAGACAAGGAGAAATTAAAGAACGAGAGAGAGAGTGTGTGTGTGTGTTTGTGTGTATGTATGTATCTGCAGTTCACAATACTACACAACATTTTTGTGAATGTGTTTATGGAAATATCCTTGTCTCCTGCTAAGGAAAAGTGGACAACCCAGGTGAGCCCCTCTAACCAATAGAGGGGCTCACCTGGGTTGAGCCCCTCTATTGGCTAGAGGGGCTCAACCAATAGAGGGGCTCAACCCAGGTGAGCTGAGTAAATTACTGAGTAAATTAATATAGATTTGTGGGAAGCTAAACTTCTAAACTCAATTTACAGGGTCAAAACCATCCTGCCGCGATTGGATTATTACTCCACTAGTTTAAGCCAACAATTAATTGCTATTAATACAAAATGCAATGTGTCTGGGTCAATTTGGGTGCACACCTACATGTACAATATAAAGAAGAACATATATGTTATCCACAGTCAGTGTTCGAGAAGGAACGGTGGCCCCCTCTAGCCTTAATTTTCTGCCCTGTTATCCTAATCATGGTGATTAGTTAGGCAACGTTTTGCTGTAACCAGGCAGTTTAGCCTGCTGATCTGAAGTGAGTACTGCACCTCTTCCTGAGTCTCTCTCATGGGGAACCTTCATTGCCTATTTGTGCTGTAGGTTTTTTGCTTATATTGGGAATCCACCAAGCCACCTAAGCAGGTCAAGCACAAATCGGAGACTGTGACAATCATGGACAGGTTGGATGCCATGGACCAAGTCCTAGCCTTATTGCAGCCTGCCTTGTCATCTCAGGCACACAGAGAGCTACACCTGCAGCCCAACTCTGGAAATGGGACAGACACTGGTTGTGGGACAGTTATGGGAGGATGCCCTAGATGAGCAGCAGACCTCCCGCAAAGCAGTAATCCCCTCGGTCAGTAAGAAACCGTGTGAGGGGTGGTGAAAGTGAGCATAGCTCAGCCCTCTGTTATGGTAATTCCAGCTGGACACGAGAAGCAGGTGATGGTAGTGGCAGTGGTGGTGGTGGTGGAGAGCAGTTCTATTTTTATGGGTGGCCAACCTTGGTCCATGACGGTCAGGTCTATACCAAGGTAACATATAGAATAAATGTGCATTCAACAGATCTAAATGAAGCTCATTCACACGGTGTTTAACATGGACATCTGGCAAGATTTCAGTCTTCCTTGATGTACTGTACTAATGTAGTCTCCTGTAATATCTCGGTACTTTCAGTTCTGATCTAGTGTAAAGAGTCACACACATCTTTTGGTAAATTGAGACAAGCACAAAATGAGCTGTACAGTTGGAAACACTGCATGAGCGGATGATGTGAGTTAAACTTCCCGAATGGCATAGTAAGTTTGAATAAGGGTGTGAGTGTCTGCAATGTCTGTAGTCGGGCAAATGAGTTCCGCCACCAGGCACCTCCAAGCAGAGAGGCCAGAGAAGGGGAAGTGCTTCGGGGAAAATAGCATATCTAATATCAATTATGCTCTCATTTTCCTACAGACAAACTCTCTTCAAGCTTGTCATAATATTTTTATTAAAAAAATAGGTTTTGCATGTCACTAATATTTTTTTTGTTTTGAAAATGAAAAGTACCTATTAATCTCTGGCTTAAATTCAGCTACAATTTCTGCATATGCCTACAGATTTTTTTAATGTATTATTACTTCTCGTGTGTACACTACCGGGAAAGGATGGCACAAAAGGCCTTCAATTTGTCAGTGCTTTTAAAATTGTAAGTGTTAAGTATGAGTTCTAGATGTACTTACAAATAAAACATACAGGAGTTGTTAGAAATTGGGTTTTTGGTTGGCAGTCAGGTTACCCTCTGTCCAAGCAAAAGCCCTCACTCTAGTCAGGGTAAGTCACACACTATCCAAGATTATCCTGTGCCCACCCTCTGGTAGCTTGGCACGAGCAGTCAGGCTTAACTTAGAAGGCAATGTGTAAAGTATTTGTGCAATAAATCATACAATACCACCATATAGCACCACAAAAATACACCACACAGTGTTTAGAAAAATATATAATATTTATCAGGATAATTGTAGAACTATCACAGGAAAGTGATATAAAGTGTCTTAAGTCTTTAGAATGCAATACAGTGTCTTTCAAGCACAAAGTACCTGGTTTCTGGTGGAAAATCTCCTCAGTGGGCCACAGGAAAAGGGATGCGTGGAAAAAGGGGTGCGTGCGTTGATTTCTCCTCAGCACACAAAGACTTGCGTCGTTCTTTTCCACGCGGGGAAGTCGGGCGTCGTTTTCCGGCGCGCAGACAGTCTCTTTTCGTGGATCGCGGGGATTACCAGATGTCCCGGGTCTGTGCGTGGATTCTCTTACTTGTTTTCCGGCTGCGCGTCGTTCTGCGGGACTGCGTGTCGAAGTTTCGATCTCACGGCAGGCGTCGCATCGATTTCTCCTTGGAAGTCGGGCGGCGTTGTCCTTGCGAGGCCGTGCGTCGAAATTTTGGTCTCACGGCAGGCGTCGCGTCGATTTCTCCTCGGAAGTCGGGCGGCGTTGTCCTTGCGAGGCCGTGCGTCAAAGTTTCGCGTTCACGGTAGGCGTCGCGACGATTTCTCCTGGAAAGTCGAGCGGCGTTGTCCTTGCGAGGTTGTGCGTCGAAGTCTCGATCGTCCCGAGAGCGTCGCGTTGATCAGCGTCGGTGTGCGGCGTTTTTCTCGCCGCGAAACAAGCTGTGCGTCGAAATTTTCGGCGCACGGAGCGTCCAAGTGAAAGGAAGAAGTCTTTTTGGTCCTGAGACTTCAAGGAACAGGAGGCAAGCTCTATCCAAGCCCTTGGAGAGCACTTTCACAGCCAGACAAGAGTTCAGCAAGGCAGCAGGGCAACAGCAAGACAGCAGTCCTTTGTAGAAAGCAGACAGGTGAGTCCTTTGAGCAGCCAGGCAGTTCTTCTTGGCAGGATGTAGTTTCTGGTTCAGGTTTCTTCTCCAGCAAGTGTCTCTTGAGGTAGAGCAGAGGCCCTGTTTTATACCCAAATGTGCCTTTGAAGTGGGGGAGACTTCAAAGAGTGGCTAAGAAGTGCACCAGGTCCCCTTTCAGTTCAATCCTGTCTGCCAGGGTCCCAGTAGGGGGTGTGGCAGTCCTTTGTGTGAGGGTAGGCCCTCCACCCTCCCAGCCCAGGAAGACCCATTCAAAATGCAGATGTATGCAAGTGAGGCTGAGTACCCTGTGTTTGGGGTGTGTCTGAGTGAATGCACAAGGAGCTGTCAACTAAACCTAGTCAGACGTGGATTGTAAGGCACAGAAGGATTTAAGTGCAAAGAAATGCTCACTTTCTAAAAGTGGCATTTCTAGAATAGTAATATTAAATCCGACTTCACCAGTCAGTAGGATTTTGTATTACCATTCTGGCCATACTAAATATGACCTCCCTGCTCCTTTCAGATCAGCAGCTGCCACTTCAACAGTGTATGAGGGCAGCCCCAATGTTAGCCTATGAAGGGAGCAGGTCTCACAGCAGTGCAAAAACGAATTGAGGGTTTTTTACACTACCAGGACATATAACTACACAGGTACATGTCCTGCCTTTTACCTACACAGCACCCTGCTCTAGGGGATACCCAGGGCACACATTAAGGGTGACTTATATGTAGAAAAAGGGGAGCTCTATGCTTGGCAGGTACTTTTAAATGCCAAGTCGAGGTGGCAGTGAAACTGCCCACACAGGCCTAGCAATGGTAGGCCTGAGACAAGGAAAAGGGGCTACTTAAGTGGGTGGCACAATCCGTGCTGCAGGTCCACTAGTAGCATTTAATCTATAGGCCCTAGGCACCTGGAGTGCACATTACTGGGGACTTATAAGTAGACTAAATAGTTCAATCAGGTATGATCCAAAGTTACCATGTTTACAGAGAGAGAGCATATGCACTTTAGCACTGGTTAGCAGTGGTAAAGTGCGCAGAGTCTAAAAACCAGCAAAAACAGTATCCACAAAGTGGAGGGAGGCAGGCAAAAAGTTAGGGGTGACTACCCTAAGGCTGTCAGGTCTAACGTGTGTCCCCCCCAGCTGAAAGTGGGGAGAGCTACCCGACCTCTTGGGAGCTCTCATCGCTAAGGCGGAAGTACCTGGAGAGACCATCAGCATTGGCGTGGTCAACCCCTGGGCGATGTTCCACCGTAAAGTCCATCCCCTGTAGGGAAATGGACCACCTCAAGAGTTTTGGATTCTCACCCCTCATCTGCATGAGCCATCTGAGGGGCCTGTGGTCTGTCTGAACTAGGAAGTGAGTCCCAAACAGGTAGGGTCTCAGCTTCTTCAGTGCCCAGACCACAGCAAAAGCTTCTCTTTCAATAGCACTCCACCTCTGTTCCCGTGGTAATAGTCTTCTGCTAATAAAGACTATCGGTTGATCTCTGCCCTCCTCATTCAGCTGTGCTAGAACTGCCCCTATGCCATGCTCTGAAGCGTCTGTCTGCACGATAAATTCCTGGGAGTAGTCAGGGGCCTTGAGCACGGGGGCCGTGCACATGGCTTCCTTCAGGGCGTCAAAGGCTTTCTGACAAGCCTCTGTCCAATTCACCAACCTAGGTTGCTTCTTGGAAGTGAGTTCTGTCAAGGGTGTTGCAATGGTACCATAGCCCTTGACAAATCGGCGGTAGTATCCTGTGAGGCCTAGAAAGGCTCTCACCTCCGTCTGTGTTCGGGGTGGTTGCCAGGCCTTGATAGTTTCAATCTTGGCCTGGAGTGGCTGCACCTTGCCACCACCCACTAGGTGTCCTAAGTACACCACGGAACCCTGCCCAATCTGGCACTTACTGGCCTTGATGGTCAGGCCTGCCTGTTGCAGGGCCTGAAGCACCTCCTTGAGGTGAAGCAGGTGTTCCTCCCAGCTGGAACTGTAGACAGCTATGTCATCCAGGTAGGCTGCACAGAAGGCATCCTTGCCAGCTAGGACCCCGTTAACCAACCGTTGGAAGGTAGCGGGGGCATTTTTCAACCCAAACGGCATCACCCGGAACTGGTAATGGCCATCCGGGGTTGAAAATGCGGATCTTTCCTTGGCCCCCTCAGTTAGGCCGATCTGCCAGTACCCTGAAGTAAGATCAAACGTACTCAGGAACTTGGCAGCGCCTAGCCTGTCCACGAGCTCATCAGCTCGGGGGATGGGGTGAGCATCAGTCCGTGTGACTGAGTTGAGACCCCGGTAGTCCACACAGAACCGGAGTTCTGGCTTCGCACCTGGGGCAGTAGCCTTAGGGACCAATACCACTGGGCTGGCCCAGGGACTACTGGATTTCTCAATGACCCCTAGAGTCAACATCTTGGAGACCTCCTCCTTGATGCTGGCCTTCACCTTATCCGACAACCTGTAAATTTTGTTTTTCACAGGGAGACTGTCACCGGTGTCAATATCATGAACACAGAGGTGGGTCAGCCCAGGAGTAAGGGAGAACAGGGGGGAGAACTGCTCCAACAGCTCATAACAGTCTCCTTTCTGATTTAGAGTCAGGGAGTCAGACAGAATGACCCCGCTTACTGACCCATCACCTTCTTGGGCAGAGAGGAGGTCGGGGAGAGGTTCACTCTCCTCTTCCGTTCCTTCATCTGTGACCAGAAGCATGTTGATCTCCGACCTCTCACAATGAGCTTTTAGTCGGTTCACATGGAGCACCCTTAGGGGATTCCTAGGGGTTTTGAGGTCCACTAGGTAAGTGGCCTCCCCTTTCCGCTCCTTTATTTCAAATGGGCCAGACCAGCGGTCCTGGAGAGCTCTGGGCTCTACTGGCTCCATTACCCACACTTTGTCTCCAGGTTGAAACTCTACCAGGGTGGCCTTCTGGTCATACCATTGTTTCATCACCTCTTGACTGGCCTCAAGGTTATCTTGGGCTTCTTTCCAGAAGCGGGTCATCTGGTTGCGGAGGGCCAACATATAGCTGACCACATCCTGAGGGGGTGTCTTTGGAGCTTTCTCCAATCCCTCCTGGACAATGCTTAAGGGTCCCCTGACAGGGTACCCATAGAGAAGTTCAAAGGGACTGAACCCTACCCCTCTCTGGGGGACCTCTCTGTAAGCAAAGAGAAGGCATGGTAAGAGGACGTCCCACTTACGCCTCATGGCCTCAGGAAGGCCACCAATCATGCCTTTCAGGGTCTTGTTGAATCTCTCCACAAGACCGTTCGTCTGGGGGTGATAGGGTGTGGTGAACTTGTAAGTTACCCCACACGCATCCCACAGAGACTTCATGTATGCAGACATGAAGTTAGTGCCTCTGTCAGACACTATTTCCTTGGGGAACCCCACACGGGTAAATATCCCCATCAGGGTTCTGGCCACCACCGGTGCAGTTACTGTCCTTAGAGGGATTGCCTCTGGGTAACGGGTGGCATGGTCCACCAAAACCAGGATGAATCTGTTGCCTAAGGCAGTTTTGGGGTCCAAGGGACCAACAATGTCGATGCCCACCCTTTCAAAGGGGGTGCCAACGACAGGAAGTGGAATCAGGGGGGTTTTAATCCTTTTTCCTGCTTTACCACTGGCCTGGCAGGTAGGACAGGATCTGCAGAATTTGTCTGAGTGTGTCCTCATTTTGGGCCAATAAAAGTGGGTGACAAGCCTGTTAAAGGTCTTGCCCTGCCCCAAATGTCCTGCCAGGGGAATGTCGTGAGCCAGACCCAGTAGGAAGGTTCGGTAACATTGGGGGACCACCAGCATACGTGCTGCCCCAAAGCCCGGAACCTTAGGCTCACTGTAGAGGAGATCATTCTCCCAATATAGGTGGTGATCGCCAGAGGCGTCGCCGGCTGCCTGGTTTGAGGCTTGTTTCCTCAAACCTTCTAGAGTGGGACATTCTTTCTGCGCCTTGCAGAATTCCTCCCTGGTGGGTCCACCCTCAACTTGCCAGCCAGCAAGCTCAGGTAAGTCACCTAGGGCGGCGATGTCTTCCCCAGTTGGCTCGGAAGCCTCCTCCTCAGGAGCCCCGTCAGCCACTGTGGGAACAGCGGGGGCCGGTTTCCCGCACCCCTGGTCCCTCCTCCTGGCAGCTCTCTGGGCCATCGTTCCAGGCTCCAGATGCCCTTGACTTCCCTCTCGGTCAGCCATGGACCGTGTGGTCATGCAGACCCACTCAGGTAACCCTAACATCTCCAGGTGAGACCTGAGCTCCACTTCTTTCCAGGCAGTGTGCTCAAGGTCATTGCCTAACAGACAATCTACAGGCATGGCAGGACTCACAGCTACTTTCAGAGTACCAGAGACCCCCCCCCACTCAAAGGGAACCAGAGCCACCGGTAGGTGACTCTCGCGATTGTCAGCGACTCTGACCTGGTGGAATGCATTAGGTACTATCTGCTCTGCTGACACCAGCTGACTCTTGATAGTAGTCATACTGGCTCCTGTGTCACGCAGAGCCTCCACCCTCTGCCCATCAATGGTGACCCACTGCCGGTACTTGGAAGTATTTCTGGGCATGTGGGCCTTGGGCACCATTTCTCCTTCTCCCAGGGACACTAGGGAAATCTCTACCTGCTCCCCAAAGCTAGTTGGGTCCATCTCCCCCCCGAGTGCTACACTAGTCAACCCAGGTGCCTGTCCGGTAGAGGACGGTGCCCTCTTGGGGCACTGTGGATCGCCTTTGTAGTGACCATATTGGTAACACTCCATGCATTTGGGGCTAGATTTTCCTGACCTGTCAAATGTCCCTGGCTTTTTCCCAAATTTGGAAAAGGAAGGGTTGCCACCCCCTCCCTGGGAATTCTTTTGGGGGCCTTTAGAGAGTTCCTTATCTGTAAGTTTATCTCCCCCCTCTTTCTTCTGTTGGGAACCCTGACCACCTTTGTGGGAGTCCCCCCCAGGTACCTTTTTGGACACTCTGGTGCTAACCCAGAGGTCCGCCTCCTCAGCAAGCTTCCTGGGATCAGTCAGCTTACTATCCACTAGGTGCTGGCGCAAATCTGTATAAGTAACATTAAGCATATGCTCTCTCAGGATCAAGTAATATAAACCTTTATAATCTGCTACTTTGTTGCCCCGCACCCATCCATTCAGTGCCTTACTAGAGAAATCAAAGAAATCTACCCATGTTTGTGTGGTTTGTTTGGTGCCACCGCTGCCACCAATGTTAGAAATGGGGTTTTTGGTTGGCAGTCAGGTTACCCTCTGTCCAAGCAAAAGCCCTCACTCTAGTCAGGGTAAGTCACACACTATCCAAGATTATCCTGTGCCCACCCTCTGGTAGCTTGGCACGAGCAGTCAGGCTTAACTTAGAAGGCAATGTGTAAAGTATTTGTGCAATAAATCATACAATACCACCATATAGCACCACAAAAATACACCACACAGTGTTTAGAAAAATATATAATATTTATCAGGATAATTGTAGAACTATCACAGGAAAGTGATATAAAGTGTCTTAAGTCTTTAGAATGCAATACAGTGTCTTTCAAGCACAAAGTACCTGGTTTCTGGTGGAAAATCTCCTCAGTGGGCCACAGGAAAAGGGATGCGTGGAAAAAGGGGTGCGTGCGTCGATTTCTCCTCAGCACACAAAGACTTGCGTCGTTCTTTTCCACGCGGGGAAGTCGGGCGTCGTTTTCCGGCGCGCAGACAGTCTCTTTTCGTGGATCGCGGGGATTACCAGATGTCCCGGGTCTGTGCGTGGATTCTCTTACTTGTTTTCCGGCTGCGCGTCGTTCTGCGGGACTGCGCGTCGAAGTTTCGATCTCACGGCAGGCGTCGCGTCGATTTCTCCTTGGAAGTCGGGCGGCGTTGTCCTTGCGAGGCCGTGCGTCGAAATTTTGGTCTCACGGCAGGCGTCGCGTCGATTTCTCCTCGGAAGTCGGGCGGCGTTGTCCTTGCGAGGCCGTGCGTCAAAGTTTCGCGTTCACGGTAGGCGTCGCGTCGATTTCTCCTGGAAAGTCGAGCGGCGTTGTCCTTGCGAGGTTGTGCGTCGAAGTCTCGATCGTCCCGAGAGCGTCGCGTTGATCAGCGTCGGTGTGCGGCGTTTTTCTCGCCGCGAAACAAGCTGTGCGTCGAAATTTTCGGCGCACGGAGCGTCCAAGTGAAAGGAAGAAGTCTTTTTGGTCCTGAGACTTCAAGGAACAGGAGGCAAGCTCTATCCAAGCCCTTGGAGAGCACTTTCACAGCCAGACAAGAGTTCAGCAAGGCAGCAGGGCAACAGCAAGACAGCAGTCCTTTGTAGAAAGCAGACAGGTGAGTCCTTTGAGCAGCCAGGCAGTTCTTCTTGGCAGGATGTAGTTTCTGGTTCAGGTTTCTTCTCCAGCAAGTGTCTCTTGAGGTAGGGCAGAGGCCCTGTTTTATACCCAAATGTGCCTTTGAAGTGGGGGAGACTTCAAAGAGTGGCTAAGAAGTGCACCAGGTCCCCTTTCAGTTCAATCCTGTCTGCCAGGGTCCCAGTAGGGGGTGTGGCAGTCCTTTGTGTGAGGGTAGGCCCTCCACCCTCCCAGCCCAGGAAGACCCATTCAAAATGCAGATGTATGCAAGTGAGGCTGAGTACCCTGTGTTTGGGGTGTGTCTGAGTGAATGCACAAGGAGCTGTCAACTAAACCTAGTCAGACGTGGATTGTAAGGCACAGAAGGATTTAAGTGCAAAGAAATGCTCACTTTCTAAAAGTGGCATTTCTAGAATAGTAATATTAAATCCGACTTCACCAGTCAGTAGGATTTTGTATTACCATTCTGGCCATACTAAATATGACCTCCCTGCTCCTTTCAGATCAGCAGCTGCCACTTCAACAGTGTATGAGGGCAGCCCCAATGTTAGCCTATGAAGGGAGCAGGTCTCACAGCAGTGCAAAAACGAATTGAGGGTTTTTTACACTACCAGGACATATAACTACACAGGTACATGTCCTGCCTTTTACCTACACAGCACCCTGCTCTAGGGGATACCCAGGGCACACATTAAGGGTGACTTATATGTAGAAAAAGGGGAGCTCTATGCTTGGCAGGTACTTTTAAATGCCAAGTCGAGGTGGCAGTGAAACTGCCCACACAGGCCTAGCAATGGTAGGCCTGAGACAAGGAAAAGGGGCTACTTAAGTGGGTGGCACAATCCGTGCTGCAGGTCCACTAGTAGCATTTAATCTATAGGCCCTAGGCACCTGGAGTGCACATTACTGGGGACTTATAAGTAGATTAAATAGTTCAATCAGGTATGATCCAAAGTTACCATGTTTACAGAGAGAGAGCATATGCACTTTAGCACTGGTTAGCAGTGGTAAAGTGCGCAGAGTCTACAAACCAGCAAAAACAGTATCCACAAAGTGGAGGGAGGCAGGCAAAAAGTTAGGGGTGACTACCCTAAGGCTGTCAGGTCTAACAGGAGTCTTTAACACAGAGACCAGTCTGAGAGAGGTAGGGAAGTTTAGTCATCCTTGAAGCGCCTGTACAGGACGTGCTTAACTGCTCGTTTTTACTTTTTTTTTTTAAACATGTATTACTAATATGTCATATTTGCCATGCCAATGCTGTACGTGCTGTCAGCAAATAAATATTGAACGGTATCATAAAGGAGATTTTATGTAGCATTCTATCTATACATCAGTCTCACCAGTAGGTACAGTGACCCTAAAAACAGTTGTGCACAATAAAAAATAAATTACTTCACTATCAAAAAGAAAATACGTGCCCCCCTAAAAATAGATAGAGGGCCAAAACAAACAAGGGATACTGCTAATATTTAATTCTTACTTGGACTGTGTATGTGATGGTTATCCTGAGTAACTGGCCATGCTCCAGTAACTCTACATAGAAGCATCAATTTGTCAGAAGACATAGCCTGACATTTGACCTCTGTCCTTGAACACATGACTGTGTCAAGATAAAAAAATGTAAAGGTACCTTTATTTCTCCTTCACTTTCTGAACTCCAGAATGGTGTTTCTGAGGGCGCACCCCGCCCCCGGAACTATACTCAAACCTGTTTACATTAAATAAAACTAAGTGCAAACAACACGTCTGAGCAGTTCGATTCAGTCAGTTCAGCACGTCCGTCCTTGTTACAGGTAAAAACGTAAACCCAATGAGAACCATCTTCAGAGGATTACGACAGGGCGTCAATTACAAATCACTGACAAATTTCAAGGCGCTGGCGTGATTTCCCAAATGATTTTCTATAGATTGCACACTGACATATTGGAGGTCAGCCTGTAACGAGATCGCTTTTTGCTGTGATTGATTGTAAGCACAAATGAAGCACAGTTGGACCCAAGGCTTTGATCAGACCTTTCATACCCAAAGGTTTAGCTGTCATAGGGACTTTTCATCGGCGCCCTAGCTCACATGATCCGCAGAGGCATAGCCATTTATTTGCTTGTCTAGTGCAGTAACAACGGAATAATATAACTGACGTTCTTTGCTTTGCGTCCCATTCCCAGATTGCATGGTTTATTTCACAAGCTTCTGGCCAAACGAAAGCTTTCTGCTTCGGGCCATGCCAAGGGGTGTGGCATGTGAAAATGTCAGCATATTCATCTATCACAGTTTCATAATTTTAACCTGGGTGGGATTTTCTTTACATTTGCATATCGCTGTGTAATCTCTAGTCCAATATGACGCCATTAAGCCACGTTGCACAAACAATACTAATTCGAATCCAAAAACCTATGGCTGGGACAAGAGAAACAATGCTCGAAGGCCTTACTTGAGTGCGGAGAGATGTTGTTTTTAATGTTTGGGCACCGATAATCAAACCGAAATTTTGAATTTTTGCACAAGCGGACCGTTCAGTGAATATTTTTGGTGTGAAATGCTGTGAGAAATTGTGTTGCTGATTGAAGGGGGAGGTAAAACACTACTGAAGCAACAGCCACAATCCTTGTCAGGTTAAAGCACACGATTCACTAAATTAACCTGTGCTTAACCCTCTGGTAGCTTGACACAAAAGTAGAGGGCTTAATTTAAAGGCAATGTGTAAATTGTTTATGCAGCGCTTAAACAGTAATAAAGTGAAAACACAACAATAGAAAAATCCCACAAAAAATTAGAAAAATAAAGTCAAAAGTAATAAATTGACATCAGAATGACAAAAATCCAATCAATCGGACTGAGACATTTCAAGGAGCACCTTAAGAGGGTGGCACAACAAGTGCTGCAAGCCCCAAGCAGTATTTAATTTAAAACTCTGGGTATATGGTATACCACTTTACTAGGGATTTATATCAGTAAATAAATAGGCCAATCACCTGTTAGACAATTTTACCATGTTTTAAGGAGTGAGCACAAGAACTTTAGCACTGTTAAACATTGGTAAAGGTCATAGAGTCCTAAGGCCAATGAGAGCGAATTCAGCAAAAACAGGAAGGAAGTAGGCAAAAAGTTTGAAGGAACACCACCCTAAGGCTGACAGGTGTAACAAATGCATTTTTTTTTGTTACAGGGGTAGTGCCGGAGAGTGAGGCTATTGCACATCCAGTAGCAACGTCTTTCCACTGCTTAGAAGCCTCTCCTTGGTCTTTGTTCAACCCTTGATTAGTTTGGATTTAGATTTTGGATGGAAACCATCACTCATCATTTGTCTGAATTATCTGCTGCATCATCCACCCTTTACATTTTTTAAAATTTTTGGAGGATCTTAGAGGTGAATTATAGGTATTAAAAAGGAAGGTTTAGGCCTGGCAAATGGTTTATTTTGCCAGGGTAAAATTTTCAGTTTTAAAATTGCACACTTAGGTCCTTATTACGAGTGTGGCAGTCTTAAGACTGCCAAACCCGTGATTGCGGTCTTACCGTAGCAGACCCGGCGGTAAAGACCACCACATTACAAGTAGGCCGATTTAGCTGAAGCCAAACTGCCACGACGCTGCCCGGCCCGCCAGTGAGCTCCTCCGGGCTGGCGGCAGGCCTCAGACTGCCGACCATATTAGGAGGCAGCATACCGCCAGGCTTTTCGGGGCGGTCACCCCGCCATGAAAAGTCCGGTGGTAACCCCCACACGTCCACACACCTCCATGAACCCCCACCAGTCCGCACACTTGCAAACATCCCTCACCCAAATGCACACATCCATACAAACATCCCCACCCACTCTCACACTGACATACACACACCCCACTCACTCTCACAGATACGCACCCCCCTCTGCAATCATTCACACCCCTACCCCCTCCGCATTCATGCACCCCCACCCCTCCAAGCATGCATACATTCACACACTCCCCCTTCCGCATACGTGCACACATCCACCCCTCATAAGCACACTTGCACACACACTCCTCTTCCACGCACTTGCACACACAAACCCCATCTTCTGCAAGCTTGTACATGCCCACACATCCACATACATGCACACACACCCTCTCATCCGCATACATGCACACACACACCCCCAACCGCATACATGCAGACACCCCCCAACCACACGCATACATCCAGACACCCCCACTCGCTTGCTCACAAAAACACACTCAGACACCCCATTTGCACACATACATGCACTCAGACACCCCCATTCACACACATACAAGCACCCAGACAGATACCCCCGCCCCTCTGCATACAAACACATGCGCTCGCACCCCCGCACCACCTCTCCTCCGCTTCTATTCGGACACACACATCCTCCTCGCACACATGCATGCACACACACACTCAAGCACACCCATTCTGCTATACATACAGCATACATCACACACATGCATCCAACACCCCTCCCTTTCGGACGGTCCACTTACCTGTTTCGGCGAGGTGGTCATCCAGGAGGGGATGGGTCCTGCCATCTTCCACCGACAGTACCACACCGCTGTACAGGACACCGCCGCACTGTATTACGCATTGTAACATGGTGGGCAGAGTCCTGTTGGTGTTGCAGTGTTGGCGGTGGAACCGCCTCTCTTCCTCCATTGGCCAAGCCGACGGGGTTGGATTTAAAGCGACTCCAAATATGGCAGTCTTCGGACCACCAACACTGGCCGTCTGTTGGCAGCCGCGGCTTTTACGGTCTTGCAAAGAGACCAACAAAGTCGTAGTGAGGACCTTAGTCTCCATGGGCAGACCTGAAGTTGTGCTTTGCATTGTCACTTTATTAGAGGCACAATAGGTGTTGCAGTCCACTAGTGACATTTGACTTACAGACCCTGTCAGCACTAACATACTAGGTACTTATGGGTGAGTTAAATATAAAGTCCATCATAAGTGGTTTCCTCATCACCTTGTATCCAGCCCTCTAGTGTCTTTACTGAAATGTCTACAAAGTCCACCAAGGTCAGCTGTGCATTTTTGTGTGTGTCCTGGAATGTTTGCCTATACTGGTCACCCAGAACCAGTCAGAAGAGCAAAAACCTCTGATGGTGACAGGAGGCTGATGAGGACTGGTACTGATGGTAGAAGACCAGGACTGCAGCTATGCTCATGTGGCATGGATAAGACTAGTAGAAATGTCATAACCAAGACAATAGAAAGGTTTGGAATGGAAGCAACAGGAGCAAGAATCATCAGCAGAAGGAAGGCAACACCAGCTGGAGCGATGTGTGCCAGCAGGAGTGAGGAGACCCCAACAGGAGTAAGGTTACACCAGCATGAGCAAAGACACACCAGCAGGAGCAAGAAGTGTTGTAACTCAAGGGAGAAACACAGTTCTGCTCCTTATAAACCCCAAAACAGGAAGTGACATAGAGGAATTAGTGAGGCCTCCATGATGGATTGGGAAATGCTGGCAGGAACAGGTGAGAGAGCATCCATGATTTACTGGTTAAGTAAAACCCCTTCCTCAGGAAGTTCTGGGAAGAAGAAACTGCAGAGAGCAAGAATATGGCCCTCAAGGAGAGGAACACCTCCAGTCTAGCCAACAAGCAAGGTGAAGAATGGCTCTCCGGGGCCCCTAAAAGGACTCCCCAGGCTGCAGGTATGTGTTTAGTGCATCCCACTGCACAACGTGGGATGCCAGGGAGGCAGTGGAGTGAGCCATGGTTCGTGCTGTGACAATATCTTTTTTTCATTTTCACAATTTCCACCGGGCCTCAAGCCCAGTCTGACCACCATCTCGTCCAAGGCTGTCCTCTTTTCCTCAAGAGCAAGCTACTTTTCCTTCAGTTCTGTAGTTGACTACCTGGCCTCCAGCTTCCATTGGTGGAGGGCCAGTTGAGACAACCTGGTGCTGGCTGCGCTTTTCTCATTTACATCCTTGGATGGTATTCTTAAGTGGATAAGTGACACCCTTAATCCCTACTCCCTGGAGGGGTCTTTTCCACTTATACTCAGCTCCTGGAGTTTCCTCTGTCAAAGAGGTGATCTGGGCTAGGCAAGCTTCTTCCCAGGCCCTAAGAGCCTTTTCATAATTACTCTGCTTAGCATTGTGGACTAATTTCAGGTCCCTTTCCTTTCACAGGGCTTTCAGTTGGCCTCTCCAAAGGTGAACAGGGTGGCCAGATCGAAATCCACGTTCTATTTAGACTTTTTAAAAATTGGAGTAAAACATTTGAAAACTCCAAATGGCTCACTTAGGGCCAGATGTAGCAAAGCGTTTGTGAGTCGCAAATGGCGAAAAACGCCGTTTGCGAGGTGCAAAAGCCTCACCGGTATGCAGAAATGCATTTTGCGAGTCGGATCCGACTCGCAAAATGCATTTCCGACTCGCAAATAGGAAGGGGTGTTCCCTTCCTATTTGCGACTCGCAATGCGATTCAATTCCATTTGCGACTGCGAAAGCGGTCGCAAATGGAATCGCAGATACCATCCACTTGAAGTGGATGGTAACCCAGTCGCAAATGGGAAGGGGTCCCCATGGGACCCCTTCCCCTTTGTGACTGGAATAAAAAATATTTTTTCAGAGCAGGCAGTGGTCCAATGGACCACTACCTGCCCTGAAAAAATCCGAAACAAAAGGTTTCGGTTTTTTTTTTCAAAGTGCAGCTCGTTTTCCTTTATGGAAGCAGCAGGCCACCATCCCTGTGAGTGCCCATGCTCGCAATGGGGTCGCAAACTGCGACCCACCTCATTAATATTAATGAGGTGGGTCTTTGCGACCCCATTGCGAGTTGCAGAAGGTGTCTGAGACACCTTTCTGCATACCAAATTGCGACTTGCAATTTGCGAGTCGCAGGGACTCGCAAATTGCAAGTCGCAATTTGGTATTTTGCTACATCTGGCCCATAGAGACTTAGGGCCTCATTAAGAGTTTGGCAGTACCACTGCAGGGCAGCCAAACTTGCGGGGAAGATGCCACTGCCACGGCGGTGGCATCCCCCCCTGCACTATCACAATGTTCCTGCCGGTCTGACCGGCAGGAATATTGCAATAGAGTGTTCCCACTGGTCAGTCCAGAAGGAACAGTGCTACAAGATAGCACTCGGCTCCCTTAAAGGAGACGAGTGCTGTATCGCTCCACAGAGGAGGCGGACCAGCACCCTCGGACTGCTCACTGTGTGCAAAGCAATGGAATGGAAAGGCTGGCGATGAGGAGAGTTGTAATCAGCCAGGTAACACTGAGTTTAGCGCCACCCTGGCTGAAGACAACTCTGGGCACCGTCATGCCATGGGGAACCATGTTCCAGGCGGGGATGGTGGTCCTCTAGTGGGTCCACATGCCAGGGTTATAATTGGACAGTCAGACTGCCTGGAGTGTGGTGGTCTGACCGTCAATTCGAGTGTGGTGGTCCTTGGACCGCTATACTCGTAATGAGGGACATAATTCTAATTAATAATAAAAAATATTGCTTTCAGTGAATTTAGGGATTTTTTATTTTTTAGTTTAATAGCTAAGTGGTGGCCCTTTGGATTCTGGAACCCAACTCTGAACATCAATGTGAGGAAGTAGATTATTAGATGAAATGAATGGTAGTCCTCTTCAAGTAAAAATAGCAGCATTCCTTCTGTGGGCTAGTTAGGTCTCAATAACGTAAATCAGAGCTAACCTCTTTGCAGTAGCACAGAGCAAACAGGCTCAACTTAGAAATATGTGTGAAGCATTTATCAGTAATAAAACACTCAAAAAGTTGAAAAAAACAACACAATAAAAATCCCACTCCAATTTATAAAAATAGAGTTAAAATTAATGAGCAAATACACACCACAACAACAAACCTCAGCACCAAAAAGTGCGAAGTGCCAACTGTGTGTATATGGTTGTGCTAGAAAGGGTCAAAGTCAAAAGTTAAGGCCAACCACAATAGAATGCAGGTCAGAGGTAGGGACTAGGCCCAGTCCAGTGAAAGTTTTACTTTTTCAGAAACTGTTTTGGAAGTTCAAAATCAAAGCAAGGCATCAGTCAGTGGCTTAAATGGGATCCCTGAGACCGGATAGCCATCTGATGCTGTGGGTGTGTTACCTTATATTATTTTATATTATTATCTTATGGTGACCCACAACAGGGCAGTGACATCTACTACCCTCAGAGGTCAACTTGAATCTTTTGACTCAGACAGGAGTCTGTGATCATACAATTACACAGTGAGAATTAATAGCCATCAAACAATCAAAATATGCAGTAATAAGTCAGTAATTTAAACACACCACAACCTATGTGGTCATGAAGCACCACACCAATTTAGTAAAGTTTGAACATTTATTGCCCGTAAATTGACAATGCTAAGTTCACATAAATGATAAGCAAAACCAAATGATAGCAATACAGAAACAACACAGGCTGTTCAGTGCGTCTAAAGAATCCCAGTCTAGTAAGTGAAATTCCATTAAATATTTCAAGAGAATTACTCATAATAACAACAGAAAATATTTGAAGAATAGAAACAGAACACACTAGTGTGCAGTTGAATCAAACACAATCAATTAATATTCATTAAAATCAAATATTGGGTCAGACACCCTAGCTCCTAAAATCTAATTTGGAAATCTTGTGTGGGCTGGGCTTTGTCCCATGCAAAATGAAAAATAAGACAAAAATGTATGTGAAAATAAATCTAACTATGGCACTAGCAAACATTTGCAGTTGGGTTTCTAAAGGAACAAAACCTGCAAAAGAACAATAAATGCACATTGGTTATACCTCTCCTAAATGAGACAGAAGCTTGCAGAGCCTTCATCAGCAAGGCACAGGAACAGTCAGCATTAGGAACATGAAGGGGGCACAGTTCAGTAATGCTGGGCCTAATGTATTCGAACTGTTTGAATCGTAGAAAAAGAGTTGAAAATCAGAACTGAACTGAAGCGAAACAGAATTAAATCTGACTCTGAATGTACCTAAAAGGAATCTGACTTTCATTACCTAAAGCTTTTCTACATAAAAGGCCCCAAAAGTTACTAGTTAGGCTTCTACTGGACAAGACTATGATGTGGGTTAGTGTGCAGCCAATAAAACATTATTGGTGCTTTAGATGTATCTTTTCTTCGTTCCTTCCAAGATAGGGTCACGTTCATGCTCCTCTCCCACACTCCTCTCCGGTTGGCAGTTTCCTCATTAAATTACATTTTAAAAATAGCAGCAGAGAACACAACATTTAGTTGCCATTGCTTCCTTTAAAAAAACTAAGGTTGATTGTTAGCACTTGCAACATTTATCACTAGAAAGTGCAGTACAAAGAGGACAGGGAAAGCAGTAGCTTTCCACAACGAGGATGTCTAATAAACAATGTTTGCAAAGCATTTAGTAAAATCAACATAATATTTAAATTGTACTTTTGGAAAAATACTAAACAGTGGGTCTTTTCACTGATGCTATTAGATGAAGAATAAAACATTTCCTAATAATTTCAAACCATTAGTTTTGTAGTACATATTAATAATCATTTTTTTCCAGTACATTTATTTATGATTAACATTTTCACAGTCACTTTTTCTTTCACATTGAACTCGAGGTGGCTGACAACATAGCAATCACTTTTAAAGCTGCATGTTTTATTTTTCCAACACATGTTTCTCTGCTTAGGCCTTTTTAGTACACATTAGTTATTTCATTTTGGTTACTTATTTTTTATTAA
This sequence comes from Pleurodeles waltl, assembly GCF_031143425.1. Taxonomy (NCBI): domain Eukaryota; kingdom Metazoa; phylum Chordata; class Amphibia; order Caudata; family Salamandridae; genus Pleurodeles; species Pleurodeles waltl. The sequence continues at coordinate 245,756,901 of NC_090448.1, read as the reverse complement.
TAATGTTTTCTCTCTAACAACCCAGACCTGGTGAAGCCATTGATGTTTATTGGGAAAGCTCAGAGTGGGTAAAAATTTGCACTTTGCACCTAAGGAAAGTGCCTTGCTGACCGATACCTTTAGCACCTTCACTCAGTGAAGATTTCTACCTTTGGACTTAGAAACTTTTTTGGAGGTCAGGATCCTTTCTGAGAGCCAAACTAGCAAGTAGAATCCAAACTGCAGTGCTCCAGTGGTGGTTCTGGTGTGGTGGTGGTCCAGTAGTAGTCTTTGGTTCTTTTGGCAAAAATCCTTAAAAACGTTTTTAAGTCCCAGCTCTCAGTGTTAGGCTGAAGGAGTACACTCAGACATTTATGCTAGGGCCCCAGAACCTTAGAGACACCACTTGGGGGCCAAGGCTTACTCCAAGGGAAGCCACTAGCGGGATCCTCTGGACCCTGAGTCTAGATGGAACTGGTCAACTGAGCTCTTCAGGAATGTGAGTTTTGTGTAGCTTCGGAGTTTTTATATCCCTCTAGCTTAACAGCAGGCTAGTCAATTGTCCCTTAGAGCCACCCCTTCTGTACTGGGTTCACACAGGAGCAAGACCAGCCCTTGGGGTTTCCTATCCAAAGGTCACAGTAAGTGCAGTCCACATTCTGAAGTCCAAAGGGGTTTCTGCAGGTGCAGTCCTTCTCCTATCTTCCTCATGTCCAGCAGAGTGCTGATGGAAGTATCCAGGGTTACCACTTTTATGCCTGGCACTATCTTGTGAGTGGGGATAACCCCCTAACCAACAAGAATAATGTTCCCATGGGCAACTCTACCCACGTGGCTTGATTTTCTGTGGCTTTGGCCCTAAACAATCCCACGGTGCCCTGCCATGCCAAATTCCAACCTGACAGAATCTGTCTTCCCTGAGTAAGAGCACTGGGCACACACCTAAGGTGTGTCTAAGGCAGTGCTTCCCAATCTTTTTAGAACCACAACTCATGTTTTAGAATGACAAACTTTCACGACCCACCTAGCTTTAACGAACATGGGGTGGACAATTTGTATTGTAAGTAAAGCATCATGTGGCAGCATACTGTTATTACAGACAGCTGATTTTCAATACAAATGGCCACTAAGTTTGCCCAGACATACAGTTTTACTGAGAAAACTATATTGCATACAAATGATAGTGTCTGGAAAAAGAGTTTCAGTGAATATTTATTTTGGGGCATCACCAAGTAAAATGTCTGGATATGTTTTGATCCTATTAAAATCTTTGTTTCCACCACACTTCAGAATTTTAAAAATGTGCTTCTTTTTTGCTTTCATAACTACTGAATGTGTTCAATTAATTTATAGGTGTCTACATTTTGTTGTGTGTTACAAAAAGTGACATCCTACAGCCTTTTCCTCCACAATCCCTGTACCCAATCAAGATTGTCACATAATCCACTTTACTTTTCTTTCTCTTACTGAGAGTTTGTAAACACCATTTGCCATGTTAAACAAATAAGCAGCACATTGCCAGAAGACATAGCCTGACATTTGACCCCTTTATTGAAGGGCAGCAAACGTGTCACAATAAATAGAGAATTTAAAGGTATATTTATTTATTGCTTGGACTTTCGTAAACACACCAAAAATCAGCTCAGGGTCCACAGTTTGGGAAACACTGGTCTAGGGAAATGAGAACACCCCAAGCAAAACCAGTTCTGGGACTCTTTTTTCCCCCTTTGGGAATGGTGCCAGACTGACTACTGGGACAATGGCAGGGGCAGCCCTAGTGAATTGCATCTGCATTTGAGAGGGACTGCCCTTTTGAAGCTTGGACATTTGGTGGCTACCTGCCCCATAAGCATTCTGCTGTGAGCATCATATATAATTGAGTCCACAAATATATGTTTCACTTTGTGTGTGTGTGTGTGTGTGTAATATATATATATATATATATATATATATATATATATATATATGTATATATATATCATCATCATCATCATCAAACAGTCTTTATTCGGTTTTCAACAAGCCATAAAAGTATCAAGTAATAGCACATTAATAATAAATATATATAAGAAAAATTATAAATAAATAGGGAAGATAATAAGACACATCCTTAATTCATTCAAGGACAGGTATATAAAACTTGATAAATTTACATCAGTGCAAAATCGAGTTCAATTACAGTATTTTCTAGAGAGTGAGGAGTTTACCGGAAATTTCGGATTTTCAAATAAAATTAGTTCAGTACGCCCATAGACTTCCTTACAGAGAGTACTGTACATAAAAAGTTTGCTAAAATTCCGCACATTTCAATAGAAGATAAAATCTGTAAGCTGAAATACGCGTCGCGGCACTGACGCAAATTAGTCGATCTTAAAAAAGGCAATAAAAAAAGTTTTCTTGGTATATCATAAAATTTACAAAAGAGGACCACATGCATTGTAGATTGGGGAGCTTTCGCATCACATGGACATACTCTTAAAACTGTACTCCAATCACACATAATCGGAAAAGTTACTAGCCGATGGAAAATATTTAAGCGGAATCTTGTAAGAACAAATCGATGTCGAGGATTTACCACGCTTACTAAGTAGGGCTGGACTGCATCTGTCGACAGAATTAGTTGGTTAGACATTACTGTAGATTTTTTGATTCCACTTCCCATCTCTGTTCATCCAAGTGCTTCAAAGTCAGAGCCCTCAAATCTCTCCTAGTTATTTTTTCCAATGATTGTGGGTTTTGCTAATATGCTTCGCAGCCCATATTTTAAAAAAAGGTCATAATATATCTTAGCCAAGGAACTCTAAGCGAGTGTGTTAGATTCATGCAGTCAGATAGTATGGCCTGGTTTAATCCGGTATACTCAGAGGTCCATACTTTTTGCCATAATAATAGAAGTTGTATCTTAATTAGATCAATTACAAAGTGGACCCCTAGTTCCGAATGGCTAATATATGATGACGTGCTATTTGGTGCCATTAGCAGGTATCTCAGGAAGTCATTTTCCACCAACTGAATCGCATGGCAGTTCGTATACCCCCAGATACATGCTCCATAAGTAGCCGCCGGGATGCATTTGGCTTTGTAGATTTTTACCATGTTTGAAGGGGAGATCCCCCCTAGTTTTTTGGAAAAAATCTTCAAGGCCGCCGTTGTTTTAATAATCTGATCTTTTTTTGTTTTCACGCAGTGTGCCCAGGTGGCCTGTTTGTCAAACATTATGCCCAAATATGAGAAGGTGGGAGCTATCTTCACCTTGTCCTCGTGAATAGTGATTTTGTAGGACTTGCTCAGTTTCCTGCAACAGTTCATTATAAACGTTTTTGAACGGTTGACTGTGAGGCCCAGGGCTGTCATGTAATTTATACAAGTGGTTAGGAGTTTCTGGAGGGCTAGCGGTGTCCTGGCCATGAGTACTGCATCGTCTGCGCAAAGGAGTGCAGGAACGGGGCGGTTGCCTATTTGTGGAAGGTCTTTACATTTGTTTATCAATTCACTTTCTAGGTTGTTTATGTATAATGAAAATAGAAGTGGTGCGAGAACACAGCCTTGACGCACCCCTCTGTATATGCCAAAAGACTTAGTGCATTCCCCTCTCATCCCGTACCTTACACTTGCTCTGCACCCAGTATACAGATCTCTTATGAAATGGACTATTGTTGGTTCGACCCCCAGGCTTATTAGAATGTCCCATAGCTTTTCATGCAAGACACAGTCAAATGCTGAGGACAAATCTATAAAGGCTAGGTGCAAATTACCCTCTCTGGTCTTCGTATATTTCCCCACTAGGATAGTTAAGTTCAGGGCCTGTTCCACTGTTCCTAGTCCTGTGCGGAAGCCATACTGCACTGGGGATAGAATGTTATTTTCTTCCGCCCATGTTTGAAGTCTATTTAGAATTATTCTCCCCGCTAATTTGGCTGATGTATCGAGGAGAGAAATTGGCCTATAACAGACTGAGTTAAGGCGATCCCCCTTTTTGTATATGGGGGTGTGCAAATAGCCCTCAGTACCTGCGTCAATAAAGGGCCCCATAAGTGGGTGTTAGCTTTATATAGGTCAATTGGAACACCATCGGGCCCTGGCGCTTTCCCGGCTTTGTTTGTGTTTATAGCTTCTACTACCTCCTCTAAGGTAAACTGAGGTGATACTGCTAGGTGTCGATCTTCCTCAGGATCTGGGACTTTTAGAAGGTCCAGAGGAACTCTGTCATTGGGTTGACAGTATATCTTAGAAAAGTATGTGATCCAGTCCTCTTCCGAAATTACAATTTCCATTCTAGGGGTATTATTGTCCCCTAGAACGGGAGTATTTATTATTTTCCAGAAGAGGGCGTTGTCTTTCGTCAGACTAGCTCTGTGTAGGTTGTCCCATGACTTCCCTCTCAAAGCGAGTTTCCTCTTTTTTGTGGCTGTCTTATATGCCAGTCTGCAGATACGTATTTCAGTCTGACATCTTATGGGGGCACTTAGGGCTTTTTTTAGTCTTGTGTGCGCTTTCGTACAATCGTGGTCAAACCAGCCGATTTCCCTTTTCTTTCCCCCTGCCCCTCCTGTCCTAAACGTGAGGGCTTTTTTTAAGGCGTAGGTTATCTGTTGGAAAGCACCTAGACATTGTCCTGGGGCCGTGTCATCACTAAGGCAATCAAGGAACACTTGGGTATGTTCACGTAATATATCTTTTAATAATGCCTGTGGGTCAGTCTGAGTCCATCTCAGTATATAACCATTACCCGGGGCTAGTACAATATCATTTGCCATCGTTACCCCTCTGGCTTTGGCCTGTGTGGCAGGGATTAGTGAAAGTTCCAGGCTTTGAGGGAAATGGTCGCTTATTGCGATGTCGTGGATTATATAATTAGTAAAATAGTGTACAAAATGTGTTGACATTAAAATATAATCAATAACTGTATTTGCACCCCTTCCATTAAAGGTTGGTTTAAGCTGTAGTTCTTTGGAGAGTAATTCATTTACAAGAGACAAATTATGTTTTTGGGCCACTAAATTCATTGCCTCTCCTTGAATGGTATGTGAAAAGTGCAGTCCTATGCCAATATCTTCGGTATCCCAACCACACACCTTTCCTGTAGGTTCCTTGCAAAGATGTACATTAAAGTCGCCCCCCCATATAATAAGAGTCTTGCGTCTGTTGCTCGCACACATTTCCTCTAGGTCCTCACCCATCTCTATTAACATTTTGGGGACTTCTCTATGTGTTGCGTTATTATAGAAGTTGATGAGTACTAGGTGCGTGTTCTAATCCAAGTTGCATTCAATCATTTGGTAATAGGTTTTTGTGATTTGCATTTTTGGGTTACGTAGCCATGCCTTATTTGAGATATATGTACATAGGCCTCCCTTTGGCCTACCGTGATTAGCCTGTACAGCTGGTGTATGAAATGTCTTGTACCCATTTATGTGGACTGGATTTAATGTCCAAGTCTCCTGAAGACAGATACAAGGAAAATCCCCAATGAAATTCACCCAAAGCTCGTTATTGATCTTATTAGTTAGGCCTGCCACATTCCAGTAAAGTATAGTTGTTCCCATATATTGATAGGGTTGGAGGTGCACCTCCTCTATAGGTGGTAATGGTGATACATCATCTTGAGTATAGATTATTGGAGGGAGTTGGTTTCCCTGATTCAAACGGGTGTCTATGATGTTCCTATCAGGTACCTTCTCGCAGAATACATCTCCCCTGTTCTCAGTAGGCCTTTCTTTATTTGCATCCATGGCAGGATCATATGAAAGATTTATCTTGTTCCTGTTTAGTCAATCCAAATCTTCTAACGTTGTAAGAGGTTGAAATCTATTACTAAGAGGATTATGGTCCAGGGTATTTGGTACTTGTTCATTTACGGGTTGTAGATTCCTAACATTGCGCCCCGAAGATCTTGGATAAAAGAAACCCAAGGGTAGCAGTGAAATTCCTTGACAAGTGGCTTGTCTAGCACCTAATTTGTAGATGATACTATGCACCAAGTCTGGGGTCTTGAATGAAAGGACCACACAGTCTCCTTCCACTACTTTTTCCCTGTTTCCTATCCACTTGACTCTTCTTGCCATTTTTATATCATTAAATAGGACCCCCACCCCCCCAGGACCCAAACGTGTTCCTATCCAATTCAGGGCCTTATTCCTCAATGCCGGCCACGTTTCCCGGTGTTGATCACCTATAGGGGGAACATTTGTCAGGACCACAACATATGGAGTTGCCTCCGTAGGAAGATGTAAATGGTCACTAGGTATGTATGTAGAGTTCGGGGGTCTTGTTTCAATATATTGAGACCTTCCTTTGTCTGTTTGGGGAATATTTGTCCTAGTTAGTGAGGGAGTGTTAGGCAATGTGGAAACTTGTTTCTGATTAGTAGTTGGTACTGGTGGGAATGATTGTATACTGGTTAGAGGCTTGTGAATAGAGTGTATATGGCTAGTACTTGCTGATATGAATGGTACCTGTGGTTTAATCAAGAGCTTTGAGACCGAGTGTGGGTCATTAACCTTATCTAGGGGTATGGATTGGGAGTTTCGCTCTAAATTCGAATTTGGCAATATTAAACTTGGATTTTGTTTTAGGTCGTGTAAGGCCTCTGGGTGTAAAGACTTTACAAATCCCATGCCTGCCTCGACCCTGCATTCCACAGCTTTTAAGCGTTCCAACAGGGAATCCAGTTTGGCCCCGAATAATGATTTCATGCTATTTATTAGGTCACAGAGGTTAGCTAGAAGAGATCTAGTCGTATCTGCTGGTTTAATTAGAAGTTTCTTCCGAGATGACTTCTTTATGGGCTTTCTATCGAGTGTGGGTGCCGAATCATTCTTAAGAGACTTTTTTGGGGTGTTATCTGCCTTCTCTGGCGCCGGCTTCCTTTGGCGTTTAGCTACAGGTGAAAGGTCATCTAATGAAAGAATAGAGTCTGAGATATTTTGAATGCATCCATTTTTATCTGTTGCATCTCTGTTCAATGCTTCATTATTACACCTTGTAGAGTCATCAGTTATCACCACATCCGTTGGAAATTGGGTGTTATGTTCTTTGGATGTCAGAATTTTCCCCTCTACGTTAGCAATTTGTTTATCTATCATACCCATGGCCCCTGAAATGTATTTTATTATAGAGGTACTGTCTTTTAAGCTTGGGGGGTGACTTAATTTTGAGTGCTTCCTTTTCCCCATATTTTATGTGATGTCACTCTAAATCCGATATAAGAAAAATGGGGTATTTATATATAAAATAAGTTGCGCTTAGTTAATTGTATGCACTAAAATAGCGCCACCCCAACTAAGATAATTAAACAAATTGGTAGAAAGTAAAATGTATAGAGAATACTTTTGCCGACAGGTAGCAATCTGTTTGAGTATAAGTTAGAATTTAAGAAAGGAGGAAAATAAAGAGAAGGAAAGGATAAAAGGATAAATTGTCACTTGTTTGTCCCACGTATGGTAGCTCCTGGGATATTCCTGCACTTGGTATCCCACCAAAGGCTGAACGCGAATTCCCAAATGAAGCCACTGGCCGGGTCGGGATGGACAATAGTTCCTTTGTCTTCTCAATACCAGTTAGTATTTCTCTTTCCTTTATAAGCTAGGGCCCTCAGAAAGCAGATGAAAGAGGGGGGGCCCAGCCCAGCCACTTCCAGGCAATGACGAGCAAGGACAGGCCCGCCCTTGGCCCGGGCTTCGTCTGCGCGCGTCCCGCGCAGCAGGAGCGCGAAAATAATTTAAAGGGCTCCTGCCCTCCTCAGCTGCAACGCGCTTCCCGCGACGGCGGGAGCGCGAAAGAATTTAAAGGGCTCCTGCCCTCCTTGAAGTCCCGGCTGCAACGCGCTTCCCGCGACGGCGGGAGCGCGAAAAGAATTTAAAGTGCTCCTGCCCCCCTCATCTGCAACGCGCTTCCCGCGACGGCGGGAGCGCGAAAGAATTTAAAGGGCTCCTGCCCTCCTTGAAGTCCCGGCTGCAACGCGCTTCCCGCGACGGCGGGAGCGCGAAAAGAATTTAAAGGGCTCCTGCCCTCCTCAGCTGCAACGCGCTTCCCGCGACGGCGGGAGCGCGAAAGAATTTAAAGGGCTCCTGCCCTCCTTGAAGTCCCGGCTGCAACGCGCTTATATATATATATATATATATAATTATACTGTGTGTGTGGGATAGATGTAGTAGTTTGAAGTCCCTGGCCCCAATATTTGATTAATTAATTAATCAATTTCTACAAGTCTTCCCATTGGCCTTGTGAGGACACCTGCTATTATATCACATTATTTTTTAGATTTTATTTCACATTTTCTGGCACAAGTATTGGGCAGCTTGGGTCAATAATACTAGTAGTTTTAATTAATTTAATCAATTTTGCCAGACTCCCCTTGGCTCCCAAAAGCCCTTGATGGACAACAGATGTTTATTATTTATGGAGTTTTTCACTCGTTTTTAAAGATATAAAGAAATTAGCTTACACTTGGGCATGTTATTTCATTTGCTAGAAGGGCAGGTTTCACTACCTTCCATCCTATTTTTAATCATCTACAGGTAAATTACATTGAAAGTAAGATGGAATGAAGTCTGTGAATTAGCTCAAAATTAAGTTCAGAGACATTTCTAATAAGTGCTACGGTTCAGGATGAACAACAGGAAGTGAAGAAGAGAAGTGTTAAGAAAGAATCTCCTGCCAAGAAAATGGTCAGTGAAAAGAAGAAATCTGTTGCTGCCACCAACATCACACCCTTTCGTTTTTCAGCGAAGGTGCATAGCACTGTGTACACGCTGCACTGTCTTCTGGCCACAAATACTTTGGGTTTACACCTGGACCAACAAAGGTACTACCACCAAAACCAAATGAGATATCTCCTGTTGCAGGTATGACTGCAGTCATGATGGAGTGCAGCGAGTCTGAAATAGAATTATCCCAGAATGCCAAATCTTCCCAGAAAATTCAACTGGAACAGGTTATAAATTTAAATATATTGTGAGGATCCCTCCAAAAGACTCACACCCATCATTGAAGATTTAATAGTCCCACACTTATCAGCCAGGGCAAGCTGAGAACTGGATGCCCCACTAAGTGTGTAAGAGATTTTGGAAATGATTGACTCACTTGCTCTGGGGAAGACCTGCTTTGAGAAATATGTGTATGAGCCTTTCTCCAGCCACATACACAATCCTTCTCAGGTTGAACCACAAACTTTCACTAAACTAACCTGCGCTTAACCCTCTGGTAGCTTGCCAGAAAAGCAGTCAGGCTTACCTTAGAAGCAATACGTAAAGTATTTATGCAGCACACAAACATTACTACAGTGAGAACACAACAAAGAAATCCCATACCAACTTAGAAAAATAGGGTAAACTTTAATCAAATATTTGTCACCAAAATGACAAAACTCAAATCAGTAGAACTGGACATATGCATTTTCAAGTTACAAATTGATGACAGAACCGAAATGCACAAAGTGCAAGCTGTGGTTATATGGTCTCATCAGACTGGAACAAATTCACAAGTTCAAATTGACCACAATGGAGCGGGCGATAAGGTCAGTCCCACAGAAAATTGTATCTTATGTCCTTGATGCAGGATGGTGCTGTGTTGCGCTGCATCAGTTCTGATGAGGAGAGAAGAGGGCTGTGATGCAAGGCCCTGCGTCAAGTTGTATCTCACTGCTTCATGCTGCACCAGTACTGATGAAACTCACAATTGGGTGAAGAGGAGTACACTCAGATACCTGCCAAGGGACTAGGACTTGGGGGGCACCTTTTGCTCATCAGGTCTCACTCCAGCAGAGGCCAGAAGCAGGGTACAGGCAGGTATAGTTGAGTCCGAGCAGCTGGGCAGATGCAGGGCAGGTCTCTGAAACTTACAATGTCCATGTAGCTCAGAACAGGATAGTCAGCTAGGAGTAGGTTCAGACATCCTTCTTGAGCTGGCAGGGCAGTCCGTTTTGTGAAAGGACAGCAGTGAACTCCTTCCAGCAGCGTGCCTAGAGAAATACTCTTGTAAAAAACTTGAAAGACGGTGGGGCATAGCTAATAATACTAGTGACAAGGAAGCCTAAAAAGCATATCTTGTAGGGTGCCATAGAAACATCATAATGGCCCACAAAACTTATATTACCAACTGAATTGATAAAGCTGACAACTCCTCCAGAGTGCTTTTCAAAGTGCTGAATGATTTTATCCACCCTGTGCCTGTTCCCAAGAAATTCAGGCCTCACAATAATTAGAATGTTATTGAATTTAACTTTAACTCTCCTCCCCTCAACTCTACTTCAGGCAAGTTTGAATTGCTTGCCCCAGAATCAATCCAGAGATCTCTTAAAACAGTAAAATGTGGCTCTCCTCTGGATCCATATCCTCTCAAATTGTTGCTTTACTCTCTAATCATCTGGCCCCAGCAATATGCTCCTTATTTAATCAGTCAGTACATGCAGGAACAATTCCCCTGGTAGGGAAAGAGGCTCAGGTTAAGCCCATACAAACAAATGCCAATCTTGCACCATCTGACCTTACTGATTATCGTTTCATTTTGCTTCTCCCTTTGTTAGGTAAAGTGTTGGAAGGACTAATTAATAAACAATTTTCAAGCTAATTAGAGGATAATATGATTTTGGATTCTTCACTGCCTGGGTTCAGATCCTCACACAGTACAAAAACAGCCATAGTGGCGGTCACAGACCACACAGGACTAGCTCTTGATGCAGATGTGCCATCCATGCTTGTGCTGTTGGACCTATCTGCCACATTTGATATGGTGTCCCGTCTTATGCTGCTTCAATGGTTGTATGACATAGGAATTCACAGGACAGTCCTACAATGGTTCTGTGACTTTCTAAATAACAGAACCCAAACCTTCTCTCTGGGCACTTTCAAGTCCTATACCATGCTGATAGACAAGGGAGTGCCCTGGGCTCTTGTTTAATCCTTTCACTCTAATATATATGCTGGCCCCTTCGCCAACATTGTTAGGTCCTGTAGCTTGGAAAATCTGCCCTAGGCTGATGACACGGAGTTGGTCATCTCTTTTGACAAATACCTGGTAAAATCAAAACAGTGTTTTGCAACAGGGATGAAGGCAATTGCCTCCTGAATGTCCACCGACTGCCTTCAATTGAATGTAGGAAAAACCAAGATCATACTGTTTGGGAAGGATCAGCAGCTTTGGTCATCTGAATGGTGGCCTGCTGAACTGGGCTCTGTGCCCATACATAAACAAGCAGTTAAGAACCTCAGAGTCTGATTGGACCAAACCTTAACTATGAAAGAGCGAATCCTGCCCATGGTCTGCACATGCTTCCATATGATGTGTCTGTTAATAAAAGCATTCCCTTTCCTACCTCTCTCAGTGAAACAAACCTTGGTAGAGGGGCTTACATTTAGCAGACTAGAAATGTCAATGCCTTACTTCCTTCTGCTAACAAGACTTTAGTCTTGAAACTTCAAGTTGTGTAAAACACTGCAGCCCATCTCATCTTCAGTCTTTCCTCTGGTACGGCGTTAATACCCCTTTTGAAATCCGTGCTCTGGTTGCCTGTAAGAAAAAGAATAATCTTTAAAATCTGCTGCCTCACCAACAAATCACTAATGGGAAAAGGTCCCAAGTACCTTACTCAGAAGTTAAACACTATTGTCCTGTGAGACTTCTGAGATCCAGCGACAAAACTTTACACACTGTTCCATGTATTAGAAAGTTAAGAACAGTTTGTAGGTGTTTTTCCTATTTTGCCCCCTCATACTGGAATTAACTTCCTTGTGACATCCGTACATTTACAAATTACATCAAATTCAGAAAAATGCTCAAGAAAGTATTATTCTAACTGTGTCTCTCTGGCCCGCTACCTATTGTACTGCAAAATACCCCTCCTTTTGCTGTGACCTTTGAGGAGAGAGCCCTGAAGCCAGACCTCCACCCATTTGTACCCAGCACAAAGATGTGGACTCCAAGGGTCAGTTGGCTAACCTCCTGTTATGCTACAGAGACACAAAAGCTTCATGAAGCACACTTTCCAGGGACAGCTGACCAGTTTCAACTGGGTGTGCCGTTTCCTCTGCTGGTAGCTTTTATTGGAGTGAGTCCTGACACTCCCCGCTCCCCTCCCCAAGTGCTTTCTAAGATTACGGACCCTTGGTAGGTGTTAGAGTGTATTCCTCCTGCCTAAACTAGAAAAGCTGTTTCTCAGACACTTTTTCCCAACTTTCTGCCTGGAGAGCCAACAGAGACCGGAATCTCCATCAAAGCCACAGCTGTTGACATTGAATGGGTAGTCAATCTCAATTTGCTAGTTTGCCCTGCCGAAGGAAATCTGACTTTCAGAAAAGCTTCTAAGTCTGAGCGTAGAGGATACTGCCAGGCCTGGCTCCTCGCAGCGTCCAATTAATGTTCAGGCCTTCTAGGGCACAGACTTCAGATTTCACCTGCTCCAAGCTTTCCTGCTTTCATTGATGGCCACACTGGGTCCCCGCACTTCAGCAATCCTCCATCGTTGAGACTTGCTTTGGATTCAGCTTGCAGGTTGCCCTGCCAACTACTCATCAATGAAAACTTTTTTCCATAAAAGTTTCTAAGTCTGAATGTTAACTTACCAACCAGGTCCTTCTACCTGATCCAAGCTCCACAGTATTTGGCCTTAAATGTACCTTTGTTGCTGTCACACGGAGGAGCACTTACCCAAAATACTCTGATGGTCCTCCCATCACTTCAATGAGAAAAAAGCAGAACCTTTGTCCTTTAAGGAAATGTAGGCTGTGAAGAACCGTGAAGACGGACTCTGCCCCTTTAAAAATATCTTGGCCGCAATAGGAGAGGTATGGTCAGAACCAGGGAATAGAAGAACCAATCACAGAGCAGGTGTGGAACTGGAAAAGCTGGGAAAAGACTTCGGTGTGCAGAGACGCATCTTGCCACCCACAGAATCCCTAACCATCTGGAGACGCATCAGAGAACACCGAGTAAGGCCGTTCAACCCGAAGAGGGAGAAGAGGTCACGGCCCATCCACTCGAGGAAGGAGCAGCCCGCCGGTGTGGCATTCTTGCCAGCCATGCTCCTGGAGGAGCATGGCTCTTGCAGGTGCGTGTGAGGGGTTCCAGCTTGGGGAGGAAGTAGGAAGCCTTGTGGTGAAATGCCTTAAGAAACAGACACCGAGCAGCCACACCGCATCTGCATGGTTTTTTTTTCTTCTTTTTCTCAGGTTACTTTTCATTTGTTATTACACCAGGTGAATTGGTGAAAACACAACTCATGTATGACGGGGATTGCTTTCTTTCACTTCGACACCAGAGTGCATCCCTGCCACCTGAAATTGCTATAACTGGAGTTTGATTTGGTGTGCACCTTTCTTCTAAATTCCCGAACACATCCCGAGTCCCTCACGATTTACTGGCGAAATGGCAGATTAAAGGATCAGCGGGATGTCATGTTAACGGAGCAAGTCCTTGATTAGCTACTTGAGAATCACCACTTACCTGCCCTGTTTTCTTTTTCTTCCGAGGTACCGGAGGGACCAAATACGGTCAACTGACCTACAAAAGCAAAGAAAAGGAAAGAAGAGAAGATTATTTCCCCAGCCCAGAGATCAACTGTGAAAACCAACAATACTTTGTTACAGAAACAATCCCCTAAATTCAATCAACAGCCTAAAGTGGTACTACATTGTGTCTGGAATTAAACTGAACTCATTTAAATACTGTGAATTGTCAGGACCAATTACAGTAAAAGTGACAGTAACGGTGTATAAAAATACATATCTCTAGTTCCCCTTGTTGGATTGTTGATGTTTTGGTGCTATATTATTCATTAAATTATTCTCTATTTTCATAAATCGGGGTAGGATTTTTATTGTGTTGGTTTTCAACTTGTCAGCTGTTTGGTACATTTAAATGCTTTACACATTTGAGTAAGTAACGCCTGTCTGCTCTGTGCCATAGCTACCAGGCGTTGAGCTCAGGTTTAAAATAATGAAATCTTTCCTGGATCTAAGAAGAATAGCACCATTATTACTTGTGATGGGCCACCATCTACTCCAACTAATAATCCACTTTCTCACAGTGTACCTTAACAAACTTGAGTTAGCCATTACAAATGTTTGCAAATCATACAATGCCCTGGTCTCCTAAAAATGAGACTGCTCTTTGTCTTATAATCTCACTGCACAACTGCAATGTATCTGTGAAAGAGGTATCTTACAGTCTTCTCTCGATTCAAAAGGGAGAGAATGTACCATTTCCGTCCACATACAATGTGGTTGTTGCATAGGATTATTTCTTTACACATATCTGATTTTATTTTTTTCTGTCTGTTGGAAACAAACATCTCAAGGATACCATGAACCCAAACATAATCTTTTTCTCCGAAATATGGAATATGTTAATTTCAAATTCCGTTGTTTCTCAAATTGCATTAGCACATCTTCATGCACTTATTCTTTTAGTCAATCGCTTCTTTACGATGAGAATATTCTGGGCTTCTTGCGACCTTTCTCAACCTGCCCTTCCATGTAAGTGTAGGAGGCCGGCCTGGCTTATAGTGGGTACCTGATGGTACTTACACCTTGTGCCAGCTCCAGTTTTCCCTTATTAGTAGATTAGTAGTGTTCTAGCAGCTTAGGCTGATAGAGGTAGCTATAGCAGAGCTGCTTAGGCTGAACTAGGAGACATGCAAAGCTCTTATTACACCACTTATATCATATAGGTACTATACCATAAGAAAGACAATACTCAGAGTTACTAAAAATAAAGGTACTTTATTTTAGTGACAATGTGCCAAAATTTTCTCAGAGTATATACTCCCTTAGGAGGTAAGTAAAATACACAAAATATACACACAAACCAAAATCAGGTAAGTAAAACAGTCAGAAAGTAGTGCAAACACTGTAGAATACAATAGGATGCAATAGGCCTAGGGGCAACACAAACCATATACTAAGAAAGTGGAATGCAAACCACAAATGGACCCCTAAGCTAGTGTAGTGTGTAGAGGGTCACTGGGAGTGTAAGAAAACACTAAGGGTGTCCAAGATACCCCACCTCAATACCCTGGAAAGTAGGAGTAAAGTACTACTATTTCCCTAGAAACACACTAAACGTGTGATAGAGGATTTTGCAAAGACCACAACAGACTGCAAAGCATTGAAGACAGAATCCTGGACCTGAGGACCTGCAAAGGAAAGGGGCCAAGTCCAAGAGTTGGGAAGGTATCCGGGGGGGGGCATGAGCCCACTAAACACCAGATGAAGGTGCAAAATGGCTGCCTCTAGATGGAAGAAGCTGAAGATTCTGCAACAACGAAAGGTGCTAGGAACTTCTCCTTCATGCAAAAGATGTCTCACGGAGTGTTGGAGGATGCAGAGTTGTTTCTTTGGAAAAGATCTCAAACAAGCCTTGCTAGCTGCAAGAGTTGCAGTTAAAGAAAAATGGTTCTGCCCGGCCCAGGAAGGACCAGGATGTCGCCACTTGGGAGAGGAGACAGAGGAGGCCCTCAGCAACGTAGAGAGCCCATGCACAAGAAGGTAGCACCTGAAGAAGTCCTTGAACACGGGTTCAAGAAGACTGAATATGGCAGTCATCTCAACACTATAAAAGAGTTTCCCACGAAGCCAGAGGTCAACTCAGGGAGTTGAGCAATGCAGGACAGAGTGCTAGGGACCTGGGCTTGGCTGTGCATTAAGGATTCCTTGGAAATGTGCACAGAAGCCCTAGCAGCTGCAGTTCACATGGTGCACAGGATTACTATCTGGAGAGAGGAGGCAAGGACTTACCTCATCCAAATTTGGACAGTTGGACCACTGGACAGTCTGGGTCACTTGGGTCTACCATCTGTGTTCCAGTGAGCCACACTTGTCAGGATGAGGGGGGTCCCAGAGTACCGGTAATGCTGAAGTTTGGTGCCTGCTGGAGCAGGGGGAAGATTCCATCAACCCACAGGAGATTTCTTCATGGCTTCCAGTGCAGGATGAAGGCAGGCAGCCCCCAAAGCATGCACCACCAGGAAAGTGTCAAGAAAGCCGGCCGGCTTAGGCGCTACAATGTTGCTGGTAGTTTTCTTCCTACTTTGCTGCAGTTTTGCAGGCGTCCTGGAGCAGTCAGTGGTCGATCCTAGGCAGAAGTCAAAGAGAGAGAGGCAGAGGAACTCTGGTGAAATTCTTGCAAGTCGTTATCTGAGGAAAAGCCCACAGGAGAGACCCTAAATAGCCCTCAGAGGAGGATTGTCCACCTAGTGAGGTAAGCACCTATCAGGACAGGTCTCTGACGTCACCTGCTGGTGCTGGCCACTGAGTGGCCTCCAGAGTGCCCTCACACCTCTGGATTCAAGATGGCAGAGGTCTGGGACACACTGGAGGAGCTCTGGGCACCACCCCTGGGGTGGTGATGGACGGGGGAGTGGTCACTCCCCTTTCCTTTGTCCAGTTTCACGCCAGAGCAGGGACTGGGGGTTCCCTAAGCCGGTGTAGACTGGCTTATGCAAGGAGGGCACCATCTGTGCCCTTCAAAGTATTTCCAGAGGCTGGGAGAGGCTACCCCTCCCCAGCCTTTAGCACCTATTTCCAAAGGGAGAGGATGTAACACCCTCTGTCATAGGAAATCCTTTGTTCTGCCTTCCTGGGACTGGGCTGCCCTGACCCCAGGATGGCAGAACCCTGTCTGTGGGGTTGCAGCAGCGGTAGCTGCAGAGAAAACCCCAGAGAGCTAGTTTGGCAGTACCCGGGGTCCATGGTGGAGCCCCGGGGATGTATGGGATTGGCATCCCAAAACCAGATTTGGCATGGGGGGACAGTTACATGATCTTAGACATATTACATGGCCATTTTCGGAGTTACCATTGTGAAGCTACATATAGGTATTGACTTAAATGTAGTGCACACGTGTAATGGTGTCCCCCTCACTCACAAAGTCTGGGGGAAATTGCCCTGAACTATGTGGGGGCACCTTTGCTAGTGCAAGGGTGCCCTCACACTTAGTAACTTGGCACCTTACATTCAGCAAGTGAAGGATAGACATATAGGTGACTTATAAGTTACTTAAGTGGAGTGAAAAATGGCTGTGAAATAACGTGTGCGTTATTTCACTCAGGCTGCAGTGGCAGTCCTGTGTAAGATTTGTCTGCGCTCCCTATGGGTGGCAAAAGAAATGCTGCAGACCATAGGGATCTCCTGGAACCCCAATACCCTGGGTATCTAGGTACCTTATACCAAGGAATTTTAAGCGAGTTCCAGTGTGCCAATTAGAATTGGTCAAAATGGTCACTAGCAGAGAGAGCATAAGCACTGAGGTTCTGATTAGCGGAGCCTCGGTGACACAGTTAGTCACTACACAGGTATACACATTCAGGCCACAAATTATGAGCACTGGGGTACTGGCTAGCAGGATCCCAGTGAGACAGGCAAAAACAAACTGACATACATGTAAAAATGGGGGCAACATGCCAGGCAAGATGGTACTTTCCTACAGTAAGTTACTTGCTACTTCTGGACCATTCATCCCTTTCTATCATACACTACTGAACAATGGTAGCTATGTTATCAGAAAAAAAATGTTTCATACTGTGTTCTCTTCTAGAGACATGTTTATCTTCTATAAGAAAAAGCATCTGATGGTTGAAAATAAATTTAACAAATAAGCACTTTGATAAATTGAACAAGCTCCTTGCTATTCTAATTAAAAAAAGAGGTCCCCCTGACTTTTGCAGGAAAAAAATGTTAACTTTCCAACTGAAACACAATCTGCATCAAAAATACAGCAGCTTTTGAACACTCATTTTCCAAACCACTTTCTGATTTACTTACTGCTATATTCTAGGTATCAAATGATTAAACATTTGTTTAAACGATTAGCTCTGGATTGTTGTCTGGCGTTAAAACTGTTTGTGGAACTGTACCTACATTTGTGAGGTTGTAGTTTTTTAAATTATTTTGAGAAAATTGAACAGCTTTCGTTGTTGCATGTATTGTTCTACTTATCATCCTTCCAAAGCAATATTTATGAACACGCCATGTCTAACTGAACAACACTGTTGTCAAGCTACAGCATTCTATTTGGAAGTGAATCTGCTTTCTAGCCTGAGTGAACATTGGACTGTCTGCTTCCGCAAGCTTGGAGAACTTTATGTCAGAACTTACTTTTAGTGCATAAACTGTTATTAGCTGATCATCTAGAACATTTCCTTTAAATAACAGCCCATGATTCCTGTGGATTGATGAGTGTTATTTAGACCAATAGTGCTACACCAAAACATGTTAATGCAATGCAGTTGCTTGTATCAAGCTTCTTAGCTCAAGTCATTATCTGTGCTGACACACTACCACAGCAAACGTATGTAGCATCACCATTATCTGACGTGTCAAGTTTCTCTACACGTGTCTCATCGCAGTTTCTGTATCATCAGCTCTGACGCCTAATCCAATATATTATTCAACAGCACCAGATACAACTTCACTCTTCAGTTGTGTTTTAGCATCCTCTGTCTTAAAAGGTCACTTCAGTGCAAACTGCATCTCCTGTTTCTCCTGCTTCTTCTTCATAATTTGTTACGCAGTCTTGCTTATAGTCTTGTATTCCCCTACAGATCTGGAAGTATTGCCTTTCAATATACTGTTGATTTCAGAATGAAATGAACTCAGTAAAACATGAGAGAGAAAATAATAGCTGCTGCTGGTCCTTGTGCTACAGATTGAGAAAACCATGAATTATGAACTGGTATATGTGTTGTGGCACCTTTAGGAAAGCTACTTTGGACATGGCTTGTTGCTTTAGGAAACATTAGCTAGGGCAGGAAGAGATGAGATCAACAGTCATTTCATCTAAAGATTGCCTTGCCATCTATTTTGCAAATATGTTGCCATTTTGTTGTTTTTACATATATTACCTCTATATTACTGACCATAATATTTATATCTGAAATTTCATTTTTCAAATACTCTACACTATAGCAAGGCTTTAAAAATGTTTAAACCTTTTAAAATAACAGTGTAGATCTCTTGGTTGTATGCATCTTTCAGAAAAAATATTCCAGTAACCCACAAATGCATGGGATGTATTGCTGCAGTCTCTGGCAGCACTAACCACTGCTCAATATGCACTAACTCCAGGTCAGTGGTAATAGATACATATGTCAAAGCCAGTCTGTTTCTTCAATTCTAGTTAGTAAGTTGGTTCAAACTTGTGCTTGCCTTAGAGCCAAGGAAAATCTACTAGCCCAGATTGACAGGTATGCCTGTAAGAACGTATCAGCTCATCTCCTTTGAGATCCATCTCCTGCAGAACTGACAGTCTCATCTCATCAATCTTTATTCATAATGTAAAAAATCCATAAAAGCATACGATAAAATCAATCACAAAAGCCTCAGCAAAAACAGCATACATATAACAAACACATAAATATAATAAATAATTAAAAGCAAGACAGCCCTACTACGATAACCAATTGTTTAAATATCAAAGTGTAGAATCTAAAGGTACTATCATTATCTTTGGTTTTTAGACCAAGGGAGAAATATATGCACCGATGGATCTCATCCCGAGACTACACCCCCTCTAATAGTAGCCCCAGGGCACAAATTTGTATCTCTTTCTCAGAGCCACAGATTTTCCTAGGAAATTCAACATTGCGCAACAAACCTCTTTATTCCCCAACCTCTGTAGGAAGCATAAGCCATCCTGATGGGCTCTAATTTTTCCATTCTGCAATACAGGTAATAAAAACTCTCTGTACTTCATATAAAGAAAAGAAAAGCAAAAAGTGACATGTAATTTGGGCTGAATGTTGATCACAACTGCAAGGTGGTAGATTGTGAGACAAACAAAATTGGGTGGGGAAGGCCCAACCACATGAATCATGAAAATTCTGAAAAGAGGGAGATACTGGCGATGGAAAGGATTTGTCACCCGGTGTAATTAAGGTTCCATGACCTCAGTTGTTGACAGAGGGAAATATCTTACCAATGCAGGCATGCTTTGGGTTTACTTAATCCAATATTAGAATGATAATTTAAACATTTTTCTCTTACTACATCTTTTGACTTAGAATTGATAGTAGTCAGATTATCATATACATGTTTAAGCCTGTCACTTCAAAGATCTTCTTCAGATAGGACAACCAAAGAACATCCACCAACCTCACTAAATGTAGAAAGTCAGAAATACAAGCACACACCAGAGAGGCCTCGAGAATTACCCATACCTTAATCCAATACAATAGGGGAGCAAGTCGTAGAGAATCCACTAAATAGGGAAGCCCAAGTTCCTCAAGGCAAATCAAGTTAGCCAAACCCTAATGTACCAGCAATAATATCTTAAGAAACAGATTTTCAACTATTTGTAAACTATCCACATTTGCATAGCCCCATAACAGCCCTGAGAAACATTTTGTTTTGCACAAATATATCAGCTCTTTGACAGGTTGTTGCCCTAATTTTTAGGGAAATCTGAAAATTGCTTCAATGTTACTTTTGAAGAACGAAGTCCTAACAGTTAAAAGATACTGCGAGGCCAGGGAAGAGCTGAAAGGAATCCCCTAACAATTAAAGTTTTGCACCTTTTCTCATACTGTTTCAAACATTTTAAATATTTTAGTCTTCGTATTACGTGGCCCACATATCATGGCAAAACACTTGCCATAATTTATTTTAAAGTCCAACGTGGTCATGTTCTGACAATCCATCAAATAGAATATGCAGACCGTTTGCCGTGTGAGCAACTAATACGGCATTGTCCGCATGCAATAGAATTGGGATCTGATTGCCCTCCATGAGAAGGATGTCTTCCCCAAGTTGGATCCAATGTCTTGTGATTCCGTTTATGTATAATAAAAATAAAAAGTGTGCAAGAATACATCCCTGCCTAACACCATTAGTCACCTTTATAGATGGAGCCTCAAATCATACTTTAAAAGACAGATTCTAATGTAGGTGCTTTAGTAACAGTAGAATTCAGGCTCTACACCCATCCTTTCCATCAAAGCCCATAGTTTTTGACAGTTTACTAGGTCAAATGCATTTGATAAGTTTATAAATGTCTTGTGGAGTGACCCCTTTTCTCTAGGACATACTTGCTAGATAATAAATACAAATTACACACTGATCAATTGTACTGACCCCAGGTCTAAAACCAAATTCTACACTTGAGAATATTTTATTATCTGAAGCACATTGTTCCAGTCGCTCTAGCAACACTTTCCAGAATCTTCATACTGGAGTCAATTAATGAAATGGGTCTATAACATGTTGGAGATGACCTGTTACCCTTTTTGTAAATTGGGACAATTATTGAGAGTTTTCATGATACAAGGATAAATCCCTCTGCTGCATGCCTAAAATTATTTGCTAGTAATGGTGCCCATAGCTCTATATCTGACTTGAAAATATCCATAGGGACCCCACTGGGGCTCAGGGCTTTCCCTGCCATGCTGTTTTCAATTGTTGTCGCCACTTCCCTAATGTCAAAACATAGTTGACCCACTACAGTTTCACTTCTATTCTGTCTTGATTCAGTACATAAAGAAAAAGGGGGCAGTGGGAGTTACCTCGGACTGAAAAATAGCCAAGAAATTGGCCACCTTTTCGGGGTGCCAGCATCTGAAAAATAAGGCCTGTTTACTTGTACTCCAAAATAGACTATCTCTTAACACAGATGTTTTTGTAAATCATCACACACTTGCACCCTAACCTCCCTTTTCCACTCCATAAGGCACAGTTTGCAAAAATGTCAGGCCTGCCTGACTTGTTCTACTGGACGAGGTGAAGTTTGCAAGATGTTTATTAACTTCTGATGGGCTGCTAAACATTCAGCATTGAACCACCTATAAAAATGTGTTTTCTTAAAACGTACATCCCTAGTAAGTTTTTGGGTTATACCAGCCATCAACTTTTTGAAAATCAATTGCAAGGTCTGTCCTCGAGGGTTCTCTGTAAGGCATGAGAAAATTAGGGAAGCGTGATCCATAACCAACTTTTTTAAAAAGGATTCAGAGTTTATCACTTCCCATTTCTCTTTTAGACCCCTTTTATTTGCAACAAACTTGCAATGCTGCTTATCCATGTTAGTAGCTTCTGCCTCAAGGCTCAAGGATAGAACTAATTGATTGTGGTCACTCAAACAGTGTGTTTGAACTAAGTAGTCCTGTAAAAAAGGGACTAGATCATCAGACAACAAAATAAAATTGATAGTGCTATCTGAATGTCAACCTATAAAAGTGGGTAGTATCATTCCTTTCCATTCGGAAGATATTAGATCACTTGCTGGAATGAGGGCAAGTCTTAACAAAAAGACTATTTAGGGCATGCCCATCCAAGGGCTTTGAAAAGCGAGTAAGATTGTGTTCCTCCCTATTTACTAACCCACACTCCCATTTGTCATTTAATTTACACAATTTTATATTAAAGTCCCCAACCCAGAGCAACCTTGTATTACATTTTAACCTTGCTATGTAAGACATCACAAAGTTGTCAAAATCAACAATGGGCTCAACACTAGTGTCCTTAAAATTACTATAATAAAAATTGACCACCAAAGTTTCAAAATCATCCTAGCCAGACAATGAAATCACTAAGAAATAAGGGGACAAATGGACAACCAAACCCTGGAAAGTTTTATAGTAGGTATTAAAACTGACACCAGAGTTGCCAAGCCCCCTTTTTCTCTGCCTGCCAGGGAAGACCCAGCTGGCTCCCAAAAGACAAAAAACCCCAGTATTTGAGCGACATCTTGCATTCATGTTTCCTGCAAGCAAATTATGTCACTCCCCTTTATGAACCTAGGGATGTTTAACTTCGCCCTCAGCCCGGCGATATTCCAAGAGATCAATTTACAACCTTGACCAACTACAGTCTGTGAGATAGGGCAGTTAATTACCCTTGCAATATGAGGAGGTGGGGCATGGCTACGAACAACACTTTACGATCATAAAAGTCAAACAAGTTGATCCAAGTTGGCAATAGCATCAGAACTATTTGAGGATGGTACGGCATAGGTGGTAACAGGCCCCGGGGTACCTGATTTGGGTCACATGGTTGGCCTATAAAAGAAGCCTAGAGGCAGGGCTTCAATTTGAGTTGCTGAATTTTTAAGTGTTAGGTTGATTGAAATCTTCCTTGTCATCTCTTTACTTCTAAAGTTAATCGCCACACAGAAAGCAGCCTCCTCTTTTGTAAGAGTCCCCACCCAATCAACCCAACCCTCCTCACATGATATATAAGATTATGGGTTATTTTCTTATTAAACTAATTTTTGTTCTACCAGTGGATCACTTTACTTTTTAATTTATTGTGGTCTTCAGTTTCTTCAACATGTAGGTCGAATTGTGCATCCCTAGCTACAGTGCTGACAAGTGCTTTAATAGCGCACAGCGTGATCCCGCCTACTCTTTGCTCAAACAGGTAATACCACATGGACTGCTGGGGGACGTAGTCCCACCCCAGAAGGTCAGTCTATTGCGAGGATGTAGGTTAAATGGCACATCAATCAAAGTGCCTTTGCTGATGAAGGTGTTTTAACTGGAAAATATAGAGTGTTTATGGAGTTTTGATAATTGAATTTTGTAGAAAATGAATAATGCTTGTGTTTGAAATGTGACCTCAGAGAATGGCCACCAATGTTCACGAAATGTACTGATTAATGATTAATACTTATGAAATACTGAAAATGTATTAGATTAATGTACTAATATGTCATATTTAGGGTTATGATGTATGTTCTGGCTTACTAATTGTAGGCCTTAACTTGGTGAGTGTCTTGGCCTAGTTTTGCCAGGCCTCATGCATTAATAAAAATGCTGACAGAGTAAAGTAAACTGAATTGTCCATTGTCTTGTTAAAAGTGCTTGACAGAAGCTTTCTGTGAGAACCGACTAACAGGAGATGATGTTCCTAGCAGAGTAACAATTTTTGTGTAATGTGTGTGAGATGTACTTTACCAGGATGCAAACAATGAAGACACTGCCTGGAGCTAAAGATGCAACACTATTGTTACCTGACAAGCCGGATGATGAGGACATCGTAAAGTGGACCAATCAACTTCACATGAAGAATGAAATATTAGAATTCATAGATTTGGTATAGAAATATTATTGGGTAGTGTATAACTGTATGGTTAACTGACCAATAGGGAATTAGGGGATAGTTTAGGTGACATTGATATAACAACGCAACAGAGGGAAAACACGCCAGACCTTATTCCGATTTGAGATGCGATATTGAGAGAAGAAGAGACTTTAGAAGAGATTCAAGATTCTGTCATTGGGCTCATACTCTCTGACTGAGAGCCTGATGCTTTGCTGATCGACTGATGGCCTGAGGACGAAGACTGATTCTGCTTGCTGACCAATACCATGGATAGGTAGATATGACAATGTGACTGTTATGCATTTTATGCCTGTTCTTTCTAGGTACCAACTGTGCTGTTTCACAGATCCATAGCTAGATGTTTTCCCAAATTTCTGTTCTAAATTGTTTTACATAAAGCCCAACATGCTGATGCTAATCTGAGGTTAGTTGAGGGTATTTACATAATGACTGACAAATTACATGGACTAGTGATTGACAAGTTATTTTGCTGAATTCTATGTACGTGATTACTTCGTTGCAACTGACTCTGCTATTAATATGCACCGTAACCTTAGAATGTGTTGTGATTCAAGCTTTGATTAGATTGTGTTTCTTCCGTCATTTTGGACTACCAGTATTGTTATTATATGTGTTTCATTTGATTCTGAGATTAATCTATATGACTTTAGCATTGTTATTATAAGGAAAATAAACTTACTAAACTTTACTAAAGGTGTGGTTATTCATGGCTGAAAGGTCATGGTGCGTGACATTTTCTGATTCCATTGATTATTGATGACTAATGATCATTGATTAGTGTGTATTGATTATGTACCGGAGCTATGGTAAGAACATCTTAAATGAGCCAAAAGGTTAATCGACCTATTCGCCTCCCCTTGTAAGTTTACTTATTAAGGTCCAACGTGCTAAAAGTTATGGTAGCAGACTGATGGTTTGTCTCTTTAAGAGCTTGTCATAGATGTCCGGTATAGAGTGACAGATGATAGCAGTATGATAAGAGACTGATGGACAGGTGCCCCTAGATTTGGTAATAGTTTGAAGATTGATCCTTTCGAGAATTCAGTATTATTGAGATTTGGAATTTGTTTTTCAATGCTGACATTTGGAGAGAAAATTATGCTCCCTTAAGCCCAGAAATGACTTTCCCAGATCCTGGATCCTGCTGGTGGTGTTGGGTATGTTCCTGGCGTTCTAGTGATAGAGTGGGTGAAATAGGTTGCACTTGCACAGCTTATTGAAATTGCAGATGAATTGTGATGTATGTGAGAATTTAGGGAGTTTGCATACTCCAAATGAAGTTTTTAGTAGAAGTGTGTGTACCCCGCAGTGTGAGAGTAGGGAATTTGTTGAACTTCACATGTGTGTGGCGCTTTGTGCTCAAAATGTGTCCACGTGGTTGTTGATGTACAGACCCTGCATGGTCTAAGACTCCGGAGTATATTGAAAAGTATATGAGACACTTGGTTAGATGTTGTAATCTGGCTGGTTTAGTAGGCTGATCAGGAGTGGTCAACAAGTCACTGTGTGAGTTTAAAGTGGGCGAGAGGAAATTTAGACTGAGATTTGGTGAGTCCTATGTGCACCAGGACAGACCCATTGATCAGTTGAGAGTACAATTTGTAGGTCAAATTTTGCTTGTGAATCTGAGAGATCGAGAAAGAGGAATAGCTGCACGTGCAAAATAGCCATCAGTGAAAATCCGTAAGGTTTCTGAAGCAATTGTGTTACCTTCCTGTAGAAAACCAGCAGATTTGTTTTTAGTTTTTGCTTTTTGATTAGTGCTTGCAATATTTTGCATTAGTTTTGTGTGAATCAAAGTTTAGGAGGACGAGCCGCAAGACTTTGTCAGCCGCAGTACGTGTGAGAGTGACATCATTGGAGCCGCGCTGGGATAGGTTGGTTAGTGAGAAGGGTTGCGCACCGATTGGCAGCTGTCTGGGACAGGCAATTGGTGGAGAATGCTAAGAAATTTTGGCAACAATGACTTTATTTAGCTGCACCTTCCTGCAAGTTGTCTTAAATTTATATGTGGTGCTCAAACACTACAAACATACCTGTTGCCAAAGTATGTATACTGGAATAGAAAGATCTAAACCAGTTAATATCAAAACAAAAACAGTTAGTGGAGGGGAAACATCCTTTTTTACGACTTTTTTTTTACGAAGGTCGTGGTTAATGAAAGCGCAACAACGCTTTTTTTAACCACGACTTCGGTTTTTTGTGCCTTAACTACGTATGTTCTGAACAACGAACATGTGGTTAAGGTACAGAAGGGACTTGACGAAGATAAGTGGTGGGTTTAGGTTTTGGGGAGGGGGTGGGGGGTCAGGGGGTTTTAGGTTTTGGGGTGGGGTTGGGGGGGTGGGGCGTTTTTGGTTTTGGGGAGTGGGTGGGGGGTCAGGGGGTTTTAGGTTTTGGGGTGGGGTTGGGGGGGTGGGGCGTTTTTGGTTTTGGGGAGTGGGTGGGGGTTAGGGGGTTTTAGGTTTTGGGGTGGGGTTGGGGGGGTGGGGCGTTTTTGGTTTTGGGGAGTGGGTGGGGGGTCAGGGGGTTTTAGGTTTTAGGGTGGGGTTGGGGGGTGGGGCGTTTTTGGTTTTGGTTTCTTTCTGATCTATGGGTCATGAGGTTTCTCTCCTTTTGTTTCTTTTTGTTTCCTTTTGAATCCTGTCAACATTTGTGAAAGTATCTGCAGATGGATTTTCATTTTTGATCCTTGAAAAATAGGCTGGACTATGTATTAGTATTAATCTATTTAAAATGTATTTGAATTGTGAGTATTAGGAATAGCATTTTTACAGTTTAAATAACTTTGTTTAATAACATGACGTATATAGCAATCAGCCACATACCCTTATGTATATGTATGTACTACTGCTTCTAATTATATCGCATTTTTTACTTTAAGGTTATATATTTTCATTGACATACAGTGAATACTGATTTTGAGTATATTTTGTCCTAACTTTGAAGTAAGCATTCCTGACTGTTTTTGACTAAATTTAGAACTTTTGACAGTTAGGGTTCATTGAATTAAGTCTGAGTGTGTTTCAATTGGTGGAGAACGTGGGTGAAAGGAATCTTGGGATTGAAAGTAATTTCTTGATTTGATTTTGAATAAACAAAAAGTAGAAAAGATGAAGGTTTTTCTAGGCATTGAAAAGTGCCCTAAGGGGAGATACGTACATTAGAGCGAGTGTAGGAGAGCCTACCCCGCCAGAGAATACACCGGCTTACATTGTAATAGAGGAGAGAGGTGTTGCCCTATGTCTTTGGCTAACTCAATGGTGCAAGTTGACAGAGAAAAAAGGGAGCTTAGCGTTTCATGAGAATGGGACATTCAATTTGATGATTTTGGAGCGATTGCGGATGGCGCTATATGAATCAAAGCCCCTTCCGAGACAAGCACAGTTTGAGGCGTTAGCAGTTTAGGAACTGGTAGCTAGACAGCAACAGCAATTTAAATTTGAGAAAAGAATAAAAAGGGTAGAAAAGACCTTAGCGGAAGCAAGATGGGATTGGGAACAGAAGAGATGGAGATCAGAGACTTTGCAGGAAGTTAGGTTGTTCCCAGCTACTACACAGGAGGATGAGATGGAAGGAAAGAAGGCGACTAGGAAAACTAATAGAAGTCCATCCGAGAGTAAGGAAGCTAGAAGGTCTTCCATAGTAGAGGAGGACTCGGATGCTGAAGATCTTGTTACACAGATATTGAGAGATTGACCACCACCATATACAGTGTATGAGAGTGGTCCGAGTACTAGTGCTGATCCGACACCCCCAATACAGACAACGGGACCAGTGAGTCCGGTACAGGTTAATGCTAACCTGACAAAGCGTGCAGTACAATATAGTCCTAATGTGTTGACTACTCCTGTAGTACAGACACAGATGCAGCCACCACAGATACAGAGAATTTATCCTGATGTGTCCATTTTAGAGACAACTTCGAACTTAGTGGTGCCTACGGAGCAAGTGATTCTGAGACCAATGTTGGTCCAGACTGAGCCGACTCAGATTTTGTTACCACAAGTGCAGCCGCAGGTGATGCCGAGATTTACGCCAATGACAGAGACACAGTCAGACTTGACTCCGGTAATGAATCAGAGTATGGGAGTTACTCTCCCACAGAGTACAGGTGCCAGAGCAGCTCCGGATGCAATTTCGCTGCTGATTACTGTTGGTCCAGCTGTACCTTTATTTGTGCAAATGAAACCAATTATGAACAAACAGGGAACAATGCCTCTGATTTTAATGAGGAGGGTACCAAGTGAACAAGTTCACGTAGTCTCTTCCGTGGGTCAGACTTTTTATGGATCAAGATCATTTTTAGATCTTAGTCCACTTGTTGCACTTCCAGTTGCTGTGACTGGACCAAATGCAGGTCAGAGCTTGAAATTATTGACACAGCAAACTCCGAGTGCAGTTGTACAGCAGGTGCCACTGGTTCAAGCGAGTAACATTTCGTTACATGGACTGACAGCTCAGCAGTTAACTGAATGGTTAGGCAAGCTGAATACCCCACAGAATTCTTCTAAGGGAGAGGAGCGATTGAATTGTGTCAGAATAAGTTTGGAAGCGGGTGAATTAGTTGAGGGAACAATGAGGGTGAATAGATTAGAATCCTACACAGAAGCAGAATTGAGATACTTATGCCCAGGGATTACAAGAGAGGTGGGCAAGGAACATCAGAGATTAGCAGATTTGGCAGAGAAGCATGGCATAAAAATCGAGAAAACAAAATATTTGAAGAGGAGTTACAGATTAGATTTTGAGGCAAAGGATTTTGAGCACATGAGGTCAGCCAGAATGAAGGCACATCTTAAAGAATTAATGCAGAGTGCTCAGGTTTGGGGGCATTAGAGAAGTGGGAAGGCAGATGGGTAAAGAAAAGAGACAAGAAGAAAAGAGATTCTCTAGAAGTGACTGAGAATGTACAACAAGACAAGGATCCAGTGAAAATTTTACCAATGAGGGAAATCCCAGGGGGAAATTTTGTTCATGTCCCTTGGAGTAGGAGTGACATTCTGTCATTTATGACTGATTATCCAAAAGCCAGTAGAGTGGTATCAGCAGACAGACAGGTTTGTGAAGCTTGCAAAGTGTTTGTGGGAGGACTTGAACACCTTACTGGAGATAGTGGTTCCAGCTGACTTATGGGTCGAGTGTAAGAGGACTGTAGACCGGCCAACAAGTGAACCGGAGAGAGATAAGAATACAGGTGCACCGTCTTCTGAAGTAATGAAATATTGCTATAAGGTGATTGAGTTTCTAAAAACAAGGATTTCGCCTAAAAATATTGATTGGCAGAGGACTGATAGGAAAGTGCAGGAAGCAAAGCAGTCGATACATGTGTACTATGAGAGATTGTTGAAGGCGTTCAAGGAGTATAGTGGTAAGGAAGCAATTAAGCCAAAAAGATATGCTGCATTTTGTATTCAGATTTGTGAAAGGATTGAGACCTGACATAGGTCAGATGATCAAGAGTCATTTGATTTGCTGGCAAGCAAAACCAATTGATGAGGTGTTGCAGTATGTGAAATACTGTAGTGATGAGATTGAGATGAAGCAGAAAAAATTGAAAGAGAAGGCGATAGTGATGCAGGATAAGGCAGCTCAAACAGGAGTGCAAGGAAATTTTGTGCAGCAGATGCTGCAGCAGCAGGAAAATGTCATGTTTCAGCCTCAGATGAGAGGTAGAGGTCGTGAAGGTAATATGAATTGTGGTCCAGATTCTAATACTGTAGTGGTTCAGAATGATGTGCACGGAATGAAGAAGCTATTGCCGTGTCACATTTGCGGAGCCGTGGGACATTGGAAGTGGGTGTGTCCAATGATGGTGCAGGAGGGTGTTGCTTAGCAAGGTAATGACATCAATACATTTCAGAATGTGAGAGGACCAATATTAAGGTGTCCGACTCCGAATTTCCAGAATAATGTGGATTAGATGCAGAATTTTCAAACTGTGCAGCAGGTGCAAATGCCCCGTGCACAAGTGTCACAGTTGCAGCCGATGCAGTAGCAGGTTCCCATGGTATCTAGACAGTAAATGCAGATACCTCAAGCCCCGATGGAGCAGCAACAGATGATGCTTTCTCAACAGGTCAGAGGTCAGAGACAAGACAGAAGTAGTAACACAGTGCACCAATTCTCTTTACACAGTGAGAATGAAATAAATGGTGAATGGATGGGTGACAGTTCAGATGAGGAGCCATGTATGCTTGCGACTTCTTTAGAAGTAGATCAGAGAGGACCCTATGTGACGGGGAAAAGTGATGGGTCACAGAGTCTCATTCTTGGTGGACACAGGAGCTACACGCTCTACAGTGAGAAGTGCAGAGGTTCCGAATGTGCCCCTTTCAGGAAGAACAGTTCAGTTTTGGGGGTAGCGAATCAGTATTTAACAAATCCGATCACAGACCCAGTGCATGTCGAGATTGGCAATTTCCAGGGACTGCATAAGTTTGTAGTCTGTGATTCAAGTCTGGTATCCCTACTGGGAAGGGACTTGTTGTGTAAGACAAAATGTTTGATTACTTGCTGAAATGGTGGAATTGAGATTCAGACAAATAGCGATGATGAAGAAGATCAACCCTAGAAACAGCGTGTGAAACTACAAATGAGGAGTACCCTTTGATTGAGTTTTTTCCGATATTCACAGTGAAAGAGCTTCATTCTGATTTGCAGGGAACAGTACAAGAGAATGTGTGGGATTTGACAGGGAAAGAAGTAGGTCTGATCAAAGGAGTGGGGCCAATTAAGGTTACTTTAAAGCCGAATGCAGTTTTTCCTCAACTTCCACAATACAACATGACACAAGATGTCCTGATGAAAGTAGCTAAGATAATTGCAGATTTTGTGAAGCAGGGAGTTCTGAAGGAGATGATGCCCAGTCCATGTAATTCACTGAAAATGGGTTTGAAGAAGCCATGTGGAAAGGTTCGGGTTGTTCAGGATTTGAGAAAAATAAATGAGACTGGGGTCAACTGTTGTCCCATAGTACCCAATCCAGCTGTGATAATGTTCAAGATTCCATGTGATGCAGAGTGGTTTACAGACATTGATTTGTCACAAGCATTATTTTCTGTGCCTCTTCATGAGGATAGCCAATTTCTCTTTTGTTTCAAATTTCTGGATAAGGCTAATTGCTGGTGTAGGCTTCCTCAAGTGTACACAGAATCACCTTCTTTGTTTAATCAGATCTTGAAAAAGAATTTGGAGTCATTAGAATTGCCTTTTCAATCGACTCTGGTACAGTACACTGATGACTTATTGATTGCGTCCAAAACAAGGGACGAGTGTAAATATGACTCGATTGCCCTGTTGAATCATTTGGGAAAATATGGTTGTTAGACTTTTCACCCTTGACGTGGTATCCCTTAACTTTTTGCTTCTGTTCCCCAGGTTGTTGATGTGTGCTGGACTCTGATTTTACAGTTTTTGTTACTCTGGACACTTTACCACTGCTAACCAGTGCTAAAGTGCACGTGCTCCTTTTCAAAATATGTATGTAATTGGCTTATCCATGATTGGCATATTTCATTTATTAGTAAGTCCCTAGTATAGTCCACTAGAGGTGCCCAGGGCCTGTAAATCAAATGCTACTAGTGGACCTGCAGCACTGGTTGTGCCACCCACATACGTAGCTCTGTAATCATGTCTCAGACCTGCCATTGCAGTGTCTGTGTGTGCAGTTTTAACTGTAAATTCGACTTGGCAAGTGTACCCACTTGCCAGTCCTAAACCTTCCCTTTTCTTACATGTCAGGCACCCCAAAGGTAGGCCCTAGGTAGCCCCAAGGGCAGGGTGCAGTGTATGGTTAAGGTAGGACATATAGTGATGTGTTTTATATGGCCTGACAATGAAATATTTCACTGTTGCAAGGCCTGCCCCTCTCATAGGTTAATATGGGGGCTACCTTTAAATCTGATTAAAGTGTAGATTCCCTTTGGGAGCGGATGGACATATGGAGTTTGGGGTCTCTGAGCTCACAATTTCAAAATACATCTTTTAGTAAAGTTGATTTTAAGATTGTGTGTTTGAAAATGCCACTTTTAGGGAGTGAGCATTTTCTTGCTTATACCATTTCTGTGACTCTGCTTGTTTGTGGATTCCCTGTCTGGGTCAGTTTGACAGTTGGACTGGTTGCACCTCACACTAGACAGTGACACAAAGGGAGCTGGGGTGTAGTCTGCATTTCCTGATGAGCCATCTGTGCTAGAAGGGAGGGGAGGAGTGGTCACTTACACCTGGAAGGGCTGTGCCTGTCCTCACACAATGCAGTCTCCAACCCCCATGGTGAGTGTCTGGGGCCTGGCCTGGGCAAGGCAGGATTTCACATTCACAAGAGACTTTACTTTGAAGTAGGCCTACTTCAAAGGAGAAATTGGGTATAAGAAGGGCACCCAAAACCACAGACTTTAGAACACTTCTGGAAACAAGAGGAACATCTGCCTGGAGAAGAGCTGAAGAGCTGAGGAAGAAGAGCTGCCCTGCCAGTGACTGTGCTTTGTGGAGCTATCCTGCAGTTGCTGCTTCTGCTAGAATAAAAGGGCAAAGACTGGACTTTGTGTGCCTTCCATCTTGGGAAGAAATCTCCTAGGGCTTGATTTAGAGCTTGCCTCCAGTTGTTTGAAGTCTCAGGGACAGCAAAGACTTCTCTCCGCCAGCACCTGGAGTCTCTGGAGAGACGCCTGTTCTGACAAGTGATGCCCTATCCAGTCCCTGGGCCCTTGAAAGGAAAGCTGGTGAAAATTCAAGGAAATCCACTTCGGATGACTTTGGACCGACGCCGCTGCTGAATCCGGTGACGCCGCCTGCACCCGACTCCGTGATCTTTGCTGGAACACGACGACCTTGGCAGGCCTGACATCGCTGCAGCCCCGCCGAAGTCCGCGAGTCCGTGGAAGTTGCTGCACCACGTCATGACCGACGCCGCTCGAAGTACACAGATTCAACTTTTCGCACAGATGTCGCGATCCCCGACTTGCGCATTGGCTCATTTTCATTTCTTCACCATGGTACTGTACCTGGGGGTCTACGCGACTCCGTGTCCGGCGCCGCTGGTGTCGTATTGTTGGGAATGACTCAGTTATGACACCGTGTTAACACCTCATCGAAGCATTTTGTGTTTCTAAGCACTATTTTTGAGTTTAATCTTTAAAAATTCATAACTTGACTTATGTATGTCAGATTTTTGTCGTTTTGGTCTTGTTTTGTTTAGATAAATATTTCCTATTTTTCTAAAATGGTGTTGTGTCATTTTGTAGTGTTTTCATTAAGTTACTGTGTGTGTTGGTACAAATACTTTACACATAGCACTCTGAAGTTAAGCATACTGCTCTGCCAAGCTACCAAGGGGGTAGGCAGGGGTTATCTGAGGGTGATTCTCTTTTACCCTGACTAGAGTGAGGGTCCTTGCTTGAACAGGGGGTAACCTGACTGTCAACCAAAGACCCTATTTCTAACAATGGTCATAAAGTGTCACCACTGAAATTGCTGTACTGTCGGAAAGTAGTGAAGTATTTGGGTCACCAAATTGAGAAAGGATCGAGGAAAATATCCAGAGAGAAGATTACAATGATACTGCAGATAAGTCCCCCGACTACACAGAGAGATGTCAGGATGTTTCTGGGAATGGTTGGCTATTGTCACCAATGGATCCCAAATGTTTCTAAAATTTGAGGACCATTGCAGAAACTGAATCATAAGGATTTCACTGATCCCATTGTGCTAGAAAAGGATGAAAGGAGAGCGTTCACTGAGTTGAGAGAGAGTGTGTGCAGAGCTCCAGCATTGGGAATACCTGACCACATGAAGCCTTTCACATTGTTTTGTCATTAACGTGATGCATGTTCATTGTCTGTCTTGACACAGGTCCATGGAGGTGCTCATCGCCCAGTATCATATTTTTCAGCTACTTTGGACTCAGTTACAGCAGCCTTACCAGGTTGTTTGCATGCAGTTGCCACAGTTGGCCAGAGTCTTTCACAGTGTGAAGGCGTGGTGATGGGATATCCCCCGACTGTAATGGTCCCTCACTCGATTGAGATTTTACTGACAAGGACGAAAACCCACTATTTGACTGCTGCTAGGTTAACTAGGTATGAGATTAGTATTTTGGGAGCACCAAACGTGACACTGAAAAGATGTACAGTGCTGAACCCAGCAACTTTACTTCTGAGTGATAATGGTGAAAATAAAAAAAGAGGAAGATGTTGAACATGATTGTCTCGAAGTAACTGAGTTGTGCACAAAACCAAGACCTGACATTAGAGATACACGATTGGAAGAGAATTATCAAATTATTTTTATTGATGGTTCTTGTCTGAGAGACAACACAGGGACACTGAGAACAGGATATGCTGTGTCCACAATTACAGGTACCTTAGAAGCTTCCTGGCTTCGAGGAGTGTATTCTGCTCAGGTAGTAGAATTGGTTGCTCTTAATAGAGCGTGCCATGTTTCTGCTCAATTGAGAGTTACTATCTACACGGATAGTCAATATGGATTCGGAAAAGTTCATGATTTTGGCTAACTGTGGTCGCAGAGGTTTCCAGACCTCCTCTGGATCACCAGTCAGAAATGGTGAAAGAATAAAGGAACTGTTATACACAATTCAATTGGCTGAAGAAATTGCCGTGGTAAAATGCAGTTCATATCTAAAGTCGCAGGACTACGTGTCATTGGGGAATAGATATGTGGATCAAGGTGCAAGGTTTTGCACATTGAACTGTATATCATTTAAGGACAAGTGGGAATTGTTACCTGAAGAAGACACAGCATGTACGAGTTATGCATTAAAAGTGATTAATACTATGGAAGAATTTAAATCTTTACAGAAAAATGTCGACAAGGAGGAGAAACGTTCATGGAGTAAAATGAAATGTATTCAAAGACAAGATGAATTGTGGGTTTCTGAGGAGTGTCAATTGGTTTTGCCAAATAGCCTGTTGTCTCAAATGGTGAGGTACTATCATGGTCAGGCACACATTGGGGGGGATGCCATGGTTCGTCTGTTCAAAATTTATTGGTTCAACCCCAAGTTTAGACAAGCCGCTGAAGCAGTATGCCATCATTGTGTCATTTGTCAGCAATTGAATGCGGGGAAAGGGACAGTGGTTAATTTGAGCCACATTGGAAGAGCAGGAGGTCCATTCAGCAGAATGTAATTGGATTTTATTGAGATGCCTGTGTGTGGAGGTTTGAGATATGTGTTGGTGATTGTTTGCATCTTTAGTCACTGGATTGAAGCATACTTTACACAAAGAAATGGTAGTCTCACAGTTGCAAAACTGCTGTTTAGGGAACTGATACCGCGCTTCGGGTTTCCGATCTCTTTCGAATCAGATAGAGGAAATCACTTCAATAACAAGGTGAGATTGCCAGCAGTACCAGCAAATGCACTTGTCAACATTACAGATGATATGGTATTGGATTACTGCAAGGGTCTGGCTGATGTAGTCCGCTCTTTTTCTCAGCAGGTGGAGGCCACCAATCCATGACCTGGGGAATAACCTGAGAGCTGAAGAACTGGGTTATTGTCCGAAAGCATGTGAGAAAGACGTGTTTAGAGCCTCGCTGGAAGGGACCGTACCAAGTGGTCCTGACAACTATGACAGCTGTGAAGTGTGCTGGGATCCCGAACTGGATTCACGTGAGTCACACAAAGAAAGTGGCATGTCCACTGGATCATGAAGAAGCGTTGTTGAAAGTGCCAAAACAGTGAGACAAATCTCAGGACCGGAAAAAGAACAAAGAGGAACTGAGGCTGGATCTGAGCTGATTGAGGACTGTTCAGTTACTCCTGTGAGAGACAAGGGTGGAGACCTCCAGGAGAGTATCAGAGAACCTATCTCAACTGAAGCCACAGGAGAACCTAGTCAAAAGGGGGCCAGAAGCAGATGATTCTGAAAGACGGACAGAGCAATTGCCAGACCGAGAAGGGGAACGAGTTGAGGTGGTTCAAAGTCAAAGTGATCCGACTCCTCCTGAACCAGTTGCAGGTCCATCAAGAGAAAACACCATAGAGAAGGAAAAGGGTTCAAGTTCATTCTTGACGAGATTACTGACAGAGGGTTCACTGAAAGGAGATAAGTGGCCGAAATCGCAAGTGGATAAAAGGAAAGAGGTGGCTGTCGAACCAACCATAGAGGAAGAAGTAGATACTATGAGAAAAGAAGAATTAAGTGAAGGAGAGTTGAATGGTGATCGAAAGTTGAAGAGAAAGAGAATAGCAAGTCAGAGATATGCAGGTCCTGAATGGGAGTATGCAACTACAAACGAATGACAACAAGAATGTATGTCTTTTTGTTTTGATAGAGAGGTTCCAAGTCAATATTTTGAGGTGATGTGAAGAAGATTGATGAACTGAACTGTTGAAACAATTTGAGAATTATTTTTGAGAAAGAGACTGTTGAAAGTAACCGGAAAATACATTGATAACCTGATTTGTCTTTTGAAACCTGATTTTGGCAAGCTGCTAACTGATTTTGACAAGGAAGAAGGGTTCCTGGAAGTGAAAGTGAACTGCTGAAAGAAGAATTGTCTATTTTTTTATTTTTGCTGCAGGTTTTCCTAAGTAAATTCTGCTTTCTGATTCTTTACAGATTGTGGGTGACTTTGATAAGCAGGCTAGGGATGCTAGGCACTGAAAATATATGAGCATTGGTTTGGCAATTATGTGTGGGATATTGTTTATAGTATTGACTGAGGGTATGTCTGTTCTTGATGTGAAAAAAGCCAACCATACTTCTGCTTTTGAGACGACTACTGCACTAACGGCTTTAGAGAGGTTTAAGTTAGATGAGAAGTATTTGCATGATTATATTAATGCGCAGGGAGAACTTTCCTTTAATGTTTTCTATCGCTTATTGAGAGAGTATGTTAAGACAATGGACGCGAAGAATTGTCTTGTGTGTACGCAGATTCCTTCGTCAGTCGAAGAAGGAGTCTCCTATCATAGCTTACCCTTAACATATGGAATAAATTTTAGTCTGTTACTAACAAGGTTTTATAACCAGGAGTATATTCAATATTTCTACTCTAACCATGATCTTGTGTTTTTGTGTGTTCCTATCATTAGGTATTTGAGTAAGGTAGCTAAGGATAATGACATAGTGTTAGTTAGAGGATTCTTTGAACCTACATTGACGTTTGGTACAACCTATGCACATAGGAACAACTTGACATGCTTGCTTACACCTTTAGAGAAGGTGTAAGCTGATGACAGGAGAAAGGCGCTGAAGGAGAAATTAGAAAAAGGTTTAGAGAAAGGGACTTACAAGAATGATTATGCTTATAGCGCAATTAAAACGCAAGGGAAATTAGCTTTAGATATACTACACTTAGGGAAGCTTTGTGTATATAGACCAAAGTCACGCACTGACACTTTATTTGTGGGTACGAGTGAATGCAGGCATGTGTTTTTGTTCCAGAGTAAATGAACATTTATGTTGAATGGGCAGGACCCTGCAATTCTGGAGATATATTATATTTGTGGACTTAATGTTTATTACCATCTTCCAAGAGGATGGTATGGAACATGTTATTTGGGGATAGTTTTCCCAAAGATTTACCAGATGGAGGATTTGAAAAAGTTTCTGAAAGTGACTGAATTACATCATAAGAGACAGAGGAGGGAGTCCTCTTCTGCGAGAGTGGGAGATAAATTTTGGTGCGGTGATTCCTTCAGTGAGCGCCATCCTGAATTCTATCAAGATTTGAAAGTTGTCTACTATTGTGGATAACATGCTGACAAATTTTTCTGGGGCTATACTCCTGATAGATACTGAATTAGCTGGGGCTAGAGCTGTGACTTCAAAATCATCTTGCTTTAGACATTCTTTTAGCGAATGATGGCGGAGTCTGTAAAATGATTAACTCTAGGCATTGTTGCTCGTATATTTCCGATAGTAGTAAAGAGATGAGACTTACTTACTAATCTGACTAATGCAAGTAGTGATTTGAAATAATGAAAAGAACCAGGTGTTTGGGAAAAGGTTGGCAAAGGGTTTGCTTCAGTGGGAAATTGGCTCAGTAACATTTAGAATGGGGTTCTAATGAAAATATTACAGGGAATTTTAATTGTCGTGGGTTGTCTACTATGAATATGGGGATTGTGCAAATTATGTAAAAGAATTAAATTGAAGAATTCTAATAATAATCAGAAGAGGGAAGAAAAGAAAAGGGAAAGAATTTACGGGGAAAATTCAAGAAGACAACATTTTGAAGAAATCTAACTTTAAAAGTTGTGGGTGGTAATTAGTGTGATGATACATTTATTCATCAGAGGAGGGATTGCTGAATAGGTGTTTTAACTAGAAATTATTAATGTGTTTATGTATTTTTGATAATTGAATTTTGTAGAAAATGAATAATGTAGAAAAATAATGCACATGTTTGAAATGTGACCTCAGGGAATGGCCACCAATGTTCACGAAATGTACTCATTAATGACTAATACTTATGGAATATTGAAAATGTTTTAGATTACTGTAGTAATATGTCATATTTAGGGTTATGACGTATGTTCTAGCTTATTAATTGTAGGCCTTAACTTAGCAAGTGTCTTGGCCTAGTTTTTCCAGGCCTCATGCAGAAGCTGTATTCCTTATCATTTAATAAAAATGCTGACACAGTAAAGTAAACTGTGAGATGTCCATTGTCTTGTTAAAAGTGCTTGACAGAAGCTTTCCGTGAGAACCGACTAACAGGGAAATAAATTTACTAAACTTTACTCAAGGTGTGGTTATTCATGGCTGAAAGGTCATGGTGTGTGACATTTACTGACTCCGTTGATTATTGATGATTAATGATTATTGATTAGTGTGTATTGATTATGTACCGGAGCTATGGTAAGAACATCTTAAACGAGTCAAAAGGTTAATCTACCTATTCGCGTTCCCGTGTAAGTTTACTTATTAAGGTCCAACGCGCTAACACCTTTCATAGCTCTTATGAGATTTAAGCTATATTGCACTGTAAATGTATATTTAAGCAATGATGATTATTAAAATACAGAAACGCTGTTAAGTCATCACTATCCTCATTGATGTTTGACGTCTGAATTGTAATCTGGTTACTTATTACCTCAATAAGCCATTGAGTAGAAATTGCACTTTACAGAACAGTCAAAAGTGTGTGATATAAGGATAAACTGCTTCATATATTTAATTATTTCGGATAACGCGCTTTTAGTAGTACTAATATATTGCGCTTCTTACTCGGGTTTCTATGCGCTATAAATACCACTTGTAACTGTGACACTATTCAATTGTGCTATATTTATACAGACCATTGTTCAGCCTGTTCACGTCATTTTTTGGGTTCGGCTTGCTTTGCGCTTCTTTTTAATAAGGTACTCTGATTCATTTCCCATCGGGACCCGGTGGCTGTTCACCTTTCTCCCTGGAAGCCAGCTGTAGAGGTGAAAAGGGGTCACTCGGATAAGGGATGAAATAATTTCGGTCCCTTCGTTCTAAAGACGCCCAGTCTTAGAGGAAGCCGCTGCTCATTTCCACTCGGAAAGGCGTTGACAAAGGGAGCCACTTATCCCAGATCCCGTCCTCTGCACCGCATCGGTGGCAGGCTGGAATCAGACTGACAGCAGCAGCATCCGTGAAAGAAGGAGCAGGGCTGGGGCTGCTTCTTCACTGCAGAGCATCAGGCAGTTGCCGCCCTCTCGCCATCCGCACCCTCCGAGATCCTCAATTAGCTGGAGGGAATACGGAAGAAAGGGAAAATCAAAGCCTTTCTTCCCTGCTCCTGCAAAGAGGATATTGCAGTTTGTTTTTGCAGGGGTTGAAAGCCAAAAAAGGCGTTAATATTTTTAACAGTGCACCTGTTCGGAATACAGTGGATTTATTTTTGGCACAAAACATACAGTTGCATCCTTTGCAATATTATCGTTTATCTTCTGGGTAGTCGGTTTTTACATTCTGCGGCCAGCGCTTCTCCTGCCTAATTATGAACTTTCTACGTCGCCGGCTCTCAGACAGCAGCTTCATTGCCAACCTGCCCAATGGATACATGACCGACCTGCAGCGACCGGAGCCCCAGCAGCCGCCACCTGCCGCCGTATCTGCAGCTCCAGCTCCAGCTCCAGCTCCAGCTCAGCAGCCTCCTCCCGCCGCGCCCTCGCCGGCCCCGGAGAGGCGGCAGTCCACCCAGTCTGCCTCGGTTGGCAGCAGCTTCTTCTCCTCCATATCCAACGCCGTGAAGCAGACGGCGGCCGCTGCCTCGGCTGGGCTGGTGGAGCAGACCTCGGTAGCGACAGGACAAGCCAAGAAGTTCAAACAGCTTCTGGTCATTGACGAGCCACACGTTGACTGGTAAGTGGTGCGTGGCATGCAAGTGGCCGGCACGGGCAACATGACAAAGTCCTGCGCCCGCCCAGCTCGGTGACCATAGATACAAGAATGTTGGACATGCCCACGAGGATGCGTGGATGTGAGGAAGCAGACCTTTTTAACAGACGGGCGGTCTATGACAACCCTAGACATTCACAGGTGTGTGTGTATATATATATATGTATATATATATATATATATATATACACACACACACACAAGCGTAAAAATCTAATGTCGTGTGGGTGCACCCTTGTGAGAGCTAGAGCACCTGCTGAAGTTTTCGTGTTGGTGTGCACTTGGGAGAGCTTGACACCTGCAGCCACACTCGTGTGACAGACTGCGCTGCCCTGCACACGGCGGAACCCAGAGCGCTGTTGGGCAAGTACCAAAGTCTTAAGCATCCCCGCCCCCGCAGATACACCTGCTGAAGTCCCCAGCCGCACATCCCCGCCACACTGGCAAACAATACATTCAAGATTATTGGCTTTCTGGCGAAACAATGCAAGGCACTAGACACCTCCAGACTGATCAAACGCTGACCATCCCTAGAAAAAGATAACTAGCAATTTATTGTAGCAATTCATGCATAGGCAAGCATAGATATTAAAACCGATACCAATTTGAATAAACGCTCCCTCTCGATCCCTGATATTCATATGAAAGCGCGACTGCTGAAAACCATCGACTTTTCCAGCAGGGCACAACTTTCAAACTGTGAGCGTCCTGAGGCAGGCAGGAATAAAGGGACCGTGATCTCTTCTAGAAGTGTGAGGTTGGAAACCGAGTGTGTGGCTGTAAGAAACAAAAGCACTTTCATTTGTGCGTAAAGAGCAGGCGTTATCTGCTTAATTGGAATGCTACTAGAAGCGTGAGCACCTGCAGGTGTGCATCCATTGCTGTGTGAACTCAATGCAGCCACATTGTGTGTAGTAGCGGGGAACACCTGCATTATGGCACCTTGTGCAGAAGGGCGCATATAATAACTCTCCTCACCCACAGGTGCATCTGACTGTAAGAATGGCTAGTTCCATGTGCCCAATGTCCTAAGGCAGATTTGAAATAGTGCGGCCATTTTGGTAATTGGTTGTACCAGTGTCGTAGAGTGCTATCTGACTGACTCTGAACAGCCCTACTGGTATTTTAGAGACACTTGCCTATCTAGAACGCCTCCACACAGACCATTATTTCTCTGCCCATGCCCTTAGTGCTGTAAGATTCTCGAGCACCCGCAGATGCACCATGCTTCAGGAGCCCTTGTTATCCCCAGGCACACTGGGCTGTAAGAGCCCCGACAGGACTCGTTATAGAGCTTTCAGCACATATAAACCCCCTGACCCGCACCTCGAGCTTTCGCGTGATGTCATCAGCACAGCGTTTTTTTAGGCCTGGGTTTTCCATTTGCAAATCGTTTGTAGCTGGTACGTTAGACCAATATGTGAAATATACCAGCATTTAAACTACGACTCCCAGAATGCACTTTTATTTTTAAATTACTGCACACGATTGTAAATATGGCGTCCCATCGACATGGATGGAATTGGCAATCTGCCTTTACATACTAACAAAAAGCATCATTTCTTGACGCTAAATGTGGACATTACCTTTTCTCAGTGAAAATAATTTTGTTTCTTACACCCGCTTTAATGGTAGTGCGACAAATTGTCCCCGCAATGGACAATTCCTCGTATAGATGGATGCTTACCCAATTGTATAGAATGTTCCTATTCCTATTTTGTAAACGCGCTCCCGATTCAATTTACACAAATCATGCACAGATGGTAAAA
Organism: Pleurodeles waltl; assembly: GCF_031143425.1. Lineage (NCBI taxonomy): Eukaryota > Metazoa > Chordata > Amphibia > Caudata > Salamandridae > Pleurodeles > Pleurodeles waltl. The sequence continues at coordinate 245,714,763 of NC_090448.1, read as the reverse complement.
ACGCAAATAAGTAACTGAAAAGAAGGTACACTGAATACCGATGGCTATAGAAATAAGGTATAATTTGACTGTGTCATGCGTGGCGTTATGTTATGTGCTCTGCGTCAGGAACAATCTACCTTCAGTTTTTTTTTTCGGCGCCTGAAACATTTTTTTTCCTGGACGTAGACTCCCATCCCCCATTATTCACGCAGCTGCTGGGATGTTCGTTTTTTTTTCCTTTCAAAAATTGCCTTTCTCGAAGCTCGGGGTAGATTGGCAGCAGGGGATATTTTCTGTTACTGCCTTGTTGGGCTGAGAGGGAGGAGGCCCCAGCTGACGAGCGCACGAGCTGCTCTCAGTGTAGAAAGGCAGGCAGGCACGCGCTGTACAAGTGGCGTGGTTGCGCTTTTTCCAATACCACTTTGTATGCCGCAAGGGCACTCAAGACTCTTTTCCAGTCTTGAATACCATCTCCTTGCTACTTCCAAGGTAGGTTTTAGCACCCGTTTGCCACAACTTCTGACTCAACAGATGATGCCGTTTTTGGATGTCAAAAAGAGGATGTCTATTCGTGTGGCTCAACATCTATAACAGGCAACATAGCTTGTAGCCCAGCACAATGGTTATCAGCATGACACACAAGGAGGCCTTTCAGAAATGCCTAAATTAAACCCTGAGGACACCATCCAGATGGTTCAGTTATGTTATCGAAAGATGTCCTCCTTTCTTCGAGTTATACCTGGAAATCCCTTACCTAAAATCTCCATATGAGAAAAACATTGTTAGAACCCCTAAGCCCCTAAATACACCAAATGGATATGTACCTCTCTCCTTGAATCTGGTTACTTGTCAAGAATTAGAGATTCGTACAGCTGTCGAAATGCCCCACATGGCCCATCTGGAATTGAGGCATGGTGATGAGAATGATACAGCACTCTAAGAGTGCTCGTCCCTTGATAAATGTAATTTGTGGAGGGAACCTTTGTAGTCTAGACGGGAGTACGAGCACAGTACTATACGCAAATTATGTACACAAGCATTCTAGTTCTGTTACTCACGGGGGAGACACCCAGGGAAGCCACCCATACCACTTTAGAGGGCAAGTGTAAACAAGTTAGTGTATTTGCAAAGACAATTCAGAACAAACCAGCACAACAGTAAAACAACTGAACCCCTTTGGGTTATGCTGGTTTAATTGGAACTTTTATATGGACATTAGAAGGAAAATATATATATATTTCTGGTATTCACTTACTTGTACATCCCTGCATTTGCAAAAGGTTAATCTTTCAAATTCAGTTGAGTAATTAAGGATCCTACACAGTTTGTGTTGGGTTTAGGTTAGTGGTAAGGCTGATTTTCATGTGTCAGTATAGCTCGGTGGCAACACTGCAGTGTAAAATGATGTGATTTGCATGATTCTGGAAGCCTACTTGTGCTGTCTTCTTCTATGCCCGGGCTGGACTGTTCCCATTAGAGCAGGGTCAAGACTGATTTGCATATGGCTGGGTACAAACTGAGGTAGCATGGTGTGCAAAATAACAATGGACTGGGATGTGACTTGAATAATTGCCAGTGGCTTAGATTTAATTCACATCTTCTATCCATGACTGTTTGTTTACTTATATGTGTTGCCCTAAGGGGATGGGTATGCCCAGACGTGGGTCCAGTGCACACTGTCACTGGAACCAAGCTATACCTGGCTGATGATCTATCATTAGGTCTAAACTGGTCCTAGGTTGTCTGTGGTCTCGTTTAGGGATGACCTGGTCTGGAAGTTTGGGCTGGAATGTTCCCACTTGAGCAAGGTCAAGCCTGATTTGCATATGGCTGGGTTCAAACTGAGATGGCATGGTGTGCACACAAACGATGGACTGGGTTGTGACCAAGTAATTACCAGTGGCTGATATTAATTCAAGCATTCTATCAATCACATTTGTGTACTTCACTGTGTCTTTCTCTATGCAACGGGAAGCTTTCCTCATATGTTTAGTGATTGCACATGGAAAGGGTTTCTGCCTCAACTATATAGAATGTATGTCAAATGTATGAAAGTCAGAAACTCACATAAGCAGGAGTTAAAATATTTCTTTAATATATATATATATTTTTAAATGGGTTCAATATTTACTAACCAATATTGAACGATTGCTACATAAATTAGTTTAATGTTATTAGACCAATAATTTGCATTGTTAATCAGTACTTTTTACCACCTCAAGTACTGCTGCTTTCCCTCTTTTTCAACAGATAGATTTGTGTGGCTTGCCCCTTCCTTCATATTCATCCTGGTCATCTCCTGACCTCGGGTCTTCCAGGCAGCTACACGCTGTGGCCTTCGAAGCACAGTACTCTTCGTGGCTACACCCTTCTAGTACCAAGGCCTTCATTCACTTGCAGAAGGGTGCCTGTGTGTACAGCAGAAGCCTGTAGTACCATTTCTAATGAGACCTACTAATAGGACATATCCACAAAGATCCAGGGAAATCTAGTTCCTTTAGGAACTCCAGCAACCACCCTCTCTAGTGGCCCTGAAAAGGAATTAATGGGCTTGTGGTACTAGCTGTGGAGAAAGTCCAGAAAGCCCCAGCAATATACATCGAGTGAGTGTCTCTCACAGTTCCTATATGGGTTCACATGCATATTGGTCCTTCATTGCCCTTCTGTTCCTTTTCTTTGGAGCCTCTTTTTCTTTACAGGAATTTAAAAATAAATGGGCCTGAAGAGTTCTAGAATGAGCGAGCATCTCCCCAGACCAGCACGGCGATATCACCTCTCTGCACCCAACTGGCAGTTTCAGGGATCGGCCTACTGGCTGCCCAGCCACTAGCACAGCATTCTGAGTAGAAAGAAATGTGGCAGCTTACCTCCATCTGAGCCAGGCTCCGCCATGCAAAGCAGGTTTCTTCCCACCAGGCTTCAAGGAAACCCCACTGTGATGACTGGCTCAAGATGTTTTCTTGGGTCTCTTTGTTCCATATGGGAACATCTTGCAGTTTCATGACGGAGCTACTGCTAATCGGTGTATAACGATTTCACAGCATTCTCTGCCATAAGAAATCCAATCTTTGACATCGGGCTGATTGTTCCAGGTGAGTTTTGAACTTGCAACTGGCCAGCAGAATAATTAACTTGCCCAGCATTGCAGCAGAGTAATTATCTTGCCAATCAGGGTAGTTCAAATAATTCTTCTAAGACTGGCTCAGGGACATATACCCAATATTTAAAGTTCATAAACTCTTGTAGAGTAAATTTGATTCTGCATAGGAATCTGGACCTAGAATTGTTAGAGAGGTTTACATGCATGGCCTTTCTGCTTCGGGCTTACAAAAAAGTACAGTGAAGACAAAACGCAAAGCAGCTAAAACACTGCAGAGTTTACACTTCGGCCAAGAAAAAAGGGACATTTCTTCATGTATTCCCAAATGTGTGATAGGGCCTGAACAGGATGCAAACAATGTAGTTTGAGTTCATCTGCAACAGTTCTACCTGTGCACATATGTTGGGCTGAGTTCGACAACAGAGTTCCTCTTCAGTATGCACACATGCACATGGGTGTGACTCTGCGATCACGCACAACCTGGGCAAAACCTCTGATTGCAACTGCGGATCAAGAAACCTTTTATTAAAAGGTGGATGCTGAAGGTTACAACACAAATCTATTTTAAAATAGAGCTTTCAGCGAATGAGAGTCCATTGCAGAGACTTACTCATAGCAGAAGTCTAAAACCCAGAGGTCCATAAATGGGGGGAAAAAACTAGGGTTTTTTATCAGTGAGAAAAAAAAAAAACTTTCTAATAGTGATTTGAGGGGAAACTTTAAAATTTTATCGTGCATCTTCTTTTTGTTTCACTCCAAACTCATTGAATAAGGCATCACACTGAAGAGCGTAAGATATGAATACAAATAATCTGTTTTTCCTTTTTTTAAAGTAGTAAAATCAATGTTTTTGTTAATCTTCCAGTACAAAAAGAATGAGCAGTATTCATAACCCTCTAGAGTTGTAAGCATGCCATGTATGTAGAATTGCATTTGGTGATGAAATAAAGCTTCACTGTTAATTCCATTCTTGTAGAGAGCAAGGCTGTAATTAGACACATGTTGTGAAATAAGGCTACTATTAGGCTGTCTTGGAGCTTATTTTTCAGCATTCCAGTGTGTAGGTTGACACAAAAGCAACTCGTTTGGTTTTAGAATGGCTTAATAATGGTAAACTGTGTTAATGTATGTTTTAGGGATAAAACATCGTTGCTACATTCCTTCTTGAGGTATGATTATAGCTTTCACGGACGTAGATTGCCCAAAGACTTGGCACAGAGTCATGTTTTCTAATCTCCATCTGGTTGATTTGTGATTCGGTTACATGCTATGGTCATACAAATTGACTGACTAACAAGATGACAAAGTTTGTGGCTTCTAACTCTGTTGCGTGATTGTCCTCAGTACCGGTACTTTCCTAAGTATTCTGCATCTGCTTGCATAGATAGTCTCTTAAATGGTCAGTTTGGCCCTCCATTCTCTGCTGATTGTTTCCAGTGATGTAAATGACTGCAGGCAGCCCATACATAGAATGTCTGCATTGCCTAGGAAGCTGTCATTTGGTAAGTCTGCTCCTGCCACCCAGGAGAGACAGTGGGGTACGATGTGTACCTAATTCTCAAGCTCCTGGCTCCCATGGAAGGATGGCTGCATCAAGGTCAGAGGAGCTGGGATATTGGTGAGCACTGCCTCTGACATTCCTAAATCAAGCTCAGTTAAGGGTACACACGAGGTAAGTAGAATGGCTCCAACCACAGGGATCACAGATTCAGCCTATCAATCACAGCTGTGAAACCACCATTTCTGCACCCCTGATATGGGACAGGTTTCAGGGGAAGAGTTGAATGACTGCTCGGCATTCCAGCTTCACACGCCACCACACCGGCAAGGAGTCAGAACCTTCACTAATGACTTAACACTGTGCAAGGGAAGTCAACACAAGAGGTCAACCTGAAGTTGTGGCCTTGTCCAGTCCAGGACCCACTGTTCAGACCTAAATGTAGATCATGTGGAAACCCAGTCATCTTTATTGGCGGGAGGTACCCACAGGCTATCAGGGGGGCCTCTTGGAAAGACCTCTCCCTTTTAAAGAATTTAACCAGGCAGCAGCACAGATCAAAGTACACCACATCCCTTCAATGTGTGAAAATAAAAAAAAAGTCGTTTGGCTCCTCTTGTCGGTTAACAGTCTGCCATCAAGCTGACATTCCAATGGTTTGTTGCCGAGTAGAGTACGTGTTGAACTGTATTGCCATTCATTCTCAGCATTTCTACGTGCCTCTTGACAGTCAAGCTTTGGCAAGAAGTGGCTGCAAGGGCTCTATTCCATGTTTTTTGGGTACACTTGTAAATGGATGCACTGGGTGACAGTAATTCTACTAAGGCTCCATGGTTACCATTATACATTTAATATTATTTTTAGATTAACATGATATCAGTCTTTTTTATTTTATAACCGTTTTTTTTTTTACAAATAGGCATTACAGTTGATGTTTCACATTTCGTAAGCTCGCTATTTGCATAGTCCTAATACCCTCAAGCTGTTGCTACAAGACTGGAACTTTTGATTTTGAATTGTGATCTCTTTCCCTCCTCTTCAGTGGAGCAATGGCAAGTGGTGCCTCCTGTTGGTGCAAAATGTGATGAGGAGCCACTGAGTCTCCTATACTTCACCAATATTGATTGACCTTGAGATGAATTGGGACCCACTGTACGGTTGGGTCCCACTTCTCTCTCTTTCTCTCCCTCTTCCCTTCAGAAGAGTAATACCAAGTGATGTCTCTCATCAAACAAAATGTGATGAGGAGCCACTGAGTCTCCAACACTTCAGAGGCGTTGATTGGCCTTTGGCTGAATGGGACCCCACTAAAGGGTTGAGCCCCTGCATCGCAGGGGCTGCAGGGAGCTACGCTATGCCCAGCTACTCGTTTTCTATGTAACACACACATTTTCCCTCTCTCCCCACATTCTTTTTAGATGAGACTGAAGGTGTGCACTGCATACTTTTAGTTGCATAAAATGTTGACTCAGGACTGTGGAGCCTAACAGGAGGCACATCTAGGCAGGAGCTGAGGAGTTCAGCCTCTGACCTGTGATGGTGGCTGCACTTGTAGGCTATAGGCTTATGGCACAGTGAAGGCCCACAAGAGATTACATTTTGTGGTATTGCAAAGCAGTGCACCAGAGATGGAGGCATTTTTGGGAAAGTGGGCAGCAGATGTCTTCACATTAGTGGATACTGATGTCAATGTGCATTCACAAACAAAAAAAACATTATGCCTAGAGGTGACTGCATTGCACTGACAACAGTGTCAGTTCTTTTTTGCAGGAGCACCTTTCGCAGGAGGACATGAAGTGAGGCAGGAGCCAGACATGCATCATGTCAATTTGATGCACTTCACTTTCCTGCATCACATTTAGTTCTAGAGGTCGTTCCATTGAATGTCAAAATGTAAAACACATGTGCATTTAACCCACAGAGATGCTTTATTCGACTCTTCAGTTCATCCTCAACGAGGCTTAACCAGCAACATAAGTGTTAGTTATTTTAGATTGTTCTGAACCATGCTCCACTTCATATACTAGAGCTATGCTGAAACCCCCACTTCTTCGGTGAGAATCCGAGATAATTCTGCTGCTCAAACAGTTTTACAATGGATATAATCTAGGTAGAAGAGTAATAAAAGCCCCCAAAGTAACATTTCTTTTCTATTCTGTTCTTCGTGTCACATGTGGGATTCACACTTTTATTTGGTCCCAGTGAAGAGAAACCCACATAAAGTAAATCATGCAAATCATTTTCAAGTACATTGTTTGTACGTTACTTAGAATTATTACTGTGGCATGTGGTCAACCCCTCAAACTATTATTATTTGTTATTATTCACGTTTGCCCCTTAACCATAACATATGACTGGTACATTGGTTAGATAAACAGAATGGAGTTTTAAAAATACTGTCTTACAGAATAAGAACATGTAGACTAGATATCTATACACCCAATACTTATTTGTACCCTTTTGGTCTCAGTGACACGACGTCCATGTGGTGACATTAGTCTCGGGCAGATGGTTGGAAATTTCTGATGTTTGGGTGGAAAAGCATTCATTAATTAGGTGAGCTTTTAGTGCCTGGTTAAATTCACTAAGGGAGTGGCTAACTCTTGTCTGAATGCAGACAGTGTTCCAGAGTAGTGGTCCGAGAGTCTAGAAAGACCAAAATGTGAACCAGCCACATGGAGATTTGGATAGGGCTAGCAGGCAGATCGTAGTAGCTGCAGAAGATTAGGTGTGTAGGAAGGCTTATTTCAGCAGCCATGAGTCATATTTGCACTTACTCATACCTTGGATGTCAAACAACAAGAAGTCATTTCAAGGATTTTAATGACCAATGCTTTATTCTCGATTGATTAGAAATGTCACCACTTCCAATAGTAAGTCTTTTTTTTTTTTTAGTCTCCTCCAATAGCTATTCTATTCAGGTTTGAAAAGGATGTCCATGCTGCTGATCACAGCAGCTTACTCCCATCCGAACTTCTGCAAAAATTACTTCTATTTTAGAAGAAACGTTTTTTGAGAATAATGAACTAGGGATCCCTGTTTTCGACACATCCTATTTTCCCTACTTGCCTAAGGGATACGAGCTGCCCTGAATACTTATTTAGCAGCAAAGAAAATTGCTTGACTTTTTCAGTAAAGACTCGTGGTTCTAAACACCTCAATATGGAACCATTCCAAATGTGACAAAATAGTAATCTGCTGTTGTGAGAGAGGTTCAGTGTCATAGAGGGCAGTAATGTGTGCACTAATTTAAAGTATAATATTAAATTAATGATTCTAATTGGGTGAGATAAATCGGCCTTCTTGAGTTCTCGCCTCATTTTCATTGAGAATTTGATTGTTCAATCTGCTTGCTGATCAGTCCCTTCGAATTTGCTATCACTCTTATTTTTGATTTGTCATATCTTCTTTACGAGTTTCTAATTTTCTTTTCTGTATTACCTCATAATTTTTCTTCCTTTTTTCTCCTTCCCTCCTTTCATCTGTTTCGTAATTCTTTATCTAGCTGTGTGTTCCCCGTTTTGCCTTTTTCATCCCTCCTCCACTTAAAATTATTCTCTTCTATTTCTCAGTCTTCCCATCTATGTGCAAAGTTCACTCTTATTTGTGATCTCACTCTTACTCTGTGTGTCTCTAGCAGTATCCTTCGCACAAACTCTCCTGCTCCTCTACTGGCAATCAATCTTCGTTCTACAACAACTGCATTTGTGCCTTTTCTATGCTGTAATCTTTATTCCGTTATTTAATTTTCTTGCACAGCACACACTGAGACACGCAGACCTAAATTTATGAATTATGATCACACAATTTGATCAAGTTAGAAAGCTGGGATTCAGGCCAATGTCTTATAGCCATTAACTTTGGATCTTAATCTCAAGACCACATCTCCACCACCCCAATCCCTATCAGTTACAAACGATAAACCACAGCCTTCAACATTTAATTCAGAATAAACCTGCTGGAAGCCCCTTGCAGATTCGCAGAACAATAGCTCAACAACTGAATCTGCTGTTTACAGTCGTAGAGGCAAACTGGTGTTGATTTTCAAGTTATATAAAGCGCGTTACAGTTTCAGTATAGCAAAATGTCAATATTTTTCAAAGGAAGTATCTGTACTTATAATATATTGTTTCTAGTGTGGTGCTTGCTAACAGTTTGTCACGGTTTCCTGGAACTGTTTATACTTTATGCAATATTTTTACTTGGTAAGCAAATACTTTCTTGTTAGGTGAGCACATACATAATTGCCACTTAACCTTGGTTCCTTCAGTGCACTAATTGCTGTTAACTAAACAAAATCACATTTTATCTGCTTGATATTATGTCCCAAGTAGAATTTATATCCATCTCTCTCGGAGGATAACTCACTTATAGAAGTTAAACGTCTTTTTTGAGTCTGGAATTCTAGAATATTAAGAGCAAAAATAGCTATATTTTTGTATTAATCAATTAAAATGAATGTTGATTTTTCTAATGTGTTTTCAAAAGTAAAACCAGAGCAACTTCATACTCAAGACGTAAAAATGATTTGTTGGGGTCAGCGTTTCCGGTCTCCAAACACAAGACATCGTTCTTTCAAGTCTTTCCAGACTTCAGTAATTTAGGTGGGTCTGAGGAGATTTAACAACTTGCGAAGGCACCGCCAATTTGTGGTTCTTGTCCTGGTCCATGCCCCTCAACATGGCACAATTCTGTGGCCTGGGCACGATGCACTACATCATACCCTCTTTACTTGCCCCCCTCCCAACCCCCCATTTTACTCCTGGTAAGTTCAATTCATGAGCCTCGGTTCTTTAATAGTCTTAATTAGGGTTGTTCTTCCCATTTATGATTTAAGAACATTTTGGGCTCCTTCAGCCTTATACAGGCTGCTAAGTCACATGAGTCCTTGCGATTTTAGTCTGAAGGAGCCATGTTCGTTTCCATTCAGGGTCTGCTTTTTAAAAGGTGATTTTGGTGATGTCATAGATATCCTCACTATGAACCTGCATCACTTGTATACAGTGTGGCAAAAGTCCTTATTTGGGAATTATCACAATGCAGACCTGCCACAGACAATTCTACTGCCTGTGCCATTAAGGAATAATATGGACTATGCAAACATCTGCCACTGTATCAAAGTACCTTTCATAACTAACACAGTACAGTGTAGATACCTGGAAGAATGCTGAACATGATACATACTAACATTGACTATAAAGTACACACAAGCTGAATTGTTTCTGGGCACTTGAAAAATATAGCATTATAGCCTACTTTCAAGGGCAAAAGCAGTCATTAAAGGCCTTCTTTTCGAGTAATAAGCCCCAACAGTAGGTTAGGGCTTATGAGAGAGAGAGGGCCCTTGGCGATCGGTGTAGCCAGAGGTAAAAGGGCTCTAGTGCTATCAGAACGTCCAACCCAATGAGGGTAAATGTTCTAAATAAAAAAGGGAGAATTAAAATGTGTAATAAATGTTATCATTAACAAACTAATGATATTCCTGTTCACAACTTTGCAGTAATTGTTACATTGGTTATAATAGGATTGAACTGTTTCCTCCAGGCCACTTTTTTAATGCTAAACTCACTACAGTAGCTTACCATTGTTTAATGTACATTATTTTATGTAGCATACAAGATAAGGTCTACATTTGAATAGATATTTGTTAACACCATAGTCAGCACATACTCCACATTTAATAGGCTAATGAATGTAATAAATACTGTTCATATTTCTCTCTTAATAGCTTATGATATCATTATAGCGCACAATCTATATCGATTTATAAATATAAAATGTCATAAAATGTAAAAGTAAAATAACCACTTGCATAATGTGATCAATAGAGCTTCAGCACAGCATCATTACAATCTGATCAACACGTATGTGTAAATGAAAACGTTTTCATTTACACGTATGTGTAAATGAAAATGTTTTCATTTTTATGGTTTAAACATAGCTAGCAAATGAAGTAGAGTTCAGTGTTGGAGTAGGTTGGCAAACTTGCATCATGTGTAGGAAAGTGATGGTTGTAATTTGAGGGTCTTCCACTAAATTCATAGAGAAAGGTCTTTTGGAGAGCCTCTTCAGTATTGTATTGCGATTCCTTGGTATAGTTTTTTTTATCAGTAACTAATGAGCTGCCCCTGGAGGAGCTGAATCACTAGCCCTTTTCTCAACACGGAACAAGGACACTTATTCTCTGAGGATATGATGTTCCACAGTCGGAGCTTATACATTGAGAAGGCCTGTCTCTTTATTGTTTCTTACATATCCTAATGACAGATCTGGTGATGTCATGCCTCTTTCTGTTGCACTAAGCAGTAAAAGTGGCTAATTTGTCAGCCAGGTAGCCTGTTGTGTCTGTTCTTAATGTTTCAAGCCCAATTGAGTAGAAACAGGATAATCTATCCAGTTTTAAGTGCCTTGGGAAGGTTCAGTGGTGAGAAGAGCATTTACTGTGTTGAGGAGGGGAGTGAAGACATCATTAAATCATATAGGACATGGTATCCCAATCCGATGGCAGTGATGCACTATATATTCAACATCCAACTTGATGTCAGCTTCTTAATATGGCTCAGTAATAACTCTCCTTTAATGTAAATAATCTTCAAGAAATCAGTAGGTAGTAAACTGTTTGTGCTGAGTCTAGGCTTCTACGTCTATTCTGCATTAAGCAAAGGTCCAACAATTTCATCCTGAGAGTCGCATATCATAGGCAGTCGAACAGGTAATAGTTCCCTGTCATAACTAGTGGGAACATGGAGTGTTTATTTTGTGTAGTTACAGTTTCTTAATTAAAGGAGTGATCACATAGCATTAATACATTTGCACACTATTAATTGGGCGCATGTCACACAGTAATAACACTTACCAAATATAGACCTCTGATGACTCCTTAAGCATAACTATAAACAGAGTTACTTTATTTTACTCGTGGGGATACACGCCAGACTGTCCAGATCCGAATAAAATGCTGGAAACCCCGCCCTCTCAAAGCTCTTCCAGACATAGTCTAGCCAAGGAATCTCTAGAGCATTATCCATCTGCAACCAGTCCTTCAAAATGAGTCTACTCAGATGGGCCTCAGGGTTCTTCCAGATTCGTGTCCATAGTAGGAGGGGTCATAACTTAACAAGATCTTCTTAAAAAAAAAAAAAAAGTCAACCCCACCTCCTTACGACAAAATTATATTGCTGTACACTGCGGGACTGCCAACAGTCTTTGTATGAACTTGTTCTTAGCGGTCTGCAGTGAGGTGCAATTAGTGTATCCCCAAATCCATGTACCACGAAGAGGAATAGAGATACATTTACTTTTTTATATGTACTAAGCAGTTCCCTTGCTTTCTTATGGCCCAACTTTTTTGCAAAACTAAAAACAGCATCTATGGACCTTTTTGAAACTGCTAAACCCTTACATTCTATAAAAAACTTCAATTAAGATCAGTATTAAATGGAATACCTATGTATGTAAAATGTGGGGTTTTCTTAATTTCTCCCCCCAAATAAAAATGTCCTTGACTTGGTCTGCCTAGGTCCGAATTTCATTATAAAAGAGTTGAAACGATTACCTCCGAGGCCTAAGCTATCCATAAAAGAATTAAAAGGATTCAGCAAAATTGTGAGGCCATTGGCTCTTCGGGCTATAAGGACAGGGTCATCCTCATAACATAGGACTGTTATTTCCCCAGCACCAAGCGTGGGAATGTCTGCCCCACCCCAATCAGGTGATCCTCAGGATAATTTATATAAAGTAAAAAGAGAATTGACATCAGGACACACCCCTGTCTTACCCCAGAGATTATTGGAAAGTTCTCTTTAAATCACCCTGCCTTGTGTAGCGGACTCTGACTGTCGTATGTGCATGAAGTCTCTGGAGCAAAGAGATAATGGCATTGTCTATGCTCACCTGCAACATAATCTCACATAACCTTGTGGAACGATCTACTGAATCAAATGCACAAGACAAGTCCATGAATGAAAGGTGCACACTGCCTTTTTTTAACCTTAGTATACTTCTGGATTATTATTGGCAGATTTAGGGCCTCCTCAACTGTATCCAGTCCTGGGAGGAATCCAAACTGGAGGTCTGAGAGCCCACGATTCTCTGCTGCCCAGTTTTCATACGACCTTGCCAAAGATCTTAACAGTACTATCCAAAAGCTAGACTGGCCGGTTGCATTGTGGTATCTTTTTATCTCCCTTGTTAAACATAGGCACAATCATAGCCTCCCCCCACGTGGGGATCAAAGGACCCTGAATGACACTTCTCAACAAATTAGTAACTATGGGTCTCCATAGCTGCAAATTACATTTAAACACATCCATAGGGACTTGATCTGGGCCAGGGGCCTTGTCAGCAGAACTGCTCTCTATTGCTTGAATAACGTCAACTACATTAGTCGAGCTGCACAGATCTATATTGGCTAAGTCATGCATTACACCACACAGCTTGTTGGGAGAGGGATCTTATTGTGCCTTAGGTCCAAAATGGCTGAGAAATGGACCACCCAGTCGTCTTTGGAGACTAGACACTTGACCTTAGGTATTAAATCTCCCACAAATGTCTGAGAACTAACAACTTGCCCGAACGCCCCATGGTCTGTGCTCTCGCTAGTGAGTCTCAACTCCTCCCAGGCTTTATTTTTCATTTTGACTTTCCTTCTTGCAATAGCTTCATTATAAGTTCTCCTGGCCTGCACTATACTAAACATATCTCGGGGGCTTCTCTTGGGTGCTATTTTTAATGCTTTGTGAGCCTTAGAGCAAGCCCCATCAAACCACTTGGGACTACTTCTTTCAACTCTAGATGATCTAGTCAATTTGTCTGCCATGTATTCCTCGATGGAGGTAAAGGCCTTAATAACCTCATCAGGGTGGGAGTCTTCCTGCAGGAGCTGATTAACCTCAGGTTGCTTATGCTCCAATAAATCATTTTAAAATGCCTCCTTATCAATTTTCCCCCAGCGAACCCTAAACCCTTCATTCCTACTATTATTAATCAGCAATTGCCAAATTTCCTGGACGGAGTTAGATATGAGTACATTTTGAAGCATCTACCTTATAGGGGAGGCTGTTGTTTTGCACCCTACCAGGGCCAGTAACAACTCTTTAGAGCCCAGAACGTGGTCTATAAAAGAGCCCACACCCACCATGAAATGAAGGAATCTGTGTTTCATTGGCAACAAGTACTCCATTTAATGCATCCCTGTAGGGAGTATGTTTAAAATGTGTCAGCCAGTTCTCGTATTTAGCACTAATACCACAAACTGACAGAGAGCTATTATCACAAGGCTCAATATTAAAATCACCCACCCACACAATAAAGACCGCTCACCTTGTATTATTCAAGGACCTGTATAGGGCATCTTCCAACCTGTTGACAATTACTGTTATTGAGAGATTAAATATATTGGGATAATAATTAACCAGTAACACGTCAAATGACTTATTAAATGAAATCAAGAGTAACTGAAAATATGGGGTGGAGGCCAGTTCTGACACATTGCACTCCGCCATAGTTATGGAGACAAATGTTACCAAGCATCCCTTGGTGGGCCCTGAATTCGATGGAGTGGCTGCCACGAAGTAGGTGATGAAGCCATCCAGTAATTGGGGAGGGGTCATGCATCCATGTTTCCTGACAGAAGATAACTTGGTAATGGGTTACCAGCTTTACCCATTGGGGGGGGGACTAATTTTGCACATAAACCTGCAACATTCCATTAAATTAACTCAAAGGCCCCTCATAAAATAAATCACCTCCTCATGGCTGGCAGGAAAGTGCATCCTGTAGTTGCTCTGGCAAAATGGAATGACTATCTAAGTCGCCTTGCTTAGCCCCTGATTGCGACAGTCAATCCAATTGCTCTAAAGATGCCAAAAGAGAAAAACCTGTTAGATGTGGTAATCATTATAGTAGTTGGACAATTTCCTATCCCTTCCTTAGATGGCCCCTGAAAAGAAAATCTACTGCAGTGGCCCACCTTGTTGTAATAGTGGGGTAAAAAAAGTCCAGAGGCAGTGCTCTAATACCCTCTTACAGAATCAACCTGACCGAGTGAATGTAAAAAGGACCGGACCAGGCAAGGCAATCTAAAATGTACAATTATACAATCACCCTGCCATGTTTTCCGTAATGGACCAATCCAGGAAACCCTTTACACAAAGATATATCTTTGGAAAGGTCATAACCCCATCCAGAGTACCTTTGTAGGCAATATAAAACCTTATTTAGAAGGGGTGAATGTGATTCAGGGGGTGGCCATGGGTAACAATGGAACATTCTCTAAAACAATAATATAAGGGGTACAATCTGGGGGAATATGTGGCCCGATATGTATCTGCTCAGATCTGGAGATCGTATTCCCCTGCTCTGTCTCCTTATGCGCTGGAGCCCTATTGGGTAACCTTAAATCCTGCCGTTTATCAGCACGTAATGATGCCAAAGGGATATCAGACCTCTGCCTGTTAGAGCCCATCAGTGATCCAGCACAAATTGCCCCTACTCTCACTGCTAGCTGAGTAGAACCAGTACACTGGCGTGTGATGCTACCCTGAGGAATTGGTGGGGTCAAATGCTGGCATCTGGGTTTCACATTAGATTCTGGGACACATAAATCACACCACTCACCTTGCGGACCCACCTCCACGCCCAAGCCTGAAATCACAGAGCTTCTTCAGCTCCCCTTCAATTAAACCCAGTCGCCCTACAAGTGGCTTCAACTTGAGCCCAGAGTGGGGTTTAATACTTCCTTAATCATAATCTTTAGAGTGTCCTGTGATATCTGAAGCAAACTCCATTTCCTTTGGAGCGCCCTTCTGTTTTGGAGTCTGGGTGGAATGAACCTTTTCACGTTTATTGGTCTTAATGACCTCCTGTCTCTATCTCTTACCCCCCCCCCCCAGACTCCTCACCATTTGTAGGCATGACTACCATAATTTCAGGCTCCAAAGGGACAGTTGGCACCAAATTAGATCTATGAGAAAGCTGCTGTTCTTGAAATACCTGGAAAGTATCCAAGGAGCTTGTGACATGCCAATCCGTCACATCTGTATATGGGCCAGCTAAAGCATCTTCTGTAGATCTATAAGGGGGGAGGATTGTGATTAAATGTAAAGGCGGTGTTCTGCTAATTCAATTGCTTTACTAATAATGACCACCGACCTTGATAAGAAGTTATCCACACTTGATTTCTGGGGGCCTTGCGGAGCACTTCTGGCAGCCTTACGCTTTCCTGCTCGGGCCTTAGGCATATTATGGCTGCAATCAGATAATAAAACCACCAACAAATCTTCCAGATAGCCGAGATAAAAGAAACAGATAATTTAAAATGATAAATCCGTACCTCTCCCTGGCAAGTGAAACAATCAAGGAGTTGGCCCAGCCCAGCCTTCACCGGCCGCAGATGGGCCAGCTGTTGGCGCAATCTTCACCCGGGCAGGTGCTCGGGTGTGTCCTGTGGGTGAAGCACACTCCCCTTATGTGCTTCCTGGTGCATGTGATGATGGGACAGCCCTCTGGGATGTCAGCTGGGAGTTTTGGCCTTGAGGCTCCCCCGGGCTTCCACTCAGTAGATGGCGTGTCTCGCGCTGCGGTCCAAGCACACTGCCCTTATGTGCCTCCTGGCGTGCGTGATGTCAGCTGGGAGTTGTGGGCTTGAGATTCCCCCGGCTTCCACTAAATATGTGGCACGTCCGCTGATGACTCAGCAATTTTTACTTTCATTCTTTTGTCTTAATGTGGTCATTGCACTAGGAGAGGTGATTGGGTTACTGGTTGAGGGGTTGAAACACTACTGAAACAGCAACCACAATTCTTGTCCGGTGAAACATAAGCAAATCCCAAATTAACCTGTGCTCAACCCCCGGTAGCTTGGCACAATGCTGTCAGGCATAACTAAGAGGCAATGTGTAGAGTATTTAAGCAGCACTTTAAACAGTAATAACATGACAACACAACACAAGCAAAATCCCATGCCAATTTAGAAAAACAGTAAAATGTAATAAAATATTTGACACCAGAACAACGACAATCCAATCAGTAGAACCAGAGTTATGCAGTTTTAAAAATGTTGCTAAAAATAGTGCTCAAAATTGCAAAGCGCCTACTGTGCTTATCTGGTCATGTCAGACCAGGACAAAGTCACAAGTTCAGGCAGACTACGATAGAGATTGGGCCGGGTACAGAGACCAACTTTGGCCCACTGAACAAAGTATTTTAAATCCATCTTGCGGAGCATTGCAAGATACCGTGTTGAGAATGCATTTCTCAGCAGTGGTTTTGTGGGGCTCCACGATGCAGTGTGAGGTCCAGCATGAAGGTGGTGGGTCCAAAGAGCTGTGGTGTTGTGATGCAAGGTCCTGCATCGAAGAGGCGTTGTGCAGTGGCAGTTCCAAAGAGCTGTGGTGTCCTGCGTTGGGTCTGCCAACAAAATCCCAGCTGGGCTGCCAGAAAGCCTTCAGGCCCACTTAAAAGGGCCCAGGAGTGAGGGCACCACCTGGAGAACAAGACTCACAGCAGTGAGAGTCCAGGTGCAGGGTTCAAGGTGGTTGGAGCCTTTCCTGTTCCTCATGCTGTGATCAGGAGGCCAGCCAACAAGCCCTTGAAGTCACTCTGGTGATCCTAAGTTCATGATGCAGCTCAGATATTTTCACACAGGAAGCAAGGCAGAAGAGTAGCAGAGCAGCAGAGAAGCAGTCCTAATTTTCAGCACAACAGTCCTTCTTTTGAGTCTTCAACAGGTTCAGAGGTATAGTCAAGAGTAGAGTCTGAGGGCCCACTATTTATTCTTGATACCAGCTTTGAAGTCAGAGAAGTTTCTATAGGTTTCCACCTGCAAGAAGTTTAGAATCTCCTTCCTCCCTGTCTTGGGTCCGGTTTGTCTAGGGGCACAAATGGCTAGTGTGAAACCCTTTGTGAGTGCGCTGGGACAGAGTCTTTGTGATATGCAAGTGCGGTAGGTGTCAACTCCCCGCCTCCAGCCCCTCATCAAGTCAGGGATGGCCCGTCCTGCCAACACCTATTCCCCCTTTATCTCACTGTCTGGGAACAATACGCAAAGACCAACTGCCACCTATACCTAGTTGTGTGACCAAGGCTGCAGGCATAAAATGTTTAGAAAAAGAAAATTCAAACTTTCTAAAAGTGGCATTTTCAGAATTGTGACTTAAAATACAAGTTTACTATTAGAGGGTTTTAAATTACAATACTTTTGAGACCAAACTCAACTTTCCTACCTGCACCCACACAAAACGTATCACTTATTAAATATAATAAGGTAGACCAATGTTATCCTATGGGAAAGGTAGGCCTTCACTTCCAGGAGATGTAAAACTTAAAAGTACATGTCCATCTTTTCAAATACACTGCACCCTGCCCTCTATGCTATGTAGGGCCTACTCTTGGTGTGACATAAATTCAATCAAAATAAAAGGTTTAGGCCTGGCAAAAGGTTTACTTTGCCAGGTCAAAATGGCAGTTTCAGACTGCACACACATGCTGCAATGGCAGGCCTGAGACATGTTTAAAAGTGATACTTAAGTCGGTGGCACAATCAGTGCTGCAGGCCCACTAGTAGCGTTTGATTTACATGCCCTGGGAACAGGTAGTACCGCCTTATTGAGGACTTACAAGTAAATAAAATGTGGCATTTGGGTGGAAGCCATTGTTACCATGTTTTAGGGAGAGAGCACAAACACTTTAGCACTGGTTAGCAGTGGTAAAGTGTGCAAAGTCTTAAAGCCAACAAAAACATGTTCAGAAAACCGGAGAGTGAAGGCAAAACGGCCCAACACTATTTCAACTCTAAGTGTGCTGGTGTCTCATGCCAACAATCAGTATCTGAAAACTAGGGCAATGTTGTGAAGCTTTATAAAAAATAAAAAATAAATCAATTAAAAAACAAAACGGGACTAACCAGATCATAAGCTGCTATACAATTGGTGGTAATCTTAAAGCACATGAATTTAGTTCTGTTTAGAAAGCCATGCACCTTATTCAAAATGTTATAATTTTCCCATTAGTTTGTGTTCTCAGCATACTCTATTCATAGTATATATGTTACAACATTGTCAATTCCTTCATACTGTGTATGCCTGTCTACAAGCTGAGCGCAGCATGATGGATTACAACATAGAGCCTACAGAATGGTTTGTGGCAATAGCTTTCCATACCGTGCATTCTCCCAACATTTCTACCTCCCCCAAATTACATCTTCAACCAGGAATGTATTATTTACTTCAAGTAATAAAGATGAACGTTCTGAATACATCTTTCTGATTCATAGTTGAAATAGAAGCAAGCCAACTCCCAACTCCCAAAAAATTATCTGAAATTATTTAAATGATTGACTCTCAAATATTGTTTTTCTCTTGTTGACCCGGAGAGAACCAAGGGGGTTATTCTAACTTTGGAGGAGTGTTAATCCGTCCCAAAAGTGACGGTAAAGTGACGGATATACCACCAGCCGTATTACGAGTTCCATAGGATATAATGGACTCGTAATACGGCTGGTGGTAAATCCGTCACTTTTCCGTCACTTTTGGGACGGATTAACACCTCCATCAAAGTTAGAATAACCCCCCAAGTGTCAGAACTAAAATGCTCTTTCATAGGCTTATTGCAAAGACTGATAATGCTATACAATCTTTTCCTGGGGTTGAAAACCTCTCTGGGAATTGATTTGATGGTGCAGATCCACCTGGAATGAAATAATGAAGGAGGTGTAGCGCTGAAGATCCCACCTCGCCCTCTATTAACTGAAAACGCCTCCATGCCATAGGTCTACCTGTTAGTACTGCAGTTTTTCTATCCCTATAAACAGATGCATCAGAACCATAAGTCAAAGTATTGAACCAGGGAACTTCAGGCATCCTAAACTTAGTTCAAGGCTAATCCTATCAAACGTTATGAATATGCAGGAATGCAATATCAAGAAATTTGCCTCATATGTCTACCTAGGTCTTGAGATCCATGCTGTGGTCTGTGGTTCTGAACTCACTGAGTACTCAGTCAAGCTCTCTGATAAAATATAGGTGTTACCTACCTACCTGGACGTATGTGAATGAATATTTTACTGGCCAGTCCCCGCTACCTATTACTCAATCGGTCCACCCTTTTTGTGAATTACCACTATATTTCCATGCTATCAGGAACGGATATATATATATTTTTATCCATCCTCCAGCTTTTGCTACAGGAGCTTTAAAATGGGGCCATAAACGGTGGCATTAAGAACCATCTGTATTTAAAGCAGCCTGACCCCAACGACTTTCACATTTTGATGGTCTTACTGAATGAAAACATCATTGCAATCAGTACGAGTGCTACCGGAGTTTTCCAAAGAAACAACTCTAGCTACAGGTCTGGAGTCAAAATTTGCAGCATGACTGAGGCATTGTTTGGGAGTACAGCCTGCATCACCAGAGGGTGAGCACTTTGATTTTTGTTCTACCAAAGTCCAGAGAAGTACCAATCCTTTCCAAATCGAATGAGATTTTGTGAACCAACCAATGTAATAATAGGTCTGTTTGCGAAATAGGAAATCGCAAGATTTCACAACACAACCTGCCTAATTAATATTCATATGTGAGGTTATAATTTCAAAATTTCCTGCAGTTGGCTACATACAAGGAATGGTGTCCTTCAGGGGACAGCATCAGTAGTCGACCATCCCTCTGGATGCTTTTCAAAGTGGAAAACTTATAACAAATCTGTGACTGCTTAAAACAGGTTTTCCAGTTTGGAACACTCAAGTGACAGCAGACAGTAGACACTTTGGAACGATTTCTCCCTATACACCACTTCCAAATTGCGATTCAGCATGAGTTGGTAAGCCCATTTTGTGATTCAAAAAATGTGTTTACTCACGCTAAAGTGTGGATAGTACATTATTAAAATAAGATTTTGTGATTGCATACCCTGTGATTTTGTGACTTTCAGGGTTTGCAACAGTTAAATGGAATTTGGTTAAACAGTTGTTTATCATCTATAATTCAAAGAACTATAAAGTATGTGTAAACACCTGTTTTCTTATCGTAATAATGAGGGGCAAACAGAACTGTTCTTGCCAACAAGAGTGTTAAGGTGTTATGAATTTTATTTAGTTTCTAAAACTTTCAAGGCCGAGCTGTTTTACCTCAAGTAGCATCGTTTGCAAGAAACAGTTCTGTTCCTCTTTCATTAACAATGCCTGTATACTGCTGTAGTGTTCTTTGCTCTCCCTACCAGAGGCAGACTGAGAACCAAAAGGTGCCCTGGCAAACATGTTGTAACCAACCCGCTCGTATCTTCTCTCTTTCCATTCACTCTCTCTCTCACACACACTTCTCTCCTGCTTTTTCTCCCTCATTTTGCCATTGCTTTGGTACTGCCTTACAGTTTTTGCTAATTGATCCCTAATCTCTTTTTTTTTGTTTTTTTAACACAAGCAATATCCTTTGGTTAGTTGTGTCGATATGGAAAGAGTACAGAAACACATTGAGTTTTTGGTACTTCTTCTAACACATTTTCTGTTAATAGGTGCATGGAGTAAATCCTGGCTTAATGTTTCTCTAAAATTATTTGTGCCGTCACTCATCTTCACATTCACCATTCATCTTTTTTGCAGATTGTTTTGGGTGATATAGGTGCTGGGTGTGATAACGTGCATAATAAAGTATTTTATCTACCTCAGTTTGAACAGGCAGTAAGATTTTATTTTTAAAGATGCTTATGTATTCCAAGCCTTTTGACAGTGTCTATGAATCTTGTTGTCATAAACACTCAAGTACTTGTTCCTAAGCTAAATACAGATATCAAAGGACATTGGAGTCATGTAAATGTAACACTGCCCCTTTTCACTGTGTGACTTCAGCATATGTTGTGAGATTACATTTTCTATATACTAGTACTGAAGGTGATCCAATTTTCTCTAATTAGTTCCACATCTCATTAAATTGGAAATGTTGTTTTTGTTCTCAAAGTGCCTTCCATCCGACATAAATTTGGTATGGTGATTTAGTAGGTGAGGTACAGCAGCAGATCTGCACCAGTGTGTACTTTTAATTAACCTCTTAGCTGCTGGGCCAGCCCTCCCCCCCCCCCCCCCCCAGTGCTGAGCCCTTTTTTGGCTATTTGGGGTAGTTCGCACTTAGGCCTTCATAACTTTTTGTCCACATAAGCTATCCACGCCAAATTTGCATCCTTTTTTTTCCAACATCCTAGGGATTCTAAAAGGTACCCAGAGTTTCTGGGTTCCCCTGGAGGAGACCAAGAAATTAGCCAAAATACACCTAAAATTAGTTTTTTTTCAAAAAATTGGAAAAAAGGGCTGCCGAAGAAGGCTTGTGGTTTTTACCCTGAAAATGGCATCAACAAAGGGTTTGCGGTGCTAAAATCACCATCTTCCCAGCTTTCAGGAACAGGCAGAGTTGAATCAGAAAACCACATTTTTCAACACAATTTTGGTAGTTTACTGGGACATACTTCATTTTTACTATTTTAGGTGCTTTCATGCTCCTTCAAGTTAGTGACAGGAATGGGTGTGAAACCAACACTGTATCCCAGAAAGCTAAGTGTTTCTGAAAAGTAGACAAAATTCTGAATTTAGCAAGGGATCATTTGTGTAGATCCTACAAGGTTTTCCTACAGAAAATAACAGCTGAAAAAAATAATATTGAAATTGAGCTGAAAAACACAGCCATTTTTCTCAGCGTTTTACTCTGTAACTTTTTCCTGCAATGTCAGATTTTTTAAAGCAATATACCGTTACATGTGCTGGACTCTTCTGGTTGCAGGGATATATAGGGCTTGTAGGTTCATCAGGATCCCTAGGTACCCAGAGCCAATAAATGAGCTGCACCTTGCAATGGGTTTTCATTCTATACTGGGTATACAGCAATTCATTTGCTGAAATATAAAGAGTGAAAAATAGGTATCAAGAAAACCTTTGTATTTCCAAAATGGGCATAAGATAAGTTATTGAGCAGCAGTGATTATTTGCCCACCTCTGAATTCCGGGGTTCCTATACTAGCATGTGAATTACAGGCCATTTCTCAAATAGACGTCTTTTTTACACACTGTCTTACATTTGGAAGGAAAAAATGTAGAGTAAGACAAGGGGCAATAACACTTGTTGTGCTATTCTGTGTTTCCCTCAAGTCTCCCGATAAAAATGGTACCTCACTTGCGTTGGTAGGCCTAATGCTCGTGACAGGAAAGGCAATATGGACACATCACATTTTTACATTGAAATCTGATGTGTTTTTTGCAAAGTGCCTAGCTGTGGATTTTGGCCTTTAGCACCACCAGCACCTATGGAAACTTACCAAACCTGCACATTTTTGAAAACTAGACACCTAGGGGTATCCAGGATGGGCTGACTTGTGGGGCTTTGGTCAGGTTCTGTTACCCAGAATCCTTTGCAAACCTCAACATGTGGCCAAAAAAACATTTTTTCCTCACATTTCGGTGACAGAAAGTTCTGGAATCTGAGAGGAGCCACAAATTTCCTTCCACCCAGCGTTCCTCCAAGCCTTCCGATAAAAATGATACCTCACTTGTGTGGGTAGGCCTAGTGCCCGCGACAGGAAATGACCCAAAACACAACGTGGAAATATCACATCTTCACAAAGAAAACATAGCTGTTTTTTGCAAAGTGCCTAGCTGTGGATTTTGGCCTCTAGCTCAGCTGGCACCTAGGGAAACCTAGCAAACCTGCACAGTTTTGAAAACTAGGCACCTAGGGGAATCCAAGATGGGGTGACTTGTGGAGCTCTGATCAGGTTCTGTTACCCGGAATCCTTTGCGAACCTCAATATTTGGAAAAAAAACACTTTTTCCCTTACATTTCGGTGATAGAAAGTCCTGGAATCTGAGAGGAGCCACAAATCTCCTTCAAACCAGCATTCCCCCAAGTCTCCCATTAAAAATGGTACCTCACTTGTGTGGGTAGGCCTAGTGCCCACAACAGGAATAGATCACACAACGGTCAATGTTGGTACTTACATGAGGCAACTGTTGACCCTGGGGTGATCCATTCCTTACGCAGGCACTAGGTATTGGCACTCAAGTGGGGTAGTGTTTTTATCAGGACAGGTGAGGAATCACTGGGTGGTAGGAAGTTTGTGGATCGCAGCATATTCCTGTAGTTTGTGTGACAGAAATGCAAGAAAAATAGAGTTTTTATTCAAGCCTTTCAGCTTTGCAGGGTATTCTGGGTAAGAAAACTTTGGGAAATCCACACAAGTCACACCTCTGTGCACTCCCCCAGATGTCTAGTTTCCAGAAATGTTTGGGTTTAGTATGTTTCCCTATATAGCCACCGAACCCAGGACAAAAAACACAGGTGCCTGCCTTACAAGACCAATTTGTTATGTGATAGATAATTTTGATGTCTCCACAATACAATTTGGGCAGTGGAATTCGGGGACATATCTATCTACATGGATTGATGTTCTCTCTCTCTCTCTCTCTCTCTCTATATATATATATATATATATATATATATATATATATAGAGAGAGAGAGAGATTTTTTTTTTTGGTAGTTCTAGGGTTTCCTTGGGCCTCAGGGAAACCCTACAACTACAAAAAAAAAAAAAATAATTGCCCTGTGGGGACCCCGACATTGAAATGTAGAAATATGGCCCCACAGGGGGTCGCCCTGCCTACGGACGACCCCCTGTCAAATTCGTTATTTGTTTTTTGAAAGAAATTAAGCCCTGGGGGTGGCGTGATCGCGCCCCCCCCCCCAGGGGGCCCCAACATGGACATTTAAAAATATGGCCCGGGGGGGGCAGCCTATTTTCCTAGGGGGGGCCGACCTCCCCAAGTGAAATCCCTGGTTTCTAGTGGCGTTTCCTGGCCCTCGATCGCAGCTGTGCTGTGATCGAGGGCCAGGAAACGCGTTCAGGGAGGCCTCGTATGAAAGGGGAAGGTCTCCCCCTTCATACGAGGCCTTCCCGAATGTGGAGAAGGCCGTTTGGGGCTGTTTTCCCCATCGGAGCAGGAAGCGGCCCTACGACACGCTGACGTCACAAAGGGGCGGGTGGGGGACAGGGGGAGACACGGAAACTCTTCCGTGTCTCCCATGGCTTAGAAAAAAAAAAGAAAATCCTCGGGTGCGACGCACCAGAGGATTTTCAAACCCCCTCCCTGGTGTCGGCCGCTGGTAGTGACCAGCACCAGGGAGGTAGTGTGGCCGACGCCCACATTAAAGGGGTTAAGAAAACTTTTATCATTTAATTATTTGTACTTGTTTTGGCCTCCCTAAGGGGGTATCCTGCTGCTAATGTACCAAAGAACAGCGAATGTATTTCAAATGCATTGACTCCTCTGATGCATGCACTGGTGCAGAAAAGTCTTGCTTCAACATTGCAATATAATTATCAAGCTTTTAGAAACATGCAAATTTCGTAATGTGATTCAAGGCTGATATCAATTTTGTAAGATTGACTTCCTACCCATTGAACTGTTCATTATGCATCCAAGGAGGCTACTTGTTAATCTGAATTTCCGCTCCTAAATTGTGGTCTATTAAACACATTGTTAAAACTAGAACAAGAGGCATTGTGGATTTGTTTCCAAAGAATCATAAAAAAATAAAAGAGGTCATTGTGTTGTTAGTGCTTGTGAATGCTCCTATATTTACTCCCAGGGCATTCATTATACAAACAGCAGGATGGTATGCTCGCACACACTGACTCATGAATGTACCTCAGCCTTGAGCTGAACAGAAAACCAACAAGGGATGGCACGCTGTTTACTTTGCATTCCCATTCAACATCGCTCCTATTTTGTTGTTTTGGAGCACATTGGGTTAGGAGCTTTGCAGCCACTTGAGTGGATTAATGTATACAGTGCACAACAGCCGTAGCGCTGTATTGTGGGCTCTCAATTGAAGATTAAGGCTGTAAAACAACACCAAGATATTTTTGGAGGAAATGTAATGACACCCAGAATCTGTTGATAAGCAAGTGTCCCCAGTGTTGGTGAGAGAGGGCAAAACAGTGTTTAAGATGCATGAGGAATAGTAGGCATAAATTAAAGACTTACTTTAAGAAGTGAGGGCCCAGTATCTCAAAGGGTTTGCCCCATTCTGTGTCTATGGGAAAATGCATTAGTGCATAGGGGCCTAAGTTATTAGCCCTGTAGTGTTCTATTGTAGGAGTGGAACTGGTGACGTAGTCTTGAAATAGGATTTCCTGAGCTCATAGCATCAGCCCTATATTTATTTTCTCTTCACATTAGCAAAGTTAGTTGGAAACGTGAGTCATCTCAAGATTTGAAGTGATTTATGTTTGTAGAAAGTGGTGTGGCTGTCGATAGGATTAAACTTGTAGACCTATTTAAAGTTAACCTACTGTGGCCTTTATTGGATCTTTAATGCTGTGGGATGTCGGTGGAAGGCCATTGTGTGCTGCTTCTGTGGTCTCAGGTAGTAGCAGCAAATCATTTCTGCTATGAAGTTCTTATCCAATGGCAGTTTGTTAAGTCTGTTGTTTTGAGAAGTTTAACATACAACATACCTTATAGATCACTTGACATAAATCCTTACATTCTATCAATGACATCCAGACGAGGAAAACCTTTCTTTTAGCAAACCGAATTCAAAGATTGAATGTTTGTGAAATTATTGATATGATGTAGTGAGTGGAAGTGAAGTCACTTGATAAACTCACAAAGTTTTATTTTACCTTTATAATATTACATTTCAACCATGTTTCCCATTAGGAGATCTTTTTAAGCCATCAATCATGTTCTGTATTAATTTGTCTATTCCCATCTTATTGTTTTCCTTCTCTACTGATTCATTCATTCCTACTCTTAGGGTGAGATTTAAACAGAGTATCACAGTATAGTTATTTGTTTCTGTCCTGCAGGACAGAACAACCTAGGTAGGACACACATGATGTGTGATGCTGAGGTGCCGTGGCATCAAAAACTGGATTGGTACAGTCCTTCACTGGATAAATGATTTCTAAGAGACATGTGCAAAAAATGCCAAACTTGGTGTACATTTCTGAGAGCATCATACTTGATCTGGCACAAACCTGTCTAAATGTGATCACTTCGACTTGAACTTTCCTTTCATTCATCCATTTCTCCCTCTTGCATGTTTGACAGATCTTCAAATGTGGGATAAAATAAGGACATTTGTTCCCACCAATCATAAAATGAGAAGAAATGTTTTAGCCGCATGAACATAATAAACGGACAGAACTAAGAATATACCCAGTATCAGACCCAATCTATCCTGTCTGAACCAGAAGAGAATATGCAAGACAAAATAGATATATAACATTGGTTTTGTGGTCCAAACATCTTGTTGTAGAACAGGGGCTAATGATATTTGCCCAGTAAGCCACAAACAAATTTATTCATTGTGCCTCTCTAGTTCCATCCATTAAAAAGTTCCTTCAAAACGTATCTTCCATAGACCTTGTGAGTTTTCAATATTCTATCTGTTTTAACTACCTATTCTCCTCTCACAGATTCAGGAAATTACAGTTGGATGTGGATAGCATCCCATGATGCAGATATTTGATGTGCCCACATGAGGGACTTAGTACTTGGATGGTGCCTCTCACATAAAGGTTCGGCAAAGGGAAGGTAGGAGGGTGCAGAACCTCACAGAAGATGTACTGTCTGCTCTATCCTAAATGCTATACATGGAGCTCTTCATACTGACTGTTCATTATATAGCCTTCCTGGGCATTCATAAAATGTAACATTTGAATGAAACAAGGGGCTTGCAGAACAGTTGCACCCTACTTGGCCCGTTGTTATCACATGTTGTGTTTTTCTTATCTTGAGTGCCCTCAGACAAAGGTATGATGATCAATACCATGGTACTAGCATTTTCACAGATATGATGTTGTTAATGTTCCAGTTGAGTTCTTAGTTCTGATTGCTCATAACTATGAAGTGTGCATTACATTTCCTTATTCTTTTTTGTCTTTTATTTAGCCCTAAGTTCAAGGATGTGTAACATGCAAACATTAAACATTATTGAGTGGGCAACGAGTAGTGTAAAGTATTAAATTTATTTATTTGTTTAAAGTGCTAATTTTTAATAAGACACTACTTGGTACTAATGATAGATGAAGAGATTTTGTTGTTGCAATTGCATTTTGGATAACTGAGCTCGAAGTAATAAACCTTTTTAAATGTATTGTTGTCAATTCAACAAGTTTTTGGCCATAGTGAAGGGTCAATCTGCACTCACAGGGAACCTTCGTCTTGTAGTGGTGTGGTGTTCATGCAAAGATGTGAAAGCCTTAGACTGTTCCAGTTTTGAGAGAATTCTCAGTATTGGGCATAAAGAGTTCCAGAATTGGACTGCCAGTTCTCTGTCCTCCAGACAACTCCTTAAATCTAGTTTGAGTAATCATAGTTGCCTTGTTAGGTCTCAAGCTCTGATTAGGTAGGTTGGAAACAGGACCTATACGCATTATGTGTCATAACTCTTGTGTATGTTATCAGCCATAAAGAACAGTTCGATTTTTATTCTCTGAGCCACTACAAGCCACTGGTGGTTTTTGAGGGTGGTGTGATGTGAACTGATCAGTTTAATACAATAAAGAAGCTGAAGTAGAAAGAGGAGGCTCCACAATAATCTGAGGTAACATTATTGTAACCATATTCATTGAATGATCAGGAGTTTTTTTGTTTGTTTTTTTGTACCCTGCAAGAGTGAGGTAACATTTGCTCTTAGTGCCTTTGGCCACATGAATGGTTTTCTACCACCTGGAGGAATTCTACTTTTGAGGACCTCTGTCTTAATAACACTCTAACCTAGAAATTGTCCCCCTTCTTTAAAAGGGAAACACAATGTAGACAAGGAAAAATGTTTTTGGTCTGGTCTTTTTGACTGTCCTTTCTTATGTGGCAATAAATGTGATTAGCATATATTTAAAACTGCTTGTGTATCTAAATATAATATATGATATTATTCTTCTACAAGATTGAGGAGTAAGGGTAAAGAGCAGACCTTCACAAATTATAGCTTTGACTGTCAAAAGGACAGTCAGAAAATTCATTTGCAGAATTTTGTTTGTTTGATAAGAATGTTTATTCATTTTTTAGTTGACCCAGTAGGAGTTCGTGGTTGTTAGAAATGGGGTTTCTCGTTGGCAGTGGTTTACACCCTGTCCAAGCAGGGACCCTCACTCTAGTAAGGGTAAAGGAATCACACAGCTAAGCTAACCTCTGCTCACCCCCTTGATTGCTTGGCTGAAGCAGTTAGGCTTATCTCTGACGCAATGTGTAAAGTATTTGTACATACACACAATAACACAGTGAAAACACCACATAAGGACTCCATACCAGTTTAGAAAATAGCCAATATTTGAGTAAAACAAAAATCTAGCATACACAAGTCAAACTATACTTTTAAAAGTTTAAACATTCTTAATCCATAGGAATCAATGGATGTCTCTCTTTAGCGCAAAGTACTTGGGATGCATCAAAAACAATGATGACATGGGCCACAGGGGAGGTGAGGTGCCAGAGAAGCAAAGCAATGGATCGGTTCCTTACTGCACAGGGGAGGTGATGCATTCATTCTTTCCTCGCAGTTGAGACAATGCATCTGTTCCTTACTGGCAGGGGAGGACATCTGTTGATTCTTTCCTCACAGGAAAGCCGATGCGTCAATTTCTGGACGCGTAGTCTGGGTTCCTTACTGTGGTGCAGGGTCGATGAAAAATTGGCGCCCAATCATGGTGCGTGGAAAATCAAGACAATTTGTGTTGATGGGAACACGGTGACATAGGCGTCAATTCAGCAGCCTCGAGACAGGCACTGTGTTGATTTTTCAGTCATAAGACAGGCACTGCGTCAATTGTTCTGACGGGATGATGCATAGATTTTCTCCTTCTGATCACCAGCTTGCACTTCCAAGGGCCCAGTGACTGGAGTTGGCACCTCTTGTCAAGTGAGGTCTCTCAGCAGACGAGCCTAAGCACTGGCAGTTGAAGTCTTTGATGTCCATGAGACTCCCTAACAGGAGGCAAGCTCAGTCCAAGCCCTTGGAGAACCTTTGGAAGCAGGATGTAGAAAGCCAAGTTGAGGCCAGCACAGCAAAGAAACAGGCAGAGTGGCAGTCCCTCCTACAGTATCCAGATCTTCTTCCTGGCAGAAGTTCCTCAGAAAGATTCTAGCTATGTGGTGTCAGAGGTCCTGTACTTATACCCAGTTCTGTCTTTGAAGTAGGCAAACTTCAAACTTCTTGGGAAGTGGCAGGCATGTCCCGAGACCATCGGAGACACAAAAAAGAGAATAAATCGAATATTTTTGGCGTGAAGTGGAACATATCAACCAACCACTGTTTCATGTTACAGTTGCCCCTCATATTCAATGGGATGATCATTTAAATGAGTTCCAAGATACAATGGCTCGATTATGCACTTTTCCTTAATAAGGGCTTAGCTTCTATGAGGTTGTTAGAGTGGGTTAAGAGAGCCTGTGATCAGCTATAACTTGTGAGGCTTGATGACGTCTACAAGAGCACTATTCTGGTCTAACCCAGAGCAATAATACTAAGGTTACTCCTAGACACTTTGCCTTTAGAAATGTGCTTTGTTCTTGTTAGATAAATACAGTGCTTAACATGAGGCAGTTTTTAGAGGTGGTGAGTCCCAGTGCTTACCTTTAGGACCAGGATCCATTTGGATAATCACCCTTTGACCCACAGCAAGATAGTGAAACGCGAAAAAGCCTGAATGAGTAAGAACCTGCACACATGACCTAACGAGACAGGAAGTGTAGGGCAATAGAAGAAACAAGTATATGGGTTGAATATATTTGTACAGATTAAGTATTGGCTCATTGTTCGAATGGATAAGCTGCCTTTTCTGCCTTTTGTGAGAGCTGGTCAGATCAATCAAATTAAGTGTTCTCTGTAAAAAAAAAATGTAAAAAAAGAACTACAATGTGCAGAACAAATGCTGTTATAATATAATTCAATGGTTTAAAACGTGGTGTTTGTATACTGGTCACCAGAGTTCATAAACCTTGCACATTTGGTGATATTTGACACCTGAATCTATATCGAAAGACCATGCAATGTTCAGCCACTACTAATCTTATTTTAATATAGTCTCTTTTTTGGCTGAATGTTTGGTCTAGATATAATGTTTGAAAAAATAGTCCTTGCAGAGTTCAATGTAAATTAAACTACATCAGTTAAAGACTTGTGTAATCTGTCCCCATTTAGAATTTAAATTATTTTCTTATTAAATTCATCTTATACAGATCATTACGTAGAAGCAAGGGAGCCATTTTGACAAAATAAAAGTATACAGATAATCCTAGGGATAAGAGTTGGCATCATGACATGTCTCTAAATGCTTATTTTGGAAGACTGACAATTTAAATTTGTGCTGAATGTGTTGATTCCATCCTGCAAAAATGTCTAGGTGTGGAAAATATTATATTTTATATTAGTTTTTTATTTTATTGTCATGACTTTCTTACTGCAAATAAGATGGACTCCCACTCTGCTTTCTTTTCCACCACTGATTGTTTTTCTGATATTTTAAATTGTTTTACTCTGACTCTTTATTGTACTTGGCTAGGCTTCCCTAATGTCTACCCATTTTGCAAATGTAAGGTTTCAATGAGTTGCGAGTTGTTGCATGATGAACCAGCACAGAGTTATAAGATATTTGTATTGTATTTTCTTTTAAATAATACATTAAAAAAATTTAAAATTATGAAAAAAAATCCTATAAGAGTACCTTTCTCTGGCTATCCCCGAGAAAACATATCAACTGTTTAAGGTGTGTTGAGGAGGAGGGAACGTCTAACAATCTCCACTTAAACACATTAGAATGATACATTTAAACACAGCCTGTCGGTTGATTGATTATTTTTCGTTGTACCAGGGTTCATGTTATATTCTGATTGCTGCAGAAAAGAAATGAGCAATATGTAATTGGCATTTTCGTAGCCGAATCTTGAGCCTGTATGGTAGTTTTTAGTTTTTCAACGCAATGGGTTTTATTACTGGATGGGACTTAGAAATTCCATGGAAAAGTTCTATTATTATAGAGCTGGCCCAGAAGATCTTTAAACAAACGTAGCTCTTGGTTGAATGTTGCATTACAAGTGTGTTTAAAACATGTCTCGGCTCAGCCAATAGTGCAGTCTGAATACAAATTTATAATTTTACTAAATGCAATGTGCTTTATGGAACTTGTCTTCTGATATTAACACCTAAATGCTTGAAGTTTAGCAAACAGCAATAGTCTTTAAATAGACTTAAGAAATGCATGATTACAAGTATCCCACCTTTCGTGAACAAAATTGAACAATTTGCAAAAGAGTGACAGAATGAAAAAAATGTCCCACAAAAGGTGCACTTTGTTTGACCTGTAATCATTGTATGATTTTTGACAAGTTGCAAACTGTTATGTTGTTCTTATTAAACTTACTTACTCATGATTTATCCTTCTTTGTCTCCCAGGCTGCGATTTCAATTCCTCTTTAGATCTGTGTTTTCATAGTTCATTTTATCAAACAGACATATTGTTCACAGTGTACACATAGTAAGTCGGGGCTCCCCCCTGCAGCCATTAGCTTTCTTCCATGAGTCTTTTGCAGCCATTGGCATGTGACTTTGGCAATCAAGGCTTGGCTGAACCTTGCTTACTATATTCAGCTTCCACGTAATTGAATTGGCTGTATGGATGCACCTTTCTGTTCCCGGCAGTGTGGTTGCACTGCATTGCATATGGGACTTTTTAAAAAGAAAAATCACACTTTTTGTCACGCTCACCCCGTAAAACATTGGCACATGCATTCAAAAGCCTAGGTAATCTGTTTTCTGCTCTAGCCACTCCTTCTATGTCCAACTGAAATTGCTTTCACCTCTTCCACTTTCCACCGGTCTCTCCATGGCTGGCCAATGCTTTTCTCTTTCCTCTACGTCTGATGTGTCACACTGCTCTCATCCCTCCTCCTTTCCACCATGACA
The DNA here is from genome assembly GCF_031143425.1 of Pleurodeles waltl. Classification (NCBI taxonomy): domain Eukaryota; kingdom Metazoa; phylum Chordata; class Amphibia; order Caudata; family Salamandridae; genus Pleurodeles; species Pleurodeles waltl. The sequence continues at coordinate 245,682,237 of NC_090448.1, read as the reverse complement.
CCCTTTACTCTGTGTCTCCCTTCTGCGTTTGGTCTAACCCCTCCCATTTTCCAAACTCTTCTGATTGGTGTCCCACACTTTCTTGTGTTCGGATCCTGGACTGGCTTCTGCTACAGCATCATCCTTCAATAGCAAGTGCAGGGCTGAATGCAGCCCCTCTCCCCGCTCCGCCATACAGCTCCCATCCTGCTACCCATACCACTGATACGAACAGTGGTACGCTCCCGCTGCAGCCCAGCCTCAAGAAGAAATATCAACATTCAGACTGGAGCAGAGTCCATCCAGTCTTCAGGCATGAGAGCTTCTTTCACGAGGACCCAAAGCAAGTTATTTTTATGAAAATTATATAAATTTGATAAAAATCCATCGCCCAACTAAGTTTCACTTCTTAATACATCTTTGTCTTGGCAGTAAGAGTGACTCGCTGAAACACACTCTGCCTATCCCAGTGAAAAAATCAGCTCACGTGCTACAAAACAAGGCCATTCCTCCAAAAGCAGCTAGTATGCTGCATGTGTTAATTATGCATTTATGTGAATGGATTTCGTTTGTACTCAAGTGGGGTAATTTAGGTTCCACTCTTTATAAGTCACAATTATGCAATTATATATTCATATGCAACATTTATATTCACTGTGTAACTTGATTTTCTTAACGTGTGATGCATTTAAATCTTACTGGAATGTGATCATGAAAGAGAATAGGGATCCACTTAAAAGTGTATAAAGGTTCAGTTAAGCAATTAAATCACGCATTCTTTTACTCACATTTCACATTTATTCTCAATTATATACATGTGTATGTAAAATCATGTAATCAAAGTTATGTTGCCTACTGAGTTAACTTAGATTGCCTACAAGCCTCAGTTGAAAGGTGCTTAGCATTGCCAATGTTAGACCTGACAGCCTTAACTTTCTTGCCTGCCTCCCTCCATTTTTCTGACCATTTTTTGGATTGTTTTAGGACTCTGCACACTTTACCACTGCTGACCAGTGCTAAAGTGCATGTGCTCCCTCCCCTAAATATGGCACGTTGGCTCCCACCCAATTGGCATATTTAATTTACTTTTAAGTCCCTAGTAAAGTGCACTAGAGGTGCCCGGGACCTGTAAATTAAATGCTACTAGTGGGCTTGCAGCACTGATCGGCCACCCATCTAAGTAGTCCCTTAATCATGTCTTAGGCCTGCCATTGCAAGACCTGTGTGTGCAGTTTCACTGCCACTTCAACTTGGCATTTACAGCTACTTGCCAAGCCTTAAACTCCCCTTTTTCTACATATGTCACCCCTAAGGTAGACCCTAGGTAACTCATAGGGCAGAGTGCTATGTAAGTAAAAGGCAGGACGTGTACCTTAGTTTTTACATGTCCTTGGTAGTGATAAACTCACAAATTTGTTTCTCACTACTATGAGGCCTGCTGCTCTCATACTCCAGCATTAGAACTGCCGTTATATACTTTCAAGTGGCAGATTCTGATCTGAAAGGAATAGCCCTGTCATGTTCAGTATGGCCAGAATAGTAATAGAAAATCCTGCTTACTGGTGAAGTTGGATTTAGTATTACTATTTTAGAAATGCCACTTTAAGAAAGTGGGTATTTCTATGCACTTATGGCCATCTGTGCCTTTCAGCCTGTCTCCAAGCCACGTCTGGTCTGGGACAGTTGATAAGTTTCCCTTGTGCATTCCACCCAGACAGCCATGAACACAGGACACTCAGTCACATCTACATTCATCTGAATACTGAGTGGGATTCCCTGGGCAGGGTGGGTGGAGGGGCTCTCTCTTACACTTCAAAGGCCAATGGCCTGCCCTCACACAAAGGTCTGATAACCCCCCACAGGGATCCTGGCAGACAGGACTGGGCTAAAGGGGGAACTTGTGCACTTCAAAACCACTCTTTAATATTTTCCCAACTTCAAAGGCATTTTTGGTTATATATACTGGATCTCTGACCCCACCAAATCAGTCACTTCTGGATCTATACCTTTACTCTGTCAGAGGGATTACCTGGCTTCCCAAAGGACTAATATGGACTGCTTTGCTTAGAAGGATTGCTTTCCTGCATGTTGCAATGCTCCCTGCATGCCTCTGACTCTGCTGGAAGGACTCTGCCTTCCCCACAAGTGCTCTCCAAGGGCTTGGATTGAGCTTGCCTCCTGTTCTGAAGTCTCAGGGCCACAAAGACTTCACCTAAAAAAGAAGAAAATCCCAGTGTGTCGGAAAATTGATGTAGCGCCTGCCCTGTAGCTGAAAAATCACTGCACCGCCTACTGGATCGACGCAGCACCTGCTCCTTCTTCCCAGCACATTAAGGATTTTCAACACATTGTCCCTGGGCATCAAAATACCCCTGTATCGCAGTGAGGAACCAAGGCTATGCTTCTGCAATTTGACACATCCCCTTGCAGCGTGGAAAGAAACAACGCATCTTTTGTGCCGTGCCGGAAAATTCGATGCAGTGCCTTATTTTTCAACACATCTCCTCTGCTGCACCGGGTGTAGTTATTTTTGACTCATCCCAGGTACTGTGTGTTACAAGGACATAACCACTGATTCTTAAGGATTGAGACTCATTTAAACCTTTAAAAAGTGATATCTCGACTTGTGCATATTGGATTTTTGCATTTTGATCTTATTTTTTTCAGATAAATATTATCTATTTTTCTAAATTGGTGTGGAGTACTTTTTGTGGTGTTTTCATTGTTACTATGAGTTAATGCACAAATACTTTACACATTGCCTTCAAAGTTAAGCCTGCCTGCTCTGTGCCAAGCTACCAGATGGTGAGCACAGGATAATTTGGATTGTGTTGTGACTTACCCTGACTAGGACCGTGGTCCCTACTTGAGCAAGGGCGTTTACCTCTGCCAGCTAGAGACCCAATTTCTAACATTGCCAGTATGCTGTTTTTTTGTTTCTTTTTTGCAGGTGCATTATCATGCTACTTGTTAGCTAGAGAAAAGATTATTGTTTGCATTAGACTGTTGTTAGTGAGGCCTACATGGACGAACCTGACAGGAAACTGGGAGAAATGGTGGTCGTAGAAGGCCTTTTGTTTATCACATACCAGGACGGTGGGACACTCAAGGCTGTGGTCTGCAGTCCTAGTTTTGACAACATGGGAAATTTAAGGAAGGGTGCGGATGCTCCTCTCAGTTAACAATTTGGTTTGTTCCTGGTGGTGTAAGAGATAAGGATGTTTTTGAAGCTCCGGATATTTTAATTACTGTTTCTATAGTTAGGCAAATTCTTCCTGGAGTTGGAGAGGAACGGTCTTCTCTACTGACCTTTCTCTGAAGCGTGAAGCTTTATGCTAAACATTTCTTTCCCTTTCAAAAGACTTTCCCTTTTAAAAGTAGTCTGTGCTATGCTGATACCTTCTATGCTCCCTAAATAAAAATTATTGATTGATGGAGAGAAGAGAAGTTTCTTTATGGAACACCAATTTTTGACAATTTGTTTGATCGCTGTTGTGGCTGTTACTACTCTGTATTTCCTATTATTTTGATTTAAACTATTGAGTTATTTCAGCCTATAAGTCGTACTGCTATATCCTGTGAACTTACTCTTATTTTGTTTATATACTGGATTGAATTGAGTAATTTCTTAAAATGAAATTCATCAAATCCTAATTAGCGATACCTGGTCCTTATTGTGGAGTCACATTGGCTTCACTTTTTGAAAATGCTTTTCTAATGTCTTCTCCCTTATAGCTCTTCAGGTCAACCAAGAAAGGTCCATACAACCAATGGCGGAAAAAAGCATTGGTGAATTTACTAAAAGATTGAGGTGTAAGTATCAACTTCTCGGAGGTTGCATTGGAAATTTCCCTACACGGCAGTCTGTGCGTGGATTTTCAATCTTGGTCTGTCAGCTTCACCTGTCAAGGCCCCCAGGAACTGGATAGGGCACCACTTGGCAGGGCAGGAGTCTCCGCAGAGAGTCCAGGTGCTGGCAGAGGAAGTCTTTGATGGCCCTCAGACTTCAGAATAGGAGGCAAGCTCAGTTCAAGCTCTTGAAGATTTTTCTCAAGCAGGAATACACAACAAACTCCAGTCTGTGTCCCCTTTAACAGGCAGAAGCAGCAACTGCAGGATAGCCCAACAAAGCACAGTCACAGGCAGGGGCAGCACTGCTCCTCAGCTCTTCGCTTTAGCAGAGGTTCCTATTGGTTTCAGAATTGATCTTAAAGAATTCTAAAGTCAGGGGTTTTGAGTCCACTACTTTTACCCCTGTCTGTCTTTGAAGTAGGCAAACTTCAAAGGGAAGTCTCTTGTTCAGAAGATCCTACCTTGCCCAGGCCAGGCCCCAGACACACACCAGGGGGTTGGAGACTGCATTATGTGATGGCAAGCACAGCCCATTCAGGTATAAGTGACCACTCCTCCCTCCACTCTAGCTCAGATGGCTCATCAGGATATGTAGGCTACACCCCAGCTCCCTTTGTCCCACTGCCTAGAGGGGATTCACACACAGACCAACTGTCAGTCTGACAGACATGGAATCCACAAACAGGCAGAGTGACAGAATGGTTTAAGCAAGAAAATGCCCACTTTCTAAAAGTGGCATTTTCAAACAAACAATTTAAAAACCAACCTAACCAAAATATGTATTTTTAAATTGTGAGTTCAGAGACACCAAGGTCCATATTACTATCTTCTTTCAAAGAGAATCTACACTTTATGAATATTTAAAGGAAGCCCCCTTGTTAACCTATGTGAGAGATATGCTTTTCATGGTGAAAACCAAACTTTGCAGTATTTCAATGTTAGGACTTGTAAAACACATCAGTACATGTCCCACCTTTAACATACACTGCACCCTGCCCACGGGGCTACCTAGGGCCTACCTTAGGGGTGTCTTATGTGTATAAAAAGGGAAGGTTTACGCCTGGCAAGTGGGTACACTTGCCAAGTCGATTTGGCAGTTTAAAACTGCACACACAGACACTGCAGTGGCACGTCTGAGCCATTTTTACGGGGCTGCTCATGTGAGTGGCACAACCACTGCTACAGGCCCACTAGTAGCATTTGATTTACAGGCCCTGGGCACCTCTAGTGCACTTTACTAAGGACTTACTAGTAAATCAGATATGCCAATCATGGAAAAGCCAATTACACATACAATTTACACAGGGAGCACTTGCACTTTCACACTGATCAGCAGTGGTACAGTACCTAGAGTACCAAAAACAGTTAAAACAGAGTGCAGCACACAGTCAAACATGGAAAGGAGATGCAAAAAAGACAGGGGAGACCATGCCAAGGATGCCAGGTCTAACAGTTGGTTTCAGAGATCTTTGGCTTTCACATGCACTTCCCTTATTTGGGGTTGGGTTTGTGCATGGGAAGGTACAGGAATGGGGTGGTAAGTAACTATGCAATTGCAGACCTTCATAAACTAACTCTTTGGAAAGGCATATGCATTAATGTGTAGATGTCCTTATTGTAGGCATTTAGGGAGTCATTCTAACCCTGGCGGTCGACGACCGCCAGGGCTAAAATGACGGGAGCACCGCCAACAGGCTGGCGGTGCTCCAATGGGCATTCTGACCGCGGCGGTACAGCCGCGGTCAGAAACGGGAAACCAGCGGTGTTCCGCCGGTTTCCCGCTGCCCTGGGGAATCCTCCATGGTGGCGCTGCAGGCAGCGCCGCCATGGGGATTCCGACCCCCTTACCGCCAGCCTGGTTCTGGTGGTTTTGACCGCCAGAACCTGGCTGGCGGTAACAGGTGTCTTGGGGCCCCTGGGGGCCCCTGCAGTGCCCATGCCAATGGCATGGGCACTGCAGGGGCCCCCTAACAGGGCCCCACTAAGATTTTCAGTGTCTGCATAGCAGACACTGAAAATCGCGACGGGTGCAACTGCACCCGTCGCACCCTTCCACTCCGCCGGCTCCATTCGGAGCCGGCATCCTCGTGGGAAGGGGTTTCCCGCTGGGCGGGCGGGCGGCCTTCTGGCGGTCGCCCGCCCGCCCAGCGGGAAACTCAGAATAACCGCAGCGGTCTTATGACCGCGCATCGGTATTCTGGCGGTTCCCGTTTGGCTGGCGGCGCCTGCCGCCAGCCAAACTTGGAATCACCCCCTTAATCCTCTACATTACCCTTCACCCAACCTGTAGGCCTTTTACAGGGAAATGCACTTTCTGAACCACAAGGGAAGGGGATGCCCTTCTGACATTAGCAGGCTCAACCCTCAAACCACGTGGCAAATAGGAGCCAAAGAATACTAGAGCAGAGTTAACATTAAGCAAGGAAGAGCTGGCCCAGTATAGGCAATGCAGGCCTTGGGCTACCAACTTGGTTCGCTTCTGCGCACGGATACTTTTGAGGATTGGGACTTGTATGCAGAAAAAAAAAAAAAAATTGTACCTTTTCGTTTGAGTGATATCCAACTGCATTTTAGTGAATAAGGACCCATAAATGTACAAAGAGTGCTTCCAAAGGAAGTTATTTATTGGGTGTTAAAAAAATATACCAATTAATTTTCACTCTCTACTTTAGTGGGATGCCTTTGAAGTCCTCTTGATTTTAACCTCTACTTTTAACTTCATTTTGAAAACTAAAATATTCAGCAGTTGTTTTCTAACATTATCACTTTGTAGCACCCACAAGGGTCATGTCTTTCTAGGCACACAGTTCTTCATCAAAAGAAATCACATTTTGAGGTATGTCTGATCCACTTTTTGCTAATTTTGTTTCTTTTACGTGTATTGTTTGCTGTTTCCAATGTAGGCAGGGACCACATTTCTGGATACCTTTTTGATATACTTTTTTCAAGTATTCATCAGGTGTATTTCCACAGTGCTCCACTGTTAGACCAGGCATCCTTGGCATGGTTTCCACTTAGTTTTGCCGGCTTTAGGAGTCCAGGCAATTTGCCACTTCTAACCAGTGCTAAAGTGCATGTGTTCTCTACTTAAAACATGCTAACATTGACTTTTCTGTTCTCAATTGACATATTGAATTTACTTATGGGTCCCTAGTAAAGTGCACCAACTGGGCCCACGGCCTGTACATGAAATGCTACTGGTGGGCCTACAGCACTGATTGTGCCACGCACTTCAGTAGCCTTTCAAACATTGCAGAGCTTGTGTATGCAGTCTTAAACTGCCATGTTGACTGGGCAAGTTAACCCTCTTGCACAGCCCAAACCTTCCTTTTTAATGCACATGTCGCCTGTAAGGTAGGCCCTAGACAGCCCAAGGGCAGGGTGCAGTGTATTTAAAAAGTAGGACATGTTTTTTAAGTTTTACATGTCCTAGTAGTGAAAAACACTTACATTCGTTTTTCACTACTACAAGGCATATCTCCTATAGGATAACATAGGGATTACCTTATCACATTTTATAATTGTAATTTCCAATTGAAAAGAGATGAGACCCTCAGGTTTGGTAACTCTGGAATCAAAATTTAAAATCATGACTTTTGGTGAAGTTGGATTTTAAATTGTAATTCTGAAATGGCACTTTGAGAAAGTTGACTTTTTCTTACTTTAACCATCTAGTGCCTTCTTCCTGTTTCTGAATACATGTCTGGGTGGGTGACAGTTGGGCTTTTGTGCATTTCCTCCAGACAGCCACACACAAAGGGAGCTTAGTTGTGACTGATAGGCCATCCACAACCTGATGGCCCATCCTGGGCAGGATGGAAGGGAGGAGCTGGCACCTACACCTGAATAGGCTGTGTCCTGTAACCACATAGAGGGCTGCATACTCTCTGTAGTGAGTCTGGAGCCAGGGCAGGAAGGACAGGGACTCTGTGCACCTCAGTGGCCTCTCTCTGAAGTCACCCCCACTTCAAAGCACCACTGGGTATAAGAACTGGACCTCTGAACCTACCAACTCAGTACACTTCTGAAACTGTGGATACTCTGCTAGGAAGAAGGAAGGCTATGCTGCTGAAAGGACAGTCTCTCTGATGGGCCTCTGCTCTCCTGACCCACTGCCTGCTTCACACCTTGCTCGGTAGTGAGAAAGGCTGGTCCTGAATATCTCCAACCTAGAACCAAAGTGACTCCAACAGCTTGCTGGCTTTCTCCTGTTCTTTTGACATCTCTGGGACACAAAAGACTTCCAACTCACCCCCTACAGCACCTGGACTTTGCTTGCTGCAAGTCTTGTCCTGCTAAGTGGTGCCAATCCAGTCCTTGGAAGTGGGTAGAAAGTACTGCTCCAGTCCATGCATCGAAGCTGTTGCGCTGGTCGGAACTGGTGCATCTCCATCAACACTGATGAGTTGCTGCTGCTGCAAGGATCAACTACACCTCATCGCTATTTAAGCCGATGCATCCCCCCTGCTGCAAGGTTCGGGAGCATTGCATTGCAGACTGCTTGTCACATCAGTTCCGTTCTCGATGCATCTCTGACTTTTTGCAGTTCAGAGTGACTCATCGCCTACATCTGCAGGATCTACACTAATGCATTGTCTCCTTTTGCTTCTCACATCTTGTTCTCAACCTCAACGCATCTCCGAACCAAGGTACTGTTTCAGCAGGCCAAGGTTAGTCCTTCTGTCTGACCTGCACTCTATCGCAGTTGGCCTGATTTTCAGGTTTGCTCTGGTCTAGGCCTACCAGATAGCCCTGTCTGGCACATTATGCTTTTAAGCACTACAACTAAGTTTATTCTTTAAAAATTCTTATCTCGGCTTCTGCTTATGTTTTGTTTTGTCGTTGTGGTCTTGTTTTGTTCATTAAATGCAGATCTATTTTTCTAACAGGTGTGGTATCTTTTTGTGTGGCGTTTTCATAGTTTCACAGTTTGAAGCGTTGCACAAGTACTTAACACATTGCCTCCTAAGCTAAGCCTGGCTGCCCTGTGCCAAGCTACCAGAGTGAGCACAGGTTAGTTTAGAGATCTGATTGCCCCGCCTAGGATTGTGGTTTCTGCTTCAACAGGGTGTATAGGTCTGGCAACCAGAAACATTATTTCTAACATCCACATTAATATGAGCAGAATTCCTAAAGGGTTGCACTGTAGACCATAAAGCTTTCGTTGTTCAGTAGTACTCCTTTCCAAATGGTTTGAAGATTTGCTGAATACGTTGCATTTGTCTTGCATATTGTACCATTAACAGATGTCCATATAACATGGTCCTATACACAATCACTCAGACTTTTGGATTAATCATGATGGAAGTTTGCAATATCCAACAGTTATTCATTAATGGATTCAGATGGCTTTTATTCCCATGCCTGGGTTCATTTTTAATCAGTTTTTGGAGGTTGAGTGACCTTATCACATATTTAATGCATTTTGGAAGTCAGAAATTAAAGTCTGTGTGGTTTGTGAAGCACTGGCTCTGCTAGCTTTCAGGGCTAATTTATTACATCTACATTTCACACATGTCCACATCATTTTCCCAGGATAGAGTTTCTTCGTCAAACAATTAGGTCATTAAATAGTTTCTCTGTGTACAGCTACGTTTGCAGCTTTTATCAGATATACCAGTTTCTAAATATGTTTATTCACTGCTTTTATGTCACAGCGAAGTCATTTTGGGAACATCTTGCTTGACCAGTCCCTCTTGTCCCTGTTTCTTGAAACTAAGTCAAAATGGTGGCATGGTGGATGATGACCCCCTAATGGGGTATTCCTGCCACTGTTGTTTTGCCTATCATGTGCAGGTTTATGCAGACATGTAGTTGATGGGGGGATTGAACTATGAGCAGACAGCTGATCAATCATAGTAGTCATCAGCAAGTAATCAAGTCTTTGCCCTTTCTCATTGAGAGCAGATAGAGTGGCAGTTGGTTAGGGACAAAGGAAAGACCAGAGCGTAGTGGTGTGGTGAGGGGAGTTGTTCACAATGCCAGGTAATTTTTATGGTCTGGCTTCACAGAGCAGCTGTCACTAGACGGTTATGTGAACATCAATAGAGAAGGGCTTTGGAACCACCCACATCTTGAGGGCAAGAGTACATGTTTTGTTTGGTCAGAGATTGTGTGCATTCAAAAACGAGCATTTGCAATGCAATAGGTCTCACATTTTCTTGAGTTAAAGCTATTGGCATTGTAAATTCATAACTGGACATTTCTTGCCACATAAATTGCTCAACCCAGTCTCATAATTTCATCTTTTCCTGCCATGTTTTGGTGGTCACTGGCGGCTACTGACATTACAAGTTCTTAAGAAAAGACGAGAATTTCAACAAGCAGAGCAGCCTGAGACGATTTATGGCCCCAATAAAGGAGATAAGCAATACCTTGTGTGCAATGTCGTGAGTACTGACAGGGAGGGGCCCTGGAAAGAGAGATTCAAGATGCGATGTGAGGCTAAGCAAGTATCACATCATTTCTTCTAGGTTTAGGTACATTCTACCAGAAAGGGCATGTTGTGGCTTCCGTGATCAGTGAGCTAAACGACCTGGTGTTTCTTTTGTAAAATACGTTGATTTTAGGAGCCAGAGCTAAACAAGGACAGCACTGGAATAAAGCCAAAACAAATGTCAGCGTCATGGGAGGAGATAGGAGGAACGGAATGCTGCAATAGAACACAGGCAACTACCAGCCTAAAACATCCACAGTGAAAGGGGAGCACCAAAGAAATAACAAAAATAGTCTGTCACAGCAACAGAAAAAGAAACCAAAGTAGAATAATACAGTAGTTGGTCACTGCTCTGAAACAGAAAAAGGAGGGAGAAAAGGCAGAACCGACCACTAGCAAGCAATACTTTTTAAAGGACACGGCAACCAACAAATGAAATTAAATAAGCCGTAAGAAGTTTACTAAAAGTATACATGATGTTGAACGCTTACGCTCGACCTAAAAAGTATTAGCCCTCCCCGGCAGCTGCTATAATTCTGTTTATATATCCAGTTGTTTGAACTTTCAGGGGCACACACGTGATCTTGGAATGCTATTGAAGTGTCCTAGATAAATAGATAATTTATGTAGTTTTCTCTGGTAGCAGCTCAGAGTGGAGCAGGACCGTCATTAACCTACATGGATTTTATTTGGTCTGGCTAAAAAGTGCAACTGTCATCTGGCCTTTTTACCTACACCAATGTTATTCTACAGTTTTTTTGCTTCCATACAAATACATAGCTATTCCCATGCTATTTCCTTGTAATCTTTCACATTACCTTTCAACATTCCTTTAAAGTCAAACGTATTTGCGTTGCCAAAGCTTGTTTTAAATATTTGGGTAGGGAAGATTCTAAATCAAGGGGAGCTGCTACCAAGGGTGGCGCGTAATGGTCCCAGAACACTGCTTTTTTATTGTTTTAGTTGATGGCACAGCAAGTCCAATGGTGATGGGAAAAGAAGGCAAAACACTATATATTTCTTTTGTTGTTAGAAGTCTATTGTGCATTGGCCCCAAAGGATAAACCGAGTTTCCGTATTTCATAGACTGCCTCATAGTTGGAGTAGCAAATTTTCAATTGAAGCCATACTCCTTTGCTGAAATGAGGCGTTGTGGAGGAGGAGGACGTATAGGCTTTAAATTACATTTAATTAAGGGCGGGTCAGTCTGCGTCGTGAAGATTGATGTATATTTTTCCAACGTGCTATAACACTTGGTTAACGCTCTGATGATGCTGAGGATACACCCACATCTTATTTTATTTGACAAACAAAGTACACCAGCAGAATATTTATTTCGCATTTTTGTAACAGACTGTGCTTTAAATTGAGAAGAAAGTGTATTTTGGCATAACGATATTTAAAGGTTTTTTTCTTCCAGCTTGTGAGTTAATTTACGAGGTTTAATGAAATTATTTTGAATGCCAATAAAACACCATCAAAGTAAAGCACGTGTGCATGATATTCTGTAGGTTTACGTTCCGAAGAGTTTTTTCTGCGCGGCAAAAAGAGCAAAAACTTTACCAAATTTGTGAAGCTCTTTGCTCTGCAGTTAATACGCTGTGTGCATGATGATTCTTAAGGGCAGTGAGTGCAGTGTACACCATAATTATAGATATTCCACAGAAATGTCATTAGCACTGTCATTAGCTAAAAAATTTGTCCTTAGCTCACAAATCACACAGCTTATATTAAGTATTTCATGTCAGTTTTACTTGTATTCTCAAATAGCTATAGATAGCCACTAGTTAATGTTCTTTTTCAATCTTTTTTTTTTTTAAATGTCCTCGGATAAATCAATGCAAAGTTAGCTATAGTTTTAGAAAGGGGATGCAATTATATTAAACATAATTAATGCATAAAACGTTAAAAGAACAATACGAGTATGTTAGAAATGGGGTCTTTGGTTGACAGTCAGGTTACTCCCTGTTCAAGCAAGGACCCTCACTCCAGTCAGGGTAAAAGAGAATCACCCTCAGATAACCCCTGCTTACCCCATTGGTAGATTGACAGAGCAGTTGGCTTAACTTCAGAGTGCTAGGTGTAAAGTATTTGTACGAACACACACACAGTAACTTAATAAAACACTACAAAATGACACAACACCAGTTTAGAAAAATAGAACATATTCATCTAAACAAAACAAGACCCAAAACAACAAAAATCCACAATACACAAGTCAAGTTATCAATTAAAAATCAAAAAGCGTCTTTAAGAAGTTTTTTAAACACACACTCACACTGTTAGCACAAAAAAAGTACATTGGGAGCGTCAAAAATAACCCAGCACGGGCAAGTGTGCGTCAAAAAAGGGCTTGCGATTCGTCGGTTTCACTCAAGAGCGAAACTTTGCGTTGTTTCTCTTTTCATCTAGGCGCGTCACTTCTGCTCTCCGCAGGAGAGCGATGCGTCGATCCGGTCAGCACTATCTGGTCCCGACAGGCCTTGCGTTTTTTACACGCCCAGCGGTACACGATGATCTGAAAACCACACAGCGCAGGTTGCAATTTCCCAGCCACCGTCAGCGATGCTGCTTGTCGTTTCTCCTGCTTTGTGCATCTATTTTTCAGTCGTGTTTCTCACGAGTGTTCATTTTCTGCCGCGGAGCCGGCGGGCGCGTCGTTTCTTCAGCCGCAGATCAGTGTTGCATCGATCTTTTCCCCGCACGGCACTCTGTGCCTGGATTTCCTCCTTTTAGGCTGCCAGCTTCTCCTTTCCGGGTCCCAGGAACTGGATGGGCACCACAGGGCAGAGTAGGAGTCTCTCCAGAGACTACAGGTGCTGGCAGAGAGAAGTCTTTGCTGTCCCTGAGACTTGAAACAACAGGAGGCAAGCTCTAAATCAAGACCTTGGAGATTTCTTCTCAAGATGGAAGGCACACAAAGTCCAGTCTTTGCCCTCTTACTCTGGCAGAAGCAGCAACTGAAAGATAGCTCTACAAAGCACAGTCACAGGCAGGGCAGCTCTTCTTCCTCAGCTCTTCAGCTCTTCTCCAGGCAGAGGTTCCTCTTGTCTCCAGAAGTGTTCTAAAGTCTGTAGTTTTAAGTGCCCTTCTTATACCCAATTTCTCCTTTGAAGTAGGCCTACTTCAAAGTAAAGTCTCTTTTTGAATATGAAATCCTGCCTTGCCCAGGTCAGGCCCCAGACACTCTCCATCGGGTTGGAGACTGCATTGTGGGAGGGCATACACAGCCCTTTCAGGTGTGAGTGACCACTTCTCCACTCCCTCCTAGTACAGATGGCTCATCAGGAAATGCAGAATACACCTCAGCTCCCTTTGTGTCACTGTCTAGTGTGAGGTGCAAGCAGCTCAACTGTCAAACTGACCCAGACAGGGAATCCACAAACAGGCAGAGTCACAGAAACGGTATAAGCAAGAAAATGCTCACTTTCTGAAAGTGGCATTTTCAAACACACAATCTCAAAATCAACTTTACTTAAAGATGTATATTTAAATTGTGACCTAAGAGACCCCAAACTCCACATGTCCATCCTCTCCCAAAGGGAATCTACACTTTAATCAGATTTAAACTTAGTCCCATGTTAACCTATGAGATGGACAGGCCTTGCAACAGTGAAAAACGAATTTAGCAATATTTCACTGCCAGGACATATAAAACACATTACTATGGGGGTCATTCCGACCGCCGGGGCCGGGGATGCGGGAGCACCGCCAACAGGCTGGCGGTGCCCCGCAGGGCATTCTGACCGTGGCGGTTTGGCCGCGGTCAGACCAGGAAAACCGGCGGTCTCCCGCCGGTTTTCCGCTGCCCTGGGAATCCCCCATGGCGGCGCAGCTTGCTGCGCCGCCATGGGGGATTCCGACCCCCTCACCGCCATCCTGTTCCTGGCGGTTCCGATCGCCAGGAACAGGATGGCGGTGAGGGGGGTCGTGGGGCCCCTGGGGGCCCCTGCAGTGCCCATGCCAATGGCATGGGCACTGCAGGGGCCCCCGTAAGAGGGCCCCACTTTGAATTCCAGTGTCTGCTTTGCAGACACTGGAATTTGCGACGGGTGCCACTGCACCCGTCGCACATCCTCCACTCCGCCGGCTCCATTCGGAGCCGGCTTCCTCGTGGGCAGGGGTTTCCCGCTGGGCTGGCGGGCAGCCCTCTGGCGGTCGCCCGCCAGCCCAGCGGGAAAGCCAGAATGGCCTCCATATGGCGGCTCCCTCTAGGCGGGCGGCTCCCGTCGCCCTCTGGGGTCAGAATGACCCCCTATATGTCCTACCTTAACCATACACTGCACCCTGCACTTGGGGCTACCTAGGACATACCTTAGGTGTGTCTGACATGCAAGAAAAGGGAAGATTTAGTCCTGGCAAGAGGGTACACTTGCCAAGTCGAATTTACAGTTAAAACTGTACACACAGACACTGCAGTGGCAGTTCTGAGATATGATTACAGAGTTACTTATGTGGGTGGTACAACCAGTGCTGCAGGCCCACTAGTAGCATTTGATTTACATGCCCTGGCACCTCTAGTGCACTTTACTAGGGACTTACTAGTAAATCAAATATGCCAATCATGGATAAACCAATCACATACAATTTACACAGAGAGCATATTCACTAGCACTGGTTAGCAGTGGTAAAGTGCTCAGAGTTCAAAATCCAACAGCAACAGGTCAGAAAAAATAGGAGGCAGGAGGCAAAAAGATTGGGAATGACCCTGCATAAGCAAAAAAAAGTCCAACAGAGTACATCCTAGCAGGCAAGCCTAAGAAGAAAATGTATAGAAACCGTTTTTAGTATTAATGCACGAAACAGAAAAAATATGATTTGTTTGTGTTGCCAAGAAAAGGTAGCTTGAAGATACTGCTGAAAAAGACAAGGCTGAATAAAGTAGAACAGATGGAAAGAAAAAAGTATTGGAAAGTATTAGCCCTCCAGCCCTAGCACTGAAGTGCACTTCTTCAAGGTAGATGAGCACATCTGATCAGGCAAAATGGCCTCACTGAGAGGTCTTTAAAGTAATGCAGAGCAGAAAATTAAGGGCATGATGCATAATGCTAGTCTCCTTAAATATAATAAATTCCAGATTCTCTCTACACCAAAGCTTGGAGAATTACCGTTCTAAATCAGTCTTGGGCCCTGATTTAGAGTTTGACAGATGGGTATTCTGTCAAAGACATGGCAGCTATCCCTTACGTTTTATTAGAAATGCATTAGGCTATAATTAATCCCGTTGTTCTTTGCACAGGATGTTCCAGAGTTTGAAAGGTTGTACTGAGATAGAGCTACCCCCCATTTCAGCATGTCTGAGTCTGAATCCGAAGAGAGAGAGAGAGAGAGAGAGAGAGAGAGAGAGAAAAAAAAAAAAAAAAAATGCTATTGAACCAAACAAGAAGAAATGTAGTACCAGTTTAAACATGACTAAATGCAAATGCTACTTTCGTGGGATGCCAGATTCATAAAAATAGAAACTCATTTCAGAATGCGAAACTTAAAGAAACACATTGACCACTCTCCTCATAATCCTCACCAAGCTAAATTCATACATTGTCAACTTTAACAAGGTGGGGGGGCTTTTCAGCCCAACTTACATGGCAGAGACATGGAAGCTGATAGCTGAAAGGGTTTCTTATCCCTGGATTCTGTCTGACATTCTCCCTGCTTCACATATCAAGGAACCATTAAGGCCAAAGGAAGTGCTAGTGCAAGAACATATACATTAAGGAAGATGTGATTGGTGGCCGCGCACTGGCCACAGAACCTGCAGATGTTATTATGCAAGCAGTTTATCACTGTGCTTATAAAAAAAGCATGGTATATACTCGAAAGGTGACCAAAGGGAGTTTTTTGAGGCCACAACAGCTTGAACATCAATGCTTTACCCAGATTTGTACTGCAACTGAGAGATGTTTTGAGGAGTGCAGTTGGTTATCCCCATAATGGAGGCCTTGGGGCTGGGTAGGTACACAGTGGTTTTGCAATCGCAGTATACATGGGACGTTAAAAGAGGGCATTCATAGTTGTGCAGGCCCATTTAAATAATATTTTGTGGGTAACAATGAGTCACCCCTTAAATATGGCTTTTTATCTACTACAGTTCAATCTGGAATGCACTTTAAGTAGGAGTGGCTTGGTACATTACCTATGTTTTGTCTTACAAAGGAAGCCCTCGTCTCCATTTAAAAAGTTCGTCTACGTTTTTATGTGACTAGCTCTTTGATGCTCCTTGCTTTTATCTGTATCTATATTGGCACTGACAGACTTTCCCTCAGATAAAAAAAAGCGTAGATTAGTTTTTCATTTATGAACCTGGTGCCAGCTGCACTTTTTTCATCGAAATCTTGTACCTAATCCCTGTGTTAAGTACTTAAATTATGCTATTTCTCTGTAGACATTGCACATATAATTTATTTCCTCTGCTTAAGATTGGTTATGACCATTCTTTTAATGCAGAAAAGCAAAGAGTTGTACTTTCTTATACTAATCGCCTTGGGAAAAACATTTGGAAATGTAGGTCAGGTTGCCTTCTATAATAAACATGCCCATCAGTTACTCTTCAAGTTGTGATCAAATAAAATGATTTAGTTGCGTTATATCGCGCCCTTTTACCACCAGCCTTTCCCTCCACCTGAGACATCTCGGATGAAGCAAAACTAGACTATCAAGGAGATCTTGTGGTCACTCCTATGAAATGACGCACCCAGATCCAAAAGCACAACAACAGCCTTATATAATGAGGGCTACATGCTCAGCAAATATTCCACATCTCAGAGAGCACATCCTCTCTCTGATGTGTAGGTCGAAGATTCCAATGGAGAAGAGAACTATATTGGTATCTACCCTTGTAGTTCTGCATCTTTAAGTAGTTCTAGAATCCTTCCAAATAATCTGCTAAAAGGGCAGTTTTGTTATTGGGTGGAACTTTATTGTAATCGAGTGATTTACTCACTTTTTAACTTGTATTAAACAAAAATGCAGACCACTTTGAATGCTGTTCTGTATGTTTTGCTGGTAATGTAAAAGTCAATTTGAGCTAAGAACTAGCATTTCGATTTCGTCCTGCGTTTCTATTTAAGCCCCTGAAGATAACCACGATTATAGAGCACGGAGACCGTCTAACATAGCGATATATTGACCCCAAGCCTTCTGACACACACTTTTGTTTGTAACTGATATTTGAATGCCATTCTAAATTATAGATATTTAGGAGACTCAGTAGAAGTTTGCTGTATATGTTTAATCCATCAACTAATCATTTATTATTCATCACAGAACACCAGGGGGGTGTGCATTTCCTTCTTGCACTATGGCCCATGACACACTAGCTAGGTTACTGAGGTTGATTGAGATAGTCTCTTGCTGAGCCTCATTATTGGTAAAACATTAAAGGTAGTCATGAAACCTAGCACCCCACACAATCAGAGGTAATCTATTAAAACATACAGCACAGGACTCGATAAATCTGGGTCTCTCACACTTTCCCCAAAAGTCTGTGATTCTCTGTAATTGATAGGGAGCAGATGCCAGCCGAAGTCTATGGTCCTGGTATCTCCATCTCCGATTACAGGGCATTTTATGAGGCCATCCTGAATTCCAGTTTTGCTTACAGGACACCTGCCGTGAGCATTTCACGACATAGCAGTTTCTATACCAGTAAAGGAAATTATTTTGTCAGGCCTATTCCGTGGTTTGGCACAAATCATTGTCTTACAAAACATCTTTACAGCAGTGAATGCATTTGTTAGCACACCTCTTAATAGCTCATTAGACTCTACACGCTTTGTACCTGGTCTGTGCCCGATTGTCTGTTTAGCATAGATCCATAACAGTTGGGGTAGGGGGCTTGTGCTTGGCAACAGGATTGTGACTTCTATTGCCTTTGTTATCCTTGAATAATGAGATTATATATTTTTGCACTAAAAGAGTTTTGGTGCTCAGTTAACTACATTTGTATCAATAAAAACATCATATACCTTTTTATCAAACAATTTAAAGCATTAAAAACTGTGATTATAAAATATATAACCTTTGCCTAGCTGATATATAGCTCAAAGTAAATGGGTGACTCCTTGGTTGGTGCATTTTTTTCTGAGCTTATCCTCGATGTCCATTTTGTTGACCATTCCAGTATCCATCGCCCACTGTGAAAAGGCATTCAGGATTGCAGTATTCTTTAGGAAAAATGAGAATAAGCTTAAGAGATTTTACATATGTTACATGTTTCCTACATATTAGTTTGTAGAACAACTAGCCATTATTAATTTGAACAAGTGTATCAATTGTACTACCCTTAACTATGGACAGACAATTGATTGGCATGGGAGAACAATATGGCTCTCAGATGTATATAGTTCTCTTCAGTGGAATAAACTAAACAATATCCTGTTATCAAACTGGGTTTGCACTAGTACCCATATCCTATAATATCGGAAATCTAAGAAAACAGTGCTATGGTGGTGATCAGTATCAAGTCATGGAAAATTTGTAAAGCCAACTACACCGAGCCCCAATCACATTTGCAAGTGATATTCAAACTGTAGTGCACACCTTGATTTGCTGCTCAATGAAGAAGCAAAGAGCCTGGTCCCACTGACGTGGCAGACTCTACAATGAATGGCAGCAACCAGTTTTATAACAGCCTTAATATTCAAAGAAACTACAGCTTCAACATTAATCCTAAATGCTACGATCAGTTGGCTATCCGTGGCAATTAAGGTTTTCCTCCCTCCAGGAAAGCACGCTAGCCAACGTTCTAGAAATTCACACCCATTTCCTCAGTTGCTCTAACTGTTTGCATATTTAAGGTCCCTTTCTACCCTGCTGATCAGTATCCTAACACCACCAGTTTTCAGAGAATTGGATAGTGCCTTTTTTCAAATGTACACATCCATGATAAGTTGACATAATAATGGATACCCAGCTGGTGCAAAAACAATAATCTTAGTCCTCACCAGTGGTTCATTTATTGGCCCATTTTAAGGATCTAATTTCTGCTGAAGGGTCCAAAATGATGTTTCACCGGCATCCTGCTTATGTGGCCATTTTGAGATCCTTGGATGTGTTCAGTTTATGACCTTTGACAGCGTTGACAGATGCCCAGATCAGCATTGTGGAAATACTGAGTCATGGTGAAACCACATTGTTCCCCTAGCTTAACATGTCAGCAGCTTTTAACTATTTTGATGGATTATCTGTTCGCACCTTTGGATATTCTGGCTTTTGTGAAAATCTATCTGTTTATGCCCAAGGGCCATTTTTATTACCCAATATGCTCAATAGTCATGTTCAGTTTCTGCCAGAGCATCTGGTGTGTTTGGGTGTGTGTGGACAAACGGTATGCCCAAATAAGTCACCTTGCTCAAGGAAATCACCTAGCCTGTGTTAGACCTCACTGATTTTTATAATGTACTGGTAGTATAGAGTTGGTCCTGTGAAAAAGAACTCTGCAGTGGCAGTATGTGAAATTTCGCTCCAGGGGCGAGAGTCAAGATCAAAACCGCGATGCAAAAAGGCAAAGGGTTTGGGGATCAACGAAAGGCAGTCGGAAATTGTTAAAACGTGTGGGGTATTTTGTTGTTAAAGCAGTGCAGGGTTTGGTTGTTGATATCTGGAATTAATAATACTGCGTTTCGTGCTTCTGCTTTCCCAAGCCGTCATTCAAAAGGCAAAAGAAGTGCAGTGGATGGTGAAAAGTCTCCGTGTTCGAGTTACCAGGTATTTAATCACTAGCAATAATTGCTGCTAAATCTTACAGTAATACCGACACTGATTACGTTCAGGTAATAAAGGATGATGGTGAAGAGATGGAAAAATTGTCGGCGGTAACCTCATTACCACAAGGTATTCTCCATCTTTTCTGCGGACGCTCTGGCTACACTGTTTTCGCAATATTGTAATGTAACATTTACCTAGTCGAACTTGGTTGTGTGTATGAATGCTGTCTCTATTAAGAGATGTAACACTTGATATTCTGAGCTAATTTGCATATGTTCAAATGAACACTGATAATACATAACAGCTGCTGTTTGACTGGGAGTGATAATAAATGACAGCTTCATTTGATTGAGGGTCTCGTTCGTTTACAGACTTTTAATTTTGTGGTCTGTTTTGTTGCAGTCTGCATATTGCATTGCTGCTGCCAGTACTCCAGTACTGGTGACAAGCACACTATTTTCTTATTACACAGCTTTGGCCTTTGCACTGAAATAAAGGGTATTTCTGATTTAAAAAAATAAATTATATATATATATATATATATATATATATATATATATATATATATATATATATATGATAAAGATTCCCCTAAAAAGTCCATGTTTGCTAGCTTTTAGGAGGAAGTGTTTCCAAATAATCCACATACTGTGTGGTGGATTGGTTCTTTGTGTGACTTCGAGATCCTTATATTGTACCACACAGTCAATGATTCTTTAGTATTTTACAATAATCGAATTTTATTAAAGGGCTAAAATAATCGTATCAAAGTATAAGAAAAAAAGGATATCTGCAATAAACTTATCTAGGGATTGTAATGCCTGTGAGGGTACTTACCACAAGGTATTCTCCATCTTTTCTGCAGACGCTCTGGCTACACTGTTATCGCATTATTGTAATGTAACATTTACCTAGTCGAACTTGGTTGTGTGTATGAATGCTGTCTCTATTAAGAGATGTAACACTTGATATTCTGAGCTAATTTGCATATGTTCGAATGAACACTGATAATACATAACAGCTGCTGTTTGACTGGGAGTGATAATAAATGACAGCTTCATTTGATTGAGGGTCTCATGCGTTTACAGACTTTTAATTTTGTGGTCTGTTTTGTTGCAGTCTGCATATTGCATTGCTGCTGCCAGTACTGCAGTACTGGTGACAAGCACACTATGGGCCTGATTCTAACTTTGGAGGACGGTGTTAAACCGTCCCAAAAGTGGCGGATATACCACCTACCGTATTACGAGTCCATTATATCCTATGGAACTCGTAATACGGTAGGTGGTATATCCGCCACTTTTGGGACGGTTTAACACCGTCCTCCAAAGTTAGAATCAGGCCCTATGTTCTTATTACACAGCTTTGGCCTTTGCACTGAAATAAAGGGTATATCTGATTTAAAAAAATAAATAAAAATTATGATAAAGATTCCCCTAGAAAGTCCATGTTTGTAAGCTTGTAGGAGGAAGCGTTCCCATATAATCCACATACTGTGTGGTGGATTGGTTCTTTGTGTGACTTCGAGATCCTTATATTGTACCACACAGTCAATGATTCTTTAGTATTTTACAATAATCGAATTTTATTAAAGTGCTAAAATAATCGTATCAAAGTATAAGAACAGAAGGATATCTGCAATAAACTTATCTAGGGATTGTGATGCCTGTGAGGCGCCGTATTATGTCTACGAAGTTGAAACAAATTGATTAGTCATGTGGTGTGACATGAACACTTTTGGAAAAACGTCTGTAATGCCAACATCCCCCTTATCAGTTTTATTTATGTTTTGAAAAGTAAAAAATAGAGACTCAAAGCATTTCACAAGTGGTTTTGTCTTAAAAAATCCTTACATAAAGAATAGACAAGACACTTGTATTTAAGTGTGATGCACACAAATTGATAATACATGCTATTTTAAGCCAATAGTCTTCTTGGGTTTGCTTACAGTGACGGTTGTTCAACCACATAATTAACTCCACTAAAGGCAACAAACACAATCTTAACCTTGGCCCCTCCCCCGGGAGCGTGGCTCGGAATGGGAGACCCAAAGTAGTTACAGATCTACGCTGTTTGATCTAATTTGTTATGCATTTCTTAACCTATGATTTCCCCAAAGAGGCAATGACATTTATTTCATATTACTAGGCAACAAGTAAGCTATTGGAGGGTGGAAAAAGGTAGCAGTGCTCAGGCAAACCAGAAATAACAATAGATGCAGAGACATGCATATTTATTGGGGTTTTGAGCATGCACCAGTGCTGTGACAAAACTTAGGCATTTGGGTACTACACACTAAGATGCACACACTTTAAGCCCTTTTTAAAATGTCTCTGAAAATGTCAGAAATCAAAAGTTTCCTTTTATAGAATAGGTTTTGCTCTTTTATGGGACCCATTCCTGTAAGCGTGCCACAGTCATGCCCATGAGCTAAAAACCTTTCGCTGACCAAGCTTCAGATCCATTTCCCTTGTTCTATAACTGGCCAAGCTCTGAGAGACCTAATCAGCTGGCGCCTCACGGACCACCTCAGTAACCACCTGCTCCTTGATGCCATTCAGTGCGCTTTCAGGCCCGACCGCAGTGCAAAAACAACACTCTTCACCATCACAAAAGACATCTGCATGATCCTTAACAGAGTACACCCAAAAACTCTCATTCTCCTGGATGTCTCTGCTGCATTTGGCACGGTCTCACACCCCATGCACATCAGATGCCTCAACAAGATTGGCATGAAAAGACCACCTTTCTGCTGGATGTGCTCCTTCTCTATGGATAGAACACAAGCTGTCAGTCTGGTACCTTACTCCTTAGAAGCCTACAAACTCATCTGAGGAGTGCCTCAAGGTTCATTGATCAGCCTTACCCTCTTTAGCGCATACATGATCCCTCTGGCCAACATCATCAGTGCACACAATATGAACATCTTCTCCTATGCCGATGATTTGGAACTCCTACTCTCCACCAGGACACGGCCCTCAACACAGGAAACAAGTTAAGCAGCTGCATGACCCATGTCCTTTACCTGATAAAGCTCAGCACCACAAGACAGAAGTAGTGATGTTTGGCAAGAACACCCCACCACTGGGCTCTAGCTGGAGGAACTTAGGCCCACACCCCTACCTAGTCCTCAGGACAGGATCCTCACAATAATCATTGACAGCAAATTGGACATGACTGTACAAGTCCACACCATCACTACATCCAGCTTCCACACTATTAGACTTTTCATCCTGGGCGTGGTCTCCCTTAACTTTTTTGCCTCTGTTTCTCAGGTTGTAGATGTGTGCTGGGCTCTGATTTTGCTGTTTTTGTTACTCTGGGCACTACACCACTGCTAACCAGTGCTAAACTGCAAGTGCTCCTATACAAAATGTGCATGTAATTGGCTTATCCATGATTGGCATATTTGACTTACTAGTAATTCCCTAATATAGTGCATTAGAGGTGCCGAGGGCCTGTAAATCAAATGCTGTTAGTGGGCCTGCAGCACTGGTTGTGCCACCCACATAAGTAGCCCTGTAATCATGTCTCGGGCCTGCCCGTGTCTGTGTGTGCAGTTTTTAACTGTAAATTCGACTTGGCAAGTGTACCCACTTGCCAGGCCTAAACCTTCCCTTTTCTTACATGTAAGGCACCCTTAAGGTAGGCCAAAGGTGGCCCCAAGGGCAGGGTGCAGTGTATGGTTAAGGTAGGACATATAGTAATGTGTTTTATATGTCCTGACAGTGAAATATTGCTAAATTATTCATTTTTCACTGCTGCAAGGCCTGTCCCTCTCATTGGTTAACATGGGGGCTACCTTTAAATATGACTGAAGTGTAGATTCCCTTTGGGAGTGGATAAACATGTGGAGTTTGGGGTCTCTGAGCTCACAATTTTAAAATACATCTTTAAGTAAAGTTGATTTTGAGATTGTGTGTTTGAAAATGCCACTTTTAGAAAGTGAACATTTTCTTGCTTGAACCTTTTCTGTGACTGTTTGTGGGTTCCCTGTCTGGGTCAGTTTGACAGTTAGGCTGTTTGCACCTCACACTAGACAGTGACACAAAGGGAGCTGGGGTGTAGTCTGTATTTCCTGATGAGCCATCTGTGCTGGGGAGGGCGGGGAGGAGGAGTGCTCACTCACACCTGAAAGGGCTGTGCCTGACCTCACTCAATGCAGTCCCCAACCCCCTGGTGAGTGTCTGGGGCCTGGCCTGGGCAAGGCAGGATTTCACAATCAAAAGAGACTTTGCTTTGAGTAGGCCTACTTCAAAGGAGAAAATGGGTATAAGAAGGGCACCCAAAACCACAGACTTTAGAACACTTTTGGAAACCAAGAGGAACCTCTTCCTGGAGAAGAGCTGGAGAGCTGAGGAAGAAGAGCTGCCGTGCCTGTGCTTTGTGGAGCTATCCTGCAGTTGCTGCTTCTGCCTGTGCTAGAGGACAAAGACTGGACTTTGTGTTGCCTTCCTTCTTGTGAAGATCTCCAAGGGCTTGATTTAGAGCTTGTCTCCTGTTGGTTGAAGTCTCAGAGACAGCAAAGACTTCTCTCTGCCAGCACCTGCAGTCTCTGGAGAGATTCCTAATCTACCAAGTGGTGCCTATCCAGTACCTGGGACCCTGAAAGGAGAAGCTGGCAGACCAAGAGTGAGAAATCCACTCACAGACTGCTGTGCGGGGAAAAGATCGACACAACTCCGATCTGTGGCTGAAAAAACGCTGCACCGCCGGCTTCGCGGCTGAAAATCGACGCCTGTCTGCAACGCGACCCGAAGATCGACACCTGGGGCTGGAGAAACTACGCACAGCATCGCTGACGGAGGCTGGTGAGATCGCAACCCGTGCTGCGTGGTTTTCAGATCATCGTGCGGCTGGATTTCCGATGCAAACACCACTCGGTGTGTAAAAATTACGTAATGCCTGCCCGGACCCAAGAGTGCTGACCGGATCGACACATCGCTGTCCTGCGGAGAGAAGAAACGATGCACGCCGACCTGACTAAAGGAGAAACAAGGGTGATTTTTGACACACCCGAGGTACATTGTCACGCTAACAGTGTTAGCGTTGTATTTAAAATTACATGAAGACTCTTTTTGCATTTTTAGTGATAACATGACTTGCATTGTGGATTTTTGTCGTTTTGGTCTTGTTTTGTTTAAAAAAAAATGTTTTCTATTTTTCCAAACCTGTGTTGTCATTTTTTTGTGTTTTTCATTAAGTTACAGTGTGTGTTGGTACAAATACTTTACACCTAGCAGTCCGAAGTTAAGCCTGTTGCTCGTGCCAAGCATCAAAGGGGGTAAGCAGGGATTAGCTGAGGCTGATTCTTTTTTACCCTGACTAGAATGAGGGTCCTTGTTTGGACAGGGGGTAACCTGACTGCCAACCAGAGACCCCATTTCTAACACACACCTTGAAGATGCTGAGGAAGATCTTCAAATGTATCCCAAGCAACACCATAAAAACCACCACTAACAACCTAGTCACAACCTAGTCACTAGCAAGTTGGATGACTGGAATAACCTATAGTGCAGTGATCACCAAGTAAACCATCAGAAGACTACAACCAATCCAGAACTGAGCAACCAGACTCCTCTTCAACCTCCGACACAGATCTCTCATTACACCACACCTCGGGGAGCTCCAAAGGCTCCCGATACACAAACACACTTATTTCAAACTCCTCACATTCAAGGCACTGCACAACTTAGACATCACTACCTGAACAGTTTTGTCTCCTTCCATCAACTACCCAGACACCTCTGTTATGCAGGACTCCTACTTGCACTCATCCCACGTGTTGGGCATGGCCCTTTCTGCAGGACCACCCCACATTGTTACCTTCTCTGACTTCCTTTGCTGGACCTGTTTTTGTTGGCTTTTAGGACTGTGTTCATCTTTTCCCAGCGGTAAAGTGTGTGTGCTCTCTTCCTCAAAGCATTTAATTTCTTGTATGTACCTAGTATATGGCACTAAGTGTACCCAGGGCTTGTAAATTAATCGCTACTAGTGGGCAGCTGCACTCATTGTGCTACCCACTAATGTGGCTGACACTGCAGCCCATGGAACAGTTTTAATCTGCCATTTCGACCTGGCAAAATAAACCTTCTGGCAGGCCTAAACCTCCCTTTTTGATACTTGTATGCTACCCCCTAAAGTAGGCCCTAAACACTCATAGGCCAGGGTTTATGCTATTTTAAAAGTAGGAAATGTAGGTTTAAGTTTTACATGTCCTTGCAGTGAACAAACTCTTACAGTTGTTTTTCACTGTTGTAAGGCCTATTTCTCCTCCAGACTTAACACTGGGTTAGCTTATTACATTTAATAAGTACTAATGCCAGATTGGGAGCAGATGGAGACATTATGGTCACAATCAAATGAGATGCATTTTAAAATCCTGTTTCAGGTTGAAGTCACATTATAAGTTGACATTTTTCTGCTTAAACCAAAATGTGCCTTTCTGCCAGTGTCCATAATCAAACAACTGTGAGTGGGTCTCCTGTGGTGTTCTGAGTACTGCTTTCAGACAGTGAGCCAAAGATGGCCTCATTAGGAGGGGATAGGGTCTTCCTGGCAGGAAAGCTTGAGAGGAGTTTTGCCCTGTAATGATTAAATTGTAAAGGGCCGGGCCTGCAGCACACACAAAGAAACCTTAAATAATGCATGCCCTTGTCAGCCTAGTAGGTTTAAAGATGATCCCAGGGGAATGGGGAAGAACTGACCAGAACCAGTTTTTGAGGGGTAGGTCAGGGAATTCCCCATACAAAGGGTGGCACCTGGTATAAATATGGCATTGTCAGGACCTCTAATCGAAATACTTCAGGACCAGTGGAAGATTCAGAAGGACTATCCTGCTGTACGAGGAAGCACCGCCCTGCTGATTGAAGAAGCAAAATTGAGCCTGCTTGCGTTGAACTCAAGATACCAAGAATGAGTCCAGGGGTAAACTGGCTATACAAGCTTTCAGAGGCCTTTCTGTAACTGCACAGGTGACCAGTCCCAACTGGATCTGACAGAGCTCTCCTTTTGGTTTCTGCTACATTGAGTCCTGCTCCCCTGGAGGTCTCTGTCAGGTGGTGAACCCTTGGCTGGCACCAGTGAGAACTCCTCCTGAAGAAAAGTTGAAGTATGGACGTTTTGGGGTCCTCGCCACCCCAAAGTGACCTCTTCGTGCTGAGTACTGGCCACCTGTGATGACCACCATTTTAAAGCTCAGTGGGGCCTGCTCCTCATGCTGACAGCATCTGTTTATAATGATCAAACAAAACCAAGTTCCAGTGACGACCAACTCTTCACACTTCCATGTTGCTTGATCTGCTTCTTCCACCGACAACCTCCTCTCTGCCTCCGCCAATGTAATTGGCACCCTTTGCCCCGGTTTGAGAAATTTATTCTTCAGCATTACTAATCTGAATCCTGTATCCGACCTCCGTTGCATCACGGCTGACCTGACTTTTTCCCCATTCTAGCACAACCAGGCAGCCGCTGGTGCGATTTTTGCTTCTTGGTCCTATTTTCACTAAAACGTTTAAAAAGTATTTCTCTGATTCCACTGATTGGATTTTGAATGTTTTGTTGTTAACTGATGTATTAAAATTAACTGTATTTTACTGCATTGGTTTTGGATTTTTCTTGTGTTGTATTTTCACTTTATTGCTCTTTGTGCGCTGCATAAATACTTTACACATTGCCTCTAAGTTAAGCCTGACTGCTTTGTGCCAAACTAATGGAGGGATAAACATAGGTTATTTTAGTGACTTTCGAGGTTCCCACCCTGACAAGGATTGTGTTTTTTTAGATTGGGGCTTCTACCCTCTCAACTAACAACACAATTTGTTCCCATATTTCTCAAACACGCATAGTCTCCATTGTTTTCCTGCCCCAGAATTACCGTGATCATTGTAAATAGCAGTGTTGGGCTGCGAAGTAATCGGGATTCTTTCAGGGGGATTGATAAACGAGGTTTTAGTGTCATGCTGGAAGTCAGAAAATGGAAATTAGTCAGAATTGTTTTTTGCACCTAAGCTCCATCTAGATGCCCAGCAAAAGTGAACTGAATTCATTAGGATGGCATTGTTAGCGTCTCTATTAAGCAGTAGCGTTTTGAAATTGTATTATGACTTATTTTATTAAGAACTTTATCCACAAGCCATAATGTCAGCAAAACCTTCCCCTGCATGTCGGGCACCATGTCTTTGCTTCTGCACTAGCGCACGCGACTCAAACAGAAAGAAGCTTTTAGGGTCGGCTTGGGACATAAGCGTGAGTTTAATGGTTAGTCACATGTGATGTATCCTCTTCTAACAGGGTGTTGGGCTTGACTATGCCGTAGGAGCTAGCTAGATTTTAGGTAGTTGGAATTCATGCAGAATACATGCGATTAGAAGAGCACAGATTGTCCAAGCACCTAGCTCAGGGGTCACAGTGTGGCAAGTGGTGGGTAGCAGTTTCACTTCTGACTTGCTACTTGTTACTCCTGGCTCTGTCCGTGGTACCCCTGGACAAAGTGCTTATAAAGACAGAAATACAGGGACATCTTAACGATTTTGGGGACCCTTTGCCAAACGTATTTTGGCAGCCCCTGTTCTGAACAGCTTTGAATTTATGATACAATTTCTGCTCTTTCGTGCCCTGTTCGACCAGATCACTGACAGTCCACAGGCACATTTTTCCAAATTCTAAATGTGTTTACATCTAATATTTAAGGATAGTGACATGCTCACTAATATTACTGCAAATACTCTACGTCATCCTTCCATTTCTCATGTGTGAGGTCCTATTTTGATTTAAAAGAAACTTTTTTATGGCTGCTGCATAAAACATGAACACAACGTTCCTCTGCAATATGTCTGTAATATACTCTCACACATCAGCCATATTAAAATAAATTAAAGGAAAACGGTATTCAAAACAATTTGTTTGGGGATGATTCAAGGTCATCAGTACTGGCTCTGTCGGGCCCCCCCTGAAAGGCCCGGGCCTTGAGCCAAAGCCCACTTTGCCCATGCCTTAAAACGCCTCTGCAGAAATAAGTATATCAAGTAAAAAGGACTATAAGATGCTTTTTTACTTACTGTAGTTTTCATTTATTGCAGTTCTCTTCTCTCACCAGAGAATAGAAAATTGTTGAGGGAGTGCTGCTGGGTCACGCTATCATCCCTATAAAGTCACTCTTGATGTCCCAGGGATTTCGATGAATTGAAGTACACCCATTTAGTTTTGATAAGCAACAACTTGGTGGTGAATTTGTATCATAAATGTAGTATAGTTTACTATATTGCATACATTTTGTTGGTCTTGATGGAAAATAAATGCGGCCAAATTGGCACAATTCGTTTTGTGAGCTAGAATGCTTTAACAAAAATGTAACTAGCATTGTCACAGTGGTTAAAGCTCTTTTAAGAATTCACAGCTCACGCGTTTTGAACTATTACTAATGTTACACATTTTGGGCCCAATGATAAACATAGAAGAAAATATGCTGGAAAAGGCTAGTCAGATACTAATGTAAATAGACATAGACAACTCCTTTCTGGCATGTTTTGAGCGTTTTTGGGACTCGTGGAAATACGAATTGAAAACATTGATTTTGCTGGTATTTCTGCAAAAATGTGAATGGAATAAAAGAAAACCAGAGGCATATAGGTCTGTCTGGAAAAAAAAGTGGTACATGGTATTTTTTGCTGCCATATATGCGATTTATTTCCAGAAATTGTAATGTTGGGGAATGAAGCAGTTAAGGATACCCTACTAACAACCATTTCTTCCTTACAATAGTTATCACCATTTTTGGCATAAAGCGATTTGTGTTTTTCTTTGCCCAATGTGTTCTCAGATCTATGTTAATTTCACAGTCCAAATCATTTTTGAACAAACATATTATCACATTGTTAAAACAGAACATTACATGGTTTTGTTTGTGAAAGGCTGCACCAGTGCAAATGTTTCAACTAATGCTAAACTGATGAGGGATCAAAAGCTTCCACACCAAGATAAGCCAGCATGATAATGGAATCTTTGTGCGTTGTTTATCAATTTCAATTTGTATTTTATTTGCACACATACCATTGCGTTAGCAGCGGTTTCTTCTTTTGAGCGTGGGGGCGTTGACCCACTACCCGTGTTGCTCCCACAGTCACATTGGCAATAAAAGTGCCAATTTGGCATACATTATTTACCTACTGCGGGTGCGTTGTGTTTTACAGGACTGTCTGCCCTGTCTGGGTACGGCAGGGTGTGGCAAATCCTCCTGATTGGCAGTCAGCAGCTGAGGCCTGTTGCGCATGTCTGGTTGAACATGTTGGTTACTGTGTCTAATCAGACATAGGTACTTTAGGCATCCGAATTGCACTGCTAAGGAGCCAGGGGGAAAAGCAGCACAGCTGCCCCAGTCTCCTTTGGAGCACTGGGTTCCCCTGCTCACACCAATCCTTGCTTTGCTATCATTTGGTTTACAAGTAAAAACAGCATGACAGCAAGGCACAGATTGATTGTTTTTAAAGCAGAGTGAGTTCAGGCTGTAATGATGTTGAGGATGATAAGTGCCCGGCACTGCCCAGATTCATCTTCTAGGCCCCGGTGACCAGTGGTGAGTACCTGTTTTATTGTTTTATTTTTTTATATACTTTCTGTCCCACTGCTTTCTAAAACCACCAACCGCTACTGCATTTCATAACCCTGGTCAGTAACAAAATTACATTAGTGGACTTTGAAAAAGTTGTTTATTAGTCGGGGTTGATTGGTGTCCACCCCAAGTGATAAAGCCACTTTCTTGTTAGGTTTCAGTGCTTTAAAACTGCTCTCCTCCCTGCTCTCCTCTAACAAGATCAACACTCCACATTCTATATGAGGTCATATGTGACATCAGCTAGAGGCAGAAGTATGAGAACATTCCATCCCTGTGCTGAGCCCACACAAGCTATATACCACAGGTAGTTGTTAGAAATCAGGTCTTTGGTTGACTGTCAGGTTACCCCCTGTTCAAGCAAGGACCCTCACTCTAGTCAAGGTAAAAGAGAATCACCCTCAGCTAACTCCTGCTTACCCCCTTGGTAGCTTGGCAGAGCAGTAGGCTTAACTTCAGAGTGCTAGTTGTAAAGTATTTGGACCAACACACACAGTAACTTAATGAAAACACTACAAAATGACACAACACTGGTTTAGAAAAATAGAGAATATTTATCTAAACAAAACAAGACCAAAATGACAAAAATCCACAAGTCAAGTTATTCATAAAAATGCAAAAAGAGTCTTTAAGTAGTTTTAAACACACACTAACACTGTTAGCGTGAAAAAGTACCTTGGTGCGTCAAAAATAACCGCGCACAGGCGAGTGTGCATCAAAAAGGGCTTGCGATGCGTCGATTCCACTCACGAGCGGGACCTTGGACGTTTCTCCTTTCGTTGGGTCAGGCGCGTCGTTTCTTCTCTCCGAAGGAGAGCTATGCATCGATCCGGTCAGCACTTTTGGATCCGAGCAGGCCTCGCGTTGTTTTTATACGCCCAGCGGTACTTGAGTTGGAAATCCAGCCTCAAGATGATCTGAAAACCATGCAGCGCAGGTTGCGATTTCCCAGCCTCATCAGCGATCCTGCGCGTCGTTTCTCCTGACCTGTGCATCAATTCTTTGGTCACATTTCTGGCGAGCGTCGATTTTCAGCCGAGGAGCTGGCGGCACGTCGTTTCTTCAGCCGCAGATCGGAGTCGCTTCGATCTTTTCCCCGCATGGCGCTCTGAGCGTGGATTTTCTTTTCTTGAGGCTGCCAGCTTCTCCTTTCAGGGTCCCAGGAACTGGATGGGCACCAAGGGCAGAGTAGGAGTCTCTCCAGAGACTCCAGGTGCTGGCAGAGAGAAGTCTTTATTGTCCCTGAGACTACAGACATGAGGAGGCAAGCTCTAAATCAAGCCCTTGGAGAGTTCTTCTCAAGATGGAAGGCACACAAAGTCCAGTCTTTGCCCTCTTACTCTGGCAAAAGTAGCAACTGCAGGATAGCTCCTCCAAGCACAGTCACAGGCAGGGCAGCTCTTCTTCCTCAGCTCTTCAGCTCTTCTCCAGACAGAGGTTCCTCTTGTTTCCAGAAGGGTTTCTAAAGTCTGTGGTTTTGGGTGCCCTTCTTATACCTAATTTCTCCTTTGAAGTAGGCCTACTTCTAAGTAAAGTCTCTTTTGAATGTGAAATCCTGCCTTGCCCAGGCCAGGCCCAGACACTCACCAGGGGTTTGGAGACTGCATTGTGTGAGGGCAGGCACAGCCCTTTCAGGTGTGAGTGACCACTCCTCCCCTCTCTCCTAGCACAGAAGGCTCATCAGGATACGCAGGCTACAACCCGGCTCCCTTTGTGTCACTGTCTAGTGTGAGATGCAACCAGTCCAACTGTCAAACTGACCCAGACAGGGAATCCACAAACGGGCAGAGTCACAGAAATAATATAAGGAAGAAAATGCCCACTTTCTAAAAGTGGCATTTTCAAACACACAACCTCAAAATCAACTTTACTAACAGGTGTGTTTTAAAATTATGAGCTCAGAGACCCCAAACTCCACATGTCCATCCGCTTCCAATGGGAATCTACACTTTAATCATATTTAAAGGTAGCCCCCATATTAACCTACGAGAGGGACAGTAAATAACAAATTTAGCAGTTTTTGACTGTCAGGACATATAAAACACATTACTATATGTCCTACCTTAGCTATACACTGCACCCTGCCCTTGGGACTACCTAAGGGGTGACTTCCATGTGAGAAAAGGGAAGGTTTAGGCCTGGCAAGTGGGTACACTTGCCAAGTCAAATTTGCAGTTAAAACTGCACACACAGACACTGCAGTGGCAGGTCTGAGACATGATTACAGAGCTACTTATGTGGGTGGCACAACCAGTGCTGCAGACCCACTAGTAGCATTTGATTTACAGGCCCTGGCACCTCTTGTGCACTTTACTAGGGACTTACTAGTAAATCAAATATGCCAATCATGGATAAACCAATCAACAATACAATTTACACAGAGAGCATATGCACTTTAGCACTGGTTATCAGTGGTAAAGTGCTCAGAGTTCAAAAGCCAACAGCAACAGGTTAGAAAAATAAGAGGCAGGAGGCAAAAAGATTGTGGATGACCCTGCATAAGCAAAATAGTCCAACAGTAGTCAATAATCAAAGTAGACTGGCACCTAGACATGGTTTGAGGCTGACTGCAATTCCTGACACTAGCTAGTGAGTGGGGATGACTCCTGGGCCCTCTGTAACCAATCAGGTTAAAGTTCCCAGGGGCAACCCTGCCCACGTGTTTAGTTTTTCCTGTTTGCCTTGCTGCACACAGATTGAAAATAACCTGTGCCAGGACATATTCATGGTAGAGAAAGTCTCCAGCCGCACAAAAGGTGGGCTCTGAGTGTTAGGGTTGTGTGTAGTAGGGCCTTATGGAAATCACCAGTTCCCTCCCACATCTAACACTAAAATCCAGTTTGAAGCATGTACTGTACCTACAACAGAGCTGGAAATAGAAGTCTGGTAGTACAAAAGCAGAAAATACACAAAAATTCCCTTGGCAGTGTGTTATCTTGCTTTCAAATGTGCCCAAGGTGTTACATGTGAATCAATCGACCTGTTAAGCAGGCTTTGATAGCATGGTGTCAACAGGATTCCCACAGCCCCAACTTTGAATATTCAGTGGAATTCAGGGAAGGCATCTCTTCCAACTCAGATTAGCCAGTTTTGTGCTTCTGGGAGGAGTTTAACACCTCTTTAACATCTATTCCCAGGCTTCAGCCCAGATTGGAAGCTGGGAGAGGCTTGTGAGAATTATTTCTGGCATTTCAGGCAGGTAAAGACAAACTTTCTACAAGTTACTTTTCTTTAATATTTATTAAGAATGTAACTTTGCCATTTAAATTCGATTTTTGAAGAGCTATTAAAATTAGTGGTTTAGTTATTTTTCTAGTTTGTTCCATTTCTGATATAGCAGTACTAGTATTTTAATCTTTACTCTGATTTTCTAAGTATCACAACTTGGCCTGCCACACTGAAAATTGCTTTTAGGGTCTCACTGTGGACCATGGTAACATTAATTCTCTACTTCCCACTTTTAAATGCCATTCACCCTTCCTTTTAGGGTACAAGACTTTCATAGGGTTGACTTCATAATATTTAAAGGGAGGCTTTTATCTGTTTAAAAAAAGAAAAAAAAAAAAAAGGTTATTTTAACAGGTTGCACTACATCAGTCAGGCACCAATGGTAGGTCTTAAGCAATGTTTTCCTTTGTTTCACTTTTGAATGGCAGATTAAATGCTGAAGTCCATAGGTGACATTTTACTTTTCTTACCATGGGTTTATTTCTGCATCGTGGCCTTAGAGAAAGTCAAATAAGATAATCAGGGATTAGTCAATTTCTGCATGTTTTAGGGGTCAGAGCGCCTACACTGGGCATTAGACAACAGTGCCCAAGTGTGTAGAATCTATAAACCAACAATAAAATTCAGCCAAAAAAAGGGGCATATTCACACTCTGACAATTAGGGGTCTTTGAAAATGATCAGTAGAGAGTGTTGGAATGTTGAAGTGTGGCATATGTGGGAAGTGGTTTTTTGTTGCGACATTGGTAGCTGCTCTTAAGTGAGCACTGGATTAATCATTCATAACCCACACATAGAGGTGTGGGTTATGAGTGTGGCCACTTTATGAGGAATCTTTTAGTAGCATGTATGATGAGTAGAGAAATACACTTAATAAATCACTGCAGTGGTGCTTATGGAATCAAGCAACAATAGAGATAGTTGTGCATATGGTTAAGTCTACTATCCTTGACCATGAGTATTTTCTGGATCTTGATTTAGGATCTACCATCGACTCTTCATAGTTCCCTGCAGACATCATTCACACATAGGGCCTTCAGGTATCATAAGACAGAATGTTTTTTAGCTGACCATAATGAGATTATACGTCTCTGTTTTTTCAGGAATGCTCAAAGCTTCAGCATTTCAGGGGCCAGCTAATATTTAAGGCTAAACCTCAAAATTCAAGCCACAATTATAATTGCAAAATCCAGTATTCACATAGGCTATGTACAAATCAAAAAAGCGGAATTGCAAATATTTCATAGAGTTT
The DNA here is from genome assembly GCF_031143425.1 of Pleurodeles waltl. Classification (NCBI taxonomy): domain Eukaryota; kingdom Metazoa; phylum Chordata; class Amphibia; order Caudata; family Salamandridae; genus Pleurodeles; species Pleurodeles waltl. The sequence continues at coordinate 245,647,177 of NC_090448.1, read as the reverse complement.
TCAAACACTATAAATGTTTGTTTTTTGTTCATGATGCTTGTCCGTGGTTTGTTGCTGCTGAAGAAGTGTGGGAAGAATAGGGTAATTTTTTCTCCTGACCTTTAAAAACTTGGACTTTGAAATAGAAAAATGCTTATTAGCCAAACTCTTTAAATGAATCTAAAGGTTTAACTTAATCGGTGATCAACAATTCACTAAAATGTTAGTGGCTCAATGAAAACAAAATGGCTAGTAGGTAGATGGAAACTATAGTTCCGCACAGTTTCAAGCAATAGATATACAAGCTAATGCAGAAATCGGCTCATACATAAATAGGTAACTAAAGTTTAATTATATCATCAAGTCTTATTACCTTGCATTTTGGTACACGTAGTTCTGCTTAGCAAACAGAATGTAAGGCCGACAATTGGTTTCACCTTTGAAAGGTGGTAGCTCACATTCTGAATTTGCCAATGCTTACTGCTAAGGATGCATTGCATTAGCAAAAGAAAAAAGAAAGGTTATTGCTAGTCCCAAATACAAGTGTCAAAAAAATGGTCGGCCCTTTTTTACTTTTAATTTACTTATCCAGGATCTAGGACACCCGTCTTTGGGCAGTACATTTAAAAATAAAATGTTACTGAACGTGCATTATCAAGAAAGGAGTGGCTCAGTAGCAATTGTATTTGCCAGTATTTCTGAAAAATTGAAAAAAAAACTGGATGGACAGCAGGGGAGGTACAGTAAAGGAGGCAGGGAAAGCAAGTGAGTGCCATAGAACGGTGGGGGACAAACAGTGAGCAGGGAGTGGCTGGGTGGTGTTGGAGGTGGCATGTTCTGGTTCGCTGAGGGGAGGCCCTAGTCCAACAGAGCCTACCACTCCCTTCAGCGGTGTGTGATTACACTCACTGTACAACCTGCGCTCAACCTTGTATAGCTTGGCACAGACCAGTCAGGCTTATCACAGGGGCAAAATGTAAAAAGCACTGGCACAGCACTACCACACAACAAAAACACTGAGCGTTACAAAAGAGACTTCACACAAGGTACGTGCAAATAAAGTTGTAATCAACACACACATTAGTTAACACAACATGAACATTATGTAAATCTTGGCATAAATCACATTTAGAAATATCACTAGCAGTACTAAGCCCAATTGTGTTAAAACGACACTAGCATTATGTACATGTGAGAAAAGTAATACTTTCCCTCCCAGCACCTTCATGCGGCACCAAAACATTGTCAGCACGAAACCCACCCTAGCGATTAACTCAATTCAGTATCACACAGCTATAAGGTGCACCCCAATTCACAACAATAGCAGCAAAGTTGTACATTCAGAGAATTGCAGCACTTTTGAATAGCTTTGCAGTCTAGGCCACACAGGTAAAACCCAATGTCAAGCATGATAATCCTCTGGCAAAGAACCAACGTGTACGGCAACAGTGCAGTCCAGTCAATCACAGGCAATCACTCCCACTCACTCGCTCGACACCGCTACTCGGTGCCACGGATATCAGGCAGGCTAGAATGACACACACACACACACACACACACACACTCATTCCCAGCACCCTCATGTGGTACCCCCCCGAGTCAAACCTTCCTCCACTCTTCAACCAGTTCCTACTACCCTACCACCCCCCTCTCCCCCCAAGATGGAGATGAGAGCACCCTCTTCCCTAGATCCTGGGCTGCTTGAGGCTAGAGGTACACTTCTTCGGGTTCCTGGGGCAAAGGTGGGGGAAGAAAGATATAACGGCTGATCAGACAACAGTCGACAAAGGAAGGTTTGGCCACCACTTAGGAATTTCACTCACTGGGCTCTTCGCCTTGCCTTCTGGCTCGGGCCCCCGTCTACCTCTCACCCCGTCTCCCAGGTGCGGGGGTGGGAGGTTACCTTATGTTGCATGCTGTTCACAGTGGTGCCCAGCCAAGCCAGGCATGGCACTCCAATACACAAATAGTTACAAATCCACACCTCCCCGGAATGAGGCACAAAGTGTGGTGCGCAAGGACTTGGGTTGCAC